>NC_090265.1:957322704-958692226 GCF_040414725.1 Anabrus simplex | reverse complement strand
TAATGGCCTCCACAGCGTCATGCATCTCGAATACAGACAAGTACTGGCCCAACCTACATGGTAAGACTTCATCTACTGACTACAGCTGACGTCCAGAACCTTATTGCATCTAGAGTCTACATTTACCGTCATCACTGCAGAGTGGAGCCATCTCGTTCCCCTCCTCAACCAGCTCGCTCTTCTCCTAACATCTACCATTGCCACCGGCCTGCTCCTCCACCTGTTGCACCCCCTTCAACTTGCTTGTCCACCCCCCTCCCCAATCTAGCTACTTCGTTCCACTCCTTCCGACATTAGACATCCTTCGCCTTCTCATCACATCCCTTAATAATCTCACATCTACCCACCACCTACTCCTCATGCATCTTCCTACAGGTACTCCCTTCTAATCTTTACCTCACACTTCCTCCTTACTTCTATCTCCGCAGCCATCTCTTATTTCAACAAACCGTCTACCCATCTTCCTCCTCTATCATATCCCACTTTCTTGTCACCTCTCTCAGCCTGAGAGATCACCTCTCCCAGCCTGAGAGATCACGACACTATCTAGGGGGCCCGCCCCGGCCTGCGGACGGGGAATGAAAACTTTCCAGCAGCAGCAGTCTCCACGGTATGCACTAGCCATGCATCTTGGTAGGTGTGCTATTTACCAACTGATGAGCCCAATTTAGCACACTGGGGTGAAACGCTGGCAACCAGGAATGAGTCAGCTGAAAAATTTATTATGTCCAATAACGGACCAACTATGTTGGTACTGAGGGGTTGCTATAAAAAATTATTGAAAATTGCGTGAAATCCATTGTTTTTGGGGTTGATGGTATAAATAGTGACACTCTGGATGTCGTTTAAGTCCAAGTTCGGCCACAATCGGCTAGGGGGTGAGAAGAGGTGAAAGAGAAAATGTCCAAAATGACCAAGATTATAAATGTATGGTGTTTGTTGCTATGTTCCAGTATAGTTCGCAACCAAACTTGGTACAAATATGACTTACTATCCAGGGGAAAAAATAATATGAGGGCAAGACACTCCTAGCATCCCAAGGGGAAGATATGAAATTTAAAAGTAATACAAAATGACTGATATCAGTGTTGAATCCACAGTTTGGGGGTCGATGAAATGAACTGCGACACCCTGGATGCTGTTTAAGTCAATGTTAGGCCCAACCATGATGGGGGTTAGAAGGGGTGAAAAGAATGTTCAAAATGACTGTGATTTTTTATGTGTGTACATTCTAGCATTGCTCTCAACCAAACATTTACACATATGACTTACTATCTGGAAAAAAGTACAGCGGGGGATAAGAAACCACTAACACCCCAAGGGGCAGAGGTGAAAAGAGGATGAAATATAAAACATATAATAGACAATGAGCAATCATAGTGTAGAATAAATACGGTAGATTTTTTGGTGTCGCTGAGATGAATAACGACACTCCGAATATCGTTTAAGTCCACATTCAGTCCCCTCGGCATGGGAGTGACAAGGGGTGAAAAAGAAAATGTCCAAAATGACCGACATTATGGACAAATGTGTGTATGTTCCAGCATAGCTCTCAACCAAACTTGGTACACATATAACTTACTATCTGGAAAAATTACTGTTGGAGCAAGACACTCCTAGCACCCCTAGGGGAGGGGGTAAAATACAAAAATATTATTAAATGACCAATATCAGTGCCGAATCCATAGTTTTCAGAGTCGCCGAGATGAAGTGTGACACTCTAGATGCTGTTTTAAGTCAAAGTTCAGCCTTGATTGGAATGGGGGTTAGAAGAGGAGAAAACAAATGTCCAAAACGACCGAGATCATGTATGTATGTATGTATGTATGTATGTATGTATGTATGTATGTATGTATGTATGTATGTATGTATGTATGTATGTATGTATGTATGTATATTCCAACCAAATTTGTTACAAATATGACTTACTATTTGGAACAAAGTACTGTCAGGTGAGACTACCCTATGGGTGAGGGGTGGAAAGGGGGTGAAACATAAAAATAATATAAAAATAGCAATATTAATGTACAATCCATAGTTTTTGGGATTGCTGAGATGAATAGTGACACAATGAACGCCATTTAAGTCCAAGTTCAGTCCCCATCACCATGGGAGCAAGAAGGGGTGAAGAAGAAAATGTCCAAAATGACCAATATTACAATTGAATGTGTGTATGTTCCATCATAGCTGTCAACCAAACTTAGACCACATATGACTTACTATCTGGAAAAATTATTCTGGGAAGGAGGAAGGAGGTGTGTATGTGTGTGTGTGAAATATAAAAATAATTGAAAACCGATAGTAGTATTGAATCCATAGTTTCTGGGGTCGTTAAGATGAACTGTAACATACTGGGCGAAGCTTAAGTCATAGTTCAGTCCCAGTCAGAATGGAAGTTGAGAAGGGGTGAAAAAGAATGTTTAAAATGACAGAGATTTTGGATGTTAGTGTGGATGTTCCAGCATAACTCTGAAGCAAACTTGGTACACATGAGCTACTAGCTGGAAAAAATACTGTGCCAGTAGGACACCCGTAGTGGATGGAGTGACATGTCATAATTATTGAAAACGGCTGATATTAGTGTCAAATCCATAGTTTTTCGGGGTTGCTAAGATGAATTGTAACAATCTGGATGCTGTTTGTGTCAAAGGTCAACCTCCATCATCATGGGGGTTGAGAAGGGGTGGAAAAGGATCTAAAATGACCTACATTAGTCCTCAATCCTCAGTTTCTGGTGCACAAAGCTGACTGGTGGCAGTTTGAACGACGGCTGGAATTGTGTACATACATACAGCGCAACGTTTAAATGCATACAGTTACAACTTACTTTTATTACTTATTTGAAAGAATCAGCTACTTTCCAGACAATCTTGGTTGCCACAAGGACAAAGTTTAACGTGAAACTGAATAATCTCAAACTTTAATGAAACACATAACAACAATTCTACATCTACAAAAGAGTTTGTAAAATATTAATAACGTCACAATAAATAAGTACAAAAAAAAAATCACTTTTAACAGGTAATACAAATCTTAAAATTAAAAAATTAAACAATCAAAATATACCCGAACAGAGCTGGGTACTACAGCTAGTAGCTAATAAAATGTTAAAATTACAGTCCTATGAAATGAGGAGGAATGACTGTAATTGAACGCACCATTGTTTTCAGACTGTTTTGGATGAAACAAGATACAATATCTTACAACTATTCAATGATCTTGAAACGCAATGAGTAGAATATGTACCTCTGTGGATTAATTTCTGTTCTACCGGTAAGCAGACCTTCAACCAGCGAATCTACTGTACATTATGGTCCAACATACAAGTACGAGGTTCATGGTCCACTTAGAAAAGATGATACAGATGTTGTGAAAGAATATGATGTATGTATGTATGTATGTATGTATGTATGCCATAAAGCCTTTATGGTTATACATGATATATGAAAGGGAAAATTGAGTGTCTTGTGAAATCCTTGTCAATCACAGGTTTAGCACCTGTGAGGGAAACAGGGACGATACCACTACCACAAACTTACTGTTGACACTATAGGTACATGTCAGCACATAAATTCTTTTAAAGGCCATCAAATCCACTACAGCTTACATGATTCGTCCAAACTTTACCTGCCAGTAGATCTAAATATTAACAAGATGTATCACATGTTCAAAGAAAGACACCTGGGCATTCAAGTAAGCTATGAGTTTTACAGGAGCATATTCTGTAAGGATTTCAACACTGCCTTCAGTTAACCCAGGACCGATACCTGTAGCATATGTGATGAGTATATTGCTAAAAAGAAACCTATAGAAGTAGAGAAGAAACTAAAATCTAACTCAAGAAGGGGTTTGCAGATTGGACAATGAATAAGTCTGCTGATATTAATGAATATCATTCATAAGAAAAAAGACAATGTGAATTTGAGGTGATTTGCTTCGTCTAGGAGAAAAATTTGACTGTTTCTAACATCTCCACTAACGATGTTTACTACAGAAGAGTTAACTGTGTTTGCACTTAATGTACAGTACATACACTGTCCATTTCCCAATGTGATTTTTATGTGTATCTGGAGCAAGAAGGCAAAAAGGGAAGTAATGATGTTGTATCACTTCATCTAAAACCATTTACATTCTAATGTAAAGCATTTGAGTATTTTCTGTGACTCGTACAGAGGGCAGCAGAAGAATTTCAGTGCCTTTCGGTTCCTTTTCAACATTGTGAATGTAAAAAAAAAAAAAAAAAAAAAAACAACCCTGGGGTCCATCACCATAACTTTCGCAGTACCGGGCCATTTCTATCTTGAGAACGACAAGAACATGCGCTTGGTGAATTCAAAAGCCCAGACAATTGTTCTTGGTGACTGGATCTCTAGCATCAAAACCTTTGGTCACAAGCCCTCACAGTTTGACGTTGGGACAGTTGACTACACAATGTTTAGGAATCGCAATAATTTCTTAGATGAGAGGTATGCAAAGAAATCACCATTTCCATCCTGGTCAGTAACAGAGATGCAAGGAATTATTTTTCAAAAATTCCTCAGGGATGTTGAACTGTGATTGACGTAATAGTTACTTAACCAAACCAAAACCCCAGGGTGCAACAGCCCTAAAGGGCCATGACCTACCAAGCGACCGCTGCTCGGCGTGAAGGTCTACAGATTATGAGGTGTTGTGTGGTCGGCACGATGAATCCTCTTGGTTTCTTGGTTTACTAGGCCGGGGCCACTATCTCACTGTCAGATAACTCCTCAATTATAATCATGTAGGCTGAGTGGGCCTCGAACCAGCCCTCGGATCCAGGTAAAAATCTCTGACCTGGCCAGGAATCGAACCCCGGGCCTCCGGGTAAGAGTCAGGCTTGCTACCCCCACACTGCTGAGCCAGCAATAGTTTATTAAGTAAATAGTAAATTAATATACATATTGTAAAATGTGGTTTTCTGCTTGTCAGAGGCTTGAAAAATGTTCATAGTTTATATATTACTCGTGTTATTTTACTAATGATAATTAAAACAAACAATAATACAAAGACCTAAGATAATAGTTTAGTGCAATGAGTCCTTTTTTTCCCCCCCACACACGTATGTAGTTACAAAATATTTTAGTTTCTTTAGCTTTATTGTACTGTATGTTAACATTCCATATGAAAATAAGTTGCACATTTATGATGAATGTACCAAGATCTGTGAATATCTAGACTTCAAAATTGGTAAAAGAACAGGCCCTACAACGTTTTGAAGTTTAAAATGCTTCTACTAAAAAGACAGTAAAATGTTGACGAGCCTCTTCTTTTCCTGTACCTTTCAAATGTTTCTATAGTTCAGTGCTTTTAAGTTGTCAATTTATGACTGTGCTGCAAATAAATCTGTAGAATTATTTAAATCACAAGTACCAACCACATTCAGTCACATCTAAGGTATCAAAATGATCACATTTTACAAGTTCTGGTCCTCACGAAGACTCTCTCCAAGACTCTCCACCCCACACTTTATCAGTGTGGCTTCAGAAATTACTTATATTGCTGAAGCTTACCAAGCAATAAGCTCATTCCTACGGAAGGATAACATAAACATGTTCCTATCTTTCTTAGATATACAGTAACTTAATTTGTCAGTTGTTTGTTGCTTTCCATCCCTTACATTGATCCGTTAGGTTCCTTTTCTCCTGTTGGGTTCGCCCTGTGTTCCTAGTAATTTAGTACAGTAGAACCTCGATTATACGTTCCCAGAAACCACGTTTTCCCATATTATTTGTTAAAATGATGTGGTCCCGTGAGCATCCTAATTAAATCACGCTGTAAACATCCTGCATTATCCGTTCCTCGAAGAAACGATTTCCCGCATCAACCGTCCAGAAATTTCAGTCCCATCAACGCTAAATCCTCGATTATGCGTTTTTCAAGAAAATGTATCTTACGAAAGGACGGCTACGGCATACTTAAGGATCTTGGTGTTGACGCCCCGTCATTGCGGTAATTTGAAGAAGTACTGTATTGGAAAAGCGATCGGCGATGAACTTGCATATATTCAGGTAGTATTGCTTAGAGAATTCTCGGAAATCATAAAGCAGAGAGTAACCATGACAATTGGAAGGAGACAGAGTGCATTTCAACAGCTCTATTTGAAGACGGAACGAGTTTGTTTGTACTTGCAAAACGTCTACATTATGTCCAGGGTTAGATGTTTATTTTTTTTATTATTTTTTTTTTTTTAAACATTTTTCGAGTGTATCGCCGAACAGGTTTTCGGCATTTCCCTCAGGGCACTGTATAGTCACTGGGCTTTCAGGTATGAATCGAAACTGCTCCTTCTTAAGTAATACAAATTTAGTGTATCGTATATGATTATGTTATCGAGACCAGAACAGATATTGCACCTTAGGCCTACATACCGTACATAAAGACATGGGAGGTTTTGGAACTGCCTATTACTGTTTTCGTCTTAATATAAGACTGGGCATTTTATGTTTTTGAGTTAAAATGTTATAAAAGCCGCAGTCGTCTTATTTGTGCACGTTACATTAAAAAAATTTGTATTATTTCGTACTCATACCGACTTGTACAGGGAGTGCGCTTTCCAGCTGAGCTCAACGTCGCGAATAATTGTAATTTCGGAAGTGTTAATGATATTTTTTCTCTTTCCAATTTGTTTGCGATTAGTGATGGGCAGAACTAAATATAATGCATTCGAGAACTTGAGGATTGATACTTTCGAAACCATATTCTTGAGTTCAACATAACCTTTAAAAGTCAATGTAGGCCTAATTTACGAGGTACAAGAATTCCATAAACTGACTAGGAACAGTATACCAGTGACCAAATTACAATGGAAGATTGTCCGACTCATAGGCTGAATGGTCAGCGTACTGGCCTTCAGTTCAGAGGGTCCTGGGTTCGATTCCCGGTCGGGTCGGGGATTTTAACCTTAATTGGTTAATTCCAATGGCACGGGGGCTGGGTGTATGTGTTGTGTTCATCATCATTTCATCCTCATCACCACGCGCAGGTCGCCTACGGGTGTCAAATAGAAAGACCTGCACCTGGCGAGCCGAACCCGTCCTGGGATATCCCGACACTAAAAGCCATACGACATTTCATTTCAATGGAAGATTAAAAAAAAAAAAAAGGATTTTGCCATAATGTTGGACGCTTTCATATCTAATGTTCTTTATTTTATTAGATTAGAGAATGAAAAACTACTTGTGGTCGATTGTTGTTTGGCATGGCGTTATGGGTATTAGATTTTTTGAAGAGTTTGGCTGATCAAAGTTGCTGAACTGAAAGAAGTTTTCAAAAGGAATATGACGACGTTTTCAGAGGAAACTGACAAAATTTCCCCGGTAAAACTGAATGTACAGTTTCGAGACTTTTAAGTCGCGTATCGGTAATAAACGTTTCAAGCCAGCCCCGCGGTCTAACTTGCCTGCTTCTCACCTGGAGGGCCCGGGTTCGATTACTGGCCAGTTCAGGCATTTTTATCTGAATATGAGAGCTGGTTCCAGATTCAGTCATTCTACGATTACGGCACCCTTAATTGAGGAACTGTTTAATGGTGATGTGGCGGCCCTGGTCTAGAGAGCCAGGAATAACGGCCGAGAGGATTCGTCACACTGATCATGCCTCACCTTGTAATCTGCAGGCCTTCGGACTGAGGGCGGTCGCTTGGTAAGCGGAAGGCCCATTGGGGCTGTAGTTTGGTTTGGTTTAGGGGCGTTTTGTAAGATTATAAGTATACATAATTCATTTTTGTGATGTTTAGCCAAATTGTTGATGGTTCATTCGTGCCCGGATTTTCCGTTTTCCTGTGTTGTACGTTTTTTCTTCCAGGGTCCCTCCAAAAACGGAGAATCGAGGTTCCACTGTACCCATATTTAACTTTATCCTTTTGTCTCTTCCTTTTTCTTGTATTTATACAGTTTTCTTCCCACACTTCCCACATCAAGAATGAAGATCTGTCTAGTTGGCCCCTTGATGAGTGTTGAAGCCAACTGGGAAGTAGAAATGAGCTAATTGGGGCTGAGAAGAAATGGATGTAGAAGAATGGGGATAGAGGAGGAGAGAACCTATCTACCTGAAAACAACAGTGGAGAATGTTCTTGATATTTCATGTTTGTCTTCATCTCTTCTTTCTGTTGCACCCTCTCCTGATGCCAACCTGTCATTGTGTCTGTCTTAGTGTGTGTTCTTATTCTATCCAAACATGATAATGACAATTCTGGTAAACAAATACCTCAATAACACTGAGAAAGAAGCTCAAATGATAGAGCACTGGCTTTTCTGACTCTAAGGTGGCAGGATTGATTCTGGCACAGTCAGGTGGTATTTGAAGGCTTCAACAAACCAGCACTGTGTCAAGTGTGCAAAAGTACAAATTAAATTATTTTGTCCAAACTTTTCAGTTACATATATGCAAATACATAACAACATAAACCATCTAACATGCCTACTTCAAGAGTACATGTGCAACTTATTTCAAGAGGGCATCAACCACCAATGTTAACCTAATTCAACAAGACTTCATTGTATTTAACACATTGACGATGGGCCCCAAAGATATCTGTAGTTCTGTGGCTAGCGGTTGACGAAAGGACCCGGAGATCTCCGTTTTTATGCACGGGTATCGTCTGTAGCTTCTTGTGCTATCTGTTGGCTGTAATTTGAACTATTTTCAATCATGTCATGAAGTAGAGGGATCGTAGATTTTAGTGCCAATGTATTTTTTTATTGTACGACCGTTGTAGCAATGGAAACTTCGTATATACACGGGTACTATTAAGTGCCGAGAATCACTGTACAAGATGGCGCGCCCATGGCAACATGCCCTATATGATGACAAACTATTTCAACATTTACATGCAGATTCATTAACT
The DNA here is from genome assembly GCF_040414725.1 of Anabrus simplex. Taxonomy (NCBI): domain Eukaryota; kingdom Metazoa; phylum Arthropoda; class Insecta; order Orthoptera; family Tettigoniidae; genus Anabrus; species Anabrus simplex. The sequence goes on along the minus strand of NC_090265.1, from coordinate 958,683,359 downwards.
GATGTGTCACATGGATGATGAGCACTGAGAATTCTCGTAGTTTCCAGCTGACAGTAGGTGACAGCTACATAAGAATTCTCGCTTTTATGCACCTTGTATTTTCTTGATTATTGATGAAATTGCGGGCGAGATAAGTTCTAAATGGTGTAGTCTTGGAATATAAATTATTGCTGCATCTTTCGTTCTTTAAACCTTCATGTATTTAACAAAATAATGTCTGATATGTAGAGCTATTCCCTGGAACACCCGTGTTGACGTCAACATGGCACGGCATATTTAGTTGCCGATGGCTACCGATAATTATGATTAATTATGTACAGACTGGTTATATTAGGTATCGAGTGACAGTGAATTAAATATTTCTAATGATTAACGGCTAACACTAAATGGGGAGTAGCCGTAAAGAGAAATCCTTGCATATTTGAAAACAATGAGTATACGAATGGCACAAATACGGCATTCATACTACATTGTGCTTAGAAAGACCACTGAATGGAGCCACAAATGGTATTGCTTTGAAAAGTATCACAACATACAGATTACGAAGCAACTTAGTGAGTTCATGTTCCAAGTTTGAGGTCGATATTTTGAATACACTTCAAGTTACAGGGGTTTGTGTGCAGCAGTATAATTTCTTTCTTGGAGGCTTGAACTATCCAATCTGCATGGGGTAGCAGCCTCCGTTTGACGCCCGTCATCAATGTGTTAAGATATTTCTTCTCATTCAATGACAGGGGTATGAGATTAAGTGGTAATATAACTTAAATAGCAATAATTTCTTGCTCATTGCATAAGCACACAACAGAGATAGCAGTTTAGTGCTCATTGTTTAGAACCAGGAACAGCTACAATGTACTTTTCAATAAAGTTTTCAAATACTGTTATTACTATAGACCATAACATGCAGCATACAAGAAGGGAAGCTTTCAGCCTTATAAAAACAGCAATAAGAAGAGAATCATAAAACAGTTCAATCAACTCTGATTGTTAACTGAGAATGTTGACTGGCTTCTCACAAAAACAGAAAAGACAATTCTTACTTAACAGCAAAATGCAGTATTAAACAGATGAACGGCCTTAATCCCATGACTGTCAAATGTCAAAATCTTCTCTTTAATTTGGTATTAAACAAAATCATGAGGGAATGGGAAATTATATTATATGAAATAAAACCCCACAACAACAGTAAAGGGATCCATTTAGGGCAAGGAAAAGGAAGATTTGAGGTGAAATGCCTTGCTTTTGCTGATGATATAGCAGTAATTTCAGAAAACAAATTACGAGCACAAATAATGGTGGAAACTCTACATGACATACCCATTAAAATTGGTCATCAAATTTCATATGAAAATACTTAATATATTGAACACAAGACACAATGAAGAAAAGTACCTAACAACACAAGATGGACACATTCAAAGAGTTGATAAATTTAAAGATCTGGGAGAATGGATCCAGTCAAATGGACTCGATAACATAACCTGCAAAGAGAGACCGAAGGAGATGGACATGGCTTATAAACTCACTTAACACCGTTAAAACAACAAATGATCAATATCGTTCAAAGCAAAAATCAGGCACTACACAACCGTAATTAAACCAGAGGTATTATATGGATCAGAATGTTTAATGTTGAACAAAAGAGGTGAAGAAGAGGAACTGGGAAAGAAAGAAAGAAAGAAAGAAAGAAAGAAAGAAAGAAAGAAAGAAAGAAAGAAAGAAAGAAAGAAAGAAAGGAAAACACCCAGGAAAATTTTGGCACTCCAAAAGAATAAAGAAAAATGAAGACCTTTACTGAAATATATAGAAAAATTAAAGAGACAATTAAAAGATGAAGGCTACAATTTTATGGTCACCTTCACCTTCAACAATAACAAACATTAATGATCAAGACTACATAACTAGAGCAGAAAATGTTGAAAATTCACAGTACTAGTTTCACTAAACTTACTTGGACACTGCCAGAAGCACATGGGGATCATGTTCACATCTCTTGAGAGCATCCACACTCTTGGTTTTCCGTTGAGGTCTCTGCTCTAGGAAAATAGCTTCTGCCCACAAGATGCCAGAATTAGGGCATTCCTGAAGAGCTACAAAAATAATGTCAAAATCAATAGAGTATTTAAGCAAGTGTATGAAGACCTGGAAGTGAGGAAGTAAAACATTTTTATCTACAGTATACCTGAGAGTGAAAATGAAAATTTTATTATTAGAGTGCTGAAATAAATATTTCTGAAGGTTTCACACAATAGGCCTAAATAAGGCTGGAAAGGGTAACAACAAAGATGAAGGGCTACTTTTACAGTCAGGGATATGAAAGACACATACATAGTAATTATGACACAATGTTATTTCATTTTTTACATTGCACCGACACGGTTAGGTCTTTTGATGACAATGGGATAGAGAAGGGCTAGGAGTGGGAAGGAAGCAGCCGTGACTTTAATTAAGGTACAGTCTGATGTGAAAATGGGAAACCATGAAAAACCATCTTCAAGGCTGCCGACAGTGGGATTCAAACCCACTATCTCCCGAATACAAGCTGACAGTTACTTAACTCAAACCGTTCAACCACTTGCTTGGTGACACAAAACGTACATTTACTGATTTAAAAAAAAAGGCTCAAGGGTGGATTATCAACTGTTCAGGCTAGGACTTGTCCTGGACTTGAGTATGAACTGGTGTGCAATATCTTTGGTTCTCGGTGCAGGAAAATCATAAGAGGCAAGCATACACAGTAAGATTAATTAAAAGTGAAAGATGTGGGCATTATTGTGATAGCTCATGAATCTTTTACATAGAAATGTGCTAAAAAATATACTATAGGTTACCGACAACAGCTCCTCAAAATTATCTGAAAAGGCAATATGGTTACAAGGATGGAGCAAAAAAAAGAGAGAGAGAGAGAGAGAGAGAGAGAGAGAACAGATTTAAGGTAGCAATAAATAACATCACCGGGCGAGTTGGCCGTGCGCGTAGAGGCACGCGGCTGTGAGCTTGCATCCAGGAGATAGTAGGTTCGAATCCCACTATCGGCAGCCCTGAAGATGGTTTTCCGTGGTTTCCCATTTTCACACCAGGCAAATGCTGGGGCTGTACCTTAATTAAGGCCATGGCCGCTTCCTTCCCACTCCTAGCCCTTTCCTGTCCCATCGTCGCCGTAAGACCTATCTGTGTCGGTGCGACGTAAAAAAAACAAAACATCACAGACAAAAGAAAAGGAGATATTTTGATGGAGCAATAAGGACACTAAATGAATAAAACATGAAGAGAAATGAAAGAGGAAAAAAGAGAACCAGATGGGCGTGTGAAGAAACAAAGGTAAAATAAGAGAACTATATCAAACCTAGAGGGATTTGAAACTCTCAGCAAAGAGAATAACTAAATCAGAAAGACAGAAGCTGAATAGTATATATATAAAACTTCAGTAGTAATAGAGCTAGAGAAGTGAGAGGTTGAAATGAGTGTGAATGCTGAGTGAGGAATATGGGGATTGCTGTTCAACATTATAGGGCAGCCATACGTTGATGAGATAGATGTGTGAAATGTGAGCGTACAGTAATTGCAGAGTAACCAGCAACAATTTGGCTTGTAGATATATCAATATAATTATTAAATTAATGTAGTAATGGTCCACCTTTCAATACTATAATATGCAAAAATCTATATTACATTAATTAGGGAGTAGTTTCGGCCGGGGCTGGCCATCTTCAGCCTTAATGTAAAACATCTAATATCTAAACAAATGTACATGCACACAATGGACATAAAACAAATACTGTATATACAAATTGACATTAAAACTGGGATGAAATTATGAGTAAATTTGAAAATAATTAGGTTCTAACATCTTGGGTATGCTCATCTTCGAGACTCTTTCATGTACGAATATACACAGAACTGTTCATTCTAATACTGCCAATCATTACTAATTCAATTGTAAACGGGAACTGGTAAATGTTGATCCCATAGTTCATCACCAATTCTATTTGAGTGGTGTTACAATTCAATACAGATCAGAACCATGAAGTTTATAACCTATAATTTTAGATATATCTGATGGCAGCAACAGTGGTGGCAGAACAATCCATAACAAGTAGTGTTGAGATGAATTCTGGTCCCAGACCAGTGGGATCAAATTGCTGGGGAGAGATGGAGAAGATCAAGGAAATAGAGAGGCTTGTCAGATGGAACAAACTAGAAATCTTATCTGGGAAGAATATAATGAAATTAAGGAGATTAAAGAGGAAATGAGAATAATAACAGAGAAGGTTTTGCAGAATACTAGTGAATTAGAAATACTGAAAACCAACGTACAGGGTTTAGAGGACACGGATAGGTCTTTCGATGACAATGGGATAGAAAAGGGCTAGGAGTTGGTAGGAAGCAGCCGCGACCTTAATTAAGGTAAAGTCTGGTGTGAAAATGGGAAACCATGGAAAACAATCTTCAAGGCTGCCGACAGTGGGGTTCAAACCCACTATCTCCCGAACTCAAACCAAACCGTGCAACCACTTGCTCGGTGACACAAAACATACATTTACTAATTAAAAAAAGATAGCTCAAGGGTGAGGAAGAATTAAGACATGAAAAGCGGCAAGAAATAGGGTCAACCAGGAAGTGAGGAAGAAAAACATTTTTATCTACGGTTAGTGAAAATGAAAATTTTAATGACACAGTGAATAAAGGATGAAGGTAAAGACACCAATTAAATTTAAGTTATTATTGGCTTTGATGGCAAACCAAGTTTTAAGGAACACTAAGAATTTATAATGAATATGGGTGAAAAGGAATTGACAAAAGATACCGTCATGGAACAGAGCATTCTACGTTTACATTTATGAAGTGCACGGAATTCATGAATCAAGGCCTACATACAAGGAAAAGCACCTTATAGCAGGTGATGGTAATTGCCAGTGAGCTTGGACACTAGTACAACTAAAGGAAATGGATCAGCAGTGTGGTGCATGTGACAGAGGAAGGGATGTGCAAGGTTGCTATGAGTAAGGATAGTGCTTGTGCAGCAACGTGTGAAACTACAATTGGTAGAGAGGTTTTGAGCAGCACAGCATCAGCGAAAGGATATGGACAGACAGCTGAACCTGCAGAAATTGTGGACGTCCGAGTAGATGACTATTGGTTCGAGTCACGTCCAGGGACAGAAGACAGGAGGAAAGAAACAGTGGCCAGAGGTAAAAAATTAAAGGATTTCTGGTAAAAGGGTGTCAGATGAGGACAATATGGACAAAGACACCCTTAATAAGGGTGGAAATACAGGAGAAAATTGAACTCATAGGGACAGAAATAGAAGAAGTTCTTTGGGTAAAAGCAAATATGAGTCTGAAGAGAGAAATAAGCTTATGTCTTGGTTTTGTCTACAACCCTCCTGAAGATTCCCCATTTGCAAATAAAGATTTATTTCATGAGATGGCAAAAGAAATAAACAGATTAAGGAATATGTATGAAGATGTAGGTATTGTGCTGATGAGGGATGCAAACCAAAAGCCAGTGTAGAGGAAAGAGTAGTTAAAAATAGAACAAGTCAAGATGAATATAATAGGAAAGGCAAAAAATTACTATGTTGTACTGAAGAAATGCATATTTTGAATGGGTGGTGGCCAGGAGATGAAAGGGATAATTTGACATTTTTAACAGGAAAGGGAGGAAGTGCTTTCTTTGCTACTTGTTTAACATCGCATTAACATATCAAAGGTTTTCGGTAACGGAAGGATGGGAAAGGGCTAGGATTGTACCTTATTTAAGGTACAACCCTAGCATTTACCTGGTATGAAAATGGGAAACCATGGAAAAACATCTTCAGGGATGGATTTGAACCAACTACCTCCTGAATGCAAGCTCACAACTGCATGACCCTAACTGGCTGGCCAACTCGCTCAGTGGGAATAAGTGTTATAGATCTACCAGGTGTATGCATAAGTCCTTTCCGGTTTCACTAAGAGATGGCACAAGAGAACAGTACGCAGCGTATGAATTTGACACACGTCAGTTTGTTCGCCTGACATTAACCTGCCAACATACACAAGTTGAGTTTGCCAAACACTAGTGCCTGTGTTGTATCGTTCAGAGATTATGTCGAAGTTTGTGCCTGAAAAAGAACATTTTCGTCATGCATTGCTTTTATTATTTAATCAAAAGAAAAAGACTGTGGAACGATCATCTGCTGGTAGAAACATATGGTGAACATGCTCCATCGATCAGAACATGTGAGACATGGATTCGACAATTTAAAAGTGGTAATTTCAATGTGCACTCTGGGAGACCACAAAAATGCGAAGATGAACAATTGCAGGCATTACCGAATCATGACCCAACTCAAACTCAATAGCGATTGGCACAAGCATTAAATGTGTCACAAGAAACAATCAGCAGATGTTTATGACCAATGGAAAAGATCAATAAACTTAAATGGGTCCCACACAATTTGAATGAATGGCAAATGGAAAATCGCAAAGTTACTTGTGAAATGCTGCTTCAAAGCCACAAAAGAAAATAATTTCTATATCGAATTGTGACAGGTGACAAATACTGGATTTATTTTAAAAACCTGAAGCGGAGAAAACTGTGGCTATCACCTGGCGAAGCTGGTCCTTCAATACCAAGGCCAAATCACTTCGGCAAGAAGACCATGCTTTGTGACTGGTGGGATCAGAGTGGTATTGTATTATGAACACTTGAAGCCTGGCAAAACCGTTCATGCACAACACTATCACCAACAAATGATTAATTTAAATCATGCATTGATCGAAAGATGACCGGAATGGGCTAGAAGACATGGCAAAGTGATTTTGTTACATAACGATGCGCCATCTCATACAGTAAAACCAGTGAAAGACACCTTGGAATCGCTTGAATGGGACATCCTTCCACACCCGCCATCCTATCCTGACCTGGTGTCATCTGACTATCACTTCTTCCCATCAATGGGGCACGCACTTGCAGAGCAGCACTTTAGCAATTTCGAAAGTTGGAAAATAGCTCGACGAATGCTTTGCCGCAAAAGACAAGCAGCTTTCTGGCATGGTACTCATAACTTACCTGAAAGATGGGCGAAGTGTGTAGAAGCTGAAGGCCAATATTTTGAATAAACAAAAAATGAATTTCCCTCGAAAATTACGTGTTTTCTTTACCACAAAAACTGGCAAAAACTTATGCATACAGAAATGGGAGGAAGTGATATAGAACTAGTACTATGTTCAAGGGAGGCACTGACACTCATCAATAGGGTAACTGTTCAAGACTGGGGAGAATCTTACCTCTTACCGCTAATTATTAATCTGACAAGTATGGAAGCAAATAGTGTGATCTGTTATCATGGAAATATTAAAAAAGAGCTTAGTGCCCAAATACAGATGGAGGGAAGACCTCAGCAAAGACTACAAGGGTTATTTTAAAGGGGGTAGTTTTGAAATTATGAAGATAGGGATAGGGCTTGCAATTGAAAATAACCAAATTGATTGTTACAATAGAGCTTATAAAAAACACTACAGTAGATTGATAGCAGGAGAGAAGATGCGTGTGCAGGGGATAAAGCTGCCACGAAATAGTGGATGGTACAATGAAGAATGCAGAAAGAAAAGGCTGGAAGTAACAAAAGCATTAAAATTATATAGGAAGGTGGGGGAATGGCATGAGTACTTTGTGTTTACCAATCTCTATACTCTTTTCATTTACTACAGAATGCAATTACAATCCATCGTACTTTCACCAGGATTAAATTCACAGATTCACTGTCACTAGGCAACATACATAAGATATTTAGCCCACAATATCTGGAACTGTTTGTCTGTGTGAATGTGTGCAATGTCCAGCCAAATCTACAGCATGCAGAGATCTGAAATTTTTAGCATAGGTGTATTCTTAGATGAATCTTTATACAGGTAAAGACCAGTTTTTGGTAATTATTTTTTAAATTGTTGTAATTTATTTATTTACTTATTTCATGTTTACCTGATATTCATTTTGTTCACTTAAAATTTTAGAGAATACAATAATTTTGCTACACCAGCAATAAAAGGTGAACTGTATTTTCTTTCAACTAACTCAATCTTATATTTTATTTATAGGATACATCTACAGTCTTACTAATAAAAGACCCTTATACAGTTGTTTAATACTTGTATACATTCAATAAACCCTGTATAAGCATTGCATATTTTTATTAACAGATGTGGTATATGCATTGTATTACTACAGGGTTTATTAGTAACAAATTGCACATAAACGGTGAGCAAACTTGGTATAAAAATTATACACTGTTTATTAGTAAGACTGGCAGTACATAAGATAGATGATAATAATAAACAAGGAATACATATATCAGTCATGGTGCCATTTTAAGTCCATGACATAGGAAGCCATTTTCATTCATTCCGTGATATCTGGAAGTGTTTGTCTGTGTGTATGTGTGCGATGCGCAGCCAAATCTACAGCAGGCATAGGTCTGAAATTTTTATCATATGTGGGCACAGCATTTCAATGATCACACATGGTTTTGTTTAAAGAGCAAGAAATGAAACTGTCATCAACAAACAACTTTTACAAGAATTACCTGATGTTCTACAAATTCACATGTCTATCAACAAGATATATAACACAGATGAGGCTATAAACTACACGACAGAGTTTATGAACAACTTGGAGTCACCTGGAGTACCCTCAAACATCTTGGAGTGGACGATTCTAAGGAATACACATAAACAGTGTATAAACTTGGTATAAAAGTTATACACTGTTTATTAGTACAACTGGTAGTATATGAGATAAATAATAATAAACAAGGAACAGTAATACATATATCAGTCACGGTGCCATTTTAAGTCCATGGCATAGGAACCCATTTTCATTCATTCCATGATATCCGGAAGTGCTTGTATGTGTACGATGCACAGCCAAACCTACCGCACGCAGAGATCTGAAATTTTTGTCATAAGTGGGCACAGCATTTCACCAATCAAGCATGACTGTGTTAAAGCACAGTTCTTTCTCCAAGAAATGAAGCTTCACATTAACAAGCAACTTTTACAAGAAGTACCCGATGTTCTACAAATTCACGTCTGTCGACACTACATGTAATACAGATGAGGCTATCAACTACATGACGGAGTTTTAATAATAATAATAATAATAATAATAATAATAATAATAATAATAATAATAATAATAATAATAATAATAATGTTCTTTGCTTTACATCCCACTAACTACTTTTGCGGTTTTCGGAGACATCGAGGCCTGGAATTTAGTCCCGCAGGAGTTTCTTTACGTGCCAGTAAATCTACCGACACGAGGCTGACGTATTTGAGCATCTTCAAACACTACCGGATTGAGCCAGGATCGAACCTGCCAAGTTGGGGACAGAAGGCCAGCGCCTCAATCGTCTGAATCACTCAGCCCGGCGACAGAGTTTTTGAACAACTTGGAGTCATCTGGAGTACCCTTGAACATCTTGGAGCGGACGATTGTAGCCCCAATTATCCTTCTCGGGAATATGAATCCTCCTTCCTTCTGCAACGAAACACAACTCTCAATCAAGAAACTGATGCCGAATATGATTGGACATCCTGCGGAAGAAGTAAGAGTCATTCCTCAGAATCATATCATCCCTTTGGATATATTGTTTCAATTTAGACATCTACAGTTCCCAGTTTGTTTGTGTTTCGCTATGCAAAGGGCCCACCGTGTGTTAAAGTGTTGTGGTAAACCTTTCTGAGTTACAAAAGGCGTTTCATGAAAGATTAACACGACTGCTGATTGCTACTGCGTCGCCAGTCTTTCCTTGTTGGCCATTGTTGTAAGTACTTGAATTACGCATCATTTCATAACTTCTTTCTCCATGCTCTACTGCTACTGTTGATGAGATGCTCAACTGGATATCTAGTGCGACTGTCAAATTATGTAAGAAACAAATGGTGACTAATTTTGTGCACCACCATGTATGAGTCCAAAAATAAGACAGGCCATAATCTTCAATCACAATCCAAATACTGATAAGGTACGTTATGAACAACACTGTGATAACTTTGATCACTTCAGAGGCTGTAACTTTTGTCTTGCTGGGCACTCTAAGCAGCAATGGAACCATGCGTCTTGGTAGGTGTGCTAGGTACCAACTGATGAGCCTAACCTAGCACACGGGGGCGAAACGCTGGCAACCAGGAATGAGTTAGCTGAGAAATTTATAATGTCCAATAATGGACCATTTATATTGGTATTATAAATTTACTCATTCGGGACAAATATTTTCCCATCTACATCAACACGACAGACTTAAAACATAATTTTACATTAATTGACCAAGATCTAGGCATATTAAAAGTGGATAAGAAGGGCACCATGCTCAACAGATTGGAGAACTGTTACATTTATTTAGAACAGTACTTTAACCCTAATCATCATATTAATGAAAGAAATGAAAAATCGAATATTCTATTTGATATAATCATTCCTATATACACAAAGTACAAACAGAAAAAAGACACGTCAAGTCCACCAATCAGTTCAAACCTACCTACCCGCCCCTCCTCACACATCCCTCCTCCAACCCCTGCCATCATAAGCTATACTCCTGCTCCTTCCCAAGAGTCAATATTGTGTGGGTGTCCGTATCAGAAGCACACAACTTACGAAGAACAGAGGGGTGAGTCTCGTATAGCTGTATATTGAAACAGGAACGCCCGTACTTTAGCTTAATGGAGAGCGTGGATTGACGTCAGGGCATGTACGGTCCATGCTCAGAGAGTATAAGAGAGAATGGTAGTTCAATAAGTTCATTTTAAAGTGGAACTTGCAGTTTATTCAAGAAAACATAGAAATTATATCACCTTTACAGATGAATGGTTTGAGTGTCCTGAAAGATGTGGAGAAGGCGTCGTCCCTCGGCGTCGGCGTACACCGCTGAACTCCTCACTTCCCACCAAGGTACCATGTCATCCCATGGCGGTTGTTGACCCTCGATGTTAAAGGAGACTCGAACCTGGGGTCGATCATCTGGTGATAGTGCAGCGTGGAATAGTTGATTAGCTTTGTATTCCAGCAAAGTCCCATGAAGGGAGTAGAGAAATGTAAGAGGTTCGCACAGAATGTCAATCGAATCTGATACGACACTTCTCTACCGCACTGCACTACAAGTTGTGGCGAGACACTGTTTATTAACTGAACAAGTTCCACTGTAAATGGTGTTGGACGCAAGTAACTTTGAAAAAATGGATTCAAAATCACAGTTCTGTGAAAATAATGGAAATTAACACGGTTCATGAAATAGTCACTGGCGAACTCGAAGTGATAGGCAACGAAAATAATAATCTGGAACTTTCTGAGATTCAACTGTATACAACTTCACTTAATCTCAGTGCAAAAAAGAAAAACAAATTGAGTCCTACGGACACAGTCTTTTGTACTGTTTGTAATGATACGGAGAAGCAAATGCAATGATCTAGCACACACACGTGGAGATATATTAAAGTTTCTATGAAGACAGTAAAGAAACAGTTTATGACTCTTAACACACAGTCTCACAAAAAAGAACCAAGTTCCATTAAGACGCAGTCTTAATTTAAAAAAATCACACAGTTTCTCAGAAATAAATTCTCCACTGAGGCACAGTCTCCCGGCAATAAAAGTGAGTTAACATAGTCCTTTGAAAAGAAATGAAGGCACAGTATTTCACGAAGCGAATTAACACAGTCTTTGAAAAGAAATGTCAGCACAGTCTTATGAAAAGGAATGTTAGCACAGTTTTCACGAGTGAATTAACAGAGTCTTTGAAAAGAAATGTCAGCACAGTCTTATAAAAAGGAATATCGGCACAGTTTTTCACGAAGTGTATTAACACAGTCTTTTGGAAAGAAACATTGGCACTGTCCTTTACGACGCGAATTAACACAGTCCTTTAAAAGAGACATACTTTCACTAGGGCACAGTTTTCACAAAATAACTTGACACAGTCTCTCGAAAAGGAAACAATGTTTCGCTAAGGCACAGTCTTTACGCACTAAGTCCTTCACACTCTTATAACAGCACAGTTTCAAAAATATCTACGAGACAGCGATTACTGTATAGTCTCTGCAATACGAAATTCACAAGAAAAATAATGTTAATCAGCTTGACAGATCGACATTACAAATGAACAAGTTTCCTGCTTGCACGCGAAGTTAAGAGTCCAATGAGAATATGTTCAACACTTGTATCGCGTATTTTCTATCACCGGTCCTTAGACGGACAGAGTAACAGACTGTACTACCGCAGCTGGCCCATGACAAAAAATCAATATCTCTCTCTCTACTATGGGGCTGGCGAGCTCCTTATATTGCCCTAGGTCGGACGGCCAGACTGAAATTATGAGCTGCTTTAAAATTTTATAACTCGGCCATCCTTCCGCCGATTTTCATGAAATTTTGGGGAGTAATATTTGTTATCCAGGCCTACAAGGTGACGTTCTTCAAATCACGATCGGACATCCCGTTCGTGATATAATGACATCGAAGCGAATGGAACATTTGATCATGACGTCACTTGGCCTTGGCTGGTATTCTGCACTTGCACGCTGTCACCCAAGATGGCTGCACGCTCAGCGATCGTTTTAAATCCACACAGATGGGCTTTAGTGCGTTCTCCTCAAGAAATACACGAAAGGCAAATGCTGACAGGCAAACCAAATTAAACAACAGACCACTACATCTGATGAAAAGGAATACCTATTCAATATTACGAATGTTCCCCTTCAAGCTACATAAAAGTCATTACCCATATTACATTGAATAAACATAAATTATAAATCAAGTTGCTCGTCTATACAGATAGGAATGCCAACTCCCAGATCAACTCAGGAACATATGACTGCTGTAGGAGCAACGATATAGTTCGGCATCAACCAAAGCAGTTTTGATGTATCATTTAGTTTCAAATTTGGATGTATTGTTTGGACTTCATCAATGTTTTAAATTAAGATTGTTAATTGTAGCATACCAAAGTGTTTAATTTATTATTGGTTATATGTGTGCATATCTCTTCCAATTGTAGCGCTGCAAAAGATGGGGTCGAAACTAGTCCCAGTTTTATACAACAATATACAAGCTTATGGTATTGAATAGGTGGACCCTTCTCTACCCTTTGATAGTGAAAAATTATGACGATTACTTTAAATATAATTCCCGTTATATTTGGCTATTAGCATAGTCATATAAACCAAAGAAAAGAAAAAGAAAAGAGAAATCAGGACGTGGCAAATTACATTATTTCTTTTCTCCTTTACCTCTTTCTTGTATTTTATGATATTCCATAATAATTGATTGTGTTATCCTAGAATAGTTTTATTATTTAGTCATTAATTCTTTAGAATGGGTTTAATGAGAATCATATACGTTCAAACATTGTTTTGTGTAAAATATTTCAGTGTAAACTGTAAAAATGTATATGTTATCCCAAGAAATGTGAAATTTCCATACGATGAATAAAATTAACCACTGGCATTTCCTTTAATTCTGGGTTCAATTGGAGACAGGCGATCCACCTTTTTATTGAGAAAACACCTGTTGCTAGTGTTTTGGAATTAAGTGATGGTGATTATTAAGAACTGAATCATATTTTTCCTGAATGTGTAAGGTACATGGTTCACCCCTCTCAATCTGCCTATAGAATTTAAACCTCACTATACTTGTTATACTTACTGCTCCAAGGCAGTGTATAAGAATGTGACACTGAGCGATTTGGCCGTGTGGTTAGGGGTGCACAGCTGTGACCTTGGATTTGGAAGATAGTGGGTTCGAACCCCACTGACGACAGCCCTGATGATGGTTTTCTATGGTTTCCCATTTCCACACCAGGCAAATGCTGGGGGACCTTAATTGCCACTTCCTTCCTACTCCTAGCCTGTTCCTATCCCATCATCACCATAAGACCTATCTGTATCTTGCAACATAAAGCCAACAAAAAAAAAAAAAAAAAAAAAGTGACAAGATAGAATTTATATGATATTTGTGTGAAAGATTTGAACCCATCATCTCCTGAATGCAAGCTCACAGCAACACAATCCAAATTGTGCAGCCAATTCGCTCAGTATGATGTAAGTGCAGGCATAACTAAAGTAGCTGGAATGCAAGGACTTCTAATTGTGAAGGACAATGGACACATTTTAAAAAGATACAAAAATACCAGTCAAATGGACAAAGGGCATAATTATTCCCTCTTTGAAAGAAGTTTGAAGAAACATCACAGTTACATTTATGACTTGTAGATTGAAGTTAATGATAAAAATAAAGAAAATGGAGATTACAAGTCATAATCAAACCACAATGGGTAAAAGCTGCACAAAAATAGTGATTAACATTCAGCAGATTTCTACATAAAAGTAACCAGGTTCTTAATACAGGTATCTAGAACTCATTCACATTTTCATTCCATAAGAGAAATTTAATTGCAATCTTTCTTACCTTTGGCCATAAGTGTGTTAGCTATATCTCGGAGACCTGCTCGAAATTCAACTCTCACTGCTTCCAACCAGAGAACATCACAGTGGGGATTTCGTAACCGTCCTTTCTCAAGAACTGAACGAGCTTTCGTTAACATGCCACGGCGTTCCTCCAATGAAGCCAACATCCGCCATAAGGGCACAGATGTAGGGCACTTCTTAATCTGTAGGGCAATCATTAAACATAATACTCAACAACAGCATATTGCAACTTTACACACATTCTCAGTTATGACAGTAAGAGATAGGACAACAACACAGTGAAACTTCATTAGTGGATTCCGCATTAAGAAACATAGCACGTTGTATATCTGAAATCTCAATTCCCACTGTATTAAATCTATATAAAAATTCTCCCTTATCGTGTCATTATTACCACTTAGTATGATAACAGTTTTCCAAAACCTTAAAATGTTCTTTGTGATCCCTTGGTACGGAATGTAATTTCTAACACAGATAAGAGGTTGGTCAGGGAAGAATTTTAAAACTTGCACCTTTGACTCTGGACACTACAGTTTGCAATCGTGACATAATTGAACATGAATGAAAATGAAAACCGAAATGGAAAAATAGAAGAGTGCACAAAGGGAAGTTTCCAGAGTGGACAGTGACATATACTGTGTGTTCTGTACATAACTATTATTGTTATGATCATACTGTACTATGTTTATTGTGTTTATCAGGTTTATATTTATTAAGATATTGCCAATAAATGTTTGTGTGATCAGATGATTTAAATATGTGTTTTCTGACAAGTGAAAAAATGCCTAAGTCTATTGTGCAGCAATAATAGCATCTTCAACAACTCATTTGTTTCTTTACTATTGAACTCCAGTACTACATAGGTAAGTGATGAGTAGAGGTGTTAGAAAGCGTTTTTATTTTTTAAATGATTTATTGATTTAATATTCAACAGGTGGTGTGGTGTTTTGTGTTTCTTTGAGGGGGATAAGTTAAAATTTGGAAAGTGATCAGATTTGTACAATAAGTGCATTTAAAAACATATAAAATGAATAAAACATAAAGTAAAAAAAAGCAAGTAAACTGTTAAACTTGCCTACAGAAGAATGAGAAAACACTTATAAGGATGTCACATTTTTATCATTGGAAGTAGATCGTGGTCATTGTCTCAGCATTTGCAGCTGTCACTTGTTTCCTTCTATCACTAGTTGACTGTTGAAGGAAGCGGACGTATTTGTTCAGCATTGGGCGAGCAGCAATCGGGAAATGGGCAAGCAAGCAGGGGGTTGCGGAGTGCATGCAGTAATGCGGACCTGCAGCAGGCAGTTACCCGGGAAGTGTTATATCCTTGGCGCTCATTACTACATTACTTGTTATAGGAGGCTTGAAGTTAAATCTGGGCCCTGTTCAAGCAGCTTCAAAAGAGGTGGTAAATGTGAACGTGAAGTGTGTGGAATGTAAGAGGAACTTAAGATCTGATGCTAAGTGTGATACCTGTGGAATGTGGCATCATTTCAAGTGTAGTAAGCTACAGGCCCTGGACAGTGATAAGGAAAGGTTGGCATGTGGCAACTGTTTCATTAATGGGAATGTGAATAGTGACAAAGCAAAAATTGACGAACTTCAGTGAGAATTAAATGAAGCAAATCTCATGATCGGAACTACAAAAGAAGTTAGAGGAAGTGTATATGAGAAATGTAAGCACTCATTCATCTGTGGAGAATATTAAACCCGTAAATTGTGTGGTGAAAGGCAATTCTATTGTACTGCATATAAGACAGGAAAATAGGTCAGTGAAAGTGATGTGCCTGCTAGGAATTCGAGCGGAACTGTTATACAGGAAAATAGAGGACGAATGCAGCGGAAATGTGGAAGCAGTCATTCTCCACGCAGGAATTAATGATTTAAAAAGGCAACAGACTGAATACATAAGGGGGAACATTTATGATCTAGTGAATTCAACCAAGGAAAAGTTCCTGCAGGCAAATGTTGTAATTAATGGTAGAAGATTGGCTGGTTGAACGAAGAGCTTCAGTCGGTGACCGAAAGTTCTGGATCACTCTTTGTAGAGGCAAGAGTTGTATTGATGATGGCACCTTCAGCAGAGATGAACTTCACCTGAACCAGTGGTGAGACAAGGTGATCTCTTTTCGAGGGTTACTGAGTCCTTTTCCACCCAACCAGACGATGGCACAGAATGGGCTGCTGGATGATGATCCACGACGGGAGCAGATTTGATGCAGCTACAGGACAATGGGGCTGCCAAGAGGATACTGTGAGAGGCAGTGATGCCGGATCGGGTAAGTTCCTTACATTGTTGCAGGTAAACTGTGAAATTATTGGTACTCACAAAATTCGAAAATTTAGTTGATGCGAGTGACCCTGATATAACTGTGGGAACGAAACGTTGGTTATTGGATAATGTATATAATTAAGAAATATTCATGTCAAAAAATTTCTAATGTTTAGACGGGACAGAGGGTCTACAGGTGGAGGAATTTTCATTTGTGATACGTCAGAGCTAAGCCGTACATTAAAATGGGTTCTCAGCGACTGCAAAATAATTGGGTTGGAGGTAAATAATGCACCCAATAAACAAAATACACTGACTAAGCAAATGTCATGGGATAGCGGAGCACTGATGCGCAGGTGTGTTGTCTGCGCACCACGCGCCCCCTGTGCCAGCGGCAGTTGTATAGGAGACCTTGTGAGCAGAGGCTGTGCATGTGACAGGTGTAACATTGAACGTCGTCGTGAGCTGACACCATTCGAACGGGGTATGGTGGTCGGTGCCCGACGGATGGGAATACGATTTCGGAAGGAGTGAGGGAATTCGGCTTCACACGATCAACCGTGTCCAGGGTGTATCGTGAATGGTTGAATGCGGGTGTCACCGTCCACAACAGATGAACGATCGGCCGTCCAGCCACCCTCGATGACCGTGACCGGCGACATCTGAGACGGATTGTCAGTAGTGACAGACAGGCAACCGTGCAACAAATCACGGCTCAATTCAACACAGACCATGCTAGACATGTCTCCCAGTGGACAATCCATAGGAACATGGGTTCTATGGGGTATGGGAGCTGGCGCCGCACACTGGTGCCACTGTTAACCCTACGTCATCGGGCACAACGACGCGCATTTGTCGCCAGTCACTAGGGATGACACTGGAACAACGGCGTAACATGATAGCGTCGGATGAATCACGGATTTTAACTACACCATGCCGATGGGAGGCACCGTGTATGGCGCAGACCACATGAAGCAATGGATCCCGCCTGCCTCGAAGGTGTGGTCCAGGGCGCTGGTGTCTCTGTTATGGTCTGGGGTGCATTTTCCTGGAATGGAATGGGCCCCTAGTTGTTCTGGAAGAGACTTTGAATGGTACGCGGTATGTTGAGCTGCTCGGAGACCATCTCCAACCATTTTTGGCCTTCCAGCGCCCAGACCGTTCTGTGTTGTTTCAAGATGATAACACGCCGCCACATTGCTTCCATGTCACCCGGGAATGGTTCCAGGAACATGCAGCGAAGGTCCAACGATTGCCATGGCCACCCTGGAGCCCCGATATGAACCCTATCGAGCATATCTGGGATGTCCTGGAACGCAGTCTCCGTGCCATGGATCCTCCACCCATAAACAGATCAGCATTGGCGGCTGCTCTACAAATAATTTGGTGTCAGCTGCGTCCAGAGGACTACCAGGGACTTGTTGACTCACTTCCATGGGGTCTCACTGCAGTTCGCAGGGCCAGAGAAGGCCCTACATGCTATTAGGTGACTATCCCATGACATTTGCTAAGTCATTATTTTTGGAACTTATCGTCCGCCGAAATCAGGTTTAAACATGATCATTCATCCTTCAGAACTGACGTGTGCAAATATAAGCTATGGCAAATGAACCATAACCGTACAGGATCTAAATCTACCGTCAGTAAACTGGGCTGGGTCAACTACGGGGGGGCCTATTGCAGGAAGCAGTTAACTTATTAGTGTGGAATAATGGCTTTTCCCAAGTTGTTACACAGAACACACGTAAACGAGCAATTTTAGATGTTTTTCTAGTCAGACCGGATGACATAGTTATATCTTGTGACATAATTCAGAGGATTAGTGACTACAGTGCAGTGGTACTTGATCTCTCTTGGGGACTTGCAATACGAGGCATGTGGGAATTTCTAAGACTATTTGGTGCTATGTGAGGGGAGACTCTGTAGGTTTTCAAAACTATTTGAGGTGCTATACTAATTAGTTAAAGGAGGGCAAGGGGATGGATGACATTCGGAAGAATTTCAAAACCATTTTAAATACTGGGATGAGTAAATTTGTTCTCAAAAAGATAATTAGGGAGAATTTAGATTTACCTTATTACATCGCGTCTATTAGGAAGCTTAAATGTAAGATTAGGAAAGCATTCAACAAAATAAATAATAATGATGTGTGCAAGGTGGAGTATAGAAGTTTAGTGAAGCATTTGCTAGCAGAAAAGAAAGTGGCTGAAGAGAAATATCTTGACAATATCCTAAATGAAAATCAAAATTCCTGGAACCTTTAAAAGAAATATATATACGAATACTGAAGGGAGAGAACAAGTCAATTCCTTCGACAACAGGGTCTATTATTAAATAAGTACTACGGAAAGATTTTTAACACGTTGAGTGCCAAGTGACCCCATTTGGGTTTGTGACAGTAGTCAAGTTTTTGAACTTTACGTCCCCATATAGGGTCGTACATTCGTTCGAAATCGAGAACTGTGCGAACCCATTTGAGTGTGCAGTAAGTGCGCGTTTTGAAGCTGTATAAAGTCTCTTTCTGATACCTGTTGGCCATCTATTTAAGTATGTTCATAGTCTACCTTTCATTTATCAATTCCTGTTTTGGTGCAACTCCATATGGGTACGTTAAGAGTGCTTTGTAGGATGACAAAATCATTGTCTATCTCACGCACGGATTGTTTATGTAAGTGTGCAGTGCTGTGAGTTTCCTTTTCCTTTAAATCACTATGAGTAAATCAAGCAGTAAAAGGCTTAGTGCAGATAGTCTGGCCGATATATTGAACAAGTAAATAATCTCATATCTGTTCCGTACTGAAGATAACAATAAGTATTGTATTGTATACATAATTGTATTGAATAGGTGGACACAGTAATTTTATCAAATGAAAATCCACAGCGGAAAAAGCAAGAAATTTTGTTTCAGTAAAATAAAAAGGAGACAGGAAAGAGGGATTATGAATTGGGGGGGGGAATTTGTTTAAGCTGATAGTTGTTAGTACTTTAGGCGTTACTATTAGAAAAGACTTAAAACTGGTCAGAAAAAGTGAAAAATGTAGATAAGAAATCTTGGAGATCATTACATTTTATTATGCGGAATCTCAAGAAAGCTAATTCAGGTGCCAAAAGTAAAGCTTATTTGGTAAGACCAATTGTCGAATATGAATCTGCGTGCTGCAATCTGTCCCTAGAAAAAATTCAAAGAAGAGCGGTGTATTTCATAAACGGGAATAGGATGAATACCATTAATTGGGAAAGTCTTGAATCTAGAAGAACTACAGCTCGCCTGTGTGGTCTTTATAAAAGCTACACAGGAAGGACTGCCTGGAGTAGTATCAGGAAAAGGTTGGAACCTCCCTCGTACTTATCAAAAAAATAATGATGGCAAGCATAAAATTAGGGTCAGAAACCAGCATATGGATGTCCTTCGTAAACAGGACTACAAGTGATTGAAAAAATTACCTGCAGCAGTCGTTGATAGACTCCCTTTTGATATAAAAACTTTTAAGAAGATCATTAGTGCTAGTGTAAAATGAAAAGTAAAAGTTGTAAATGATGGACACTGAATTTGTGATTACATACACGTTTTGCAATATATGACATTCCCCACCCCCCACCTGCTCCTGTTATACAAAGGCCGTGATATAAAATGATATTATATAATACTTTAATTTTGTGACCATGGAGTTACATGCCTTCATACTGCATTTAGAACGTTAAACTAGTAGTATTTTTTGTTATATTTTCTTTCCATGGAATTGCTTATAGTACTCTTGTTGTTGGGTAATTATGTTTTAATTTTACTTTATTATCACACTACTGTAGGTGATCATTGCCATCAGGATATTTCCCAATTGCAATGTATTTGTTAATAAATAATAATAATAATAATAATAATAATAATAATAATAATAATAATAATAATAATAATAATAATAATAATAATAATAATAATAATAATAATGAAGAGACTATTGAAAACGACCTTTCAGAATCCACATCTGAACATGAACACTACACACATTTTATTGCAACAGCTGCATAGTCTTCGTGAGCAGGCCTTAATCCCATAAGGATCTCTGGAACATTCATAAAATCTCTTGACCTAGTTGGTTTTTGATGACAGTCAGGTAAATGCTGTAAGCCTCTAAACACTGTTGAGACTCCATCTTCTTAAGAAATGGAGCATTCTTCTTACACTGGAAGAGTTCTGCATGAGATACTTGCTTAAGTGCATGCCAAGGATCAAACAATGACCCAATGACTTCTACAGTCTTCCTGGCTGGATCCGTGGTCCTTAAAGTCCTGAATTTTACTACAGCTGACTGGGCAACACATGTAAGCTTGAACTTAACCATTAATTACATCTTTTCAGGAAGCTGTTTCAAGTTCTGGAGGATCGTCTGGTTGAATACTCCACCATCGCTTAATTGCTTGAACTTTAACTCAAGGTCATCTAGCTTCTCAGTGAATACATGAATTGTTGGATACTTGACCCTGCCACAAGTCCATAAGAAAGGCACCAACAACAACAGAAACATATACTGCTTGTAATTTTATAATTTGTATTGTTGAAGTAAATACCTGTTGGAAAAATTTTACCCCAGAATTTGAATATTCCAATGTTTTGAAAAATGCTACCAGATCTTCCACATGTGTGGCTATATACATTGCAGCCTTAAACCAGGAATTCCATCTAGTACACACAAGCATCGGGAAAGCTAGAATTCCATCCTCTTGTTCCGTGTTCATATTTCTATTGTTTACAATCTGCTTTTTGTCACACCGACACATATAAGTCTTATGGTGACAATGGGATAGGAAAGGGCTAGGAGTGGGAAGGAAGCGACCGTGGCCTTAATTAAGGTACAGACCCAGATGGATATTACAGAAAACACACCAACCACTATTGTCACTTGTTTCGTCGCATAGCAGGAACACGCTTTTTTTTTAGCTCTTCCTTAATTTCTGCCCTCATTTTTTCACCGATCATGGGATGTATTTCTGACGGATCTGATTTTCTGATGGTAAATCTCCACTTCTGCGAATGTACTTATTAACACTAGAACGGCCAGAGCGGTCATTTTGACCGTTAGCGAATTTCAAGGTATTTCCGTGCTCGTAATTTTTTACACACGAGGTTGTTCTTTTGTGACTTTTAATCTTTTAGGGTTATGTACATTCATGCCAAAAATTACTTCCGTAGATAATAAGGGAATACCGATATTGTCTCTTATACATGGAAGGCCATAAGCAGTCATTTTGACCGCTTCACTTCCTTGATACGGAGAGTTCTATTCTGCTCACTGCTTGCTTCCTGTGATATATTTACAGGTGGCGCTATAGGGACGTATGATCTATGATGTAACTAAATAGTATGCCTCTAGCAGTGGTTGCGTGTGGACAAGTTTGTGCCCGTCCCTTGTGTCTTATAGTGCGTAATAATGGCTCGGCGGCAAAAACTTACTCCTGTTCAATTATTAGCAGAACTTGAAAAGCTAGGAGAAGACGAATCAGGTGCCGAAGATACACTATCAGATGTAGACGCAATGAGTGACGATGAGGATTTTACACCTCAACAGTGTGATAATATGTCGGATAGTGATGGTGATTCGGCTGATGAAAATATGCACACAGTGGACTTCATACCTACGACAGACGCAGTTACTCCTTCAACCAGCCGTGATCAATCTTGCAGCAGAGGACAAGGTGGGAGAGGTCATGAACTGGTAAAGTCTTCTTCATTTGCACCAGGGGATCAGTTATGTGGTAATGATGGAACAACTATTTGGACTGTTGTCGACAGTAGTGGGAACCCCCCCGGGAGGATGTCTGCTCAGAATGTACTGAAAGAGGCAGCAGGGCCTACTTCTCACGCTAAACGTAATGTAGAGACTAACAGCAAGGTTAGTGCCTGGCGTTTATTCATTGACGCATCCATGTTGAAGCATATAAAGATGTGCACAGAGACCGAAGCTCGTAGACAGACAACGGATAATAATTGGTCTATTTCTTTGGAAGAATTAGATGCTTTTATTGCTTTGTTATACGCCCGTGGAGCTGATAAACTTACTAGTCTAGCTGTAGATCATATGTGGTCTTCTTTATGGGGTCCCCCTGTTTTCACTAACACTATGGCAAGAAACAGGTTCAAAGAAATTCTAAGGTATTTGCGCTTTGATCTCCGTAAAACTAGATCCACTCGTTTGCAGACAGATAAATTTGCTTTGGCTTACGGCTATTTGGAATAGATTTATTGAGAACTGTTACGCGTGCTATAAACCAGGAGCGAATGTCACAGCTGATGCACAACTCTTCCCCAGCAGAGCTCGGTGCAGGTTCACGTAGTACATGGCCAACAAGCCAGATACATTTTGCATAAAATTCTGGCTACTGGTAGACGTTGATTGTAAGTATGTGTGCAATGGATTTCCTTATCTTGGGAAAGACGAAAAGCGACCCGCCAATGAATCACTGCCCGAAAATGTTGTCATGAAAATTATGGACCCATACCTCATGAAAAGACGTAACTTGACCACTGATAACTTTTTTATATCGGTAAAGTTGGCTGAGAGACTGAAAGAGAAGAAAACTAGTATTGTTGTAACAATCAATTGAGTGAGGAAGGAAATCCCGGTGTCAATCAAAGCATTACGTATGAATCTGTACGGGACTGTCGAACTTCAGAAGGAAGATCACACTACTCTCACAGTATATCAAGGAAAAGTGAACAAGAATGTGCTTCTGCTAAGCACTCTACACCCAAGCGCAAGCGTTCAAGTCAGTGAAGATAACAAGAAGCTCCGTAGTACTACTGAACTTTATAACGGAACTAAGTATGGTGTGGATGTAGTTGATCAAATGGCGCGTAAATACTCCACTATAGCTGGATGCCGAAGGTGGCCTGTACATGTATTTTACAACGTACTTGATCTAGCAGCAATAAATTCATGGATAGTCTACAAGGAAGTTACGGGACAGAGAATCTCTCGACATGATTATATTCTTGAAGTAATACAAGAACTAAGATCTGATTTTGTGAAGACAAGATCCCGGTTGATTGAACTCCCTACACTTCAGCCTGAGCCTCAGATTCAGGTTCAATGTGCCAGTCGTAAGCAACGACAATGTCAAGAACTCCAATTGTAAACAGAACAAAACCTCTGACACATGTCCTTCGTGCAACAAAGTAATCTGTGGAAAATGTTCGTGTAAGGTAATAACTTGCATAAATTGCTTGTCAAGTGCCTAAATAGGCTTGTAAACAAATAGAGACCGTTATTTTTATCATAATTTTTCACAAAGGAAGTGAGAGAATATGAGAATATGAACATTTATTAATATTTAACAATGGATTGATCTGTATACAAGTAATCCAAATGGTTAACTGTTTTAAAGTAAATTCTTGAACATTCTCATGTTTCCCAGATCCTGGATCCTAGGTATATGTCAGTAAGCGGCAGCGGTCAAAATGACCGCCTGCGGCCTTTATAGGTATGAGGAATGTTTGGCCGTTCTAGTGTTAAGCCAAGTACGGATAGCAGGATTGTCTAGTTTCTCTACTGATATGTTAGCTTTCATGAACGCAGTAGTAGTGTCCAAAATAAACTCTTCTTTCGAATCCTTCACGTGACTAGCGTTTGCTAATGTTTCTTTCAAAGTAGCCACTCTAGGAACACTAACTTCAAGATGCAAAGTTTCTTGGCATTTTGAATCCTTCTCTGATCTATAATGTTTGTCTAAAGCATCTTTCCTGCAATAATCTAACTAACAATCACAATATTTGCACACAAGAATGTCACAAGAAATTATAAATTTCTCATTCTTATATTCTTTAAGTCTGTTCACAGCAGAAACTGCTACCTTCGGAATTTGTAAACCCAATTTTGTGCTACCCAGTAACAAACACTGTTATCACACGACTGATTATAGTCACACGCCAGTATAAAGTTGGAACCACATGCAAAATTTATTTCTGAATTCTTTTCATAATATTTAAATTACCATATAATCTCAAATACCACCCGCCACCGAATAAGACCCGCACCCTTATTTTGAAAGAACAAAATTTAAAAAAAAAAGTGAAGCCAAAATTATTTACAATCTTTACTAACACACATCAAATGATTAGAAAATACAAATAAAAGTAAACAAACAATTCCAGAACGATATCCAATGAGTTCATTCATCATCATCATCAGTACCAACTTCGGAATTTTCATCACCATCACCTTCCCACAAAATGTCGTCATCGCTGCCATCCATAGCATTAGAAATGCTACATTTCCTGAAGCTCTTCCGTATGAGGTCTCCAGGGATACGATTCCATGCCATCAAAATCCACAAATACAGCAGCTGAACTTCCGGGCGCTGAATGTGACCAGTTGGCATCAGTGTGTGATTATCAGCCGCTATCCATTCTGTATAGAGCTGTTTCAAGGCTGCTTTAAATGGACGGTTCACACAGACATCCAGCGGCTGTAGCATAGACGTCATCCCGTCCGGAATGACTGCCAGGTCGGTTTTCCCATCCTCGATATATTTCTTCACAGCGTCTGTTGTGTGGCCGCAGTAACTGTCCAGAACAAGCAAGCTATTTTGTCCCAATAATGCACCAGGGCAACGTTGCAAGACACACTTTACCCAGTCTTCCACAAGTGAACTGTCCATCCAGCTGGAGTTCTGAGATCTGACGATAACACCAGCGGGTAGATTTTTAGGAAGCGTCTTTCGCTTGAGAACAATGTACGGTGGCAATTTGGTTCCATCGGTGAGAATACACAACATTACTGTACACCATTGTTTTTCATTACCACCTATTCTAATGGTAACACTTTTCGCACCCTTAACATACACAGTCCTGTCCACTGGCATTTCAAAGTAGACTGGCATCTGATCTGCATTGCCAATTTGGGAAAGCAAATATGCATTTTCCTTCCGCAAAACCAAATTATGTGATGCTGAAATTACATTAACTTCTCATCGTAGGCACCAGGAAGACGCTGTGAAATTGGGGCACGCCTTCGTTCGCTCAACCCATTTCTTTTATAAAAATTTTAAAAAACCCATCCTCGGCTTGCCTTAAACCCTTGCGATGAAAGTTCCTTTGCGATCTCTAATGCCTTTAGCTGACACATTACGGTTGACACACCATATCCCAATTCCCGCCTTTCTGTAACACATTTATAAATTTTTTTTTCAATTTCTGGAAACACACTCGGTCTACGAAAAGCTCTACGACCACCACTACATGTTAATAGCACATTTCCCTTCTTTCTCCAATCACGAATACACGACTCGTCAACATCGTATTTCCTACCGGCGGCACGATTTCCAATAATTTTGGCTTCCCGAACTACTTTCAGTTTACACAAGTATGAAGGATGAGTTTTCCACCTAATCAATACTTTATTTACAAAATGTTTAAAATGATCTACATTAAAACAGTACGGGTTTTGACCCGTAAATAGGTCATCATCAGCTGTTGGTGAACCTGCTTAATAGCAATTGTACATAAAACATTAATAAAAACTAACAAGAATGCCTTATTCTAATATAATACTACTGTTAAGATATATACATATGGTTCAATTATGGGGCTTTGACTTGTTGGAGTTCCATTCAAAAATCTATACTGTTGCCAACTTGTCAAACAAGATACATATATACATATGGTACAATAATGGGCTTTGGCATGCTGGAGTCCCTTGAATGCCATATATTCCAAAAATTGTATAGCTGAGCTTGAAAATATAGTTCTTATAGAATAAAGGATCACTGAGGTTTTGGTGTCAAGTTCAAATATCTATGCAGTATGCCAGCATTATGTCCAACTGTTGTATAGATACAATCAAGGTGCATTGTTGGGCCACAATTTTGCGGGGAACGTAGTAGACTGGGGTTCTGTAGCTTGTTTGACAGGTACTATGTTCATTCTTAGTGTATGTTGTTGCTGATACATGCTAGCTTTCAGGATCCTTGTTGAGGCAATTTTGAAAATAAAGAAAGTAGGTTGATAGAGCTCCCCTCTTCATACTTGCATTTATGCTCAGGTAAATTCAAAAATCTGAGAAAGAAAAAGGAAGTAGGAATTAGAATAACTGATAGAGAGCCTGCTAAATGGTTTGTGTGCTATAGAGTGTGTGTTACTTACGTGTAGGCTGGATATGTCTTCAATCTTAGTCTGGAGTGTGCTGTACACTGTTGCGTGTACGTTGTGTGGCTGTCGTAGTGTTCAGATTGAGAGGTGGTGGGGAGGGGGAAGCAGCCTCTGGAGGGGGTGGGGTAGAGTAGGGTGTGTCTTTTGGGTTGTGTGTGGGTTTGTGTCTGTTGATTCTTTTTAAATATGTGTCTTTCAGAATAGAAATGGCTGTGTTGAAGAGAATGTTTGTTTTATCTGTGATTTCATTTAAGTTGAGGCTGGGATTAGCGTATTGGTCCATATTGATATAAAAATCTTCCATTAAATTGGGCAATGGGCCTGTGGGGTTCATATTTAAAATTTCCACATCATTCTTGATATTAGTGAACTTATGCTTGTGCTCTTCGACATGTTGCCCTATGGATGAAAAGCGATTATATTTAATGGCATTGACATGTTCGCTGTAGCGAATAGAAAAACATCTTTACAATGGCGAAAAATGAAAGTATCCTCCTATTCAATACATCATATATTCCGTCGTTAGACGGAGTAAACAAGTTCAGACATGTTTCGGCTCGTTTGAGCCATCTTCAGTGAAAAAATTAGGGGGGGTTGGAATAATTTACATAATATGAGTTGAAAAAATGCTAAAAAACATAATGAAAGCGCAAATGAAAAAACAAACAAAAGAGAGCCTAGACGGAAACAAAATAGCACAAATATACAATATTTACATCAATATGCAGAGCAAAAAACAACTTATTGCAACAAAATTCAGTGAAACAGGAGTTAATTTGAAATAATAATTGATACTAAAAAACTGCGTTAACCTAAGAAACAAGGGAATGAGAAAACAAATGATGTAGATGGAAATGAATAATAGTAGCATATGGTGAGGTGTGGACCTCATAGTTTACAAATTATTAGTTTATAAAAACGACAAAACAGTTTGAAATCGCTGTCAAAATCCTAGTGGAAACCCATCACATCAAAATGGTCAGGAGGAGAGCGGGAGCAAACATTTTGAGAGAAACCAAGCCTGAATTAACCTGCAGGCGAAAAGCCTGTGATAAGGAGAAAAAAAACCACCTTAAATTTAAGGCTTCAGAAATAGCCTTAAATTTAAGGTGTTTTTTCTCCTTATCACAGGCTTTTCGCCTGCAGGTTAATTCAGGCTTGGTTTCTCTCAAAATGTTTGCTCCCGCTCTCCTCCTGACCATTTTGATGTGATGGGTTTCCACTAGGATTTTGACAGCGATTTCAAACTGTTTTGTCGTTTTTATAAACTAATAATTTGTAAACTATGAGGTCCACAACCTCACCATATGCTACTATTATTCATTTCCATCTACATCATTTGTTTTCTCATTCCCTTGTTTCTTAGGTTAACGCAGTTTTTTAGTATCAATTATTATTTCAAATTAACTCCTGTTTCACTGAATTTTGTTGCAATAAGTTGTTTTTTGCTCTGCATATTGATGTAAATATTGTATATTTGTGCTATTTTGTTTCCGTCTAAGCTCTCTTTTGTTTGTTTTTTCATTTGCGCTTTCATTATGTTTTTTAGCATTTTTTCAACTCATATTATGTAAATTATTCCAACCCCCCCTAATTTTTTCACTGAAGATGGCTCAAACGAGCCGAAACATGTCTGAACTTGTTTACTCCGTCTAACGACGGAATATATGATGTATTGAATAGGAGGATACTTTCATTTTTCGCCATTGTAAAGTGAAAACCGTCAATACGGAATGATTCTAATATCTTGTAATAGAAAAACATCTGCCGGTGCATCTGATGTAGCTGGCTTCACAATCATTACATTTTATGCGGTATACTCCTGAGTGGCTGTATTTGTTGTTTACGTTGACAGATTTAGGGGTATGTAAAATGGAAGCATTATTACGTGTGGTTCTGTAAGCTATTCTTAGATTGTGTCTTTTGAAAATATTAGTTATGAGGTGGATGTGGGTGTTGTTAACGGTAAAAAGTGCGTAGTCTTTCTTAGGTTTGTTGTTTCTGCTTAATTTGGATTTTGGTTGATGTTTTATTTTGTGAATGATATTGTTTATCATGTTTCTATTGTATCCGTTATGCTCCGCTATCTATAATCACAAAGAATGGGTACTGTCCACCTAATCAATACTTTATTATATCTTGTTACTAAGCAGTACCGGTTTCGACCTTCACAGAGGTCATCTTCAGCTGGTCATAAGATCTAAAGTTAACTTAAAAAATAATTTTAAAAACATTACTAAATCTAATGAAGAATGACACATGATGTGAGTGATAAGATTAAAATATACAATATATAAAATATACAATGATATGATGTATCTTCTGGTTTAAAAACAAGCGTCAAAATTCAATGACATGTATGTGTTACATAAATTTCTAGTGTACTGTTTGTGAGTAGTAGATAATTTGGTGAAATACAATTTCAACAAGTAAAATGTTTATGGAGTTCTTGAAGTACACTTTGAAGTTCAGTTCATATTGGTGAATCGTTCTATACATTCATTGGTATGTTTATACTAAACATTCTGGAACATTCTATGATATGGATGTAATAAAATTTATCAAATAATACATTAAAATACGAAAAAATGTTCACATGATTCTTGCAGTACGTTTTGGAATTATATTAATTTTGTACATTCACAGATATGTTTGTACCAAGCATTCTAGAATATTCAACTATGTATGTTGTTTTTCTTTTAAGTTCATATGATTAAGAATGTTGAATAATGAACATGAAAATATTATGGTGTATCATTAGTTTTCTTGGTACTAATCTCATTAAAAGATATTGAGTAGGTGCAGATGCTCCCTCTTTGTAGTTTTGTTGTTGGACATTCAGAAATATAATCCTGTTGACTGGTCGAATGTGTACTGTTAGGGAGCACGTCGAAATATAATCCTGTTGACTGGTCGAATGTGTACACGACGTGCTCCCTAACAGTACACGACGTGCTCCCTAACAGTACACATTCGACCAGTCAACAGGATTATATTTCTGAATGTCCAACAACAAAACTACAAAGAGGGAGCATCTGCACCTACTCAATATCTTTTAACGAGATTAGTACCAAGAAAACTAATGATACACCATAATATTTTCATGTTCATTATTCAACATTCTTAATCATATGAACTTAAAAGAAAAACAACATACATAGTTGAATATTCTAGAATGCTTGGTACAAACATATCTGTGAATGTACAAAATTAATATAATTCCAAAACGTACTGCAAGAATCATGTGAACATTTTTTCGTATTTTAATGTATTATTTGATAAATTTTATTACATCCATATCATAGAATAATCCAGAATGTTTAGTATAAACATACCAATGAATGTATAGAACGATTCACCAATATGAACTGAACTTCAAAGTGTACTTCAAGAACGCCATAAACATTTAACTTGTTGAAATTGTATTTCACCAAATTATCTACTACTCACAAACAGTACACTAGAAATTTATGTAACACATACATGTCATAGAATTTTGACGCTTGTTTTTAAACCAGAAGATACATCATATCATTCTATATTTCGAGTGAACTCCACACAGCCAAGCGTGACCATATATGGTAATGTCCCGACCCATGTGTAAAAGTCTATTTAGCGTTAAAATGTTGTTGTTTTGACACCGCCAACGTGGAGGCCATCGTAACCGATGCAATCTGTCAAACTCTCGAGAAAATCCACCTTGTGACATTCTTCATTAGATTTAGTAATGTTTTTAAAATTATTTTAAGTTAACTTTAGATCTTATGACCAGCTGAAGATGACCTCTGTGAAGGTCGAAACCGGTACTGCTTAGTAACAAGATATAATAAAGTATTGATTAGGTGGACAGTACCCATTCTTTGTGATTATAGATACTAAGTATCAATACGGACATGAAACTGATAGATTACAATGCTCCGCTATTTCGTGAATTAGGTAATTCTTCCGGGGACAGGGGTATTGTACCGGAAATGCCGCTACGTGAAAGAAGTTCGAAGTATGTGTGTTGAACTTCGCGCGAGGTGGAAGATAGGCAGCTTGCCGAATTCGCTGACGTACTCAGCCGTGACGTAGCCGCTTCGAGTGAGCTCCACACAGCCAAGCGTGACCATATATGGTAATGTCCCGATCCATGTGTAAAAGTCTATTTAGCGTTAAAATGTTGTTGTTTTGACACCGCCAACGTGGAGGCCATCGTAACAGATGCAATCTGTCAAACTCTCGAGAAAATCCACCTTGTACTTCGGGAGTTATAAGGGTGGATAATACCCACGTTCTAGATGCTTCGTCACAGTCTGGTATAAAAGCAGGGTGATCCGGACTACAGATTCAGTGTGTTACTCCACCGTCTCTGCGACACGGGTGTCGGGTGGAGCTCTACATGTGCAGACCGAACCCATGGTCGGACTAGTCTTTGCATTTCGAGTGTTCAGTTGCAACGGAGTTGGAACTTTATAATTTTCTTCAAGTGTCATGTTAGGATTTGTGTTTCAGTGACTAACTGAAGGAACTTAGAATTTCTCTCGTGAGTGTTGTAACTCTTCCAAGTGCTACATTTGAACTTGTATTTCGTAAACAGACTTTAGGGACATAGAAATTTTCTGTGTGTCTCATTTGAACTTGTGTTTTGCGACAAGCTGTGGAAATTACAAGTTGTCCATTTCATGACCGTATCGATGTTTAATCAAGAAGTATAAATAACCACCTAATCGATACTTTATTAATGCCTCAGGCAAAATTGAATAAAATTAAAACTTACAGGACATGTTTCGACCACTTAGTGGTCCTCTTCAGCTGTATAAATAAAGAACTGAAAAGAAAAACATTGACAATCAGCATAAATAAACGTTCTTTGGAGACTCCTTTGATAAAAATGGAGGTCATCAGAATAGGTCATCTTGCCTCTCGTTCTTGTTTGGAAAAGATGTTCATTCTGCGCTGTCTAGAGGGTCTGTCTTTGAGCGTGACCTGGTGAAGTAACGATGTGATACAGTTTGACAATTCATGGAAAGCTCTGGAGAGAAGGGAAGTAGAGTTTTATCGCCATCTAAAATAACATGTGAGGGAGGAGGGAGATTGGGCTGTGCTTCTGCGATGTCGTGTTTGATTAAATCTCTTGTTCGTCTAGTCTGTTTCATGTCTACCCATTCTAAGTATTTGCTAATATTCTCATATAAGATGTTTTTATGCTCGTTGTTTTCGTTGAGATTCTCTTCATCGTTTTCCAATTTATCAAGAACGATGTGGATGTTTTCCAGGTTGTTCATAAGATTACCTTTATTAATCATACAGATAATTTGAAGGTCCTGTTTTATATTGGTGAATTTGTGGTTGGACTCTTTCATATGGGATCCCATGGCAGAGAATCTTTTGTATCTTTCAGCATTGACGTGTTCTTGATATCTAATTGAGAAGTTCCTTCCAGATTGTCCCACGTAAGTTTTTTTACATTGAGCACAAGTCAGTTTATAAATACCCGATTCCTGGAATTCGTCATCTTGAAGTTTATTAGCTTTATTATGACTAAAGAATCTAAATGCAAATACCAACAACAAATTAAACTTAAACAGCATTCAGAAAAAGAAAAAGTATATGTAAAATTCACCTTTAATAACCCGCAGATTTACGAAATCACAAACTTATTCAAGAAACAGAATACCAAGGTAGCCTTCTCTACAAACAACAACACGAAACATAGATTCTTTAGTCATAATAAAGCTAATAAACTTAAAGATGACGAATTCCAGGAATCGGGTATTTATAAGCTGACTTGTGCTCAATGTAAAAAAAACTTACGTGGGACAATCTGGAAGGAACTTCTCAATTAGATATCAAGAACACGTCAATGCTGAAAGATACAAAAGATTCTCTGCCATGGGATCCCATATGAAAGAGTCCAACCACAAATTCACCAATATAAAACAGGACCTTCAAATTATCTGTATGATTAATAAAGGTAATCTTATGAACAACCTGGAAAACATCCACATCGTTCTTGATAAATTGGAAAACGGTGAAGAGAATCTCAACGAAAACAACGAGCATAAAAACATCTTATATGAGAATATTAGCAAATACTTAGAATGGGTAGACATGAAACAGACTAGACGAACAAGAGATTTAATCAAACACGACATCGCAGAAGCACAGCCCAATCTCCCTCCTCCCTCACATGTTATTTTAGATGGCGATAAAACTCTACTTCCCTTCTCTCCAGAGCTTTCCATGAATTGTCAAACTGTATCACATCGTTACTTCACCAGGTCGCGCTCAAAGACAGACCCTCTAGACAGCGCAGAATAAACATCTTTTCCAAACAAGAACGAGAGGCAAGATGACCTATTCTGATGACCTCCATTTTTATCAAAGGAGTCTCCAAAGAACGTTTATTTGTGCTTATTGTCAATGTTTTTCTTTTCAGTTCTTTATTTATACAGCTGAAGAGGACCACTAAGTGGTCGAAACATGTCCTGTAAGTTTTAATTTTATTCAATTTTGCTTGAGGCATTAATAAAGTATCGATTAGGTGGTTATTTATACTTACTTCTTTAAGCTGTGGAAACATAAAACTTTTTTGTGAATGTTACAATTTTCCAAGTACCACATTGAACTTGTGTTTCGTGACGAACTGTGGAAACTTAGAGTATTTCAGAGTATTATGTTCAAACTTATGTTTCATAACAAATTGTGGGAACACGAAATATTTTTTGAGTGCCGCGTCTGGACTTGTGTTTAAACTAGTGTCATCGTAACAGACTATGGAAACAGAGTACCCATGCCATATCTGAGTTTGTGTTTTCCTCTTGTGAAGTTCCGAGAGAACGTAGAATTTTTCAGTGTCATAATTGAACTTATAATTTATACTTCGTAATCATTTTTCATGGACAGTGTTAGACTCTTTCCAAGTGCAATTTTATTTCAATGATCACTTAATGACATTGCTTAACAGTCTTCAGGTACACATAATTTTGTTTATCGACGGAACAGGACATTTCCGAGTACCATTTAATTTGCTTAATTTATTAAAAACGTGCCAATGTGTCCTGAACTTGTATGAACTGTGCATCTTGTGTTCAATATTGTGTTCTAATCATAAACTGACGAGATCAGTGAATTAGGAACTGTGATGACAATGATTAGTGACCCAATAGAACATTCCAGTCTGCCATCCCAATGTTAGCAAACTTATGTCATGAACTTGACATTATAACTTATACATTATTTTCCCAAATATTAATTCGGCTGACATCTAATACATGGTCATATATTCAGTTCAATCGTCTTATTTTCAAGTGATAATTTATGAACATTTGTGATTCAGCGAGGTGTTTGGATCAAGATTCTAGTGTCAATTTAATTAACATTTGACATATTGCAATGAGTGAATGCAATAATTTAAACGCCAATTTATTTAACAGTGCTACAAGTTAAGTTGAATGCCATACGGGGGGACTTGGTGTGTGAATCACGCCTCACCTTTCGTCAACATTGTCGTGTGAGATCAAACCCCGTAACGTGTGCACCTAGAGAATCAAGAACTCCCAGATCCTCGAGAACGTCGAGAAATTCTAGAACGTTGAGAACTTCACATTCAGGACGGGTGTGGTTCCTGTCCAGGCCGTGCCCAGCAACTATCCCGGAGTCCGGAGATTCCAGCCTGCTATAACGCTTCAACTCAACTTGTATGAAAGGTGATATGAATTTGTTTACAATGAACAATAAAATCAGATTCTCAAAAAAATCTAAGTTCAATGAACTAATACCCCTCTCTGTACCAACTCCAATGTTTTCATGCCGCACCCTTAGAAATAGTCCATGCTCTTCAAGCTAGTGTCAGCGCCCCAAAGACAGACTTTTTTTCCCGGTACAGCTCCAGGGCTCGATTCCATTGGAGTGTTAATATAAGAGACTAACATACAGCCCAAGATTCAATCAGAACAGGAGTGTTTACAAGTTTTAGTGGACACCAACTTAACTGAAATATACGTGTATAATATAACAAGTAAAAACAGTTTGTATTAGTAGGAGTGATTTGCATTAACTTCAAAAGACTTGGTTTAAATAATTTAAGTTGAACCATTGGCACTAGGACTTAAGAACTTTTTGAACTTTTGACTCAGTGTAAGTTCTGAAAAATCTTTAATTTTATGAAGTGTTTCAATCATTATTTCTGTACCTGGTACTAGCGTTATTTATTTTAATAAAATGGAGGAGATAATGGCAGCGATCGAAGCTCTTAGGCTCAGTATGAAAATGGCAACTGAAACTTTAGAACGCCAACTTAATGAGTTTAGTTCTAATCTTGAACATCAACTTAATGAGTCTAGTTCAAATCTTGAACACCGATTTAATAAGTCTAGTTCTAATCTAGAACGTAGGATCGTTGAGACCAGTGCTCAACTTATTGAGTCTAGTTCTAACCTTGAACGTCAACTTAAGGAATCCGTAGTTCAGATTAATGCCGAAGTAGACAAGAAATTTGTAGAAGCGAATGCTACGTTAGAACAAAGACAGACATTTTTTTCCCGGTACAGTATGTTGAAAGCTCTGTATATTATACTGTAGTTTACTGCCTTTTTGTGTGCATTAGGATGAGTGGAATCTACTTTATAGTATTGGAGGTTTGTGTAGGTTTACTCTAGATTTTGTATGACAAGTGGTCTTCAGTTTTGGTGACAGATAAATCAAGATAATTCAGAGTGTATTTTTTCTCAGTTTCCATCGTAAATTTTATATGTGGATATATTTTGTTTAGCTGTTCAAGTATGTTGTTTTTGTTTGTAAGCCTGCAGTCTATAACAACGAAGATATCATCTACAAATCTGCACCAGAATGATATATTGTTAATTTTGCTACTTTCTGAGTGTTCTAAGTGGTCTATGTAGATCTCGGCTAGTATCAGTCAAGCTGGTGAACCCATGGGAAGGCCTTGTTGTTTGTAGATAGTGTCGTGGAATCTAAAGTAATTATTGTTGAGGGCAAATTCAAGTAAATTAATGAATTCATCTATTTCAAGGACATTTAGATTACTGTGATTTCTTAAATTTGATTCTATTAGTCTTATTGTTTTCTGTATGGGTATGTTAAGGTACATGTTAATGATATCATATGATGCTAGAGCGTGGTGTTCTTCGATTTTCAGCTCTTTCATGATGTTGCAGAATTCTACTGAGTTTCGTACTGATTTCTTGGCTAAGAATTTGTAGTGTTTTTTGAGAAATGTATGTATGAAGCATGATAGTTTGCACATCGGGCTTGATCTATAATTTATGACCAGCCTCATGGGTACTTCGTCTTTGTGGATTTTCGGGTAGGCTTTCGCAGACGGCAGTTTGGGATTCATTATAGTCAGCTTCGTGGTTTCTTGTTCATTAAGGAGAAAATGGGTGTTTTTCAGTAATGTTTTGAGATTTTTTTGGATACTGGCAGTTGGATCTTTTAGTTTAATTTGTAAGGTGTCGTCCGAGAAACACTGTTTAGCTTTACTCATGCATTTGTTTCTGTTGATGATGACTGTGGTATTACCTTTGTCTGCCTTTGTTGTTAACAGATTGTTATGCTTGATTTTGTCTTTGAGTTTCCTGAGTTGGATATTATCAGGCACACCCCACTCCCTCCAGAGGCTGCATCCCCCTCCCCACCGCCTCTCAATCTGAACACTACGACAGCCACACAACGTACACGCAACAGTGTGCAGCACACTCCCGACTATAATTCAAGACATATCCAGCCCACACGTAAGTAACACACACACTCTATAGCACACAAACCATTTAGCAGGCACTCTCTTATCAGTTATTCTAATTACTACTTCCTTTTTCTTTCTCAAATTTTTGAATTTACCTGAGCATAAATGCAAGTATGAAGAGGAGAGCTCTATCAATCTACTACGTTCTCCACAAAATTGTGGCCCAACAATGCACCTTGATTGTATCTATACAACAGTTGGACATAATGCTGGCATACTGCATAAATATTTCAACTTGACACTAAAACCTCAGTGATCCTTTATTCTATAAGAACTATATTTTCAACCTCAGCTATACAATTTTTTGGAATATGTGGCATTCAAGGGACTCCAGCATGCCAAAGCCCTTCATTGTTCCATATGTATATATGAATCTTGTTTGACGTAATGTTGGCAACAGTATAGATTTTTGAATGGAACTCAAACAAGTCAAAGCCTTATAATTGTACCATATGTATATATCTTAACAGTAGTATAATAATATTAGAATAAGGCATTCTTGTTAAATTAGTTTTTAGTAATGTTTTGTACAATCCCTATTAAGCAGGTTCACCAACAGCTGATGATTACCTATTTACAGGTCGAAACGGGTACTGTTTTAATGTAGATAATTTTAAACATTTTGTAAATAAAGTATTGATTAGGTGGAAAACTCATCCTTCATACTTGTGTTCTTAAATGATCAATACGGACAATGAAGCTGATAGATTATAGTACTTTTAGTTCCTCACTCGCAGTAAAAGATCGCAAGCGCTTTGTGGAATTTATGTTGATACTCCGAGAACGTGCATGAGACTAGCGCCAAGCGCGGAAGTAGCTTATACTGAGAGCGGTGAGAGCATTGTTGCCAAGCCGCGCCGGCAGTGATGTCTGATTTACGTGCATTCGGAAAGATAAATTTCCCAAAATTTTAAATAAGACCCGCACCTAATTTTGGAAGCAATATTTTCGAAAAAGCAGTGCGGGTGGTATTCGAGATTATACGGTATGTCGCATCTCATCATTGCCTACTGCTAAGTTTGGAACTGCCGCGACGAACACGTGGTCACCATCTGATTAATGCAAATAACACACTAGCTTTGATGATAACGTACAATTTGCGCACTTTCTATTAAATTATATAGAATTCTCTACTACGAATTACACTCGCTACCGATGTAACAGGAGGCAAACGTAGTTCCCAATTTTAACAACAATCGCGTAACTTTCTGGAGGTAAGTAATAATAATAATAACTTAAATGTTTCCACCTTTTCAATACAATATATTCACAAGATTACAAAATTATACGGTACTAGTTTCGACCCATCTAGGGGTCATCATCAGCCGTATTGGAGCAAAGATCATTTGTGGCGAAATCCTAAGACAATATTATTTTAAAGAATAACAAGTGAAATGAGATGTTATGGTAATAGTTAATAATACAAGGAATATACATAATAAGAGGTTTTTAACAAAGAATAAAGTATAAATGGGGTGTTGTAAAAATTATAATCATGGAAATCAGTAAGTTCTTGTATTGAAATGAAATATGGCTTAGGAAGAGGGCTTAAGGTGGGGCTGAAGGGTGCGGGAGAAAGTGTAATTGTCTTGGAAAAGTACCTTTGATTAAATTTAGGATTGAGTTTAGGTTGGCTGCATTATTGTTTCTGAGGAAAGTGATAAATAGATCGAAGAGTATGTTGGGTTTCTCTGAGATTTCATTGAGATTGTGACTGGCATTAAAGTATTGGTCTAGGTGTATGTAGTAATTTTCCATTATGTTCAGTAAAGGGCCCTTGTTTGCTAATACGAGGATGTCCATGTCTTGTTCAATATTGGTGAAATTATGGTTATAATCTTGCATGTGTTGGCCGATGGCTGAAAACTTGTTGTATTTTATTGCGTTAGTGTGCTCGTGGTATCTGATAATGAAGTTTCTCCCGGTTTGTCCGATGTAGGTTTTTTTACAGGTGGTACATTTGATCCTATAAACTCCTGATTTTAAAAAACTGCTGGTCTTGTTGATGTGTGAAGTATTGTATAAAACATTCATGTTCTTATTGTTGGTTTTGAAGGCTATTTTAACGCCTTGTTTCTTAAAGATGTTGGTTAACTTGTAGATATCATTGTTGAACGTGAAGGTGGAAAATGTTAGAGGTTTGGTTATTTCTTTTTTGAGGGTAGTTTTTGGGCGATGTTTGTGTTTATTGATTATCCTTTCTATAAAATGATTGCTGAAGCCGTTGAATTTTGCGATTCCGCGGATTGTGTTGAGTTCGTTTTTTAGATCTTTATTGGACATAGGTATGCTGAAGGCTCGGTGAACTAGGCTGTTGTATGTGGCTCGTTTGTGGGACTGGGGGTGCACTGAATCTTGGCGAATGGTGGAGGCTGTTTGAGTGGGTTTTCTGAAAATTTTATAACTGAAAGAATCTGAGTTTCTAGTGATGGTTAAATCTAGAAAGTTGATTTTTTGATTTGATTCGGATTCTAGTGTGAATTTGATATGAGGATCAATATTGTTGAGTCTTAAGAGGGTGGTGGGTGCGTTAATTGATTTCTCATTCATAATTACAAAGACATCGTCGACATATCTGGCCCATCGGCCAACACATGCAAGATTATAACCATAATTTCACCAATATTGAACAAGACATGGACATCCTCGTATTAGCAAACAAGGGCCCTTTACTGAACATAATGGAAAATTACTACATACACCTAGACCAATACTTTAATGCCAGTCACAATCTCAATGAAATCTCAGAGAAACCCAACATACTCTTCGATCTATTTATCACTTTCCTCAGAAACAATAATGCAGCCAACCTAAACTCAATCCTAAATTTAATCAAAGGTACTTTTCCAAGACAATTACACTTTCTCCCGCACCCTTCAGCCCCACCTTAAGCCCTCTTCCTAAGCCATATTTCATTTCAATACAAGAACTTACTGATTTCCATGATTATAATTTTTACAACACCCCATTTATACTTTATTCTTTGTTAAAAACCTCTTATTATGTATATTCCTTGTATTATTAACTATTACCATAACATCTCATTTCACTTGTTATTCTTTAAAATAATATTGTCTTAGGATTTCGCCACAAATGATCTTTGCTCCAATACGGCTGATGATGACCCCTAGATGGGTCGAAACTAGTACCGTATAATTTTGTAATCTTGTGAATATATTGTATTGAAAAGGTGGAAACATTTAAGTTATTATTATTATTACTTATATATTGTTCAATACGGACCAAAAACATGAAATTCATAACCATCAATTTCTGGAGGTAGTTGGCCAAATGATTCATGCCATGAGATAACAGTTGTTCACAATCGGCCACATCGCGACTATCAGAGATCGACTCCAATAATCTAAGTCGCCTGCAACGAGACTAATAACAATATATCGTAGTATTGATTGCCCCTCGTGAAACAATACAATAGGTAATTCTAGAACTTACCCAAACATATTCTAATTGGTATGTAGACAAGAATGTTTGGAGTGGTGTGGGAAAACATTTATAAAAAAATGTTTTTATGCCTCAGATTGTGGTTTAAAGTTAAAAACTTCATGATTGTTCCGTATTGAATAGAGAAATAAGAAGATGTACAATATTATAGGGAAGGATCCACCTTTCAATACTCCGTAGTAAGTAGAGCGGATGATGTTTAGTTCTTTATTTAAGTTATCCTTTGATAGCGGAATTTTGAAGGCGCGGTTAACCATACTGTTGTATGAAGCACGTTTATGTGACTGTGGGTGAAAAGAGTCTTGTTTTATGGTATTAGCTGTATGTGTGGGTTTTCTATAAATCATATATGATAATGAGGAAGGTAATCTGTTTATTGTTATGTCTAGAAAATTAATTGATTTTTTGATTCTGTTTCAAGAGTGAATTTAATATGTGGATCAATTTTATTGAGGCTATTAAGAGTAGAAGCTGCATTGAAAACTCCATCATCCAGTATAACAAATGTGTCATCC
This sequence comes from Anabrus simplex, assembly GCF_040414725.1. NCBI lineage: Eukaryota > Metazoa > Arthropoda > Insecta > Orthoptera > Tettigoniidae > Anabrus > Anabrus simplex. Next base: position 958,642,754 of record NC_090265.1, on the reverse strand, counting down.
ACATATCTAGCCCAAAATAATACATGTTTAAAGTCGTCATTGTTATCAATGAAAGTGTTCTAAAAAGTCTAGGTGTATTTCTGCAAGGATCCCCGAGGCTGGAGAACCCATAGCCAAACCATCTTGTTGATAAATTATATTGTCGAAGATGAAGAAGTTGTTAGTAACTACTAATTTTAAGAGGGTCATAAAATCATTAATTTCAAGTTTGCTTAAGCAACTATATGTATTTAAGTTATTTTCAATAATAGGAAATAATTTTTTGATATTAATACTGGGATACATATTGACAATATCGAAAGAGTGTAGAGAATGGTGTGGTTGGATTGTAAAGTTATTTAATTTCTCAACTAGTTCTATGGTGTTTTTTACAGACTTATTCGATAAAAATTTGTAATTATTCTTAAGAAATTTATGAATGAATTGTGCTAATTTACACATCTAATGATAATAGCAACACTGTTCCCTTCGTTGAACGTAAACACATTCTTAACCTTAAAAAGAAAATTAAAGACCAGAACCTCATTATCACAAAAGCTGACAAAGGTAACACTACAGTAATAATGGATAAAGTTAATTATATCGAGAAAACCAAAAATTTCTTCAGTAATAATTCCTTTTCTATAACAAAGAAAGATCCTACCCAACAAATTCAATGTCTCCTAAAACAAACCCTTAAGAACTCTTCTTTCTTATTTACTGAACATGAAAAAACAAAATTATTAAGCATGAATCCAGGCCTACCAACCGCTAAATCTCTCCCTAAAATTCATAAGACTGACGTCCCTATTCAACCAATTATTAATTACAGACCCAGCTCACTTTACAAATTAGCACAATTCATTCATAAATTTCTTAAGAATAATTACAAATTTTTATCAAATAAGTCTGTAAAAAACACCATAGAACTAGTTGAGAAATTAAATAACTTTACAATCCAACCACACCATTCTCTACACTCTTTCGATATTGTCAATATGTATCCCAGTATTAATATCAAAAAAATATTTCCTATTATTGAAAATAACTTAAATACATATAGTTGCTTAAGCAAACTTGAAATTAATGATTTTATGACCCTCTTAAAATTAGTAGTTACTAACAACTTCTTCATCTTCGACAATATAATTTATCAACAAGATGGTTTGGCTATGGGTTCTCCAGCCTCGGGGATCCTTGCAGAAATACACCTAGACTTTTTAGAACACAATTTCATTGATAACAATGACGACTTTAAACATGTGTTATTTTGGGCTAGATATGTGGATGACACATTTGTTATACTGGATGATAGAGTTTTCAATGCAGCTTCTACTCTTAATAGCCTCAATAAAATTGATCCACATATTAAATTCACTCTTGAAACAGAATCAAAAAAATCAATTAATTTTCTAGACATAACAATAAACAGATTACCTTCCATCATATATGATTTATAGAAAACCCACACATACAGCTAATACCATAAAACAAGACTCTTTTCACCCACAGTCACATAAATGTGCTTCATACAACAGTATGGTTAACCGCGCCTTCAAAATTCCGCTATCAAAGGATAACTTAAATAAAGAACTAAACATCATCCGCTCTACTTACTACGGAGTATTGAAAGGTGGATCCTTCCCTATAATATTGTACATCTTCTCAGATTGTGGTGTTATTCACAAAATTCACATTATTTTGTGATTTAAATTCACTTCTGGAAAACACGAAACGTGAATACGTGAAGATAAAACCATCCTAACTTCTAACGAGGATTTTTCATTTTAATGCTAATTAACAAAATCCATGTGTACCATTCCTACAAGGTAAGAAACTACTGGTTTGACAGCTGGCATGCAATTATTGATATCACAAGAGGCGAGCTGGTCTGAAACCAATGCCGAGTCTTGCCAAAGTGTTGTCGTGTGTGCGCGCGCGTGTGTAACCTCTCAGTCGAAGAATGTGACCAGAAAACAATGTTTACTAACCTACTGGTCAGAAACATAAGGCTACAACTAACATTTCAACATTTCATATTTTTTTTCAGAAAGAAAGTGAACTGCATACTTTTACTTTTATGAACCCTAGTGAAAAAAGGATTTAGTAATCTGTTCTCTTGTGTTTTTCACATCTTTTAATTTTCTGTTGTCTCTTTCATAAGCTTCAGTGGGAAAAAAAATTTCAAATTTATTCTCAAGAGTTTTTCATACCTTTTAATGCTCATCTTCAGAAATGGTAAATACAGTTTTCACTGAACATACACTTACACGTAAAGTGCATGTGTGTGTGAAGTAGTTCTATATCCCTGTTCGGTAGTTTTTAATTGGATATTCAGTAGTACATTTTCCCATTTACCACATTCTCTTTGCTTGTCCGCTGTAGAAATGTTTTCAAAAGGTTTTACTGTATCTCAATAAATGTGTCCTTGCTGACTGCCCAGTAAACTTTTGCAATGCCATGTTTTCATCAGCTCTGCTAGTTACAGGTTGGGCAGATGGCTGTTGGTCCACCACCCACAAGTCGCCATTCTCGAAGAGCGAGAAATATTTGTAGACTGGGCCTGCCTATGCTTTAGTTAAAAGCCTTCCATAAGTACACAGTCATTAAGGCCATGATGGTCTTTGGGATGAGTGGAAGGTAAATGCCACCTCTGACCCCAGGAATTAACCTAATACTCATATCTGGGGTAGGTTGAGTCAATCCCAGGGCCATATCCTGTTCCAGAAGTAGAAGTTTTGTTTTTAATTTTTCAACTTCCTAACAGAGAATTGAATCCATGTCCTTCTGGGTGAACTGAGAACACTTTTACTGCCTTGAATAGGCAGCTGTCATCAAGAATCTATGCAATGTCAATATAAGTGAATGTGTAACTGGCCTGTATACTTAAAATCTACATTTAGACAAATGTACACTGTGAAACTATTAAAATATGGACATAATTATAGATACAACAGGGACTTACACTCAACATGATTTACTTTGGGAGGTGTGTTTCTGGCATGTGAACGATATGTCCAAAGCAGTGTAGTTGATTCCTGATTATCTTTGCCTCCACGCTTGTAGTGGTGGATTCCTAGAGTATACTAATGTTCGTCCAATGATCTTGCCATTTAATTTTCAATATCCTCCGAAAGCATCTTTGATGGTACCTCTCCAGGCATTTTAGATGTTTTCTATAAGTAATCCAAGTCTTGCAGCCATAGATAAGTGTTGGAATTTATGGCTGCGAGACTTGGACTAAAGAATGGCCTGCATGATTATGGAGGGCAGCTAAAACGATATAAGGGTATTCTGAAATATAATATGAAAAAATGTCAAACTGACACTGGCAACTGGGAAACTATAGCCAATGATAAGCCAAAATGGTGTCAAATTATATATAATGGAGTTAAAAATTTTGAACAGGATAGAAGAAGATTAGAATCTGAGAGACCGAATCGCAGGAAAGAACGAGCAATGGTGCTCTCTTATGAGCCTCTGCTGTTACAACTAGTATGTGTTACAGTTCACCTAGAGCCACCGGCGAGTGCAGACGTACGGAGTGGAGGGTCCCTGGAGTGGGAGAAGGTGGTGTAAGTGAGGAGTGTTGGAAGTCAGCGAGGTGCTTACAGGCAATGATTGGTACAGAGCAGTACAGGGCGAGCATAGGTGGTTGGGAGGGAAGGAAGAAGACAAGAAGATGCAGAATAGAACTGGATAAAATAGGATACTTTATACTTTCTGCAGCGGTGATTTTGACATTGCTTTGGATTGGGGGAGTAGAACTGAACCCAGGTCCGACTTACAGAGGAAATATGAGCTGGGAAGACATGGAAACAATCAGAAAAATCGTAACAGAGGTGGTAGCAGAGACATGTCCCCTCGAACAAATCAAGAACATGATCAAGGAACAAACGAGGGAGTTTGAAAAAATGAAGGGGTGGTTTCAGGAAAAGATAGAAGACACAGCTTCACAGGTGAGAAGAAATGGTGAAGAAGTTTCAGCATTAAGAGAGGAGATAGGGAGATTGCAAGAGGAGGTATCGAAACTGAAAGCCGACGTAGTTGTTAACACCCGAAGTCGCAGAAATAAATGCTTATTTATATATGGAGTGCAAGAGGGTAAGAAGGAAGATAAGACGAGTATAGTTTATAAAGTAGTGGACTTAATTCAGGGTAAAATGAAAATAAATTTTAGTGAAGTGGACATTGATGATGTGACAAGAGTGGGAAGATTTAGAGGTAATAGGCCTATCAAAGTGCAATTATTTTCTACACTGATGGCTGATACAGTGGTGCGTAATGCAGGTAACGTGCAAGGAGAAAAAATATGGATAAGGAGGGACATAGGAGCTGAAGAGTGGAGGAATGAAAAAACTCTTAAAAAACACATGATACGAGCTAGGCAGCAAGGGTTGAATGCAGTCATCAGAGGACAGGAATTAGTGGTGACAGGCAACAGATGGAGGAGAGTATGGTCGGTGAATAGACTGATGGACCTAGAACGAAGGATGAAACAAGATGAGGAGGCTAAGAGAAGTGTAGTGAATAACGGGGATGACAAACGAGTGGAAGATAATAGGCAAGTGAAAGATAACGAGGGTAGAAGTGTAATTATAGGAAGTAGTACTGAAAAGTGTCAAGAGAGACAGAACGAGGTGTTAAGTGGAAGTATGAACAACGGTAAGGAAAGAGCAGTGGACGGGCAATGCAGGAGAGAGGCTGAAGATCAAAGGGGTGATGGGGGAAAGGAGAGTGAGCAACAAGAAGCTGAGAGAGCTGAGTGTAGTGGTGTAGTTAGACAAGATCAGGGTATAAAAGTAAGGCCAGTGTTAACCTATGAGTACCTCGATCAGAAGTTGGGTTGGAGCGCAGGGAGAGATAGAAGATATATTTGTAGAAGAAGTAGAGATGGAGGTACTGAGATTGCATTGGTGTAGGGTATAAATGCTGAGTGATGGCAGATGAGTGTGTGTTAGGGCTGAATTGAGGTGTTGGAAGTAGAGGTGGTATATGTTGAAATGTGGTGTTGGAAAGGTATGGAGATGTAGTTATGATATGTTATAGGGTTGAAATGTGGTGTTGGAGAAGTGGTGGTATAAGATGGTGGATGACAGTTTGTTGATATTTGGAGCTGGAGGAGTGATGGTAAATGTGGTGTTGGATAAGTGTTGTAATTTGGCTATTTGTAAATTTTGGTTTGGGGGAAGATGGAGTTTTTGGTAGGAAATTATGATGGATATTAGGATGAGTATGAGTGTATGGCAAATTGAGCAAATTATGATGTGCTATAGGGTTGAAATGTGGTGTTGGAGAAGTGGTGGTATAAGATGGTGGATGGCAGAAGGTGAGTGTATTTGTAGAAGAAGTAGAGATGGTGGTACTGAGATTGTACTGGTGTCTGGTATAAATGCTGAGTGATGGCAGATGAGTGTGTGTTAGGGCTGGATTGTGGTGTTGGAAGTAGAAGTGGTATATGTTGAAATGTGGTGTTGGAAAGGTATGGAGATGTAGTTATGATATGTTATAGGGTTGAAATGTGGTGTTGGAGAAGTGGTGGCATAAGATGGTGGAAGGCAGAAGGTAAGTGCATTTGTGGAAGGAGTAGAGCTGGTATGCTGAAGTGTGGTGTTGGAAGTATTGGAGGCTTAGTATGATATGTTATAGGGTTGAGATGTGGTGTTGATAGCTATTTAATTTTTGGGGCTGGAAACAGGTGAGTTTATTATCATTTTGTATTGTATTGGTGACTGGTATAAATGCTGAGTGATGGCAGACGAGTGCGTGTTAGGGCTGAAATGTGGTGTTGGAAGTAGAGGTGGTATATGTTGAAATGTGGTGTTGGAAAGGTATGGAGATGTAGTAATGTAACTCGGCTATTTGTAAATTTTGGTTTGGTAGAAGATGGAGTCTTCAGTAGGTAATTATGACGGGTAGGATGAGTATGAGTGTATGGTAAATGTAAGTTATGATATGTTATAGGGTGGAAATGTGGTGTGAGAGAAGTGGTGGTATAAGATGGTGGATGGCAGAAGGTGAGTGTATTTGTGGAAGGAGTAGAGCTGGCATGAAGTATTAAATTATGATATGTTATAGGGTTGAAATGTGGTGTTGGAGAAGTGGTGGTACAAGATGGTGGATGGCAGAAGGTGAAGAAGAAGTAGAGGTGGTATATGAGGTAGGGTTGGTGTGGTATTGCTAAAATGGGTGTTGGAGTATTGCTGGCCAAAATTTTTGGAGGCGTGATTGGTATTTGTTATTCATTGTCGAAATTTCTGGAGATGAGAGGTAATTTTATTATGGGTGTTATGACGGAATGAAATGAAATGAAGCAATGTTAACGCAGATTGGTAAAAGTTGCGGTATGGTTGATTGGAACGCAATGACGGAATAGGATGGCCGGGTTGGTATGCAATCATGTAATGGCGGGTTTGGAATGCAACCTGGTAATGCTGCGCTTGCAGCTTATGCTGGAGTAGGTCAGGGAACAATAGAGGTGAAGAAAATGCTGAAGTAAGAAGGCTGAGTACGTGAGAGTGATAACAAGCATGGAGTTGTAACACCAGCAGTAGAATGTAAACATTGACCAGGCTGTTGTGAATTGATGTAGATGGAGTTGGTTCTGGTATAAAACCGGGACGGTATTGTTTATTTCATTGGATGTTATTTAGTATATAGGGGAGAGGGGTGGCTCAGGTTGGACTATTCTTATTAATTTTATTTGTTATTTATTATTATTATTGTGAACATGTATTCGGGGCTGAATGCCTGTTTTGTTCACTAATAAATAAATAAAAAAAAAAAATAAAAAAAAACTAGTATGTGTTATCACTAGAATTGGACTAATTAGCCACTTAAGAAGACTCAATTGATGATCTAAAAGACATTTATATTTGTTTGACGAATAAATTCCTATGATGATGATGACACTCAACATGAAGAAAGCATTTTGAAAAGTAATATTTCCAACACACAAGAGACAATTCACAATAGTTGTCTTTCAAATGACTTACTCCAGAGTTATAAGTATCCCATGCTCTATCCAGTTTCCCTTGCTGTTCTTCTATCTGTCCCTTCATCAGCCAAAGCTTAGCAAAGTCCGGGAACACCTTGATGGCCTCTTCTAATAACTTGAGAGCTTGTTCCAAGTTATCCAGAGCCCATTCTAGCTTTGAAGACTTCATCATTACTCTGGAAAACAAAGGAAAATTTCATACCGTAAAATAACTGAGAATAACTTGCACATAAAATAAAAATCACAGCTATAAAAGTTTTCTGAATGCAACTGTTTTAATTTACATAATGCTATTATCCAATAGAAAATCTGCTCTATATGTACTTTTCTTTTTATGGCATCTTGCACATTACTAAACCCAGAAAAAGCAGGTCTGTTTTTGATGTATCATTTCCATCATCAGTCATGTTACTGATTTTAGTGTGTTCTGATCTCATTTTTTTGTTGCATGCTTGATATAGTTATGCCACTCTTGCTGATCTTCAGCCTTCTTTACTATTTGTTCAAACTGCATATTGCTGATCCTCTTCACCTGTTCATTCACCTTCTTCTTGATCTCTTGCCTTCTATTCTTCCTTGTAATATAAGCTTTACAAGGTTTCCTTCATCTCTCGTAGTTATGTGACCAAAGAACATAAAAAAATCTTTGGTTCCTGCAAGATGACAAGGGTTCAGCGTTGTTCAGCTTTTTCATGATCAAGGCATCTGTTCATTTTTTAGTCCACAGAAAGAATAGTATCCTATAGCAACACCACATTCCTAATGCATTTATGCAGTTCATATCGAACAATTAGCAAGTCTGTCTCACTACCATAATTGAACATGAGAGTTTCCAATAGTTGGACTTTCATTTTTTTTAAATTTTTAAATTTGTTTGTTATGGTTCTGTCTCGTGATGGGATAATCGAATACAAAATAATCGCTTATCTAATTAGTTTAATTTAAAACTGCCTTTACATTTTAAAAAAATAGTATTTTACAGAGTAATTTAAATTCAAAATTTCTCTGTGTCACGATAGAATGCGTCTTTGGGAACGTGCAGGGGTAACTTTCTGCACTTTCACTTCGGTGTGTCGACAGTGTGTTTCATAATTGCTAAGTTCGAGTGAAATTGTAATTCTTTTGTATTCAGAGTTTTAAGGAACACCACAATATCACGTAATAGGCAGTGTGCGGAGAAGCAGAACCTCAAATATGTTCAAGCAAAGCAGCTATATCTGTAAATTTACACATTCATATTTGCGTAAAGACCATGTGGACCTTGCAGAGTGATATGAAATGTTTGTTTATGCCTATGTTACTCTTTCGATGGAAGGAATTTCAGTTAAATTCATTTTTCAAAAGGAGCCTTCCTAAAAGTAGGGTGCGGGGATTATTCGCGTAAATAAGGTAATCGAAATGTTGGCATCAATTCATCAATCTCATGACAGGAAAAATAAAATTACCTATCTCCATTCACTTATAGGAAGCACGTGGGTGGGACGATCGGTCTTTGATAAGCCTTCCAAAAATAAGATGAACTCATGCTCCACATGTGTGAATGAGTCATGTACTCAGATGCCATTACTTAAAATACACTGATTAATATACTGCATTACACACCATGAGATTATGCAAAGCACTGTGCTTAGTATTGACTACCTGGCTCACCAAATTTATCAAGTCATAAATTAAAATTTTCCAGAATCTTCTCTAAATGGTGAAGTAGCTGGTTGCTATCTTTGTAAATTCCGTCACTAAATGACTTCAAAAAATATGTCAGATTGTTAGAGTTGGTAACACTGATAATGATGACATTTTGAGATAGCGGTTCTTTCCTCAGCCAAGAAAATGTTTAGAATGGTCAATACGAATCAATGAGGGTTAAAAACGATGAAGGAAAAGGTGGTGGTGGTGGTGATGATTACTATTTTAAGAAGAACAACTGGGCAACCATCCTCTATTAATGCTAAACAGAGGGAAAAAATGGAAGGTGTCTGACACTTCAAAAAATGAAGGTATCAGCCAAAGAAAGACAAGGGCCACAAAGGGCGTAAAAATGAAAGACTTGGAAACCTAATACTACTGGGGTTGGAAAAGAACAAGAGTCGAGTAAGTAAGTAAGTAAGTAAGTAAGTAAGTAAGTAAGTAAGTAAGTAAGTAAATAAATAAATAAATAAATAAATAAATAAATAAATAAATAAATAAATAAATAAATAAATAAATAAATAAATAAATAAATAAATAAATAAATAAATAAATAAATAAATAAATAAATAAATAAATAAATAAATAAATAAATAAATAAATAAATAAATAAATAAATAAATAAATAAATAAATAAATAAATAAATAAATAAATAAATAAATAAATAAATAAATAAATAAATAAATAAATAAATAAATAAATAAATAAATAAATAAATAAATAAATAAATAAATAAATAAATAAATAAATAAATAAATAAATAAATAAATAAATAAATAAATAAATAAATAAATAAATAAATAAATAAATAAATAAATAAATAAATAAATAAATAAATAAATAAATAAATAAATAAATAAATAAATAAATAAATAAATAAATAAATAAATAAATAAATAAATAAATAAATAAATAAATAAATAAATAAATAAATAAATAAATAAATAAATAAATAAATAAATAAATAAATAAATAAATAAATAAATAAATAAATAAATAAATAAATAAATAAATAAATCAATCACCACTGATATGCACTTAGGGCAGTTGCCCAGGTGGGAGATTACCTATCAGTTGTTAACCCAGTCTTTTCTTAAATAATTTAAGAATTATAGGCCGCTTTTAGTCGCCTCTTATGACAGGCAGGGGATATCATATTATTCTACAGCTCCAAACCTGAGGATTATTATTATTATTATTATTATTTTTTTCATTTTGCTATTTGCTTTACGTCGCACCGACACAGATAGGTTTTATGGCGACGATGGGATAGGGAAGGCTTAGGAAGTGGAAGGAAGCGGCCGTGGCCTTAATTAAGGTACAGCCCCTGCATTTGCCTGGTATGAAAATGGGAAACCACGGAAAACCATCTTCAGGGCTGCCGACAGTGGGGCTTGAACCCACTATCTCCCGATTACTGGATACTGGCCGCACTTAAGCGACTGCAGCTATCGAGCTCGGTAAGGAAATTATTATTATTATTATTATTATTATTAATGAATTCCTTCCAGAGAGCAGGATAAGATGTTTTAGAATGATGTACCTCCATTTGTTCCAGTCTTGGTATGCTGCTTCTCTCTCTAGAGCATACCATGTTTCCCCTCTTTTCTCTAAATCTTCTCCAATCTGGTCTAACCACCTTTTTCTAGAATGACCAATTGGTCTTCGTCCCGGAACAATATTCTCAAAATACTGCCCTGGAATATGAGTCAGCTGCATCTGCTTAGCGTGTCCTAGCCACTTCAACCTTGCAACACTCAGCCTTTCTTCTATCGTCAGGCTGACCTGCATGTTTCTTCGGTATCTGATCATTCCTAATTCTGTCTTTCTTTCTTTCTTTCTTTTATGTACAGCTGATCTAAGGAACTTCATTTCACAAGCTTGCAGTTGACTTTCCTCTCTTTATGTATGACATTATTATTATTATTATTATTATTATTATTATTATTACAGTCGAACCTCTCTTCTGAGGACACCACCAGTTCCGTGGAAAAATGTCCATTATGAGAGGTGTCTCCTAAAACAAGGTTGTAAAAATTAATTGAACATTTTAATGGCAAAGAACATCCACCTTAAATATAAACGTCTTTATTTTGTTTCTTCTAATTAATTTCTAAATCTATCATAGAAGGCAGTAGACCACGTGGAAGGACAGCAAGCAGGTGGCTAAATCAGGCTAGGAAGACAACTGCCCTTCCTCTTCAGAACGTCGTAAGAAAAGCTGAAGATCGAGTTGGATGGCGACATTTTGTGAAGCATGTAACTCTCTAAAGACAAAACAATAGGGTCATGACACTCAGTAATGAGTAATACGACTGATGATGATGAAATAATTTCTAACTAAATATTTGCCTACCGGGCGAGTTGGCCGTGCGCGTAGAGGCGCGCGGCTGTGAGCTTGCACCCGGGAGATAGTAGGTTCGAATCCCACTATCGGCAGCCCTGAAAATGGTTTTCCGTGGTTTCCCCATTTTCACACCAGGCAAATGCTGGGGCTGTACCTTAATTAAGGCCACGGCCGCTTCCTTCCAACTCCTAGGCCTTTCCTATCCCATCGTCGCCATAAGACCTATCTGTGTCGGTGCGACGTAAAGCCCCTAGCAAAAAAAAAATAAATATATTTGCCTGGGAGATATTATAACTGATTTTACAGCCAGTACAATCATTACAGTTTTGGGAAGTAATCATTCAACTAGGTGTACAAAATTAGCACATCCTTACAGCAATATTCTCGAAAAGGGAATAACGACCCAGCGTGACACACATTCTTTATTCAATTAACCTCAACTTTCAGGCTTTTTCTTGTAACACTTGCCCACTCACTCACAGTTGCTTTGCTCAGACACATCTGAACCACTCATATACCGCAATGTTTACTTCTACGAAAATTGACTCCCACTCTCTTTTCATTCATCGATTTCTATATTCCTCCCACTCACTTAAAATGTCACTTTTATTCATCAATATTGTGTTTTCACACAGTTTATTTTTCAGGGAGCTTTTCTCACCGAATGGCCTTTCACAGTTTCTTTAATTACATGCTTTCTTGTCTCGAGATATAAACATGCTTGTCCCTCCTATTCATGTTTACTGGGTGATTGAAATGCTGTGGTATGAGAGGCATTCAATATATAATGCAACACATTTTATTTCTTGGCCAATTTCAGTATTAAAAAATTTATATTTTGTTTGGGACATCTTTGAAGATTCCCTCTTTGTCTCGTAGAGTTTCATTCATTTTTGACAGGTGGCAGCACTATAACTAGCCTTCAAAATGGCGCCTGTAACAGATTGAGTTTCTTTTGGCGGAAAACCAGGGCATCACAGATATTCATATGCGCTTGCAGAATGTCTACGGAGACCTGGCAGTGGACAAAAGCATGGCGAGTCATTGGGTGAGGCATGTTTCATCATCACAACAAGGTTGAGCCAACCTGTCTGATCTCCCGCGTGCCGGCCGGCCACACACAGCTGTGACGTCTGCAAAGTTGGAACGTAAGGACACCCTTATTCGAGGTGATCGATGGATCACAGTCAAACACAAAGTTGCTGAGCTTGATGTCTCTGTTGGCAGTGCTGACACACTTATCCACCAGTTGGAGTATTCGAAGCTTTGTTCCCGCTGGATTCCTCGACACCTAACGGAAAACCGCAAAGAGCAAAGAAGAAACATCTGTGCGGAACTGCTTGCTCATTATGAGGCTGAAGGTAACAATTTCTAGTCAAACATTGTCACACACCGAGCTCGATAGCTGCAGTCGCTTAAGTGCGGCCAGTATCCAGTATTCGGGAGATAGTAGGTTCGAACCCCACTGTCGGCAGCCCTGAAAATGGTTTTCCGTGGTTTCCCATTTTCACACCAGGCGAATGCTGGGACTGTACCTTAATTAAGGCCACGGCCGCTTCCTTCCCACTCCTAGCCCTTTCCTGTCCCATCGTCGCCGTAAGACCTATCTGTGTCGGTGCGACGTAAAACAACTAGCAAAAAAAAAAAAAAAAAAAAAAAAAAAAAAAAAAAAAAAAAAAAAAAAAAAAAACATTGTCACAGGCGATGAAACATGGATTAATCATTTTGAACCGGAAACAAAGCGGCAATCCATGGAGTGGTGCCACATCAATTCTCCCACAAAGAAAAAATTCAAAACCATACCCTCAGCTGGTAAAGTCATGGCTACAGTCTTCAGGGACTCTGAAGGGGTTATTCTATTCGATCTCCTTCTTTGTGGTGAAACGATCAACTCGGAAGTGTATTGTGCTACTCTAAGGAAAATGAAGAAATGACTTCAATGTGTTCGTAGCCATTAAAATGCAAAGAAAGTTCTGCTTCTCCATGACAATGCAAGACCTCACACAAGTCTGCGCACCCAATAGGAGCCCACAAAACTTCAGTGGACTGTTCTTCCTCATCCACTCTACAGCCCGGATCTCGCACCTTCTGACTTCCATCTGCCTGGTCCAATGAAGGCTGCACTCTGCGGGAAGCAGTACGTGGATGATGGAGAAGTTATCGATGCAGCACGACATTGGCTCTGACATCAACCAGTCGAGTGGTACCATGCGGGCATACAAGCCCTCACATTACGGTGGTGTAAGGCCGCAGCATTGAACAGAGATTATGTTGAAAAATAGGGTATTGTAGCAAAAGGATTGGGGAATAGCATATGTATTTAAATCCTCAATAAAATCAACCCACTTTTAGAAAAATAATGTTGCATTATATATTGAATTCCCTTAGTATTTCTGTCTCAACAATCAGCACATAAAAATCTCTTCCTAGCCGACCTCGACCTTATCAGCGACAATCTGAGTAATAAATAAAATGATGTAAGCTGGGCTGGAAAATCCCTTGGTAACTTGTCAGTAAACAGTCACTTGCAGAGTCCTAGGCAACTAGTATTCTCAGAATGTACACTAATTAGAACACAAGACAACCCTAACGAAAGATTTGTAAAGAACCCTGTGTAGATCAATTAACTTCATGGCTACTTCAGCATTCCTATGTATATGTCTTTCTGTTTTTCCTTGGACACGAAAGAGTACAGACTTCAAAAGGAATTCCTGTATGTTTGCAGAAGAGAAAGAATGATACAGCCCTGTGTCAAAAAATGAAGTGTCCTGGAATGAATAAAGTGTCCGCTTAAGACAAGTGAATAAGAATAATGGCAATGTCCGCTTAAATGAGGCTTATTTAACATGTGTCTTATGAAAAATAAAATCAGTTCCGTGGAAAAGTGGCCTTAGAGAGAGGTGTGTGCTGAATAAAGATGTCCGTTAGGGCAGGTTCAACTGTATTATTATTAATATTTTGCTGTGATCTCAAAGCTAATATTATTTACTTTTTCCCTTTGACATAAAATTAAAGCAGGTATATTGTCTGCTGCTAGTTAAAAGAATTTGACAATTAGCAGTACTGGGGCTTACTTTCATTATGCTGTCAGAAGATGGCATTTACTTGCATAAAGGAGTTCATTTTACAGATATTAAAGATTTTTTTTTGGCAAGCTGCTTTACGTCGCACCGACACATATAGGTCTTATGGCGACGATGGGATAGGAAAGGGCTAGGAATGGGAAGGAATTGGTCGTGGCCTTAATTAAGGTACAGCCCAGCATTTGTCTGGTGTGAAAACGGGAAACCATGAAAAACCATTTTCAGGGCTGCCGACAGTGGGGTTCGAACCCACTATCTCCGAGATGCAAGCTCACAGCTGCGCGCCCCTAACTGCACGGCCAATTCGCCCGGTGATATTAAAGATTAAGACAGTTCATTCACTTAGTTTCAAAATTTGGAGATTCATTTGAAAACAACGCATATTTCAATTTTTCGTACGGGCTAATTTATTTGCTCAATCAATTATCCATCCATCACACTTGAACCGAAAAAGTTACATTAACGTAGGTCGACACTGAAAAATATGGCATCCTTCTTAACAAATGCTACACAACAGACATCGTATATACAGACTTCCATTTACAGGTATGCTAACACCATTAAGTGTTTCACATCTGAGCTCCAAGATATTTGTAATGATAAATCATGTAGATGAACCAATTGAATTAGACGGGGCACCAATAGTTGTGGAGAAAAATGGCGAAAATTCAATTTTGCATTACAGGTTTTTTTTAGCTAAAATATTTACAACCTGTGTTTCACCTACAGGTGTATCACGGGATACTTACAGTTATGATTACAACATATAGATTTATTATTGAAGTGAGTGGAAGATTTTCTTGAGGAATTCTGTTACTTCGACACTGTGCCAGTGGTATTTCACAATCGTTGGCAGGGGTGTTGATCGTAGCACAGCTGATTGTTCTCTTCAGTACGTGGTGCATTCAGTCAAGAGGTGTCGAGCCGTCTGTGGATATTTTTCCGAGCAGCTACAGAGTGGTGAATCCATTATGTTCATTTTATGGAGACAGAATTTAAAGCATCCATGGTTTGTAATAAACTGGGTGGTTATGAAGTTGGGCCAGAGAGATGAGGATGAAATGATGATGAAGATGACACATACACCCAGCTCCCGTGCCAGCAAAATTAACCAATGGTGGTTAAAATTACGGACCATGCCGGGAATTGAACCCAGGACCCCTCTGACCGAAGGCCAGCATGCTAACCATTTAGCAGGACAATATCTAAGAAAAATCCTAATACAAACTTCTATGATGATGAAGATTTGACAGCGTATGCACCTATATTAAATCACACTAATGTGCACAGAAAAGAGTATATAATGCCAACAACGATTTGAGAGGAACTCACTCAAATTTCAGTTTTATCAAGGGAAAAAAACAAAACAAACCCCACTGTAAAGGAAACTTTACCATGTGCAAATTCAAGAAATGAACTGAATAATAATAATAATCATATTGAATTAGTTCGCTAGAAAGATCCAAACAAACTAGTGGCTAAACTTAAAAAGCTGACAGCGTCAAGAGCCAAAGGTCATTCGTCAAATGACAACGAAATCTTATTAACTTCGAAAAAAAGGGTTTCACAGAATGAACACTACATGGGATTAACTTCCATTTTCAGTGGATTTAAAATAGCCAGTTTCTCTAATGATTAACCTATGAAAGTGAATGTATAGAAAGAGCTGTTGGCAACAAGTAGTTATAGACAGACTTCGATTTTAAAAATGAAGAGAACAAATTATTACACCCATCCTCTATGAACAAAATCAGGGAAGAAATAGTGAAAGAGCTTCAAGCCTCACTTTGAAAGAATTTTAAAAGACAGCGTGTTATTAGCAAAAGAAAATATGAACTTTACTAGACTTATCTAGTAGATATGTCACTCTTTTCAAAAGTAAATTATGGATTTAAATACATGTCGAATGTAACCGATGTTTATTCAAAGTATTCATGGGCTGTACCGCTTTAAAAAAATACACACAGGTAAATAAGTCATAGAAAATCTGGAATGCATTTATTCAACATGTGATCGCTTTCTGCAACATCTTCAAATTGACAGGTGAAAAGAATTTTATAATAAACATTTTCAACAGAGGGTAGAAAAGGAGCAAAATTAAACACTACGGTACTCAACAGGTAACAGCTTAAAAGGAAGCATTGGTGAATGGTTTAATCGCCCACTATAGCATGGGATGTAGCAAAGATTCACTGCACACAGTTCTTGCAACTGGATTCACATAATGGTAAAACATGCCTTTGCTGGCAGGATGTAGTGTTCACAGCGTACTATGTCTTCTGGTATGGGCGAGAATAAATTTGTTACTTTCACTGACCTGTCCCACTCTCATCCTTGGCTTTGACAATATGAAAGTGACTGAGGTATGAGTGATTCAAGTAATGCCATTCTTTATGCAGACAGTCCCTGTTATGAATGGTGTGAAAATATCGCTGGAAAGGTAGCGTGGGCCCGTCCAGGTGGCCCTCAAAGAAATAAGTTCCAATCAGGCGATCCCCCAAGATTGCACACCACACATTCACTCCCCATCGCACTTTATGGGCTGCTTGTCGCACCCAGTGAGGATTGTTGGTGCATGCAGTTCAGTGGGCTTGGCAGACTGATATGCAATAGCAACGCCTGGCTCGGTGAGCAAAGCAACGGGAAACTACCTCACTCCTCATTTCCCTAGTACGCCTCTTCAGTGACGCCTAGACTATTTATGACAGCTGTTGGCGGAACTGTGGAGGATCAAACCAGCCTTCCGGCTGATAATCCAACATACACGGGTAAAACGAGCAGAAGAATATAATAATAGAAAACATCATACAACTGGTACGAAACATTTTCGTCTAAAAAATGTAAAGCAGATGATGTAGTAAGAATAAGTAAAATTAATCGTTATTTCACACAGGGTTATAAACCAAACTGGAATAATAAATTATTTACTATAACTAAAGTAAAAGGAACAATACCAAGAACTTACTTGCTTCACAACTGTTAAAATATACCAACAGGCCCTATATGGAGCATTCTATGAACAAGAATTGAAAAGTACAAAACATCCTAAAGTTTACCTCATAGAGAAATTATCACGCAAAACGGGCAATCAAGTATTAGTATCTTGGTTGCGTTTCAACTCCATTCATAATTCATGGATTCCAAAGGTATATGTATTCTGAAAAGGAGAATGAGTTAGACGCAAGTACACTAGTCTAAATATAAACATTCTTTTAATGTACATATACCGTGTGATTCAGCCACCCCTTCCAATGTAGTTGTATGCAACCTGCAATATTAATTCTGTCCTAAAAACATCTGCCCTACCGGGATGCTCAGACAACACAACCGGATGTGCCTGAAAAGAGCTGCACCACCTCGGGATGAAGACACAAGGTTTTTAAAAAAATAATGTAAGTTCAGTACCTGCTTTCATGCAAATTGGGTGTGAATGAATATGTTTGTGGCCCTACGAAGGGCCGATTAGTTAGCAGGCCAAACACATACGGACCAGAAATAACAGGAACACAACTGCCCTGACAATGTTTTATCGCAGCAAATGCTCGATGTGATGACCATTTTGGTTTTGCAAATTCGGTCCCGGTGTCCAATAGATCGTCTTGCACACTGAAGCATTCCACGTGTAATTGCTTGGCAGGCGGCGTCCATGATGAGTTGCCGGAGCTGATCGGGGTTTTCTGGCGCTTGAGTGTAAAAGACGTTCTTCACATGCCCCCACAAAAGAAGTCTAACAGCGTTAAATTTGATGATCTGGCGAGCCAAAAAACGGGGCCTCCTTGTTCTACCCATTTCCTTGCCAGTTCCTCGTTCAGATGGTTATGAATGGGTAAAGTTGAATGTGACAGAGTTCCATCCTGTTGCAACCACATCATCAAGCGATCATGCAAGGGCACATCCTACAGCAACAGTGGGAGTTTCTGACGCAGAAAGTGCAGATAGCCAGGTGGCCCTCAAAGAAATAAGTTCCAATCAGGCGATCCCCCAAGATTACACACCACACATTCACTCCCCATTGTACTTGGCGGGCTGCCTGTCACACCCAGTGAGGAGAATCTGGACTCCAATAGTGCATGTTGTGGTGACTGATGTTCCCATTATTGTGGAAGCGCGATTTGTCTGAGAACAAGATGTGTGATACGAATGCTGCATCATTGTCCAGCCTGCCTAACAGCCATCAACAGAGCTCCATTCAAGCTTCGTCAGATGGACGGCTGGCTGATGTTCACCTGTTGTGCAATCACTCTTGTAGTGATCTGTGGATTATTACAAGCTGCCTCCAGAACGGCCTCTTCTATTTCACCCGACGTAACAGGCCTATCCTGGATTGGGGGCTGCTTGGAAATCATGCCTATTGTCCTTAGGCATCTTTCAACATGGCAGAATGTCGTAGCAGCCGGGTGTCGCCTGTCAGGATAGTGTTCCTGGTACAGAAGTAGTCCCTCGCATATGTTTTTTCTTCTTTCCCTATAAATGAGGAGCACGTATTCCTCTGTGGAAAACATGCCGAATGACAGCAGAGATTATGTTCAGGTCCTAACCAGGGGAGTATGTGCAAGGCACAAGACGAATAATAGAGCGTTCTACTGTTTAAATGTGGCAAACGTGGGTTTGTGTTTACGTATTCATACATCATACCGATGCAAAAATATTTGAACAATTCATTACACCCGCTCACAAGGCACGACACAGTAACACAGTTACATGGTCAAAGACATGATTTCAAGGCGTCATGCTTTGCGAGTGGACAATATGAACTGTTGGTAGAGTTCAGAATCGTGTGCAAAATGGGCTCACTAAACATTAGTACCATACAGTACGCCTGCAGGGGAATAGCCACCTTATAACCATGTTGCATGGTTGCATAAAACTACATTAGAAGGGGCAGCTGAATCACATGGTATATAAAATTACCTCCCACCCCCACTGTTTTACCCATGGTGATCTCTCCACTGTTACAGAATTCTTTAGGAAGAACATTGCTGTTTGGATTGCTTCTTCTCAATCAAGGTAATATTTACAACAAAGCTGTATGTAATAAGATATTATGGGCCAATTGCAGAAACGGTGTTTAGACGATGTTTATGGTTAAACAATACCTAAGTATGGCTGCCGCAGTGCAAAGACGTCATTTATAACTTAGACACTGGCTAAAACCGAGGTTCAAGGGCCATGTTTAAACACTGCCGAGAACACTGTTTAATCTCAAATTTTAGGAGTGAATCACAATCCGAGGTTATGTACCATGAAACATATGACATAAGGGACAGTCTGGTAACTGTCAACTTGACTACAATTATTGGCAATTGATGCATGTGTGCGTTTTTTTCTCTCAGTTAATTGTCGTGTTAATTCAGATAAGTTTTCGGCAACTATGCGACAGGAAAAGGCAAGGACTGGAAAGGAAGAGCCGTGGCCATAATAACAGTCCCAGTATTTGCCTGCTGTACAAATGGGGAAACTACGGAAAACAATCTTCAGGGCTGCCGATGGTGAGTTTCGAACCTATGATCTCCAGAATGCACACTACATCTACTGTATGTGGTCCATACAACTCATTCGGTTGCACAAATATAGGTTCATCTTCCCTTCGCTGAAGCTATTTAGAATACACTCACCATAACAACACTATAATCAAGGCTACACTTCCTCGTACAGTGACATGTCTGAAGGAGAATACTTTCAGGGTCTGTAAGTGAATTTGAATAAAGGTATTTTGCTGTAATTAAATCATTCCGGTTATTTTTTGACACCCCCCTCATATATATTTTTATAATTACTATAAACATAGTTCAATTATAATTTGGGGAAAATGAAAGGAAATGAGTCTCGCCAAAATTAGTAAAAGTATTAAATACTGAATTGTCCAATAATAATTATATTTATGTACCGGTACTAAGAAAATTTTAATGATATTCATGTTGTTTTTCCCAGCGTATTTAATTATTGATGTGTTATTTAGGTGTATTGATGGTATGTGTAGATGTAACATATATTTCGTATGAATTTTTGTTGTTTTAGCAATGTTGATGGCTAATGAGTAGTTTATTAGGCTGGTGTGTTGTGCGTTTTCTTTTCGGCATATTGACACCGTTGTTCATTATTTAGGCCAATGTTGCTTCCTTCAAATTAAAGATAGATTTTTATTGTTTGAGAAGCCTCCACGATTCAGGCGGCAGCACGCTGGCCTCTCACTGCTGGATACCGTGGTTCAAATCCCAGTCACACCATGTGAGATTTGTGCTGGACAAAGTAGAGGCAGGACAGGTTTTTCTCAAGGTACTCCAGTTTTCCCAGTCATCTTTAAATCCAGCAACACTCTCGAATATCATTTCATTTCATTATTCATTCATTAATCACTGCCCCAGAGGAGTGCGACAGGCTTCGGCAGCTGGCACATTTCCTATCCTCGCTGCTAGATGGGGCTTCATTCATTCCATTCCTGACCTGGTCGAATGACTGAAAACAGGCTGTGGATTTTCATTTTCATTTTATTGTCTGAATCTATTGAATTTGAAGATATGAATTATTGCTCGAAGAAAATAATAGTCCTTTTTGTAAAAGGAAAAGTACACACAAATGCACAGGAATACGAACATAAAATGTATAACTGAATAAACAATCAAATGTGTGAATTGAGATGATAACTGTTTAAATTTAAGTATTCGGGAATTTAATGATTTGCAATGGATATTGATCTTTGTCCTAATTCGGAAAACTTTATGAGATACAACTAAAGCCTTTTACAATCCATATATTTAATGCAACATCAGGTCGTTGGATGAATTTAAAACATAATTATCTAAAAATTGACTCTCATTTAAGCAATCATGATTTTTTATAAGTATTTATTAATTTCATGTTATGTTATTCATTGTTTCTCTCTTAGAGTAATTCATTCCTTTAATTCTTCTTTCAATTATGATTAATAAATATTTGAAGGATCTTTCCAGACACTGTGGGTTTTCATTTAAGTAGTTACATCAAGCATTTTACAAGTAAATACTAATCATTTATATTTAATACCTCAACAATAACATTAAAAATAAAGAATTGTTCAGAAGATTGTTTGTTGACCATTGAAGCTAATGAATTGTACCCACAGTCCATATCGAATTTCCATGACCTTAGGAAAGAGTTGCGTGTTGACTCCAGCAAGAGGTAGTCAGGCATGCAAATATGGACGCAATACATTTTGTTGACAATGACACTGTGGATGTGACTGATCGTCTATGAAAATTAAGACCAGTTTTAGACATGCTTAGCACATTAGTTAGATGTGTTTATATGTCATAACAAAAAATCTGTGTTGATGAGTCTTATATATTCTTCAAAGGAAGACTTCTCATGAAGCGTACTAGGCCGTGAAACGGTTTTGCTATGGAAAGAAAATATTTTCTTTATCTGCAAGTCGGGTACTAGTTAGGCTTGAGTCCTTTTGTTTACACAGGTCGTGGGAAGAACACCAAGGAGGATGAGACCCAGCCCATCTAGAGAGCAATTTATCAGTGATAAAACCTGTCGACTGCCCTGAGTCAGTTGTAAAAGGTACACTGTTTATACAGCCCAGTGGTTTAATAGCCCACTGTTGAGTAGAGTAAGTATGAGAGTAAGGGATTTGATATGTGCAACATAGTAAATGCTCACCAAAGAGGTATGCCTAGTGACTTGATCAACACAAAACTTTCTAAAAGTGAGACAGTGCCATTTGTGATAATAAGTGTGTTGTGAAGTGGAGAGACAAGATCGTTATTTACACGACTGCCACGGAAAGTGACCTTTTAAAGTGAGATGTTTATGTCCAAGCTAGGATGGAATTTCAAAACGAGTAATGTGAACTTAGCTTTTAGTGACTGTTCTGTTCTATGGTGAACATATCGTGTGTACAATGTAATAATAATAAAATGATGTAGCTAATTCGAATAATGAATAAATCAAGCTTTGTCTTAAACCTATGCAATAGGATGGGGAAGGGGACTCTCTCAACACCTGGTAGGAAGTCAAATGCTTCCTGTCTCCCAATATGCTGTCATCAGCTAAAGCGCTGGTTTCTTTGTTTCAACAAAGCAATGGAAATTTTCCACCATATGTTAGGGTTGTGTAGATTGCCCTGTCGTGAAATTCTGGATCTAATTGGTTGATTACCGGGCGAGTTGGCCGTGCGCGTAGAGGCGCGCGGCTGTGAGCTTGCATCTGGGAGATAGTGGGTTCGAATCCCACTGTCGGCAGTCCTGAAGATGGTTTTCCGTGGTTTCCCATTTTCACACCAGGCAAATACTAGGGCTGTACCTTAATTAAGGCCACGGCCGCTTCCTTCCAACTCCTAGGCCTTTCCTATCCCATCGTCGCCATAAGACCTATCTGTGTCGGTGTGACGTAAAGCCCCTAGCAAAAATAAAAAAATAAAAAAAAAATAATAAAAAAAAATTGGTTGATTGATAGATTCTGTTGTTCCGAACATGTGCTGCGTGCAAACTGGGGGTTATGGCTTGGACGCTAAAGTTGGTGTGATGATTATCATCTTGGTTCTCAGTTCACAATTTACACAACAAAATGACTAATCTGACTTTGCTTAACACATATTTAGAAGAAGAATTTCCTGGCTCGACAACCTTAAAACCTGGTTCAACAAAACATCTGTAGAACTGTTCCGAATTTCAATGGATAAAGCCCGAATAACCATGTTGATCGCCAACGTCCGAGGCGGACAGGCACGCTAAGAAGAAGAAGAAGAAGACCTCAATGTATAGCTGATTTGTAGCAAATGATCTCTTTTGATGGTGAAGGTGAAACTACCAGACCTGTCTCTAAATTTTGATCTTCACTGCCTGATGTTGCAGTATCAACAATTTTTTCTTTATTATCTTTTGTGCTGTTACATTTCTGAATATGTAACTTCATTCTAGCAACTAATCCCTGCATTTCTAAACCACATAATTTGCTTTTAGCTTCATGTCCTTTCCACTTGAAGTGGGAAGTTTATTAAATCCTCTCCATACTGGATCCAGTTTTCGGCCTGGATTACTCATTTTAAGTAAAAACCAAATTTCGTGCGACACTTTTACAAGTACAGTAGAACACACTCAATGTAGCGACTCTTCTATACGAAAATGACCATTTAACTCTATCTCAAATTAAACAGGCAACAAAGTTTAAAAAAAAAACTTGGTAAATGAGTTGGAACAGTCTACCTTTCTTTAAAGTATTACAAATACTTTGTATGTGTAAATTAATGTTATTTCCACATGAACATTACATGTATATCATCTATTGAAGTTTAGCTTCACTTTTCATTCAAGAAGCTTCAATTTCAATTCTTAATCAATACCTGTGCATTAAAGTCAACCGCAGGAACAACCATGGCTACATTCATTTAGCTACATCCGACCCATGTGCACAAGAGCTCTCTGTTTATTTGTGTGTGATTGTGTTTTTGTAACATAAAAGCTTTTCAGTCTGTTAGACACACAAGTGCAATATAAATATTATACTATAACATACCTGTAAAAAAACCACACTATTAAACGAGGAATAAAAATACACACTATTAAACAATGACATGTTTCATTCTTAAAAGACCATCATCAGATTCTACCAAGTCACACTCAATATTTGGAAATATTTGTGTTTATTTCTGACTAAACACCTACGAATTTGAAATTTGGAACTTATCTTAATGAAGTCATACTTTGTATCCACTCCAGCATACAATGAGAGGCATGTAAATAATCATAACTCTTTCACTGGCTCGTATCCAAACCGGCTGCCAGTCTGCCGACTCTCCATTACGTCACGCCTCCCAACCTGGTCAGGTCAATGACACACTGCACTTCCCCTTCGAGTGCGTTACTCCAAGTGTTGCTATCTGTATTTTTATTATTATTATTTCTCATATTACAATGCTTTTTAAAAACTAGGTAAGGGTTTTTAATGAGAAGTTAATCGTCTGGCTATTATACCAGTATTATTATTATTATTATTATTATTATTATTATTATTATTATTATTTTATTTTTATTATTATTGTTATGTTTTTGAATAAGTGTTCTTGTGAGATGTTAATTTTAGTGATCAATAATAATCTAAAAGATAGTCCCGAGTGGTGAAGATGGTGCATAAATATTTTTTTTGCCAGTTGCTTTACATCGCACCGACACAGATAGGTCTTATGGAGACGACGGGATGGGAAAGCCCTAGGAGTTGGAAGAGAGCGGCTGTGGCCTTAATTAAGGTAGAGCGCCAGCATTTGCCTGGTGTGAAAATGGGAAACCATGGAAAATCATTTCCAGGGCTGCTGACAGCGGAATTCGAACCCACTATCTCCCGGATGCAAGCTCACTCGGGTCATAGCTCACCTGTACAATTTCTATTTAGAGTCAGGTGTCTTTCCATTTGGAAAATTGTCAATATCTGACCTCTGTTCCTAAAAGTTCCATCTCCTCAAAAGTTTGATGATTTTAGACCGATCAGTATTTTGTCTATGTCAGGTAAAAGGATTAGAAAAGATTGTTTACCAACAACTCACTTTGTATCTCAATACTCATTCTATTCTTAACACATTTCAGGCTGATTTTTGAACAGGCCATAGCACTATGACAGTATTTCTCCCAGGTACCGATGATATCAAGTTTGCAACGGAGAGAAAGGAACTAACACTCCTGTTACAATTCGATTTAAGCAAGGCATTTGATAGAGCTCATCACGATCTTCTTCTGACTAAATTACACACAATGGGCATGTTTATAACGGCTCTTCCTTGCTTTGAAGCGTTCTTGAAAGAGAGGTCTCAGCATGTAGTATTTGGCAAACAAAATTTCTCTAAATGGTCTAGTGTACATTCTGGCATCTCTCCCGAGTTCTGTGTTGGGGCCCCCTTTTGTTTTCACTGTATATAAACAATCCGCGTGGAGTTCTATGCCAAATGCCGCATCATATATATGCTGATGATTTACAGATCTATTACCATTGTAATTTACAGCGATATCTCTGTGAAATACAATACCAAACTCCAGCAAGTTCAGAATGCCCGACGTGTTTCTTCTTCAATATTCATAAAGACTGTCATGTAATATATCTCACTACAAGGCCACAGAATGGTTGAAGTTCAAGGATAGACGATCATACTCAGCTGCTTGCTTACCGCTGAGAATTTTAAAATCTAATGTTCCCACATACTTGGCCAAGTCCATTGTTCATATGAGTCAAGTGCATGATCAGGACAATAGGTTTACTGCTGCAGTAACACCGTTCAGGTTTCACAGCATCGTACGGTAAAATGCAGGTAGTCGTTTATTGTCAATGCCTCTCAATTACACAATGACCTTAAACTATAAGAAATACAGCAAAGTAGTATCAAAACTTAGAAAAAATGTCCCAAATACCACCACCTTTCCACTTATTAAGCCATATACGTGAATGTTCACCAATTTAATTAAATATTAAAAAATATCATAATCTCCTAGATATATTTTAGATGTTTAGTTTTATTCTTAATTCATCCTCGGCATTAAAATGCACCTTAGGTTTCTCTTCCTTGTTAGTTTAGTCTATGTTTCTGAAATGTTAAAAGTAATATTATAATTTCTTAGATGTTTAGCTTTTAATCTTTCGTTTATCCTGAATATGAA
Source organism: Anabrus simplex (assembly GCF_040414725.1). Classification (NCBI taxonomy): domain Eukaryota; kingdom Metazoa; phylum Arthropoda; class Insecta; order Orthoptera; family Tettigoniidae; genus Anabrus; species Anabrus simplex. Next base: position 958,617,037 of record NC_090265.1, on the reverse strand, counting down.
AATGTATCGTATGCTCTTATGTATTCTTTTCTTTAGATTTTGCTACGCCAGTGTAGTAGGTTCGTGGTTCGTGGTTTTGGAATATTAAAGAGTCCTTCGGGGAAGTGGAAACATTTGATAATTACTTATATGGGCAATGTTGTATGCTGTCTCACTTTTGATTCATCTATATAACTTCTTGGGATGGGCTACTGAATTCCTGGCAAGCACAAAGTAAGGATCTCTCCTCTCTGCAACTTCAGGTATCGAAAAACATAATTTTTCTACGATTCCAAACATGAGGGATGAGTACCAAAGTGCCACGCAACAGACCACAAGCAATAAGACAACAATAAGAAAGCACTGATTTTAAGTAGTTGATTTGTATATTATATTAATTTAGAACAATGGAAAGCAGGTAATAAGATGAGAATAAGTAAGCCAACTGATTTTAATCTTAGATATTTTTATAAAAATTAACTGATTTAAATCATAGATTTTTATTATAAACATCATCTGATTTAAATCATCACACCCTGCTGAGAAGCAGAGTTCAACCAGTCAGAGAAGATTTCTAATAAAATAATGCAGAAAGTAATTACTAGGGCTCGGATGGTTAGGAAAAGTCATATTTTTTTCTTTGTACCTTCTTGCCTGGTTGGATTTTGGTGACTTATTGTCACAATTAAGTGATTTTTATTTGCTATATAAATGCATACTTTGGCTATTTTTTGTCATAATGTCATATTTTGAGCTATTTTCATAGAAACGTCGTATTTCGGTGGTTTGATGACAGCTGCAGCTGTGCAAAATCATCTTCAACTTACCGAATGCAAACTAGTGTTCACAAAACTGCTTTTCCGCATCACACCTGCAGTTAATACAGGTGGAATATCCTTTGTATAGAATGAAGGTCATAGACCTCACTGCACCTTTTACCCCATCCGCTGTACTCGGCAACCCGGTCTCCCAGGTAGAGACAGAAATAATCCTGAAAAGCCCATCCCAGTATGGTAAACTAAATTATAAATCGAAACGGCAATTCCTTTGATACATATTTGTTAACTAAATTGTCTATTCTTACTTTCATATTAATTTTCTGAATAGGCCGATACATGATACAGATGTTGATTGCCATAGCGAACCTGAGATATTTGTGCTAAATGAGTAAATTTATAATACAAATGGTCTGTTATTGGACATTATAAATTTTCCAGCTAACTCATTCCTGGTTGCCAGCATTTCGCCCCAGTGTGCTAAGTTGGGCTCATCAGTTGGTAAATAGCACACCCACCAAGACGCATGGCTAGTGCATACCGTGGAGGCCACTGCGTAAGCTACTTGGAGCCACCGGCAGTGCCAATGCACTATGAGAGACTTTACCTCATTACCAAAAATTGGTGCCTGCCTGGCCATCAGATGATATAGATGTTGATTCCCATATGGAACTTGAAATATTTGTCAGTGCATTGGCACTGCCGGTGGCTCCAAGTAGCCTATGAAGTGGCCTCCACGGTTTGCACTAGCCATGCGTCTTGGTGGGTATGCTATTAACCAACTGATGAGCCCAACTTAGCACACAGGGGCAAAACGCTGGCAACCAGGAATGAGTTAGCTGGAAAATTTATAATGTCCAATAACGGACCATTTATATTGGTATTATAAACTTACTCATTCGTTACAAATATTTCAGGTTCCGTGTGGGAATCAACATCTATATCATCTGATGGCCAGGCAGGCACCAAATTTTGATAATGAGATAAAGTCTCTCATAGTGCATTGCCACTGCCAGTGGCTTCAAGTAGCCTACGCAGTGGCCTCGACGGTATGCACTAGCCATGCTTCTTGGTGGGTGTGCTATTTACCAACTGATGAGCCAGCTTAGCACACTGGGGCAAAACGCTGGCAACCAGGAATGAGTTAGCTGGAAAATTTACAATGTCCAATAACGGACCATTTATATTGGTATTATAAACTTACACATTCGGGACAAATATTTCAGGTTCCGTATGGGAATCAACATCTGTATCATCTGATGGCCAGGCAGGCACCAATCTTTTAAATGAGATAAAGTCTCTCATAGTGCATTGGCACTGCCGGTGGCTCCAAGTAGCTTACGCAGTGGCCTCCACAGTATGCATTAGCCATGCGTCTTGGTGGGTGTGCTATTATCCAACTGATGAGCCCAACTTAGCACACTGGGGCGAAACGCTGGCAACCAGGAATGAGTTAGCTGGAAAATTTATGATGTCCAATAACGGGCCATTTATATTGGTATTACAAACTTACTCATTCGGGACAAATATTTCAGGTTCCGTATGGGAATCAACATCTATATCATCTGATGACCAGGCAGGCACCAATTTTTGGTAATGAGATAAAGTCTCTCATAGTGCACTGGTACTGCCGGTGGCTCCAAATAGCTTACGCAGTGGCCTTCACAGTATGCATTAGCCATGCGTCTTGGTGGGTGTGCTATTTACCAACTGATGAGCCCAAGTTAACACACTGGGGCAAAACGCTGGTAACCAGGAGTGAGTTAGCTGGAAAATTTATAATATCCAATAACGGACCATTTATACGGGCCTATACATGTTTAGGCCATCCTAGCAATCACTCACTTCTCTTTGTTCAGATATTAGAACCTCAACCTCCTTTAACTTACTTCTGAACTTGTAGCATTCGTGAAATCATGCATTTTTGTTTTGTTTTGTTTTGTTTCAAACTAGTATAAAAACACTTTACCCTTAGACGCAGATTGCAATACCCATTTTCCTACCATAATGTATTGATAGGCATCTACTTAATTCGTTTAGTCGTACTAAATTTAAACTTTAACGCATTTGAATAATATTAATGAAATCTGGGCTCAAAGGTTCCAAAATATTTTTAAAAATTAGATTGCTCTCTAGTTTTCTCGTATTTCAAACCACCAATGCAGGGTGCAAACTGTTTTGACTTTTAAAATGTTGTGTGATCTGATAATCTTAGTGAACTTAATACTTTATAGGTATGTACTCACAAGTGTTTGATAAGCGAATCAAGGACAACAGACTGTGAATAACTGCTAAACATGTATAGGGCTATTCAGAACAATATGAAAGTAAGAATAGAGAATTTAGTTAACAAGTATGTATCAAAGGAATTGCTGTTTCGATTTATAATTTAGTTTAAAAGGACCATATTTAGATTAATCATTTTCAGGTCATATTTTATTATTTTTACGTCATATTTTGTCACTTTAGAGGTCATATCTGCTTGCTTATTTGGGCTATTTTTAGATCTTAAACATCAAAGCCCTAGTAATTACAGTATGGTAAAGTGTCATTTTCCATCCTCAGAAAGAAGGCAATTATGCCGTAGTATGAAATAAAATATATTTACATACTCACAAATGTAAATTATGATTCTCAGGTTGTTACAGGGATGGTAGACAGGAAAACAGGACAAGTGGTTGTAGATTACAACTTACATTAGTATAGGGTGGGGGGAGACACTGATAAACTGGACTAACAAATAAAGCCATATAAGTGTTTGTGGAAAAGTATTAAGTGGTATAGGGAGCTTTTATTTCATTTGTTAAACATTACAATGTTGAATGCATTTGTTTTGCTCCACAAGAGTAATGATATGTTTTCTTACCTTGGTGTAGGGGCTGACGCTCGAGCTTTGGCAAGCAACCGACGAGCTCTTTCATATTCAGAATTCTCCGATTCTAGTTTTACTGCAGCCAACCATATCTCTTCAGAGTTAGGATTGGCCTGGAAAGCTAAAGATAAAATGCCACGAGCAGCAGGTACATCTCCCTGAAACAAACATAGACAGTAAATAATGATGATGATAATAATGATATCACTGGCTTTACGTCCCAATAACTACTTTTACAGTTTTCAGAAATGCAACAGTAAATGCTAAGGTAAAAAAAAAAAAAAAAAAAAAAAAAAAACCCACAACTGAACAAGGGCAAAAAATATTCAAGAATAAATGAAATGGAGAGATGCAACCTATAGGATAACAACATGCAGATAATAGAATGAAAAAGCTGTATACATAATTTCTATGTAAATGCTGTAAGGGAAAGGCATAAAACAATAAAGAAAAATAAATGTATAAAAGAATAAAATAATGAATGAATGAATGAATGAATGATGAAATCCCCCAGATATAACAGTCTTACATAGAGATGAAAAACAAGAGTGCTGTCACTCTATAAGGCTACTGATTCCTCATCATCATCATCCAAACCAAGTAATCCAAACCTGGATGCTGATACCTAGTCAGTGTCCCCAGCTAGGCCAGAGGCCACAGGATCAGGCACCGTGAGTTAGAGTTTACTTGTAGTAGGCTGTCCAGTTCCTTTCTCCTCACCTCTAGCCAACAGCATGTGGCTACCCATCCACGTACTGACCACCTCCAATGTGGCTTAACTTTGGAGATCTAGCAGAATCTGGTATTTCAACACGCTATATCATTGGCATCATTATTATCATCATCATGTTACCAATTCTGGCTTCCTGGCTGTAGAAAACAAGCGCTGTCTGGAGATTGGAATTTTTTGTTTAGTTGGAAGTGCAGAAAGTGAGTGACACCGTGAGTTAGAGTTTACTTGTAGTAGGCTGTCCAGTTCCTTTCTCCTCTCCTCTAGCCAACAGCATGTGGCTACCCATCTACATAGTGACCACCTCCAATGTGGCTTAACTTTGGAGATCTAGCAGAATCTGGTATAACAACATGCTATATCGTTGGCATCATTATTATCATCATCATCATGTTACCAATTCTGGCTTCCTGGCTGTAGAAAACAAGCGCTGTCTGGAGATTGGAATTTTTTGTTTAGTTGGAAGTGCAGAAAGTGAGTGACACCGTGAGTTAGAGTTTACTTGTAGTAGGCTGTCCAGTTCCTTTCTCCTCTCCTCTAGCCAACAGCATGTGGCTACCCATCTACATAGTGACCACCTCCAATGTGGCTTAACTTTGGAGATCTAGCAGAATCTGGTATAACAACATGCTATATCGTTGGCATCATTATTATCATCATCATGTTACCAATTCTGGCTTCCTGGCTGTAGAAAACAAGTGCTGTCTGGAGAATGGAGTTTTTGTTTAGTTGGAAGTTCAGAAAGTGAGATTTTAAAATTGGAAAATTAGTGTTTTCAATTTAACTTTCTGGTATTTTCAAAATCTAGCTGTCAAAATATTTCAGAAAAGAGACAGATGTTTTCTGTAGACAAGCAATGGTGCCTATGGTGCCTATCAGACAAAACATTATTGCAACATGACAAAAAGTGACCACAATCTCCATTTACACCTGGCATCCATATCAGTTTTAGCAGGACGAATAGAAATATATTATTTTGCTACATGGCGCTGGTACATATATGTAGGAACCATCTAACTCTGAACATATGTTTCTAAATGGAATTTCATGTGACTTGATTTGGAATTTATCGTTTAAATAAATGCTTTAAAACCGTTTATTCATTGTTATGATGTTTCAGGACTGTGCATTCTGTTTATTGACCGATGACTGTGTTTAAGTGCGATCTATGCTTTATGCAAATTAAGATATAGTGTTTTGAAAAATACATACAAAATATTTTATATTTAGTAACGACTTAAGGAACATTACTTCAGAAGAACATTTGTCAGTATCTTAAAGAATATCTCAAATATGTATGTGTCTAGTTGAGCTAAGTGATCTGTCAGTAATTCACCACAAAACTGACTGCATATCAAACTCAGTTGCAATTATCAGTTGTAAACTAAAAAAGAAAAAGATAAAAAGCCAAGTGTTTGGTGTACATAGTACACAATATATTGCCATCTTCTTCTTTCTTCTTGTTCTACCGCTTTTCCCACAGCTGTGGGGTTGCAGGTGGAACTGTGACGCACACGATTTGGCCCTGTTTTATGGCCAGATGCCCTTCCTGATGCTAACCCTGTATGGAGGGATGTAATCAGTATTACGTGTTTCTGTGGTGGTTGATAGTGTAGTGTGCTGTCTGAATATGAAGAGGAGAGTGTTGGGACATGCATAAACACCCAGTCTTTAAGCAACAAGAATTAATCAGAAGCGATTAACATCCCCGACCCAGCCAGGTATCGAACCCAGGACTCTCTGACCATTCAGCTAACGAGTTGGACCCACAATATATTGTAATAAACACATTAAATCTCTACAGCAAAGGTGCTCAGCTGGACGCCCATTGAGGTAGCCCAGTGCAGCCGGGCTGACGTGATGTAAATGCGGGCAGTTTACATAGCAAGCATACGTTACAGTGAAGCGAGAGAATGAACACACTTTGCAGAGAAGGGAACAGTGATGTTCGATTGCCATTACGAAGCTTTCCTCCACTACTCAGAGAAATGCTGAATGGGGTACAGTATTTCTTTTTTTTTATTGCTATAATTGCAAGAAAACAGACATTTTAAAGATATTCTAGTTTGATTTATACTGTGCTCGATGTAAACAGTTTTGTTTTCTTATATTTATACATTCAAAGAAAACTAAAACGATATAATTTTTGTGTTACAATTTACAAAGGTACAGAGTTTAAGCGTACAAGCTACGATTTACAATTCCTTGGATGGGAATGTCAGTACTTAAAAAGTAAAGTTCCTGTTATTCATTCAGCAAAAGTAATATATTTACATAATTCAACGAGTTTACTGCTTGATTTTGCACAGTGTGGTAGTGTTGTTTGAATTTCCCTGTTCAATGAATTTGAAAATAGTATTTAAAACTTACCAGGTATCCGATGATAATACTGTAGCTAGCCTCTAAATTGTGAGAGAGTTCATCACGAGTGGGGACATAGATGTTTACCATCCAAGATTAAAGTACAACAGCTATATAAATGTATCTACCAAACAGATGTACAGTATGGCTTCAAAAAAAATAAAACCTAACTGATGTTATTCCCGATATGCAAGACTGGATTGTTGGTGAGTTTATTTGATAATTTAAACCAAGCAACCCCAAGCCACAGCTTATGCACCTTAACTCTGTATTATATTAGAAATGCTCCTAAAGCACATCTTAAAATTTAAGAGTGAAAATTGTAATTCATTACGTACATTATAAAAATATTTGAGTTGTAGGCCTCTTTATTGTATCCGGTCAAAATACATAAACTGCAACAAACAGAAATGACTTATTCCGTACAATGTTAACTGAAAATGACGTGGATTTCTGCCCTCTTTCTTTCATTATTTTCTGCCTTCATTTCACTGCCGCGGCAGTGATCAAGAGCGACTGGGAGAACTTTGCCCATCCTTCACGGCTTGTGACATAACCACAATGTCACTGTGGCTGAATAGCATACGTTCATCGCCTGCCTGCCCGCCACTTAGTGCTGGGCACCCATGGGATGAAATGCCCAGCGTGAGCACCTCCGCTCTACAGACTGCTACATGATTGTTATAAATATGTATGTCATACACATGTAATTCCTACATAAATGCTTAATTTATATGTTAACATGCTCAGCTTAATGAATCTTACTAGCACTTCATCCCAGCAGTCAGTTAACTGGACACTTGGACATTTTCTGGGTAGTTTTTGCAGTTGTACAAGCTTGCATTTCGTTCCTTATGTCTTCTATTCAGAAAGAGAATCAGCACCATATGTAATGGAAAATTAATTTTGGTACCAAATTCTGAGCATGTTCATTACGGCACCCTAGTCCATGAGAAACAGTAATTCCAGGCATTCTTGAAATATTTCACATCAAAATGCTCTTAGTACACTAAGATTTCTCACAAAAACTTCCTCTATACGAGAAAACATCAATAACAATATTTGATGGGTAAATGAGATAGTTGGATGAATTACTATTGAACCATTCTGTTCAGGGTCGAAGAATATTGATTTTATCATAAATAATGGGAATTGCATGAGACCACCCTGAAAGGCGCTGTGTGTAGCATTCGTTATGTAAGAGTATCTTAGAGTGGGCATTTTTTCGTGGGAACGAGGCATCAGAAGCGTGATGAAGCTTCCAGAGACTCATAAAGAATTTATTACCCAAACGAAGCCACTTCACCGGTAGCGTCGAACACACACCGCTTCTTGGAATCTCGCGGGTGTTTTTCCTTGGAGGGAAGAGGAAATTAATATTTTCCGGCACATGAGGAAGGCACAGGATTTGATAGAAGAACTGCAACCAGCGTAAATTCCTGAAAATTTTGATATGCAGCATGACTATAATTGTAATCGTAAATGATAGGCGAGGCACTTGACACACATAATTGCGGGAAAAATTTCCATATGCGGGCGCGCACAGTTGAGGCCACCCACAACGAGCTTGGTAGTTGATGATGCGAGCATGATTATAAATACCACCGTCAGGTGGGCGAGGCTCATTCATCGGGTGTACTGCTGCTACAAGAAGGCTGCCACGCTGCCACTCGGCGAAGAGAAGATTGCCTTTATCTACGAACCGCACTCAAGGTACAACCAAGTCTTGGAAAATGTAAGTAACCACCACTGATAATTGAGCTTAATAATGAAACAACAAGTGTTGATCTGTCTTTCATGAGAAAATATTCTGCTGATAAAGAATGCTGTTCTTGACTAGTCGTTTCACGTTACTTGAGGTTCACATGGTGCCAAACGAATGACACATATTAGTGTAGGCTCAGGTTATCGATTGGGTCAGAAAGTTCGGTCGAAGTGAGAGCAATCTAGTGATACTGTTATCATATAATGTGGAATAAACAATTTTGAGTGTCTGGTCTACAGGAAAGGGACTTGTTTACCAGACCCCATAAAGCTATGGTGGTAGAGGAGACAGGCGTCAAACCAAGGATACAGTGTAATGTACATTTTTTTACAGTTTTTCCTACGTCATCACGGAACAAGATACTGCTCATGTGGTTTGGTGGAGCGGTAACGGGAATTGAAGCGGACGAGGAGTCTTCACGGCATCAACAGTCAACCCAGGACCACCAGGCACGTCGACTCAGCACGGCATCAAAGGGGCGATCATCCAACCGCCAGAAACAGCTGCAAGAAATGATACTGCCAGCCAGGATGTCTACAGCCATCAAACCGTGTGTGCCGCCCGCATCTAAAGGCGACAGGATGCAGTAATTTGAGACGTCCATAGAGGAGCCGTTCCGTAATGTTTACAGACACAGGTCAGAGCTATCCAATTGTAATAAGCATGATATAATATATGCCAAAACAGGAGAGAGGTTGGCCTTCTGCCAACATGTAAATATGTCAGGGTAAATAGTCGTGTATATATAGTATCTATGCCTCAGGACTCGAACTCAGTTAAGCTCATTGTAAGTCGCAGGTTGTTGTCTCTTTGTTTCGGGTGATAATTCCTGCCTATGATATCATCATGGTTGCGTATTTGCTTTATAAATCTTGCATATCGGACCAGCACGGTCTTTATACAGTAGTTAGATAGACAGATATAGTTAACAGGATGTGTGTCATATTCAAGTAGATAAAATTTGTGGACTAAGATAATACGTTTATGATCTTCAAATTCCCTTAAACCCGCTCGGGTTGACGTATCAGGTGGAGCGAGTCAAATCCTAAGATACATATGAGAATTATGTAGTCAGCTGATATTGCATGGAGAGGTAAATGAGGTCCTATCGCATATTGTTGTGAAGTATGTTTTATGAGATGTAAGCGCCCTTGTGATGGCCAGGAAATGACTCTGCTGTGGATAGCGCCATGGAATAATGATATATAAGCCCATTGTAGGTAGCAGCTATAAATATGTAAGTTGATAATGTAATAATCATGATGGCTTGTAGCCTGTGCATATTGATGAGCGCGATAGGAGGGCCAGATTCGTGGGTGTGGAGGCAGTATGAGACTTCCCGCTATGTGTTTACGTTTCGTCAGCTGTTAGCTATTTTTAAAACAAGAATGGCCGCCCACTTGTCACGTGCCCGTAGTGAGGGGTGAAGGGTAGTGTGTGACATCAGGACCCAGGCTCGGTGTAGGAGAGAGCAGGCTGGTGTCTGTCAAGTGTTTGTTGTGTACAACGACCTTTATGTTGCGGACTAAGGAGAGATATTGTATTCCCATTTGTCAATGTAATTTCTGTACGACCACCCTTATCGGATGTGTGTTGGACGAGATATTTGAGTTCTTGTCATTTTATCTTACATGATAGGTGCCTTGCTCTTGGAAGATCTTGGATCGATTCCGCGTCAGAGCTGTGTAAATAGCATGTTTATTTTAGATTGTAGGATGTTTGGAGCACTGAGGCATGGATCTAGTTAAATAGGAGGACGTATGTTAACTACGAGGATTGCCTATTGTGCAGATACACTTTTCAATACTCAGTTACTTACACCATTTTGTAATGGTTGTTACAGCACTGGAAATGATAGGACGGAGTTGCCCTCTACCCCAAAATGTAGGATATATTATCGACGTCTCCAAGATTAGGAATCTGAGTTATGTGTATTATACCTCTCATATTTGCTTTGTACTTTATATCTCATCATAATCCACTTTATTGTAATAAACCTCATTGTTAAGTATTGAATGCAGCAAAAAATTTTGAGTTATTTTCGTTAGGATTGCTTAAACCTTGCATACTTTTCTGTAGTATCCTCTATATTTAAAGTTATTTTGTACCCCGTTTACACCCATAATCCCTGATTCATGCTATTATTCCTGAGCTGCTGGAGGATATACTCACTGCAAGGTAAGCTATGTGCCATGTATATTCACTTCGGGTGGATGTATTGTACACTATGGTGCACTTAGTTCGATCTCGGCGCTTGCCTGACTGGAACTAAGTCATTATAGGGCACACTATATTCTCATATAGTTTTGCAGAAATCCAATACATGCTCTACAGTCTGTCACTTTGCTTGCATGTTTAACATATATATCCACAGAAGTGATGAATTGGTGAAAAAAAATATTGATTCATCTTCCCAACTGGATAATGGTGGCTGATCAAAGTTAAACTTGCTGCAATTTTCTTTCTGAGCAGAACTTATGATTTTGACATTCTCTTTGTGACAACAGCTTCTGCCATGGACTAATCTGGCTGAAAAATCATGTTACGGATACTTCAACTTCAGACTATCAATTACTTCCATTGGGTAGGGTATCTCTTTATAGATTTCTTCAAGGCATATGATTCAATCCACAGAGAAGGGTTGTGGATGGAGTTTGGATTTCCCATAAAATTAATTAACATGTGCAAACTGTGTATGGATGGTAATGTTAGCTGTGTTTTGCTCAAGGGCAGAAAATGAAGTTCCATCCAGAATAAAACTGGTCTGAGACAAGGGGATGCACTATCTCCTCTTTTCAACACTGCACTGGAGAAGATTATCAGGAAATTACATATTGGGGAGACAACATAAAGTCCTTGCATATGCGGATGACACTGTTCTTATTGGCCACAATGAATTAGAAATTGGGCAGTTATTTGTGGCACTAGAGGAACTGGCAGCAAAAACTGACTTATGGGTAAATGATAAAAGGACACATTACATGGTTGTACAGAGACTGAATCCTGAGGAGGTTGACAGATTGCCTTTGAAAATTGGGAAATATATATTTAAAAGAGTAGAGGAGTTTAAATTCCTTGGTGTATTAATCGATGAGCAAAACCGAAGGCAACAGGAACACAAGCTAATTAAGAATGCAAATAAGGCATTTTACTCTATGAGCCCTACATTAGGCTCCAAACATCTCACCCTTTCCTCGAGTTACCTGGACCGAAACATGCCGCCCCTCATGATGCTGAACCTATAGCTTATATTTTGATTTTTATCGCATATTATCACTCCAAATAACTAAATTTAATCCAAAACAACAGTCAAGAACCTGTACTACAAGAAATACCATCAGTTAGTGTGTCATTCTGATTTTTAGAACTATTTTTTCCTTAATATGTGGATTTTCATTAACTGAATTTTAAATTTTTAAATTCATGATTTATTTTAATTTTAATTATAACTGTTATTAGGTATAACGTGCCATTAGTTCAAAGGGACATTCACATTATTAAATTAATGATTTATTTTAATTTTAATTATAACTGTTATTAGGTATAAAGTGTCATTAGTTCAAAGGGATATTCTCTTTATATAATATAAAAAAGTTTCACTGAGAATGGTTATATAAATAGAGAGAGACAGATGAAATTTTTTCTAGAGACTTGCAAGTCGGACAAAAAGTGGGTGACACTCTTGGCTAGTACCTAACAAATATGCACGGCACTGAGTGGGTTAAAAGTTCTCCATGCTGTGAAACCCATATATGAGAGATTTTGTGGCCCAAACATGCTGTCCAAATGTCTTCATAGTTTGACTAAGAGTAACAACGAATCATTAAATGGATCGATATGTGTTGATGTACAAAGGAAACGTATGTCGGGCTTGCTACACTGAAATTATGCGTTATCGATGGTGATTTGCACTTCAACTGGGGCAACAAAGTAGAACTAGAGGTTCTGAAAAGAATGAAGATTGCTCCTGGAAAGTATAGTGTGACTGGAGTGTTCGAAGCAGATGAGCTCCGTCTATGTAGGTGTAAAACCAGACTACACCCAAATATAAACAGCGTAGAAGGTGCCTAAGGGGAAGGAGAAAGTTGAAAGAGGTTAAAAATCTTGAAAAGGAGGGCCTGACCTATGGTGCAGAGGAATTCTATTGCCAACTTTCAACCCTTGTTTTCTCTGATTTAAGAAATTACAGAGATAAGTTTTAGTAAGGTTCAACCTTTTAAAAAGGTGATGGAAATGCAAATGAAAGGAAGGAGAGGCCGCGGATGACTACGATTGAGATGGAAAGACACAATCCAATGCAGTATTACAGAAAGAAACCTGGACTGGGTCACAGTGTTTGAGGAGGAGTAGTGAAAAGACCGAAGAAAGGGTAGAAGAACCATATTTGCCCCTACCCGGCTACAGCTGGATAATGGGAAATGATGATGATGACGACGACGACGACGACGACGACCGTATGAACAATTCAGGCCTTTCAACATACTGTGAAGATGCAGTGGTAATGGGGGTGGCAGAATGTCTACAATGCCTGTAACTTTTCGCACACTTAATTTTCAACAGGAATGCTTCCAGTAGAAGTTCCTCATCATAACGCATACCTTTCATCACAACTAAGCTGGTTTTTCGCTACTCTCTGCAGTTCACTGAAGCCTGCTGTCACTACAGTATCACTTGGATTCAAACAGAAATGCAAACGTTTTACAATTCTTACAAGATTTCCGTCAACAGTCATCTGTGCAATTTCTGCAGAATCAAATCCACTAGCAGCTCTGTGCAATTCACGAGCAGGATTGCCACTACTTAAAGTATGTTTTATAACTGTGAAGTTCTTCCGTCTGCTGAAACTAATTTTGAATAAATAAATTTATGAACTATCTGAAAAAAACAAACCACAATGGTAACAGAAGTATACCTGAAAAAGAAATAACATGTTTTGTTCTTAAACGAACACCAGATTCTATCGAATCACACTCAAATATATATTTAGAAATATCTATACATTTTGATATTCTTTGATATTCATCAACATTTCAGAGTCCTTCCTTCAGCCAGAGAGTATAAATTTCAATATTATCAACCTGCAATCTACAAATGATCGATTGTGAGTATTAATATAATAGGACTGATGTGAGTATGAACTCGAAACTATAGAAAAATTGAAACTATTTCAAAATGGAAACTTTGCACATACTGTTCACTAATTGTTTCAAAAATTGCTTGATTTTTGTTGTTGCAAAAAACACACAGAAAATTCATTAGAGTGTATAAAATTCATGATGTTTTGAGAGATCAAACCATTTTAAGGAATATAGGAGGTTGTAAACACTAATTACACACATAAAACTCCATTTTCTCAAAATTTGCAACTGCAAAATATCCAATTCTCTAGTGATAACCATCTTTCCGAAGTTCATACAATTTTTGTCCCTGAATATCCTTCCATGTGGACTCAATTTTCTTCACCCCTGATCATACAGTCTCTAAGTACTTCTTTCTCAATCTTCCCCTGGTTTCTTTCCTTTCACTTTTAGGTTCCTTGACATTCTCATTATTCTCCATTCTCATTATATGCCCATACAAATGAAGTCTGCATTGTCTTCATTACTGATCATGTTTTTTCTGGTACTTCAATTGACAGTTCTGATGAATCCCTTTCAAGTTCTTCAAATTACTGCACAGTAGTTTTGAAATTGATTGTAAATGTTGCACTCTGGATTAAGTATTTCTTGCTTAACAGGGTAATCTCTGGAGTTTCATACTTTTGATGTACAGGAAGGGAGAAACTCACTAACTTCATTCCCTCCAAGAAGATGTTTACAGTGATTTTTATGTCTTTGTATTGCTGATTCTCAGGCCAAATTCATTAAATTTGTTGTTCAAAGAAGTCAGTTTCTACTGTACTTCTGTCTCTCCCCATATCAAAACATAAGCAGCAAATACCAAGGCATCTGGTTTAGTGCCATGTTCCTTAACAGATTTAAAAATCTTGTTCTTCACAACGATACACAAGAGGAGTGACAAGGCTCTTCCCTACTGGACTCCCTTCTTGGTCTCAAACCAATTAAATTGTCCAATGCTTATCTGGACACACCTGTATCCACACCTGTATCAATTTCGGTACAGTATCTTTATTTTTCCAATCAATAATATTTCTAGATCTTGATCCGGGAATCACCATCATAGGCCGTTTCAATATTGAAAATTAAAATACAATAAAATACCATCACCATCAGAAGGTTCTTCCCATGTCCCACTAATTCCTTGTAAACATCCTTACAGGAGAAACAAGATCCACAGTATTGTATATCAACAGTAATTATATATAAAACTATGTTTTCTTGAAATTTGCGACCACAAAATATCCCATTCTCTAACGATAACCATCTCTTCCAAAGTTGGTACAGCAGGATATGTGACAGCAGAGTAATGCCTCTGGAGTTTCCACATTTCTTCCCGTTTCCCTTTCCGAACAGTAGGATGATAACTCTGTTTTGTCTAATCTTCACGGCTCTGCACCTCTGTCCAGATGACTGGTAATATGCTATAAATCCAGTTTAAGTCTCATATTTCAGCTACATTCAACATATGTGAGCTAAGTTTATCAAATCTTCGGTATTTTTCATTTTGCATGTTCATCACTGCTGTCTCCATTTCGAGGCCTGCTAATGTTTATAAGAAATTAGTGGAAACATGGGGAGAACCTTCTGATGGTGGTGGGTTTTTTTTTTGCATATTAATTTTCAATATTGAAACGGCCTATGATGGTGGTTCTCGGAACAAGATCTAGATTTTCTGAAAGATTTTAAAACGTCTATATTATGACTTGAATTTACTCTGCAATCACTGGCACTGTTGATGACAACATCAAGGGTAATGATTTAGAATTGAAATAAGTCATTATTAAAAGAAGAGAAGTATAACATAATTTTAAAATGTTACATACAATGGTTCTTAATGACTAAGCTAATTAAGCAAGAGAGCTTCAAGAGAATCTCGTGTGCTATGATTTTTCTCGAAGTATGCAGAGCGAAGCCAAATGGACTTCTTGCTTGGAAATGTTGCAAGTGCATGAGCATAAGCTCCTTGTTGGGCACACTGAAAGAGAATATCAACTAAAGTTTTAGTAGGGGCAGATCTATTCAGAATCAATGCTGCTTGCCCCAAACGGGGGGTTAAGATATTTCAAGGAAAAGAAAACATGTTAAACGAGAAAACATACTACTGAATATGCAACTAAGGGAACAACTAATGAAGCCTTCACAAAAGGCAAACCACGTAATATTAATGATGAACCATTAAACTATTACTGATAGACTCTAAAACCATGTGTTATAAATCAATATGATCTTCAAAATGGCATTTCTCTGTTTTTTTAACCAGGATCTCTTCATAAATGGATCTAGTAATATCAGTTCCACGTGAATCACTGTTCGAAATCATGCACTCTAAGCTAGTTAAAACATCACTGCAGAAATTATTTCCAAGATTCCCCCATAGTTTCAAACAAATAAGGTAATGCATAAAAGTACTCACTGCCATCCATTTTGACTTTGCTCCCATAAGCCAAAGTACTTCAGATTTTGGACAATGAGCTACTGCTCGTTGCAAGAGAGCTTCAAGAGAATCTCGTGTGCCATGGTTTTTCTCAAAGTATGCAGCGCGAAGCCAAATGGACTTCTTGCTGGGAAATGTTGCAAGTGCATGAGCATAAATTGCTCGAGCACATTCATAAGCTCCTTGTTGGGCACACTGAAAAAGAACAATTACATTTTTAGCAATGGTCATACACAACAATGAATTATCTTTCTCAGACCTAAATTCTAGGAAAGCAACATTACATATTTTATTCTTATAATAATTCTGCTCTTCCAGAGACTGCAAGCTGCTGAGACAAGATGGTAGCCCCTCAGTGAAATAAATAACACAGGAGAATATAATAATGCATCTGTTCTCCAGGTAGGAGCAGCTGTAAGGTGTCTGTTCCCATGTTAGCGGCAATCTACATTAATTATATTTTAAGTAAGGTCCAACAGAAAAAATGGGTGAACACTTTGGTTCCCAATGATTATTAACACATTGAAGACTGAGCAGGTGGTTAGATCTTACATTGTGGACTGAACATTTTATTGTGTTTTCACATTTTTATACAAAAATAACCTTACTTACAGTCACAAACCTATTTTGGATTCAGCAAAGTTTGAGCTACGCATGCATACGTTGTTTTTCAAAATTGGAACAAAACCACTAACTTTTAAAAATAAATTAAAAATCCTTTTTTCTTTCATTTTTAAAAATTCACAATGCATATTAAAAACATGAAAAGTTACATAGTCACACACATCATGATACTAATCATACTAATCATTGAGAAATCAAGAAATACCTTTGTGGAAATTGGCTCTGGTATGAAATAACTCAAAACACTTAGGGGAAACACAAGCCGACATTACATTGCTCTGAATAGTAACAAGAGTCCTTCTGTAATGACTTTCCTAACATAGTTCTGCTACTTTTAGCACAAATTTTACATAATCTCTGTGGCCTCTGAGATTTCTCAGTGTGGGAATTTTCTTTGGAAAATGCTGTGCTGACAATTGATTCACACGAGAAGTTGCATTCAAATCTGCGTTCAACTGTTCACTATCCTTGTCAACTAACACTTGCGCTATTTGCGCAATGTAGTCAGAAAGATGAACCGACTTTACTCTTGTTTCCTTATACAAGATAAAAGAGTTGACTACCCTCATCATGAATAATGGAAAAATAATTTCTTTTCCACCACTTCAGTTGACGATCAAATGGATAGTAGCTCAACATTCGATCGCTATTGTCTACACCAGTTTTGTTCTGATTGTAGTCGTGGTACCATCAGGATTCTTTTTTTTTTTGAACAACACCATGTTTAGTATTCACGGGAACATCAGTGGCTGTCATTCTATGCTTTGTTTAAAGTACGTAGATGTCCCTGGTATCTTCCATTTTAGAAAAAAAAGTTCATTCTGCCAAAAGGATAGTTCATTCCTTGTTTAGTTTTTGGTGTACTAAATCAGCTGGGAGTCAGTTCCAACGGCAGCAGTCTTCAGATTCCACAACTTGTCTAGTAAAGCACGACTTGTATAAAAGTGAACCATGAAAATTGTATGGCCTGCACAGAGTCGTTACATCAACTGTGATATAGACCTACTATTATCCACATTACCTCGTGAGCCTGTGTAAATTTCCCAATTAAACATTTATCCCATCTTAGCATTACAGAGTACTCAGAATTTTATGCTGTATTTGTATGGTTTGTTTTTCATGTAAATGGACATATTCCCTCACCAACTGTAAGATTCTCAGACAGAAAGCTAATTTACTTTGATTCATGAATTTGTCAAAAGTAGACTAATCTTGTGCAGAGGGTCATGGTCAGTTTCAGTCCGAGAAACAAAGGTATTACTGTCAACAACATGCAGCATGCTGAGGACTGATAAGAAAATATCTCGCAACATCAATTTACAAGCAAAACTTGTCTGCAGTTGAGGATTATTTGTTCAATAATTTTTCAATTTCACTTCTTCACAAGACACCTGTGTAAAACTATGGCAAAAAATTTGTAGAGGTCATGTAATTTTACACAAGTCCATTTATTCCACATAGAATTCACTTTCAATTCACCTTTTGCATGTAACTTGTCAACTGACAGCCTGGTGAAAAGATCAGTTTCTGTCCTGATTGTTTTGAACAAATCATCTCTGAAGAAATATGTGAAGGGGTCCATTGCTGCTGAGGATTCATCAATTGGAATTTGTGCACCGGATATTTCATCAAACACTGGAAGTTAAGGCTATTTCTTGGAGACTGGCCTGCAGCTACATATGGCTGAGCATAGTAGTTAGCATTTATTTCAACACACCCATTCCGAGATGCATTTTCAAGACCAACTGAAGTCTCCTCATCTAAAATGGAAAAAAATGAGTACGTAAGGATCAATATACTAGAGAAAATTAAAATAAACAATGAGGGCACAAGTGCAGTTATAGCTAAAACTGACAGGGAAAAAGTAAGAAATTATAAATTTACCAATCATTATCTTCTACTTCTTCATCCGAATTGTTGCTGTCGAGGTCTGAACCAGGATTCATCATCATCATCATCATCATCATCATCATCATCATCATCATCATCATCATCATTTCCCTTTATCCAGCTGTAGCCGGGTAGGGGCAAATATGGTTCCTCTCCACTTTCTTCGGTCTTTCCACCACTCCTCCTCCAACACTGTGTCCCAGTCCAGGTTTCTTTCTATAATGCTGCGTTGGATGGTATCCTTCCATCTCAATCGTGGTCGTCCACGGCCTCTCCTTCCTTGGATTTGCATTTCCATCACCTTTTTTGGCATTCTTTCGTCGCTCATTCGCTTTATGTGCCCAAACCATCTTAGTCGGCTCTTCTCTATTCTATCATTCATTTTTTCCACTCCAATTTCTTCCCGGATTTTCTCATTCCTTATTTTGTCTCTTCTACTCTTCTGTATCATACTCCTCAAGAACTTCATTTCGGCTGCCTGATTTCGACTCTCATCCTTCTTTGTCATTGTCCAAGTTTCTGCTCCGTAAGTTGTTATGGGTACGTAATACATCTTGTACATAGTATCCTTTGCTTCCATTGGCACATCTTTGTCCCATAACATATTTCTTACACTATGATAGAAACAACTTCCAGCTTGAATCCTTTTACTAATCTCAGCATCCAGTCGAGCATTCTCCATTAATTCACTCCCCAGGTATTTAAACGTTTCCACTACTTCCAGGGGTTTGTCTGCAAGTCTAATCTGACCTTTCCCTTCTTTCTCCCCTCTAGTCATAACAAGAGTTTTACTCTTTTCTACACTTATTTTCAATCCACATTCTTCAATCTTCCCATTCACCACATTCAACTGTTCTTGAACCTTCCTGTCGTCTTCTCCCCAAATCACAATATCATCTGCAAATAACATCATGTTCATTTCTCTTCCTCCATATGCTGCTTTTGCTGTTCTCATGATGTCATCCATTACTATTGTAAACAGGATTGGTGATAGAACACTTCCCTGTCTCAGCCCACTAGTTATTTTGAACCAACTTGTCCTGCCAACTTGTGTTTGCACGCAACTACAACATTCCTTATACAATGCCGTGATCATTTTTATTAATCCCTGTCCAATTTCTTTTTGCACCAGACTGTCCCAAACTTTCGTCCTAGGGACACTGTCATATGCCTTTTCAATATCAATAAATGTCATCACCATATTCATTATTCAATAAAATCTCCCGTTCTTGCTGGTTTAAATGTCTTGAGTCCATGATTACACCGAGCAACCACCCATTTACAATTCACTCACTTGTCAGCCGCACGAGACCATGCGGCTATGCACCATATCTGTATCCAATGAAGATTCTTGCAGGTTGATGATTACGGGTTCCAAGACGTTGTCCATAATAATAATCTCCCATTTGAAGTCATCTTATTGAATGGTTTCAGCATGCCGTACACAGTCCGCAAATGCCTTTGTCATAATACTTTCAATAGCTTCGTGAACTAATTTCTCCGTGTCTGCAATTTGAAGTAGTGTTTCTTTCTGCCACAAATCCCTTAACCTGCGACCATACAAGTTCTATCGGATTATACTGGCAATGATACGGCAGCAAGTGCACAACACTATGGCCGCTCACTAGCGACAGCATCAAGTTCGTAATCTTTTTCGCACGACTTATGCGTTTTAACAAGTTGCAACAACTCTGCGCATGTCTGTGAAGCAGAGTGTGGAATTGACTTACCGGATAGCCATGTTACAATATCAGCCTTCTTACTTTTTGTACTTGGCACTTTATCCCTTATAACTGAGTGATAGCTAGCATTATCCATCACAATTACGGACACTGGAGCTAGATAGGGTAAAAACTGTACTTTGAACCACTCTGTAAATGTCACTGCATTTATTTCACTATGACAGTCACTGTTACAGTTATGTTTGGACCTAAACACTAATTTACTTTGAGGAATGAAATTCAGAAACAGCAGAGCCAGCGTGAAAATTATTAAACGACCGCCCTTATCAGTCGGAACTTTCAGACCACCCCCAAGCCATCATTCGATTTCCAGCAAGTACTTCTGGTATGGTTGTGATTTACCCAAGTATCACCTAAGTAATAAATTTGGACCTTTTCTTCTTGCCTAATTTGATGCATTGTCCTCAAGAATATGACCCTTGCAGCAATGACATCAGAAGATTTCATAAGGAACTTTCTTTTGTCATTACATTTCATGAAACTGAAAATACGTAGCACTGACGTAATACTTCGCTTGAATCACACAGACTCATCTTCCTCCATAGCCTTCACCAATTTCTTTGCTGTTGGAAATTCACATGCAGCATGCACATCATGTATTCTGCGCCTAAGAACGTCTTGATTAAAACCATCTAAATTCATCAGTCTTTTCACGTTTGTGATGTTTACCTGGTGACTGTAATAGTATGTTACCTCTTGCCTCTAATGAACATTTACTTTCCTGAATATTCTCTGTACAGTTCTAAGGCTAATACCACATGCTTCAGCTGTTCGTCTCATGAATTGGCAAGCCAGCATCTAATTCTCACTTGAAGTACTTATATACATTAAACACTTGCTCTCTGGCTTGTTTATGCAGAATCTTACGCTTATGCTGTTCATCTTCCATGATTTAACACACGGATTTACAGTTAATGTCGCGGAATAACAACGGTTCACTTCCTATAAACTTTACGCTGAGTAGTTACCTTGCCATCGCAAGCTCAAATTGTTAAGTGAGCTGGTTGGCTTTCTGCGGAGTAATGACGTAACTGCGCAGACCTTGCTAAACTGGGCCCTCATCGGTCATGCCGCGCAGTATAGCATGATCAAAGTTGGCAAACACTAAACATCAGAATGTTTATACAACATCTTATTATGTACTATAACAATTTGATTTCCAGATTAACTTACATAAGGCTGGTGACGACCCCAACTAGGGTCGAAACTAGTCCCATGTATTTGTTTGTATATGTATGTATTTATATATATATAAAATAAGAGTTTTGTCCGTAGATTGCTCAGAATTTAAAAAAGGATGGTATTTCTGTTTCGGTCATGTCCAGAGTAGCAAGGAAATGCATTTTTTAATTTTCCGTAATTTCTGTCTGTCTGTATGTATGTATGTACACGAGAAAACGGCTGAAGAGAGTTTAATGAAAATCAGTATGCAAAGTCGGGGAATAAGTCGATACAATCTAGGCCATAAATAATCTCAATCACGTTGAGGGAAATGGTAGTTTAGGGGAAGGTCTATAATTTAATTCTCAAATATTTATGTTATTAGTGGTCCTATCTTAATGAAAATCAGTATGAAAAGTCGGAAAGTAAGTTGCTACAATCTAGGCCATAAATCTTATTCACGCTGAAAGAAATGGCAGTTTAGGGGAAGGCTTGAACTTAAATTCTCAAATTTTTATGTTATTAGTGGTCCTATCTTAATGAACATCGGTATGCAAAGTCGGGAAATAGGTCGTTACAATCTAGGCCATGAATAATTTTATTCATGCTGAGTGTAATGGTAGTTTAGGGGAAGGCCTAAAATTTAATTCTCAAATATTTGTGTTATTAGTGGTCCTATCGACAAATACTACATTATTAAAGTTATACAGTATTAAATTTCCGATCATTTATGTCTTATACATTTTTAATGTACCGGCTATGATAACAGATATATTCATGAATTTGAATTTTTGTTGCCAAGTCCATACCAGCGCCAAGTCACGAGAAAATGGGTAAACAGAATTTAATGAAAATCGTTATGTAAAGTTGGGGAATAAGGAACTAGGCCTACAGTCTACACTATAAATAATTTCGTGAGATGCCCTAATATCACAGAGTCAAAAGAAAACTAAATGTGAAGGCTTACTATACAGAAATCTCATAACATTGAACAGCAATATTACATTGACCATTGTTTGTTGTGATGTGCTTTGTGTCTTCACCTGCCAGTCATGTCCGACAGATCGAATTAATGCTTTATACCGAGTACTTTTTTAAAATTTGCTTTACGCCGCACCGACACAGCTAGGTATTATGGCGACGATGGGATAGGAAAGGGCTAGGAGTGGAAAAGAAGCGGCCCTGGCGTTAATTACGGTACAGCTCCAGCATTTGCCTGGTGTGAAGATGGGAGACTACG
Organism: Anabrus simplex; assembly: GCF_040414725.1. NCBI lineage: Eukaryota > Metazoa > Arthropoda > Insecta > Orthoptera > Tettigoniidae > Anabrus > Anabrus simplex. The sequence goes on along the minus strand of NC_090265.1, from coordinate 958,594,343 downwards.
GAAAACCATCTTCAGGGCTGTCAACAGTGGTTTTTGAATCCACTACCTCCCGGATGCAAACTCACATCTGCGCGCCCCAAACCGCACGGCCAAATCGCCCGTCGTACCGAGTACAACAGCCTGCCTGAATATTGGTGGAAAGTAGCTGGGGAGTTAGATAACTTTCTTCTTAAGCATGCTATTCCTCTGGTTCATAAATTTTCTGATATTACTGGTACGTCACACACTGGTTCATCATAGCATTCGAGCTATTCAATCCCTAACTTGAGGCACTGATTGGAATGAGCAGTGTGTATATTTAACGGAACAATGGCAGAGGAGTTTTCACAGCTGTCTGCGGCCTTGTCATTCCAGCACTGGAACTTTGGACTGTTAGATCGGCAGCGTAGTACTGTTAGTTAAAAGTAAGAAAATGTGCGGTTTTTCAATTGATCGAGTATTTTATATGATAACATTGCTTTTAATCCCTACATTCCTACTGACGTTTTTGTAATGGCCTAAGTTAATTGCAGTTAGGAAAACCACAAAGACAGTCTTCCTGAGAATCCCGTAGCGAAGCACGGGTACATCAGCTAGTATATATGTGTGTGTGTGCGCGCGCGCGTGTGTGTATGCGTGTGTAAATAATACAGTGATTTAGTAATAAATTTGTATTGATTAAGTGGATCTATTCCCATACCACAGTTCTGTGTAGATGATCGTACAGTTGTGGACTTGAATACCTGTTATCTATCCACAGTGTAGCCTATGTACTTCCTGCAAGTACCTTTCAATTAGCATCATAACAACTACACTGGTACCCCAAATTCACATTCAGGAATTATTTCTCTAGTTGACCTTATGTAAACAATAAAATTCAGCACATATCTGGTCTCACAATCACAGATAACAAATGTCTTTTTCCTTATCTATGTCTCTTTGATGGGATAAACTGAATTAATGAAAGTCTACCTTGGAAGAGCATCAAACTTTCCTCGATATAAATGGGGTGAATGTTTCTTTGAACTTGTTTCTGAGATGGTCATTTACGGGCTTTATTTTATAAAGACGGTCACCTTGCTATCAATGAAATGTTTTAACAACCGCAATAATAAGAGGTGCCTATTTCTAGAGTTGAAATCTGAGAACTGCGGGGTAATTATTGGAGGATTGGTTCAAGAATTGGAAGTTTTTCATTCTTGCCATAAGCATTGCCACTGCAAAGATACTGCAGGAGTGGTGCCCCTCCATTTCTGTAGCCTTGAGCTTGGAGATGGTGGCAAAATTTGCAGAAATACCTGTTTGTTTCAACTGTTATATGTTCCATAATTTAACGTGAAAAGAAGCACTGAAATACGTCTAAAGCCGTTGGTTTATCTTCAATCACACCAAACGATATACCCAAAGAACTGTCATCAAAACTGCATTACGGGACTAAACATATTAGCCATACACCACTGAAATAATGCAGGTTCGGAACAAATTCTTTTCTCGGTTTGCGGAGCTGATAGTTGAGGCTCGCACTATCACTGTCATCACTGTCACTAGGGCTATAATCATTACCCATATCACTGATATCCGAGTACTCAATTTTCTGATTCAGCAGCATTCACAGCTTTTATAAGTTTGAACTCCGAAATCATGTGCTGTCTACTGCTTGAAACCATCTTTATAAACCCTGGACAAAGGTGCTTTGCAGGACTGTCAACTTAGGTTGCGCATCGAGCTGAATGCATTATTTCAGGTATTTAACCGCAGATAGCGTTAAAATGCAGTCTGCATTTAGACTGATGGTCCGCCATGCTCCTACAGAGCACTAGTATTTCTTCTTGTAAAATGAGTGTGTGTGGAAATTGTTCAAAAGATGTGGCACGTCAGGATATAAATGGAAAAATTCAGTGCAAATTATGCAATAATCTATTTCATAGTGCATGTGTAAATCTTATGGAAGAGTATGTGAAAAACTCGCGATCCAATGATAAAATGTGGTCATGTAGTAATTGTGAGGAAACTCTCCGTGGTAACGTGAGTGATCAGGAGGGCAGTAAAGTTGTAGAAAATGTACCGACTGTAAGCGAGATATATCAACTTCTGCTTTCAATTAGTAAAGAAGTTAAGGAATCATGTAAGAATCTTGAGGTAGAGCTTGGTAAATAACTGAACTCGGTTCATGAGGAACTGGAGGAAAACTCAAGAGTCATGGAGAAGACCTGAAATAGTGCACAGAAGTTATTGAGAGCTTTAAATCAGAGAACTGTGCATTAAAGAACACGATCAGCAACTTACAGCAACAAATAGATGACCTAGACCAATACGGAAGGCGGAATACACTGGAAATACATGGGATTCCTGAAACGCCAAAAGAAGATGTGGTCTCCTTAGTGAAAAATGTATGCCGGGCATTAGATGTTACTGTGACTGAAAATATGATTGACACATGTCATAAGTTAAAAAAGCCTGTAAGGCAACCTAATGCAGGCATTATTGTAAAATTTGTTAGAAGATTTGACAGGGATATGTTTCTCTAGCAGCGTAAAATTAATAATGTTGAAAAGGCACAATGTTTCGAAAAGTAATAAGGTCAGCACGGTTTATATTAAAATGACACTATTTATTACATACATAAATCACAAGATGGATGCAGTGAAAACAATAGACATGGAGATTACAATCGCGACATGTCAGAATGGACAAAGAAAACGTAGTGTGTAGGTGGCGCTACTTGATGGTGGCTCAGCCAGAGTCATATAATATATATATATATATATATATATATATATTCTCAACAGCCCCTCTCGAAGGCTGAACCAACTTCAACGTTTCAGTCTTCTGACACCCAGACATTCTAAACACTTCCAGTGCTTAACCTTCGGTAGTCCCTTGGTTAATATATCTGCAGGCATCCTCTCAGTTGATAATTATTCAAGGTGAATGTCCCCAGATGAAAGAACCTCTCATACAAATGATGTTGCACATGAATGTGCTTAGTCCAAGAGTGGAAAACAGGAATTCCAGCAAGCTTCTGAGCTCCAATGTCGTTATATAGCTGCACAGTCGACATGCTGTTAATGCCCTATCTCTTGCTAGGCGTAGTAAGTGCACTGCCTCTTTTGAAGCCTCCCTCAAGGCCATATATTCAGCCTCCATTGACGACAATGCCACTGTCTGTTGTTTCCTGGATTCCCATGATACGACTCCACCATACATTGTAAAGGCAAAGCCAGTGTATGATCTGCGATCGTTGATGCGTGCAGCCCAAACAGCATCTACATAGCCAGTTAAATTACTGGTATCGCTTCCAAGGGTGACTCCCACATCAGAAGAACCCTTCAGGTAGACACTCAAATTGCCGGACGTTGGTTTGACACCAAGTTTTAGTAGTTGCTCGTTCAAGCCTTGGTGCCAACAGTGGCCAGCCTGCTTCAAGCCATACAGAGCCTTTTTAATACGGCACACACAATCCTTGTTCAACATCTTCAGCATCCTCTTGGTTTCAGCTATGATCTCGGATGTTGCATTACTTTCCTGTACGATGAATTTGAGTATTTCTCTGGTGTAGTTTGGTACTTCCATAAAGATTTCCTCTTCAACAATTCCATTTAAGTATGCAGTTACTACATCGAATTGTCGGACAAACATTCCATGATGAGCAGCGAGCGCAATAGCCATTCATACTGAGCTGAGTCGTGTTACTGGTGCGAATGTTTCAGTATAATCTATACCTGGCCTCTGGGAAAAACCCCAGCCACGACTCTAGCCTTCCTTCTTGTGATCTCACCATTTGCTCTGTACTTATTCCTAAGGACTACACGAGTTCCAATTGTCATCCTATTTTCTGGGCGGTCTACAAGATCCCAAGTCTTGTTTCTTAGAATAGAGACAAATTCATCTGCCATCGCCAGTATCCACTCATTGTTCTCTGGACCTGAAAATGCCATTTGAATTGGAACCTCAGCCAGACATACCGAATCAATTTGTCCTCCACCGTGTTCCTGGTAAAGCTTTCGAGGTCTACCTCGTGTTCCCAAACGGATCATTTTTGGTCTCCCTGGAGCATGTCGAGATTGTCGTATTTCTGGTTCTGATTCATTTTCAAAACCAAGAAATTCTTCTTCAGAACTATCCAGATCTTTGGTGCTTTCTGTACGTTCTGTGTAGGAGTTATGTTTACAATGATGAAAGGATCGACCTGCTCTGGCTCTGTCCCGGGATGATTTTCATCAAAGTGCTCTACATTTGGGCGCTGACTTGTAAAATTATCAAGATCGTATTTTTGCTCTTTTCTGTCTCCTTTCAAAAACTTGACATCACGTGAGATTTCCACTTTTCGTTCCTGTGGTATCCAAATTCTGAAACCTTTGGACTGCTCCGCATATCCGAGGAATATGCCCTCTTTTCCCCGAGGATTGAATTTTCCTATGTTCGGCGATCGATTTAGGCAGTAGGTTACACATCCAAATTTTTCGAATTTACAAACATTTGGAACCTTTCCAGTCCAGGCTTCGTAAGGAGTTCGTCCACCCAGTTTACTCGTAGGACATCAGTTCCTAATGTAATTCGCTGTTGAAACAGCCTCTGCACAGAAAGAAGGAGGAAGTCCGGACTGCATTAATAAACATCTGGCCATCTCGATGAGTGTACGGTTTTTCCTTTCTGCTACTCCATTTTGTTCCGGGCTATGCGGAATTGTCAGGCGTTGTAGGATCCTGCAGCTTTTCAACAGTGCATCGAATTGGGAATTCACATATTCCGTACCGTTATCAGACTACAAAATCTTTATCTTCGCGTTTTTCTGTGTTTTCAGACGTTTTTATGAAGTCCTGAAACTCATTAACGACTTCATTCTTCTGACGAAGAAACTTCACTTCACACCATCTAGTCAAATCGTCGACGAATGTGATGAAGTAGCGCGCGTTTCCATTCGAGGAAACCCTCATAGGGCCACAAATATCGGAATGAATCAATTCCCCTGGTTCCATTCTCGTTTCGGACTTCTTCAGAAAAGGGGTACGTGTCATCCTTCCTTGGAGAAAGATCTCGCATTCAAAATCCTCTTCAGTGTCGATGATTTCGATTCCCTCTATCCTTTTATTCTTCACTGCTTCACGTAGATCTGTTATGTTTAGATGTCCCAATCGAATATGCCAGTCCATAATAGACCCTTTTCGCGTATCTTCTCGGGAAATTTTTCCCTGTTCTTCAGTGTACGACCCATTAACGAAATAAAGTCCGTCTTTTCTATGTGCAATGAATAAAGTACTATCGTTCGCAACTGTAACTCGAGCGGATGTTTTGTTAAACACTACGTGGTGACCCCTGTCTACGATCTTCCCGACTGAGAGTAGATTAGTACGAAGATCAGGTACGTATAATGTGTCACATAGGTTGAAACTTTTATCACAACCATCAACGCTCATTGACATTGTCACAACACGTTTTGCATTATTTTCATTGTAGAACTGTTTGCTAATTTTAAATCGTCATTAACATCGGATTCTACTTGTGAAAAATAGTCCAGATTTTTACACATGTGCGATGTACAGCCGCTGTCGAGGCACCACACTGTATCTGCGTCGCGGTCCGTCATGAACTTGCATGAGTTCAGTTCTGATGTAATATATAGCGAGGTACTTCCTTTGGCCTTGTGAGCATTGTCATGATCATTTTTTCTCGATTTGCACTCTTTCACCTTATGACCTATCTTTTTGCAAAAATAACAACGAAGAGATGTGGATCCTCCTTTTTTGCCTTTATCGACTTTGCTTGTGGGCTTTCTATTATTCTTGTTCTTGTATTTTCGTTCAACAGTCATGCAGTTTTGCATCATGTTATTCCGGTCACTGCTTCTCGCATCACTTTCTTTAACAATACCTCAGGCTTTGGAAGTTCGTCGCGAGATTCTATCGCGCACCGAAAGTATTCTAAACTGACTGGCAAGCTATACAGAAGTAATATGGATAACAAATCATCGTTGATTGCCACGTCCATACCACTGAGCTTGTCAACGGCGTCAAAAAATCTCCGCAAATGATCACATACTTCCCCATCTTCACTCATTCTTTGAAGCACGATCTGATTTAATAATGTTGCTTTTCGCACTGGCCCCTTCGATTGGTAAATCGACTCTAGTTTCAGCCACAGTTCGCACGAAGTGAAACAATCTTTTACCTGTTTCAATTCCGAGGGTTGAATCGCCAAGATGATATCTGACATTGCTTCACTGTCACGTTCTTCCCATTCTGTACTAGCGGCCGCGTTCTCGCTGAGCGGTTCAGGTTTAACCTTTATCCCAGCTACGCATGCCCACGTGCGATTTTTCACTAACACAGCCTTCATGTGAATTTTCCACGTGTCAAAATTGTCCTCTGATAACGTCTCGATGCGCACCATACTTGAAGTGTTCATCTTCACACACTATTTCTTCACAGAAGTCACTTGGCTAAATGTTTAACTCAACCTCGCCAACTGTGTGCGACACAATATTTTCACGCGTCTATTTTTCAGTGTATTTTATCACTACACATTTAATCACTTTCCAAACGCGCATCCTGGGCCCATAACATGTTGAAAAGGCACGATGTTTCGGAAAGTAATAAGGTCAGCATGGTTTATATTAAAATGACACTATTTATTACATACGTAAATCACAAGATGGATGCAGTGAAAACAATAGACATGGAGATTACAATCGTGACGTGTCAGAATAGACAAAGAAAACGTAGTGTGTAGGTGGCGCTACTTGATGGTGGCTCAGCCAGAGTCATATGAATATATATATATATTATTTATTTATTTATTTATTCCTGACTTACATTTGTGGCGAAGTTAGGGCTCACGGCCCTCTCTTACACTTAACCACTATAAACAGAATTTAAAAATGTAAACATAAAAGTTAGACATAGAAATTCTAAAAAGAAATAATACTACAAACAGATAATTCTAAGACTACCGGTAAGTTAGGCCTACATATCAGTACAGCAATTAATGTGATAATTACTAATAATAATAATCATAACAATATTAATAATAATAACAATATTAATATGAATAATAATAATAATAATAGTAAATGAAGAAAACCCATTCACACAACATACACACAATGACTCACACAACTCAGTTTTATGTTACCAGGAAAAACTTTCTGCAGGCAGATTTGAATTTATGAGAGGAAGTAAGGTGCCGAATGTCCATTGGGAGTGTATTCCAGAGTCTCGATGCGGTAACTAAAAAGGATTGATTGTAGGAATTGGTTCGACTTAGTGGAATTTCAAGTAAGGAACCAGAACGGGTACTAATTTCATGGAATGAGGAAAGGAAACGAAAATTAGAAGAGAGGTAAGTAGGAGTGTTCGTCGAGAGCACTTGGTAAACAAGTGTCATTAGGTGATAATTCCTTCGTTCATTTATGCGTAGCCATTCCAATGTTTTGAAATATGGTGTAACATGAGTGTCATGTCGCAGTTGGAAGGCATATCGTATGCATGAGTTTTGTGCTCGCTGAAGTCTCAAAGCTTGTTCAGCATTTAGATTGACTAGTACTGTATCACAGTAGTCTAAAATTGGGAATAGTAGTGCTTGGATTAATTTTAATCTAAGTTTTTGAGGAAAAGAATTCTTGTGATTTTTCAGGGGATATAGAGCTGCATGAACCTTTCTACATACATTTGTTACGTGTTCATTCCAGGTCAGATTCTCATTGATGGAGATTCCAAGATTAGTTACATTTTTAAGGTACGGTACAGCAATGTCATTGATTATGATTGGAGGAGGATTGATATTGCTTATTACATGTAATAATTTAGAGTTTCCTATGATAATACTTTGTGTTTTACGAGGATTTAGGAGTAAGTGGTTGTTTTTAGCATAGGCGGTAAGCCTTTCAATATCCGAATTAATGTGCTGAACTGTTTCATGTAAATTGTTTGTAGTGGTGTGTTTGTATATCTGCATATCATCAGCATATAAGTGGTAGTTGCAATACTGAAGTGTGGAAGATATGTCATTAATATGCAAGACGAACAGTAAGGGCCCTAGAACAGACCCTTGAGGGACACCGGATGATTTTACAGCCCATTGGGATCTTTGATTGTTTACCACTACGCACTGGCGACGATTTGTAAGGTACGACTCAAAAAAATTAAGGGCTATCGGGCCGATATGCAGAGAGCGTAGCTTGGATAATAGTATGTCTATATTTACCGTGTCGAACGCACTACTAAAGTCAAGGAGTGTCAGTATCGTCACCTGCCGTTTGTCCATTGCTAGTCTTATGTCATCTGTTACCCGAAGAAGTGCAGTCGTAGTACTGTGTCCCTTTCTGAAGCCAGATTGCAATGGGTCAAAAAGAGAATGCCTGGTTAAGAATTCTACTAGTTGCTCGTGTACAACTCGTTCAAGAACTTTCGAGAGAGGGGGAAGAATCGAAATAGGCCGGTAATCAGATGGCGGATTTGCTGTGGTACCGGTATGCTTTAATATTGGGGTTACTAGAGCATCCTTCCATGCAGTTGGAAACGTCCCGGTGGTGAGACAATGGTTTACAATGTGGGTAATAATTGGTAGGACCGCGCCAATAATGTTTTTTATAAAGCCTATTGGGATGTTATCTGCTCCTTTAGCTTGTGACTTAACTGAATTTAAAATACGCTTTACATCATTTACACTGACAGAGTGAAAAGAGAAATTATTTTCGTTTTCTGTAAGGTCACTGATTATTTTATTTAGATTGATATGATTTTGAGGTTGAGATTCCTTTATTGGGTTAGTTACGAAGTGAGAGTTAAGTGTATCGAGAGATATAGTTGGCATATGTGGCTCTTTGCATTTTCCAACACCCATAGCTCGAAGTTCATTCCAGGTTTCATGTGCATTTAAATTCCGTGTTACATTTTTAATGTGATTAAATTTGCTATTGCGAATTAATTGCTTTGTTCTGTTACGTAAAAGACGATATTGTTCGAAATCTAATTCATTATTTGTTTCCTTGTATCGGCGGAACATTGCGTCACGGCGAGCCATTGTTGCTTTTATATCGTTTGTTAACCAAGGTGCAGGCGAGCGAGTGACTCTAGCTTGCCTAACTGGAGCATGTTTGTCATATAGTCCTATGAGTAGAGAGTTAAATCTTCTCACTTTCATGTCTGTGTCCTGCACCTGCTTTATATCTTCCCAAGGTAAACTGTACGCATCATTTTGGAGTTGTTGTAGATCGATATTTTTCAGATTCCTATAACTAATGTATTTAGCTCTGTATTTTGGTACACGTAGAGAGTAGCACAGGTAAATTAAGTCATGAGTTGATATGCCAGGTACAGGAAATTGACCGTACTTCAGAACTTTATGCGGGTTATTTGTAACTAGGAGGTCAATTCCAGTATGGCTTGTGTATTTAAGTGTATGAACATGATTCGTTGCATCAAGCGGTAAGATCGTCATGTCGACGGAGGTAAGTAGGTTGCTGATTCGTTCTGATTTGCCAGTCGGGGCTAAGATATTTGAGTTAAAGTCACCAAGAAGTAGTATATGCTCGTAGGTTGGTACTAGTTTGAGAAGGTCAGATTCAAGGTCAGAGATATTAGTAACATTTAAAGTTAAAAACTTCATTATTGTTCCGTATTGAATAGAGAAATAAGATGTACAATATTATAGGTTAGGATCCACCTTTCAATACTCCGTAATAAGATGGTAAAAAGTAGTTACAACCTGTTTAATGGGACCGGTTTCAACACATTTTAAGTGTCATCATCAGCCAATTTGCGAAGATCTTAAAACAACTAGCACATTGAATACAGGCAAAAAATTAACATTGTATCATAACGTAGCAATTCAGTAAATGTTCAAAACACAATAATCACAGTCAAGAGAGTAAACAGAACATCACTATCTTGCGCCGAAAACAAATATAGCTGAAGTTCATAAGCAGGTCAAATATTCGCTTATGTAAAGTCGTTGCTAGGCAGGTCTTGTAGGCATTTGTTTCTCCGGCCGAAGAGCAAAAGGTGACGTGAATGAAGTCCTAGGAAAACAGTGTAGGATTTAATTTCGTCAAATTTCAAAGTGGATATATAGGTTTTATAAAATAATTTAAAACGTTAAAAAAGAATAAAGCCAAATAAAAAATATATTTAAAAAATAGGAAGAAATAATGAAAGAAATACGAGGTTCAACTCGAAACAACTTGCCGTAGTAATTGATAAAGAAATGATAAATAGAGAAAGGGGGGGACGTTAATTAGAGGGTGGTGATGGTGGTGGTGGTGGTGGTGGTTATTGTTATTAGAGGAAATACAATTGGGCAACAATCCTTAATATAATACTAATTCGAAGAAAAAAGAAAAAGAACCGACACTTCGAAAAATGAAGATATCGGTTAAAGGAAGACAAGGGCCACGAAGGGCGTGAAAATGAAAGACTCCCTAGCCCTCGCAAACCTAATAGCATCGGGGTCGGAAAAGAACAAGAATTGACCAAGGGAGGTCGGACAGGATAGATGAAAGTGAGGAGCCTGGCACAAGTAAGTGGAAGCAATGCCAGGACTCAGCTAAGGGCCCCGTGGTCGCCAACCCACGCTCTGAAGTTCAGAGCCTCTGGGGGATGGAGGATGGGAAGGAAAGAAAAAATGGAAGGGATCCGATACTTCGAAAAATGAAGATATCAGCCAAAGGAAGACAAGGGCCACGAAGGGCGTGAAAATGAAAGACTCCCTAGCCCTCGGAAAACTAATAGCGTCGGGGTCGGAAAGGAACAAGAGTTGACCAAGGGAGGTCGGACAGGATAGATGAAAGTGAGGAGCCTGGCACAAGTAAGTGGAAGCAATGCATATGTGCTAGTTGTTTTAAGATCTTCGCAAATTGGCTGATGATGACACTTAAAATGTGTTGAAACCGGTCCCATTAAACAGGTTGTAACTACTTTTTACCATCTTATTACGGAGTATTGAAAGGTGGATCCTAACCTATAATATTGTACATCATATTAGTAACATTCGGTGGTTTATAGACAACTCCTACCAATACTTTTTGACGGTTAATTATGGTCTCAGCAAACATATATTCTGTATGTGGAGTGATGCCAGATGATGATCTGATAATTATTCTACATTTAATATCATCTCTACAATAAACTGCTACACCTCCACCACGTCTGGCAGTGCGATCATGCCGATAGAGAGTATATCCTTCTAGATTTACAAGGTTAGAGCTAATTTTATCGGATAACCAGGTTTCAGTAATACACATAATATGCATGTTACAGGTTGATATTATCGAACGAACTTCATCTATGTGACTGAGGAGTGAGAGAGAACTGATATGGCAACACTGTAGACTTCGCGAGAACTGAGACAGAGATTGTTTCAATAACAGTTCAGTAGGCTGAGGGTTGGGGACAGTTGGTGAAGGTACACGAGGGTTATTTTCGTCTTGGAATACACTCGGATCAATGACACTCAGGAATGCCTCATCTACCGTAACAGTAGTTTTAAGGACACCAGCTGCTGACATGTTTAAAGAGTAGGTGACTCATTCCTGGAACAAACACTGATAGCACACACACACTGACAGACACACGCAGATAATTAAATTCACATAGCATATGTTTGAACATTTCAATAGAAAAATAAGTAATAATAATTAAATAAGGATACTAATAAAATTACACTAATATACAGTTGAAGAGTTAGTCTAGAGTAGCATTTAGCTAAGGTGCTGTGCTCCAGGCTTTAAGTGCACCTGCCGGCGAGAATTTCAGAAATAAGTAGAAGAGAAAGAGTTTGTACGTGTGGGTAGAACTGGTGAATGCTATACGACTATTTTACGAATTTGTTACAAATGAAGAAATAGTTGAGGAACTAGAAAGCTATTTCACAGTAGAATCTACATACACATGGTGAGATACTACACTATGGTATTGCTCATTTATTTGAGAGCGTTCAGTTCATCCATTGTTGTTATGTTGTGTCTGGTTTCCCCTCTTTTTACAACAATGCGTCCCTGTATGGTCCAGACATTTCTCACTCCAAATTTATCTACAGCCGCCTTTAATATGAGAGTGCGAGCCGCAGTCAGGTCCTCCCTGATAGTGATTCCAGTGCCTGCTAACCTGCGCTTGTTACGGAAGACTTCCTCCCTTTTCCTATAGCTTACGAATTTCACTATTATAGGGCGTATCACTCCCAGCCCCGGCCTGCCAACTCGGTGAGACCTATCAATATCCTGCACGGCAATGTCAAGGCCAAGTTTATCTTTAAACAACCTGACTGAAAGTTCGTCCGTATTCTCATTAGGTGATTCGGGAATTCCGAACACACGCACACTTCCTCTACGTTGGTATTGCTCCAAAGCATCAGTACTCCTTTTGAGTTCATCCTGCACTGCTTTCAGTTCAATTTCCCTATTTTTAATATCAATTTGGGAATAAATTACCACTGGTATGCTAGCATACACCGCTGTTTAATAATAATAATAATAATAATAATAATAATAATAATAATAATAATAATAATAATAATAATAATAATAATAATAACAACAACAACAACAACAACGTTATGGGAGAAATCCTCGAACGAACCTGACACGAAAATTAGCCCAAAACAACCGTGTCCAAAAACTGAGCAAAGCATATGGGAGAACAAGAGAAATCTACAACAAAAAAATGTATGTCTCCCCATGTCAGGATTAAACATTGCAATACTGTAATCAAACTTGAGGCTTTATATGTAGGGGAAACTCTAACGCTTCAGAAAAAGGGCGAGCTCAAAAATATCCTAAAAGAAGAGCGAAAAATCATGAGGAAAATTTTAAGACCACGACACACGGAAGAAAGGTACCATCTCCAATCCTGGAAATCCACAGAAAAGTTATCTAATATTGCGGCAAACCTCAGGAAAAGAAGGCTAAAATTTTATGGACATGTTAAGAGGCTTCCAGAAACCATACTAACCCACCAAATTCTTGAAAGTTGATAAACTGAAGAATTTCCCTTGGACACAACAAACAAAAGCGGACATGAGAACACACAAATTCAACCTGAAGGAATTTTGAATAGAAATATATAGAAAGAAAAATGATAAGTGGAATGTTACTCCAGAGAATGAAGTACCGAAAAGAGCAGGTACCAAGTGGATGGAAGAAAGGAAGAGGATCTTTAGTGAACAGGTGAAAGCATCCTCGATCCTCCGCAAACAAAATCATAAATAAAGCTTTGTGTGTTCCGAAAGGGACCATTCACGCATAATAACAATAAATTGTTTCATTCTCCTTCTTTTCAGCCACTTCCACCAAGCAAAGAAATGTGCAGTTGCTCAAAAGCAGTTGGGTACATGGTATTTTATCTCTCACCAAATCTGCACTTGTGTTAAACCATCTCGCTCTTTAATTGACCATGAGTTGTTTTTCAGGAACATGTGAATCAAGCAGGGTAGTTTGTGACTAGGAGAGAATTAAATAATACCATGCACTCAACCAATTTTTGAGCGACTGCACATTTCCCTGTGCGATTAAAGTGGTTGGAAAGAGGGAGAAGTGGTTGGAAAGAGGGAGAATGGAACAATACTCCCACAATTGAAAATACCTGAACCATTTTGTCTAAAAAGCAGTGCATGCCAGCTTACCAGCAGTGATTTATTCTCTACTCGACCATTGCCTGTTGCTAACATTCTTTGATTTTGCACACTGAGGAGGACCAAAGAGCCCAACAATAAAATCCTCCGTTAAGTAATACATCCATTCCTTCCAATGACCATGTCATTCATTGGAGTTTGAAGTTGCTGATTTCATTTCATGAAATGCATACTCATGAGAAGAACAATAAGGTATTACAATTTCATCTTGTCTCTTTCCAATTCAACATCAATGAAACCAAAGCTTTGTAACTTTGAAATGATATACATCATACTGTTGTTTCTCCAGGCCCTTTGGAGATAAGGGCGAGGTATATATGTTCATCAACAAGGGACGAGTCATGCAGGAGGGCCATGTGCCCCAACATTGCACCAAGTGGTGCATTGCTTTCTGTCTAAAGCTTATACATATGAAACCCTCTAATATCTCCAAAAGTACTCATCGAATTTGCAAAATAAACACTTAACTGAACTTGTCATTTAATTCTGAGTTGTTCTATTGGGTGAAATTAGTATAGTCCTATTTAAAAAACGAAATTGCTACTGGTTTCTTGTTAATTACATATAAGGTGGAGACAAAATGGGCATTGTGTCATGAGCTCCTTAATATAATATGAAAATAGAAAAACAGAATGTCTACATCTTTTATAAGCCCAAGTCGAAAAGGTGTTCCTATTTGTTCTCTCATGTTTTTCACACCTTTTAATACTGTCTTCTCGCCTTCAGAAACAGTACAGCTTTCACTGTACCCATTAACAGGGTTTTTCAGTTAAGTTGTCCTCCTCAAATATCTTCTGATCCATTATTCATTAATCTAACTGCTAACCGGCAAGCAAAACTAAACTTCCCTGAGGATAAAAGCTTGCTCCTGGAAGGGTGCAATTTACCATGTGAAATTTAGGAATTCAAGGCCTCTTCCCATTATCGTACAACTTTCCCCGACCTGCCTCCTGGGGCGAAAACTCTTAATCTGTGTTGGAAATCATTCCATTCACAAGGAATGAAAAAGAACATTTTCAGGGCTGGGAAGAATGTGATCACAATGAGTGGTAAAAGCAGAAATGTGTTACACAATATGTGAGGTATTTTTATATAAATTTAATACGATGGGAATTGGGATTTCAAATTAACAACATGCAAAGAAAGAAAACGTCTTAATAAGGAATGCACTAATGAGGTTTCTCTGTATTTCGAATGTTGCTTCATGTCAAAGAGGACAAGAGAAACTAAAGCCCATGACCTTGCCAGGCTCAATATTTATGCTGCTGCCTAGAATGAAAATAGATTGCATAGCAAAAGAAAAGTTATAGAGTTAAAAAGCAAGCAAGAAAACTTGTACTTCTACGAGACTGTTGATATCACAACCAACCAACCAACCAACCAACCAACCAACCAACCAACCAACCAACCAACCAACCAACCAACCAACCAACCAACCAACCAACCAACCAACCAACCAACCAACCAACCAACCAACCAACCAACCAACCAACCAACCAACCAACCAACCAACCAACCAACCAACCAACCAACCAACCAACCAACCAACCAACCAACCAACCAACCAACCAACCAACCAACCAACCAACCAACCAACCAACCAACCAACCAACCAACCAACCAACCAACCAACCAACCAACCAACCAACCAACCAACCAACCAACCAACCAACCAACCAACCAACCAACCAACCAACCAACCAACCAACCAACCAACCAACCAACCAACCAACCAACCAACCAACCAACCAACCAACCAACCAACCAACCAACCAACCAACCAACCAACCAACCAACCAACCAACCAACCAACCAACCAACCAACCAACCAACCAACCAACCAACCAACCAACCAACCAACCAACCAACCAACCAACCAACCAACCAACCAACCAACCAACCAACCAACCAACCAACCAACCAACCAACCAACCAACCAACCAACCAACCAACCAACCAACCAACCAACCAACCAACCAACCAACCAACCAACCAACCAACCAACCAACCAACCAACCAACCAACCAACCAACCAACCAACCAACCAACCAACCAACCAACCAACCAACCAACCAACCAACCAACCAACCAACCAACCAACCAACCAACCAACCAACCAACCAACCAACCAACCAACCAACCAACCAACCAACCAACCAACCAACCAACCAACCAACCAACCAACCAACCAACCAACCAACCAACCAACCAACCAACCAACCAACCAACCAACCAACCAACCAACCAACCAACCAACCAACCAACCAACCAACCAACCAACCAACCAACCAACCAACCAACCAACCAACCAACCAACCAACCAACCAACCAACCAACCAACCAACCAACCAACCAACCAACCAACCAACCAACCAACCAACCAACCAACCAACCAACCAACCAACCAACCAACCAACCAACCAACCAACCAACCAACCAACCAACCAACCAACCAACCAACCAACCAACCAACCAACCAACCAACCAACCAACCAACCAACCAACCAACCAACCAACCAACCAACCAACCAACCAACCAACCAACCAACCAACCAACCAACCAACCAACCAACCAACCAACCAACCAACCAACCAACCAACCAACCAACCAACCAACCAACCAACCAACCAACCAACCAACCAACCAACCAACCAACCAACCAACCAACCAACCAACCAACCAACCAACCAACCAACCAACCAACCAACCAACCAACCAACCAACCAACCAACCAACCAACCAACCAACCAACCAACCAACCAACCAACCAACCAACCAACCAACCAACCAACCAACCAACCAACCAACCAACCAACCAACCAACCAACCAACCAACCAACCAACCAACCAACCAACCAACCAACCAACCAACCAACCAACCAACCAACCAACCAACCAACCAACCAACCAACCAACCAACCAACCAACCAACCAACCAACCAACCAACCAACCAACCAACCAACCAACCAACCAACCAACCAACCAACCAACCAACCAACCAACCAACCAACCAACCAACCAACCAACCAACCAACCAACCAACCAACCAACCAACCAACCAACCAACCAACCAACCAACCAACCAACCAACCAACCAACCAACCAACCAACCAACCAACCAACCAACCAACCAACCAACCAACCAACCAACCAACCAACCAACCAACCAACCAACCAACCAACCAACCAACCAACCAACCAACCAACCAACCAACCAACCAACCAACCAACCAACCAACCAACCAACCAACCAACCAACCAACCAACCAACCAACCAACCAACCAACCAACCAACCAACCAACCAACCAACCAACCAACCAACCAACCAACCAACCAACCAACCAACCAACCAACCAACCAACCAACCAACCAACCAACCAACCAACCAACCAACCAACCAACCAACCAACCAACCAACCAACCAACCAACCAAATAACTACTACTGATCCACATTTAGGGCAGTCGCCAGGTGGCAGATCCCCTATCTGTTGTTTTCCTTAAATGATTGCAAAGAAATCGGAAATTTATTGAACATGTCCCTTCGTAAATTATTCCAATCCCTAACTCCCCTTCCTATAAACAAACATTTGTCCCAATTTGTCCTCTTGAATTCCAGCTTTATCTTCATATTGTGATCTTTCCTCCTTTCAAAAGGCACCACTCAAACTTATTTGTCTACTGATGTCATTCCACGCCATCTCTCTACTGACAGCTCGGAACATACCACTTATACTTGCTAGGATTTTATCTTTATTATATTAGATAAAATGGGACATGTGTTGCCTCACCTTGGAGGCATCATCAGCCAATGTATCTCCTCAAGATTAAATCAGGCACCTGATTTAAAGTAAACTTATAACTTACTAAGATTATACATCTATACACTTAAAACTGGATAAGCGGTCATTATAGAAGAATTGAAATGTAAAATTATGGTAATGTACTGAATTAACAAAATTATAGCAAGAGCTATGATTAAAAATTGATTGTATCAAATGTACTTATATGTACACGATTGAAGTATTAGCATTTGACGTAATCCTTGGAGAAGAGTTCAAGAATTAAATTTTAAACAACAAACAATGTAATTAAAGTTGTCATGAACTCAACTGGGCCATCTTCCATCATTGTAGACTGTTGATAGACAAATAAAGGTGCAATTAGCGTAGCTTGTTGATGTTGGAATGTGCTGATACAAGCGAGCCAGTCAAAAGGGTACAATCAAACTTTTGATAGATGTTTCTCCGATAAAACGTAATAAAACAAAGTACGCAACATATACAAACCCAACTTTTTTCTTTTTTTTTTTTTTTTGCTATTTGCTTTACGTCGCACCGGCATAGATACGTCTTATGTAGGGTTGGGCACTATATCCCTGTTTCGGCACAATGTGCCGGTGCACAGTTATGTTCCGCTGTTCCAGAACCTCGAGTGTCAATTGTTCCGAAACATTCTCAAGCGAGCCGGAGACACTGACTCGCTGTCCCATCAGAAGCGCCACTATGCACTGCCCTTCGCCTACTAGCTGAACTGTGCAGCGGGCGCACGGGACGCGGGACTGTAACTGCGCAGTGTAGAGAGAACTTCGAGAGGCAACATTACATGCTCCGCGCCAGTGGGAACTGGGAATGTGCCTGTACGGAACGTGCTGTGTGGTGTGTGGCTGTGTGTAGTTATGGCCATGGTCCAGCATAAAGCTGCAGGGAACGTGAACGAACAGTCGGAACACTGAAATTCGCGCCCAATAATCACGTTTAAAGGCTGCTTTTAGGTTAAGATTTTTCCGGTCAATATAAAATACACATAACACGGTTACAATGGCAGTGCAGGTGTTTAAAAGTAACCAATTCAAGAATATTTTCACCGGTTGAATGTATTGGCCTGTATTGTGAGTAATTAGTGAGTAATTAATATCTCGAAAATTTCCCTCAACACTTTCTCGGGGATCGACGTTAAACATTAATTTGGACTTTAAGGAAACTTTTAAGCCCAAAAAAAATATGGGTCGTCGCTTTGGAATTAAAAATATAACTGGATGAATACATTGTATTTTCGTGCTGTTGGGCCGGGCGCACATTGAGAAGCGGTTGGCCGCAGAGCAGGGAAGAGCAGAGCAGAACAGCGCGAAGCTTATGAAACTGCGAAGTGGACGTGAGTGCACATTGCCACGCAGGGTCTCATCGGTTTTCAGAAATAACATGTTTTCTTTAGACTCTGTGATACTGGGGTTTCCAGTATAGAGGCTCTTTTTTTCCCTTTTTCTTCAAGCATTCGCGATTTTTCTCATTTTGTTAGTCATCTTCACAATTTCCCTTGTGCTGATGGCAACGCGGTTATTCAGCTTAAGACAATCGCAATAAAAACAACCACCTTCGCCAATTTACAAGACTGAACAATATTTCTATGTTACCGATGTTCGGCGTTCATGTGGACTAAGCAAAAAAATTTAATTCATGATTATTTTTTATATTTTTTACGTCGCACTGGCACAGATAGATCTTATGGCAACGATGGAATAGGAAAGGGCTAGGAATGGAAAGGAAGTGACTGTGGCCTTAATTAAGGTACAACCCCCCCAGCATTAGCCTGGTGTGAAAATGGGAAACCACGGAAAACTATCTTCACGGTTGCCGACAGTGGGGTTCGAACCCCCTATCTCCCGAATGCAAGCTCATAGCAAGGCGATCCTAACCGCACAACCAACTTGCATGGTAAATTCATTAATAGGATCACAGTGGGGGAGAGGAAAAAATATGTATTTACAAATGTACTGCTAGATTTTCATCTAGTTGTCACAAGACACAAGATACTAAAATCAATCAACATTGACAATCTGTTGTGAACGCGTTTGCATTTGACAAGACATGATAAATGATTTTCCGTATTTATCTCTTCACATAAATGTGATGATGGATGACGGCGACGGAGTCGGCGATGATGCTCTCCATAATCAGCATTAGATCTTTGTCTTAAATTCTATATGTTGCGAGAACTTGGGTCACAGATTGTTTCATAGATATATGAGGATTACATTCTTTTGTTTGCTGTTTGTTTAATGTCGCACTAACATATCGAAGGTTTTCGGCGACGGAAGGGTGGAAGATTGGGAAGATAGTGGGCGTGGCCTTAATTAAGGTACAGCCCCAGCATTTGCCTAGTGTGAAAATTGGAAACCACGGAAAACCATCTTCAGGGCTGCCGACAGTGGGGTTCGAACCCACTATCTCCCGAATGCAAGCTCACAGATGCGCGACCCTAACTGCACGGCCACTTGCTCGGTGGATTACATTTTAGGCCTTTCTCTAAACTACCATGTTACGCAGCATGAATAAAATGATTTATAGCCTAGACTGTAGTGCCTTATTCCCCAAATTTATATACCGAATTTCATTAAATTCTGTTCAGCCATTTTCTCATGAACATGCATACATACATACATACATACATACATACATAAATACGTACATACTGCATTGCGGTCCACATGATTCACATAGTACCTACAAAACATGGTGAGACTGAATGGCTGTGGTAATTTTCCCTTCCATTTCTTAACTAATTGCATGACACGTGCCCAGGAAACTGTGTTTCGAAGACTGCGCGTGGTAGGCGGAAGTAGGTGCAGAACCGGCCTGCTCTGCTCTGCTCTGTCCTGCCCTGTCTGTCAACTTGCGATGGTGCAATGATTTGTGTGGATTACAAAAATCTGCTCTGCGCTGCACTGCTTTAGCTGCTTCGCCTGCGTCCTAATGTGCACCTTATGCTCTCTGCACTTCGAATTCCTTCCCTCTCAACTTCCATTTACTTTCTTCAATATCTCGAAAATTTCCCTCAACACTTTCTCGGGGATTGACAATAAAAATTAATTTGGACTTTAAGGACACTTTTAAGCTCAAGAAAAATATGGATCGTCGCTTTGGAATTAAAAATATAACTGGATGAAAACATTGATGTACTTTTGTGCTGTTATGCTCTCTGCACTTCGAATTCCTTCCCTCTCAACTTCCATTTACTTTCTTCAATATCTCGAAAATTTCCCTCAACACTTTCTCGGGGATTGATGTTAAAATTAATTTGGACTTTAAGGAAACTTTTAAGCCCAAGAAAAATATGGGTCATCACTTTGGAATTAAAGATATAACTGGATGAAAAAATGTTGACACTCCAACACAGGGCGGCACACAGTAGGTATCGACAGGCAGACACAGCCAAGGCCAACTAATCTATCTAGTGCGGCCTTGGCACAGCACGTTCTGTTAAGGCACATTCCAGCTGAAGCGGAGCATGTCCTGTTGCCTCTTGAAGTTCCGAGCTCCTAATGTTGCGGAACAAGTGAATGTTCTAGTCTGCCCAACCCTAGTCTTATGGAGACGATGGGACAGGAAAGGGCTAGGAGTGGGAAGCGGCCGTCACCTTAATTAAGGTACAGCCCCAGCATTTGCCTGGTGTGAAAATGGGAAACCACGGAAAACCATTTTTCATTGATACTGGCCGCACTTAAGCGACTGCAGCTATCGAGCTCGGCAAACCCAACTATTCACCAGATTGCTAATACCCTAAAAAAAAAAAAACCACCACGAGATCAACATTGCCTTCAAAATACAGAATACCAATCAAAATAACGCAGTTAATTTAACTAATAACCGCTATTCAGGCTCTGGTATTTACAGACTCAAGTGTTCAGAATGCAATTTTCATACATTGGTCAAACTGGATGTAGTTTTCAGACCAGATATTCAGAATATTTTAATGCTCATCTCCGCGATGAGTATTCACATGAGGGATACAGGTCATCAATTCACGACAATAGAACGGGATGAAAAAATTATTTAAAAAAAAAGGCAGACTAATGACTGAATTTGAAAGCTTATACATATTCTTGGATAGACAATTTAATAAAAACCAAAACTTAAATGATGTAATAGACTTAAAAAACTCCTCTTTATGAACAAATTTGAATTTGAATTCTACTTCAAAAATTGAACTTTCAAGATGGTATTTTTTTCAAAATCTTTAACGCGAAGTCAGTAAATATTCCCACCAAGCCGACAGACACACTTCTGTCAACTCTCTTCCACACACAACTAACAAGCCTATAACTCTGCATTCCCAAGCTTAACCCCCTCCACTAAGACCTCACGGTTACAACACGGGAAGTAGGAACTTGGCGACTGCCAGTAGTCATAAAACTCTCAATACGAACAGATAACATCTCAGCATTCTAAGGGGTAAGTTTTAATACTTTTTGATTAACTTCACTAGTCAGTTTCATCCTTTCATATAATAATTCTTAATAAATAAAATTCTTTAATTACTGAATTACAACAGACACTTGGCATTCCGTCCACTCACATCATCTATCAAAAGTTTGATTGTTCCCTTTCAACTGGCTCGCTTGTATCAGCACGTTCCAACATCAACAAGCTACGCTAATTGCACCTTTATTTGTCTACAAACAGTCTACAATGATGGAAGATGGCCCAGTTGAGTTCATGACAACTTTAATTACATTGTTTGTTGTTTAAAATTTAAGTCTTGAACTCTTCTCCAAGGATTACGTCAAATGTTAATACTTCAATCGTGTACATATAAGTACATTTGATACAATCAATTTTTAATCATAGCTATTGCTATAATTTTGTTAATTCAGTACATTACCATAATTTTACATTTCAATTCTTCTATAATGACCGCTTATCCAATTTTAAGTGTATAGATGTATAATCTTAGTAAGTTATAAGTTAACTTCCAATCAGGTGTCTGATTTAATCTTGAGGAGATACAATGGCTGATGATGGCTCCAAAGTGAGGCGAAACATGTCCTATTTCATCTAATATAATAAGGATAAAATCCTAAAATATCTTTAATGTATTGAATTGGATAAACAACAAACAATTGATTATTTTAGCAAGTATAATAACTTTCAATATGGATCTACAATGATATTAATCACTTGCAACATACCACTTAGTTGAGCAGCTCATCTTGTTTCTCCCACGCCTTCCCAGCCCAAACTTTGCAACATTTTTGTAACGCTACTCTTTGGTCGGAAATCACCCAGAACAAATCGAGCTGCTTTTCTTTGGATTTCTTTCCCGTTCTTGAATCAAGTAATCCTGCTGAGGGTCCCATACACTAGAACCATACTCTAGTTGGTGTCTTACCAGACACTTATATGCCCTCTCCTTTACATCTTTACTACAACCCCTAAATACCCTCATAACCACGTGCAGAAATCTGTACCTTTTATTTACAATCATATTTATCAAGGTCATTTTGCAGTCGCTCGCAATCTTTTAACGTATTTATTACTCTGAACAGAATAACATCATCTGCAAAAAGCCTAATCTCTGTTTCCACTTCTTTATTCATATCATTTTTATATATATATAATTAATTAATTAATTATTTGCGTATGGACCCTGTTGGATCACGCATTACATTTATGATTCGCCTTTCTAACAGACCATATTGCTTTCATTCTTTCGCTGTGTGCCTGTTTTCTTTCTTCTGACCACTTAGTCCCCGATCTTTTAGGGACTTCATTCTCTGGCTCTATGTATCTTGTGACGGTAAATGTTTCTGTCCACTATTTCTGATGGTTCTATCTGGGCCTTTTCCAGATCATTTTTGACATCTTGTATCCATGGTACGTTCTTCAGTTTTTCAGTGTATGTCAAAATCTTGAGGGTTAGCCTTGAAGACGATAGTCTGTGAACGTGTCCATAGAATTTCAGTCTTCGTTTCCTGACGTCTGCGGCAAGGTTAGACAGTCTTTCCGTAGCTTTGCGTGATTTGAGTCTACACCCTTCTTCCTTTTTATCTGGACCTAGAATTTTCCTCAAGATCTTCCTTTCCTCCTTCAAGATGTTTTCCAGATCACCTTTATTATTAAGAACCAAGATTTCACTTGCATACAGCACTTCAGTTTTAATCACCGTATTATAATGTTTGATTTTTGTATGTATGGACATGCACTTCTTGTTGTAGATGTCACGGGTTCTCCAATATGCTCTTTTGAGTTTTTGTAATCAAACTTTCTGTGCTTCCTTTTCCAACCCTGTTGGTTCTAGGATCTCACCGAGATATTTAAAGTATGGAACTCGTTTGATGTGTCCATATTTTGTTTGTAATTCCTGAATGTCGAATTTAGTGCAAATAAACTTGGTCTTATCGAATGAGATTTTAAGTCCAGTTTTCTCAGCGCATTCCTTGAGGATTTCAATCTGTTTGATCGCTGAAATTTCACTGTCTGTCAGTATCGCTAGGTCGTCTGCGAAAGCTAAACAACTGACCTTAATGTCATCGTTCTTTCGGCCAAGTTGAATGGGTTTCCAGTGCTTCTGAACTTTTAATTCCTTCTCCCATTCCCGAATGACTTTGTCTAGAACAAGATTGAAAAGCAGTGGTGACAGTCCGTCACCCTGTCGCATGCCGGTCTTAATGGCAAAGGGCTCCGATACTTCACCCATGAATTTAACTTTTGACTTTGTGTCCGTGAGTGTTTCCTTGACGAGTCTTAATATCTTTGGGTCAAGCCCTTGTTCTTCTAAGATGTTAAAGAGAGACTGTCGATCGACCGAATCGTACGCTTTCTTGAAGTCGACGAAACTACAAATAATCGGGGAGTTTCGGGTTGCTCTATATTTCAGTATCGTCTTCAAGTTAAAAATTTGTTCAACACAGGACCGCCCAGGTTGGAAACCGGCTTGATATTCTCCAATTTTGTGTTCAAGCTGTTCTTGTACTCTTTGAAGAAGACATGCGGAGAGAATCTTGTAGGTGACTTGAACGAGAGAAATCCCTCTGTAGTTATTTACATCGGTTTTGTCGCCTTGCTGCATTGAGGAATTCCCCTCTTAATTACTACAGAGTCAGATAAAGGTTATTCTACTCCAATTCTCTGAGTTCTATTTTCTAGAAATATAGTCACTCTTTTGTCCAGTCCAATTGCACTCATTTTTGCCAGTAGATTCCCATGAACTACCCTATCAAATGCCTTAGAAAGGTCAATCGTGATACAGTCCATTTGACCTCCTGAATCCAGTATATCTGCTATATCTTGCTGGAATCCTACAAGTTGAGCTTCAGTTGAATAACCTCTCCTAAACCCGAACTGCCTTCTATTGAACCAGTTATTAATTTTACAAACATGTCTAATATAATCAGAAAGAATGCTTTCAAAGCTTACATGCAATGCATGTCGAACTGACTGGCCTGCAATTTTCAGCTTTATGTCTATCACCCTTTACTTTATACACAGGGGCTACTATAGCAACTCTCCATTCATTTGGTATAGCTCCTTCATGCAAACAATAATCAAATAAGTACTTCAGATACAGTACTATATTCCAACCCATTGTCTTTAGTATATCCGCCAAAACCTTGTCAATTCCAGCTGCTTTTTTAGTTTTCAAATTTTGTATCTTACTGTAAATGTCATTGTTATCGGTACATTTTAATACTTCTTTAGTATTAGTCACCTCCTCTAGCTGGACATTATCCTTGTAACCAACAATCTTTACATACTGCTGACTGAATACTTCTGCCTTTTTAAGATCCTCGCATTCACACTCCCCTTGTTCATTAATGATTCCTAGAATGTCTTTCTTAGAACCTGTTTCTGCCTTACAGTACCTTAAAGTGCCTAAAAGTACCATACTCTGGAGATGGCTCAATCACTCTCATCTTTGCATATGCCCCCAAACCTTAGATGCTGATGAAAATGTTGAAAACCAGTTTTACGACCAGACCAGCTAACCTCAACCATCATGATTGCTGATAACATGATACAGGCATGAGATCTCGAGTTTAATAATCCAAATTGTAGGGACGTTAACTTCTAATTTGAAAAAATTCCACATGCATTGGTTGGGATTTGAACCATAGCTGCCCTACCCTCCTGTGTTGCTTCATATAATCCTAGCACTAAAACCAGTTCATACACACCGTTTCATCCATCAAGTTTATTCCTAATTTAGCCTTTACCTCCTCAGAGCAGGAGTCATGCTTATAACACGACATAAAATTTATAAATTTTATTTATTTGTTTTAAAAACTATCAATTAATGAAAACGAAGCAATTTTTGTATCTTACTGTAAATGTCCTTGTTATCATAAGTAAAGTTTAATACTTTTTAAGCATTCATCACCTCCTCTAGCTGGACATTATCCTTGTAACCAACAATCTTTACATACTTCTGCGTTTTGAAGATCTTTGCATACACACTCCCCTGCATATGCCTCCCAGGATCTACCCTATCAAATGTCTTAGAAAGGTCAATCGCGATACAGTCCATTTGACCTCCTGAATCCAGGATATCTGCTATATCTTGCTGGAATCTTCAGTTGAATAACGAAATGCCTTCTATCGAGTGATTGAGTCATCTCCAGAGTATAGAGAGGAGCGGAGAGGAGAGGAGAGGAGAGGAGAGGAGAGGAGAGGAGAGGAGAGGAGAGGAGAGGAGAGGAGAGGAGAGGAGAGGAGAAGACAAATAAAATGAAAAGAAATGGAAACTTACAGATTCAGCATCCTCCATCCATGTGTGCTTTCTATCCTCTTCTTCCACACCATGTCCAATAATGGTGCGGACTAATACTTGACAACAATGTACAGAACCTGATTTTTCGGCTTCAATGGCTTCCTTCAGCCAGTGTTCACGATTTATCTCAACACCATTGGAACTCAATGAGGTGATAGCTGCAGAAAATGTTAAAATCAGTTTACATATGGATTGAAGAACATTAAAAAAAATCAGTTTACATATGGATTGAAGAACATTAAAAAAAAATCAGTGTACCAGGTAGTCAACCAGCCCCTTGCCATCTAGTTTTATGCATCCCGCCACTTTTCCTACAATTCTGAAATACATCTATCCCTCTTCCTCAGCTGGGAGATGAGTAGTTAGGGGCTAGAAGACAGCAGGAATAGTGAGCACCACTATTAGTTCATTATGGGTACCTCCAATGAACCTGTAAAACGAGCACTGATATGAAGAACCTTACAACAGGAGGTACACAACACCCACAGAACAGGAGCACATATTGTATAGGATGGGAACTGCAGTAATTCACATGGCTAGGGCGCAGTGCGAGATGTGATAGTGGACAGTGCTAGAAGGTTCAATTCACATGCAAGCTTTTTTTTCTCCCTGGCAATTGCCTTGCATATGGTAAGGTTGCACACTAGATAGCTTCCACAGAATGATTTGTTTATTTGGCCCTGTATAAGTGGCATAGAGTATGGAGCTGGGTTGGTCAAGGATCAAGAGGTGATGGTCTGTGGCTAGGACACAGACAACTAATTAGCTATGTCACACATGTTCCAAGCTTTGTAGACCACAGATAGGGCAAAGTGTGCCGTATTGCAACGATAACAATATATGATGCGGATAGGTATGTAGCAGCGTGAAATACCCTTCTTTGAAGCAAGTCACAACACAACACAATGCTTATTCACTGCCTCATGATGTGTTCAGCAACAAATATGTGGATTTGTTACTCATCTATGGAGAAGCTAAACAAAATGCCTCGCCAGTATCAAGAATGCCAACTGTATAGACGACAACCAACAGGTATGGCATTTCAGAATGTGGAAAGATGTCAGTGGACTACTGCGTCCCTGGGAAGGACATGGCCTATTAAAAATCATCCCATGATGTCAACTCACAATGAAGAGGTTGCGTTGGACGCTATCCGGCATAACCCTCCCACTAGCACAGCGACCATCTTATTTATGAATGAAGCGCAGTTCCACAACAATGAAACCATTAATTGCCATAATATACATTACTGGAGTGTGGATAATCCCCATTGGGTATGACAGGCAGCTTTTCAGGTTCAGTTGTGTGTGAATGTATGATGTGGCATTGTGGACGATCATCTTATTGGTCCTCGTTTCTTTGAAGGACCTCTGACAGGAGAATGCTATCTGTGGTTTCTCCAAGATGAACTACCACCATCTTGGAACATGTGCCACTCCCTGACCACAACAGGATGTAGTTTCAACATGGCGGAGCTCCACCACATGCGGTGGTGGTCGTTGGGAACAATCTCCATGCAATGTATCCTGATAAGTGGATAGGAAGGGGAGGATCTGTCCCCCGGCCCGCCAGACTGCCTGGTCTTACGACCGGGGGATGTTTTTCTGTGGGGCCATATAAAACAACTGGTGTATGCATAGGAATCAGCAAATTCTGGACACTTTAGACAGCTCATCACCATGATCCATTACACTGAAGATGTTGCGACAAACCAGATGGTCCTTACAACATTGAGCGCAATTCTGTATCGACCACGGGCGTTGCCAGTTCGAGCAGGTGCTGTGTTAAACGATGTAAGTAACTGAAATCATGTCACATTTTTCCTAGCCTCTTCCAAACCAGTTCCATACCAACAGACCTTTTCAGAGCAAAAAAAAACCAGTTTGTGAAAACTATTAAATATGTAACCTTGCCACATCCCAGGCAACTGTATAAAAAAAAATCTTGCGTGGGATTTGAACCTCCTAACCCTCGAGCATTGTTCACTTTCTGACATAACATCAGCCAAGGGAGGGATACATAGTGGCACTCATGATTCCTGCTGTTTTCTAACCCCTAACCACACACCTAATTATATTATCCTGGTTTAGGGAGAAGGACCAACATACTTCAGAATAGTAGTAAACATGGCATGTTGCATAAAACTAGATCACAGGGGTGAGTGAACTGTCCGGGATATATACATATTCATTCTAGACACTTATGCCTTTAAGTATTCAATCTGCAAGCCTCTGTGAATTTACTAAACACCTCCACAATCTTTTATTTGTAACTAGGTCTGTGGCCTGGTTTAGTTCCATACATCTTTCCTTTAAATGATTAGAAACTGAGTCTCACCATCATCATCTTGGCTTCTCTTTTCTCCTCTTATCCTCCATGACCACATTTACTGTTTTTCTAGGTAACCTGTAGGCTCTGTGCGTTAATGGGAGAAATGTGCCACTGTGTTGCGAGTGGCGAACATTGTACATAATCATGTGTCACCGCGCAAATATCTGCTGTAGTCTCAACACGTGTTGCAATCGCCGACTAAAAAATAACAGTGGGACTTTGGAGTGTTTTATGTGACTGCTATCAGCCTAATTCTTCTAATCTTGCAGTAAGTGGTCATACTTTCAAGAAAAAACAGTTCGCAGGAAATAGCAACAGAGTAATAATGCCTAATGTGATAAAAGAAATATTGATTCACTAGATACCCTACCATTTCACAAAAGGCACCGTAGTGATTTATGTATCAGTAGTGGTGATAATGACAATGTTCGTGTACACATACAACAATGCTGTCTTCAGGAGAAAAAGAAGTTTTGGCCTTATTTCTAATACGATATCCTGTTAGCATTGTCTTTTGACTTAAATGATGCTATGCTAATGTTTAACAAATGGGTCTCAGCAGGAAAGCTACACGTGAAAAACTCCACACTAGAACAGATCATTGAGTATGTCTATCTTGGCAGCTTGTAAACATAAAAGGGGACTTAAGACCGGAAATCTTCCGACGCATCAAAATAGGATTGTAAGCCTACAGAAGAAATTCTTCAATTTTCAAATCTAACATGCCAACCCACTTAAAGAAAATAGTCTTTGACCAGTGTTCTCCCTGTACTGACTTACGGTTGTGAAACCTGGACATTGAGCGAGTTTGTTAATAAAAAACTTAGAACAGCCCAAAGAGCTATGGAATGGTTTATGCTAGGCTTCACGAAGAAAGACAGGAAGAGGAAATGTATTCGTAACTGCTAAACCCATACTAGCACAGAAGTCCAGCAAACGCTTCCCATTTCCATTAGCTTCCATATCTTCCCCATACTTACCAATCACCCTTTCGTATCCTTCAGTTCTATTTCCAACTCTCACATTGCAATCGCCCATTAGCGCTATTCTATCCTTGCTGTTGACCCTGACCACGATGTCACTCAATGCTTCATAAAACTTGTCAACTTCATCCTCATCTGCACCCTCACATGGTGAATACACGGACACAATTCTTGTCCTAATTCCTCCAACTGAACAATCTACCCACATCTTTCGCTCATTTACGTGCCAGCAGAAACTATGTTGCGTGCAATGGTTTTCCTGATAAAGAGCCCTACCCCAGACTCTGCCCTTCCCTTTCTAACACCCGTCAAGTACACTTTATAATCTCCTATCTCTTCCTCGTTATCTCCCCTTACCTGAATATCACTTATTCCTAGCACATCCAGATGCATCCTCTTTGCTGACTCAGCCAGTTCTACGCTCTTTCTTCCATAAGCCCCATTAATATTGATAGCTCCCCATCGAATTCCATTTCGTTCGCCAAGTTGTTTCCAAGGAGTCCCTCGCCTGTCAAATGGGAGTGGGACTCCGTTACTCCCATAGATCCGAGGCTTGCTTAAAATGTTCTGAGCTCGGTAAATTCATGAAGCAGGATGCTACCCTACGTACACATAGTCCAAGTGAGGATCTCTCCTCTAACGGGTTATGGACCATCGATGGATTGTATAGTCCTAGCCGCCTGAGCACAAGGAGGGCCATGACTCAGAATATGTCCGAGATGCCCACTCCCATTCCATAGCAACTGGTATCCCGACTCCCAGGACCACTTACTAGGCCACTCAGCCGTTGTCCATGGTTCACGAACTAGGATGTGACTACAGTAACCCACACCATGAACCATTTCTTCTTTGTTTAGTGTATATTTTTATTCCTTTTTTTTTTTTTCTTTTTTGCAAGTTGCTTTACGTTGCACCGACACAGATAGGTCTTACGGCGACGATGGACAGGAAAGGGCTAGGAGTGGGAAGGAAGCGGCCGTGGCCTTAATTAAGGTACAGCCCCAGCATTTGCCTGGTGTGAAAATGGGAAACCACGGAAAACCATCTTCAGGGCTGCCGACAGTGGGATTCGAACCCACTATACTGGAAACTGGCCGCAATTAAGCGACTGCAGCTATCGAGCTCAGTATTTTTATTCCTTGTTCAATAGTATGTTTTTTACAACTAAGTTATAGTGTAATATTTATATTTAACTTATGTGTTCGACAGACTGGAAAGCTTTTAAGTTACAACCCTGTGAATGGTCTTGCCCTCGCATCTCAAGCGCGGGAAGAGAGACATTGAACAAGGGGAACAGATTAGAAGAATTTTTTCCGATAAAAAGGCAGAGGCTTGATGCTGGACCAATAGATATTCCTGATTTTGAAACCGCATGTGCATTATCAAAATCTCTGCACAATGAGAAAAAAATCAAAAACACTTAAAGTTGCCTTTGAAAGATTATTTACATTATATTTCTGTATTAATAGTACCAATGATAAAGTCCACGTTCGTAGTGTAATGATTAGTGCTCTCTTAATTCCGAGTGCGCTCCTGCCATCGTTCCTACCTGTTTATACCAGCGATCATTCGTGCTACTTTCATGTCTGTTATCTCCAACTTATAAGATATCCTGAGTGCACTCAGCTTTCACTCCCATACAGCAAAGTTGGTCTGAAAGCAGTTCGGTGTAAAGATAGTTTAGTCCAGGAGCTAACATCTTTCTTGCAGGATACTGTTGATCGCAACTGCAAGCACAAAGCATTAGCTATGCTGCACGCTGTTTCAATATTTACTATACTACTATCCTGGGGGAATACACATCCTAAATAACTGTTCCAGCTTTGTATTCCCAACCTGACATCTAATTCTCTGAGGTTTCTTACCTACTTACATCACTTTAGTCTTGGAAAGGCTAATTTTCATTTCATACTCATTGAACCTATATTCAAGTTCTAAGACATTAGATTGCAGGGACAGTCTGCCATTAACCCTAAGATTGCTAGGCTCTCTTGTAGATTCCCATACATAAATTGTCAAGCTATTTTGCCTGAAAATGCAGGGTCTTTTTATTTTAATAACTTGAGATATATTTGATGTATCTGCCTGTTCTTCTTTTTGTTTTGAAGCAGAAGGTTTTTTCTACCAAAAGTATGTGGCTTTGAACATTTAAGAAATAAACCTTTTTAAAATATCCTAAATTTTCAAAATTTTTAAGTTGTCTTCTCATGTTTCATTATTTTGAGCATAATAAGTAAGTACTAAATAGATTTTATTTACAAATTCACATTGTGGGCATAAGAATAGTTTGGTAGGTGACTAAACAGACAGGGTAAAACAGCCTAACACAATTATAAGAATAACAACAACAGATTAAATGAAACACTGCAAACAAAATAGGACCTGAAATTCCAGTGTTTATTTTTTTAAATAACTAAATAAATATTTGATAATTATACCGGTTTTAAGCATTTTTTAACAGGGAAAATCTCCTTAAAACTAAAAATTTCACAAATTTATGAATTTCTTCCCTTTTTTTTTTTTTTGACATGGTAAATATGGACTAAATATATTTTATGCACACTTCTGATATGAACATAGTCTAGTGGGTGATTGCAGGGCAGCGAAAAATGGCCTAACATAGTCAATCAGTAACAAATTAAATAAAAATTACAAAAAAATCATGGTCATAACAACATATGAGAAAAAAAATATCTTATTTACAAATACAGCTTGAAAGGTTGAATACAGTGGTTTGATCATCAAACAGTTTTAGCATGAGTGTTCCCTTACGCAGATAGGGTGCAGGCCCTTTTTGCAACCAATGCATGCAGTTCATGAATGCCTTTTTTGATCTGCGGTGGAACACACAGCACAAATTCTTTCCTGGAAGTGTTTCAACTCCAAGGACTAATCGGGCTCCAAGTCAATTGTCACCTCCACCTGTGCTAACTACAACTTTTCTTTTAATGTTAAACCATTCTTTTGATAATGCCTCAATTACATGTACTGTATGTTGAATTTCAGCCGGGTCATAAGTTTCTTGTTTTCTGGCAAATTTTCTTTATATAATATATAAGCATTCAATAACACCCTACCAAACACATTGAAAGCCACTTTCATCCATAACTTCAAAGTCATCCTTTCATCCAGATATACATACAACATCATATCATTTGAATCAATTCCACCCATGTATTTGTTATATTAAAAACAACATCAGTTTTTTTTTTGACAGTTTCTTGTTGATTTTTCTGAAGTAGTTGCTGGAGAATGTGTGCTGAGATGAAGAACCTGTTTTTTTTCTGAGATTTCTTCACCCTGAACCTACAAAGGTATAGAAATTTATCCCTAAAAACCTGAATCTGACCTACTGAAAACTTCATGAGCAGTTGCTTTGGAATAAATGTTCTGCTTTTACAAATGGTTTCAGTGAAAAATGTTCCAGCTGAATACAGAAACTGTGCTAAGGGAATTGAAAATAAAAAACAACATGAAAACCTCTGTGTAAGTAATTACCAAGATTTAGGAGAGTGACCAAAACATAATAACTTAACCCATTTTTATTTATATCTTCTTTTTCAGAAGGTGACTTTGCTCCTTTGTATACAAAGAAAGCCAGACAATAGCCTGATAAGTTAGAAGGCCCTAACTCTAACTTTTTCCAAATGCTTTTTTAAAATTTTTAGCTTTTCCAAATCGGTGTACAAGAATACACCTTTTTATGCCATTAGAAAGCCCTAAATACAAAACAGTGTTGAGTTATTTTGAATTTTATATTAGCCCTAACTCCAGTTTGAGGTAGGTTTCGATGAAAGAAGGCCCTATGTAACAAAAACATATTAAAAACACCCTAAATCCACAAAGAGTTAGGGCCTTCACTCTTCAAGTTAAGCATTCTATCAAGGAATTAGGGCCTTCCTTCGTAAGACACCGCTGTGGGATTTCCTGGTCCAGGAGGCAAGACCTTCTTTCATCACACCTGTCAATGTGACTGGCCGTTTTCTCAACAGCCTAGCTGGAGTGTCTGTTGACAATCCCATTGTTACTTTCTCCCTTTCTCTATTGTAACACACTGAATGCAGTTCAGTTGTTCTCTTTTATTTACTTGTTCCATTTGTAAGTGTTAAAACAATACCTCATTTTCATCAAGCAGGCTCTGCTATCGCATTAAGACCGATAAGATAGCACTAGGGCGAGCATTACATCATGGTCAGGAGAATTCCTTTCAGTCTCCATGCAGTGGAATCTGATGGGTCATGGCCTATTTCCACTTTAGTCAGGAAGAGTGAGTTGAGGTGACAATGTGCTACTTGTAATTACAGGAGATATCATACAAAAAGGAAGTTCTATTAAAAGAGTTTTTTGTTTTTTTTTACATGTGAATGCTCGTCATTTGCCGGTGTGTGAAAAAGTAGTGAAGATCAAGTAAGAACGAAGTGACAGACATCATTCTGGCATGGTTGATGACACCCCATCGCCGGTGAGTCATCAATAATAAATACCAAGCATTCCGCAGTAACAGTTGGCATACATGCCACTATAAGAAATGTAAATGAATGGAAGTAACACAAACAGTACGTTGTTGTTGTAACAGAAACATTCACCTAATAATGCTTTCTCATTTAAGCAAATAGTAACAAAGTTCCTTGTGTTGTCACAATTTGGACACAGCTGACCTTGTTTACTGATTAGGCCTACATTTGTATGAGCTGTGGCATTGTCTGGTTCTTTTATATGTAACGAACAATTAATATACAGTACCTTCAGGTGTTTGTTGTTCATCTAGTCAGTCGATCTTTTACATGGGTTCTGACGATCATGCATTTAATTTCAGGAACCACAATCAATGTCAGATGACTATGTATCAATGAAAACGAACAAAGATGAAAGCACATTGATTTAAACAACACTGGAGGTTATGGTTCCATCCAATTTTGAAGAGCCTATTGAAGTTGAAAATGATCCAGTATGAAATGAAATAAAAAATTGTCACGATGGTAAAACTTTCAACAATACTGTACCTCCAGAAGAAAAAAATGAACATCATCATCCTGGTTTCAAAAGAGAAACAAAAAGAGTAAGGAAGAAACAAAGTACAACTCCAAAAGAAAAAGCACAGCACAGAATCAAAAAGTTAAAAGAAAACCACCTCCCACGTGATCCTTGTGGTGACAAATGTTATTACAAATGCAGCACAATATTTTCGGAAGAGTGGAGAAACCAATGTAATACTGAATTGCGGAACAAAAATTTCACTGAAAGACAGGACTTTATCGTGATGTGTGCACCCAAGCTCCCGGTGAAGAGACGTCAGGGGTGAATCGGAAACTAGAAACAATTTGTTTCAATACTGTATCTTTTTAAATGACAAGGCAGCGAAAGAGTCAGAGTGTGTAAATAGTTTTTTCTCACTACTCTGGGTTTTATAAAGAAAATAACTTAGTTATTTACGACACTTTAACATCTGTTCACAAAGATACTATGACTGGTATGACATCATGTTCGACTCACAAAAGAGGAAAGCACCCTAATCGTAAGAAAATTGACAGGAGCCTTATTATAAATCATAGAGAGAGCTACAACCCAAGTATTGCTCACTACAGAAGAGAACATGCGCCAAATCGACGACACCTTCTAAATGATGTGACTATTAATAGGATGTATGATGATTTCATATGAGCCAAAAACTTTTGTGACTGTTCTTACGATCTGTATAGGAAGGTTGTTAATGAGCCAAACATATTGTTTATAAACCTTGGTCATGAAGATTGTGTCATGTGCTTCAAGTTCAAGAAACATGACAAAGACCACAATCGGGAAAAAGTATCACCAGACTGTGAGACTTGCATTAATTGGAAGTGCCACATTGAAAAGGCTGAAAAAGCAAGAGACCTCTATAAAGAACACGCTAAGCAGCAGCCTTCTACTGATACCTGTTACATTTGTGCTGATTTACAGAAGGTGATTATGTTGCCACGGATGGATTTCTTCAAAGAGGTTGTGTTTACCCGAAGAATGGTTGTATTTAATGAAAGTTTTGTTCCTATCGGTACCAAACAGAAGGCTAAACCTCTCACAGTCTTGTGGCACGAGGCAATAAGTAGAAGAGAAAAAGAAGACATCTTAAATGCATTTTATGAATTTTGCAATCATTTCAGAGATGTAAAGCATATCTGTATTTGGCTGGACAATTGCTCAGCACAAAACAAAAACTGGACTCTTTTTACCTTTCTGGTGTATCTTGTAAATTATTGACCACAGATTTCTGTAGACACCATTGACATTTTTTATTTTGAACCAGGTCATACACTTATGGTTGCTGACTCCTTTCATCATCAAGTTGAACCGGCTATGAAACAGTGTGGAAAGGTTTATGATTTCCAGAATTTTGTTAAGTGTGTTCAACAAGCAAACTTGGAAAAGTAGACATCAAAGAACTTAGTGTTGGGGACCTTTTCGCATGGAAAGACTGCACCTCAAAACAAAAAATTACGCATCGAGGTGACAACATAACTTATCTCACAGATGTTAAATTAACTGTATTCTACTAAACATGAGGAATCTTGTTGAAAAGTGTTGAACTTCTTGCAAGCTAAATGCATCAAAAACTTTCCCATCCCTGCAAAAATGGACAAAATACGAGGATTCAATAAGGCAAAGAAAAAAAGAAATGTTGAAAAACTTTGCCCCCTTATGCCATCTAACCGTCGTGGATTTTGGTGGAGTATTGAAGAATCAGAAGAGCCTGACTTACTACTAGCTGACTAATGACAGACTGATCAAGAACAAGGTTCATATATATGTAAGCTAGTTTTATGTGAATTAGAAAACTGAAAATTATTGAATGTGTTCTTTGTACTTCATGGTATTACACAGTTTTTAAATGTTACTGTATGCAAAGCTATTATTTAGGGTTTGTAAATATGATAATTATGACAATAAAAAGGTCCACCTTCCATACAGAGAGTAAGGACTTTTCGAGACTGTGTATTACAGCACCAAACTTTAAAATAAACAGCCCTAAATCCATTTCCTCTAAAAATAAATATTAAACAACTATATTAACAGTATTACAAAGTTGGGTACATTAAAAAGACGACTTTTACACATCAAAAGCCTTTTAAAGTAACAAAACTGTGATGCATTCATAGTTTTACTTCCCACCTATCGTGGTGCTTATTAGGCAGATGTTGAATCAATCTAGAGTGTGATTTGCTACCTATAAGAATCTAATCAATGCTGAGTTGCTGGTGTGGTGTGTAGTGATACTGAGAAACGTAATTTGCATGGTCTATCAACATCTGAAATTTACCTGTGGGGTCATAGCCAAGATGATTAGGAGGTAATAATGTGCTGTTATCTACCAAGTGAAAGAACTTGAGCAGTAACTGAAACCAATTACTAGGAAACATTGCTGAAAACCATGGTGCATGCAGAGGGATGTTCAGACCAATAGCAACTTATGTTTGGTTTCCTGATTATTCCTATGTTCAAAATAACATACATAAATGCCTTCACTTCAGCCACATTTGTCTCTTTCCACTGTTTGAGTCTACAAGAGGGTGAAATAGTTCCACAAGACTGTAATATTTGCTTGGCATACCTATTTGTTAGGACCAGGAAGTCACAATATGTAAATGAATGAGTAAAATTATTACCTGCATTACCGTCTTTTATTTCATCAAATTTACAGCCAGGTATTTCATATGAGTCATTACGATGTGCAACACTGCCAAAATTCATTGAATGATTTTCACTATCACTATTGTCGTCAGTATCACTATTTTCACTTGGATACACATCGGACTCACTACCATTCAATTCTCAGAGCTCACTGTCCTTTTCTTCATCAGATTCCAGAAAAATAACTCAGAATTTCTTCATCACGTCCAGTACTTGTGGATGCCATTGTTTGTTTACATTTGATGTGTGCAAAGTGTCAAAGAGTATTGATTTGTTTATATCCATGGACTTTGGAACAACAGATACAGTCAAAGAAAAGTTAGCTTGAACTATCTAGTTGGTCATGACACAGATAAAATCTCATCTGTCTTCTAAGTAGAAGCTAAGTCAAGAAATCCGACAATATGATTAGATCATATCTGGCAATTTTGGCCATTTTACTAAAATACTACCAGATCGTATTTGGCATTCTAAAGGTTAAGACTAAGTCATCGGCATAGGCCAAACTGCTTACTACATTTCCACCTAACTTAATCTACCCCTGTCACTTTATACCCTTCAGTAGATGATCCATGCAAACCATGAACAACAAAGGTGAAAGATTACAGCCTTGAGTAAACCCTGAAAGTACCTTGAATGAAGAACTCATTCTGCCAACAGTTCTCACAGCATCCAAATTGTCAACATAAATGCCTTTGATCGTTTTTAATAATCTATCCTTAATCGCATAGTACCCCAGTACGACTAACATACAGTATATATAAATTTTTTTCTATTGGCTTTACGTCGCACCGACACAGATATGTCTTATGGAGACGATGGGACAGGAAAGGGCTAGGACTGGGAAGGAAGCAGCCGTGGCCTTAATTAAGGTACAGTCCCAGCATTTGCCTGGTGTGAAAATGGGAAACCATGTAAAACCATCTTCAGGGCTGCCGACAGTGGGATTCAAACCTACTATCTGCCGAATACTGGATACTGGCCGCACTTAAGCGACTGCAGCCATCAAGCTCGGTATTAACATATTTTACCTCAGTACTGTGTCACATGCCTTCTCTAGATTTACGAAACATTAAAAAAAACCTCTCTATTCCTCTCTTAGCATTTTTCAATTACCTGGCGCATAGTGAAAATCTATGATTCTTCAGTCTATCAAAACTAATTTATGAATAAATAAACTTAGAAACTACCAGAAAAAGAAATAACTTCATTAAGAATTACATGCTTTGTTCTTGAAAGAACATCATCAGATTCTATCAAATCACATTCAAAGATATTTAGAAATGTATACATATTTATGTTCAAATTCTGTTAAAATGCTTAAATACTTGAAATTTTGAACTTAATGCAGCAACAGTGCTGCCTCACTTCTTACTAGTCTAGCTATGCTAGATGAAGGACTTCTTACTGGTATACTGAATAATGAAATACCTCAATAGTCGTTGCAATCCTTCCAGTTCCCTTGCTTATAGATCGGTACAATTACTGCTTTTGTCCAATCTGAAGGCACCTTACTAACATTGCATGCTATTCTTATTACTCTATAAAGCCATTTCATCCCTGCCTTCCCAGTATAAGACTGTTGTCTTATCTTAAATTACGAAATTAACATCTTTAACAGTCTATCAGCTTTATTTTTTCTTATCCTCCAATAGGAGTATTCAAGGAAACACATTTCTATTTTATTATAAAAATTGAACTGTTTATTGCTCTACCCTCAACAGGTTTTGGGCGCATTGACTCAGTGCTCCGGAAAGTGTAATCTTGTGAACTTGTGACATGCAGCTTGATACTACAATTTTAACCAAGGACATTCTAATAATTTTATGTTAGACAAACACCTATATTGATATCCTCTTTTTATGATTTGTAAGAACAATCAGGGTCCTGATTATTCACCATACAGGTTTGAGTTTGAAGCTGATGATGTCCTTAATATGGGCGGAACATGTCCCTTGTAACATGTTATAATAAGATTTAATTCTTAATTTACTAGATCTCTTTGTATTGAATAGGTGGATATTAAAAATAACACTTGTATTTATGAAGTCATTTTATGTCGTCTATCCGCGGGTCCAGTGAAAACCATATCTAAAATTTTTCGAGATGAGAGGAAAGTAGTGGGTTATAGAACAATATTTTCTGGTCACACTCTTAGACAATGAATTGGAGGTTATACTCGGCCATGTGCGACAGCGACAGAAAGACTTTGGCTGCCATTTTGAAAACTTCAACCATATCGAACTGATCAAGTCAAAACTCGAAAGTGCGAGTTCAACATTCGTGATCTCTGCACGCTTAAAGATGCAGATGCCAGTCAACTTTCTGAAAGATTTTAACGTTGTCTTTGTTAGAAAGGAGTTTCACTTGTTCCGTATCCATACCTAGGCTATCACAAGACAAATATGCACCACGCTAGTCAATTTCACATGATTATGTTTGTAATCCAGGTATAGGCTACCGTAACATGCGACAAATATTCGCTATACTTCCTCACTGTACTACTCAACATAAAATAAATTTCTAACTTCTGAATGGAGTGAGAAATACAAGCACAAATAGACTCACTGTGTTATTCAGCAATCTTGCTGCTAACTGCGAAGCAAAACTGAACATTCTTGAGGCTAACAGCTTGCTGACCGAACGTGCAATTTATCCTGTGAAGTTCAGGAATTTAAGGCTGTTTCCCGTTATCAAGGAACTGTGGCGACGGATCTTACCCGAATTAGAAATCACGTTTGTTTCACAAGGGATGACAAATAACATATTCAGGGCTAGGAAAAAATGTGATCGTACTAAGATGTAATAGAGAAAATTTGTGACGTTAAGGGAGACATTTTGATATAGATTTCTAAGATGTAATAGAGAAAATTCGTGACGTGTTAAGGGAGATATTTTGATATAGATTTAATACGGTGAGAATCGGTACTTCGAATTTACGACGTGCAAAGCTGGAAACGTGTTAATGAGGAACGCACTAACGTGGTTTCACTGTGTTCAACTTCTGAGTGCAATGCACTTTTATATGCCGCACGTGTGGTTCCCACAATAATTTTCTATCGAAAAGGAGCCCAAGAAATTGGTGTCAACTACGGCAAGAGCGACATTACCTAAATAAAGCTCAGGATGCGAGTGAAGAGTGCGCTTCCGGAAAAAGTTTACAACAGATGTCTTTGGGGTTTGAAAATGAAAGACATGTTCTAAAGTCCACTGTTCCACTCTCCTAATAGCTTTCTGTAATTGTTGCTCTGCGACTGCCATATTGTGAGAGCTATAATGCAGAGCAAAATCATCCACATATAGCGACGGTATTCTGCTGAACCAGCAACAGCAACAATATTATTTATTACACACCATTATTCTCGTCATTGTACGGTATTGAAAACAGCTTTAGCACTAAATTTACATAAGGAGTATTTTATAACACCACTTATTCAATACAATCCACTGTTTTTTTTTTGTTTTTGTTTTTTGCTAGTGGCTTTATGTCGCACCGACACAGATAGGTCTTATGGCAGCGATGGGATGGGGAAAGCCTGGGAGTTGGAAGGAAGCGGCCATCGCCTCAACTGAGGTGCAGCCCCAGCATTTACCTGGTGTGAAAATGGGAAACCACAAAAAACCATCTTCTGGGCTGCCGACAGTGGGATTCGAATCAATCCACTGTTGCGTGGTTAAATGAACATAGAAACTACTAAATTTAAAGGTACATGTTTCGCCCCTTTTTTACTGGGCATCAGCCTTATTCAATCCTAAAACAAACATTAGTCTGAGGACCGTATCCAATTTATATAAACTATACTGTTGAACTCTTAATAGTATCGACACTGTGGTTCATTATATTTACAGTACAAAGATACTTGAAAAAACATTAAAATCAATTTAAAAATTATTAAAATGTTCGTCTAAAAGAATTTTGTGTCACCGCATGATACAACACTAGGAGTAGGAACACCAAACAAGCTAACGCTGCTGAAACAGTAGGACGTACATAATATTTGGTGAATGAAACATCCATGTTCTTTTCTACAGTCGTCTACATCCACAAGGGGCATTACGTTTCCATGAGATTGTCATAGGGCCAATAGTTCACTCTTATGAATAATTTTAGCCGCGATTCTTACCAACAACCCAATGTCTACTAGCACTCGTTATTATACGATGATTTTTACCCAACATATTATGATAACTTAATCCATATCATCTTCAATTTGACTACGCATTTTTAACCCTTATGTTTTTTGAAAACAGATCTCACCTCAACATGCACGTTTTGTCATACTAATCCTATCCATTGATGCCTTAGGTTCGATACTCTGGTCCCCAAGTGTTGCTTATTGTTCAAGCATTTTACAAAGAGGATCCATTTCAGATTCAGACATGAATTATTTTTAAGAAATAATAAGACACAACATTCTTTTAGACGAACATTTTAATAATTTTTAAAGTGTGTATATGTTTTTTCAAGTATCTTTGTACCATAAATATAATGAACCACAGTGTCAATACTATTAAGAGTTCAACAGTACAGTTTATATAAATTGGATACAGTCCCCAGACCAATGTTTGTTTTAGGATTGAATAAGGCTGATGATGCCCAGTAAAAGAGGGGCAAAACATGTACGTTTAAATTTGGTGGATTCTATGTTCATTTAACCACGCAACAGTGGATTGTATTGAATAGGTGGTGTAATAAAATATTCCTTGTGTAAACTTAGTGATAAATACTGTTTATGGCAATCGCGAACAGACTCCATTCTCCTGAATATAGTATTGCGAATATGCCCTCCCGATTCAGACACGGAACAGACGGAGAGACAAAAAAATTGCAATAAATACTGGCAAGTTACCTCGGAATCTCCACTGATGCAGGACTGAAAGGATACCGTATTGCCATGTGGTGTCATAGGCCTTTTCTAAGTCAAAGAAAACAGCCACCAAATGCTGCTTGCGTAGAAATGCATCCTGGATAGAACTCTCCAGGTGTACCAAGTGGTCAATGGTCGAGTGAGCAGCTCGAAAACCACATTGGTACTCAGATAAAAGCCCCTGTTTCTCCAGATACCACACAAGTCGGCGATTTACCATCCTCTCAAATAGCTTATGGAAACAGTTAGTAAGACAAATAGGTCTGAAACTTCCTGAATACTTCGGATTTTTGTCAGGCTTCAGGACAGGAATTACTATGCCTTCTCGCTACTGAGACAGAAACTTGCCCTCTAGCCAGATTCGGTTCAACACACGAAGAGGATATAACACCAAGGTGTTTCAACATCTGGTTATGGACATTATCTGGTCCGGGAGCCGTGTCCTTGCAAAGCACCAAGGCGCTGCGAAGTTCCCACTCCGCAAAGGGCACGTTATAGCCCTCTGACGCTCGAGTGGCAAAACTGAGGTGATGACGTTCTGCCTCCCGCTTCAGAGTGAGGAAATCATGATGGTAATTCCCAGAGCCAGACACATCAGCTAAATGATTAGCAGTCGAGAGTGGTTCAGTGACGACACTGCCTGCAATGGAAATTCCCGGTACCGGTACTGAAGATGATCAATGTATACCCGAAATAAGTCGAAGTTTAGTCCACACTTGAGATGACGGTGTATGTGATGTCATAGACGACACATATCTCTCCCACGAAGCTTTCTTACACTGCCAAATAAGAACTCGTGCTTTAGCACAGAGTTTTTTAAATGTTACCAAGTTGGCCACAGTAGACTGCCTATAATATTTATGAGCGCGACAGCATTCTTTGATAGCTGGTGCAATTTCTTCGTTCCACCAAGGAATGAGTTTTCATCAAGGAGTCCCTGAAAACAATGGAATGGACTCCTCAGTGGCAGCAAGAATAACCTGTGTTACGTACGTTATATTGCTGTCTACGCTCTGCCTGGTCATATCGTTAAAGACAGCTAGGGATGTGAACTTTGGCCAATCAGCACGTTTAAGAATCCATCAAGGAGGAGCCTCGACGGATTTCTGTTTCAACAAAGTAAGAACAATGGGAAAATGGTCACTGTGACAGAGATCATCATGTGTATTCCACTGAAACAGGGGAACCAATGTTCGGCTGCATAGACTAACATCTATGCGAGAGTATGTGCCATAATGTCCACTGAAATGAGTTGGTTCACCTGTATTCCAAATACATAAATCCAGCTCTCTTACTAATGTTTCCAACTCCCTTCCCCTGGAGCAAGGTGTTTCAGTGCCCCATACAGGCTGATGGGCGTTAAAATTACCCAATAAGAGGAATGGAGGTGGAAGCTGATCTATAAGATCAGTGACATCATTTACATTAAGAGGCTGGCCTGGTGGAAAATAAACATTACACACTATTGCTATGACAGGCAGCGGAACTGCTACTGCCTCCAGCGGGGTTCTTAGTGGAACCTCTTCGCTTTAGGTATCAGAATGGACAAAAATGCCAACGCCAGCGGAAGCCCGGTTAGCATAATGTTGTTCTGTCGAATATAGCCGAAAATTTCTTAAGACTGTATGAT
This sequence comes from Anabrus simplex, assembly GCF_040414725.1. NCBI lineage: Eukaryota > Metazoa > Arthropoda > Insecta > Orthoptera > Tettigoniidae > Anabrus > Anabrus simplex. Next base: position 958,550,717 of record NC_090265.1, on the reverse strand, counting down.
GACCTGGTCTGATATTTGTTTCCTGAATGCAGACTATACTCAACGAATACACAATAATGAGCTGGCACAACTCAGCAAGTTGTTGTTGAGTCATCAGTCCATAGACTGGTTTGATGCAGCTCTCCATGCCACCCTATCCTGTGCTAACCTTTTCATTTCTACGTAACTATTGCATCCTACATCTGCTCTAATCTGTTTGTCATATTCATACCTTGGTCTACCCCTACCATTCTTGCCACCTACACTTCCTTCAAAAACCAACTGAACAAGTCCTGGGTGTCTTAAGATGTGTCCTATCATTCTATCTCTTCTTCTCATCAAATGTAGCCAAATCGATCTCCTCTCACCAATTCGATTCAGTATCTCTTCATTCGTGATTCGATCTATCCATCTCACCTTCAGCATTCTTCTGTAACACCACATTTCAAAAGCTTCTATTCTCTTTCTTTCTGAGCTAGTTATCGTCCATGTTTCACTTCCATACAATGCCACGCTCCACACAAAAGTCTTCAAAAACATCTTTCTAATTCCTATATCAATGTTTGAAGTGAGCAAATTTCTTTTCTTAAGAAAGCTCTTCCTTGCTTGTGCTAGTCTGCATTTTATGTCCTCCTTACTTCTGCCATCGTTGGTTATTTTACTACCCAAGTAACAATATTCATCTACTTCCTTTAAGACTTCGTTTCCTAATCTAATATTTCCTACATCACCTGCCTTCGTTCGACTGCACTCCATTACTTTTGTTTTGGACTTATTTATTTTCATCTTGTACTCCTTACCTAAGACTTCATCCATACCATTCAGCAACTTCTCGAGATCTTCTGCAGTCTCAGATAAAATAACAATATCATCCGCAAATCTCAAGGTTTTGATTTCCTCTCCTTGGACTGTGATTCCCTTTCCAAATTTCTCTTTGATTTCCTTTACTGCCTGTTCTATGTAAACATTGAAAAGGAGAGGGGACAAACTGCAGCCTTGCCTCACTCCTTTCTGGATTGCTGCTTCTTTTTCAAAGCCCTCGATTCTTATCACAGCAGACTGATTTGTATACAGGTTGTAGATAATTCTTCGTTCTCGGTATCTGATTCCTATCATCTTCAGAATCATAAATAGCCTGGTCCAATCAACATTATCGAATGCTTTTTCTAGATCTACGAATGCCATGTACGTGGGCTTGTCCTTCTTGATTCGATCTTCTAAGATCAGACGTAAAGTCAGGATTGCTTCACGTGTTCCTACATTTCTTCTGAAGCCAAATTGATCTTCCCCCAACTCAGCTTCAACTTGTTTTTCCATTCTTCTGTAAATAATACGTGTTAAAATTTTGCAGGCATGAGATACTAAACTAATAGTGCGGTAGTTTTCACACCTGTCAGCACCGGCTTTCTTGGGAATAGGTATAACAACATTCTGCCGAAAATCGGATGGGACTTCTCCTGTCTCATACATCTTGCACACTAAATGAAATAACCTTACCATGCTGGTTTCTCCTAAGGCAGTCAGTAATTCAGAGGGAATATCATCAATTATTAATTCCAGGTGCCTTGTTCCTATTTAGGTCACTCACAGCTCTGTCAAACTCTGACCTCAAAATTGGGTCTCCCATTTCATCAGCATCAACAACCTCTTCATGTTCCAGAACGAAATTATCTACATCGTTACCTTGATACAACTGTTGGATATGCTCCTGCCATCTTTCTGCTTTGTCTTCTTCCCCTAGAAGTGGCTTTCCATCTGAGCTCTTAATATTCATGCACCTAGATTTCCTTTCTCCAAAGGTTTCCTTGATTTTCCTGTATGCAGCATCTACCTTTCCCAGGACCATACAGCCTTCAACATCCTTGCACTTCTCCTTCAGCCATTCTTCCTTAGCTACCTTGCACTTTCTATCCACTTCATTCTTTAATCGCCTGTATTCTTTTCTGCCCTCTTCATTTCTAGCATTCTTGTATTTTCGTCGTTCATCAATCAGGTCTAGTATCTCCTGAGTTATCCACTGATTCTTAGTTGATCTTTTCTTCCTTCCTAACATTTCTTCAGCAGCCCTACTGACTTCATTTTTCATGACTCTCCACTCTTCCTCTACTGTGTTTCCTTCGGCCTTTTCATTTAGTCCTTGTGCAACATGTTCCTTGAAACAATCCATCACACTCTTTTCTTTCAAGTTGTCTAGATCCCATATTTTTGCATTCCTTCCTTTCTTCAATTTCTTCAACTTCAGATGGCATTTCATGACCAACAAGTTGTGGTCAGAGTCCACGTCTGCTCCTGGGAAAGTTTTGCAATCCAACACCTGGTTTCTGAATCTCTGCCTAATCATAATGAAGTCTATTTGATATCTTCCAGTGTCTCCAGGTCTCGTCCACGTATACAGCCGTCGTTTGTGGTGTTTGAACCATGTATTGGCGAGGACTAAATTATGGTCAGTGCAGAATTCAACCAGCCGACTTCCTCTTTCGTTCCTTTGTCCCAATCCAAATTCTCCTACTGTGCTACCTTCTCTTCCTTTGCCTACCACTGCATTCCAGTCTCCCATCACAATTAGATTCTCGTCACCTTTGACATATTGTATTAAATCTTCTATCTCCTCATATATTCTTTCAATTTCTTCATCATCCGCTGAACTAGTAGGCATATAGACCTGCACTATTGTGGTGGGCATTGGTTTGGTGTCTATCTTGGCGACAATAATTCTTTCACTATGCTGGTCGTAGTAGCTTATCCGCTGCCCTATTTCCTTATTCATTATTAAACCAACTCCTGCATTACACCTGTTTGATTTCGTATTGATAATTCGGTAGTCGCCTGACCAAAAATCCTGTTCTTCCTGCCAACGTACTTCACTTATACCAACTACATCTAACTTTAGCCTATCCATCTCCCTTTTCAGATTCTCTAACCTACCACAACGATTCAAACTTCTAACATTCCACGCTCCGACTCGCAGAATGTCAGTATCCATCTTCTTGATGATCGCCCCCTCTCGTGTAGTCCCCACCCGGAGATCCGAATGGGGGACTAGTTTACCTCCGGAATATTTTACCCGGGAGGAAGCCATCATCAGTACATCTTTCATACAGAGAGAGCTGCATGTCCTCGGGAGGTGGTTACGGCTGTAGTTTCCCGTTGCTTTCAGCCGTGTAGCAGTATCAACACAGCTAAGCCATGTTGAGTATTATTACAAGGCCGTATCAGTCAATCATCTAGACTGCCGCCTTTGCAACTACCGAAAGGCTGCTACCCCCCTTTCGATGAACCATTCGTTAGTCTGGTCTCTCAACAGATACCCATCCGATATGGTTGCACCTGCGGCCTGGCTATCTGCATCATTGGGACACGCAAGCCTCCCACCGCGGCAAGGTCACATGGTTCGCAGAGGAGGAACTCAGCAAGATGCCTATCATAACCATTACAATTCCACTGTAACAGTGCCATAGTGTGGACTAAAAGGGAAGCATGTTAGGTTATAAGTGGCAGATGCTTTAAAACCTAAGCACTAACTTCAACATCTACATCCGTAGATGTAATGAAAGCTCGATGTCCATCCCGTCATTGATGGACGAGGGGACTGACACCCAGAACTTTGACGCATTTGGGGGGCGGGATGTCCTTCTACGAGGGGAGCACACAGGTTTCGGAGCTGGCATACCTGCTGGCGCTGATGCATACCCTCCAGATGGAGGGCATGATATCCCCTTCAGTTAAAAAATTACGGGTGTGGCTGATATGCAATGGCGGCTGATATGCGAGTACATAATGGTAACTTTGCTTTGGAAGAGTCATTATATTTCTCCGAAAGGTATTGCATGTATCTGTGTTTTTGCATACACGTATTAGAAAACAGCATCTTTTGTCACACACTCTTTCAGTTCAGGAAGTTCACTACTTCGACGATTCCCTACCAGATTTAATATATTTGCCCAATATTGAATATGTTCTTTTACAGGCATGTTATGTTGTTCTAAGTGTTATATTTTGTGCTTTGACAGACTGATAAACCGATAAACAACATTCCTGAAACTCACACAAAACTCTACAGTTGCTCGGTTATACTCTGTAGCTCTTGCAATCTCCAGCACCTTAAACACCAGTAATAAGCATGTTGGAGTTCTTACAAACACTCCAGCACCTTAAACAATATGCTGAAAATGCTCTGGATTCTTGTGACAATTTCAGCAGTAAGGAAGTATACTAAGGGTAATTAATGAGTATGCAACAAGACTTTTGGCAGATTTATAAAATACCTTAATAAACTGCGAACTGAACAAGCTAACACATAATTAAAATCAAAATTAAAATTACCTCTCTCAATGATCTTCTCAACCATATGATTGTTACCATTAGCTTCCTCTAACTTAGCTGCAGTAGTCCATATCTGACGATCCGTGGGAATATTTTCACGTGCTTTGTTTAATACTTTTCGAGCATTTTCATATGTTTCTAACCTGAAATCAAAATATAAATATAACAATCTCTACTTAAGTCAGGAAATTCATAATGCTATTGGCTGCAATGCAACTGTTATGGAGTTCATGATCATCACACAATGGAGGGTATAAGGTCAGTGCAAAAACATCAGCCATTAACCTTGGCAAAACAACTTACAAATTGTACAAAATTGTGTTGATTATCCTCCCAATCAATACTCAACACAGTATTACATTCAATTAAGATGAAATTTTAGATAAGACATGTTTCGACTCGACATAAGGTCATCAACAGTTAAATATATATAATAAACTAAAATCATTACACACACAATATGAAGTGGTTTTAAAAAGTTTTTTCTTAAAAAACATAATGAAAATTAAAAATATAAGATGGTGGTCATTAAAACAGTTTTTGAGCTGGAGGCCTTTTAGTTGCAATTTCTTGTTGTTCCCTGATGCAGTTCAATTGATATCTGTACACTGTTGACTTAATTATTATGTTCAGTCATCGGCTGGCATATGTAAGTTGTTATTGAAGTTGAACCATCTGTTTTCTAGTCTGTAAAGTTGATAATAAAAATCAAATTAAGAATTTAAAAAATGGTGACAAACAGAAAACATTTAAGGTACTGTATGTTTTGATGAACGAAATTAATTTTGTACAATTTGTAAGAAGTCAACCCTCAATACGGATCTATCATGAGATTTAGAGTCGTAACTGGCAAAACGAAATCGATGTGTTACTTCTCACATCAATCAACTTCACACTCATCCTTATGAGGCTATAAGTATCGGAAAGGAACACGATCAACTTTAGCCGTAGTAAATTGTTCTTTAATGTGACAGTAAATTTTCTGATGAAGTTCTCTTGTAATTAACCCTTAGAGTGCCGAGGAGCATGATCGTACTCCTCTCGACTCCCGCTAAAATTGCCGGGAGCCCGTTTGCGCTCTTCTCGCTAGTGCCTTAATAAGCACTAATTACCGAGTCTTGTTTTTTTTTTTTTTTTTGGCTAGTTGCTTTACGTCGCGCCGACACAGATAGGTCTTATGGCGACAATGGGACAGGGAAGGGCTGGGAGTGGGAAGGAAGCGGCCGTGGCCTTAATTAAGGTACAGCCCCAGCATTTGCCTGGTGTGAAAATGGGAAACCACGGAAAACCATTTTCAGGGCTACCGACAGTGGGGTCAGAACCTACTATCTCCCGAATACTGGATACTGGCCGCACTTAAGCGACTGCAGCTATCGAGCTCGGTGCTGAGTCTTGTTTCGCTGATGTATGTTTTATGAAGTGTCACTGAGTAGCTAGTGAAAATGGCACCAAGGCATGATGCTGACGGTGATGTGTTCGCGAACGATGATGAGTTTGTGGAATATTTGAATACCCTATAATGGGAGTGATTCTGAGAATAATGACTCGGAAAGTGGCAGTGGTGAGGTTATGGCGGGAATCACACAAGTAAGTGCTGCGAAAATATCTGAGAGCTTGGAGAATTCCAAACTTCGTGATGGAGCAAATGACGGTCCTGAGAATGAGGATAATGATGATGATTATGATGGTGATAACAGTAATGCTCCTCAAAGATCTGGGTTTTGGGAGGTTTTCGTAGGAAGTGATACTCGTTATCACGCTGCACCTGTCTACTCGGAAAATCCGCCTTGCAACGCGAAACCTATTTCATATTTTTATCTCTTCTTTACTTAGGCTCTGTGGCAGCTAATGGTGACAGAAACGAATAGATATGCTACTCAATTCTTGAGGTCAGCACAACAATTGAAGCCGAAATCCCATGTAAAGCAGTGGCGGCCTGTTACTCTAAAGGAAATGAAAGGTTTTATTGCTGTATTGCTAGAATGATTTCAATAAATACTAGGCAGATTATCCTGGGTTTCTTTTACATCTGACTATGAGCAAGAACACATCATAAGACATCCTGACACATCTTTCTTAGATGAGTACCTATGTATTTCAGGTAACTTTTGTAGGTCTGAACTTAAAAATATAATCTGCTCCAAGCTAATTTCCCAGGAAAAAACATTTTCTTCCCCAAATGTGGCCTTAGTTGGTATTATTTGCTATCAATATCCATAATCAAACTTTCTGAGCAATTTGGGACAATAATCAATTATCTGGATTTAGAATTAGGAGAATTATGTTTCATCTTGTTCCGCCTTGCAATTTGGTCATTGAACGGGTGGCATTCTTAGCATACCCACTATAAACATACGTGGCACTAAGAGGGTTAAACACTTCCAAATGCCATAAAGATACATATAGTTCATTTTGTTAATACAACCAATCATTTAACATTCCAACAACCAATACCAGGTATTTAATGAACAATGTTATGGCCAAGATGAGATTGGTAGTTAAAAAGGCGCAACTGATGACGATAATGCGAACAGATGAGTTGTGGTAGAAAAATTACAGACAGACCTTCAGGATTGCATTAGTCATACAGACTACTCAACAGTGTAAGGGGGTGGGGAGGAGAAAAAATTTTTTTTGAAAGATTGGACAATTTTTGTAATAACGCAGTAGAATCCCTCATATTTTTTGGATGAACAAAAACTTACAAACAAATTTTAAGTATTACCTGGCTAAGGCAAGCCACAGATCAACACTTGTTGGACAACATTCCACAGCTCGACTTAAAAGAATGCGGGCATCTTCAGGGTCTTCTAATTCAACAGCAGCCTTCCATAACCTCACTGAGTTCGGAATATGCTCGAGAGCCTGTCTCAACATATGTAAATGAGTAATTAGTCAAATAATAAAACAAACAGAACATCCACAAAAAAATTTCTCTTAATATTTCCTCTCTTTCCCTGATGTTTCCTGACCTGCTTACAGAAATTTCTCTGACTCACACATACTGTGTGATACATTAATTCAAGTGATGAATCTCATGACCCATAAAGGGTTAAAACATGCCCTAATCTTACTAGTTTTATGAGTGTACATTTCATTTAGTTTTAAATGGCTTGTGTCAATATTGTATTAAACAGGTACACCAATACAAATATATTTTTCTAAAGAATTGTATTAAAAATTGTAAAGTCAATACTAGTTGAAAATCCTATGGAAGAATCTCTTCTCCCAATTAATTATTTGTTATAGCATAAACCCTGATGGTTTGAAGAATGGGACTATCATCAGAACTATGGTGACCTCAGTCAGAGCTTCAAAAAGAAGAAGATATCAATTGTATTTGGAAAAGAAAAATGCATTCAGAAGAGGAAAAAACTTCTAGAAAACATAAAGCATCAATAACACATTTCCAAGGAGTACATTCTTTTTCATTCTCTGTTCCAGCCTAGCTATGGCTAGACCACCTAGTTGCTCGCTACCACTTCCTAGGACAGATAGCAGCACCCTTCAGCACCCAGCCAGAAGTGGTGTGGATGGAAGGGGATGAGAGACTGTTATGCTTGGGTGCCTCGTGCGAGAGGAGACGGGAACATGTGACTGACTATTACCGAGGGCATCAGCCCATTAGTACTCAGTATTATGTATTAATAATGTGTTATAAGTGTCGTAAATGTAATAAATGTTGTTATTTAATCAAGTGAGTGAATTACGTTCAAAACATGGTCCAATTACCGGGCCGGATTATCTACACCACGAGGACCTCGTGAAAGCAGCGTGGCGTGTAGTATGGACGACTAGTTTCTACAGTAACATGGAAATACTTGGAAGTTCACTTCAATGACATCATCTGGCAGTCCCAGGTTCGATGTTCCAGCACCAGAGGTAAACTAAACTGAAGGCAGGTCAGTACTATTCATTTAAGGCTCTCCTTTTCTCCTTGTTATTGTCTTACCCCCTCCATCACGGAATCTTCAACAAGGCAAAAGCTTCTTAAGCAGAGGTCGCAATTTAAAGCGCAACTTACCCGCTCGGAAACATTCGTTGAAAATTTCATCGCTCAACAGCATTCGAATTCGCATGAAATTAAACTGCGATACGAAGACATGAGTGCATTAATGTCGAAGTTTGATGACGTGCAGTCAGAATTAGAATTAGGAGACGTTGAAAACGAGCAAGCTCATGATCAGGCGCGTGCCGAATTCGAAACCAAATACTACAAGGTAAAGGGCGAAATGAGTAAAATAATAGCGAACCTTGAAGAGTTATCACGCGACATGGTAGATTCAGGAAAAACTCAGGTCAGCAGTGTCGCGAGTTTAAAGTTACTGGCTATTAATATTCCACATTTCGATGGAAAATACGAAAACTGGCTCTCATTCGCAGACAGTTTTCAAGTTATGATTCATAACAACAATAAACTGCCAAGTGTTCAGAAATTTCACTACTTAGCATCTGTTCTCAAGGGCCCAGCCAGCCAATTAATTCAAAATTTACCCATCACAGAGGCAAATTATGAGGTAGCGTGGAAAATGTTGAAGGACAGATTTGAGAACAAGAAACTAATAGCAGCTACTCATGTTAAGGCACTCTTAACTTTAAAATCAGTCTCCAGTGAAACAGCCACAGAACTGTTAAGGTACTCTAACACTTTTAATAGTCATTTGAATGCACTCAAGGCCCTAGAACTTAACATTCCACTGCATGAAGTTATTTTGACCCAACTATATGCTCAAGGACTTGATGCTTGTACTAGACGAGACTGGGAATCATCACAAGCAGACACTCGGGTTCCATCACTTGATGACTTGCTGTCATTTGTTGAGCACAAACGGCAAGCTCTGGAGAACTTCCCTAGCTCACAGCATACTGCACCATCGCACAGACAACAAGCTGATAGAAATAAGCCTAAACCTCAAGGGGATACTCAACCACGTTACACTTACACCACTACCAGTCTCATAAAGTGTCCCTGCTGTCATGGTAATCACCCGATATTTAAATGTGAAGAGTTTGCAGCTCTCAGTGTGGAAGATAGACAAAGAAGGGTTAAGGAAATGGACTTATGTTTTAACTGTTTGCGTACACAGCATTCTGCCAAACAGTGCAAATCACGTGGCTGTAAATTATGTAGTAGGAAGCATCACACCTCATTACATAATCCATCAGGTAGAGAGGGAGGTACAGCCCATCAAACTGCATCCAACTCCTTTCACACATACTGCAATACAAAAGACCCTGTAGGGGTTCTGCTGTCCACTTCCATGGTCAAGGTACTAGATTGTAGGGGGCAAATGCAGGTCTGCCGGGCACTTCTTGACAGTGGCAGCCAGGTTAATCTTTGCACTGAAAGTCTAGCACAGCGATTAGGCCTTAAGAAAATGAAGAATCCCATACCAATCAGCGGCATAAATGATTCCATTTCTCAATCAAGGTACAGTGTTCAGTTAGAATTGCAATCCACTGTAAGTAACTTCACTGTGAGTATGACTTGCTCTGTCTTTCCACGTATCACAGGTAACATGCCCAGTAGTCACATTCAGCATGAGCATTGGAACTTGCCCACTGATTTGAAGCTCGCTGACCCCAAGTTCTTCCAGCCAGGTGACATTGAATTGTTAATAGGCGCAGAACATTTCTTTTCATTACTGAAACCTCGGCGCAGAACTCGATCACCAGATTATCCTATCCTTCAAGACACTGAACTAGGATGGATTATTGCTGGACACTACCATCGTAGGGAAGAGAAAAATTCTACTCTAACTACATGTTTCTTGAAGTCAGAGGACAGGTTAGACACCCAACTACAACGGTTCTGGGAAATAGAAGAGCTTACGTCACGAGTCATGACAAGAGAAGAGAGAGCCACAGAAAAACATTTTACAGAGAATACTACTAGGGATGCTACAGGTAGATTCATAGTTCGCTTACCCCTCCAGCAGAAACCTGAGGTTCTGGGAAACTCCTTCAATCATGCCATGTCAAGACTAACTCAGAACGGCGTTTCAGCAGGCAGCCCTCACTTAAGCACGAGTACTCTAACTTTCTTCACGAGTATGAGGCGCTGGGGCATATGGTTAAGGTGGATACATCTACTCAGTCAGGGAATGAAGATGGAAGCTATTATCTACCCCATCATCCAGTTTTTAAGCTTAGTAGCTCGACTACCAAAACTAGGGTAGTATTTGATGCATCTTCTAAAACTTCTAACAACATTTCATTGAATGACACATTAATGGTTGGAACGACAATACAACAGGATCTTTACTCTATCATTCTAAGATTCAGAATGCATACCTTTGCCTTCACCGCAGATATTGCTAAAATGTATCGGCAAGTCATGGTTCATGCAGATGATAGGAAACTTCAGCGGATTATCTGGAGGGAATCACCTAGGGACCCACCCTCTCACTATGAACTGACAACTGTAACATATGGTACAGCATCAGCACCCTTCCTAGCTACCAGATGCCTGCAGCAACTTGCTGAAGATGAAGAATCGAGGTTCCCCAGAGCAGCACAAGTTGTTCGCAGAGATTTTTATGTTGATGATTTATTAAGCGGCTGTGACGATATCCAGGATGCTCTTCAGTTGCAGTCTGAAATTATTAATTTACTAGAGAGTGGAGGATTTCACCTCAGAAAATGGTGTTCAAACCACCCAGCATTACTAGAAGCAGTTTCAGAAGAGGACAGGGAAACCCAGCTGCCTTTAAGTCTTGATGAAGGCACTAGCGTGAAATCTTTAGGCCTATTATGGCATCCAGTTACTGATCATTTTCTCATTTGTGGCAATCTGTATTCAGACAGTCCCTATCATGCTGACTCTCATGTAACTAAACGAAAGGTCTTATCTGTTATTGCATCAATATTTGATCCACTTGGGTTGGTCAGCCCTTTGGTAATTTCTTACAAGGTTTTTATGCAGAAACTTTGGATAGTCAATCTGAACTGGGATGACAGACTACCATCTCAACTAGTCAGAGAATGGGAAGAACTTCACTTTAAGCCACAGGCAGTAAGAGAATTTTATATTGAGCGGTTAGTCACATGTAAGGGACCCCCTGTTGATATACAAATTCATGGTTTTTCTGATGCTTCAGAACAAGCTTATGGAGCTTGTCTTTATGTACGGTCTGTCGTCAAAGGGGGACAGACCTGTGTCAGATTATTATGTTCTAAATCCAGAGTAGCACCGGTGAAGAAACTAACACTACCAAGACTTGAACTGTGTGGAGCGCTACTACTTGCCCGACTACTCCACAAAACCCTTCCAGCTTTGTCTCTGCCAGTCAGCAAGCTGTACCTGTGGACAGACTCCATCATTGTATTAGCCTGGATCGCATCTCCTGCTACTCGCTGGAAAACATTTGTGGCCAACCGAGTCTCTTCAATTCAAGAATACACTCACAAGGCTGAATGGAGACATGTTCCTACCAGTTGTAATCCAGCAGATTTAATATCCAGAGGTGTTGCTCCAGAACAACTACGAGGTATGAACCTGTGGTGGCACGGACCATCCTGGTTAACTGAGCCCACTGAATCATGGCCAGACACAAGCTCAGACCATGCAGAAGAGGAACTACCTGAGTCACGAAGCACACTTCCTGTAGTTATGTTGATAGGTACAAACTGGGATGAACTTATGCTGAAGTACTCGTCACTGTCCCGACTGACTCGAGTTACTGCATATTGTTGGCGATTTATTCACAATAGTGCCAATCCTCAAGACAAGAGGTTAGGGATATTAAGTACACAAGAGCTGCAGATGGCCTTGAACTCCTGTATCAAAATTGCACAACAAGTGTGTTACGCTCAAGAGATAGCCAGTCTCAACTCTAAGTGTTGCATCTCAAGGAAGAGTAAAATTGCTGATTTACATCCTTTCTTAGATGATAAGGGAATGCTAAGGGTAGGAGGAAGACTAGTAAATTCAAAACTACCTTATGACACTAAGCACCAGCTTATCCTTCCTCCCCAGCATGCTCTCACAAACCTTGTTGTGATGGCAGAACACATTAGGCTTTTACATGCAGGTGCTCAATTAGTAATTGCATCATTAAGAGAAAGATTCTGGATTCCCACGGCTAGGGCAGTTGTTCGAAGAGTCATCCACAAGTGCCTGACCTGTTTTAGATTCAAGGCGTCAACAGCTGAACAGCTGATGGGACAGCTCCCTGTTACCAGAGTGCAACAGAGTCGCCCATTTCTTAATGTAGGAACTGATTATGCTGGTCCTTTCTTCGTCAAGAGGGGAAATGTGAGAAGCAAACAGACAACGAAGAGCTACATTGCATTGTTCATCTGTCTGGCTACCAAGGCTCTTCACCTGGAGGTAGTGAGTGACCTCTCTACTGATGCCTTTATGGCAGCCCTGAGGAGATTCATAGCTCGACGTGGGAAATGCTCCATCATCTATAGTGATAATGGGACTAACTTCATTGGTGCCAATAGAAGAATGCAGGATCTCCAAAAACTATTCCTTTCAACCAGCTTTTGTGAAGAGATAAGGAATTCATTAGCGATGGAAGGCATCACGTGGCACTTTATACCTCCCAGCTCTCCACACTTTGGTGGACTGTGGGAAGCAGCTGTCAAGTCCATGAAGTACCACTTGAGAAGAGTTGCGGGTAATGCGCTATTGACATTTGAGGAGCTATGTACCCTTACTGCACAGATAGAAGCCTGTCTTAATTCTCGCCCCCTATCTGCCTTATCTAATGACCCCAGTGACCTTAATTATTTATCACCTGCTCATTTCCTAATTGGTGCCCCCCTTACAACCATCCCTGAGCCTGACATTACTGACCTGCCCATCAACAGATTGGCTCGATGGCAGCGTATCCAGTCAATGCAGCAGCAGTTGTGGAAGAGGTGGTCTGCCGATTACCTGAACTCACTGCAGCAGAGGAAAAAATGGACCTGTCCCAAGGAGAACCTATCTACTGGTACAGTTGTTCTTCTGAAGGAGGACAATCTTCCTCCTCTCTGTTGGAAGTTGGCTGTGGTGGAGACTGTTCACCCTGGGAAGGATGGACTTGCACGAGTGGCTACCATCAGAACAACCAGTGGTCTTTTTAAACGACCTGTTAACAAGTTAATTCCATTACCTATTGAGAACTAAACAGGATCGTTGTGGCTAAAATATAATGTGTTTCATGTGAATATTTTTTCTTGTTCATTTCAGAGTGTAATTATGGTGTTGTGTGTGCGTGATTTGAACTGAGAACTTATAGTGTGCTTAATTCATATTGCATAATAATGGATGAGGACACAGTCAACCTACTTAGTACCTTCTGTTAACAGTGTGTAAATATTTTGTTGCTTATGTTTCTGTTTTGCCTATGTTTATATGTATATTTTGTTGAATGATTAACTCATTTTGGTTACTGTACATGAACTCTGTATGTCAGTGCCTGTGTGATATTTGAACTGAACTCTCATGAGGGGATATCAGGCAATTTAATTCGGTTGAATCATGGTGATTCAACGGTGGGGAGCATGTTCCGGCCTAGCTATGGCTAGACCACCTAGTTGCTCGCTACCACTTCCTAGGACAGATAGCAGCACCCTTCAGCACCCAGCCGGAAGTGGTGTGGATGGAAGGGGATGAGAGACTGTTATGCTTGGGTGCCTCGTGCGAGAGGAGACGGGAACATGTGACTGACTATTACCGAGGGCATCAGCCCATTAGTACTCAGTATTATGTATTAATAATGTGTTATAAGTGTCGTAAATGTAATAAATGTTGTTATTTAATCAAGTGAGTGAATTACGTTCATAACATTCTCACTTTGAATAATTTATTTTCAATTTTGAAAAACTATAGTAAACATGACCTACTTTTGATCTGCAATATACTTTAAATCTACACAAGTTCGTATTAGGTTGCTGTAGTTTAATAATTTTTGTACTACAGTATACAATTACTCTATTAATTTTAATAATTTTTGTACTACAGTATACAATTACTCTATTAATAAGTCAATTGTAACTTTGTTGTTAGCAATTCTTGTTTATTCCTTTAGTAATGACTAAAATGTAATTTTATTGTTACAATTAAAACTCTTGTTTTGTATTATACATGTCTCATAGCTCTATTTACAGTATGCAAACTGCATATGCCAATATCAAGAAAATATTTGGCTTCTGGGTTTAACACTTGCAAATGTCTTTGACGTTCTTTCATAAAACCGAGGTTAATGTTTGGTCCATCCATTGAGACTTGCAAAATAAAGTAAAGAAGAATCAAGAAAAAGTTTTTCAAGGGACCACTCAAAAAAATAAAAATTTAAGCAGGAAACTTTTTTTATTTTTCTGCTAGTGGCTTTACATTGCACCAACACAGATAGGTCTTATGGCGGCGATAGGAAACTTATTAAAAGGTTAAAAAGGGTAATTCCTGAAAACTTATACCCTGAAATACACAGCTGGTAGATTTCCTTCTTTATGAATGATAACAAAATAGGCCGATATATACATTTTACTTTATCTCTAAAAATACCTGTCATGGTAATCACATTTAAATACTGTGCCTCTTCTTTTAGCAGCTCATATATATAAACAGGGTTATTCACCTAAGATGTTACACAGAAATAACGTCTAAACTATTAAAGATATCGGTATTCTGTTTTCATATTCATAAATGATACCCAGGGGTTTGTAAAATAATGTGCTGCTTATTCTCATGGGGTGATTAATAACCAAGATATTGATACTAACTCCATATTTTTAAGTGGAACGGTACAAATACATACAGCTGACCTAAAAGTTCAACTGCGTATAAGTTCAAATATGTAAGTATTTTCAAAATCGGACAGTTACTTTTTACGATATCAATAAAAACTGCTTTTGGGCTTTTGCATGCCGCATCAGACAGCGTGCAGTCGGCCAAGGATGTACTGACACGCAAGCTGTTTCCTAGCTTTGATTCCAGCCACAGAACGGATACCAGTCATGTACTTTAAACTATCATACACATAATGTGATGTACCATAACACACCCAGGGTGTACAATGTTATCATATGACTGGCAAACACACAACGGGAAAGGGAGATGTTTTTTGTTTTGTTTTGAAATCCATGTGTAACAGGTTACACTCTTTTTGGCGTCTTTCCTCACGGACGGGAATGGGAAGGATTTGGAAAGGACGTCGGCCGTGGCCTATCTCAAAGGTACCAATCTGGCATTTGCCTGGTGTTGAACGTGGGACACCATGAAAATTACTTTCAGGTCGGACGAGGCAGGACTCAAACCTTGCACAAGAGATAGGAAGAAATACTTAGAACATTAAAAGGCTGGATAGTAACTGTACATTATTAAGTGGTACCGTACTGTATTACACATTTAAAAAATATCCGAATACAAAAGTCTAGGCCCTACTTGGAAAATAAATTGTCCAGCATTGATTGATTGATTGATTGAGGCTTTTACTGCTTGCTTTTACTGCTTTCTTGCTGTATAAAACTTTCCATTTCTCACATCATCATCCTATTATTATTATTCTTATTCTTATTCTTATTATTATTATTTCCTGCCTGAATTTCCTTGCAGGTCTGATCACTGGTCTGCTCCTCGCAAAATGATTACCATATCATCAATGGCAGTAAAGTCAGTGAACTTACTGGTTATCTCCATCCTCTCCTGTATGGTTCCCCAGCACTCTGGCTCGTCATCACCAACTTCCATAACAACGGTGCTGTTGGTACCAGCAATGAAGCCTGCTTTCTTGAAGCAATTTGTGATTATTACAAGCTCTACCAAATCCCATGATGAGGCAATGAAATGCATAGTGTCCAAAACAGAGGGCTTGTAGATGAGTCTAGTCTGCTTTCATGTGTAGCATCCAGTGCACGATGATTTTCGGTACCTCTGCTTCAATAATGATCCCTTGGTCCATGGGCTGTAGTACCAATGTATACATACACACACACATATCCCGCATTGTTCCATCTTAAGCGATAGGTCGGCGAACAAGGCTTATCCACCAGTTCCGGTCTCTGAACTTCTCTCCTTTGATGCTTTCCGAAGTATGTCCTCACTATTCAATGTCAATCTTCATCATGTTCTTGTACCAGAGTCTTGGTCGCCCACTTCGTCTTTTGTCTAAGTTTTAGATCATACATTTGCTTCGGTAATCTGTTATCTCCAATGCGTCGCATATGTCCATACCATCTCAGTCGCTGCAATGTTATTTTGTCCTGCAGTCTTACAATGTGAGCCTGCTTGCGGATTTCCTCATTACGGACTCTGTCCCTCTGTGTTTTACCGATCATGCTACAGACAAATCTCATTTCTGCTGCCTGGATTCTACTGCCATCTTTATTTCTTACGGTCCATGTTTCGTTACCATAGGTCAGGAATGGTACATAACAGGTTTCGTATATGACTCTCTTACATTTTGTTGGTATTTTCTTGTTCCATATTTTGTAGAAGTTGCTACCTGTCTGAATTCTGTGGGAAATTTCCTTGTCTATAGAACCAGTATCAGACTTAGCACTTCCAAGATATTTGAATTGATGGTCAATCTGTAGCTGTTTCCCCTCAATTTCAATGTGTCCCACTGGTTGTCCGTATCTTTTCATGACCGTAACCTCACTTTTCTCTTGACTGAAGATGAGTCCATATTCTTTAGCAGCTTCTGTCCAGGAGTTTGTTTGTTCTTGAAGGTCTTCTTTAGTGTCTCCCCACAAGCATATATCGCCAGCAAACAAGATAATATAGTATTTGGTGGGAAAAAAAATCTACCTTAAATGTTCCTTAAACTCTTTGCGATGAGCAGGACAGTGGTCCATAAACACCATGGTCTTCTTTTTCTTGCTCCCCATGTTGGCATCTAGTGCTTGCATGTACTCTTCAAATAGGGAACTTATCACCCCAGCTGACTTGTTGCTGGTGTACTTACACGGTAAAGTATTAACATTGTTTAAACAGTGGAACTTCCTAGCAGCAGTAGTTTTTCAGTTCCTTCCATATTCATACCAACTAGTACTGTAGCTCACAATTTTCCCCTGTGGCAAGATCCTCCCTTCAAAACAAGAGAGGGGTGGCCTGATATATATATATATATAAGTCTGAATTCATCAATATTCAAAATGTCACAAGGTTTGCAACTGTTTATTTTAGCAGGCAGAATTGTTTCCTTTCATGTCCCACTTCCTCTGCCCTTACACTTGCTGCTTCGCCATTAATTGTTTTGTAAACAATGCCGGCTCGATTTTTAAAGTGGTCCAGCCACCCGTTCGATGCAGAAAAAGGCACCTTTAATCTGCAAGCAATTTCTGCTTTAGCCTTCATAATAGTTCTACTCAAAGGTATATTAAAACTTCGCTGCTGTTTGAACCATATTAGCTGAGCTTTTTCTACTTCATCGAACTTCCCAGATTTAACTTTATCGCAATTTGCTGAAGTATTTTCTGCAGAGGCAAAGGTCTATCTTGGCTACGATGTCGTTGAAAGCAGATGGTGACATCCCCAGCTCCTTCACCAAAGCATCATGGAAAAGTGTATAAGACTCCACTTTCCTGACAATCTCCACCTTGTCTTTAATTGTCAGTGCTTTTTGCTTGATCCCTTTCCCCCGAGTTCCACTCATTTTCACTTAAAATCAACATTTGCATGCTGACATTGTAACGAACTACACTGACTATTCACACTAATTACAACGCTACACTACATTAAAGAGTATGCGCTTTGGCTTACAAGCATGCTACATCTCGTTAACGTGTGTTTTCTATCTCCTTCACACCCCTTACACCTGCTTCAAGGCTAACAGCAGTAAATGAGAAATCTAGCAACTTGTTCTAAGAACCTATATCACTCCTGCATTCCTACTGGTTGTCATAACCACAGGTGAAGTTTTTTACCGGTTGAGTAATAATTTGTCTCTACCATCAAGACCACCTCTTTATATACGTGCCTGGCCAGGTGTTTAGAAAGATACATTTTCTCGTAAATTCTAGAGTGCTTAAGGCCCAGATATAATGTACAGAATATTCTAGCGAGTTCTTGTCTACCCAGTACCATTCTGGATGTTACAGTGTGTTTCACAATTCTGTAGTGGATTTCAAATCATTAATACATTATATAATATTAATTACAGGTGCTTACATTAACTAAACTCATATAAATAAATATCTACATACAGCAAATGTTTCATGACATAACCTCACAAATAATGTGATCATAAACTAATAATGTTACTAATAAGTGGATGTACATCACAAGTCATAATAATAATAATCATCATAATCGTAAAATAATAATGATAACAACAATTCAAGCTCGATACTTGCATTATTTACCCATGGATGAGAGAATATTGTTTTCAAGTTATATCAGTTTATCACGCTTGCGTCAAGGTAAGGGAATATTATAATTCCTAACATTGTGTTTTCCACCATAGTATTTTATTTGTATTTTATTTGAGCCGTTAAAGTAACTTAGCTTCATATATTTACAATTGGATTTATGGTTTAACGTCGAGCTAGAAATGTTTTCTATGTGTACCTGACATCCTTTTCTCTAGCTCAAATTTTCTCCCCATAGTGCCTGACATACAGTTTATATCTGTACATGTGTGGGGGTGGGATGATAATGTTGATTTTTGGTCTTATTTTGGTTCTCCTGAAATTTTTCCATGTGAGCAGTTTATGGTACCGTTCTGATATAATCGGGCGAATTGGCCGTACGGTTAGAGGCGTGCAGCTGTGAGCTTGCATCCGGGAGATAGTGGTTCGAATCCCACTGTCGGCAGCCCTGAAGATGGTTTTTCGTGGTTTCCCATTTTCATACCAGGCAAATGCTGGGGCTGTACCTTAATTAAGGCGACGGCCGCTTCCTTCCACATCCTAGGCCTTTCCTATCCCATCGTCGCCATAAGACCTATCTGTGTTGGTGAAACTTAAAACAAAAAAAACACCGTTCTGATATATACACTGTCGCGTTTCTTGATTCTGTTCAGGCACTTTTCGAGGCTATTAGCAAGAGATGATTTTATAATGTCTCATACATATGGTTTATATTTGGATGTGTGTGCGTGTGTGGTGATATGTATGTTGGAGCCTTTGTTTTGGTCTTATTCTGGTTCTCATCACATGGGATTTTTCAATGTAAGCGGTCGAGAGAGAGCTCGGTGGTGCACATAGTGAGAAAAATAACTTATATTGAAGATAATCGATCCCATTCAAAATAACCGCTGGAGTGAACATATACTGACAAAGGAAAAAGAATGCACACGTAATCACTCATAATAATGGATGCATCAGTGATAGGTTTCTTGCTGTAACCGAAAGATAATACACAGTTTAATATAGGAATTTTCAGAGGACAGAAAAAACTGTTGTTACAACGGAGTTCTTGCTATATACCGTACTCACTATAGCGGATGTCTACTGTTCTTAAAAATGATACCTTGAGCAAACAGTGTATTTACCTTTCTGTATACTTTCCTCTTGGCTTTGGTCTCCAACTCTAGATCGGCTGCCTTGATCCAAATGCGTACTGAGGTGGGGATATGACGTACAGCTTGGGCTATCACGGCACGGGCTGTATCAGGAGGCTGTAATCGGGCTGCCTCCAGCCACAAATCTTCAGATTTGGGGTTAACCTTTTATCAAATTTATAAGAACAATTTTCATAAACTATCTATATAAGCACAAAGAATTAAGATTGTAATGAAACAATAAGAATACAATACAAAGAATAAAATGAAGGTAGTTATCTATGGAAAACTCACACTTATAAAGTGATCACAGAGAATTAGTAACACAAATATGAGGAATGTAAGAATTAATATCACTGGTGAATTGTCAGGTTGAGACGACAAAATGACAGTATTATTGTCAAAGAAACTAAAAGTTGTTTAGCTGCATTTAATGCGGTTAGTTAGGAGAACTTCATCCCACACACTTTATGGTTATGCCATTTTATAACACAAGAGGAAAAAAAAATACAAGGTAAAAGGAAAGAAGAAAAATGTACAAATATATAATGTTATAGTACAAGTAAGCACACAAAAGTAGTAAACACTTATAGAGATTGTGTGTAAGTGATTTCTCAAATTTGACAATACTGTACATCAGTATCCACTTGTATAGGGATCTTGACATTCTTTCAATTAGGCCACAGAATGCTAATTTGTGGACAGTGTAAAACTAAACCTCGGGAGCCTGTCTGGAATGTGAAAGTTTATTTTTTTCTGGGAGTTGTGAGCAATTCACCAAGGAATGGAATAATTTAAAAATGAAAAGTGTATCTAGTAATTCACAACGTTGTGATAGACCATGCAGATTTAATGACTGTTCTAAGGCTATATAATCAACATTATAGTAAGTGAATCCTGCTCTAAATGAATATAAATGAAGACATTTATATTGCACTTAATCTAATCTACGAATAGTGGGCTAACATCACAATATTCAATGAGGAAGGAAAGTAAAGAAATGAACTGAAAATGATAATGACTGACTTATTTAGAAAACTTCCAAACTAAAGTTATAGCAAAGAAACATCTGGCCCAGGAAGGAGGAAAATTCTTCATTCTTTTTAACTTGGAGATAAGGCTGTTCGGCTGCACAGCTGAGCTTTCTGTGCGTTTTGTCAACAGTATGGACTGAGGATATCTGAATGCTGTTCTGTGCAGCCGTTCAAGATCTGAAGGGGGGGAAAAAAGAAAATTAAAAAGCTTTCATATATGACACTAGAGCTTGCCAACTCCAACTGAAACCCTGCAAGAAATGTGAACTTCTGAAAACTCTCACCTGCCCTTCTGGCCCTAGTCATGCAAGACCCATAGCCTTCTGATTTGTACAGGGGAGTGTCTTGTCACAGCCAACAGAAGCAGAGAGCACTCAATGTTGCTGAATAGTGACCGCAGGTCAGTGCTCGTCCAGCTTTCATGGGAGACATTAATTGAAGTGCTACAGCTCCGTGCTTTGTTACTGTACGTGGCTTGACAACATCAAGGTATATGCTTGGTGGAACCAGGCCTAAATAGCCAGTGCTGCCAGCTCTTGCACAATAAGTGTTGTATGCAGTGTGAGATTTTCGCTAGTGTCTTTGATGGAATTCGACATTTTACCCTATCCAAAGTATATTATCTCCATGTGTTAAGTAATGGCAAGTGCTAAAAACAACGCTGCTCATAATAAAGTTGAGAGAGATGGTATGCAATGTAACTGCTTTCTTTAATTTAGAACAGGCTGCAAAATTCTTTAGCCTGTCTTCTGTCAAGAAACTAAACAAGCTTCGGCAGCAACAGGAAAATACGTGACACTTCTTAAGAAACACCAGCAGGAAGGTGATAGTGCCTGAGAATAATGGGAGAAAGTTATCCCCTCCAGGTAAAAACAGAGCAGTGAATAAGAAAATCATACTGAATGATATGTATAAGTGCATCATCAAGCAGAAGGTTCAGAAGTATTACAAAAAGAAGAAAATACCAACATTAAGAAAATTATGATCTACGCTCCCTGACGACAAAGATTACAAGGGGAGTCACGTCACGAACATCTGTGGTAAATGTTGCATTCTCTCCCATTATCCTTCAAACCCCAATAATAGCAAGGATAACGGCAGACACATTTGTGGAACATGCAAAAGCACCACCCACTGCCAACAGGCAGATAAGAGGCGCATGAAATAACATACCAAACACAGGAAACAAGGCAACATGAACTACTTGAAATCAAACACCAGTTAGTTTTATCCTAAATTTAATGAAATTAACATAAATGAAAGAAACACATTAGAGCAACAAACTAGTAATGTGGAAACACTAGAATAACAGCAATCTCCCATAAATAAAACTGGGATACAAACCAAAGAAATAAATGTAGTAAAGTAAATAAATGGTAAAATAAAAGGTTAACAATTAAGAAGGCAATAAATAATTTAGGGAATTCAGGTAATTTTGGTCAACCTAAAAAAAAAAAAAAAAAAAAAAAAAAAATTACTACCAGTTTTTACCTTCATAACATACAAATTTTCACCTACAGAGAAAAATAAATATGTTGTCCAAGCATTCCCTTTTTCTGGTAAATATTCCACCAGTATAAACTTAAAATCACATAAACAAACCTGTTTATTAATATGGGATAAATTCCACATAATTATCGGACCCCAAATAACATCTGATACTGGTACATTTCTGACACATCCCAAGAAAAACACGCACAAAACGTCTCATGAAATCAAGGAAAATGATGTTACACGAACCCACACAAATATAATAAAACAGCAAGTAAGGCATCTTGCAAGTAAGACACACGACGACAGTGACAAGAGAAAACGTCACTCA
This sequence comes from Anabrus simplex, assembly GCF_040414725.1. Lineage (NCBI taxonomy): Eukaryota > Metazoa > Arthropoda > Insecta > Orthoptera > Tettigoniidae > Anabrus > Anabrus simplex. Next base: position 958,528,119 of record NC_090265.1, on the reverse strand, counting down.
AGCATGACATCGCAGCACAAGTTCAAGAACGGCAATGTTAAGTCATATTTTAAAGCCCCAAAGAAAAATTCAGTACCATAAATTGAAATAAAATAAGGTACAACAGGGTAAGTAACATATAAAATTCCACACATCGAATATATCATGTAACAGAACAGATCCAGGCACCGAACCCCACTATCCACAGCGACATACACATGTCATTGTTTTGTCATTATCAAAAACAAAATGACGCTATGTATCAAGCCCGGCTCAACCAACGAAAAATGAGGATAACAAAGCACAGAAAATGAGATGGATAGCACGATCTGTCATCATGTACCGCAATCAACTTGTTTGTTGTTTGTCCAACCCTTGTCCCGTTTCTCTAGGGGTCGGGTATGAGGTGAGATGAATCAAGATAATGCAAGGTAAGGACGACAGCAATACCACATAATCCAACTGATGAAATTTACAAGGATAGAAATTAATTTTAAATACTAAATAAATATTCCATCTAGGCAAAAGATGACCTCTACAACACCTTAAAGTTTTCAAATTTTAAAATAGTTTGTAGAATATAACAGGTTTAAATGCAATATAAAAATTGGGCTCAAAACAAATCACATAGAACCAAGCTATGCCTGAAACACAATGCACACTAACATTTGACCGTAACAATTAATATTATGTCATTCTTACACCACCTGAAGCAATTCACACCATAATTTAAGTATCTAGAGTGCTTGGATAAAATTTTCTTCAGTGACATTAATAATACACTGACTGACAGAGCAAATGCAACACAAGGAAGGAGTGGTCAGAACTTTATGCCAATTGCAGGGTAGACTGACGTCACTGAGGTATGCTCATGATGTGAAATGCGCCGCTGTGCTGCACACGTAGCGAACGATAAATGGGACAAGGCGTTGGCGAATGGCCCACTTTGTACCGCGATTTCTCAGCCGACAGTCATTGTAGAACGTGTTGTCGTGTGCCACAGGACACGTGTATAGCTAAGAATGCCAGGCCGCCGTCAACGGAGGCATTTCCAGCAGACAGATGACTTTACGAGGGGTGTGGTGATCGGGCTGAGAAGGGCAGGTTGGTCGCTTCGTCAAATCGCAGCCGATACCCATGGGGATGTGTCCACGGTGCAGCGCCTGTGGTGAAGATGGTTGGCGCAGGGACATGTGGCACGTGCGAGGGGTCCAGGCGCAGCCCGAGTGACGTCAGCACGCGAGGATTGGCGCATCCGCCGCCAAGCGGTGGCAGCCCCGCACGTCACGTCAACCGCCATTCTTCAGCATGTGCAAGACACCCTGGCTGTTCCAATATCGACCAGAACAATTTCCCGTCGATTGGTTGAAGGAGGCCTGCACTCCCGGCGTCCGCTCAGAAGACTACCATTGACTCCACAGCATAGACGTGCACGCCTGGCATGGTGCCGGGCTAGAGCGACTTGGATGAGGGAATGGCGGAACGTCGTGTTCTCCGATGAGTCACGCTTCTGTTCTGTCAGTGATAGTCACCGCAGACGAGTGTGGCGTCGGCGTGGAGAAAGGTCAAATCCGGCAGTAACTGTGGAGCGCCCTACCGCTAGACAACGCGGCATCATGGTTTGGGGCGCTACTGCGTATGATTCCACGTCACCTCTAGTGCGTATTCAAGGCACGTTAAATGCCCACCGCTACGTGCAGCATGTGCTGCGGCCGGTGGCACTCCCGTACCTTCAGAGGCTGCCCAATGCTCTGTTTCAGCAGGATAATGCCCGCCCACACACTGCTCGCATCTCCCAATAGGCTCTACGAGGTGTACAGTTGCTTCCGTGGCCAGCGTACTCTCCGGATCTCTCACCAATTGAACATGTGTGGGATCTCATTGGACGCCGTTTGCAAACTCTGCCCCAGCCTCGTACGGACGACCAACTGTGGCAAATGGTTGACAGAGACTGGAGAACCATCCCTCAGGACACCATCCGCACTCTTATTGACTCTGTACCTCGACGTGTTTCTGCGTGCATCGCCGCTCGCGGTGGTCCTACATCCTACTGAGTCGATGCCGTGCACATTGTGTAACCTGCATATCGGTTTGAAATAAACATCAATTATTCGTCCGTGCCGTCTCTGTTTTTTCCCCAACTTTCATCCCTTTCGAACCACTCCTTCTTGGTGTTGCATTTGCTCTGTCAGTCAATGTAATAATAATAATAATAATAATAATAATAATAATAATAATAATAATAATAATAATAATAATAATATGGTTGGCTGAACATGTTAAAAAGGCAATTAATTACAGGCAGTAATTTAACTGTCTCTGGTAATCTTCAAAACCAGTAGTTGTTTTAAACACAAAATATGTTCCAAAATGCCTCAAAATAGTATACATGAAATGACGAAGTCTTCGTAAGGTTCGTATAGCATAGTAGGTGGTAAACAACCAGTCAGTCATAAATAAATGGCACCACATACCACAAGGCAGGAAATTAGTCATAGTTTTTTTAACATTCGGTTCAAGACACAGTTAAATATATACCAGGGTAATGGAGCTTAAGAGATACTCAAAGACAAAGACACAACAAAGAAAGTTCAGTTCTGCAATATAATAAACAGGTACGCTACTTACGTACTGGTTCATATTCCAAGCAAAACACACACAAAATTTGTGAAAAAGGAAATTAATAAAAGAATCCACCACTCAGGTAACAGTCTTGAGGTTATTCCAGGGTCAAAGCCCTTCTTGAAGAGGAGGCCTGGACCTGCAACGGTTTTTCTTACACATTGGCCGAAGATCGTAATGTTATTTGCATGTTTCATTCAAAGCAACATGACTAGCAAGCTTGCTGGCTACAACTGCTGAGGTTACACAGTCTACCGCCAGGTAATGTGTCAAATCGTCATAGTACGTGGACAAGTACCAACCGGCTAAAATTTCAGTTCTCAACAAAACAACTGAACATACTCAATTCACCTTAAACTGACAGTTCAAAGTCTCTGAAATATGATGGAGTTCATGTCAAAACCATAATAATACTTGTAATGGTTAATACCAGCACAATTCAATAAGCTTTAAATTTAAGAAGTGTCAAAATAAAAGAAAAATACTTAAGGAAAGAATGGATATTGTGTGTACCTGGGAACTTGACAAGAGAATGACATGCTAGGTGACAAGAAGAGATCTGTTATATTTTTGGATGAAACATATATCCATCTATCGTACATTGTAAAACAGTGATGGCAGGACGATTCAAATGAAAATATACTGACTTTGGATTGTGCAGGTCAGAAGTGGATCACAGTTCATGTAGGTAGTGAAAAAGGGTTTGTACTAGACAGACTGTGCATGTTCAAATTGAAAACTAAAGCTGGAGATTATCATGACAAAATAAATGGCAAGAACTTCATCACTTGGATAAAAACACAGCTGGTACCGAATATATTGTATCATAGTCATGGACAATGAAACATAACACACCCATACAGTAGGAAATATAAGATAAAGACCAGGCTAATGATAAATAACATACAATGAAGAAGACCCATGCAAGTATTAATTACTTAACTTGGTGCAATTGTGTAAAATGCACCAGGACATGCCATGGATGATTATTTGAAATCTTTGCGTGACTTGGTGGTAAAATTACCTCCATATCACTGTGATCTGAACCCAACAGAATTAATATGGAGAACTGTAAAGCATCGAATTACTGACAAAAATGTGAACCAGTTACTCAAGGACAAAGCGCATCATAACAGACTCTTTTGCAACTGTTATGAATGAATGGAATGAAGCAATTGAAGAATGGGCAAAAGAGAAAAATTGTTGTTCTTACGCAAGGATCAAGGAATGGCAGAGAAAGTGTAAAAGTTCAGTGGGTACCACTAAAGGTAGCAAGAACATTTCATTACCTTGGGAGTGTGATATCGAAAAACAGAAGAATGACACAGGAAATAAGCACCACAGTGCAGTTAGCTGGACAGTTTTAGTAGGATGTGAGAGGACTTGTTATGGAGTAAGGCAGAACCAATATGATGCAAGGAAATCATGTGCAAAAACTACTTTCTACCAATTATGATGTACGGAGCTGAAACTTGGGTAACAACCAAAGCAAAGGAAAGTAAAATCCAGGCAAATGAAATGAAATTGCTAAGAAGTATGCTGACCAAGACAAGACAGAACCAAATAAGAAATACAGTAATACAAAAAACACTAGGGGTGTACAAAGTGGGAAAGCGAGTAGAACAATTAGGACTGAAGTATGGGCACATTAAAAGAATGAGAGGAACGAGGATCCCGAAGTTGAAGCTTGAACTGAAGGTTGGAGGGAAAAGACCTACAGATAGACCTGGGAAACACTGGAGAGAACAAACTGAAAATGATTTATGGAAGAAAGTGGCAAACTTTCAAAATGTCTTTGATGAAGAATGGTGGAAAGACAGGCAGGGATGAACATCAATGATCCACAATTCAATCCAAGATCAAATTGGACAATGGGAATGATGACGACGACGATGACGACGACGACGACGACGAGTGATGAATGGAAGAAAGACACGTTGACAAGTTATTAGCTGAGTATTGGAAGAGGGGTAGACTACTTCAAGACATTGAAGAAAATGAAAATCCACAGCCTGTTTCCAGTCATTTGACCAGGTCAGGAGGGAACAAATGAAGCCCCCATCTAGCAACGAGGATAGGAATCGTGCTGGCTGCCAAAGCCTGTCGCACTGCTCTGGGACAATGATTAATGATTGAAAGATGAAATGAAATGATATTGGAGAGTGTTGCTGGAATGAAAGAAGACAGTAAAAACCACCCAGAGAAAAAACCTGCCCCACCTCTGCTTTGTCCAGCACGAATCTCACATGGAAAAACCGCGATTTAAACCACGGAACCCAGTGGTGAAAGGCCGGCCTGCTGTGCCACTGAGCCACAGAGGCTCCCTCGAAGACACTGAAGAACTCATGACGGCAGTGACAGTGATAGTGATTTCAACATTGAAAATGACAGTTCAGCTGACAATGAAATATCAGAAATATAGGAACTTACGAGTATCAGTATTTACGAATGGCCAGTACCCTTTGTAAGCACCTCAACATTACACTGCGAGATCACATCTGAACTGGATATTGCTTATTCGATATGGTAAGGTGGTTTTTATAAGTGTATTACGGTAAATTGTTCTCGTCGTGTTAACAGCTGAACTTTCGAATGTAAGTATCGATTCTCAGAAGTTCTCGAATGCATTACATTCAATTCTGCCCGTCACTAATCCTATCAAATTGGAAAGAGAAAAAAATATCAAAACTTCAGAAATTACGGTTATTTGTGACCTTGGACTCAGCTGGAAAGCGCGCTCGCTGCACATGTCAGTACGAGTTGGAAATGATACAAACCATTTACAAGTAACGTGCACAAATGAAACAACTGCGGTTTCTGACTTTTAACATGAAAACGTAAAATTCCCTGTCTTATATTAAGACCAAAACAGTAATAGGCAATCCCAAGACTTCCCATGGCCTTTTGTTGTGAGGTGCAACATCTGTTCTTGTCTCGATAACATAGCGACAAGTAGCAGCGCACCTAATAAGGTCATTGACAGCAGAGAGCAAGTACATGTTTGTTTATTCAGACTAGTGCAATAATATTTCGTTCATGGTTAAATTTAGCAAACAATCGAACTGAAGAATTTGACGGTTATAAAAGTAACTAGCATGGTCATCACGTAACCGGCAGCATAGTAGCAGCTCGCCCCATAAGGTCATTGACAGCAAGGAGGACATATTGTTTGGTTCAGACCAATGTTACATCACTTTAATTTATGGATAAATTAGATGAAATGAAGAATTGATGGGATTAAGAGGAGGAAATTCTAATTCATAAGAGGTATCGGAATTATAGCAGACTTAAGGAAAGAAGAAAAAGAAGAGAGCAGAAAATATTTTAAGAGAGTGACTAACTTTATAGGTGTTATTTATTATTTTCCAAATTGGCTATTTATTATTTATTATTTATGATTTTAAGATAGTGACTAACTTTATAGATGTTATTTATTATTTTACGAATTGAAACTATTTTATTTTAAAGGGTTCTACTAAATGGCAAAGTAAATGTTAAATTTAGACACGAAGAAACATTTTATTCTTTTTAAATGTAAATAAGGATGTAAAATTAACATATAGTGATTAATTTACGATTAAACGATTTCATCCTAATTATAAGGATTTTGTGTATTGGAAAGGTGGTTCTTTAATTATTATAATTTGATACTCTGAACTCCAATACGGTTGAAAAAAAAAGAGATTTATAAATTGTAATGGCTATTTCTAGCAGAGTGCAGCCCTTGTAAGGCAGACCCTCCGATGAGGGTGGGCGGCATCTGCCATGTGTAGGTAACTGCGTGTTATTGTGGTGGAGGATAGTGTTGTGTGTGGTGTGTGAGTTGCAGGGATGTTGGGGACAGCACAAACACCCAGCCCCCGGGCCATTGGAATTAACCAAATTAAGGTTAAAATCCCCGACCCGACCGGGAATCAAACCCGGGACCCTCTGGACCGAAGGCCAGTACACTGACCATTCAGCCAACGAGTAGTGATTAATTTAATAGATTTTATTATTTATGATTTGAAAATTCTAGTTTAAAGTCTGTAACAAATGACATAGTAAGTAAGTGAAAGGTGAAACACAGAGAAATATTGTAATAATTTCAAGATTTATATATAATTGTTCTATTTGTACCAATGCACCAAGTTTAAAGATTAATTAATGTTTGGCACCGCTGAAGAAGAGAGTAGTTGGCTCTCGAAACTTGTACGGTAATTAAATATAATAAAATATGTAAAGTATTGACAAGGCGGGAAAGTGTTCTATAGAGATTTGAACATAATCATATACGATAATATTAAAATACTAGATTTGTGCAAGATTTGTGTTAAGAAGGAGCAGTTTCGATTCCTGCCTGAAAGCCCAGTTGCTATACAGTGCACTGAGGAAAGTGCCGAAAACCTGTTCGGCAATACAATCGAAAAAAGTAAAAATATAATCATCTAACCTGGACATAATGTGGACGTTTTCTAAGTGTGAACATTTGAGGAAACTCATTCCATCTTCAAGTCGAGCTGTCGAAATGCTCTGTATCGCCTTACAATTATTGTGGCCACCCTCCGCTTTTTAATTTCCGAGATTCTCTAAACAATACCACCCGAATGCGATGCTAAGATGGTCCCTTATGCAAGTTCACTGCCAATCGCTCTAATTATCGCAATGACGGGGCGTTAACGCCAAGATCCATAAGTATGCCATAGCTGTCCTTTCGTGAGATACAGTTTATTGAAAAACACTTGATCGAGGATTTAGCGTTCATGGGACAGAAATTTCTGGACGGTTGATCCGAGAAATTGTTTCTTCAAGGAACGGATGTGGGATTTTTACAACATGATTTAATTACGATGCTCGCGGGACCACGTAATTTGAACGCATGATCCGGGAAAACGTAGGTTCCGGGAATGGATAATCGAGGTTCCACTGTATCAGTGAATACACAGTCTGCACTCTCATACTCGTCCTGCTCTGTCACATTAGCTGACAGAACTAGCGCTTACATTAGAACCTCTGTTCTCTAAAATGTTTTTAATTCAAATGATAAAAAAAAGGAAGATTCGAAAAAATTAAAGTAATATTGTTTGTTGCATTATGACAAGGGAATAAATGAGTAACAGAATGCATGTACTCTGATCATGACTGCCTCCTTCCCTTCTCTATTGCAAACTCAAGTTTATTTTGGCTCTATACTTCCATTGTTTGCTATGTTATGACAAAGAGGATGAGTAACAGAACGCATGCACTCTGGCCTTGACGGCCTCCTTCCCTTCTCTACTGCCAACTCCACTTGTTTTGGCTCTTTCATTAGTACCCTAGTAATTGCCCATCCAGTGGTGATTGTATCTTTTTTACAACATGCTTTTATTGCACATCATGTCAACAAAATCAAAATGGGCCGAAAAATTAGCAGCAATTAAAAGAATTAACATTGGTCAGATTTTGCATACAGTGGCAGCTGATTTTGGTGTTGGTAATTCCACTGTTTCTGACTGGGTCAAAATGGAAAAGAAGACTGAAGAGCATACTTCAAAAATGCCTAACAAAAAACAATGCAAGCCTGTCAAAACAAGAAAGTAAATGAGGCTGCGTTTCTATGGTTCACGCAATAGGGAGAGAGGAGGGAGTACCGTAGTTTGGATTTATTAAAATACATATGGTTAACACTGTATAGGTATTGTCTTAATTTACTTTCACCTAAAACATCAAAAAACGTTTCTTAACCTCAAAAAATGACATTTTAATAATTATCGGCAATTTTTGGTTATCCAAATCTACCTTGCCCCATTCATTCCAGTTCACAGATGTTGCACGGTATATTGCATGGCTTCCAGGGTCTTACTTCAATTTGCCATGCTTTATATTACTGTCCATGCTATTGTATAGCGCAGCCAGGCTAAGTGGTTCAGACGGTTGAGGCGCTAGCCTTCTGATCTCCAACTTGGCAGATTCAATCCCAGCTCAGTCCGGTGGTATTTAAAGGTGCTCAAATATGCCAGCCTTATGTCAGTAGATTTACTGTCACATAAAAGAACTCTTACGGGACAAAATTCTGGCACCTCGGCATCTCCAAAAACCATCAAAAGTAGTTAGTGGGACATAGAAACAAAACATTAATTATTTTATTATGTATAGCACAGTACCAGTAGTACTGCTAAGGCTTTTTTCTACAAATTCATCAACAAAGGGTGCCCACAGCTAAATGTCTGGTATTTTAGTGGTCTCTCAAAAAACAGCAACTTCTTTTTAACATAGCAACTTAAAAACCTGAAATAATTTAATAAAGAAAACAAACAAAAGCAAGATTCATCTTCCTCAGCACATCTGTAAGGTATGAAAATGTAATTCTTTCCATTTTCGATCTTACTAATATAAGTTTTATAATAGTTAATGTTATAATATTTTGTGTAATGTATATGTTTGTATGAATGTACCTATGCTTATTTCTCAGATCTTACTAATATAGGCATCAAACTTACCTCACAGCCCTTCATTATGAGATTTCGTGCAGCTTGAACTTTACCCGTCACTTCCTCCAGTCGGGCTGATGCAATCCATGCAGGAGGGTGATTTGGATTTGTCTCACGAACAGATTTTAGCAACAAGCGTGCTTTCTTTATGTCACTGCAGACAACAGAAACAACAGTTAAAGGTTGAAGTTTGTTGAACTTAAATTATTTTAAAAACATTCAAGCTCTTTAGCTCCTTTCAATCGTGAAATTACCAGCATTTCACCCCAGTGTAGCAGTGGGCTCATCATTGGACTGCTACACTTTCAAACACGCTGGCGCCTAGTGCGCCGTTGAGATACCGTCACTGCATTGTCCTACATAGGAGGCTTGTAGTGGTGTCTCTGAGGGTGGGAGGGAGACTTGGCCTTTTCCCCCACTGCTGCGCTGGCTTAGGACTGCCAGCTGGCACAGATCTTATTGGTCAAAGGTTGGGTGGTACCCCCCCTTCGAGCTTTTACTCTTTGCGACTTTGCTCTCAAAAACAACAGTCGCCTTGGGCGCAGTAATCTTCATGGGTACCAATGTTGTGATTGACGACCGTCACTGCACTGTCCTACATAGGAGGCTTGTAGTGGTGTCTCAACAGCGCACTGGCCACCAGCACCTTGTAAAGTTGTAGCAATCCAACTGATGAGCCTACTGCTAAACTGGGGTGAAATGCAGGTAATTTCACAATTGAAAGGGGCTAAAGAGCTTAGATGTTTTTAACATATGCAATTAATGAAATTAAATTATGGTACAAGTCGCTGACTTTTCAGTTACAATACAATGCACTATTCTCAATTAAGGTAACTCATATACTCCTATGCAATCTGAGATAATCTGTTCCCAGGGAAGACAATGACTATCCAGAGAGTGTATATAAGTTGCCTTGATAAAGTATACTGATAATGTCTTTGAGATGGTGGCAAACTATACATAACGTACACAAAACAACAGAACCCAGGCAAGGAGTGTAATTTTACATCAGGTTAAAGCAGTGACACAGTACATGAAGCAATACGAAAAATAATATTTACCATCACCTAAAGTGATTCTGGAAAAAGTACAAACAATCAAGTATCATCTCTCTTTTTTTTTTTTTTGGTTACAGATGGCTTTACATCGCACCAACACAGATAGGTCTCATGGCAACGATGGGAGGTGAATGGGCTAGGATTGGGAAGGAAGCGACCGTGGCCCCAATTAAGGCCCAGCCCCAGCATTTGCCTGGTGCTAAAATGGAAAACCATGGAAATCCCACATCTTACAGTATATGAAAGAAATGAAGAACAATTAGAAGAAGAGCAAGGAGAAAACCAGAGAGGTTTTAGACCATGCAGAAGTTGTGCTGAGCAGATCATTACTCTCAAATTAGTTATGGGATATTACAAGAAACAAAATAAGTCTCTTTCAATAACATTCATAGATTTTAAGAAGGCATACGACTCCATACATAGGCCTTCAATATTAAAAATTTTAAGGAATTTTGGGCTCCATCCAAAACTAATTAAACTTATAAAATTTACTTTAACTGATAATCAAAAGTTAAGTTTGGTGGGGAAATTTCTGATCCATTCATGATTAAAACTGGTTTAAGACAAGGTGGCTGTCACCTTTGCTATTTTACTGTGCATTAGAATATGTAATGGGAGAATGGTTCAAAGGGAATCCTAAGAACATAAAAATTGGAAGTTATAAACAAAAAATTAGTTCTGTTTGGGGTTTACTGATGACCTTGCATTATTATCCAACAAAATTAAGGAAAGTGAGCATCAAATCTCTGCAGGAAATAGGTCTTAGAATTTTTGAAAAAAGTGAAATCAACCACCACTCGAAAATAAAATTATACTGATGAACATAAAATCAAAATTGTTGATAAATTTGAGTATTTTGGTGAAATTATTACAAGTTATAATCTAAATAACAAAAAACCTGGCAAAACAGAACAAATAAATTAAAGCAAATTATGTCACCAAAAACACATACAACAAAAAAAGCTTACTGAATGCAGCAAAATTAAGACATTAAAAAACAGTCACACAGCCAGAGTGACATGCAAGTGAAACCATTTTCAAAACTACTAATACAACTGAAACTGATAAACCCAAACTATGGTACTCCCTCCTCTCTCCCTATTGCGTGAACCATAAAAACCAGCCTCATTTACTTTCTTGTTCTGACAGGCCAGTGAATTTGTCCTAGTTTTTTACTTGTAACACACTGAACGTTTTAGACTAAGAGGTCCATAACCTCGCCATAATCACTTATTGTTTTGATTCCGTCATGTCTAATTTGTTTTCACTCTTTCCCTCATTTTGTTTTAACACATTTTTTAGCATCAATTATGTAAAAATAACTTTTTTAAAACTGAAGATGGCTCAAATGAGTTGAAACATGTATGACTATTATTACTCCATCTAATGATGGAGATGTGTAGGTATTGGATAAGAGGATATATTAAATTTCCTTTGTAAAGTGAAAACTGTCAATACGGAATAATTGTAATATCTTGTAATGATAACAGTATACATCAACATTTCAGATACTGTGTAGTAGCCCTCGTCAAGATGAAATTATACAACTGTATTTTTACAGCAGTAAAAAGGCTACCAAGGGAGGCTATAGAATTGGTAGCACATCTCCTTGTTCCTCAATCTCTCTATATATAAAATAACGTCCTGACTTGACTGACTGACTGGCTCATCATCGCCGAGCCCAAACTACTGGACATAAAAGAATGAAAATTCGAGGATACAGTGTATATTATGTAGATGCTCACCAAGGGTGGAATTCTGGATATTCTGTTGCTAAGGGGAGTGAATTGTTTAAATGAGTATAACCATATCTCAAACACTAAAAAGTTTACAGACGTAAAAATTGATATTTGAAATCTCCTTTAAAAATAAAGAAATATGCATTTTTTGTTTTTGGAAAATCCCACTAAGGGACTTAAAAAAGGTGAAAAGGGGGTTGAATACCTTTTATGAGGATACTGATATCTTAAAAACAGAAGATGTTACAGCCATGAAAATTGGTATTTGGAAACTCCTTTCAAAATAAATACGTCTTTTTTTGGTTTGGAAAATCCAATTAATGGGGGTAGATAGGAGTGACAAAGATGTTACAGACGTGAAAATTGGTATTTGGAATCTCCTTTAAAAATAAACAAACACACCTTCTTTTGTTTATGAAAAATGCACTTAAATACCCCCAAAATTGAAAAGGTTACAGACGTGAAAACTGGTATTTGGAATCTCTTTTAAAAATAAAGAAACACCTATTTTTTTGTTTTTGGAAAATCTACGTAAGTGCCTGAAAAGAATTGAAAAATCAGGTGATTTGTGAAATGAGTACCGCTCAAAAACTAATCATGTTACAAACAAAAGACTCGGTATTTTGAAAGTCCTTTTTGGAAAATACACTTAACGGGGGCAAAAAAAAGTGAAAAATGAGTTGAATTATTTTTTACGAGGATAATTATATCTCAAAAACTGAAGATGTTATAGATATAAAAACTGATATCTGGAATATCCTTAAAAAATAAAGAAACATGTTTTTTTTTCAACTTGAGAGAAGACTGTTTTTCACATGTACAGTTCTATGTCACATGGTCATCTTAGCCCCAAAAGGCAATAACACAAACATGCTTTACAAAGAGTTTCTGGGGTAAATGAAACGTAATTTTTTGGTGAATTTTTATACTTTACGGATTTTCATATAATGTCTTAGTACAGTACCGAGGAACGATTACTTTTATCAAATTACGAAATCCATGCAAGCAAAGCCGCGGGTAACTGCTAGTCTTGAAATAAGATTTGAGAAAACCTCAGTTCTGGCTGCTATTCACCAGTACATGGTTTTCTCTACCAAGAAGATATTGATATTATGAAATATGACAACTGTTTCAATAAGAAAGTAGAGGAAACTTTGTTCAACAAACGTCCACCTGTTCAACATAAAAATAATAGAAAATGACCAATATTAACTCTCCTGCATTCAACCTATATGCAGGGGTTTGTTCGAAGCAGCTCAAACTAATTTTTGTGATTTTGCAACCAAATTACAAAAGTTCAACACGTAAACAGTTTAACACATATTAACATAATAAATCACACTAATATAGGAAACTATGAGCATTTCAGAAATGAATATACCTTAGACGTATTATTATTGGTAAAGCTGAAAAAAAATTAAAATTTGAAAATATTTTTTGAAAAATAATTAATATTTTCAATGACAGAAAGATCAGACATTATCGCATTTTTCTTCTTTACTCTTAAACCTGAAAGAAGGAATATTTAATTCTGAATAATTTGATATCAGTATGATGTGTGTGCTGCAATTCCCTCATGAAGTATGACACACTGTACAGTACATGTGACTGTCATCGATGTCAGGTTCTTCACGGTCCGATGCATGGTAAGCAGCTGTGACTGTGCAAAAATCTTCAGGAGTAAAATCGTTACTTCCAACATAATGGGAATAACTTTGACGAAAAAAAAAGTCACTAATACTGTCAAGGATATCAGAAGCATTCAACCTCGAGCATGACCCTGCCATTACGAGAAAAAGATGACGCAAGCTCATGCAAAAACAGAGTAAAGGTGCGTCCACACCAAGAAGTTTTCTCTAACTTTGTTAATAAACACTGTTAATGAACAATGTTCAGAAACATTTTTGTATGTTATTAAACAAAACAGTGTGTTATTTAACTTTTCAAGAACGTTGATAAAATTTCTTGAACTTTTGTGAATGAAACTTTTCATTAACTCTTCATGTTTTCGTTAACATTTCAGTTTGCACATGGCGAGGACGCAATTACAGCATGCAAATTCATAGTGCGGATTACAATGATTTCTTATTCCTTTTTAAAACTGACTATCAAATTACAAGCAAAAGTTCTAATATACAGCACCTTTAATTCTGTATGATATTCTTTTAGCTGTGTTCTAATGTAGTTTAATTTCCAGCTTCGCTCTAACACTTCAAAGACAATAACTGAAATTGCTTGTTTTGATACTCTAGACAAATACTATATAAGTGAATGTCACCAGTTGCTAGGAATCTCAAAGTTATAACCTATCTACAGTAGAACCTCGATAATTAAAAATCGGTTAATTCAAAATCTCGCCTAATTCGAAGCAGCTCTCATTCCCGGAAACATGAGGTACGGTTTTGCATGTTATTTAAACCATTTAATTCAAAATACGGATAATTCGTAATTCGAAGTACAATGTCGGTCCTGTTACCGAAATTCAGACTTTTAATTCGAAACTGCCTTTACAGTTTAAAAAAAAATTAGTATTTTACAGAGTAATTTAAATTCAACATTCTCCACGTCATGAAAGAACGCATCTTCCAAAACATGCAGGGGTAACTTTGCGTACTTTTACCTACTTCGGCGTATCTACAGTGTGCTTCATATCTGCTATGTTTGAGCGAAATCGTAATTATTTAGTATTTGGCGTTTTAGGAATGCCACAATATCACATAGGCCTAGCAGGCAGTGTGCAGAGAGGTAGAATCCGCGAACACTGGTGATGCCGACAGTTGGCGCAAAAGCGTGGCTTATAGCCTATAATTAATTCCTACACACCAAACAATATTGTCAATGCTGATGAAACTGCATTGTTTGTTTGTTTTATTTTTTTAAATGCTGAGGCCAAACGGACTTATGGTTTTAAAGGAAATAATTGCCAGCCGGGAAATGTACTGTGTTGCTATGTAGTGCACATGGAACCGAGAGATTTCCTTCCCCTGTCATAGGAAATTTCGAAAAGCCACGATGTTTTAAGGGCGTCGGGCACTTACCATGCCAGTACAAGGCATCTAAAAATGCAGACAGTACAGTAATCCAAAAGACAAAGCATTTGCACAGGGGAGCCAGCATAATTTTTCCTCGTCTTTGAATCATGTTTTTCTTCCTTTCGTTGCGTGAGGTTATGTTTGCCATTTTTATACAAGTGCATTTTTTGAATAATGTAAAAGCACCTTGTTGGATAAATTTCTGAAATAGTGTTTTCCATGGCATTTGAAAAGTTTAAACCGAGAATCAAGGTGACTGCATGCATTAATGGGCATTGCAAGTGTCATGGCGGGAAATCATACAAGTATAGTCACTGTAAACTGTTGTTGTAATGTGGACGGAAGCGAGAGACTTTCTCCACTTGTCATAGGAAAGTTCGATAAGCCGTGATGTTTTAAGGGCATTGAGTACTTTCCATGCAAGCGCATGGCGTCTAAAATGCATACAGTCCAGTAATTAATGAATAAAGCACTTGCACAGGGGAGCAAGTATAAACTTCTCTTCATCTTTGAATCAGGTTTTCTTTCTTTTGATTTCACTGAGTGAGGTTATGCTTGCTGGTGAGTTATCCAAGAGCATTATTTGAATACTGTAAATGCACCTTGTTGGATAGATTTTGGAAACAGTTTTTTCCCATGGCATTTGAGAGCTTTAAACTGTGAATCAAGGTTAACTGCATGCAGGAATGGGTCTTAGAATATATCGTGACGCCACAAGGGTTGGCATTTCCGAAGTACATGTTGGTTAATTCTAAATCACGTAATTCAAAGTCCAATTTTTGTGTCCCAATGACTTTGAATTAACAAGGTTTTACTGGTTCATGGTGTGGGTTACTGTAATCACGTCCTAGTTCGTGAACCATGGGCAACGGCTGAGTGGGCTAGTAAGTAGTCCTGAGAGTCGGAATACCAGTTGCTATGAAATGGGAGTGAGCATCTCGAACATATTATGAGTCATGGCCCTTCTTGTGCTCAGGCGGCTAGGACTATACAATCCACTGGTGGTCCATAACCCGTTAGAGGAGAGATCCTCACTTGGACTATGTGTAAGTAGGGTAGCATTCTGCTTCATGAATTTACCGAGCTCTGAACATTTTAAGCAAGCCTCAGACCAATGGGAGTAATGGAGTCCCACTCCCATTTGACAGGCGAGGGATTCCTTGGAAACAACTTGGCGAACGAAATGGAATTCGATGGGGAGCAATCAATACTAATGGGGGTTATAGAAGAAAGAAAGTAGAACTTGTTGAGTCAGCAAAGAGGATGCATCTGGATGAGCTAGGAGTAAGTGATATCCGGGTAAGGGGAGATAACGAGGAAGAGATAGGAGATTATAAAGTGTACTT
Organism: Anabrus simplex; assembly: GCF_040414725.1. Taxonomy (NCBI): domain Eukaryota; kingdom Metazoa; phylum Arthropoda; class Insecta; order Orthoptera; family Tettigoniidae; genus Anabrus; species Anabrus simplex. The sequence continues at coordinate 958,511,894 of NC_090265.1, read as the reverse complement.
GACGGGTGTTAGAAAGGGAAGGGCAGAGTATGGGGTAGGGCTGTTTATCAGGAATACTATTGCACGCAACATAGTTTCTGTTAGGCATGTAAACGAGCGAATGATATGGGTAGATTTGTCAGTTGGAGGAATTAGGACGAGAACTGTCTCAGTGTACTCACCATGTGAAGGTGCAGATGAGGATGAAGTTAACAAGTTTTATGAAGCATTGAGTGACATCGTGGTCAGGGTCAACAGCAAGGATAGAATAGTGCTAATGGGCGATTTCAATGCGAGAGTTGGAAATAGAACTGAAGGCTACGAAAGGGTCATCGGTAAATGTGGGGAAGATATAGAAGCTAATGGAAATGGGAAGCATTTGTTGGACTTCTGGAATAGTATGGGTTTAGCAGTTACGAATACATTCTTCAAGCATAAGGCTATTCACCGCTACACATGGGAAGCTAGGGGTACCAGATCCATAACAGACTATATCTTAACGGACTTTGAATTCAGGAAATCTGTTAGGAATGTACGAGTTTTTTCGATGATACAGACCACTATCAGATCTGTAGTGAACTAAGTATCTCTAGGCCTAGGGTGTAGAAAGTGAAATCTGTCCGCAAATGAATAAGGGTAGAAATTCTCCAGGACGAGGAAATTAGACGGAAGTGCATGGATATGATTAGTGAGAAGTTTCGAACAGTTGACAGTAAGCAGGTTCAGGATATAGATAGAGAATGGGTGGCATACAGGGATGCTGTAGTAAAAACAGCAAGGGAATGCCTAGGAACAACTGTTTGTCAAGATGGGAAAAGGCGTATGTCTTGGTGGAATGATGAAGTGAGAGCAGCATGTAAACGTAAAAAGAAGGCTTATAAGAAACGGCTCCAAACAAGGGCCGAGGCAGACAGGGATTGGTACGTCGATGAAAGAAACAGAGCGAAACAAATAGTCGTTGAATCCAAAAAGAAGTCGTGGGAAGATTTTGGAATAACCTGGAATGGCTAGGTCAAGCAGCAGGGAAACCTTTCTGGACAGTAATAAAGAATCTTAAGAAGGGAGGGGGGAAAAAGGAAATGAACAGTGTTTTGAGTAATTCAGGTGAACTCATAATAGATCCCAGGGAATCACTGGAGAGGTGGAGGGAATATTTTGAACATCTTCTCAATGTAAAAGGAAATCTTCCTGGTGATGTTGCGAACAGCCAAGTTCACAGGGAGGAGGAAAATGGTGTTCATGAAATTACGTTTGAGGAAGTGGAAAGGATGGTAAATAAACGCCATTGTCATAAAGCAGCAGGAAAAGATGAAATAAGACCTGAAATTGTGAAGTATAGTGGGAAAGCAGGGATGAAATGGCTTCCCAGAGTAGTAAGATTAGCATGGAATATTGGTATGGTACCTTCGGATTGGACAAAAGCAGTAATTGCACCTATCTATAAGCAAGGGAACAGGAAGGATTGCAACAACTATCGAGGTATCTCAATTAATAGTATACCAGGCAAAGTATTCACTGGCATCTTGGAAGGGAGGGTGAGATCAGTCGTTGAGAGGAAGTTGGATGAAAACCAGTGTGGTTTCAGACCACAGAGGGCTGTCAGGATCAGATTTTCAGAGGTAATTGAAAAATGCTATGAGAGGAATAGGCAGTTGTGTTTATGTTTCGTAGATCTAGAGAAAGCATATGACAGGGTACCGAGGGAAAAGATGTTCGCCATACTGGAGGACTATGGAATTAAAGGTAGATTATTAAAATCAATCAAAGCCATTTATGTTGACAATTGGGCTTCAGTGAGAATTGATGGTAGAATGAGTTCTTGGTTCAGGGTGCTTAGAGGGTTTAGACAAGGCTGTAATCTTTCAGCTTTGCTGTTTGTAGTTTACACGGATCATCTGCTGAAAGGTATAAAATGGCAGGGAGGGATTCAGTTAGATGGAAATTTAGTAAGCAGTCTGACCTATGCTGACGACTTGTCCTAACGACAGATTGTATCGAAAACCTGCAGTCAAATATCTTGGAACTTGAAAATAGGTGCAATGAGTATGTTATGAAAATTAGCCGTTGATGTCAGTAGGTAAGAACAGAATTGAATGTCAGATTGGTGATACAAAGCTAGAACAGGTCGATAATTTCAAGTATTTAGGCTGTTTGTTCTCCCAGGATGGTAATATAGTAACTGAGATTGAATCAAGGTGTAGAAAAGCTAATGCAGTGAGCTCGCAGTTGCGATCAACAGTATTCTGTAAGAAGGAAGTCAGCTCCCAGACGAAACTATCTTTACATCGGTCTGTTTTCAGACCAACTTTGCTTTACGGGAGCGAAAGCTGGGTGGACTCAGGATATGTTATTCATTAAGTTAGAAGTAACAGACATGAAAGTAGTGAGAATGATGCTGGTACAAACAGATGGGAACAATGGCAGGAGGGTACTCGGACTGAGGAGATAAAAGCTAATTTAGGAATGAACTCGATGGATGAAGCTGTACGCATAAACCAACTTCGGTGGTGGGGTCATGTGAGGTGAATGGAGGAGGATAGGTTACCCAGGAGAATAATGGACTCTGTTATGGAGGGTAAGAGAAGTAGAGGGAGACCGAGACGATGATGGTTAGACTCAGTTTCTAACGATTTAAAGATAAGAGGTATAGAACTAAATGAGGCCACAGCACTAGTTGCAAATAGAGGAATGTGGCGACGTTTAGTAAATTCACAGAGGCTTCCAGACCGAACGCTGAAAGGCATAACAGTCTATAATGATAATGTATGTATGTACTGTATGTATATACACACATAAGCTGTCATTAGTGGAGCTGGCTTTCCGATAATCTGTATCATTACTTGCAATTTCAGACCCAATTGCTGTCAACAAGAACTGAAATTCATGTGGAGGGCATTCTCAAGAAAATTTTGAAAGGCTGCTGCATCATGAATTAAAAGTTCTGACATAGGTGTTCTTTCCAAACTTAAGTCCACTTGCCTTTCCACTATTTTTCTTTGCCACACGTCGCATCTGCCCTTTTCTCTAATGGTACTCACTAAAATAATGAAAGCTGCAGCTTAATGTATTTTCTTCCTCCGGACCCTATCAATTGAAACCTTACAAACAGCTATTTTGGCGTGGACACAATGTTGAAGAAGTTTGTTAACAGAAGTTTATTAACATGTTGAGAAATGTTTTCATTAAGATTGTTTTTTAACTTTGGTGTGGACTAACCATAATGAGAAGATGTATAATTATAGTTCGGGAAGTACAGCGACGGCACGATATACCACAGAAATGAAATAAACTCTAAACTAAACTGATAGCAAGATCAAATTGTTGTACTGATAAGCCAACCAAAACCAGATCCACGTAATAACAACTTCGGACAACCACAACATAAACAATCACGGTCAGCAGATTTCATTTGTCGAAAATAGAAATATATTGTAGATCAGCGCACTGAGTGGAAGAGGGTTAATGTAGATTCCACAGTTCCCAAGGTCACCGAGATGATTACTGGCAATCTGGTTGTCATTCAAGTCCAAGTTCAGTCCACACTGCCATGGGGCTTGAGAATGGGTGAAAGAGAAAATATTAAAAATTACTGAGAATACAGATGTGAGTACATTCCAGAATAGCTCTCAACTAAACGTACACTTATGATTCTCTATATCAAAAATTGCTGTGGGAGCAAAACACACTAAGCACGCCTAGGGTGAAACATAAAAATAATAAAAAGACTAATATTAATGTCGAGTCCATAGTTTTCGACATCGCTGAGTTGAACTGTGACATTCTGGATGCCAGATAAGTCATACTTCAGCCGCAGTGGGAATGAAGGTTGAGAAGGGGTGAAAATGAATGTAAATATAACCGAGATTATGTATGTATGTGGGTATGTTTTGGTATACCTCTTAATCAAACTTGGTTTTCAAATGTCTTATTATCTGGAAACAAATAATGTGGGGGACAGACACCCCTAGGGTGGGAGTTCAATGTAAAAATAATCTAAAACGACCTTTATTAGTGTCGAATTCATAGTTACTGGGGTTGCCGAGATGAATAGGGACACTCCAGCTACCGTTTAAGTCAAAAGTTTAGTCCTCATAGGCATGGGGGTTGAGAAGAAAAAGAATGGCCGAGATTACGGATGTATGTGTGTGTTCCAGCGTATCTCTCAACCTAACTTGGCACACATTTGACTTACTATCTAGAAAAAAAATATAATGGATGTGAGATATCCCTAGCACCCCCAGGTGTGGGGATTGGAAGGGAATGACATGTAAGAATAATTGAAAACAACCAATATTATTTTCATACCCATATTTTTTGGGGTCACTGGGATGAGCACTGACATTCCGGATGTCGTCTAAGTTCATGAACAATCCCACCGGCATGAGAAGTGATGAGATAGAAAACACCTAAAATGATCAAGAATATGGATATATGTTCCAGCATAGCTTGCAATCAAACATCGTACACACGTGACACACTACTGGAAAAAAAAAAAAAAAGAGGAGGAAATGACATGTAAAAATGATTCAAAATATCTGATATTAATGTCGAATCCATTGTTTATGTGCCACCGAGATGAATTGTGACGCTCTAGATACGTTTAAGCCCGACAGGCTGAGATGGGGTGAAAACTAATAGTCTAAAATGGCCGATTTTAGTGTTGGTCCACAGTTTTTGGGATCGCAAGGTTGACTGGTGACAGTCATAATGACAGTTGGTATCATGTATATCTGTAGAGCGACGGATAAATACATACTCTTTTTTAATGTATCAAATATTTCCCAGTATATTCTAGTTTCTTCAAGGACAATGTTTTATTCGAAAATGAAATATTCTAAAACTTGTAATTGAACAGATATAAAATCATATGAAATGAATTTAATTTTGGTCTGTATTTATGATTCATCACTATCAACAAGGATGAGAAGGTCCACCTATTCAATACTGCATGTAATATGTTAATATTATTTATTACATCAGGACTAGTTTCGACCCTTGTACTGGGTCATTTTCAGCCTTAAATTATAAATGGAAAAGAACATTACATATAGCTTGCAAACACCAACACCTAATTTAACACTACTGGTATGTCTTGAAACATTGATAAAATATGTTGTGGTTACACGTGAGTCCATTAAAACTGATGTCTCTTACACATATGTCCAACACTTGTGTGTTATTTTTTCTTTTAAGAAAATCGTAGTCTTAATATATAACAGCACATTACCATGATGTCCTTTCTTTTATATTAAGACTACGATTTTCTTAAAAGAAAAAGTGACACATAAGTGTTGGATGTATGTGCAAGAGACATCAATTTTAATGGACTCCTGTGTAACCACAACATATTTTATCAATGTTTCAAGACATGCCAATAGTGTTATATTAGGTGTTGGTGTTTGCAAGTTATATGTAATGTTCATTTCCATTTGTAAGTTAAGGTTGAAATTGACCCAAAACAAGGGTCAAAACTAGTCCCGATGTAATAAATAATATTAACATATTACGTATATGCAGTATTGAATATGTCGACCTTCTCATCCTTGTTGATAGCGACATATAAATAACTCTAAAACTACATAATAGATCGTAAAATATCAATCATTGTCTCAATAAGGAATTCTACAAAAATTCACTTCACATATAATTAATGACGATACAAATTCTGAAGGTAAACGTTCAAAAACTACCCGGGCAATGCTGGGTACTACAGCTAATAAGATTTAACTACACTACGAAATATATCATTGTACACTAAAATTTAAGTAAAATGAGTGACTGCAAGAATACAAAAGAATTATGATTTCACTCAAACTTAGGAAACTATGAAGCATACTGTAGACACACTGGAGCGAAAGTGCGGAAAGCTACCCCTGAACATTCCAGAAGACGCGTACTATTGTTTTTAAATTTAAGAATTTCATTTTTAAGTCCGTACTGAACCGAGAATAACAGATAAGTAAAATTAAAAATCCACCTTTTCAATATTAATATATAGAGAGAAATTTTGAATTTTTAATTCCTCTGTAAAATACTATTTTTTAAAATGTAAAGGCAATTTTGAATTAACAGTCTGAACTTTGGTAATGGGACTGACATTGTTCTTCGAATTACAAATTGAACAATTTAAATAACAAGTAAAACCGCACCTCATATTTCCGGGAATGAGAGCTGCTTTGAATTAGGCGGGATTTTGAATTAACCGATTTTTCAATGATCAAGGTTCTGCTGTAAATATTTGACACATGGAAGGGTTTAATGTGTCTGTGTACCAAATATTAATTTTATATGCCTTTGTACTTATTTAATTTTAACTTGTATTCTTGATGATAATGTTAGCTGAATATGATCCAAACAAGGGTGACTTTGTTTTCAATTTGCTTTACGTCACACTGAACAGATAGGTCTTAAGACGACGATGGGATAGGAAAGGGCTAGGAGTGGAAAGGAAACTAGCCGTGGCCTTAATTAAGGTATTTGCCTGGTGTGAAAATGGAAAATCCCGGAAAACACCCTCATATCGGTGGACATATGTTGAACAAAATTTCCTTTGTAAAAATTATTCGGTCATAAACTGTGAATCAAAATGGAACAAAAACTGAAATTAATTTACTGCAAAGAAAGTAGAGCGGGCCATGAATTAGTAGAGTCTGGTGACATATGCTTGCCGAAAGGTAACCTACAGAACACACATTGAAAATTTGACATATTTACAATATTAAAGAAGGCCTAATAACCTAAATAAGACCAACAGAAATCAATCATACTTTAGTTAAATGTTAGGAAACAAGGCTATAAAAATATATGCAAACATTAATAAAGAAATGTCACTTACTTTATATCACCACCATACGTTGGAATCATACTCTGCAAGTCAGTAAGGTACCCTTTTGGATCAACAACAGTCTGGCCCTCCACAGAGTCTGATACTTGGCTTAGTTTAACATTCATTAATGTGTTCCGAGCTTGTCCAATCTTACACAAATCCAAGTCTCCAGTGGGTGTCAACATACCTGAAAAATATAAATACAGTGGAATATCGTTAGCACGTTCTGCCATTTAACACAATGATTTTCTCAAGTCCCAATCCCAATTCTACTAAATACATATTAATATATCCCTTTAATACGTTTTTTCAATTCTTGCTTATGACAATCAAATTTTAATTGTATTATTTGTTAGGGAACTGCGTTTTCTTCACATTTCAATATACAGATACAAATTTTGGCATCTGGAAAACACAATGTGATAGGTCTACCGTATTGCTTCCTAATCTCTAATAGTTATTGTCAGTGTAGATGATTTCAGTGTGTTTTATCACACAAATCAAGATCCATTCACATTAATAGGAAATTAAAATGAAGGTTCACCTATTCAATACCATGTAATATGATGTCAAATCACTTATACAATGGGACCGGTTTCGACTCCACTATGGGTCATCTTCAGCCATGGACTGAAAGTGACAATATGTGCATATATAGTGCATATACAATCAAATTAACACTTTAAAAAGTATTATAAATATTATAAATTCCAATTTATTTTGCAAAAGAGGCAAAAAGTCTCTCAGTCTATAATACTATAATTAAAGTATTTAAAGTCCACTAATTACACTAACTGAATTTTGTCATGTATGATATTGCCATTGATATTAATCTAAAGTGAACAGTCCTAGTAAGTAACCCCTATATATGTAAATTTAAATATTAAAATTGGACCTGACCTGTTACACATACAATATTAAAATCAGAGCTGAGCTCTTGATAAAAGTCTGCCTTGCTAATTAATATGTATCGGTGAGAGTTGTGTCAAATGCACACAGCTGTGTTTAAACAAGTATAAACACAATGAGTGGACTTGAGATGGTACGATTGAATTATTTCATAGAAGGGAAGGGACCTTGAAAAACCAAAAGGACTTGAGTCAAAATCATAATTGACAAGCTGTTTGTCAATAAGCTTCATGCTAAGCAAACAGATCTGAAAAGAGAAGAAAACCAGAATGAACGTGTGTGATAATAAGGAACAAGTAGCTGATCAAAGTTGTATGAGACTTACCCCTTCACGATGTCAAACTAAGAACACATACTCAGGAACAAATAACAACTGATCAAGCGGAGAGAGACATGTATCGGAAGCGATGAAAGGGGGTGTTAGAGGAGAGGAGAGGGGAGGGGAGGCGAAGCTACAGTTTAAGGCGGGGCGGATGGTTGAGGTGGAATGGGAGGCCACCGAGAGAGTGACGAAAGACTGGATTTGGAGTGGGAATTTTGATTTTTGGTCAAACTGTATTTATAATAAATCAGAATGATTGTGTCATAGAATCTTAGATTTTTCGAAGATTTAATTACAATTTAAGTTCAGGTTTGTATATTGATCCAGGCGGATGAAACAATTTTCCATAATGTTCCATAATGTTGAGTGAAGCACCCTTGTTCAATCTTGTTCAATAGATGAAAATTCATTATTTATTTTAAATCCTGCACATGCTGACTAATAACAGAGAACCTATCATATTTTCTAGCACTGACTTGTTCCAAATAGTGTGTCAGAAAACATCTACCCATTTGACAAATGTATGAGGCTTCACACTTATTACATTTGAGTTTATACAATCCTGCTTTTGAAAAATTATTCTGTTTGTTGACTGAATGTATGTTATAGAAAATGACAGCATTATTTATTATTATTAGTTTTACAGGCTATTCTATGATCATACTTCTTAAAAATATTAAATCATCATCATCATCATCATCAAGTTTCCACTCCAGTTTCCCAGATGTGGTTTACAAGCGCTCCCCATTTTAGTCTATTCATGAACCATTGCTCCTTCAAGACTTCATCCCAGTCGATTCCTTTGGATGTGATATCTTCCTTCACTTGGTCCAGCCATCTCCTCCTAGGTCTTCCAACAGCTCTCTTTCCAGTAATCTCAGTATGCAACCACTGTTTTGCAATTCTTCTTTCTGTCATATGTTTGACGTGACCAAACCATCGCAATCGTGCCCTAGTTATAGTCTCCTTCAGGGACTGATTTATTCCAGCTTGTTCTCTAATCTTCTCATTTTATACTTTGTCTTTCCTAGTCTTTTGAAGCACACTTCTTAGAAACTTCATTTCTGAAGCCTGAAGTCATCTTTTTTGGTAGTTGTGCATGTTTCCAACCTGTAAGTCAATATAGGGACAAAGTATGTTCAAAACAGAGTTTGTTTTGATCTTAGTGGCACTTGTTTATTCCAGAGCAGATGTCGAACTTGCTGTTAGAATTGACTGGATTTCTAAATACAGTTATTTAATTCAAGTTGTATTCTGTTGTCACATGATATTATGCATCCAAGGTACTGATACTGGTTTACTGTTTCCAACTGTACACCCTCCAGCATTATATTATCTTTACTTCTCTGTCTATTAACAGACATTGCAGCAGTTTTTGCAGCACTTACTTTCAGTCCATATTTTTTCAAATTATATTTCCAGACGTTCCGCCTTTCCTGGACTTCCTTCTCACTATTTCCCCAAATAACTGTATCATCTGTAAAAGCAAATGCTTTAAGATCCACGTTGGTGTTCTGCTTCACTTCCTTTATGATTTCATCCATGATGGTGATGAATAGTAATGGTGAAAGGGCACTGCCTTGTTGCACTCCTCTAGATGACTGGAACCAATATGAATATCCATTTCCTACTTGAACATAGCTGTAGCAGTCACCATAAAGCATTTTTATTCTCTGAATGAGTTCCATCGATACATTCTTCTTTTAAAGACACTCCCATATAGTTGTTCTAGGGACACTATCGAATGCCTTTTCGAGGTCTAGAAACACAAATGTCAAGTTACAATCTTTCTCCCAGTGCTCTTCAAATATAATTTTCAGTGTGAATATGAGGTCTATAGTTGCTCTATCTTTCCTAAATCCATATTGTTGTTCTTGCAGTTGGGGTCCAATAATAATATTTTCTTTAATCCCTTCTCAAGAATCTTCTCAAATATTTTAATACTATGGGACAGTAAGGCAATCCCTCTATAGCTGCTGCACTTTTTTCGACTTCCTTTCTTGAACAGGGGAACTATAACTCGCTTTCTCCAGTCATCTGTGTTATTTTATCCTTCCATATTGCCCTTATCACCCTGTATAGCCATTGAATTCCTTGTGGGTCAGCAGCTTTAATCATGTCTACATTTAGTTCATCAAAGCCAGTAGCTCGTTCGTTGCTCATACTTTTAAGGGCTGATTCTACTTCACTCCAAGATGGTGGAGTTTCTTCAGATATATTATCACTGCAGCTGGACTGAATCTGTGCATTAGGACTGGAGTCCTTCTTTATACCATTGTATAAATTCTCAAAGTAAAATTTCATAATTTCTCTTATTTGTGCGTCTTCCCTAGTGATGCTCCCATCTGGTTTGTGTAAAGCTGCTTTTTTTTTTTTTTAGAAGTTGCTTTACGTCGCACCGACACAGATAGGTCTTATGGTGACAATGGGACAGGAAAGGGCTAGGAGTGGAAAGGAAGTGGCCGTGACCTTAATTAAGGTACAGTCCCAGCATTTGCCTGGTGTGAAAATGGGAAACCACGGAAAACCACCTTCAGGGCTGCCGACAGTAGGGTTCGATCGCACTATCTCCTGAATGCTGGATACTGGCCGCACTGCAGGCATCGAGCTCGATGTAAAGCTGTTATTTGCACATACATACTCCTGGTATTTCTAACAACACTGTACAGCAATTTGGAATTTGCTTTACTATGTTCTTCCAATTTATTTATAAAATCAATCCAAGACTTTTGTTTTTCTTCTGCTACTATTCGTTTCACTTGCAGTCTACAATCTCTGTATGTCTGTTGTATTTCCTCCTTGTGTTCTGTCTGCAGGTATTTTGGAGGCCAGCTATTTTGCATACATCATGTTGTTTTATACTTTTTTTCAGTTCCCAGGTCTTAATTTTTGGTTTTTTGGTTTTCCTTGGTGTGTGGATTTTTACATTTTTGACGATTGCAAGAAGCAGTCTGTGGTCACTATCTAAGCTCCCAACCTTAACATCACAAATAGTTTGACCAGCTTTTCTGTCAGATATTATGTAATCTAATAGTTATAAATTTATAATATTATGTAATCTATTAAGGATTTGGATCGCCCATCCCAACTATGCCTTGTTATTTTGTGAGATAATTGTTTCTGAAACCAAGTGTTGTTTATTTTTAAGCCATTTCTCACACAAAAATCTAGAAGTTGTTCACCTTCCTGGTTCCTGGTACCAAACCCATGCAAGCCCAACACATTTTCATACCCAAGTCTGTCTTTTCCCACTTGTGCATTCAGATCACCCATCACTAATATAATATTCTCCACTCCTTCAGTAGCTTTCTCCAGGTCAGATTGAAATTGCTCCTTTTCTTCTTCATCACATCCAGACTGTGGGGCATATACCTGTACGACTATTAACACCTCCTTGTTGAAGGAGACATCCAGTTTGATGATTTTGTCATTCACATATATCACTTCACCTACAGCAAATACAGTAGAGACAATATGCGATACTGAGCGAGATATTGAGGGACAGCTATTGGAGCTCTCTCTAGCGAGCAGACCTGAAAACTACTGATTCTGCCATAAGAGCACGTGTATTTGTGTGTGAAGTTTTCAGTGTTATTTATACGTTTTCAGTGAGTTGACATAATTAAATAGTAGCGTGTGTCATTCCTTGATATCTCCTCTCAACATGAGGGGAAAGGTATGTTCTGTGTTCAGCTGCAGTAGCTATGAAGAAGAGAAGAATGCGCTGTCTTTCTTTCGCTACCCTCGTGACAAGAAAATGTAAGTAATATTGTGTTTGCATATATATTCTTCCAGTGACAAAGAGATTTTTATAGTACTTCATAATCTTCTCACCTGCTCGACCCATATTTTAACTGGCTTAAAATATAACACGCATATTTTATTGTATAGTGCAGCAGTTAACCTTCAATACTGATGTGTTGTTGTAGGTGTGATCTGTGGGTTTTGAAATGTCACAGAAGTGATTTGGATAAGGTGTACAAACAAGAAGGGACGTTGCGCTTATATAAGAATTGTACTATCTGTTCAGATCATTTCCAGGCCAGCGACTTTAAAAATCCTCGACTATACAGCCAAGGGTATGTTACATTTTTACTCTAATTGTACGTAAATATTCCTCAAAGCATCACTATTGACAACATTTTCATACTTTTCTTTCTTTTATCCATCTTCTCAGATTAAAGCCGGGATTTTACAGATTTTCTTTCTGTTAGTAGGCTTCATGTTAAGAGGAAAATTGTCCAGTTTTTAAATGTTAATTCATTGCATCATGTGTGTAAGGAATGTGTTGATATTTTTATTGACAAGTGTCTTAATGTGATGATACAATGTTTTTAAATGAGAAGAAAGACAAATCTAACTGTAAAAGTTCAGGCAAGAATGCTAAAGCAAAAAGAGTAATGCATAAATGAAAGATCAAGCCATTTCACAGCAGTCCATTTCACATCTTGTTTATACGTCTATTTTCAGTCTTTAAATAATAACCTTTTAAATAATTCTTCATTCATTTATCCAGAATTGCTTTAGCAACTTCGAAGTTAATATCTCAATAATACTTTCTTTCTATACTAATTTATTTATCCATTTTTGTATAGGCATTTCCATTGAAATTTGAATTTAGTGCGACTTTTCAGGTCAAGTCACTAGGAGCGATACCGTCGAATTGTCTCCCATTTTATCAAGGCTAAATCCGTAAGTGTCACGTATTGTCTCTATTGTATTTGCTTACAGCATCTATATCTTCTCTCAATACAAATCCGACACCATTCCTAGCTTTGGTTCTGTTACCCATCCAGTGAAGTTTATATCCTTTCCTCAGTTGTTTTACTCCTGTGCCTTTCCATTTTGTCTCATTTATGCCAAGGATGCAAAATTTCCTCCTCTCTATTAAATCCACCAGTTCTTCACATTTACTTGTCAATGTAAGGATGTTTAGTGTTCCAATCCTGTGTTTGATTTTCTTGATTTGGGGTTTCTGCACATAACATTGTAAAAGATCATCAGTCTTTCGGTCATCATACATTACAAATGTTTGAGAAGATTTGTCAGTCCGGTATTTGTTTTTCTTTCCGAGGCTCATTTTAGTTTTGGAAGCATTCCAAATTACTCTTCAGCTGGCTTGCTAAGTCTAACATTGGAGAGGAGTTCTTGTTAGGGTTTTCTCCCTTAGCCTTTGGCAGTCCCCTGCCACTTTTACAAGGCAGCAGCGTTGGTATCCTCTTCTAATTAACCCCGGAGAAGATGGGTTGCCACATCCACCATCTCTGCCATTCTGAAGGTTGCCCTCTCTGCCAAAGGTGCCATTATGGACCTCACCCGTAATCCTGGGCAAAGGCTTCCTCATCCGCAATCTCCACTGTTCCGAAGTAAAAATATTAGTTATTTGGTATATATCATCACAGTTGAAAGTAAAAATGGAGGTAGTGGTTTTTGCTGCTTTTTCTTTAAATAGAGTAGACGAAGGACAATGTTTAACTTCATATATTACTAGCTGATATACCCGTGCTTTGCTAAGGAATTCTCAGAAAGACTGTCTTTGTGGTTTTCCCAACTGAAGTCATCATAGATCAGTACAATGACGTCAGTAGCATACCTGCCAACTTTTAGAAATCAAAAATAGGAAGATTTTTTAATTCTTGGATTTCATCAAGTGTACTGCGTCACAGTCTCGGTAAAAAGAGGACAAGATAAAAGGCATACATATCTACAGTTACAATACGATTTAACCATTACATTTCAAATATTATAACCAAGAAAACAAAAACGATTGCAAGAAAATGAACCTAATAATCATTCTCATTTATGACACATACATACGAATAGTAACATTTAGACAGATAAGTCAAGAAATGACTACAACTTACCAAATGGTGAAGAATATACACATGTAGGTGATAGAGACTGGTGTGTTTACTTGTTTAGCATTGAACTGGCAGCTAACTTTGCCCTCTTCAACAATGCACTGTCATACTGCTGCTCATAACACTTTCCACTTAGACTCGATTTGACCCCCAATAGTTTATTGAGATTTTCGTCATTGAGAGATGATTGGAATTGTGTCCTCGTCTTTTTTACCTGGCTGAATAATCTTTCACACTCGGCATTGCTGTGTGGAATTGTCAATATTGAGAGCATTACTTTTGCGATTCTATCATATTTGAAAGACCCATCTCCACCTCGTATATCCCCTATAGCAGACCAAAAACAATCTACACTTTCTTCTTGCACAACAGACAATGGTAAATCCTCCACTTGGAGAGCACAAAACTGGTACTGTAATGCATCCATTGCTTCTTGGTCATCTTCACTATCTTTCACTCGCAATATAACAGGAAACTTTGAAACAAAATATTTTATGGCATTGAAGGAAGAAGTCTGCAAAGAATTTATCTGAGCTACTTGAGCATTAACAAAAACATCACAATTCAAATTAAATTTATGAATAATATAGTCACAAACTGCAATAAAATAGTTCCTGACATGTAAATAAAACTTTTTCTTCTCCTCAGGTGCAAGATCTTCTACAAGACGAGATGTTGAACAGCCAATTACTAAATCATCATCAGCTTTCTGATTCTCTCTCGTGTGATAGACCACTTCTAAAACTGTAGGATATCTTTTCATAACCACTGGCTTAACAAACCTACACAGAATGTCATTCAACATACCCGTCAGCATTGATCTTATGACATGAATGTGAGGTGCTTGCGACCTTACTATCTGCATCACGGGCCATTTCATTAATTATGGCAGATGTTTTTATTCTAGCACACGCATACTCCTTCGCATTGTCTGAATCTGGGGACATCTTTCTGAACAATGGCCCTGCGTGATCAGAACAAGACAATGCAAGGTTATGTTCGACAATGAACGCCGTGAACAAACACTCTGCTCGAGTGACTGCATCATCATCCTTCCCACCTACAAAAATTACTTAATTTTTTGTTCCTCTCAAGACAGCTAGCACTATCTTTGTGTTTTTGTGTGACACTGTGAGCTACAATATCAGTCTTCCCTCCATGCGAGATATTTATATCACACCGGCACACAGAACAAAATGCATAACAGTTTCCTTTATTAGACTGTAAAATGAACGGAAATTCAGTTTTATAGGTATCCCTGAACACTTGGAGATAATGTTTGTTATGTTTTGTAGTCATCATGTGAAGAGAAAATACCACAAACTGTCACCGACACAACTCTCTGAAATACATTGAAGTCATTAAAATTATGAACTAAGATCAACACAAAAGCACTGAAATACGCGAAACTACCACATAAAAAACAAATCAATATGTCTCGTACATTATTAACATACGACTTCGACAGGGGGAAAAGCAAAGAACCACAAGAAAAAACACGTGGTCTAAAACTCCAATGAAACTACGCACAGAAACGAGCACGCGAACCACACAATAACAGACTCAACTCTTTCGTCCCGATCAACGGAGTCCCTAGCAGTCGCTAGTGCGCATGATCTTCTCTGACTCGTAGGACGATTGCCGTCCCGAATTCCCACCTGAACAGCACACATGCTGCTGTAGTGTGCGGGAAATACAATACACGAAGGCGGCAGATGATCCGCCCACCAAATAAAGCATCAAATAAATATGCTTAAAAATGAGGTTGCGTAAATTACACAAGCACATAAGAATTTGTCCTAGGGGAAGAGTACTGACCGTACTGGAGGTTATATTGGTCAAAAATAGGAAGAAATAAAAATAAATCGGAAAACCAGAAGACGAGTTAAAAATCAGAAAGTTTCCGGGTAAATCGGAAGGGTTGGCAGGTATGCAGTAGGAATGCAAAGATTAAAAGCAATGTTATCGTATAAAATACTAAATCAAATGAAAAAAAGCACATTTTCTCACTTTTAACAAACAGTACTACGGTGCTGATATAACAGTCCAAAGTTCCAGTTCTGGAATGACCAGGCTGCAGATAGCCGTGAATACTCCTCTACCAATTATTCCGTTAAATGTGCACACTGCTCATTCCAATCAGTGCCTCAGAGTAGGGACTGAATAAGTGGAATGCTATGATGAACCGGTGTGTTATGTTCCAGTATTATCAGAAAATGTATGAACCAGAGGAATGACATACTAAAGAAGAGAGTGATCTAACTCCCCAGCTACTTCCCACCAATATTCAGGCAGGCAATTATACTCGGTACGCAGCCGTAATCCCATCTATCGGAGATGAGTGGCAACAGAAGACACAGAGCAGATCACAACAAAGAATGGTCAATGTAATGTTATTGTTGATCAATTTTATGAGCTTTCTATATTGTAGGCCTTCAAATAATCACATATTGTTTTGTTCCGACTGTCATATAAATAATAATACTAGGGCTCCTTATAAAATTATTTACAGCGTAGACTGTAGTTCCTTATTACCCGACTTTACATAACGATTTTTATTAAATTATGTTCACCCATTTTCTCGTGACTTGGCGCTGATAAGGACTTGGCAACAAAAACCCAAATTTATGAATATCTCTGTTATAGGTGGTCGGTAAAAATGTATAAGACATAAATGATCGGAAATTTAATACTACGTAACTTTTATTGATAGGACCACTAATAACATAAATATTTGAGAATTACATTTTTGGTGTTCCCCTAAACTACCATTTCACTCAGCATGAATAAAATTATTTACAGCCTAGATTGTAGCGACTTCTTCCCCGACTTTACACACCACTTTTCATTAAATTCTCTTCAGTCGTTCTCTTGTGATGTGCGAACATACAAACAGACAGGCAGACAGACAGACAGACTCACAGAAATTATGGATAATTGAAAAATGCATTTCCTTGTTCCTGTGGACACGACCAATACACAAATACCATTCTTTTTAAATTCTGAGCAATGTACAGACAAAACTCTTATTTGATATACATACTGTACATTTTATCAATAAAATGCCTACTGGATCCATTATTTTTGGCAATGTTATGAATGGTATTTAATTCCTCCATCAGATGATTTTTAGATCGAGAAATGGTGAAGGCTCTATTGACCATGCCAAAATAAATATCAATGGATTCATTGCACCCTTGGGCTCATAAAAGGGCAGCCTGTTTATTAAATTATTATTATTATTATTATTATTATTATTATTATTATTATTATTATTATTATTATTATTATTATTAGGTAATTATTACTATTATCATTATTATTAATTATTATTAGAATAGAATTAGAATTATTAGAATATTTAAATACTTTGGATAAACAAGTGCAAGTGCATTTTACGATGGAATCTCAGACTGATGGAATTTTGAGATATTTGGATTTAACAAATACAGTAGAAGTCCATTATAGCGAGAATTCACAATGGCGAAAAATTTACTCGCTAGAGCAGATTGTCGTTATATCCGATTTTTGTAAAAATAAAAAAATTGCTATGAAATGGCAATCAGTTTGTTCAAAATTTGGGTATTCACAGGGTTGATTCCAGAGAATAGTCCACCCAAGTAGGAAAAAGTAAAGTTTAATATAAAACTCAACAATTTGTTTTTATGATAGATTAAACATGATATTTTATTAATTTTATGATAAATATTAATTTATTGATGTTTTTCAGTTTTTAATTGTGAGCTTAATTGATCCTTTATGTAGAGGCTAAATTTTGATATTTCTCAATAGTTTTAGGAATTCCTGTTTATTATGATGAAAAGTTACGAAAATAATTATAGTAAATGTTAATTCTAATGCTCTTTCTCTTCGCAGTAAAGTATTTATTTACATTATTAACAGTTTATATAAGGTGTAATAAAGCGATGAATTTATTGCTGCAGGCCATGTAAACACACGGCGAAAAAGGTATAAAAGTTTCTGTAAACAAAATGTGCAAGGCTCAATTTGAATAAAACTTAGTATGCAAAGCCAATACTGCACACCCTTTCAATCTGCTATATTATTTGTTTAAAATTTCAAATGAATTCATACGAAGCTGATAGTAAAATATGAAGCGTGTTTACGGTATTCTTGCGAGCAGGCAACGGGGAAGTTCCCCGCTACTGCAACATGCTGCCCACGGGATTCAGTTTCTGCATCACACTCACTTGTAAAGCACGTGTTTTAGAATACCAATCGGTGTTCACACTGAGGTGATATTTAATAATGCCGCTTACTCACAAGGAACGTTGTAAACAGTATCACGAGAAGAAAGATGACACCTGCCCAGTTACGCGTACGCTGCTAACAGGTACGAGAATCGGTGAAGAAACAAAGAGCTCAGAAAGAACTTCAGGGCTTATAAACAGTTACTTCCTGTTCTACAAGTCCAACAACACAACCACCTACACCAATTGTAGAGCAGAGTATGCCAACGTCTGGTTATAAATGCAAACAAACATTGGGGAAAGCTGTAAAGAGTTCGGAGCAGGCTTTACCAGCGAGTCTGCGGAAGAAACGGGAAGTTGTTTCTGCACTGAGTGTAAAATTTGGTGTAAGTTCATCTACCTCCGGCAAGTGCAGGAAGTCTTCACTTCCAAATCAAGAAGTTCTTAAATTTCTCAATCCGGATATCAGTTGGCCATCTCCTTGAGCAAGAGATTTTATCTCCGTAAAGGACAGTTCTGGATAAAAAATTTAAAAAAACAGAAACAATTCATGTGCGTCACAATGCAAGATGCATACAAAGTCTTTAAACAAGAATACCCACATCAAGCACACATCTTATTGTGAACTTCGAGCAAAGTACATTTCTGCGCACTACCAGGAAAAAATTATATTCATTATGTGAAGCCATTCAAAAAGTATATAATTTAGGCAAGAAAATGTTATTCTGAAACTACTACCACACGCTCTCTACATCCACACTACAAGATCGAAGCAGATGGCAAAAATCCACCCCGTGATACGACTTTTGAAGTGGGTGACTTCGCACTTCAAAAATACGGCGGAAAGAAACATTCAAAATATTATGTTTGCGACATAACTGAAAGTAATGGTGATATTTATACATACATACATACATACATACATACATACATACATACATACATACATACATACATCATTATAGACCGTGAATTTACTAAATGTCATCACAATCCTCTATTTGAAACTAGTGCTGTGGCCTCATTTAGTTATATACCTCTAATCTTTAAATTGTTAGAAACTGAGTCTAACCATTGTTGTCTTGGTCTCTCTCTACTTCTCTTTTACATGCCGACATCGTACGACATTCTACTTCTCTTACCCTCTATAACAGAGTCCATTATTCTCCTAGGTAACCTATCCTCCTCCATTCGCCTCACATGACCCCACCACCGAAGCCGGTTTATGCGTACAGCTTCATCCGTCGAGTTCATTCCTAAATGAGCCTTTATATCCTCATTGCAAGTACCCTCCTGCCATTGTTCCCACCTGTTTGTACCAGCAATCATTCTCGCTATTTTCATGTCTGTTACTTCTAACTTATGAATAAGATATCCTGAGTCCACCCAGCTTTCGCTTCCCTAAAGCAAAGTTGGTCTGAAAACAGACCGATGTAAAGATGGTTTCATCTGGGAGCTGACTTCCTTCTTACAGAATACTGTTGATCACAACTGCGAGCTCATTGCATTAGCTTTACTACACCTTGATTCAATATTTATTTTGTAACCAATTTTCGCAAGTGCAACGACGAACCTGAACTGTTTTGTGAACCACTGACAAAAGAAGAGTGCTTTTTAAATGCAAGTGAAATAGAAAGAAAATTACCGGTGACTCATATTACTTGTGGGAAATGGTATTTTGATGTATCTATACCAGAAGCAGAATGAGCAAAAATTGTTTTTTCATTTTATTATATTTTTTCTGACCAAGCTTTCATTCAAACTGTAAGCTACTGAAGCGTTGAATGTTGTTTTTAAAAAATATTTTAGTTCATTCTACATTCACTATTATTAGTATTAAATAAATGAGTGACAATTCATAAAAACACTTTATTAAATAGGCCACATGTCAGTACCAGTACTGTAGTTATATACATTATTATTATTATTATTATTATTATTATTATTATTATTATTATTATTAGGAGGAATGAAGCATGTAGTTTTATGTGACTGATAATCTCAGTATCATAAGCCACAGGACCTCGTTTTTTACGCAAAATACGAACCACCGGACGTGACTATCACCTCGAAAATCACACATGCATAATCGGGTCTCGAACCCAGTCCGTCTTGACGGTTCCACATAGCTTTACCGCTGCGCCATCACGCCCCTCCTTTATTATCACTTACTGCAATATCAAATATACATTTTATCATTCAGTGATTGTATTTGATGCGGAGTTTAAGATTTATTAGCCCCTCATGCCATTTTGCCATAGCATTGATTCGCATGTGTAATCCCGCGACGCAGTCAAGTAAACATGCGACAATCGCCTTTTAACTATATTACGCAGACATTACACAATTTACACATTTGGTTTTCTTGCAAAATGTACCTTTGCCCTTCTTGTAAACAATATCTTGACATTACCAATAAAAGTTACCACAATTTGCAGAATTTAGAAAATAACGTAAAGGTATCTAATGTTAAATTCCATTCCATATCAACACCGATCGCTATGTTTAAAATTTTATAAATTTGCATACATTAAGTTTACTACAGTGAAATTTGTAGAGGTTGTTAAGTATCATCTAGACGTTATTATGCATAAATCTCAATTTGTTTTCATGTATATACTACAAAGAAATGTACAAATATAAACATGCGATGCCTGGAATTATCCGCAGATTTTCATACTACGGCGTACTCGTTAGTTATTTTTCTAATTCCGAGAAAACATGAACGTGTATGTTCAATTTCATTCTGTAAAATTGGAGGAGTATCACTTCAGTGGCTTCTGTGACAAACGTTTCATTTTCTTATTCAAACAGAATCATTTAATCTTACTGAACCTTACATGCATTATAAAGATATATTTCAAGCGCTTTCCTCATTAAAACTATGTCTTGCTTGCCATTGAATAAATTCGAAGTCCCAATTCACAACGTATTAAATCTATATAAAAATTCCTCACTTATCGTGTCACAGATTTTCACTATTACCACATAGTACAATCACATTTTTCTTAGCCATGAAAATGTTCTTTGTCATCCCTTGTGAAAGGAACAGATTTCCAAGATAGATTAGAGCCCTCGCCACAGGAGGCCCCTTCGAGACAGTTGCGCAAAAATGAGAAATGGCCATAAATTCCTGAACTTTACAGGGTAAATTACACCTTCAGGAAGGAAGCAGTTAAACTAAGGAAAGTTCAGTTTTGCTCTCCGATTTTCACTGATATTGCTGAATAACCTAGAAAGTATGTTAGTGCTTGTATTTCGCATTCCTTTCAGAAATTTAGAAATTTCTTACGTGTTGAGTCATACAGTGAAAGGTAGCAAATATCTGTCACGTGTTATCCTACGTACGGATGAGGAACACAATCGTGTTAACTTGACTAGCGTGGTTATATTACTGTGCAGCCCAGTTGTAGATACTGAAAATGTTGTGATATTCGCTTAATAATGAAGACAAAATTAAAATCCAGGAAGAGGACAAGCATCCACATCTTTCAACAGTTGAAATGTTGAAATTCACACCTTCGAGTTTTGAGTCGACTCGATCAAAGTGCTGCCGCATTCAAGATGGCGGTCAAAGTAATTTTCACTTATTTTACAAAAGGAGTACATTTACTGTTCCACCTATTAAATACAATCAGTACCACCTTATGTGGTCAATTAGACATAGAAAATCTAAATATTATGGGGACATGTTTTGCCCTTCCTATTGGGCATCATCAGCCATATTAATTTAATCTTAAAACAAACCTTGTTTAGAGGACAATGACACTTTACAATTTGTTGAAACTGAACTGTGATTTCTTATGATATTAACTTTAAAGAATAGTGGTTATAAAATATGCTGTTGGGACATGACATGTACAACACATGCTAAAATTAATATAAACTAATTTAAAATCCTATCTAAAAGAAAATTTGTGTCAATATAAAGTTCTAAAAATGGCACATGTCTGGTACTGCAGTGGATCCTCTTCGTTATAAAAGTCAGTATATATATATGCTGGGGCAGTTGTCAACGTAAGTTTTCAATAGACTAAAATGGTTGAAAACTTGAGGGTGAATCTTGTTTATATTCCAACATTAAAAGATTGGCTAAGAGAAAAGGCGAATGTTGTGATGTTATCCTCATTAAGTTGATTGGTCTAAAATATTATCTGATAGAACCGTTGGAAACAGACGTTGGTTGAAGCTGCTTCGAGACGAGATTTTTCGAGTATTTGACAGGTTATGTTTGATTTTCACGTGAAAATGTAGTCCTTCTAGAAGACGTGGAACACTGATGAATTGAATGTGGTTATATCATGTCGTATCTATCTATCTACCTATCTTACTGTATTAGCAGCGTTGGTCTGATTCACCCTGTAAGCAGTAATTATTAATCCTTAATATTCAATCCTCTTCTTCTTTCACTTCTGCTTTTCCCACACCTGTGGAGATGCGAGTGTGAACTGTCGCACAAGTGGATTTGGCCCCTGTTTTACGGGTGGATGCCCTTCCTGCTGCCAATCCCCTCTGTGGACGGATGTATTTACTAATGCGCGTATCTGTGGTGGTTGATTGTGATGTATAAATTGTAGATAATTTAATTGCACAGATTACTTATTTGCAATTTTTCTGACTCTCTTAGGCTGCCAAACAGGATTTTGTCTCTTTGACTGCACATATGATAAAAGCTAACACTCCCTTGGAAAAGGCAGATCAACCAGCTTTCAAGGAATGGGTGAAGAAGAATGTTGTAGGCAGTGGTGACCTTCCAGGAAGTAATGTTCATTGTAGGGAATATTTGCTTCTCTTGGCAAAAGTGAGGAAGGAAGAGGCTATTATAGCCATACAAAACAAACAAGTTGCTGTCATGTGTGATAAAACAACTGACAAAATGAGCAGGGCAATTTTTTTTGCTCTGCGTCTACCGTGGAGCCTTCCACATCACAGGACCAGTATGTGGCGGCAGTCAATTTGTTGGAGGCAGTGAATGGACAGACGTGTGCTCGAAAAATTACAGAGGCACTGTGAGTCATAAAAGTGAATTTTGATCAAGTTGTGGCTTGGTAACTGACTCGGCCAAATACAGGACCTTACGTTTTGCCAGATGACACTCTTCACATTCAATGCTGGGCACATAAGGACAATCTGCTTGGTGATGTGGTGAAAGAATGTCTGTCACCTCTGAACAAATTAGTTGTTCTTGTTAAGAAAACATTTCTCCAAGCCAGAAAGAAACAGCACACCTTCCATCAGTTCCTGCGGGAGAAGGAATTGGGGGCTGGGATGTTTCAAATTCCCATTGCCACAAGGCGGAATTCCTGGCTGGAAGCAGTTGAGTGGCTGGCAGATAACTGGACCATTCTTTTCGAGTTTTTCTAATCCAATGATGGAAAAGAATTATTCACCACTGCATCATCACATCTGCACAATATAACGGAATCGAAATTACAAGTGCTTTACGTACAAGCTCTTTTCGTTAAATCTGTAGCATCAGTGGTGAAACATCTATTGTTCAGACTGGAGACAAATTCCAAACCAATTGCTGCAGAAGGGTATCCCAAATTTGAGAATTTGAAGAAGTGTTTACAAGATGTTGCTGCAGAAATTTTCAGCAACAGGGTCCAGGGAGAGCTGGATGCCCTGAAACATAATCTTAGGGGCAGAGCGATGGAGAAAAAAAAAAAAAAAAAAAAAAGGCAGGCCATATGCATACAAAGTTAGACAACCTGATGTTGGGGGACCCGGCCTGTACATTTTTGGAGCCAGTGCCTGAGCTTTTCTCCTAAAAGTTATGCTATACAAAACCCTCAATCGCAGTATAGCGATGTATGCAAGTGATACATGGACCCTCACAAAGAAAGCCATGGAGAAGACCGATTCCTTCTAAAGGAAAATAGTGAGGAGAATTTATGGACCCATATGCGTACAAGGGGAATGGGGAATTAGATATAACAATGAACAATATTCCCTGTATGGGGAGGCACCCCTGTCGCATGCCATTCGAATTAAGATATTTAAATGGGCAGGTCATCTAATTAGGATGGAAGAACACCGAATCCCAAAGAAGGTATTCCTAGGAGACTTTGGAGGAAGAAGGCCTGTGGGAAGGCCACGTAACAGATGGGAAGATGGTGAACATCAGGACGCAGCACACATCCTCAAGATCTGGAATTGGACAGTTGCTGCGCGAGATTGACAAGTTTGGTGGAGAGCAACTGGGGAGGCCATGACGCGAAAACGGGCCGTTGCGCCATAGGTAAGGTAAGGTAAGCCTGAGCTCTCCTACAGGCATTATGTGTTGTCACAGTCTTCAGCAGGAGACAAACTGAAGGCCCTATTCAGCAAAATACCATCAATGAAAAGTATTCCCATTGATGAAGGCATGCTCGCACATACGGATCTTCAGGATATTCTGTTAGCAATTTCTGTCTTTTGTAGTGATAATTTAGCAGCATCGAAAGGGGGGTAGCAGCCTTTCGGTAGCTGCAAGGGCGGCAGTCTAGATGATTGACTGATACGGCCTTGTAATAATACTCAACATGGCTTAGCTGAGTTGATACTGCTACACGGCTGAAAGCAACGGGAAACTACAGCCGTAACCACCTCCCGAGGACATGCAGCTCTCTCTGTATGAATGATGTACTGATGATGGCTTCCTCCCGGGTAAAATATTCCGGAGGTAAACTAGTCCCCCCATTCGGATCTCTGGGTGGGGACTACACGAGAGGGGGCGATCATCAGGAAGATGGATACTGACATTCTGCGAGTCGGAGCGTGGAATGTTAGAAGTTTGAATCGTTGTGGTAGGTTAGAGAATCTGAAAAGGGGGATGGATAGGCTAAAGTCAGATGTAGTTGGTATAAGTGAAGTACGTTGGCAGGAAGAACAGGATTTTTGGTCAGGCGACTACCGAATTATCAACACGAAATCAAACAGGGGTAATGCAGGAGTTGGTTTAATAATGAATAAGATAATAGGGCAGCGGATAAGCTACTACGACCAGCATAGTGAAAGAATTATTGTCGCCAAGATAGACACCAAACCAATGCCCACCACAATAGTGCAGGTCTATATGCCTACTAGTTCAGCGGATGATGAAGAAATTGAAAGAATATATGAGGAGATAGAAGATTTAATACAATATGTCAAAGGTGACGAGAATCTAATTGTGATGGGAGACTGGAATGCAGTGGTAGGCAAAGGAAGAGAAGGTAGCACAGTAGGAGAATTTGGATTGGGACAAAGGAACGAAAGAGGAAGTCGGCTGGTTGAATTCTGCACTGACCATAATTTAGTCCTCGCCAATACATGGTTCAAACACCACAAACGACGGCTGTATACGTGGACGAGACCTGGAGACACTGGAAGATATCAAATAGATTTCATTATGATTAGGCAGAGATTCAGAAACCAGGTGTTGGATTGCAAAACTTTCCCAGGAGCAGACGTGGACTCTGACCACAACTTGTTGGTCATGAAATGCCATCTGAAGTTGAAGAAATTGAAGAAAGGAAAGAATGCAAAAATATGGGATCTAGACAACTTGAAAGAAAAGAGTGTGATGGATTGTTTCAAGGAACATGTTGCACAAGGACTAAATGAAAAGGCCGAAGGAAACACAGTAGAGGAAGAGTGGAGAGTCATGAAAAATGAAGTCAGTAGGGCTGCTGAAGAAATGTTAGGAAGGAAGAAAAGATCAACTAAGAATCAGTGGATAACTCAGGAGATACTAGACCTGATTGATGAACGACGAAAATACAAGAATGCTAGAAATGAAGAGGGCAGAAAAGAATACAGGCGATTAAAGAATGAAGTGGATAGAAAGTGCAAGGTAGCTAAGGAAGAATGGCTGAAGGAGAAGTGCAAGGATGTCGAAGGCTGTATGGTCCTGGGAAAGGTAGATGCTGCATACAGGAAAATCAAGGAAACCTTTGGAGAAAGGAAATCTAGGTGCATGAATATTAAGAGCTCAGATGGAAAGCCACTTCTAGGGGAAGAAGACAAAGCAGAAAGATGGCAGGAGCATATCCAACAGTTGTATCAAGGTAACGATGTAGATAATTTCGTTCTGGAACATGAAGAGGTTGTTGATGCTGATGAAATGGGAGACCCAATTTTGAGGTCAGAGTTTGACAGAGCTGTGAGTGACCTAAATAGGAACAAGGCACCTGGAATTGATAATTGATGATATTCCCTCTGAATTACTGACTGCCTTAGGAGAAACCAGCATGGTAAGGTTATTTCATTTAGTGTGCAAGATGTATGAGACAGGAGAAGTCCCATCCGATTTTCGGCAGAATGTTGTTATACCTATTCCCAAGAAAGCCGGTGCTGACAGGTGTGAAAACTACCGCACTATTAGTTTAGAATCTCATGCCTGCAAAATTTTAACACGTATTATTTACAGAAGAATGGAAAAACAAGGTGAAGCTGAGTTGGGGGAAGATCAATTTGGCTTCAGAAGAAATGTAGGAACATGTGAAGCAATCCTGACTTTACGTCTGATCTTAGAGGATCGAATCAAGAAGGACAAGCCAACGTACATGCCATTCGTAGATCTAGAAAAGGCATTCGATAATGTTGATTGGACCAGGCTATTTATGATTCTGAAAATGATAGGGATCAGATACCGAGAACGAAGAATTATCTACAACCTGTATAAAAATCAGTCTGCAGTGATAAGAATCGAGGGCTTTGAAAAAGAAGCAGCAATCCAGAAAGGAGTGAGGCAAGGCTGCAGTTTGTCCCCTCTCCTTTTCAATGTTTACATAGAACAGGCAGTAAAGGAAATCAAAGAGAAATTTGGAAAGGGAATCACAGTCCAAGGAGAGGAAATCAAAACCTTGAGATTTGCCGATGATATTCTTATTTTATCTGAGACTGCAGAAGATCTCGAGAAGCTGCTGAATGGTATGGATGAAGTCTTAGGTAAGGAGTACAAGATGAAAATAAATAAGTCCAAAACAAAAGTAATGGAGTGCAGTCGAACGAAGGCAGGTGATGTAGGAAATATTAGATTAGGAAATGAAGTCTTAAAGGAAGTAGATGAATATTGTTACTTGGGTAGTAAAATAACCAACGATGGCAGAAGTAAGGAGGACATAAAATGCAGACTAGCACAAGCAAGGAAGAGCTTTCTTAAGAAAAGAAATTTGCTCACTTCAAACATTGATATAGGAATTAGAAAGATGTTTTTGAAGACTTTTGTGTGGAGCGTGGCATTGTATGGAAGTGAAACATGGACGATAACTAGCTCAGAAAGAAAGAGAATAGAAGCTTTTGAAATGTGGTGTTACAGAAGAATGCTGAAGGTGAGATGGATAGATCGAATCACGAATGAAGAGATACTGAATCGAATTGGTGAGAGGAGATCGATTTGGCTAAATTTGACGAGAAGAAGAGATAGAATGATAGGACACATCTTAAGACACCCAGGACTTGTTCAGTTGGTTTTTGAAGGAAGTGTAGGTGGCAAGAACGGTAGGGGTAGACCAAGGTATGAATATGACAAACAGATTAGAGCAGATGTAGGATGCAATAATTACGTAGAAATGAAAAGGTTAGCACAGGATAGGGTGGCATGGAGGGCTGCATCAAACCAGTCTATGGACTGATGACTCAAACAACAACAATTTAGCAGTTACAATACAAATATTTGAAAATACTGCCTGCACTGTTTCCTACTCAAGAATTTTAATTACCTACCCAAGAATTTTCCCTCGCTACTCAAAATTTTTCCCTTTTTACTCAAGAATTCAGCACCATTTCATTCAAGGAATCTGAGTGCCCTTATACCTTATACTGCTGTCCTAGGCCAAAAGGGCATATCTCAAGACCTTCAAATATTTGGCAAATTACCAATTTTATATATTACAAATTACATCTGCTTTTAATAAAACTGTTTTTGTGTTGTGTACTGAAATTTATTGCACTTTCTTAGCTATATCTGAGAGATAAAACATGACACTGCTAATTTGCATAAGATTTCGATAAACGTTGGAGATATGTCATAACTTACTAGCGTTTTTCATCCCTTTCTAAATTACATAATTTGCTGAGAAAATAGCTAGAGTCACCCTTGAACATTACTATGATGAAAGGAAACAGAAAACAAAAATAAACTGAGATACACCCTTTAGGCTTAGGACGGCAGTGTAGTGTAGAGGTACAGAAATTGATTTTTATTTTTACACTGTTATTTATTCCCCGTGTAAGTTACTGATTACTTACGTTTACGTTGTGACTGTAGTAGTGCATGTAACTAATTATTAAGGTTATCGATTTAATGTACATGGCTATGCCGTGTTTACGCATTATAAATACGGTATAGCGTTAGGCGGTAGTAAGTTTTTCTGCATTTGAAGTTCAAATTTTTCAGTCCCTTCAAAAACATACTAACAAGATTTTGTCTGGAGAAAAATGAAGAGCTTAGAAATCCAACATCCAAAGACGATCGTTCAGAGGCCCAAATTAAAGTTCTGTAATCAAAAAAGAAATCTCCAATTCAATACTATGTATTTTAATCTTAAAGATTAATTAGTTCACATTACATAATAACATATACATGTTTCCGCTCTATTGAGCCATCATCAGTACAACTGAGACATAAGATAGTTTTCAACTTGTTGGATAAAATATCTCTTAATAAATTCAATGTTCGTATTCTTAAAATACATTGTCAGTTAAAATACGTGATCGAGAGAAACACACTTAATATATGGTAAAAGTAGTATAAAAATGTACAGCTTGTATTGCTCCTTACGGTCCAAATTCTTTAGTTCTAAGAGTAATTCTTGTTATATTGACATTTCCTTGATGTACTATTGTCAATACGGGGTAGAATAGTGTCTGCTGATTGATCATCGTAATAATGGTCCGGGGCAGGGTCATCAAAATATTGATCCAATGTGCCTAAGAATGAAAAATTGTAATTAAATATAAAAAGATGTTGAATTCTGCAGATTGTGTGGTACGTTATCTGATGTCTATTAACCTCATGGGCCAGTGGAGCACTTTGTATAAGGATATGGTGTGTGTTACTGCTCGACACTGACTAAAGCTTGGGAGTGGAACATGCAAGAGTGGCTGCATGTGTTGGGAGAAGAGCGGAGAGGCAAGTGAGCGGGGTAGTTAGGAGGAGGCTGTGGGACAAGGGAATGAAGGGTAGAGGGTGAAGAAATTCAAGTTATGCTTGGTTTAAAATTGTAATTGAAAATTTCTTCTAGAGGAATGTTAATTTCTTGAGAAATTTCATTCAGATTGTAACTGTTCTTTTTAAAAAATCTATTTCAATATACATATTTTTGTAATAATTTAGTAGTTTACTTTTGTTGGCCTGGTGTAAAATCTTCATGTCTTGTTCTATTGATTAAGATGATTTTTGGGCATTGTAATGTTCTTGGTATCTTATCAGGAAACTTCTACCAGTCTGACCTATGTAGCTTGCATCGCAATTTGTGCATTTCAGTTTATACACTCCGGAATGAAGGAATTTGTTTGTGGTATTAACAGTGTAAGTGTTAAAGAATATACCATATTAGCATTGCTCTTGTTGGTTTTAAATGCGATGTTGATGTTTTGTTGCTTGAATATATATGTAATTTGGTAATTTATGTCTCAGCTGTACTGATGATGGCTCAATAAAGCTGAAACATGTATACGTTATTATGTGATGTTTACTAATTATTCCTTAAGATTAAAAAACATAGTATCAAACAGGTGGAAATATTTTTATATTGTACTACAGTCAATCCTCCCCTGCGAACCATGTGACCCTGCCATGGTGGGGAGGCTTGCGTATCCCAATGAAGCAGATAGCCGAGCTGCAGGTGCAACCATATCAGATGGGAATCTGTTGACAGACCAGACTAACAAATGGTTAATCGAAAGGAAGGTAGCAGCCTTTCGAAGTTACAAGGGCGGCAGTCTAGACGATTGACTGATATGGCCTTGTAATAATACTCAATGTGGTTTAGCTGTGTTGATACTGCTACATGGCCGAAAACAACGGGAAACTACAGCCGTAACTAACTCCCGAGGACATGCAGCTCTCTCTGTATCAATGATGTACTGATGATGACTTCCTCCTGGGTAAAATACTCCAGAGCTAAAATAGTCCCCCATTCGGATCTCTGGGTGGAGACTACATGAGAGATCAAATATCCAGGAAGATGGATACTGACATGCTGCGAGTCATAGCGTGGAATGTTAGAAGTTTGAATGGTTGTGGTAAGTTAGAAAATCTGAAAAGGGAGAGGGTTAGACAAAAGTTAGATGTAATTGGTACAAGTGAAGTACGGCGACAGGAAGAACAGGATTTTTGGTCAGGCGACTACAGAATTATCAACACAAAATCAAACAGGGGAAATGCAGGAGTTGGTTTAATAATGAATAAGAAAATTATGCAGCGGGTAAGCAACTATAACCAGCATAGTGAAAGATAGGCATCAAACCAATGCCCACTACAATACTGCAAGTCTACATACCTATTAGTTCAGCAGATGATGAGGAAATTAAAAGAGTATATGAAGAGAGAGAAGATTCAATACAATATGTAAAAGGTGATGAGAATCTAATTGAGATAGGGGACTGGAATGCAGTGGTAGGCCAAGGAAGAGAAGGTAATACAGTAGGAGAATTCGGATTGGGACAAAGGAAGGAAAGGGGAAGTTGGCTGGCTGAATTCTGCACTGATAATAATTCAGTCCTTGCTAATACTTGGTTCAAACACCACAAATGACGGCCGTATACGTGGATGAGACCTGGAGACACTGGATGGTATCAAATAGACTTCATTACAATTAGGCAGAGATTCAGAAACCAGATGTTGGATTGCAAAATTTTCCGGAACAGACGTGAACTCTGACCACAACTTGTTGGTTATGAAATGCCATCTGAGTTGAAGAAATTGAAGAAAGGAAAGAATGCAAGGAGACGAGATCTAGACATGTTGAAAGAAAAGAACGTGATGGATTGTTTCAAGGAACATGTTGCACACGGACTAAATGAAAAGGCTGAAGGAATCACAATAGAGGAAGAATGGACAGTCATGAAAAGGGAGGTCAGTAGGGCTGCTGAAGAAATGCTAAGAAGGAAGGAAGGAAGGATCAACTAAAAATCAGTGGAAAACTCAGGAGATACTAGATCTGATTGATGAACGACGAAAATACAAGAATGCAACATATGAAGAGGGTAGAAAAGAATACAGGCGATTAAAGAAGGATAGAAATTGCAGGATAGCTAAGGGCGAATGGCTGAAGGAGAAGTGCAAGGATATCGAAGGTTGTATGGTCCTAGGAATGATAAATGCTGCATACAGGAAAATCAAGGAAAACTTTGGAAAAAGGAAATCTAGGTGTATGAATATTAAAAGGTCAGATGGAAAGCCACTTCTAGGGAAAGAAGACAAAGCAGAAAGATGGCAGAAACATATCCAACAGTTGTATCAAGGTAAAGATATAGATGATTTGGTTCTGGAACAAGAAGAGACTGTTGATGCTGATGAAATGGGAGACCCAATTTTGAGGTCAGAGTTTAACAGAGCTGTGAGAGGCCTAAATATGAACAAGACACCTGTAATTGATGACACTCCCTCTGAATTACTGACTGCCTTAGGAGAAACCAACATGGCAAGGTTATTCCATCTAGTGTGTAAAATGTATGAGACAGGAGAAGTGCCATACAATGTTGTTAACCCTATTCCCAAGAAAGCCGGCGTTGACAAGTGTGAAAATTACCATCCATTTAGTTCAGTATCACATGCCTGCATAATTTTAACATGTATTATTTACAGAAGAATGGAAAGACAAGTTGAAGCTGAGTTGGGAGAAGATCAATTTGGCTTCAGAAGAAATTTAGGAACACGTGAAGCAATCCTGACTTTACGTCTGATCATAGAAGATCGAATTGAGAAGGTCAAGCCCATATACATGGCGTTCGTAGATCTAGAAAAGGCATTCGATAATGTTGATTGGACCAAGCTATTTAAGTTTCTGAAGGTGACTGGGATCAGATACAGAGAACGAAGAATTATTTACATACCGTATAAAAATCAGTCTGCAGTGATAAGAATCGAGGGCTTTCGAAAAAGAAGCAGCAATATAGAAAGGAGTGAGGCAGGGCTGCTGTTTGTCGCCCCTCCTTTTCAATCTTTACATAAAACAGACAGTAAAGGAAATCAAAGAGGAATTTGTTAAGGGAATCACAATCCAAGGAGAGGAAATCAAAACTTGAGATTTGCTGATGATATTGTTATTTTATCTGAGACTGCAGAAGATCTCAAGAAGTTGCTGAATGGTATGGATGAAGTCTTGGGTAAGGAGTACAAGATGAAAATAAATAAGTCCAAAACAAAAGTAATGGAGTGGAGTTGAACGAAGCCAGGTGATGCAGGTGATATTAGATTAAGAAATTAAGGGTTAAAGGAAGTAGAAGAATACTGTCACTTGGGTAGTAAAAACTAACGATGGCAGAAGTAAGGAGGACATAAAATGCAGACTAGCCCAAGCAAGGAAGGGCTTTCTTAAGAAAAGAAATTTGCTCACCTCAAACATTGATGTAAGAATTAGAAAGATGTTTCTGAAGACTTTCATTGTATGGAACTGAAACATGGATGATAACTAGCTCAGGAAGAAAGAGAATGGAAGCTTTTGAAATGTGGTGTTATAGAAGAATGCTGAAGGTGAGATGGATAGATCGAATCATGAATGAAGAGATACTGAATAGAATTGGTGAGAGGAGATCGATTTGGCTAAATTTGATGAGAAGAAATAGAATGATAGGACACATCTTAAGACACCCAGGACTTGTTCAGTTTGTTTTTGAGGGAAGTGTACGTGGTAAGAACGGTAGGGGTAGACCAAGGTATGAATATGACAAGCAGATTATAGCAGATGTAGGACGCAACAGTTACGTAGAAATGAAAAGGTTAGCACATGATAGGGTGAGATGGAGAGCTGGATCAACCCAGTCTATGGACTGATGACTCAAACAACAACTACAGTCAATACGCAATCAAAAGATGAATTTCACTTCTTGCAAAGGAAGTCTCCGAACATCAGCAAGAGATATGTAATAATAGTTACAGTTTAACCAATAATACATGTTATAAACAACAGGCTGTGAAGCACCACATTGTAATGGTACAAACAATAATTTACTCAAGGGAATTCATATATGGATAACCAGATTTAGATGATTACACAAGATATCTGTATGGAGCAACGACCAGTTGATTATGATGAGGAAAAAACAAATTTTTTACTTCAAGATTAACATTTTCTACGCATAAATGTCACGTCCCATTTATTCAGTTTAACAAGTTATGTCAAATACAGCAAAATCTCGTTAAGACGTTTCTGCAGGAGACAACAAAAAAGAACATGTTAAGCGAGAAAACATACCACTGAATATACAAATAAAAACTATCCAACAGTTATATGGCATTTTACGTATTTTATGTTGTGTATCCGTGGGTATAGTGAAAACTACATCAATCATTTATAAAGATGAGAGGAAAGTATTAACAGGTGTAAAAAACACAAAAGAACAAATATGAAAACCTCTTCCCCTGAGGCTGATGAAATAACAAGTGCACTGAAAGGTGTGAAAAACACCAGACAATAAATATGGAAACATGTGCACGAGGTCCAAAAAAACATTATTGTATATTAAAGTGTTATTGCAGATCACACTCTTTCTAAAACAAATGTTAGTAGAAGACTTTTATTTTGAACAGTGGATTATTGAACATTATTTTCTGGTCACGCTCTTAGAAAATGAAGTGAAGGTTTCACTCGACTATATGCGACAGGAAGGAATGACTTGAGCCACCATTTTGAATATACTTCGACCAATTTGGGTGATCAAATCGAAACTCGAAGGTGCGAGTTCAACATTCGTGACATCTGCACACTTTAAGATGCGGAAGCAAGTCCACTTTCTGACAGATTTTAATTTTGTCTTCATTAGTAAGGAATTTCACGACTTTTTCCATATCCATAACTAGGCTATTACAAGACAAATATGCACCACACTAGTCAATATCAGACGATTATGTTCCTAATCCAGGTATAGGCTACCGCATCACGCAACAAATATTCACTACACTTCACTGTACCACTCAACACAAGATAAATTTCTAACTTCTGAATGGAACGCTAAATAAAAACGCAAATAGGCTCACTGTGTTATTCAGCAATCTCACTGCTAATTGGCAAGCAAAACCAAACATTCCTAAGGGTAACGGCTTGCTCCCCGAAGGTGCAACTTATCCTGTGAAGTTCAGGAATTCAAGACCCTTTTCTTTAATCACGCAACTGTGGCGACAACTCTTACCCGAGTTGGAAATCACGTTTCTTTCACAAGAGATGACAATATTTTCTGGGCTAGGAAATAGCGGTAATAGCGAAAATTCGTGACTCGATAAGTGAGGTATTTATATATCGATTTAATATGATGAGAATTGGAATTCCGAATTTACGACGTGCTAAGCAGGAGAACGTTAATGAGGAAAGCATTAATGAGGTTTCACTGTATGTACAATGGTTATGCCAGGAAATATGGTATTCATTCATTCTATTCACTTCTGCTCTGAAACGTGAGAGTAGTTTAACGCAATATTCCCTTATTGCCTTTCAAAGAGTTACAATACAGTTCCTTAGTAGATTTGTAATATACTTACCAGGGGTAGCAAATCCAGAAGGGGCTGTTGGAAAGGCAGTGGCAATGCCACTAGATGGATCTAAAGAGGTAGTTGATTCACCACCAAGATTTCGAGCTAGTACAGAGTCTGGTAAAGGAGTAAACCTGCAAAGAAACAAGATAATAAAAAACTATCATTACAAACGCCATTGTGATCCGTATTGACAGTTACTGGCTACAATGTTATAAATGGTGTTATGCAACATCCGATTCCAACTGACATTTTTAGACCCAAATAAGAATTCACTCTTTCAGAATAAAGAAGAATGTACCTGTAGCAGACAGTAAAAAAGAAAAGGACTTCTAGCTGCTTTTCCATTGTCTGTTTTTTTTGTGTGTTTTTTTTTGCTAGTTGTTTCACGTCACACCGACACAGATAGGTCTTACGGCGACGATGGGACAGGAAAGGGCTAGGAGTGGGAAGGAAGCGGCCGTGGCCTTAATTAAGGTACAACCCCAGCATTTACCTGGTGTGAAAATGGGAAACCACGGAAAACCATTTTCAGGGCTGCCGACAGTGGGGTTCGAACCTACTATCTCCCGAATACCATTGTCTGGTTTTGTAACCACAGAAGTTACATAGTTATATGAGTTACAAAGTACGATTGAGTTCTGATGGTCTTTACGCTATTGATGATGATGATGATGATGATGCTGCTTGTTTAAAGGAGCCTAACATCGAGGTCATCGGCCTCCTTTACGTCATTAGGCCTTTTAACATTGTAAACTCATTACAAGTAAAACAAGTATTGATTAGGTTGACCTTAAATAACAAGTTTTTTTTAACTAATACAAAACATCAATACCACAAGACTTGAAAATCAGGATAATGTAAATAACACTAATGGATGACAATGATGCAATTATCTTGCCATTTGCATTATACTAGTGGTGATTCACAGTCTTTTTATAGATGACCTAAACATACTGGTTCCAGTTCCTAGACAGCACTACTACAACAATACGGTTGGGTTTTAAGTTCAACAATACAGACATAATCATTAGTGCCATGGTAATCCAGTGATAGAAACTGCAATAAATGCATGAAACAATCACAGCTGCAAATGACACTTAGCAAGTGCATGTACTTCAATATGCATGGTTAGCTTGTTTTACATTGCTGACATGAAGGTGGCAAGCAGAGCAATATCGAGCTGAGCGAGAGGCTGTTACCACTCCATGCAGTGGTTTTCTTTGAATCTCTTCCAACAGCTAGGCGAGTATTACTGCGCTTGCGCCGAGCAAGGCACCTCTCCTCTCGACACAGAGATGTACCTGCTACGTTCTCCGGTCATGTTACCACAATGGAAAGTGGAAACAAAAGATTATAACATTGGTGCTGAGCTGTACTGTCCGTTGTTTCTGCCGTGCTTAACAGTGCATTACTATATTATTGTTTTGTATTATAATACGATGTGACTTTTCTTGTTAAAGTGTGAATTTATGTTAGATAAGGATAGCCTACAGAACTGCACAATGCATTAAACATTTAAATGATTGCTGTCACTTCCACCTCAAAAAGAAGTGAGTTGGCGGGCCCAGAATATTCATGTATAATAGAAAGCTTAATGAACACGCCATTTTTGTTAAGAACTTTTGACCGAGCTCGATAGCTCCAGTCGCTTAAGTGCGGCCAATATCCAGTATTCAGGAGATAGTGGGTTCGAACCCCACTGTTGGCAGCCCTGAAGATGGATTTCTGTGGTTTCCCATTTTCACACCAGGCAAATGCTGGGGCTATACCTTAATTAAGGCCACGGCTGCTTCCTTCCCACTCCTAGCCCATTCTTGTCGTCTCATCACCATAAGACCTATCTGTGTTGGTGCGACATAAAGCAACTTGTAATAAAGAAAGAAAATAACTTTTGAAGAAAAGAAAAACATAATTGAAAAAGGTAGACCCACGCCTTCTTAAAAATTTAGTCAAGGAATTGAAAAGAATGGTACAATATTTTCATGACTCGTGGTTCATAGATCTGGATTTTTATGTGGTTGTGCAAAAATTAAATTCAGTATTGTTGGCTGTGAATTCCATTTTCCTCAGGAAAGGATGCTTGGAATAAAGACAGTCTGGACAATTTATATAGCTTGAGTTTTAAAGAAATACCATAATAATAATAATAATAATAATAATAATAATAATAATAATAATAATAATCGTATGGCCTCAGCTATCGTGTGCAGACATTTCGATTTGACGCCATCTGGCTGTCTGCTCGTCAATTTCGACGTTCCGTTTTACTCTAGGTCCGCTAGATGGCAGACAGAGTAAACCGGATCTCTCTTGGGCGTCTATGGCTGAGATTTAATTAATTTTGTCGGGTAAATACCAAATGTCACCAGAGATCTTTTACATGCCGACATCGTACGACATGGAGTGTTGAACGGACTTTTTTCCGCCCTTCAAAAATCCGACTACCTCTGCCGGGTTTGAACCCGCTATCTTGGGATTCGGAGGCCGACACTCTACCATGGATCCACAGAGGTGTCTCAAGCACATATTGTTGCTGTTGCCGATATGATTCAGTTCAGAAAGTCCAGAATAGAGTACAGCTCACAGAAAGAAAATTAACGAGCATAATGAGCTAGTAAAAATAACGGATATATATTATCAGCACTTTAATAGATACTGTGTGTTTAATTTCAAAACAAGGATTACCTTACAGTGGTCATCGAGAAAATGAAGAATCTGGTAACACAGGTAATTACAGGGAGATAACGTTAACTGCTAAGAAAGATGACATTTCGGCACCAGTTAGAAACATCTACAGTTATTTCAGGACTTTCATCTGACATTCAAAATTATATTATTGGCGCCACAGCTATTTTTATGACCAGTGAAATTAAAAACGAGGTTAAGAAAGCAAACTTTATTTCCGTTATTTTGAATGAAAGTACAGACGTTTCTAACAGAGCACATCTCTCGACTTATTTAGATATGTTAGTCCCGAAGGCGAAATTCAAGAAAATTTTGAGATTCGATGATGTAAGCGGTGACCCTTCTGCTCTTTCTCTCTCTAAACATCTCTCTGGAAAGTTACAAGAATTTCAGTGTGGTGAAAAGTTAGTAGCAGAGATATTTGATGGTGCAACAGTGACTTGTGGTACATAGATCTGGACTGGTTATGTGATTGTGCAGAAATGAATAAACTGTACTGTTGGCCATGTATTCTAATTTCCTCCGAAAAAAAAAAACTTAGAATAAAGACGATGTAGACAATTTAGATAGATATACTCTCAGAAGGAGTGGGGTAACACTTTTCAAAACGTTATGCGTCGACAATGGATGATGGTGATTTCTCGGTAATTACTGAACATCTTATCTCCTTGCATATTGGTATTATAACCCCCTTTTTCCAATCTTTGGGCACTTTTTCTCTCTCCATACACACTAGAGTATTCTATGTCCACTAGAGTCCCACTGGTCCTCCAGCCTTAGTCATTTCTATAGCTACCCTATTCAAACAGCTTTTCCTATCTTCCATCTTTTTAACTGTCCATTCCACCTCTGTCACTGTAATGTCTGATTCCTTCTCTGTTACTTCTTCTATTCCTGCTGCCTGGATATGACATTTCATATTATGACAAGAAGATCACAACCATAATTTTTGTTGTTATATGTATTTTATCATTATAATTATTCCTGCAACCTTGTCTTTATCTTATATATATATGTTTTAGTTACCACAATCTGTTTAATTTTCTTTGACTGAAGATGACCACTAAGTGGCTGAAACTAGTCCCAAGACTTATGTAATATTATTTGCTTGATGTAACTTATTGTATTGAAAAGGTGGGCCCCCATGTCAATTTATTTCTTACAATGGCTACGAAATTCTCAGTGGAATGGAGTGGTGTCAGAATTCACCTCAATATATGGTAGAGGTTATTGTCCGCGATGATGGAGGGCGGTGTCTGATTGGCTGTTCTTTGGCTAATGATAGTGCAGGCTATGGTGCGCTGCTTGCCTATTGGTCCACCATAGTGGGGGTGCAGTCACTGATTGGCCATTCTTTTGTCCAATGATTGAAGCCATGTGGAGCCTGGTGTTGGTCGACCTGCCTTGGCGGAGACAGGTAACTGATCACCTGTTGCTTTCTCTCACCTGCCGCTGCCACCGTGTCCTCCAGGATTAAAGGTTTTCAGGACTGGAAACCAGGCTTTGTTGACTCATTCAGATTCCTCCTTACAGTTGAAGTTGTTGGTGTGCTTCAGGATTTCA
Source organism: Anabrus simplex (assembly GCF_040414725.1). Lineage (NCBI taxonomy): Eukaryota > Metazoa > Arthropoda > Insecta > Orthoptera > Tettigoniidae > Anabrus > Anabrus simplex. The sequence continues at coordinate 958,472,878 of NC_090265.1, read as the reverse complement.
GTGGCTTCCCTTTGTAGCCGGGTGTGGTAAGACACAGTAGTTGACAGTACTTTGGTGTTGCTGTACTGTATGTCGTGCGTGGCCTGCTAGTAGAGAGTGTTCAGAGAATGATGCTCTTTCTGCCTGTCCCAGTTGGCTGTGCAGGTTGTGCTCTTTTAATTGGGTGGCAATGCTGCATTTCATAGTTCCTATGCACACCTGGCCACAGCTGCACAGGATGTTGTAGACTCCTGCTGTGAAGAGAGGGTGTCACTTGTCTTTAGCAGACCTTAGGAATACCGGGATTTTCTTCATTGGACTGTACATGGTTTTTACTCCATGGGACTCCGGTAGCCTCCCTATTCTATTGGTTATTTACCCAATGTATGACAGAAAGGCTTTAGATGCCGGCCACTCGTCTCTTTTTACTTGGGTGTTGGATGTCTGGGATGGAGGACTCGCTGTATTTCTTTATGGCTGTACCCATTAGCACATACGGCCATTTTGGGATGGCTGAGCTCCTCATTTAAGTGTGAGGTTAACAAATTGGTCTTGCACGGTCAGCTAGCATTTTTATCACTCCGTATTTTTGTCGCGGGTGGTGGTTGCATGTCTTCTGCGGATATGGTCTGTTTGGGTTTGCTTGCGGTACACTGTCTCTCCCAAGGTTAAATCAGCCATCTTCATTACCAGAATATTGAGGAAAGAGATTTTTCCTACACTTTCTGTCTACATAGAGGTCTTAAATGTTATTCAGGTGCTGTAGAAACCGCTGTAGTTGTTCCCTCTCCATGGCTCCAGATCACACGTGTCATCTACGTCATGGAGCCACACCTAGATTTCAGTAGTGCAGTCTTGAGTACTGTTTACTCGAACATTTCCATGAAGAAATTGGCTATCACTGGACTCAGAGGACTTCCCATAGTGGCAATGTCAGTTTTCTCATAGAAGCTGTCATTCCACAGAAAATAACTTGTGGTGAGGCAATGGTTGAACAGGTTGGTGATGTTCTTGGGAAAAATCTGAGTGATATGATCCGGGACCTCCTTTACTGGTACTTAAGTGAGGAGTGAGATTGTATCAAAACTGACAAGCAGGTCTTTGGCTTCTAAATGGATGTTCTTCAGCTTTTCTATGAAGTAGATTGAATCTCTTACGTATAACTATGTGCCACCTATGTAAGGGCAAAAGGGGCATCATTATCAAGAAGGAAGGAGCATGGTTTGGACTTTACTAAAATTTTTCTCGGAGACGGAGGGCAATTACTGATAATCCACTTCAAAGGTTGGCACCTCTGCCTTCCCTCTAGCAATCTATTCAAAAGTATATCATATTATGCAATAACATTTGAACACAACCTATCAGTTCTGTGATTGAACATTCCTTGTAGTTTTTCTTGAAGCAACCTTCCCAACGTGATGACATTTTCGTCATCGGAACCATTAGCGATTCCAGTGCAGATATGCTTAATGTAAGCTTCGCTTCTTTCTTAATCTTTCTGTCAACTGTCAGGTACACTTAACACAGCAAATACAACATTACTGAAGGATTTACAGCGAAGAGAGCAACGCCTGAGCTCCTTCACTCACAATGAATTTTACAACGCTTATGGGTAGCAAAAGGAAGTCACGATTGAATAAGTATTGTTGCCAACTCACAAGCATTGAAACAAGGACTATCTAGAAGAAAGGCTCAAAAGGATTGAATATTTTTCCTTTTTTCCGTGATAATGTCAGCTTTTCCATAATAATATTCCCTTTGACCATAATTCTGTAATTGTGAGGTGAAATCCGTAATAATTACGGACAATCCGTAACAGTTGACACCTCTGGTACAGTGACCCCATCTCCTTTAAAACCATACGTCTGTCTGGACAATATTCGTACAAATTGATTATAATTATGAGCCACGCTTTTTCGCTTAATGTCGGCATTGCCAGTGTTCGCAGATTCTGCTTCTCTGCACACTGCCTGCTACGTGATATTGTGGCGTTCCTTAAAACGCTGAATACAAAAAAATATATGATTTCACTCAAACTTAGCAACTATGAAACTCACTATAGACACACCAAAGTGAGTGAAACTGCAGAAAGCTACCCCTGCACATTCCGGAAGACATATTCTATCGTGACGCGGAAAACTTTTGAATTTAAATTACTCTGTAAAATACTATTTTTTTAGACATAAAGGCAGTTCATAATTAGAAGTCTGAACAGTTTTCCGTTTCAATATGACATATTGGGGCAGTTTTATTCCATCTGTGGTTACACAAAGCATAACTGTACACACAACGTCAAAAACTAGGTGAGCCAGGAGCGTGTTGCCAACCTTGACGCAAATAAAACCCACACCCAAATAATATATCGTGCCTCAATTTGTTTTTTAAAATATGCGGAGATTATCTGCGTAAATACGGTATTGTTTGTAATTACGTTGTTTTTCTCATTTTAGTTTCTGTGTATTATTGTTACTAATGACATGTCACATCCCATGGAAAAAATAAGAACTCTCAAAGAATGATAATTTTACTGCATCGAATGGATGGATCGCTCGATTTAAACAAGGTTTCTGGAGAAAGTGCTTCTGTGGACACGGAAGGTAAAGAGCTATGATTCGAGAGACTGCCTTCGCTACTGGAGGGGAACAAACCGTGTGACGTATATAACGCAGACGAGTCCAGACTATTTTTACAGTGCCCTTCCAGACAGAAAACTGGCACAGAAGGATGAATCTTTCCATGGGGAGAAAAGTTCAAATGAACGACTAATCATTCTGCTGTGTGTGAACAGCGATGGCAGAGTTAAAAGAGTGCCAGTCATAGTGGTTAAGTCATTAAAACCATGCTGTTTAAAGAACACGAAAACACTACCCATGATATATCATGCAAACTGTAACTGAGGTTACATTTTTGGGGCCCTCTCCATTAACATTTTAGATGTGGTAAACTCGCCACAGAAATCTGTGTTACTGGGAATTTATTTCCAATTTGTCTTCTACTATTATTTTCTGTGTGACTTGGTGTCACATGTTTGATTATAATATCAATTTTGCCTTGAGTGCTAAGTTCCTATTTCTCATATTCTTTGTGGTGTAACGCTTCTACTCGGCTAATTCGTTTCTGCTTTGTGCAGCTCTCTACGGCAGTCGGTCTAACCTTGTTGGTGCTGTCTCTGGCCAATCAGCGCGCGGCATCATGCCTGGGGTTGCCAATGACTCCTTGTGAGCTTGCAGCAGCCATGACTCTCTGTTCTGCAACCATGGAAGAAGGATGTGTTCTGACTACACATCGCGTCCTGGTTTTGGCCTGGATTATAGATCCAGGATGATAGCAATAATTCAAGGGTGATTTCACCCTCAGAAGATTGTTTTTCTTTATTCATTTTCATCGTCCTCAGACTCTTTGTGATTTCATGTGAATTAAGTATTTTCTAGCTAGGCACATCTATTGTGAGTATGTGATACATAGATAGATAGATAGATAATGCCTTTATTGGTGGCGAAGTTAGGGCTCAAGGCCCTCTCTTACACTTAACCACTAGATGAGTATACATATACATAACTTATAATTTCGAATACAAATAAAACAAATAATACTAATAGCAATAATATTAATAATAATAATAATAATAATAATAATAATAATAATAATAATAATGAAAGAATCCTTATTTTTAAAATACACAAAATAACGTACACTTAAATTATGTAACTGCAGTAATCCATTCATTCCTTCATTCACTCAACAATTATCCAGCAAGTCAGCATGATCTACCCAGCAAATGCTCCCGGCAAGCCACTTTAAACTTGCGATGAGAAGGATTTTCTCTAATGTTTGCAGGTAGCGAATTCCATGACCTAGACACAGAGATTATGAAGGAGCGGTTGTACACAGCAGTGCGGTTTATAGGTATGGCAAGAGAGGAACCAGATCTTGTATTGTGTTCATGACAGGACGAGAGGTAAGAAAAAGATGAAGACAGATAGTCGGGAGTATTAGTGGAAAGAACTTTGTGCAGAAGCGATAGCATGTGAAGATCACGGCGCTGGTGCACTTGAAGCCACGACAGATCCTTATAATAAGGTGATATATGAGCATCATATCGCAGATTAAAGATATATCTTATGCAGCTGTTCAGGCTCCGGTCCAGTTTCTTGTTACTGTCCCAGGTTATTCCAGTCAACACAGTGTCACAGTAGTCAAATATAGGTAGTATAAGAGAGCGAATTATTTGTACTTTAAGTCGTACAGAGAATATATTAGCGAACCGTTTCAGGGGATATAAGCTTTTATGTACTTTATTGCATGTGCTTATCACCTGTTGAGTCCGGTTTAGAGTCTCAGTCATGATAATTCCTAAGTTGGTCACTGAAGTAGAGTAGGGTATGATTTTATTGTTTAAAATTATTGGGGGGATGTTCTGTTGCTTGAGGGAATAAAGGTTTTTACTGGTACCGATAATAATAACTTGAGTCTTATTTGGATTCATTAATAAACTGTTTTTATTTGCATAGTCACTAAGATGTTGAAGGTCAGAATTTATTTTAGTAATTGCAGTATCAATATCACTCGGTTTTGAATGATAGTAAATCTGTATATCATCCGCGTACACTTGCAATTTGCAGAATTTAAGAGCTTTTGATATATCATTAATTTGGATGATAAATAGCAGTGGTCCGAGAACCGACCCCTGAGGGACGCCGAGGGTCTTCCTTTGCCATCCTGAACTCAAATTTCCAACTGTTACACGTTGCCGGTGATTTTCAAGATAAGATAAAAAGAAACGAAGTGATACACTGTTAAAATTTAGCTCTCGAAGTTTCTGCGGTAGTAACTGAGGATTAACAGTGTCGAAGGCACTACTGAGATCTAATAATGTCAATACAGTCACGTCCCGTTGGTCCATTGCACGTCTGATATCATCTGTCACTCGCAGTAAAGCTGTCGCAGTGCTATGTCCTTTCCTGAAGCCGGATTGAAAGGGATTAAAGAGGGAATGCTTGGTAAGGTATACAGTAACTTGTGTATGAACTAGACGTTCAAGCACCTTGGATAAGAGTGGTAGAATGGATACTGGATGATAATCTGAAGGAGAATCCAACTTGGAGCTCTTCAGGATGGGTCTAATTAGTGCATCTTTCCAAACATCTGGGAAAACTCCGTTTGTCAGGCAGTAGTTAAATATATGAGTTAGTATTGGCAGAACAGCTCCTAAGATATCCTTAATAAGCGATATAGGAATGTCATCATTACCTGTGGCATTAGATGTTATAGCATATATCACACGTTTAACTTCATTCGAGCTGACATTTCTAAAAGAGAATTGCTCATACACAGGCTGCTCTTGTAACAAGGGTAGTGAATTTTCTGGGAAGGAGGTAGAGGCTATTCTTGGCCGTGCGAAATGATCATTTAAAACATCTACCGATATGCTTGGCACATGTTGCTCTACGGCTTTACCTATACCTAACGTGCGTAATTTATTCCATTTTTGTCTCGGGCTGTTATTGTTCATCAGTTCCTGAAAGTATTTATATTTAGCATTCCTAATTAGCTGCTTGGTTCTGTTTCTCAGAATCTTGTATCGCTGGAAATCATCTGTGTCATGCGTCTGTCTGTATTGTCTGTACAATTTGTCACGACTGGCCATAGCAGATCTTATCTCAGCCGTTAGCCAAGCGGAAGAATGGCGGGTGATTCTTACCTGTTTCTTTGGTGCGTGCTTGTCAAATATTTCCAGTACCAGTGAACTAAATTTGTTTACTTTACAGTTAATATTCTGAAAATTACGTATACTATCCGAAGGCAAGTTACATGCATCGTAGCGTAGTTTATTCCGGTCCATATGTTGTAAGTCCCGTATTGTAATGTAGCGTGGTTTGTACTTAGGTATTCGAGTAGAATAACACACGTACAGTAGGTCATGTGAAGAGATGCCAGGAGCAGGGATCTCTCCGTGCTTAATTACTTTTTGAGGTTGATTTGTCACAAGAAGATCAATTAAGGTATGACTTGTGCGGTCAGAGTAATGAACATGATTAGTAGCGTTGAGGGGTAAAATTGTCATGTTTGTAGCGATAAATAAATTCAGTAGATTGTTCGCATCACTAGTCTGCTTCAAAAGGTCAGTGTTAAAGTCGCCCATGATTATAATGTCATCGTATGCCGAGATAAGATTTGCTAATGCCTCTTCAAAATCATCAGTCTGTCTTATTTTAGGCGGCTTGTATACAATCCCTATCAATATCTTTTAATGGCAGTCTAATTCTACAAACATAAATTCCGGTCGCAGTGTAAGTCGTGGGTCAGAAGTGGAAATTATCTTACATTTCAGGTCATTTCTGTAATAAAGTAGAAGTCCATCGCCTATTTTGTCAATGCGGTCATGGCGTAATATTGAGTATCTGTCAAGGTTAGCTGTCGATGACGGCATGTCTGTACGCATCCAGCTTTCACTGATTCCAATAAATTGTACATTGCTCACTTCAAAAATAGCCTGAACCTCTTCTATATGAGCTAATAATGAGTGGCCATTTAGGTGACAACAATGTAACGATCGCGGGTGGCTACTGAGCTGCTCTTGCAACACAAGTCCTGTTGAAGGTGGTAGGGACGAAAGAGAAGGGGAGGGTGAGGGCTGTGGAGAGGAATGCAGGTCAATAGTATTACTGTTATACTGGTCAACAATCATATGAAAGTAAGCAGTATGAAAAACAAAAGTTAAGTAAGATGTAAAATAAGCTTACCCCAGCAACCTGGTGAGTAGCTTCACTGACTTTCACAAGCACACACATACACACACACAAATATAAATTAATTATCGGTACTACACACATAATTTCTTTCTCTTAATTTCACGAGTTCATCCTACTCCCTGCAATGTTTTTTAACTGTGCCATCGTGGATATTTGAGATTTGGTTCCATCTTCTCTTAATACACAAATACGTCCATCTTGAGTCCAGCATTTCTGCAGTCCCCATAAATCCCTTGCCTGATTAAGTATATGTTTTCTCGCACTTGTGAGGGACTCAGTTAGCATGAGCCCACTGCCCTTCAAAGCTCGCTTTGCACGCCACACTCGATCACGATCATGGTATAGTAGGAACTTTATAATGATAGGCCGATTTCCCTGTGAGCATGATTACACATAATTCGTGATGTAAACAAACCAAAATCCACACCAACCTACTAGACATCCAGTGGAACCTCGATTATCTGTTCCCAGAAACTGTTTTCCCAGATTATTTGTTCAAATTACGTGACCTCACGAGCATCCTAATTAAAACATGTTTTAAAAATCCTGCATTATCCATTTCTCAAGGAAATGATTTCCTGCATCAACCGTCCAGAAATGTTAGTTCATTCAACGCTAAATCCTCGATCAAGCATTTTTCAAGAAACAGTATCTCACGAAAGCACGACTACAACATACTGGGCATTAAGTGCCCTATCACTGCGGTAATTAGAGCAAGTACTGTACTGGGAAAGTGATAGGCAGTGAATTTGCGTAAGGGACCACCTCAGCATCACAATCAGCTGATATTATTTAGGGAAATCTGGAAATCATAAAGCAGAAAGTGGGCGCAACAACTGGAAGGAGACAGTGCATTTCAACAGCTCTATCGAAGAAGGAACAAGTTTTGTCAAATGTTCATACTTGTAAAACGTCTGCATTATGTCCAGGTTTAGATGTTTATTTTCTACTTTTTCAATTGTATTGCCGAACAGGTTTTCGGCACTTCTCTACTGGGGTTCAGAAAGGAATTGAAACTGCTCCTTTCTAACATGAATGTAGTATTTTAATATGATCACATACAATTTTCTCAAGACAAGAACAAATGTTGCATCTGACATACATAAAGCCAAAGGAGGACGGAGATTCATACGTTTATGTTTTTATGTTAAAACTAGCTGATGTACCCGTGCTTCGCTATGGGATTTTCAGAAAGACTGATTTAGTGGTTTTCCTAACTGAATTCAACATAGGTCATTACCAAAACGTCAGTAGGAATGTAGCAATTGGAAGCAATGTTATCACATAAAATACTCGATCAAATGAAAAACCGCACACTTTCTCACTTTCAACGAACAGTACTACGGTGCCGATCTAACAGTCCAAAGTTCCAGAGCTGGAATAACCAGGTCGCAGACTGTCGTGAACACTCCTCTGTCATTATTCCGTTAAATATTCACACTACTCTTTCCAATCGGTGCCTCGAATGCTATGATGAACCGGTGTGTTACGAACCAGTAATATCAGAAAATGTATGAACCAGAGGAATGGCATGCTAAAGAAGAAAGTTATCTAACTCCCCAGCTACTTCCCACCAATATACAGGCAGGCTGTTACACTCGGTATGACCAGGCGAGTTGGCCGTGTGGTTAGAGGCGCGCAGCTGTGAGCTTGCATCCGGGAGATAGTGGATTCGAACCCCACTGCCGGCATCCCTGAAGATGGTATTCCGTGGTTTCCCATTTTCACACCAGTCACACCAGACTGTACCTTAATTAAAGCCTAGGCCGCTTCCTTCACACCCCTATTCCTTTCCTATCCCACCGTCGCCGTAAGACCTACCGGAGTCGATGCGACGTAAAGCAAATTTAAAAAACCTCGGTACACTGCAGTAATCCTATGTATCGGGGATGAGTAGAAACAGAAGACAAAAAGCACATCACAACAAACAATGATCAATGTAATGTTAATGTTAATAAAGTTTATGAGCTTTCTATATTGCAGGCCTTCACATTAGTTTTCTTTCGACTCTGTGATATTAGGGCGTCTTACAAAATTATTTATACCGTAGAGTGTAGTTCCTTATTCTCAGACTTTACATACCTATTTTCACTAAATTCTGTTTACCCATTTTCTCGTGACTCGGCGCTGATATGGACTTAGTAACAAAAATTCAAATTCATGAATATCTCTCTGTGATTATATGCGGTACGGTAACAATGTATAAGATTTAAGTGATCGGAAATTTAATAACTTCTACTAACTTACGACATAACTAAAGTTACATTAGTTATATAGTATTTATCAATACGACCACCAATAACATAAATAACTTATTTTAGAATTACATTTCAGGCCTTCCCCTAAACTACCATTTCACTCAGCGTGAGTAAAATAATTTATAGCCTAGATTGTAGTGGTTCATCACCCGACTTTACATACCGATTTCCATTAAATTCTCTTCAGGCGTTTTCTCGTGATGCGTGTAGACAGAGACAGACAGACAGACAGACAGAAATTACGGAAAAGTAAAAAAATGTATTTCCTTGTTACTGTGGACATGACCGACACAGAAATACCATTCTTTTCAAATTCTGAGCAATGTACAGACAAAACTCTTATTTTATGTATACAGATTACACATTTCAGGCCTTCCCCTAAACTACCATTTCACTCAGTGTGAATAAAATTATTGATGGCCTAGATTATAGCGACTTATTCCCCGACTTTGCATACCAATTTTCGTGAAGATACGACCACTAATATAATAAATATTTGAGAATTAAATTTTAGGCCTTCCCCTAAACTACCATTTTTCTCCGCGTGAGTACAATTATGTATAGCCTCCATTGTAGCGACTTATTTCCCACCTTTGTCTACCGATTTCAATTAAGATACAACCTCTAATAATATATTTGAAAATTAAATTTTAGGCATTCCCCTAAACTGCCATTTCACTCAGCGTGAATACAATTATTTATGGCCTAGGTTATATCAACTTATTACCCCGACTTTGCATACCAATTTTCATTAAGACACGACCACTAATAACATAAATATTTGAGAATTAAATTTCAGGCCTTCCCCTAAACTACACTCAGCGTGAATAAAATAATTTATAGCCTAGATTGTAGTGGTTAATCACCTGACTTTACATTCCGATTTTCATTAAATACTCTTCAGCCGTTTTCTCATGATGCGTGTACACACATACATACATACATACATACACACATACGTAGGACGGTTTGAAAAGTTCTCGGAATCACCGCTAGATATCAGTGCTAGAGCAACGAGGTTCCCGCGCAATAATTACACATCCTTTGTGAGTGAACACGTGGCGCGTCAGTGCTCTAGCTGCAGGAGTGTGGAAGTGACGACTCTTTGTTGTTGTTCCCGCGTAGTGATTTGTAACAATTGGAAAAACTGAGATTCGAGCAGTGATTAAATACTTTGTAAAGAAAGGTATGAAAGCAAAGGAAATTCATGCCGACTTTCAAAACACACAGGAGGACTCTGCTCCTTCATTTTCACCTGTTGCCAAGTGGACCAGAGGGTTTAAATTTGGTCGGGAGAGCTTGGATGATGATCCGCGTAGTGGACGGCCAAAAAGTGTTACGACCCCAGAATTTATCGCAAAAGTGCATAAAATGGTCATGGAGGATCGTCGACTGAAAGTGCGGGAGATTGCTGAAGCTGTAGGGATGTCTTCTGAACGGGTATATTATATTTTAACCGAAGAATTGGGTATGAAAAAATTATCTGCAAGATGGGTGCCGCGGCTCGTGACATTGGACAATAAACGCACCAGATTGGAAATGTCCAAACAAAGTCTGGCCCGTTTTCAGTGCAACCAACAAGATTTTTTGCGCCGATTTGTGACTACAGATGAAACTTGGGTCCACTACTATACCCCAGAGACAAAACAGCAGTCAAAGCAGTGGAAACATGTTGATTCACCACCACCAAAGAAAGCAAAGGCAGTGCGTTCGGCCGGAAAGGTCATGGTCTCAGTTTTCTGGGATGCAAAAGGCATCCTGCTGATAGATTATCTTCCTACTGGCCAAACAATTACGGGGCAATACTATGCAAACCTCCTAGACCAACTACAGGAAAGGATACGCGAAACAAGGCCTGGTTTGGCAAGGAAAAAGGTCATCTTCATCAGGACAACGCTCCGCCGCACACACGTGGTATTGCCATGGCAAAACTTCATGAACTGGGGTACAAATTGTTGCCACATCCACCTTATTCACCTGATTTGGCACCATCAGACTTTCATCTATTCCCCAAGCTGAAAATTTTCCTCGGTGGACGGAGATTTTCTACAAGGGAAGAACTGACAGCCGAATTGGAGAGGTATTTTGCAGGCCTGGAGGAATCTCATTTTCGAGATGGGATCAAGGCACTGGAACATCGCTGGACCAAATGCATTAGTCTACAGGGAGACTATGTTGAAAAATAAAAGCAGTTCCACCGAGGTAAGATACTTAATTCTAGTACATTCCGAGAACTTTTCAAACCACCTAGTACACACATACATACAGACAGACAGAAATTACGGAAAAGTAAAAAATGCATTTCCTTGTTACTGTGCACATGACCGATACTACATTTAAAAAGTTTGTACCATTTCTTACACATACTGGCTTGTGCAGGGAGTGTCTCAACGTGCTTTCCAGCTGAGCTCATGGTCATGAATAAACCAACATTTCTAGAGTTTTGAAGATTTTATTCTTTGTGATTAGTGATAGGCAGAACTGAATATAATGCATCTGAGAACTTTTGAGAACTGATACTACATTAGAAACCATATTCTCGAATTCAACATAACATTTAATAGTCGATATAGGCCTAATTTATGTGGCATAAGACTTCCAGAAACTTACTACAAACAGTATACCGGTACCAAATCACAATGGAAAATTTTAAAAAAGCACGGTTTTCACCATCATGTTGGACGCTTTTGTATCATATGTGCTTTTTTCCTTATAGATTAGAGAATTAAAAACTACTTGTGATCGATTTTTGTTTGGCTTGGAGTTATTTATTAGATATTTTTCGATGAGCTTGGCTGATCAAAGTTGCTGCTCTGAAGTTTTCATGGGAAATTGACGAATTTTCTCTGGTCCGATTGAATGTAATATTTCAAGATTTTTAACTCATGTAATTAATGTCTGAAGGTGACCCTGCGGTCTTGCTTGCTTGCCTGTGATATGGAGGCCCCGGGTTCGATTTCTGGCCAGGTCAGGCATTTTTACCTGGATATGAGGACTGCTTCTACCTCCACTCAGCGTATGTAAATGCCATTAGTTCAGGAGCTATCTATAACAGTGAGATGGCGACCCTGGTCTAGAGAGACAGGAATATCGGCCAATAGGATTCGTCACACTAACTATGCGCCACCTTGTGATTTTCAGGCCTTCGGGCTGAGCAACGGTCGCTTGGTAGGCCAAAGCCCATTAGGGCAGTAGTTTGATTTAGGAGTGTTTGTAAGATTATAATTATATATATTTCATTATTGTGATGTTTAACCAAATCTGTGATGGTTTTAATTTGTTCCCTGATTTTCAGTTTCCCCATACTGTAGAGTACATACTTTTTTTCTGTGGTCCTTCCAAAAACGGAGAATTACGATTCCACTGTATATGCAAATAGAGAGAGAAATATCTATAACCAATCCAGAATGTTTTAATTTTGTAAAGATGAAAGTAAGATCAAAATTACAAATTAGAAGGCGATATAAAAGTAACTTTCTGCTTGCTGCTTGATGTTTAAAGGGGCCTAACATCGAAGGTCATCGGCCCCGTAACTTTCTGCTCATGGTAGATGTCTTGATTTGAACTCGTGGTCTCCTTCATGGGGTTTCACCATCAGGCTAGGGCACTGCGTCAACTTAACCCAGACGTCTAAATGTCACAGCTGTAAATTCAGTTAACAGTCCAACCACATCTCTAATGACAGAAGATCATCTCCTATGGGGGCAATTTGCAATTTACTACGCATTTGACAAATATAATATGAACTGTAGAAAGAAACAAAACATTCCTGCATGATTGGTGACACCAAATGAAGTGAGGTATTTCTGATCAATAACTTAATTGGTTTGATTTCAGAGTTAAGACCACTGTGTGAGTAAAAGTTATGAACACTGTAATTTTTATTTATTTTCAATTCTTCCTACAGCATCTGCAGGCTGCCACAAAGACAAAGAGCACCTTACAAATTCTGGTTATGCATGAACCTAATCTTTATAGAAATTGAATAATCAAAGAAAGAAAGAAGTAGAAAGAAGTAGAAAGAAAGAAAGAAAGAAAGAAAGAAAGAAAGAAAGAAACAAGAGATAAAGTTTAACGCATGTGCATAGAAACTCTACAATAATTACACAAAAACTCAAAGGTTCTCAATCTTTTTTAACGAGAACACTGACACAAACAACATTACTACACAACTCCAGTCTATATAGCATACCAATTATGCATGATCTAGATAAGCAGACTAAGAAATGATGTCTGCAGACAGCACCTGTAGAGCAAGTCATTCCTTTAATTACATAGTGTACAGACAGCTACAATATGTGGTACTGGGCCACTACTGTAGGATACCATTATGATCCTACGTTGAAATGTTAGTTAAGACTCCTGTCAGAAATTTTCATAAGAATCATTTGTAAGCAGCAATTTTTCTGAGTATATCACTTTTGAAATTGCAGTTGGACATTCTTTGCACAAAAATAATAAGCACAATAATAGCATAACCAGGACAAAAGTAATTCATCAAAAACTTACTTTTCCATTCGAGGGTTTCTCATCTTCCGGTTCCGAGAATCCCCAACCTCTGGTATATTTCGCCATTCATCTTCAGATACGCACACCAAGCCTCTTTTCAAGTCACTGAACTGTTGCTGGATTTTTGGACGTTCTTGTCTGTAGCGTTCCAATTCCTCTGAACATCCCAATTAACATATATTTGTAGAGATGAATGCAGTAATATAAAAGGCATAAGATTTCATCAATGGCAACGTAATTATACAACTAGGGAAAGAAACCCATACAAAAAAAGGAGCATTGGAGTTTAAAATTACACAAATTATAAACAAACAAATGAAAGGTAAATAATGAAGTCAAAAGTAAAAGGATGTTACAAGAGATTGGGTGAAAGGATTTTACCTAGGTTTAATATTTACAATTAAAACACATAAATTACTGTTTTTATTGCATAATGGATGCCACCCGCATAATGGACACACCTCAATTTTTCCCCTTAATATTTTGGAAAAAATGGCTTAATGGCAACATGTCATTTCCAACATAAATTGTCTTATACTCATGTTCTTTTTGGGAAACACTGTGTTGAAGAAATATTTCAAAATATGAAGGAAGAAAAAAAAAGCATCAACATTTCCTTTGACCTACCAACCTTCGTCAAGACAATTGACGAATGAAATAGCACTGGTCGTCAAGATCTGCTTTCTGGGCTGCAGTCTTTTTGAAGCCAGATTGTTGATCTTTGAATGAAACAATTACCGGGAATCAAGCAGTACTAAAATGTAACCTGCATCTCAATTGAAATTACGAGGATGTTTTCTTGTTTCTATTGCTTCTGTTACGACCCTAGAACCATCGTGTTTCACTTGAGCCAGTACTTCGGCATCTTTGAACATGACATTGTTGCCGGGTGACAAAGGCACGATCTGCTAATGCTACTTGTTTAATGTCGGACTAGCACACTGAAGGTTTTCCGGGACAGCAGGATGGGAAAGGGCTAGGATTGAGAATATACCGGCCATGGCCTTATTTAAGGTACAGGCCCAGCATATGCTTGATGAAAATGGGAAACCATGGAAAACCATCTTCAGGGTTGCCGACAGTGGGATTCGAACTCACTATCTCCCAAATGTATGCTCACAACTGCACAACCCTAACTGCAAGGCCAACTTGCTCGGTTGATCAGCTAATGCTGACTTATCTGTATGGATAAGTTGAATGCATCTGTTATGTTCCTTGCTGTGTGTGGATACTGAACTTGAGATCTGTCCAATGTAAACTTCACCACAAGCACACAGAATCTTGTAGACATCAGGGCGTTGTTGTTTGGGTATCCAATCTTTTGTTGGTCCAAGAAGTTGCTGTACTTTTGTGCAGGTTCCAAATAATGACTTAATATTGTACTTGAGGAGAATCCTGGCTAAGCGATCAGTTGTTCACTGAATATGTGGCAGATACGTTGTACCCTCTACCCTAGCATTAAGCTCATGAATTTTTTTTTTTTTTTTGTCTTAAATACGTGGCCCTAGAAATAGCAGCATTGCTGTAACCATGTCTGAGGAATACTGGTTTAAAAGTTTTGAATTTCTCAGCCAAAGATGCTTTCTCACATAACCTCCTGGCTCTAGTTGCTAAGGTCATAATAATGCCAAGATTTTGTGCAGGATGGTGGTGTGAGTCTGCATGGAGATACATGTTAGTACGGGTTGACCTAAGGAACTATCAAATACCTTGGAGACCAACACATCTAGGACCTCCTCCTTCAGAGTGAAGCCTATTGAAGGATGTTGATTGTTAAGATCTTGTAAAAACTCATCAAGCTTTTCCTCCCCATCAGACCATATGACAAAGACATCATCGACATACCTCCACCAGACTTTTGGTTTAGTAGGTGCTGAAGACAAAGCAAAGTTTTCAACAAACACCATGTAAAAGTTAGCTACTATAGGAGATAGAAGGCTACACATTGCTACACTGTCTGTCTGCTCATAATACTTGTCATTCCACAGGAAGTAACAGGTGTGTATGTAGTAATAAAAAAAGCCTTGTAATATCCTTTGTAAATTGCTGCTTGATAAGGTGCATAACCATCTCCATTGGTACTTTAGTGAACAAAGATTGCGTATCCAAACTCACCAGAACGTCTTTGGGTTGAAGCCGTAATGACTTTAACTTGGATACGAAATACGATGGAACCTTAAGGTGAGACGGCATTTTTACAAGAAGTGGCTGATATTTGGAGATGCTGTAAGTACGACAATCTTTATCACTTACTATTGGTCTGAGAGGAATGTCTTTCTTTTAGATTGTCGGAAGACCATACAGACATCTGAAGAGACCATTTTCTGCACCTCTGCTGGAAACGATCACTGTCTTATCAATTTTGTAGTGTTTATTGAATAACAAGTTGTAGGAACTCTAGTCAAGAGTTTAAACACAGGATCTTCCAAAAACTTAGGCATCTTGCTATCATAAACCTGTTGGTCTAGGATTTGTAGGATTTGTCAGGATTCAATTATATCTGAATTGTTCTTAAGTTCGCTTAAGGCATCATTCTCTTCTCTAGTCAAATTAGAAGGTGGATTGCATGATTTTAATATTCTGGCGCATTCTTGTTGTATTTCTCCTGTCTCATTTTCCAACAGATTGTATAGTGAAACCTCCACAGGAGAAATCACTTCCTTTTCTGGGCAATTCCTTATGAGCGACAACACAATTAAGACCCTCAGCTAACAGCCTCTGCTGTGATGATGTTAATAGGCCTTTTGATAGGTTGACCACGATCTGATTTGGATCTGACTCCTATTTCTGCAGTTTTTGTTGTTGACATACCCTATCAAATTTTCTTTCCTGTCTTTCTACAATGTGAATGATGTACTGTAGTTCTAAATCGAGAGATTTATAACAACAAAATGTCTAAGTTATAGAAAGATCATGTGTATAAACTAATGAATAGAGATCCTACAACTAGTTATTCAATAAACACTACAAAATTGATAAAAGAGTAATCCATTCCAGCAGAGGTGCACAAAATGGTCTCTTCAGATGATGCCGTTCCACCCACACTGTACGGTCTTCCGACAATCCACAAGAATGACATTCCTCTCAGACCAATGGTAAGTGATATAGATTCTAATACTTACAGCCTCTCCAAATACCTTGATGGTTTGCTTCAACCACTTCTTGCAAAAATGCCATCTCATCTTAAGTACCAAACCTATTTCGTATTCAAATTAAAGTCGTTACAGCTTCAGCACAAAGATGATGATGCTTGTTGTTTGAAAGGGCCTAACATCTAGGTCATCGGCCCCTAAGACAAATAGTAATGACAATTTAAAAGTCCAAAATCATCCACTGAGCAGACGTGATGACGAAAAATAAATGGATGGATATGAATTTAAAACAATCGGTGGATCTGACTCGCAATGCCCCACATTCCCAGAACCTAACGTTAAATAATAGTATTAGTGACCAAGGGACTGCTCCTACAGCTCAATACTGAATCGATGATGCTTGTAGTCTAAAGGGGTCCAAAATTCAGGTCATCGGCCCCTCATAATGATACTTATCGTTAGGAAAGTAGAAACATAGTATTTGCCATGTTGTAGTACTAATCAAAAGTAGCATAGACTTGCAGTATTCCACATATTACGGTACTACTTACAGGTAGGCAACGCAAACCTATGGTGTTCCTCACATAGGTGTACTAATCACAGGGACTTGTACTATCCCGTGGTGTTCCTCATAGAGTGGGTACTAATCATAGGCAAGGCAGACCCATGGTGTTGCTCATATAGTGGTACTAATCACCGGTACTGTAAAACCCACCCTGATTCACACACTGTTGCTACTAATCACAAACCTATTGGGTACCTAACATAGTGGTACTATGCCCAAGTAAAGGCGACCCATGGTGTTGCCCGCGTGATGGTAC
This sequence comes from Anabrus simplex, assembly GCF_040414725.1. Classification (NCBI taxonomy): domain Eukaryota; kingdom Metazoa; phylum Arthropoda; class Insecta; order Orthoptera; family Tettigoniidae; genus Anabrus; species Anabrus simplex. The sequence goes on along the minus strand of NC_090265.1, from coordinate 958,455,467 downwards.
TAATTACAAGGGTAGTCTCATGTTTCTAATTCGATCATCCCTTGGTCGCCCCTTTTACTCGCCTCCTACGATAGGCAGGGGATACCGTGGGTGTATTCTTCGCCTGCATCCCCCACCCACAGGGGAAACCCAAAGATGTTCTGGTGAGTTTGGATATGCAATCTTTTTTCACTACAGTACCAACGGAGATTGTTATGCACCTTTGAGGATATTACAAGGCTTTTTTATTCACTGCATACATACCTGCTACTTCCTGTGGAATGGCATGTATTACGAGCAAACGGATGGTGTAGCAATGTGTAGCCTTCTATCCCCAGTGATAGCTTACTTTTACAGGGTGTTTGTTGAAAACTTTAGTCTTCAGCACCTACTAAACGAAAAGGCTGGTGGAGGTATGTCGATGATGTCTTTGTCATATGGTCTGACAGGGAGAAAAAGCTGGATGTGTTTTTAGAACATCTTAACCATCAACAACATTCAACATGCTTCATAAGGTAAGGATAGTTACCCTTCCTAGATGTGTTGGTTTCCAAGATATCTAATGGTTCCTTAGGTCATACTGCATATAGAAAGCCAACCCATATCTACAGGTATCTGCACGCAGACTCAAACCACCTTCGTCAGTAATACTATTGTTTAACGTTAGGTTCTGGGAATGTGGGGCATTGCGAGTCGGATCCACCGATTGTTTTAAATTCATATCCACCAATTCATTTTTCGTCATCATGTTTTGAATTCTGCTCAGTGGATGATTTTGGACGTCTTATTTCGTACCATTAAGGGCCAATGACCTAGATCTTAGGCCCTTTTAAACAACAGCATCATCATCATCATCATCATTATATTCCCTGTGGGAATCAACATCTATATCATAGCCAGGATTCTCCGCAAGTACAATATATCTGAAACACGCACAAAGGTACATCAACTTCTTGGACAAACTAAAGATTGGATACTCAAACAACAACATCCTAGTGTCTACAAGATTCCATGCACTTGTGGTGAAGTTTACACTGGACAGACTTCAAAATCAGTATTCTCACACATTGAGAAACATGACAGATGCATTCAACTTGATCAAAGTCGGCATTAGCAGATCATGCCTCATCACCTGGCCACAAAATCATGTTCAAAGATACCGAAGTACTGGCTCAAGTGAAATACAATGGTTCTAGGATAGTAAGAGAAGGAAGAGAAATACAAAAGCATCCTCGTAATTTCAATAGAGGTGCAGGTTACATCCTAAGTACAGCTTGGTTCCCGGTAATTGTTTCACAACAGATCAGAATACCAAAGAGAACATTCATGAACACAGAGACTGCAAAGAGGCCTCGGGGACGGCCTAGAATGAGATCTGGTTTCCCATTTTCACACCAGGCTGTACCTTAATCAAGGCCACTGCCGCTTCCTTCCCACTCCTAGGCCTTTCCTCTCCCGTCATCACCATAAGACCTATCCGTGTCAGTGCGACATAAAGCAACTAGCAAAAAAAAAAAGAGAGATCGAGGAGCTCTGTTGTGGACTGTATTGCAAACAGAGGAGTCGATAGCAATAAAGTACTAGGAGAGGAATGGTGGAAAGATCGAGTAAGGTGGAAGGCTTTGTTACACTACCCTACCCAGAGAAAATCTGGAAAAGGGAATGGATGAAGAAGCAGAAGAAGAAGGTCTTGTTATAGTTACAGAATAACATGTGACTTATGTTTGTCTCTTAATTTGCTTCATATTTATTGTCACGCATTGCAAAGCTGAGGTTATTTAATTGTGGAGTAACGTGAATTTGTTTGTTGTTTAGTTAGTCTTATGATTGTGCTTTTTATCAGTAATCATGAGTAAATTTATGGAAAAAACGTTATCATCAAGTGTTTAGGAAACCTATTCTTTGTGTTTCCCACGTAGTCTGAAATCTGGAAAAGGAGACAAATTTGCATTTTGTATCGTGTGCCCCTTGTAATATTAACATAGCATATGGTGGCAAAAAGGACCTGACTAATCATGTAAAGTGTGTTAAACATCTTGGTAATTTGAAATCTAAGGGAGAAAATCAGAAAATAAACAGTTTTCTTGCCAAAGCTGGAGATAATATTTACAATGTAATCAAGGCCGAGTGTTTGTTTACTTCTTTCTCAGTAAAACACAACATTCCATTGAGTGCAACTGATTATGCAGGAGCTTTATTGCAAAAAAAGTGTGGTTGTGGTCGCACATAAACAGCGGTGTATCGTGAACGAAATGGCACGTACTGCAACGCAGGACATTGTTACTTGTTTACAGAATAGGCCATTTTATTTTCGACAGATGGAAGCAGTGATACAGATTCCATGTTGTACCCCATAGTGGTTACTTTTTATGATGCTGCTCGAGAAAGTATTATAAATACTGTTCTATCGGTACCAGCACTGGAAGGGAATTTGACAGAGTGCAGCACAGGAAAGCTGCTATTATCGCAGTTGGAATTAAATAAAGAACTGTCTGGCATTCTGTTCAGACAATGCTCCTGTTATGATCAGACAGAAAAATGGAGTTCTAGAATTTTTGAAAGAAGCTCATCAGGATAATTTTGGTATTGGTTGCAGCTGCCATCTAATTAACTTAAATGCTGTATTATAATTACCGTATTTACGCGAATAATCCCCGCCACCGAACAATCCCCGCCACCGAACAATCCCCGCACCCTAACTTTAAGTAGGCTTATTTTGAAAAAAAGAAAGGTCAAATTTGACGCAAAAAACCGCATCCCAATTTCGTGCCTCAAATATTTTTAAAAAATCTGCGGGTATTATTCGTGTAAATACGGGTATCCCCGCCACCGTATTTACGCGAATAATACCCGCCACCGAATAATCCCGCACCCTAAATTTAGGAAGGCTGATTTTGAAAAAAATGCCAACATTGACGCAAATAAAACCTGCACCCCAATTTCGTGCCCCAATTTTTTTAAAAAAATGTGCGGGTATTATTTGCGTAAATACGGTAATAATATTTGTTTTTATCGAAGGTCAGACATTTTCTATCCAGGAATATGTCACCTACCATTTAAGCATGTCAGCAGCTAGTGTCCTTGAGACTTATTACTGTGGTAGACGAGGCATTCCCGAATGTCATTGACCCAAGTATATTCCAAGACGACGGTGACCCTCTTGTGCTTTCACCAACTGCCTCCAACCCTCAACATACTTAGTTGAGTATGAGCAATCCCTTTCTCAGTTCTCGAGAAGTCTGCAGTGTTGTCATATCAAATCGCTTTCCCTCCTTAGTCAAATAAATGAAGTTCATTTGATAATATCAGCCAGAAACATACTTCTTATGTGCATTACTGAAACCTGGATGCCTTACAAAATTACCTCTACCCTTGTAAAACTAGAAGGATATACTCTATATCGGCATGATCACACTGGCAGGCGCAGTGGTGGTGTAGCAGTATACTGTAGAGATGATATTAAATGTAGAATAATTAGTAAATGAACCACTAGATGCAACTAATCATGTTCATACAATTAGATATACAAGCCATACTGGAATTGTCCTCTGGATTAGAAATAACTCGCATAAAGTTCTTAAGTACGGTCAATTTCCTCAACATGGCATCTCAACTCATGACTTAATTTACCTGTGCTACTCTCTACGTGTACCAAAGTACAAAGCTAAATACATTAGCTATAGGGATCTGAAAAATATTGATCTACAACAACTCCAAAATGATGCGAACAGTTTACCTTGGGAAAATATAAAGCAATTACATGACACAGGCATTAAAGTGACAAGATTTAATTCTCTACTCATCGGACCCTATGACAAGCATGGAAGTTAGAGTCACTCCTCGCCTGCACCTTGGTTAACTAGTGATATAAAAGCAACAATGACTCACCGTGATGCAACATTCCGCCGATACAAGGAAACAAACAGTGAAATAGACTTCGAACAGTATCGTCTTTTACTTAATAGAACAAAGCAATTAATTCGTAATAGCAAATTTAATCATATTAAAATTGTAACAAGAAACTTAAATGCATGTGACACCTGGAGTTAACTTCAAGCTATGTGAGTTGGAAAATGTAAAGAGCCTCATGTGCAAATTATAGCTCTCGATATACTGAACTCTCATTTCGTAACTAACCCAGTAAAAGAATCTCAACCTCAAAATCATATCTATCTAAATAAAGGAATCAGTGAGCCCACAGAAAATTAACATAATTTTTCATTTCACCCTGTCAGTGTAAATTATGTAAAACGTGTTTTGTAAGAAACATGATTGTCGCTGTCGTACCAAACGTTACCCAGATTGTAAGCTACAGTCTAACCACAGGGACGTTTCCAACTGCATGGTAGGATGCTGTAGTAACCCCAATATTAAAGGAAACCATGGCAAATACGCCATCTGATTACGACCTATTTCGATACTTTTCCCTCTTTTAACTTTTTTATTTTTTTATTTCGTATGCCAAAATAAGGACACATTGGAAATTTAAACATTACAGTAAGCTATATACATTATTTACAGATCAGGTAAATTAAAATGTAATGTCCAGTGTATTCAACCAGTTCACAACTTCATTGGTGGCACTGTGTATATCTTGAACAGTTCCTTCAAATCTTCTTCCTGGGCACTCCGTAGCAACGTGCTGAATGGTCTGGGGGACATTATCACAGTCGTAGTATGAGTTTTCTGCTTTTCCCCACTTGTGAAGCCAGAATTTGCATCTTACGTTGTTTGTCCTAATTCTGTTTAAAGATGTCCATGCCTTTCTTGGTAAACTGAAACCAGGTGGAGCTTTACATGGATCATTAATTAAACCCAGGTAATCAGAATTTGAAGAAGACCATTCTACTTTCCAGGTCTGATCAGCATTAAAATGTGATTTAGTAAGCCTTTCTCCTAATTTTCCATGATGGGTTCCTTGATTCAATCTCACTGGTTTCTGAAATTTGCAGTCCTGATGTAAGGGTAATTGAAGGTTGCTGCAACATTTCTTCCATTCTCTTAGAAGAGTTTTTTATATGAGGGGGGTGGATGTTGGATAACACAGGTAGCCATTGTAGGGGTGCTGATTTGATAGTGCCAGATATTGTCCTCATTGTGCCATTTAGTTGGATAACAACTTTTGCAGTATGTGCGCTATTAAGCTACAATGGACAGCAGTATTCAGCCACTGTATAAACTAAAGCGAGGGCTGAAGTTTGTAGAAGCAATGTTTTTGTCCCCCAACCTGTTCCACTGAGCTTATGCAGGATGTTGTTTCCTGTTTTTATCTTTTCTGTGGTAGTATGAAGATGCTGTTTATATGTCAGTGTCCAGTCCATTGTGATGCCCAGATATTTTGGGCAATGATTATATCTTAATCGTTGGCCTTTGAATTCCACTTGATGTGTGTAGATTTTTTTTTTTCTGCTAGTGGCTTTACATCACACCAACACAGATAGGTGACGACGGGATAGGAAAGGCCTAGGAGTTGGAAGGAAGCGGCCGTGGCCTTAATTATGGTATAGCACCAGCATTTGCCTGGTGTGGAAATGGGAAACCACAGAAAACCATCTTCAAGGCTGCTGACAATGGGATTCGAACCCACTATCTCCTGGATCCAAGCTCACAGCCGCGCGCCCCTAACTGCATAGCCAATTCGCCCGGTGATCTTAAAATCTGATGGATTGCAGTAAAACTAGTAAATGGAGATCAACAGCTGGACACTCAGTTACGTTAACCACACAATAAAATTTCTGTGAAGGACAGCAGTTATTTGCATAGCATGTGTGTAGAGGGGATGACAGTGTGCAGTATTTATTGGCGATGATGAGAAATGAAGGATGGGAAGTCGAGTTTGATTTCCTTTAAACAACAATGATTGAACTTCATTGGGTCTTTTTTAATGCACACAAAATACACTCAACGACTAATAACCGAGGTCTCGCTATTAACCCACTATTGTCACAACACCTGAAGTAGTTAAGGTTAAGTCTACGTGCTAATACTGTAGTAACAATAACATGTTAGTAATGTGGATTACCTATAATTACTGCTGTGCTGTACTTTATTTCCACTTTCGTTATGGTACACTGTATGCCATCTGTGTTTCGCTATGTAAGTTACACAGCTGATATTAGTTATCAATCGATTAGTCTTATAGCGAGAACATCAATGGGTCTATCATTTTTAGTCACTACTGGTGTGCTATTTCACCATCAATTATTTCACATTGGAATTGGTGAATGTTTTAACATATCTATCTTTTTTTTCATTACAAATTTTTCTTTGTACAAAAGACGCACCATTTATAAAAATTGGGGAAAATGTGTGCCTGTTACGCAGATAAATACATTCATTATTAAATCTAAATAAGCAAACAACAGCCCCTATAAAATCATGAAGATTTATATGAAAAAACTCATAGGTTTAGTGTATACCAGGCAAGTGAGCTGTACCTTCCTTTCTTGGAAAATATACAGGACAATAATTTGAAAACAAGAAGTTGATGACAATCATCTGGTTGCCTCCCTTATCATAACTACTCATTGCAAGTATACCCTCTGAAGCATGATGGTCACTACTGACCTTTCATTTAGAGAGACCATGAGTACTAAAAATCATGACATCATTTCATGCAGCTATCACACATTAATCTGTCACATGATGAAGTTAAAGGGTTGTGTCAAGTGATCAGGTACAGAAGAATGTAGAATTAATACTAAAATCCAAGTCAGAGGGATATGAAATAGTGAAATGAATGTAGCATGCTTTGTATGAGCCCTGTACAAAGCCAGCATGGCTGGGTAGAATCAATGCTGAAATCCTATACAATCAGATGGAGTGATTGTTCAAATCTTATGCACTGAAACATCAGAATCTTTAATGGGCTATAAGTTTAGTTCTTAAAATTTATTGAAACTTACAAGTCAGTGAGGCTTCATAAATGCCTGCTTGTGAGAGATTCATCAGATCACCAAGATCGAGCAAGCATCTCCTCACCTACTATGGAGAGTTATAGAAAATAAAGTGCTGTACTGAAATAATTTCATACATGTGACAGTTCTTCATTTAATTTGCATCATGTTTATTTTCCAGGATTTAAAAAAAGTGACAATACAATGTTATATTAGTGTATATAAAAAAGGAAATCCTGTTCTACAATCCAAATCGTGAAAAAAAAAAAACACAGACCTTTCAATCGTTTCTCTCTATACTCCTTTCTTTTCTCATCCATTCGTTTGTCAATGGCCTCATAAATGGCATCTGCCTCTTCATCATCCTTGTCATAAGGATCTTTGCTGAACAGAGAACCACCATAGCCAGAGAACTAAAAAATAAGAGAGCTTATAAAGTAAATGCAGGGCATGCAGCAACACTCTGTAAGGCTCAAACACTGTGTCAATAGCACAATGACTTTATTTACAACTTAAGTACAGTGCATAAAAGAACACAACATCTGTTAAGGTAGCCACTTTAAATTGGGAACAGGGTGAAAATAACTAACTGTTATCAAATAGGACAAAACTTTCAATTAACATTTATTTAGGATGCAAGTGACAGTTCACATGAACTGTATGGCAAAAGTTACTTAATTGGTAGTGCAGAAATATGGATAGAAACTGGTGATGAAGCAAATGTAAATTGCTAACTTGCCTACCTCGTGTATGCATAAGCTTTTGCTGATTTTTGTGGTAAAGAAAACACACAATTTTTAAGGAAAATTCGTTTTTTGTTTATTCAAAATATTGGCAATAAGCTTCTACACATTTTGCTCATCATTCAGGTAAGTTATGAATACCGTGCCAGAAACACTGCTTGTCTTTTGCAGCAAACCATTCGTAGAGCCATTTTCCAACTTCCTCGAAATTGCTGAAGTGCTGTTCTGCATGTGTGTGCCCCATTGATGCGAAGAGGTGACAGATGGCACCAGGTCGGTGGAGTACAGCGGGTGCAGAAGGATGTCCCATCCAAGCGATTTCAAGGTGTCTTTCGCTGGTTTTGCCGTGTGAGATGGCACATTGTCGTGTAACAAAATCACTTTGCCATGTCTTCTGGCCCATTCTGGTTGTCTTTTGATCAATGCATAATTTAAATTAATCACTGAGCTTCAAGAGTTCATAATACACAATACCGCTCTGGTCCCACCAGACACAAGGCATGGCCTTCTTGCTGAAGCGATTTGGCCTTGGTGTTGATGGACCGGCTTCGCCAGGTGACAGCCACGATTTTCTCCGCTTCGGGTTTTCAAAATAAATCCATTTTTCATAACCCATCACAATTCGGTACAGAAATGATTTTCTTTGGTGGTGTTGAAGCAGCATTTCACAAGTGACTTAGCAATTTTCCACTTGCCGTTGATTCAAACGGTGTGGGGTCCATTTACCAAGTTTATTGATCTTCCCCGTTGCTCGTAAATGTCTGCTGATTGTTTCTTGTGACACACTTAATGCTTGCGCCAATTGCTGCTGAGTTTGAGTTGGGTCATCATCCAGTAACGCCTGCAATTGTTCATCTTTGCACTTTTGTGGTCTACCAGAGTGTGCAATGTCTTTTACATTGAAATCACCACATTTAAATAGTTGAAAACAAGTCTCACATGTTCTAATTGATGGAGCATGTTCACCATATGTTTCTACCAGCAAACGATGACTTTCCACAGCCTGTTTCTTTTGATTAAAGAAGAAAAGCAATGCATGCCCCAAATGTTCTTTTTCAGGCACAAACGTCAACATGATCACTGAATGATACAACACAGACGCTAGTGTTTGGCGGACTCAACTTGAGTGTATTGGTAGGTTAATGTCAGATGAACAAACTGATGTGTCAAATCATATGCTGCGTACTGTCTGCTGGTACCATCTCTTAGTGAAACCAGAAAAGACTTATGCATACACCTGGTATACACTATTAGCTGTGCTCTTCAAAGCAAGGCGCTCCCTATGCGAGGCAGTAAGAGAATGTTCAGTTCATTCAGGACATGGATTTGAATCCCCCATTGAGTAGATGAAAACTTTAGAAATGAGATTTCCACTGCTAGACAGGCAATCAGCCTACACTAAAAATGAGTACTATTTCAATTCCTGGGGACAAAGGTTGTAGAGCACAGAGATGATGACCCTATCATGGTTAGTTTTGAAGTTACAGATAGTGGAAGCCTTTACCTTCTATTATTCCAAGGACCTTCAATGCCATTATGGAGATGACTTTGTTTAATTTGTAATAATCCTTTTCCCTCTCTCTCTCTCTCTCTCTCTCTCTTGCTTCTTGTCATCAAAATCATCTAGTTTATTGATTCAAATGTCCATACTTCAAGCTGTTCTTGCACTTTTCTCTCATGTTTTTCCCAAATTACACTGTGTTCATTTTACCTCCGCACGATGCTTTTGCTTCTTTTATAATATTAACTTTTGTTCAGAAAGTTAGGGAAAAGAAACAATCAATATGGAGGAAGTAACATACTGTAAATGCTACAAACTTTAGTCCAAACACAAGTGGACAAAATAGTACCGTATGGTTTGAAATTGAAACTGGAGAGAGAGGAGAAGGAAGTGTACTGTATGGCCCCATTACTTTTTATTATAATAATAATAATTTAAAAAAAGTAAAATCAACTCCATGTGAGCCATTAATTCTGCTGGAGGGGTGAAAGGTAAAGTACTCCACTATCTGTAATCTTGGTGCTAACATATCATAGAGTGGTCAGCCCTATGCCTGGTCAGCTTTGCTCCTAGGAGACAGCCTTTTAAGTACTTATTTCTACAAAGGCTGAGTGAACTCTAGGACCTTCTGCCTCTCCAGAAATGAAAGTCTAATTTCTAAATCTTTTGACTTCTGGACAAACAATTAAACCCACATTCTTCCAGGTGAACTTAGTATGCCATTACCATCATGGCTGGGCAGTCCCTGCTCTTTATCTCCTTATAATGGATAACTATGTCACAAATTTGGGTATACATCTTAATCAGATATGTAGTATCACTTTAAATACATAGCTATTATGGAAAGTATTGGGCCATAATTCACATCACTTTATGAATCCATTGGTCTTATTGCCAACCTGCCAAAGAAAACAGAACCATCACTCAAAAATAACGAAGCACAATTTAGAGCACATAGGTCTGGAAGCTGATACTTCACAAACAATATATTCTTTAATGTTATCACCCATTACATTTTGATGATGATAATTTTATGGAATTAAACTGGTTTTCACTACTTTTCTAAATCATTTACTAATTTCAACACAAATTTTATGTGGTGATATGACCACATCAAACAAAACTGTCTTTCTAACTACAATATTGGTAATGGGCACAAAAACATTGAGTGTTTCTGTTCTATACTCATTTGGTGAGGACAACCACACAGAAAGCGTTCCAACAAGGTACCATAATCAATTTACCGTAATAAAATTAGGCTCATGTGAGGTGAAAGGAAGAGGGCAGTTAACTAGGAGAATAACGGATTCGGCCATGGTGGATAAAACAAACAGAGGGATACCTACGTAATGATGGTTTGTCTCAGTTTTTAATTATTCTAAGGCCAGAGGTATAGAACTAGACAAATCCACAGTATCAGTTGCAAACAGAGAGTTGTAAAGACCCTTGTTCCATTCACAGAGGCTTGCAAACTGAACGCTGTATGGCATAACAGCCTATATAATGAAGATAAAAGTACCAGTATGTATGTACTGGTATATCCAAAAGATATCCATCTTTAACTACTTTTGCTATTTATTGCTTTCAGGTAAAAAACTTAATGGGAATATCCAAGGCAGTGTCAAGATAGTACATGGCATGATAACTGACTGGTATAATGACCTAGTTTAGATTGCTTAGAATTAACTGACTCGGTGGATCAGTGGTAGAACTTCTGATTCATGATCACAAGTTTGTGGGTTTGATCATGACTTGGTCAATTTTTGATGGGCAGTCTAATATCCTGGCACTCCACATCATTGTTGTTGGCATGTTAAAGATATCTGACAGTGGCACGGCCATACCCAGGAAATTGTTTCACGGGGAAGGTACGAATTGGGGGGATGGATGTCCCATAAAAAAAACATAAACAAAAGCTTTATAGAAGCATTAAAAACCCCTGTGGATGGGGGTAGCAGAATACACACATGGTATCCTCCGCCTGTCGTAAGAGGTGACGGGAAGAGGGACCACGGCCTCTCAGTTTGGGAGGATGGGTTGACAACCACTGTTCCCCAAGTAGAGTCTGGCATTGATTCCACTTGCTTGTGTCAGGCTGCTCACTTTATCTTTCCTCTCCGACCACCCCCCCCCCCCCCCCCCCCCCCCCTTGTTCAACACTTGTTCTCTTCCAACCTTGATGTTTTTAGGTTTGCAAGTTCTAGGGACTCTTTTGTTTTGACCCCCTTCCTTTTCTTTTACTGATGCGTTCATTCTTCTAAGGTCGGGTATCTTCCACATTCTCTCTGATAGTGTTAAAAAGAGGCTGCCCAGTAATAGTAATAATAATAATAATAATAATAATAATAATAATAATAATAGAGTATGGCCCCGAGATGACCCCTATACATAATGGGAATTAATTGAGGGATGTTCCACCATTCAACACCATGTATAAAACATGATATTTATTGAGCAAAAACTTTTTTGTTTCCCTTGGAATCATCATCAGTTTGCAATAAGTAAATAAATCAAAGGATCCTAATAACAATCAACATGAAAACTGACTTAAATACATTTACAAGGGTTGACATAAAATACATATGACCATAAAACATATTACTATTTACAGAAAGTTCTTGGATCTAGGTCACAGATAATTGCAGTGTGTTTGTACACTGTGTACAAAACCGGTTGTGATTCCCTTGGAATCATCATCAGCTCGCGATAAGTAAATAAATCAAAGGATCCTAATAACACTCAATATGAAAACTATGTACTGTGTACACTGTGTACAAACACACTGCAATTATCTGTGACCTAGATCCAAGAACTTACTGTAAATAATAATGTGATTTTTTGTCAAATGTGTCTGCAGCTACTTGGAGCCACCGGCTGGAACCCACTATCTCCCGAATACTGGACACTGGCCACACTTAAGCGACTGCAGCTACTGAGCTCGGTAAAATCAACTGAAAGATAGCTCTTCGAAAAATGATTTGGTGTTTATATCTGCCAATCTCTATTTCGTGTGTAAAGCAACCACGCTTCGAATATCCCTCAACATGTTGACTGAAACAGTGAAGGAGGTGTGTGCTCTTGAAAATTAACTAGATTCACTCTCAGCCTTGCAGGTACAAGAACTGTCAAAGGTCGAATATCAAAATTTGTTTTAGAAAAACAAAGGTTTGAAAAAATGTGTGAAGTTGCAGTATTAGAGGGTGCTCATGTCAGTGAAATTGATGGTGTTAGTGTTGGTGACATTCCTCTCTAACTATGCATGTGTGACGTCCTGCGATGTGGAGCGATTATTTTCTCAGTACAAGGCGTTCTTTAGAGATAATCAACATGTATTTGTGATGGACAATTTGGGGATGACCTTTGTTGTTAACTACAATTCTGAGACTAATAAATTCTATAAATTAATATTCCAGCGTGTGATTGCTATGTACAAAATGGTACAAATTTTTTTATAATGATAGGTTCCTTTTGTCACATGTAAACAAAACATTATCTTTTTTGAAAATACCATAATATCTACTCTGGCACATCAAAAAAAATACAACACACTGTACATAGACATCCTTGTGCCTTAAAGAATTTATTTGGTAGCAATATTTATTTACCCCTTGAATGCAAGTGGTTATGTGATATTTATGCAGAATATTTCTTTTTATCAAGTTTTTAGGCTTTTCTGTACATAAAAATAAATATTTTTCACATTTTTTTTGCACATAAAAATTGGCTTTTTTTTTTACAACCTGCTTTACATCAAACCCGCACAGGTAGTCTTATGGCGATGATGGGATAGGAAAGTGCTAGGAGTGGGAAGGAAGTGGCTGTGGCCTTTATTAAGGTACACTCCCAGCATTTGCCTGGTGTGAAAATGTGAAACCAAGGGAAAACCATCTTCAGGGCTGCTGACAATGTGGTTCGAATCTATCTCCCGTGCAAGCTCACAGCTGTGTGCCCCTAACTGCATGTCCAACTTGCTCGGTCTTTATAAAAATCTGCTCTCTAATAACATTTATTATAGCATTTTATGTACTTTATAATAGGTTTCCATAAGGGCCACTTCACACTAGGCGACTAGAATCGGCGACCAGCCGCCCGTGCTTGTGAAACATTGTTTTAAATGGAGCTCTTCACACTGGGCGACTCAGTAGCCGAGCTACAGAAAGAAGCCTGGCGACTGACCTTGCAGTAGCTCAGTCCCGCTACCGGTCGCCGAGGCAGATTGCACAACCCCGGCTGGCGACAGCGGGTGAACCATTGTTTTGTATTGGAGTCTTCACACTAGGCGACTGTGCAACCCAGCTACTCGCCTTCAGAACACCCTTCAGTGCCATTGCGCACTTTTATTAAATGTTCAGTATAATTGAGATGTTGTCATCCGATTCGTTTGGCTGTATGCTCAGCACAACGTCCTTCGGTACAGAGGGGCCTGGGTTCTGGGTTAGATTCCCGGTCGAGTCGTGTTTTTTTTTTTTACAACTTGCTTTAGGCAGCGCGACTCAGACAGGTTTTACGGCGACGAGGGGATAGGAAAGGGCTAAGAATTGGAAGAAAGCGGCCGTGGCCTTAATTAAGGCACAGCCCCGGCATTTGTCTGGTGTGAAAATGGGAAACCACGGAATACCATCTTCAGGACTGTCGACAGTGGGGCTCGAACCCACCATATCCCGATTATATATACAAGGATTGGACAATTTGTTTAAATACACTTCTATGTAGGAACCTTATACTGGAAAACTACTAGCATCTCAGTTCAACTTACCTCAAAATTAAGGCTAACTTTTCTTTAGCCGGTATTGCTTTTCTCAACTTGGTATCCATTCCGATAATATCTCTTGCTCACTTTCGAAGAGTTCATCAAAATATTTCTTTGACATTCTGAAGTAACTAAAAAACTTTGTACCATCATCACATAAATCGTCGAACAGTTTATAGAAAAATTCTTTTTCCAAACGATCTTTCAACATAGGACGTGAATGAAACCTACAACGCTTTCTTTCCTTCTTTCCTTTCGACAACAACAAGAGTAGCAATAGACACTCCTCTGTCTGGGAACTCATGATGAAAACTGGTTCTAGGCCGGGGAAGGCGGCTAAGTAGCGCTACCGGCGACCGCACGGCGATACGGAATTCACCTGAGCTACTCAGTAGCCGATTCTAGTCGCCGATTCCAGTCGCCTAGTGTGAAGCGGCCCTAAAACTTGCAATTTTGTTGTAATGTTAGAATAAGTAACTCGGAAGATAACAACCAAACTGTAACTATTATCAATTACCAAGTTAACTGGCAATCAGAATGACACAATGGTGAGATGCAATTAATTGAAGGAACAATAGACAATAGACAATAGCCTAAGGCTAAATAAAAGTGAAAGTATCGATCAGGTGGATTCTTGTTCCTTCAATTAATTGGATCTTATAGTCGATACGGATATGAAGTGGATAGTATGTAACACAAGAGTGAGACTTGCAATGTATAAATACAATTTTAGACTAACTACCCTCTATTTGTCCATTCATTTACTAAAGTGAGGAAAACAAAAATAACTAAAATGTGCATGCTAGCAAAAAGGTGCCCCACATCTGTTAGGTTTTTCCTCCAATTTCCGTAGCTCTGAATCTGTACTACATCTGTTGGGTTTTCTTCAGGCTAGAGATACCCTTCGATGAGTATTTTGTTTCCATGCTTCTGAGTCAGGGATTGGCCTTTTATTAATCAGCTGGGCACAAGCCATTATTCTAAAGAAAATTAAAATGATGAATTTGTTAAGTGACCATCACAAATTGTTTAAGAAGAATTAATTTTTATTTTAAGCATGAATGGGCGACAACTATTCTTGTTGAAATCTAGTAGGACAATGAAAAGTTTGAGATTGAAAACTGAACATTTTAACAAACAAAAAAATGGTTATTTGAATTCTTTGCTATAAATTACTGAAAATTCTCTTTAAAATGTTTATTTCAGTCTCTTAAGTAAACTATATCATAAAATACGGCTCCCAGGATAAATTGTCAGCGTACTAGTGTAGGGCCCGGGTTCATTTCAAGGATGGGCCAAGGATATTAACAATGTTTGGTTAATTCTTCTAGCTCAGAGGCTGGATAATTGTGATCGTCCTAATACACCTTCCCCTACACACAACATATCACACTACTAACAATCACAGAAACACGTAATAGTAAATAAATATCTCCACACAGGGCTGGCTTCAGGAAGGGCATCTGGAATCCGTAAGACAAGGCTTTATCCACATTAGTATCGATCCCAGATAACTGGGTAAAAGGCCATGAAAGTAAAAGAATCTCTTAAGTATATCTCAAACATGATCCACATGAACTGATAACAAATAGGTCAGAGAAATGAAGATTATCATAAGTTTCTAGGCTTATAACATTAAAATATATAGGTATTTAGAACTTATAATATCAAGACAATAAATTTAATGTTTTCAGTTTTCTGTATTTATAACAACACTAACAAAAATCCCAAGCAAAACATTTTAGATAAGAATAACTTGGTCTAGTGTGAACAATTGAATGATAGGGCAAAATGTATTTAAAATATTAAAAACAAGCAAACTCACCACAATTAATTTCTGTATTTGTTTTAAAGGGGATGGTGCAACTTTATGTATTAATATCAACTGTTTTCTTTTCCAAATTATTGATTTCATAATAGTTTTCATTTAATGGGTTGAATTTTCAAAAATCTGTATGTGCAGCTTAAATTTGTCAAGTTATTTGATTAATGAAGTATCATCCTTATTTAGCTCAACTATCACTGATTTAAAATTTTCTAAATTGTCTGCATAATACACTACTGCTTCTAACCACGTCCCCCGAGTAATAATGGGTCTAATTGGAAGTGCAAGTTACAGATTTTTTGCTCTGAACAAATCAATTCTTGTTGGTGCTTTCAGGAAAACTCTTTTTCCTATTGAAATAAAAACATATACATATTTGCTCACATACTCTGTGTAAACCAAGCGCTACACAAGTTATGTATGCCATGATGGAGAAGTACGTAGAAGCCATCTGCTGCCGACTTCATATACGGAGCAACATCCGTAATTATGAGTAAAACCTTATCAAAATTTCACCCCATTTGGCCATAACAACTGCAGAGATTCATTGAATAAGTGAGCCATTAATAAATGATTCAATGCTTATATTCCTCTACACGGTATAGTTCAAACTTGCCAAGGGCAGTGACTGACTGTCACCTCTTGGAAACTGTTTCATTATTTTCTAGCACACCTACCACAACATTTCCCATTTTCCTAATGCTAGAGTCTCGTGCTTCGTCCGTGCTTACCCATATATTTTTATTTTCACATTCTGCTCAGATCTTCCCTAGGATTTCTTCGTAACACACAGGGACATACAATTTTCTTAATGTTGATTCATTAGGTATTTCAAAATTTGTGTACTTTGGAAGAAAATTTCAAAGCTATGGACTCGTTAATTTATATAAAAGAATATTACAAGAAGGAAAAGTTATGAATAAATCAGCATAATATTCGGAACTTTTTGAAACTGGGGTATGAGGAGGAAGCTGCTTCACCTAAAAGAACTTATCTTGAAGTAGCACGTGAAGCGGCTATTTTATGTTTATTTCCTGTCAAATGCTGCAAGACTTATGATTGCTGTTCGACACTTACAGGTTTTATATAGATGTTGATTCCCATAGGGAACTTGAAATATTTGTCCCGAATGAGCAAATTTATAATACCAATATAAATGGTCCGTTAGTGGACATTATAAATTTTCCAGCTAACTCATTCCTGGTTGCCAGTGTTTCACCCCAGTGTGCTAAGTTGGGCTCATCAGTTGGTAAATAGCACACCCACCAAGACACATGACCGAGCCATGTGTTCTTTCTTTTTTTGCAAGTTGCTTCACGTCGCACCGACACAGATAGATCTTATGGCGCCGATGGGACAGGAAGGTGCTAGGAGTGGGAAAGAAGCGGCCATGGCCTTAATTAAGGTACAGCTCCAGCATTTGCCTGGTTTGAAAATGGGAAACCATGGAAAACCATCTTCAGGGCTGCTGACGGTGGGGTTCGAACATACTATCTCCTGAATACTGGACACTGGAGCCATGTGTCTTGGTGGGTGTGCTATTTACCAACTGATGAGCCCAACTTAGCACACTGGGGCAAAACGCTGGTAACCAGGAATGAGTTAGCTGGAAAATTTATAATGTCCAATAACGGACCATTTTTATTGGTATTACTTACAGGTTTTCCCAAACTTTTTGGCAGAATAGAATTTTGATGTTACTTGTAAAAATTCAACAAAATTCAGCAATATATTGCTGCAAACAAGAATATATACTTGACTCTCCTTTTGGCATTATATCACCAATTACAATCACTTTAAACTTCACTTAATATACCGATACTACATACACGGTACTGTTCAAACTTGCCATGGGCAGTTACTGACCGAGTTGAAGAATACTGTGTTACAGTGTGCGCATCACATTGCATCAGACCTTATGAGGGATTACCCTTTTGACAAAGGAAGACAGTACGTGCGGTCAAGATTAGTTACTTACTACACAATAAATTATGAAATTAATTTGCATTGAGTTTTCATTAATACGAAAAATATATGAAATATGATGTTTTTAAATCTAAAAACTAGACAAAGAAAAATAATTTATGTCTTAGAACAAACAAACAATAACAATTTATATGTTTTTATGCAAAATATTTATTTACATTAATAAAGTTCAAAAATATTTATTTTTATGTGAAATAAAATTTCATATACAGATAAGTTACAGTGTTCAAGTTTGGAACTTCTGTCGTAGTTACAGTCTTTTATCTATAAGTATAAAAAAAAATTTACATAAAAATCTGTTTCCTAATCATAAGTTTCCAGGCTTATAACCATTCATATACAGTAGAAGCCCGTTTATCCAAAATAAAGGGGGCGGAGCCACTTTGGTTGACACGTTTTTTTGGATGACACAGGGTAAATATTTTCAGAAGTTAAATGTCGAAATAAAAATGCATAAACTCTGTTATGCAAAGGTGCATACTGTAAATTAAGATTAAAATATTTACATAGTATCACTTATTGTATAAAATCAGTGATTTTCTTCTGAATTTTCTTGGCACAGCACTGTCGTGCAGCTATGTCGTGCCACCGTTTAATCAATCATACATCAGCTGATGTAGATTCATTGCTTTGTTCAACAAAGCACAAAGCAACCTGAAATAATGAAACCTTTTTTGTTACTAATGAAATGAAATGAAATGAAAAGCCTTTATTCTCCTCCGATCTACAGCATTGAAGCCTTATTGATCTATTAAGGAGAAAAATAATAATGCCCAACCTAGGCAGCTTAATCTAACATACACATATAATAATTCCTGCAAAATAAACATATCTAACCCGTGTAAATAATAATAATCAAATAGCAACGAGGCAGAATGGTCTGTTGTCCCTGGTATAAAACAGTATGGCAATATGGCAATGAGAAACTAAGCTGGTATCATATTGCTATGTAGAGTACGATGTTGTGACAGATTTGCATCTGCACTTTAAACAAGACAGTATGACAGCATGACAATGAAAAGCTAAACTGGTAACATATTGCTATGTAGGGTACAATGTAGTGTTAGATTTGCATCTGCACTTTAAACAAAGAGTATATCACTTCCGGCCGGGTTCGCACTCAGCATATTCTTCCTTGAACACTGACCTCACTGGCTTTCTACTTGAGTTGCAAACCTGGCTTCGTATTTCCTCCACTATTGTGCCGGTGTGCAATTTTTCACCTTACGTTTCTTTATTGGCCACTATTTGACTCTGTTATCTCACTATATTCATTATCTTTAGAATCCAGACTACTTATTACATTAACTGAAAGCGTGTTCACTCACCATTAACTTGGACCCTCAGCTTATATACCAACCATCACCACCTATTAACTTTATCCTTAACACCTATCCAATTTACAATTACTCTCTTCCTCTTCGCTGCACACTTTACCTCCTGAGAATTTAACTATTTAATCACTCTTGTCATAGTTAACGAATACCACACAAACTCCGCTATTCTCATGTATACACCAATTTACTTTCTACTGCAGATTGCCTTTTTTGCTTCTTGTCACTATGCCTTCATCCAATTTGTTCTTACCCCATATCTCCCTTAGGCTCAAACTTCTCCCTTTCGCTAGGGCACCCCTTGCTTCTTCTTCCTGCCTCCCAGCCGTATTTTCACTCCGTTTGTGTGCTCTTGTCACATCTTGCATTTCCGTCCTCACCAGCTCCTTAACAGCAGCCCTGGTCTCCCTGGTTTCCTTCCTTATTTCCCTCCTCATCTCAGCTGTTACCTCTCTGGCTCCTTCTTCGATCGATTTGAAAATAGCATCTTTCAGGTTAATCTTTTCTTGCTGTGAGCTTAGGTCCAGTGTCTTATTTTCTTTGGTTCTTTCTTTATCTCCAGGTCCATCTTCACCCACTTTACTGTCTCTGGCTTGCCTTTCTTCCACACTCTTCCCAACTATATGTTCGTCCTTCCTATTCTCTTCCATTTCCTGTAATTTCTTTGCTGTCCACACTCTAGTCCATTGTCCATTGGATACTACTAGTTGTTGACCCTTAATATAGGCTCTTAACCCTTGTATTTTAGCCCTGACTAAATGATTTTTCAGAGTGATTATATTCTTTACCCCTTCTCTTCTCATGTCTCTTTTAATCCAAATTTTTGTGCTACGTATATTATCTGCGCCTCTTATCACTACTTCCGCCATCAAGGTGGAAAACAACTTCAGTTTTATCGGCCTATCACAACGTTTTTTACCTATCCTTTCCACATCATCAATATCAACTTCACTAAAGTTAATTTTCATCATTTTCTGAATAACTTCCATAACTTTGTAGGTTATCAGCACTTTGTCTTCCCCTTTGTCTTCCGGTACTCCATATATAAATAAGCATTTCTTCCTACGTTCTCGGTTGCTATCTTCAATTTCTGCTTTCAGCTTCACCAGGTCTTCCTCCATCTCCTTTATTTTTACCTTTAATGATATCATTTCTCTCTCACTGATTTCCACTTTGTTCGTTGTCTCGTCTGTTTTTCCCTGTATCCAACGCCTCATATGTTCAAATTCCTTCATTTGTTCTTTCTTCATGTTTTTAATCTGCTCAAACGGACATACTTCTTCCACCACTTCTTTCACCACTCTTCTTATGACCTCCACGTCTTCCCAGTTCATGTTACCACTGGAAGTCGGGCCAGGGTTTACCTCCACACCTCCTATGGCTAACAGTACCATAATTACCGCTGCCACCAGTTATCATCTCGCCCATCATTCTTGTTTCCACTTTACCTCCTGTTTCCTTTTTCCATCTCCCCTGCCATCTTCCAATAGCTGCACGATATTGGTCCACACCAATCATCTTCCTCTTCCCTCCTGTCTTACTTATCCACTCACCGGTCACACTCTACACCGGCTCTACCGGCAGCTCAACTCAGCATGACTGTCACCGAACGCTGACTAGGTTAGACTGTTTTTTGTTACTACTGAACTGAATACTGTTTTTTTATTACAGTACTGTAATTAAAGCGTGTGGTACTGTATTTTAATAAAAATTTGAAATCAATCTTGCCTCCAATGCATTAAATCGATCATCTGCTGTAACACAATTCTCAGAACTGCTGTTGTCAAGGTCGGAGTCGACTGCATAATCTTCATGACTAATAATGCAGTAATAATAATTCCTGCTTGTTTAAGAAAAATATATCATGGAACGAACTAGAGGGTAAGAAACTTTTTTGTTTCATGCTACACGTGCATTCTGGCATAAGTCATAATATAAAAATAGGGTTTGTCTAGTAGCTCTCAGCACATATACAAGAGAATTACTAATATTGACGGATAAGAACGAGAGGGTAAAAACAAAATATTAAAATACAATTTTGTAAGAGCATTTCGGTTAAGCCGGGTTTTGGTTAAGCGAAGTTCGGTTAGGCGGGGTTCTACTGTATATATATATGTATATATATATATATATATATATATATGTATTTCAACACTTATAATATTAAGACAATACACTTTATGTTTTCAGTTTTCTTTTAAGACACTAACAATAGGCCAAAGGAAAATATTTTAGACAATGATAAGTTGGTCTGGAGTGTAAATAATTGAATGATAATGGTAAATCTATTTTTTATTTAAAAAAATAAATCTCACCAAAATTAAATTTTCAATTATCTTTTCAGTAAATTTGTTAACTATGGTCATGAAGACACATGTAAAGACTGCACAGTTAAATTAATAGGTTAAATTCAATTGTTTTATTTTCCAAATTCTTGATTTCATAATAGTGTTATTTTAATGGGTTGAATTTTCAAAAACTCGAATGTGCTGTTTAAATTTGTCAAGTTCATTTTGTGGGGTGGGTGGGGGGTTAGAACCCCTTGATTAAGGTGATGTAATTGACTGAAAACAATATGGAAGGGGGTGAGCTATTTTGATTATGACACATAAACCACATGCACAATGTATATTTACAACAACATACCTCATCATAATTAGAATCATTTAAATCTTCATCATCATCTTCCTCTTCTTCCTTTTGATGTCCCTTCTTCCTCTTACTCGGCGGAGCATGTCTATCATCCCTATAAAGGAGATAATATATCCATGAGTGTTACAACCTTAATTGCAGACATTACTAAGATGATATATAGATAGGAAAATGAATGGCATGTTAAAAGAAATGCAGATTAAATTTACTTACGACACATCATTGGCATCTCTAGCTGGACCAATATCAGACCGGGTGGTGAATCCAGTAGCTCTGAAACAAATAGAAATATTTTTTAATATAAGGATCAGTCCAGCAGACGAAAGATTTTTCTGGCAATTTTAAAATTGTCCTCCATAAAAATGAACTGGCATCACTGAATTACAATTTTCTATTATTAAAACCAATTCCTACTGTCGTGCATGTATATCTTCCTTCGGCCATATCATGACCTTTACAGACAGTAGAGTCATCACTGTGTTGAATACCTTTCATCACCCTCACTGCTGATAACTTCATTTGAAACATGATTAGTCAGAAGAATAGTAATACTATCTATAACCACAGTCATTTCTCCCATACACAAGTACTTACATTTGCCAAATTTACGTAGCTTTTGCAGCAATTACCGAGCGTGAATCAAACAAAGGCAGCTACCAGATCTCCCAACAACAAAACTTTTCAAAGCGATCAAGCAACCAAGCAAATCAACAGGAATATAAGGTGATACTTCTCAATCACCTATAACTCCTAGGATGTAGCATGTATAACAGGGAAATGTCTGTAATGTTTGTAGTTACAGATTGTCAAACAATATGTACCTGTGAGACATATAAATGCCAGGAAACATCATGGCCACCATCATCTCATATACACGTCACTGCAGGGCATGATAATGTGACGTGAGGAGAGAGTGCTGCAAACAAAACTGAATCTTGGACCATGAGTAAATAACTGGACTCGGTTAGGAGCTGAGATTAAGGCCAATACATTGCAGAACAAGAGAGGTATATTCTGTGACATAACCAGACATCATCTATGCATAACAGAGCATCCGAAGAAAACAGTAATTAAAAAGGCAACAGTGGACCAATGCTGCTCCGCAGCATTCCTTATAAATACACTGCCGGAAAAAAATAAAAATTAGTACACCTGGAAAGACGACATCGATTTTGACCCAATGACGGCAGATGCCACCTGGGGGATAGTAGATGTACTGATAATGGTTTCAACGTCGTCCGCCAACAGATAGCGTAGTGACATAGCTGCCAGAGTGCCATCTGTGTGTACCCTTTATTAGGGAATGTTTACAGCCATAAGGCTCAGTCAGTTGTGCAACGATGCTTGTTGCAATGGTCACATGAACATTCCCACACCCGTGGACGAGGTTCTGGATGTCCACGCAGCACAAACGTCTACCAAGATCGTCGTATTGTAAGGGCAGTAGTGGTAGACCGTACAGCTACCACAGCACAGATAAGAGGGTTTGTGAGCCCAGAAGTGTCAACATGAACTGTTGCCAACCGGTTACTAGCAATGGGACTACAGGCACGCACACCTCTAGCCTGTGTTCCACTCACACCACAGCATCGACCTGTACGCCTCGAGTGGTGCAATCAGAGGATCACTTGGAAGATGGAATGGCGGGCCACAGTCTTCAGCGATGAAAGCAGATTCTGCCTGCACGCAAGTGATAGTCGTTTGCGTGTACGACGAAGACCTGGCAAGTGCTGTCTCATAGAGAGCATTCGTCCAAGACAAACTGGCCCCACCCCAGGACTTATGGTCTGGGGTGCGATAAGCTACAACTCTCATTCACCTTTGGTGTTTGTGGAGGGAACACTGACCAGCGCTCGGAACGTGCAGAATGTTGTAAGACCCGTTCTTTTGTCATTCTTGCAACAGGAAGGTGATGTGTAGTTCCAACAGGATAATGCTCGCCCACACACAGCGCATGAAATCAACGTGCTCTGCAAGACGTGCAATAACTTTCCTGGCCAGCACGATCTCCGGACTTGTCTCCCATCGAGCACGTGTGGAATATGATGAGACGACAACTGACACATGCGACCCGTCAACCCACAACTCTTGCAGAACTACGTGAATATGTCGAACAGGCGTGGAATAATGTATCCCAAGACAGTATTCGCCATCTGTATGATCGAATGGATGCCAGAATCAGCACCTGAATTGCTGCCCATGGAGGATACACCCCGTACTAATATGGGTGTTTCAGCATGGATCGACACCGGGTACCTCAGTACCTCTTGAGCTATTGATCTGTAAATATAATCATTTCATGTACTCCATATGCACTGTTTCAACAATAAATCTTGAGTGAATTGGAAAATTCTAAGAGGGTGTACTATTTTTTTTTTTGGCAGTGTAGTACTCATCTTGATATGCCCATCACAGTCATATTGTTTTGCCTACCCTTTTCAGTAGTTTTATGAACATTTAATACTGGTAATGTAGTTTAATAACACTTCTTTCCATACAATTCTTTGTGCTTCGACCATTTGGCCATGTCTGGTTCTTAACATTTTCAAACGATCCTGCTCGAGATAGTGCAACATACAATTGGCCGTGGCTGAATACTGGTTCGTGTAAGTTGACTACCCACTTTTTCAAGAATTTGTCCCAGCGCTTTATTAATAGTCACACAGAAGACTAGTCGACTTGATACCTCCCCGTCTGTGCGTACGTCAACCGTTTTCTCTTAGCAACATGTAAGTTATTAGGAATGTTCTGCCATCTGTTGAGTATATTTAGAAGCTGTGGAAGTTCAGAGAATCAAAGAGTATCCAGCAGAGAATAGTATTCTTCCATGATCAGAGGAAGTGTATACTCTCTGGCTTGACAGGTAGTAATCAAACATGGTTGCATGCAATGAGATTACCAACCACAGTCCTTTCTCCCGTACACAAGTACTTACATTTGCCAAATTTACGTAGCTTTTGCAGCAATTACCGAGCATGAATCTGACAAAGGCAGCTACTAGATTTCCCACAAAAAAAAAAAAAAAAAAAAAAAAAAACCTTTTCAGGGTGATTATGCAACCGAGCAAATCAACAGGAATATAGGGTGACACTTCTCAATCATCCAATCATCTATAACTCCTAGGATGTGGCTAAAACAGGGAAATGCCTGTAATGTTTGTAGCTACAGATTGTCAAACAATATGTACCTGTGAGACATATAAATGCCAGGAGACATCATGGACAGCATCATGTCATATACACGTCACTGCATGGCATGATAATGTAACATGAGGAGAGTGCTGCAAACAAAACTGAATCTGAATATTAATGAAAGTGTTAGTCGCTTAGCAACCCACTATGTACAGAATGTATTGTGGTTTAAGGGAAGCCTTCGCCTGCAATTATTGGAGTGATCATTTAATGATTTCATTTTATGATTACTCAAAGTTGGCTGAACTTTAAGACCTATCAATGCCTCATGATTCACCGGCAGGTAATTCCAGAGAGAATAAAACAGAAATGAAGGAAATCAGTCCAATAAAATGGACAGACAGATATGCCAAAGCTGTTTTTAGTAAACTCTTAATATCTAGATGGCACTACAATCCTGATAGGCCTTGGCCTACCAAGAGACAACTGTTCAGTCCAAAGGCCTGCAGATTATGAGGCAATGCTTCGTCGGTGTTACAAATCCTCTCAACCATTATTCTTGGCTTTCTAAACCAGGGCCACAATCTCTTCAACAGATAGCACTTATGGTTCTTATTTGTGCTGAGTGGATCTCAAATGAGCCCTCAGATCCAGGTAGAAATCCCTGACCTGGCTGGGAATGGAGCCCAAGACCTCCATATAAAAGAGGCAGGCCTGCTACCACTAGATCACATGGCAGGTTCACAAAAACAGTACCGTTGCCTATATAAAAGAATACAGCCCAAAAATAAAGATTATGTTGTCCATGTTAAAGTGGCATGCTCCTCATTACAACAAACATTCTCTTCCATGCATCCTACAAACAGTTTGCATTGGAGAAAGAAATACATACCAAGAAGGTGGCAGTATTCATGGATTTAGTTGGTATAATGTTACTGAAGCCTTTGGCTGGCAATCTTCTGACCAGACCATCATTACAACAGGGATGCTCCTGTTAGTTTTGGTTCCAGTACCTTACACATTCAGGACAGTAAGAGAGCTGTGGACATCTTTCCAGTAGAACTACAGTGAAATTTGATATCTGACGGCATTGTGTTTCAGAAACACTTTGCAATAGTTACCATGCACAGTTTATAGAAAGGCTTTCTGATACATACAAAACCATCTAAGCTGTATAGGAGTGAGTAGTAGATGCAAAAGATTGTATAATTTCAGCTTTATTCTCCCCAGTCACTGACAATGTCCAATATTCGTTGAGATCGCATTCAATCCACTTGTTTGGTAAACACCAGCAACTACATTGGCAGTAAAGTTGTCTAATGTTCTTATACAAACTCCAATGCTCCAGTCCTCATGGTGTTCTTGATGTTCCAGCAATGAATCGTGTGATCCTGCATGATATGATGTTTGAAATAGTGAAGGAAATACATGATTGCTTGAAAACTGGGGCAGGGGGTTCTGTGATGGCCAAGTAGCATAGTCACTGGCTTCTCACCAAGGTGGCTGCAGTTTGAATCTCAGCTAATGCACATGAAATGTTTGAAATTAAACGTTGAGTGTTGTGTCCTTATAGTTCGGACTCCACTTAAAACTGGAGGGCCTGAGACTAGGATTGCAATACGGTAGAATTTGCTTATATGCACCACAAGTAATCTCCTACCTGGTTCTCTGCAGCTTGCACCGTAATATTGTCTTTTGTTCCTAGTGACTTAGTTATTTCCTACTAACTGTTGAGGTTAGATCAGGAGAGTTCATTAATGTATCACCACTAATTTCTTTATAGTATATACAATGAACGAGGCAAGACATAAGGAATTACAATACTCTCTTAGATAGACTCATAACGGAGGACAAGAATGAAGATAGGTCTCTCTCAATCAACGTACAGGATATGGTAGGTAGGCAAGAGGAAGGGGAATAGTTGTGGAAGACAGGTGGGCTAATTTAAGGTCAAGAAAAAGGAGGGCTAAGGGCGTACCTCAGGCAGTGGGCCCAGGAGAGATATCAATGAGGAATCGGTATGAATCACTGCAGGTAAACCAGCACAGGGAAGATGGAGTTCAGGGAAGGGTTACAGAGAGGGGGTGGGACAAGAGGAAAGGGACCACTAGGAAAGGGAAATGTAGAGTAGAGGATATGAAGAGGAAGGTGGAACAGAGTAGTGAGAGGGAGAAAAGAGAGAAGGGAGTGGCTTCTGCAGGTATCGGGGAAGTTGTGGGAGACCAGGAGAAGAGGAGATCAAATGGGGTTGAGGCTCCGGTCATAAGTGACTCAACTGCTAGGCATGTGGAGGAAAGGGAACTAGAGTAGAGTGTTATCCAGGAATCAGGTTAAGCAGATGTTGAGAAAAATAGAAGGGAGGGACGAGGGTAAGGAGAAGGTGGTAATCTTCCATGCTGGTACCAGGAATATGTACTAACATAGTTGGGGATGTGGTTACAGCAGCACAGAAAAAGTTTAAGGGAGTAGAGAATGTTATCAGTGGGATAATGATTGGAGGGTAATTGGGGATTAAAATAACTATGCAATGGATATGTGAGAAATTAGGAGTGACTTTTGTAGATCCTAATGGGTGGGTGGAAATAGGGATCTACGCTCAGATGGCCTTCACTTGAACAACAGTGGTATGTGTAAGTAAGGAAGTTTGTTTAGAAGGGTTATAAGAAGGTACATTCAGGGAAATGGGGTGGACTAGGAAGCGGTAATAAGGGTACAGAGATCTGGAAGTCAAGTAGGGATGACATAAAAATGTCAGTGTTGAATTGTAGAAGTGCTGAAAGCCTGCAATCTAATATCTTGGAACTTGAAAATAGGTGCAATGAATATGGTATGAACATTAGCCTTTCCCAGATTAAAGTGATGTCAGTAGGAAAGAAACCTAAGAGAATTAAATGTCAGGTTGGAAATACAATGCTGGAACAGGTAGATCATTTCAAATATTTAGGATGTGTATTTTCCCAGGATGGTAGTATAGTGAGTGAGATTGAATCAAAGTGCAGCAAAGTTAATCCAGTGAGCTCACAGTTGTGATCAACAATATTCTGCAAGAAGGAAGTCAGCTCTCGGACGAAACTATCTTTACCCCGGTCTGTTTTCAAAACAACTTTACTTAAGGGAGTGAAAGTTGGGTGGATTCAGGATATCTTATTCGTAAGTTAGAAGTAACAGACATGAAAGTAGCGAGAATGATCGCAGTACAAGCAGGTGGGAACAATGGCAAAAGGTACTTGGAAAGAGGAGATAAAGACCGAGTTGGGAATAAACTCGATTAATGAAGCTGTACACACAAACCGGCTTCAGTGGTGGAGTCATGTGAGGTGAATGCAGAAAAATAGGTTACATAGAAGAATAATAATGGACTCAGTCATGGAGGGTAAGAGAAGTAGAGAAAGATCAAGACAATGATGGTTAGACTCAATTTTTAATGATTTAAAATAAGAGATGTAGAACTAAACGAAGCCACAGAGCTAGTTACAAATAGAGGATTGTGACGGAGTATGATAAAATCACAGAGGCTTGCACACTGAATGCTGAAAGGCATGTATGTACGTATGTTTTTTAATGCATTCGTTAAGCTAGTTCCATTTGACTGAACTGTAAATTTGTTCAGTTACATCTTTAACAATCTAATGCATTCAGATGATCTTCTGTTTTCCTTATTTTCAGAAAATGGCTCCATTGTTTGCAAAGGAATAAAGGAAGAAGTATCGGAAAAGAATGAGGGCAGATCCCATAAAATTTAAGGTATAACTCAACAAAGAGAAGAAGCGTGATCAAATTAGAAGGAAATTAAATTGAAAAACATTGTTAGTAGTGATGAAATTTAAAAAAAGATGAAGAGTTGAAAATGGTTAGCGAGAGGGTTCGCCTTCATAGGCAAAGGAAGAAAGCTCACGTAAAGCGTGAAACAAATGGTTTGGGGACAGAATATCCTCTGGGCTCTTATAGACGCCCAATCACTTTGGAAGGCTCTATAAAAGTTAAGAAGTCCCTGCCAAAAAGCCCAACAAAAAACAAAAAAAAAAGCTGCTGTTGTGAAGATATGGTGACCACTGGATCAAGCTTGTTTAAGGTAGCTCCTAAACCAATTAAAAAACATTGAACATTCTATCAGCTGAAGATAAAACTTCTGTCGTCCAATTCTTTTGTTCTGATGAAGTAAGTCACCAAACACCTGGCAAATAAGATCTTAAATCAGTTAAAGAATCCTGCCACTGGGAAAAGCGTGCATATGCAAAAGCGACACTTGGTAATGATTGTAGGGGATGCCTACCAGGAATTTAAATCTAATAATCCTGATATTCATGTTGGCAAATCCTCATTCTGTGCCTTAAGACCTGAATTTGCCTGCCAGTATCACAAATGCCCCATAATTTGTGTGTCTGATAACAACATGGCAATTTCAAATATTTACTTGATGCTATCTCTACATTCACTAATAATATGTTTCAGGGTGTCCACCAAATCCAGATTTTAAAATTCCCTGACATTTCCCTGTTTTCCAGACATAAAAACCAGTTTTTTCCCTGACACATGATGACAAAAAACATAATTATAAAGGAAGTGTCAGTAATATTAAAATACATTTTTAAAACTTAACATCCAAAAAATAAATGAGCAATTAATGTGCATATTAAAACTTGGAAGTTTAATTTAGTCTGATTAAATTCACTTTAAGTTTTTTTAAAATGTATTACCATTACTGCTTCAGCGAAGAAACTTCTTTGTAGCCACCAACGACTCGAGCTTCTGCCATCACCCTCCACTTCTTTTCTAATTCTTTCAGCAACAAAGCGGCCTTTCTCTTATTTTTTGCAAAGAATCTTCTACTTCCAATATTTCACATTTCTCCTTTAGATTTTGAACGTACAAAGCATGAGCACTCCTTGCAGCATGGAGCCTGTTCTTATTAATGGAGACCTTTTCAATTCCACCAGGATTTGGGATAGAATCATATATTATTCTTCGTGCTACAAGGGATACTTGTAGCATGTTCTCTACTATAATTTTTTTATTAACAGGAAAATCATATTCAAGTGAAGCAATTCCATGAAACAATATTAGTATCATTTTGAGAAATGAAGCCAACTTTTCTGTTTTCAAATTTACTATTGGAAGAACAGTGCAAAGCCAAAAGTGATCTAACCTCTCGTCTTTAGAATACAAAGAATTCACTTCTTTCAAAGTATCATTCTCACAAACAGAAGTGAACTCCCTTTGTACATGAATGGCTTCATTACCCGAGATCCATTTGTTTTCAACAAAGGCATTTAAAGCTATCCTTAGCAGTCTGCTGCTTAGAGGCTACTTGGCTACACTTGGATCGAAACAAGAAATTAATTTAGTCAGTTTATATGCTAGCGGTGAGCAGATGTGGCCAACAGCTGGAAACTGCAGATGATGACGACGATATGCCAGCAGTGACCTTTCCAGTAACTATTTGCACAAAGCTACCATTGCTCTTAGACAATCTGTGCAAAACACTAATATATCTCTATCATTTAATCCAGGATTGCCACGAAGTGCTGCTTTAGCAGCATAACCTATGTCAATTTTAGATTCAGGCAGAAGATTTTCTTTACTGTCTAAATACGTTTTAGGAGATTTTCTGAAGACTGCAGTGACTCAGACTTAACAAACCTTGTCATGATATTTATCATCAATGAAAGATTCATAAAGGAGTGATGCAAATGGGAAATCTGTCTGAAACTTTTAGGAATGGTTCCAAATCTCCAACAAGTGATAATAAAAATGACAACTTGGCCTTAAGGACCTTATCTTTAAGTGAAGTTGATACTATTTTGAAGCTGTTACAGCTTGGGATTTTCTTGTCTCTGTTCCTTCCACACATTTATCGACATTAGGTAGGATATCTATAGCATGTTCAATGACTTGAAAATTTTCAAGCCATCTTATAGCACAATATTTCGAAGGAAATACGTTTCAACCTGAATAATGTATATAATCAGCACGACTTGCAGGAGCGTAGCAAAACAAGAAGTGAGGAGCACGAAGAAACTCTGCAATATTCCACTGGGTCTCTTTTACTGCCATTTTATATGAATTGTGCACAGTATGCAAGCCACAAGATACAATGTTCAACAAAATAGGAGCATCTAGATCATCTAATAAATTACCAAAATCCTGAAGGAACTTATTAACATTTGGACTATCCACTGAAATTTGTAATTTTTTTAAAGATAGAGTCCTTGCTGTGCTTGCAAAAAACCATTTAACAAATCTGAGGATGTAGAGTGACCAAGAAACATGGAATCAAAATAAGAAGTGCATACTTCATTAGTATCAGAATTGAAACAATGAACTACAAGATCCATTTGGCCTATCTGAGAAACTTTATTCAATGACTCATCAAACCCAACGGTGAAATGTGTGCACTTACTACCCATCTCAAGAACTTGTTTATGGAAATAGAGAGCCAAACCATGAGTGATTGTATATGCAACTTTTGTTCTGTGGAGATGAACTTTCGAAGCTGTTTCAGAGTCTGGAAACATTACTGGAAAAAACTGAGAACGCAATATAGGTCTAATTCATCGAGCTCACCATTCCCCAACAACACAGAATATTCAATAGTAAGCAGATCAAAACATTCAAAATTCGATCGATCAATCATATAGCTATTGATATTATTGATTACTTCACATTCGAGATCACACTTTAACTTTTCATTAAAATTTAATCCGGGCATAAAAGACATGCCCTAGATTAATGTTATAAAAACTGAAAAATGTGTTTGTATTACACGGATAAATACGGTATGTCAATTTTATCTGGCAGAAGAATGAATTTCCAGATTTTTCCTGAATTCCCTCACATTTCCAGGTTTTCCCATTAATTATCAAATTCCCTGACATTTCCCTGTTTCCCAGATTTTCCATACGGGTGGACACCCTGTGTTTCAAAAAAAAAACCATACAGAACTATTGCCAAAGTTGTCCGGCCCCGCGGTGTAGGGGACAGCGCGTCCGCCAGTCACCCGGCGGCCTCGGATTCGATTCCCAGCCGGGTCAGGGGTTTTTAATTGTAATTAATAATATCCCTGACCTGGGGACTGGGTGTTTGTGGTGTCCTTATTTCCTCACACACATTCCACACTACCGCCATTCCAATTACACACAGGTTTATACTACATGGTGACAGTAGGGGCAAAAGATCCACATGGGTAGACACCCCGAACAAATAGCAATTGTTACAAAAAAAAAAAAATTGCCAAAGTTATGCTGTGATATCTCTGCTGAAGACTGCATGATGGGAAGGTGTCCAGGCTGCCCAGACTTTACAGTATTAAATAGCTTGCTATTATCAGGTATCAACCAGTCAATGGAAATTAAGTGGAAAGAATGGCATAGAGACGAGAGTGGGAATCGTAAAATATTCAATTTTTTTCCTACAATATGCTTTACAGTGCACCAGCACAGATAGGTCTTATGGCAAAGATGGGATAGGAAAGGGCTAGGAGTAGGAAGGAAGTGGCCATGGCCTTAATTAAGGTACAGCCCCAGCATTTGCCTGGTGTGAAAATAGGAAACCAAGGAAAACCATCTTCAGGGCTGCCGAAAGTGGGGCTCGAACCCACTATCTCCCGGATGCAAGCTCACAGCTGTGCGCTCCTAACCGCATGGCCAACTCGCCCAACTGTAAAATGTTCATCAGAATAGGACCTCACTGAAATCGGTCCAAAGCTGCAGTCGCTTAAGTGCGGCCAGTATCCAGTATTCGGGAGATAGTAGGTTCGAATCCCACTGTCGGCAGCCCTGAAAATGGTTTTCCGTGGTTTCCCATTTTCACACCAGGCAAATGCTGGGGCTGTACCTTAATTAATGCCACGACCGCTTCCTTCCCACTCCCAACCCTTTCCTGTCCCAACGTTGCCATAAGACCTATCTGTGTCGGTGCGACGTAAAGCAACTATCAAAAAAAAAAATCAGTCCAACGTTTAGGACACATTACTATAAAAATGAAAAACACACATACGCACAATACTTGAAACCTACAAAACAAATCTGACACATGAAATCAAACAGACTGCACCCTCGGTCAATCACCTTTTCATATTCTGTGACAATGATGCCAGCCAGTTCATAAACAGGTATGTTCTATCTAATATTTGTCTACTAGAGCACGACTACAACAGAATTACTATAGAGTGGAATTTGCTTGCACAGAAAAGATGTCATAGACAGAATTGGTGCCACTCTAAAGAGGTGTATTTGGGTTGGAGTTAAATCAACCATGAAAGGACTGTGGGAGAATGCATAGATACAATTCCCAACATAGGAGCATGCTGCTGTTTCAGAAGCTATTGTCACAAAAGCATCCTTATCTCTGATACTTCTCACAGTAAAATGGTTGGCGTACATCACAAATCATCTGAAGAAAGAAAAGTAGTTCAAGCTGCTCAGAAGAATTCTTGACTAGTAATGTTCAAGAATTTTTTTTTCTACTTTGCTTTACGTCGCACTGACAAAGATAGGTCTTATGGCAATGATGGGACAGGAAAGGCCTAGGAATGGGAAGGAAGTGGCTGTGGCCTTAATTAAGGTACAGACCCAGCATTTGCCTGGTGTGAAAATGGGAAACCACGGAAAACCATCTTCAGGGCTGCCGACAGTGGGGTTTGACCCACTATCTCCTAGATGCAAGCTCACAGGTGCGCAACCCTAACCGCACGGCCAACTCGCCCGGTGTTCTAGAAACAAGAAAGACCTTCAACTATTCAGATGTTTACACAGACTTTAAAGATGAAACAGACTTTATAGAATACCGGTAGAATAGAATAGAATTATCCCATCCCCCCATTCCTGATCGCCAGGAACTGGGGAGAGTAATAATTTATTGCAATCCAAATTATTTTGATATATGCATGGTTATGTTACAATTAATTTAACTATTATTATTATTACTCACTAATTACACCCAATAGTTAAATTGTAGTTTCTAAGATTTTTATTTTTGTCCTAGACATTAACATTAGATATTATATAGTCTCGGACATGTATCTTACTCCTATTAATTTGTGTTAGTGCAAGTATTTATTTGTGTCACTAGTCTGATTAATATTATTCTTAGCTTAAAATACTGGTAGACAGTATAAATTAACTGAATAACTGTATAAATGAATGAATGGCCTAACTGGATTATGTTGGTAAGCTGCATGACTGAATAAGTGACTGAATGCTTGAATGAGTTGAATGCTTTCCACCTACATATACGGAACTCCAGCAGATAGGGTAAGAATATTCCATGTGGATGAATACATGACTGACTGAATGAATGAATGAATGATCAATGGATGAATTATTAATGAATTAATGACCTGAGTTGAATAAATGAACTGCCTGACTGGATTGGATTTCATGAGTTGATGAACACTCTTCTCTCTCAGTCAAGGATAGCCACCAAGTGGGGAGAGAGCATTCGTTAATGAAAAATTGAACTAAATGAGTGCTCTCAGCCTACAGCTACAGAACTTCAGCAGCTAAGGAAGGAACATTTAATCTATAGTAACTTAAGCAATTTCACATGCAATTAACATATATTTACCTCAATGAAAACAACAATGACATCAACAATGCAACCGTAGTACTAAAAGTTAACTTTATGCTTGATTTCTTTGATTC
Organism: Anabrus simplex; assembly: GCF_040414725.1. NCBI lineage: Eukaryota > Metazoa > Arthropoda > Insecta > Orthoptera > Tettigoniidae > Anabrus > Anabrus simplex. Next base: position 958,421,029 of record NC_090265.1, on the reverse strand, counting down.
TCTTTTGCCACCACATATTTTTTAGTATCTTAAAAATTTTTGACCCTGTGCGATCCACCCAACTTGATTCTAATTGATTCTGTTTCGCTATATACTCGCAACAAGTGTGCTTCCTCCATTAATTTTCCCCATAACAAATAGCAATTTTCTTCATTTTTCTCTCTTAGACCCTTCTTCTTATAGATACCCATTAGCCACCATCATTTATATCTCTTATTTCTCTATTCATAAGTCTTTATTTATGGACAGACTTTCAATAATTTCACAGAATTCCCGTGGTTGTTCTTTTGGTTCTGCATTCTTTTTTTTTTTTTTTTTTTTTTTTTTTTTTTGCTAGGGGCTTTACGTCGCACCGACACAGATAGGTCTTATGGCGACGATGGGATAGGAAAGGCCTAGGAGTTGGAAGGAAGCGGCCGTGGCCTTAATTAAGGTACAGCCCCAGCATTTGCCTGGTGTGAAAATGGGAAACCACGGAAAACCATTTTCAGGGCTGCCGATAGTGGGATTCGAACCTACTATCTCCCGGATGCAAGCTCACAGCCGCGCGCCTCTACGCGCACGGCCAACTCGCCCGGTGTTCTGCATTCTGACAGAATCATTTGTTTCTCAATGTCTTTCACTCTAATTGTTACTTTCTTACTCAATTTCATTTCTTCGTTCTGGATCTCTTTATCCCAGGCGTCTCCCGTTTCTGTTCTATCTAGCATACTTTTCACCTTAGTTACCCAATATTCATGATGTAGATGTTTTATCTGCTTTTTTTTTTTTGCCATTTGCTTTACGTCGCACCGACACAGATATGTCTTATGGCGACGATGGGATAGGAAAGGCCTAGGAATTGGAAGGAAGTGGCCGTGACCTTAATTAAGGTACAGCCCCAGCATTTGCCTGGTGTGAAAATGGGAAACCACAGAAACCATCTTCAGGGCTGCCCGAGTGGGGTTCGAACCCACTATCTCCCGATTACCGGATACTGGCCACACTTAAGCAACTGCACCTATCGAGGTTGGTCATCTGATGTTAGTATGCTAAACTTAGTATTTCCCTCCCATTATCCCTGTTTAATCTTAACCAATATTTTATATACTTAAATCTTCACATAGCCCACTGTTAAACGTATATTGTGGTAGCCCCATTATTATTTTGCAGAACTTACTAGCTATTACCTCTAGTTCCTTACTACCTTCTTCAATGCCCCATTTTTCTGCTCCATACAATGCTTTGGCTCTTACAAGTGAATTTAGAACATTTTTCTCTCATTTATTTTCAATATTTGGAACCTTCCTCTACAGACATCTCATGCTAGATAAAGCTGCCAGTCCTTTCATTTTTGTTCACCTTACTTGTCCATATGGTTCATTGTGTGGGCAATGGCTGAATGGCCTAGTAAGTGGTCCTGAGTTGCTATGGAATGGGAATGGGCATCTCGGATATATTCTGAGTCATGGCCTTCCTTGTGCTCAGGCGGCTAGGACTACAAAATCAACCAACCAGTTGTCCCTAACCCGTTAGAGGAGAGATCCTCACTTGGACTATGCGTAAGTAGGGTAGCATCCTGCTACAGAGAATTTACCGAGCTCAGAACATTTTAAGCAAGCCTCAGACCTATGGGAGTAACGGAGTCCCACACCCATTTGACAGGCGAGGGACCCTTTGGAAACAACTTGGCGAACGAAATGGAATTCAATGGAGAGCTATCAATATTAATGGAACTTATGGAAGAAACAAAGTAGAACTGACTGAGTCACCAAAGACGATGCATCTGTATGTGCTAGGAGTAAACGATATTCAGGTAAGGGGAAATAACAAGGAAGAGATAGATTACTTGACGGGTGTTAAAAGGGGAAGGGCCGAGTGTGGGGTAGGACTGTTCATCAGGAATACTATTGCACGCAACATAGTTTCTGTTAGGCACGTAAATGAGCAAATTATGTGGGTAGATGTGGCAGTTGGAGGAATTAAGACGAAAATTGTCTCAGTGTATTCACCATGTGAGGGTGCAGATGAGGATGAAGTTGACAAATTTTATGAAGCATTGAGTGACGTCGTAGTCAGGGTTTGAGGAAGTGGAAAGGATGGTAAATAAGCTCCATTGTCATAAAGCAGCAGGAATAGATTAAATTAGATCTGAAATGGTGAAGTACAGTGGGAAGGCAGGGAATCAAATGGCTTCATACAGTACTAAGATTAGCATGGAGTGTTGGTAAGGTACCTTCAGATTGGACAAAAGCAGTAATTGCACCTATCTATAAGCAAGGGCCTTCCCTGCAAACCTTGCGACCTTGCCGCAGTAAAGAGGCTTGCGTGTCCCATTAAGCAAACAGCCGATCTGCAGGTGCAACCATATCAGACAGGTATCTGTTGAGAGACCAGACAAACGAATGGTTCATCGAAAGGGGAGTAGCAGCCTTTCGGAAGCTGCAAGGGCGGCAGTCTAGATGATTGACTTATATGGGCTACACGACTGAAAGCAACAGGAAACTACAGCCGTAACATACAACTTTTTTTTTGCTTTACGTTGCACCCACATAGATACGTCTTACGGCGACGATGGGATACGGAAGGCCTAGGAATTGGAAGGAAGCGGCCGTGGCCTTAATTAATGTACAGCCCCAGAATTTGTCTGGTGTGAAAATGGGAAACCATGGAAAACGATCATCAGGGCCGCCGACAGTGGGGCTCGAACCCACTATCTCCCGATTACTGGATACTGGCCGCACTTAAGCGACTGCAGCTATCGAGCTCGGTGTAACTAACTCCTGAGGACATGCAACTCCCCCTGTATGAATGATGTAGCCCACTGATGATGGCTTGATCCAGAGTAAAATTTTCCAGAGGTAAAATAGTCCCCCATTCGGATCTCCGGTTGGGGACTATACAAGAGGGGGCGATCGACAGGAAGATAGATACTGACATTCTGCAAGTCGGAGCGTGAAATGTTAGAAGTCTGAATCGTTGTGATAGGTTAGAGAATCTGCAAAGGGAGATGGATAGACTAAAGTTAGATATAGTTGGTATAAGTGAAGTACGTTGGCATGAAGAACAGAATTTTTGGTCAGAATTATCAACACAAAATCAAACAGGGGAAATCCAAGAGTTGGTTTAATAATGAATAAGAAAATAGGGCAGCGGGTAAGCTACCACAACCAACATAGTGAAAGAATTATTGTCATGAAGACACATACCAAACCAATGCCCACCACAATAGTCCAGGTCTATAAGTTATGTCTACTATGATGAGGATATCAAAAAAATATATGAAGAGAGAGAGAAGATTTAATACAATATGTAAAAGTGACGAGAATCTAATTGTGATGGGAGACTGGAATGCAGTGATAGGCCAAGGAAAAGAAGGTAATACAGTAGGAGAATTTGGATAGGGACAAAGGAACGAAAGAGGAAGTCGGCTGGTTGAATTCTGCACTGATCATATACGTGGACGAGACTTGGAGACACTGGAAGGTATCAAATAGACTTCATTATGATTAGGCAGAGATTCAGAAACCAGGTGCTGGATTGCAAAACTTTCCCAGGAGCAGACGTGGACTCTGACCACAATTTGTTGGTCATGAAATGTCATCTGAAGTTGAAATTGAAGAAAGGAAGGAATGCAAGGAGATGGGATCTAGACAAGTTGATAGAAAAGAGTGTGAGGGATTGTTTCAAGGAGCATGTTGCACAAGGACTAAATGAAAAGGCTGAAGGAAACACAATAGAGAAAGAGTGGATAGTCATGAAAAATGAAGTCAGTAGGGCTGATGAACAAATGTTAGGAAGGAAGTAAAGATCAACTGTGTATCAGTGGATAACTTGGAAGATGCTAGACCTGACTGATGAATGATGAAAATACAAGAATGCTAGAAATGAAGAGGGCAGAAAAGAATACAGGCGATTAAAGAATGAAGTGGATAGAAAATGCAAGGTAGCCAAGGAAGAATGGCTGAAGCGGAAGTGCAAGGATGCCAAGGTTGTATGGTCCTAGGAAAGGTAGATGCTGCATACAGGAAAATTAGGGAAACCTTTGGTTTAATAATGAATAAGAAAATAGGGCAGCGGGTAAGCTACCACGACCAACATAGTGAAAGAATTATTGTCATCAAGAGTGTGTATGAATATTAAGAGCTCAGATTGAAAGTCACTTCTAGGGAAAGAAGACAAAGCAGAAAGATGGCTGGAACATATCCAACATTTGTATCAAGGTGAAGATGTAGATGATTTGGTTCTGGAACAAGAAGGGGCTGTTGATGCTGATGAAATGGGAGACCCAATTTAGACGTCAGAGTTTGACAAAGCTGTGAGAGACCTAAATAGGAACAAGGCACCTGGAATTGATGGCATTCCCTCTGAATTACTGACTGCCTTAGGAGAAACCAGCATGGCAAGGTTATTCCATCTAGTGTGTAAGATGTATGAGACAGGAGAAGTGCCATCCGATGTTGTTAAAAATATTCCCAAGAAAGCCAGTGCTGACAAGTGTAAAAACTACTGCACCATTCGTTTAGTAGCTCATGCCAGCAAAATTTTAACATGTATTATTTACAGAAGAATGGAAAGACAAGTTGAAGCTGAGTTGGAAGAAGAAGAAATTTAAGAACATGTAAGCAATCCTGACTTTACGTCTGATCTTAGAGGATTGAATTAAGAAGAACAAGCCTACATACATGGCATTCGTAGATCTAGAAAAGGCATTCTATAAGGTTGACTGGACCAAGCTATTTAACATTCTGAAGGTAATTGGGACCAAATACCGAGAATTAAGTTTATCTAAAATCTGTATAAAATTCAGTCTGCACTAATAAGATGGAGAGCTTTGAAAAAGAAGCAGCAATCCAGAAAGGAGTGAGGCAAGGCTGCAGTCTGTCCCCCCTCCTTTTTAGTGTTTACATAGAACAAGCAGTAAAGGAAACCAGGGGGGAATTTGGAAAGGGAATCACAATCCAAGGAGAGGAAATCAAAACCTTGAGATTTGCCAATGATATTGTTATTTTATCTGAGACTGCAGAAGATCTCGACAAGTTGTTGAACGGTACGGACACAGTCTTGGGGAAGGAGTACAAGATGAAGATGAGTCCAAAATAAAAGTAATGGAGTGCAGTCAAACGAAGGCAGGTGATGTAGTAATATTAGATTAGGAAATGAAGTCTTAAAGGAACATACATACATATTTCATCATTAGCCTATAGACTGTTATGCCTCTCAGAGTTCAGTCTGCAAGCCTCAGTGAATTTACTAAACGTCGCCATAATCCTCTATTTGCAACTAATGCTATGGCCTCATTTAGTACTATACCTCTTATTTTTAAAATGTTAGAAAGTGAGTCTCACCAGGTGAGTTGGCCGTGCGGTTAGGATTGCACAGCTGTGAACTTGCATCCCACTGTCAGCAGCCCTGAAGATGTTTTCCGTGGTTTCCCATTTTCACATCAGGCAAATGCTGGAGCTGTACCTTAATTAAGGCCATGGCCGCCTCTTTCCCATTCCAAGGCCTCTTCTATATCATTGTCGCCATAAGACCTCTCTGTGTCAGTGCGGCGTAAAGCAAATAGCAAACAGAAACTGAGTCTAACCATCATCGTCTTGGTCTCCATCTACTTCTCTTACCCTCCATAACAGAGTCCATTATTCTCCTAGGTAACCTATCCTCCTCTATTCACTGCACATGACCCCACCAACAAAGCTGGTGTATGTATACAGCTACATCCATCGAGTAATTTTTTTTTTTTTTGCTAGGGGCTTTACGTCACACCGACACAGATAGGTCTTATGGCGACGATGGGATAGGAAAGGCCTAGGAGTTGGAAGGAAGCGGCCGTGGCCTTAATTAAAGTACAGCCCCAGCATTTGCCTGGTGTGAAAATGGGAAACCGCGGAAAACCATCTTCAGGGCTGCCGATAGTGGGATTCGAACCTACTATCTCCCGGATGCAAGCTCACAGCCGCGCGCCTCTACGCGCACAGCCAACTCGCCCGGTCATCCATCGAGTTAATTCCTAACTTAGCCTTTATCTCCTCATTCTGAGTACCCTCCTGTCATTGTTGCCACCTGTTTGTACCACCAATCATTCTTGCTTCTTTCATGTCGGTTACTCCTAACTTATGAATAAGATATCCTAAGTCCACCCAGCTTTCACTCCCGTAAAGCAAAGTTGGTCTAAAAACAGACCGATGTAGAGATAGTTTCGTCCGGGAGCTGACTTCCTTCTTACAGAATACTGTTGATCACAACTGCTCGTTCACTGCATTAGCTTTACTGCACCTTGATTCAATCGCACTTATATTACCATCCTGGTAGAACACACATCCTAAATACTTGAAATTATCTACCTGTTCCAGCTTTGTATCACCAATCTGACATTCAATTCTGTTGAATTTCTTATCTCAATTGATTCTTCGAAAGGCTAATTTTCATGAAGGAAGTAGGTGAATATTGTTACTTGGGTAGTAAAATAACCAATGATGGCAGAAGTAAGGAGGACATAACATCCAGACTAGCACAAGCAAGGAGGAGCTTTCTTAAGAAGAGAAATTTGCTCACTTCAAACAATGATATAGGAATTAGAAAGATGTTTCTGAAGACTTTCATCTGGAGTGTGGAATTGTATGGAAGTAAAACATGGACGATAACTAGCTCAGAAAGAAAGAGAATAGAAGCTTTTGAAATGTGGTGTTACAGAAGAATGCTGAAGGTGAGACGGACAGATCGAATCACGAATGAAGAGATACTGAATTAAATTGGTGAGAGGAGATTGATTTGGCTAAATTTGATTAGAAGAAGAGATAGAATGATAGGACACATCTTAAGACACCCAGGACTTGTTCAGTTGGTCTTTTTTTTTTTGCTTTACGTCGCACCGACACAGATAGGTCCTATGGCGACGATAGGGCAGGGAAGGAAGTGACCGTGGCCTTAAGTTGGTTTTTGAAGGAAGTGTAGACGGTAAGAATGGTAGAGGTAGACCAAGGTATGAATATGACAAGCAGGTTATAGCAGATGTAGGATGAAATAGTTACATAGAAATGATAAGGTTAGTACAGGATATGGTGGCATGGAGAACTGCATCAAACCAGTCTAAGGACTGATGACTCAAACAACATAAGCAAAGGAACAGGTATCTCAATGATCGGTATATCAGGCAAAGTATTCACTGGGGTTTGGAAGGGAGGGTGAGATCAGTGTTTGAGAGAAAGTTGGATGAAAACCAGTGTGGTTTCAGACCACAGAGGGGCTGTCAAGATCAGATTTTCAGTATGCGCCAAGTAATTGAAAAATGATATGAAAGCAATAAACAGTTTGTTTATGTTTCATAGATCTAGAGCAAGCATATGACAGGTACCACGAGAAAAGATGGGGGGACTATGGGATTAAGGGTAGATCATAAAAATCAAAGGCATGTATGTTGACAATTGGACTGCAGTGAGAATTGATGGTAGAATGAGTTCTTGGTTCAGGGTACTTACAGGGATTAGACAAGGATCATATGCTGAAAGATATAAAATGGCAGGAAGGGATTCAGTTAGGTAGAAATGTAGTAAGCAGCCTGGCCTATGTTGACGACTTAGTCTTAATGGCAGATTGGGCCAAAAGCTTCCAGTCTAATATCTTGAAACTTGAAAAAAGGTGCAATGAGTATGATATGAAAATTAGCCTTTCCAAGACTAAAATGATGTCAGTAGGTAAGAAATCCAAGAGAACTGAATGTTAGATTGGTGATACAAAGTTGGAACAGGTAGATAATTTCAAGTATTTAGGTTGTGTATTCTCCCAGGATGGTAATATAATAAGTGAGATTGAATCAAGGTGCAGTAAAGCTAACGCAGTGAGCTTGCAGTTGTGATCAACAGTATTCTGCATGAAGGAAGTCGGCTCCTGGACGAAACTATATTTTCATCGGTCTGTTTTCAGACCAATTTTTCTTTACAGGAGTGAAAGCTGGGTGGACTCAGGATATCTTATTCATAAGTTAGAAGTAACAGACATGAAAGCAGTGAGAATGATTGCTGGTACAAACAGGAGGGTACTCCGAATGAGGAGATAAAGGCTAAGTTAGGAATGAACTCAATGGATGAAGCTGTACGCATAAACCGTCTTCGGTGGTGGGGTCAAGTGAGGCGAATGGAGGAGGATAGGTTAACTAGGAGAATAATGGACTCTATGGAGGGTAAGGGAAGTAGAGAGGGAGAGACGACAACGATGGTTAGAATCAGTTTGTAACGATTTAAAGATAAAGAGGTATAGAACTAAACGAGGACACAGCACTTGTTACAAATAGAGAATTGTGATGACGTTTAGTAAATTCACAGAGGCTTGCATATTGAATGCTGAAACGCATAATGGTCTATGATGATATATGTATGATGTTACTTGTTCTTTCCACTTATCATTAGATGTTAATATTATTCCTATATATTCTATCTTATTTACTACCTCTTAACTCGACACATTTCTTTCTCTTTAGTTTATTTCCCTTTTAATGTACCTTATTGTTCATTTTCTTAATATTAATTTTTAAATTCCATTTTGTACAATATTCTGCAGTCATTGTGATGCTTCTTTGCATGCCAACTGATGTTAATGATAATAGAAAGATAATGTATGCAAAGACTAGACCAGGAATTTCTTTATTGTTAAGACATAGGCTTGTCATGTTCTCCGAAATATCGTTAACGAAAAGTATGAATAATATCGGAGATAATTTGCACCCCTGCTTTAGAACAACTTTTGAATATATCTCTCCAATTGCTACATCTTCTGTCACTTTAATTGTGTATTTAACCTCTGAATAAATACAATTTTTTCGTGGCATTAATCATTTTGATTGACACTCCTATTTTAGCCAGCTTCACGACTGCCCCTCTGCTTACAGAGCCAAAAGCTTTCTCTAAATCTATTTCTGTAATATACAACTTACCCTCTTCTCTCTTTAAGTATTTATCTATTATTGTTTTGATGATAAATATGATGCCTGAAGTTCTCATTCCTATCTTGAACCCAGACTGACATATGGAGAATAAAGAGTAATCCTCTGCCCATTTTATAAGTCTAACAAAAATTGTATTTGTTTTTACAATCCGCTAACTAATTGTTTACGATTTTTGGAGATGCCGAGGCACTGGAATTTAGTCCTGCAGTAGTTCTTTTATGTGCCAGTAAATCTAGACTCGAGGCTGATGAATTTGAGCACCTTCAAATACCACCGGACTGAGCCAGAATCTAACCTGCCAAGTTGGGGTCAGAAGGCCAGCGCCTCAACCGTCTGAGCCACTTAACCCTGCTTTTAGAAGTCTTTTTGTTAATATCCCAGTATAAATCTTGCTGAGTGTCTCAGGATTTTCCTTCCATCAAAAATTATGTTAAATATTTTTTGTTATAGTTCCCAGCATATAACTGCTGCTGCCTAGCTCTTTCCAAAATGTATAAGTTATTCCACTAATAGCACCTGATTTTCCCCTCTTCCCTTTCCATTGCCTCTAATACTTCCTCCATTGCTATTGGATATTCTAATAAGGGTATGGTGTTCTCCATGATTCAAAGCCAATCTCATTTTCCCCCCATTTCCATTAATCCTGACCCCCTAACAATCCCTTGAAATACTTGATCCATTCATTATTACTTATACTGACTTGGTTACTATTCTTATTACTGAATACAAATTTTGTTTATTTTATTCCTGAATACAAATTTTGTTTATTTTATTACTGAATACAAATTTTGTTTATTCTGTTCCATATTTTTTTGTTTCATTTTCTTTACAATATCTATTCAGTAACTGTACTTCTTTGGCCTGTCAATTTTTCCTATTTTTACTTAATATATCTTGTACTCCCTCCATTCCTTACAGAATTTTACCCTGGATTCCTGTGATCCCTCATTTCTGTACTTTTCTAGGGCCCTTATCACTTCAGATTTCTTTCTTCTACATTAATTGCTATACCAAGAATTTTTAATTCTTTTCCCTTCTCTTTCTTACAACTATTTTTCTACCAGCTGTTACTATTGATCTTTCCACCATTTTTATCGCTCCATCAGTATTATTATGTTTTAACATATTTTTGAAGGGCGGAAAAAAGTCCATTCGACACTCCATGTCGTACGATGTCGGCATGTAAAAGATCTCTGGTCATACATTTGGTATTTACCCGACAAAATTAATTAAATCTCAGCCATAGACACCCAAGAGAGAGCCGGTTTACTCTGTCTGCCATCTAACGGACCTAGAGTAAAACGGAACGTCGAAATTGACGAGCAGACAGCCAGATGGCGTCAAGTCAAAATGTCTGCACACGGTAGCTGAGGCCATACGATTATTATTATTATTATTATTATTATCTTTAAATTTGTCTCTATATTCATCTCTCCATCAAAACTTTACCAACTGTTTCTGTACATTTGTAGCCTGGTGCTTCTCCTTTGTTTTTCTTTCAAGTGTCTGCAACTTAACAACAAATGGGAAATGATGAGATGCTGCCCAGTTCTTTACCTTAATGTCTCAATGCTTTCCTAGAAACCATAACTAAATCTATCGTGCTGCCTCTTTCCTTAATACAAGTTAAATTCCCTGCTTCATCTCCCGGCCACAAACCATTTAGTAGGTACAGTTCCTCCATTGCACATTTCTAATAAGATCAATTCCTATTAAATTCTTTGTCTGGACTTTTCCTTCCCTCTATTATTATCTCGTCTGTTTTTCTACCATACAGCAGATTTTTCTCACCCACCCTTGCATTAAAATCTCCCATTATAATTATCCCTGGTTTATTTCCCCAATGAGGTCATCAAAGAAATTTTTCTTTGAAAAAGGCGATCCTCTGGATGGTTGTAACAACAGAATCCTATAATTAATTCCCTCTCCCCCTCTTAATTATTCTAACCCAGATTATTTCATAAAGGGCCAATTTCGCTAGATGCACCCGTTTCACTACTGCATCCTTTACACACACCGATATGCCCCCAGGATAATGACCCTTACATGTCCTCTTCTGTTTTGTTTTACTCCAGATGTTATAACCTGGTGTCTGTAGTTCACATCCTGTTGGGAGCCAGTTTTTCTTTTTGTTTTGTTTTTTTTACAATTTGCTTCACATCGTACCCACACAGATAGGTCTTATGGCAATGATGGGAGAGGAAAGGCTTAGGAATGGGAAGGAAGCAGCCATGGCCTTAATTAAGGAACAGCAACAGCATTTGCCTGGTGTGAAAATGGGAAACAACAGAAAACCATCTTCAGGCCTGCCGACAGTGGGGTTCAAACCCATTATCTCCCTGATGTAAGCTCACAGCTGCGCGCCCCTAACCGCATGGCCAACTTGCCCGGTAACACGTCTCTGTAAACCCCATGATCTCATTCTTAGACATGATTTCCCTCACCTCACCATTTTACAGTCAATTCAATAATCCTTCTATATTTACACAGCCTATGTTCCATACCAGTTATTTACTTGTCTGCAAATCCTCCATATTCACAGCCTTATTACATGTGACTCTTGTCCTTTCTAGCTGTATGATACTTCCACTTGGTGAGCTAATTATGTTGTCCTCTTGTCCTCTGTATCTCTGTCTCTACCTTCACTCCATGTCTGCTTTGCACCCCACAAGTCTTTCAAGTTTAATGGTACCTTACATCTGTTAGCTTCTTTCCTTGCTGTGTTGTCATCTGTCTGGCAGGCTGCTTGCTCATCTATTTCCGCAGTTCTGATGCTGACGGATAAAGTGAGCCCTCCACATGTGAACACCACCTCTTCCTGTTTGCTGAGCTGTTTCTGTCAGGTCGTCAACCAACGTTTTCCTCGCTACTCACTGCTGAGACATCAGAACATCCTTCCATATCCTTTAGCTGTTTGATCGACCATGATTTGCTCCACAAATCTCCCTTAACCATAAATCTATAACGAAGAATGAAGGCTTGGAGACCCAAATTGCGTGCTCTGTGTAAGTGGCGGCGTAGCATTCTCATGTCTCTTCAAAACCCAGTTCTTTTCTGATCCATATTTTAGTCCCTTTCAGGTTCTTTGAATTCTCCAAAACTCTGCGTGCTTTTAGACTCGATACCATATACAGTTTTACAGGTCTCCTTCCAGTGTTTTTTTCCTATTCTAAAGACTTTGTCAGTATCACTCTCAATACAGTCTACCTTAACATTTTCCCTGATCAACAATGTCACTTTGTTTATCATCTCACTGAAATTCTCTCTACTGGAATCTTCCAGGCCATATTATTATATTTCTCTTCCTATCCTCTCTATCTTGTGGTAGCTCCTTCATTTCAAGTCTCATGAACTTTTCTTGTAAGCCCATTACTTAATTCTTAATTTCCTCCAGGTTAGACTTTTTTTGATTCGGGCTCACCTTTATGTCGGTTAACTCTGCTTGTAGGCAACTCTTCATGTCCTTAAGCTCCTTGCTCAGATATAATAACATTACCCTGGTCTTGTCCAATTGACATGCATCTTTTATTACCTACTTTAGCTTTTCAATGTCCTCCCAAGATAGTCCAGGGCCGGGTTCATTTCAACAACACCAATCACTAGCAGAGCCATAACCACGACTGCCATCAACACCACTGGCGCTATATTAAGGGGACTGTCGACATCTCGGGTGTATTTGATTTTTATCCTGCAATGCCACCTTCCTATAGCGTATAGGCTATAGTGTACCTGTACTGTTCAACAGATACTCCCATTCTTGTATTTCACATGCACGCACAACCAGCACTTCGTATCTGTACACCTCACAGGCTGGATTGCATTGAAATCTGCCAAGGACTTTAGATGGAAACAGTAATGTTCAAATCCTCTTCTTAGCCCGTGAGGGGTCGCGTCCAGTCGTTTCAACCATTTCTGTTTATTTTGATCAATCCTTCCACAAACACTGTTTATTATACTTCCTACCCCTCAGTACCTTTCAATGGACTCATCCACACTTCTGCCACACCACTATTATCCCTCTCCACTCCTTCAGTGAGTGACAAGCTGGCTATCCGGTTGTTTCGTTCGCAGGCGACTCCTCGTGTTACCTGTCTCTGCACTATTCAACCATACGCGACTCATGGCGTAGACTTATTTATAATGCGGAAAGTGCACTGTTATCATTCTTTGTTGAGTAGAGGGAGTAGATGTGTTAAATGAAATTAAAAATCATTTTAAAAGTATTTTAAATAAACAGAACTTGAATTTTTATTTTCAATTTCATCAGCAAGAGGCAATCTCATGATTATAATTATGTTAGAAGTGTTTGTCTGTGTTTAAATAGTATTATCTTATATTATTGTAACAATAAATAGCGTATTAAGTAACCGTTTGGTGTTTTGATTTCCGGTCAAAACGACCATACGCGACTCCTGACGTTACACTCGGCACGCAACCCCTCGCGGGTTAAAATCTTGTGGAGAAAAAAAATATTCAAGCCAAATTAAAGTGAATAATGTATAGTAGATTTGATCAGCTGAATGAAAGACTGCACTGCTAAGCCATGGTGAGTATTATAACAAGGTCATATCAGTCTGTCATCCAGACTGCCGCCCTTGCAACTTCCGAAAGGCTGCTACTCCCCCTTTTGATGAAACATTCGTTGGTCTGGTCTCTCGACAGATACCTATCCGATATGGTTGTACGACTGTGGCTCGGCTATCTGCTTCATTAGGACATGCAAGCCTCCCCACCACGGCAAGGTTGCATGGTTCGCAGGGGAGAATTGTTTCGTATCTTGTATATTTGACTAATTTCTGCGACTGTTTTCTTTCCCTTATTAAATTTATTTTTATTTCACACTCTGTAATAAACACTTGCATGATACTTTACAGAATACTATTCGTGAATGCTTTTTCATTTCATTTTTCAAAGGGTGATACAGTTCATTAAACATGGTTCACGCCACAATGTCTGTCCTACCATGACAATGTCTTCATCACTATGCTGCCCCAAACGCAGCCAAACAACTCCCATGTAGGCCTAATACACCTGTTGATGGACACTGGAGCTGTGTTGTTCGACTGATATCACCTCTCACCAGTAATGTACAACAGCATGAGATTTTAAAAGCTACTGAACAGAGCACATTTATGATCCAGTGCACATATAAACTATGCTCTACATCACACTACTCAAGCAAGTCAATGGTATATTCAACATAGACTATCTGTCTACATGTACCATATCACATAACAACTCCCTAACCTGCAAGTTAATTTACTATAATGAGGAACAAATTTGTTAATACATGATTAACCTAGATTTCTTCCAGAGTGGCGACTACACATTTTAAATATTTCATAGTTCACAGACACGGCCTGGTTCCAGCATCTGAGCCTCACATAATCCACATGCGATTCATAAAAGACTCTTGCATCCAAAGAATGGACTTTGATGTACAGTTTCAGTAAAATGAATTGCGGCTCCAGTCCTTTTCTCGGACACTGTGTTCACAGATAGGTACAATAAAACTTTTCAGGAACTTCTTATGCAGCTGCTATGGGTAAACATGCATATTATCTACACTTAATCATTATGATTAATCATTATTTGTAAGAGTGAATGAAATTTATTAACATTAAACAATAGTAATGAGAAATCATCCCTCAATCTACTTACCCTCGACCAACACCAGCAACGTAACCCAAGGGAGCAGGAACCCCCATAAAATGCTTTTTGTTCCTGTTCACCAATGCAGCAGGAGGAACTGCCATGTTGCACTTTCAGTATTGGAAATTGGCACAGACACCTAAATCTATCAAAAATAAATATCTGCATTAGGACACAAAAGTAATATACCCTGATAGGATGTTAAACAAGAATATGTACCATACCTGAGACGATTAAAGAAAATCAGAAATTAATGCAACACACTAAAGTACACTCGCACTTGATTTTATGTAAAAATCGCTGCTTATTTATGTCTTCAAACAGACACAAATCCAAAATGTACACAATTGTGAATTACGTCTATACTTCGTTTACAACACAGATTTAGGCAGTGATTTAGGTTTACAATTCCAAAGAGTACCTGTACAGTAACAACATCGACTTAAAATGTCAAGGTGTCGCCAACCTAGGAATCTTTTCTCCTCTAAATTTTAGTTGCATTGATAGAAGTGATGGGTCTTCTTCTTATTATTATTTTCCTTCTTCTCCTTCTTCTCCTTCTTGTTGTTGTTGTTGTTGTTGTTGTAAATTGTTGGACATCGTCATAAAACCAAGGTCTGTTTAGGGAGGTCAAGTCACGAATGCTACTTATGGAGCCGCCATATTGTGTCTTTAAGCGAGCGTAACCAAACAATCAATCAATCAATCAATACTGATCTGCATTTAGGGCAGTCGCCCAGGTGGCAGATTCCATATCTGTTGCTTTCCTAGCCTTTCCTAAATGATTTCAAAGAAAATGTAAATTTATTGAACGTCTCCCTTGGTAAGTTATTACAATCCCTAACTTCCCTTCCTATAAATGAATATTTGCCCCAGTTTGTCCTCTTGAATTCCAACTTAAACTTCATATTGTGATCTTTCCTACTTTTATAAACGCCATTCAAACTTATTCGTCTAATAATGTCATTCCACGCCAACTCTCCGCTGACAGCTCGGAACATACCACTTAGTCGAGCAGCTCTTCTTCTTTCTCTCAATTCTTCCCAACCCAAACATTGCAACATCTTTGTAACGCTACTCTTTTGTTGGAAATCACCCAGAACAAATCGAGCTGCTTTTCTTTGGATTTTTTCTAGTTCTTTAATCAGGTGATCCTGGTGAGGGTCCCATACACTGGAACCATACTCTAGTTGGGGTCTTACCAGAGACTTACATGCCCTCTCCTTTACATCCTTACTACAACCCCTGAACACCCTCATAAACATGTGCAGAGATCTGTACCCTTTATTTACAATCCCATTTATGTGATTACCCCAATGAAGTACTTTCCTTATATTAACACCTAGATACTTACAATGATCCCCAAAAGGAACTTTCACCCCATCAACGCAGTAATTAAAACTGAGAGCACTTTTCCTATTTGTGAAACTCACAACCTGACTTTTAACCCCGTTTATCATCATACCGTCCGCCTCTGTGGTGTAGTGGTTAGCGTGATTAGCTGCCACCCCCGGAGGCCCGGGTTCGATTCCCGGCTCTGCCACGAAATTTGAAAAGTGGTACGAGGGCTGGAACGGGGTCCACTCAGCCTCGGAAGGTCAACTGAGTAAAGGTGGGTTCAATTCCCACCTCAGCCATCCTCGAAGTGGTTTTCCGTGGTTTCCCACTTCTCCTACAGGCGAATGACGGGATGGTACCTAACTTAAGGCCACGGCCGCTTCCTTCCCCCTTCCTTGTCTATCCCTTCCAGTCTTCCTCCACAAGGCCCCTGTTCACCATAGCAGGTGAGGCCGCCTGGGCGAGGTACTGGTCATACTCCCCACTTGTATCCTCCGACCAAGAGTCTGAAGCTCCAGGACACTGCTCTTGAGGTAGTAGAGGTGGGATCCCTCGCTCAGTCCGAGGGAAAAACCGAACCTGGAGGGTAAACAGATGATGATGATGATGATGATTATCATCATACCATTGCCTGCCGTCCATCTCACAATATTTTCGAGGTCACGTTGCAGTTGCTCACAATCTTGTAACTTATTTATCACTCTATAGAGAACAACATCATCCGCAAAAAGCCTTACCTCCGATTCCACTCCTTTACTCATATCATTTATATATATAAGAAAACATAAAGGTCCGATAATACTGCCTTGAGGAATTCCCCTCTTAATTATTACAGGGTCAGATAAAGCTTCACCTACCCTAATTCTCTGAGATCTATTTTCTAGAAATATAGCAACCCATTCAGTCACTCTTTTGTCTAGTCCAATTGCACTCATTTTTGCCAGTAGTCTCCCATGATCCACCCTATCAAATGCTTTAGACAGGTCAATCGCGATACGTCCATTTGACCTCCAGAATCCAAGATATCTGCTATATCTTGCTGGAATCCTACAAGTCGAGCTTCAGTGGAATAACCTTTCCTAAAACCGAATTGCCTTCTATCGAACCAGTTATTAATTTCGCAAACATGTCTAATATAATCAGAAAGAATGCCTTCCCAAGGCTTACATACAATGCATGTCAAACTTACTGGCCTGTAATTTTCAGCTTTATGTCTATCACCCTTTCCTTTATACACAGGGGCTACTATAGCAACTCTCCATTCATCTGGTATAGCTCCTCCGACCAAACAATAATCAAATAAGTACTTCAGATATGGTACTATATCCCAACCCATTGTCTTTAGTATATCCCCAGAAATCTGATCAATTCCAGCCGCTTTTCTAGTTTTCAACTTTTGTATCTTATTGTAAATGTCATTGTTATCATATGTAAATTTTATTACTTCTTTGGCCTTAGTCTCCTCCTCTATCTCGACATTTTCCTTGTAACCAACAATCTTTACATACTGCTGACTGAATACTTCTGCCTATTGAAGATCCTCACATACACACTCCCCTTGTTCATTAATTATTCCTGGAATGTCCTTCTTGGAACCTGTTTCTGCCTTAAAATACCTATACATACCCTTCCATTTTTCACTAAAATTCGTATGACTGCCAATTATGCTTGCCATCATGTTATCCTTAGCTGCCTTCTTTGCTAGATTCAATTTTCTATTAAGTTCCTTCAATTTCTCCTTACTTCCACAGCCATTTCTAACTCTATTTCTTTCCAGTCTGCACCTCCTTCTTAGTCTCTTTATTTCTCTATTATAATAAGGTGGGTCTTTACCATTCCTTACCACCCTTAATGGTACAAACCTGTTTTCGCATTCCTCAACAATTTCTTTAAACCCATCCCAGAGTCTGTTTACATTTTTATTTACCGTTTTCCACCGATCATAATTACTTTTTAGAAACTGCCTCATGCCTGCTTTATCAGCCATATGGTACTGCCTAACAGTCCTACTTTTAAGACCTTCCTTTCTATCACACTTATTTTTAACTACCACAAAAACAGCTTCATGATCACTAATAACATCTATTACTTCAGTTTCCCTATAGAGCTCATCTGGTTTTATCAGCACCACATCCATGATATTTTTCCCTCTGGTTGGTCCCATCACTTTCTGAATCAGCTGTTCTTCCCATATTAACTTATTTGCCATTTGTTGGTCATGCTTCCTGTCATTCGCATTTCCTTCCCAATTGACATCTGCCAAATTCAGATCTCCCGCTACAATCACATTTCTTTCCATGTCGTTTCCCACATAGCTGACTATCCTATCAAATAATTCCGAATCCGCGTCAGTGCTACCCTTTCCCGATCTGTACACTCCAAATATATCAAGTTGCCTATTATCTTTAGAAATGAGCCTTACACCTAGAATTTCATGTGTCTCATCTTTAACTTTTTCGTATCTTACAAATTCTTCTTTCACCAGAATGAACACTCCCCCTCCCACCCTTCCTATCCTATCTCTACGATACACACTCCAGTGCCGTGAGAAAATTTCTGCATCCATTATATCATTTCTCAGCTATGATTCAACTCCTATTACAATATCTGGTAAATATATATCTATTAAATTACTTAATTCTATTCCTTTCCTTACAATACTTCGACAGTTCAACACTAACAATTTTATGTCATCCCTACTTGATTTCTAGTTCCCTGTTCCCTTATCACCGCTCCCTAGTCCATCCCGTTTCCCTGAATGTACCTCCCTATTACCCTTCCAAACAAATTTCCTAACTTATACGTACCACTGCGGTTTAAATGAAGGCCATCTGAGCGCAGATCCCTATCTCCTACCCACCCATTAGGATCTAGAAATTTCACTCCCAATTTCCCACATACCCACTCCATAGTCTCCTTTAAATCCCCAATCACCCTCCAGTCAGTATCCCTTCTACACAGTATTCCACTAATAACAATCTCCGCTTTCTTAAACTTCACCCGTGCTGCATTTACCAGATCCCACACATCTCCAACTATGCTGGTACTTATATCAGCTTGCCTTACGTTGTTGGTACCAACGTGAAACACTACCACCTTCTCCTTCCCCTCCTCCCTCTCTTCTACTTTCCTCAACATCTGCCTCAACCTAATTCCTGGATAACACTCTACCCTGGTACACTTTCCTCCACACACTTTCCCCACGTGTCTAACGATGGAATCCCCCATGACCAGAGCCTCAACCCTACCCATCTCATTTGATCCCCTCCCCTCCTGGTCAGCCCTATCTTTCCTGATAGCTGCAGAAGCTACTTCCTCCTCCCTTTTCTCCTTCCCATGACCCTGCTCCACCCGTCTTTTCCTATCCTCTACTCTACGTTTTCCTTTCCTACCTATTCCCTTCCTCCTACTTTCACACATCTCACCAACAGTTCCCTGTCCCTCATCTTCCCTCTGTGTATTCGAATTTAGAGGATTTCGGTGCCGTACATTGAAATAAAAAATACCAACTATTTTTCATAAAGAATTTAATTGGGCATCTACTGTTCATGTATATATAACTATAACTGTATAACACTCAAATGATATGAATACATTCACAGTTATTTGAATACGAATATAATTAACAGAGCCTGATTTTTTTTAGAAACAAGAATCAACATAAATCTCTCGTTTACTTCCTTAAAACTTTGTCTTACTGTGCTTCTTATTAATATCATCTGTCAAATGCATAATCTTATTGACATTAACATAGAAGTCTGTACAGTGCCTGTGTCATATTATGATTAGCGGTACATGAAATACTGAACTTGAAGTACTGTACTTAAAGTACTAAAAGACAGTTTTAATAAATTTCCTTCAGCGTTTTCTTTATTAAAAAAGTAATTACTGATACTGTGTTTCTAAAAGGTTACTCCAGTATGTTGACAAGCACTGAATGTCTCAGGAGTTGAGTGCATTAAATTATGTATGGTAACGGTTGTTAACCATTCTTGTGGTATTTCTTTGGGTTCTAAGGCAAAAATACTCTGCACATGTTCAACAAGATTGATGTTCTTAGCTACTCTTAACTAGTTTATTGATAACCCATGCAGCTATATAGTACGAAGTGGTGGTGGTGATTATTGCTTTAAGAGGAAGTACAACTGGACAACCATCCTCTATAAACACTAATCTGAAGAAAACAAATGGAAGGGGTCCAACACTTCGAAAAATGAAGGTATCGGCAAAAAAGATGAAGGCCAAAAAGTGCGTGGAAATGAAAAAATTCCTAGGCCTCGAATACGCTAATGCCGTCGCGGTCGGAAAAGAACAAGTGTTGACTAGGGGAGGTCGGATGGGCTAGAATAGGTGAGAGCCTAACACAAGTAAGAGAAAGCAATGTAAAGACTCAGCTAAGGGCCTCGTAGTCACAACCCAGATTGATTTCCCCCTATGGGCGGGGGCAATTGAATAACACCCACGTTATTCCCTGCCTGTCATAAGATGTGACTGAAAGGGGCGTCAGAGGCTCCTAACTAAGGAGCGTGGGTTGGCGACCACGGGGCTCTTAACTGAATCCTAAGATGCATGCATATAATAATAATAATAATAATAATAATAATAATAATAATAATAATAATAATAATAATAATAATAATGGTTTCGAAAATTAAAGCCATTGGTAGAAAAGATTCCATAAGAAATAGAAATTCAGTCACTATTAAGTTGAGTTAACCTAGGTCAGGCTATTTTAGGGATTACATTAGGATATTATGTTAGGCTACGGTACGGTACGGAACGTTAAATTACAGTAGCTGGTTAGTGCAAGTGTTGTGATCTTTAAGTATTTGTCCAGCCATGTAATGTAAGATGAATGAAATATAGCTGTAAATAATAACTACAGTACCGTATAAGACTGCTATTAACAATTGTTGTTGTAATGATGGCAAGCTGGACACAAATTGTTGCTTTGAAGTGATATCCCACGAAATTAACCAATTACCAGCACCCTAACCATTTAGCCATGGAGCCGGACATATGAAAAGGAAATTTTCATAAACATCAATACTACTATTACACATTTCCTGTTACTTTTCTTGCTTGTTTTGGAAAACAATTCTCTTTCTTTGGGAGGTTTCCTATTATATGTAAAAGACCTGGGTGGATTAGGGACGCTGAAAATTGTTGGGATGGAATTCCACTTGAGTAGTTTACGTTCATCTGTCCTCTTTAGTTAAAATTGCGATTCTTCAAAATTATGCCAGAAAAAAATACATAATAAGACCTATAAATATAAAACATCGTTCATATAAACATATTATTAGTCAGGAATAATACGAATGTATAACTTCACTAACCGTGCACAAGACGGAATTTCCAGTAGATTGCCATTTGTCACACCTACAGTTTTGTACCCACTGAGCTCTCCTTTGCTTATATCTCGGGAACCGAAACAGTCTAATTCCGTCAGTTGTCTTATTTTGACAATTTGGTGCGGCACAGTATCCCATTTTCCTTCAAAATACAAGTAATAACTCACATCAATACATCGGGCACGCCCACATAACGACGGGAGACCTAAGATTCACCGCCATCTAGCACCACGTGTGACGTCACCCAAAGCCGAACATAGCCGACTCAGTACCTACTAATACTACAATATCCACGATATCCCCTGCTTGTCGTAAGAGGCGGCTAAAAGGGGTCCCTGGGGCTTTCAGCTTGGGAGCGCGGGTTGGCGACCACGAGGCCCTTAGCTGAGTCCTGTCATTGTTTCCACTTAGTTGTGCCAGACTTCACACTTTCCATTAGTCCTGTTCAACCTCTCTTGATCAACTCTTGTTCATTTCCGGCCCCGGCGGTATTACATCTGCGAATGCTACGGAGTCTTCATTTTCACGCCCTATGTGACCCTTGTCTTTGTACAATTTTATTATTTACTGAGAACTGATATCTAACCAAATATTCGTTTTACTTTAGCAATAAAGTTACACTGAATTTTAAACATATCGTTTGCTGTCATGAAATGAATAAATATTCTTTATTTACAGAGAGTTTTCCAAGGATTCTGGCTGAAGACACAAAACTAACAGAACAGTTCAGAATAAAATTATTTTATTATATATTTCTATCCCGCTGAAGTTCAGCATTATGTTTCTGACAAAGTGATATTTACAGTAGTATCAAATTTATTGTGTAGGCGTACTTTGTATTTATATTTCTGGAAAAAAACTTTGAATTTTAAAATATACTTCCAGTTATTTTCAACAATTTTCAATAATTATTATTACTACCGGGGATGATGTCATTTCATCATTTATAAAATGCGTTTCTTAAATTATGACAGTGCGAGTCCAATTGCATTCGCTGGCCTCTATCGGGTGCTGGAGTAAGATACTGTTCCGGATCGGAGTGGAGTCGGCTATGTTCGCCTTTGCGTGATGTCACACGTGGTGCTAGATGGCGGTGAATCTTAGACCTCCCACATAACGACATTTAAGACCCAATATGGCCGCCACCGCAAAAGATTGTGGTAGCGTGACCAGACCTCCCTAGACACAAGACCGACTCCAATCCTCAGATCGTAATATTAAAAAAACATGGCTGCCGAAGTAGCCGGATTGCTGGTATTGGCTAACACGAAAATATCACGTACATATTATATAAACGGCGGTAAATTAACATGATAAATGTAATATCATAGGGAAAATCACTTTTAGACGTATGAAAACGCTTCGTCAACAAGAATCACATATATTCTACTAGAAAAGAGACCAACAAGCTGATTATTTAGAAATTTCAATTCGTCAAATAACGCTTTTTTCTTAGATTTAATTCGCTGGATAGATGAAAATACATGATAAAACTGTTAAAATGATACTTGTAACATCATCAACATCATAAATTAAGGTACAAAATTCCTCGATTTATTCGCTCTCATGAGAACTGTGAAACAAATTTGCCTTATTTTTGAAGTGGTGAATAATTTCCTAAATTCAGCACCCAACGAATAGGAAGTACACCCAAAATAATAATGTTATTGGCTGTACGTCCCATTAACTACATTTGTTACGGTTTTCGGAGACGTCGAAGTGTCGAAACTTAGTCCTGCAGTAATTCTCTTACATGCCAGTAAACCTACCGACACAAGGCTGACGTATTTGAGCACCTTCAAATACCACCCGACTCAGCCAGGAACGAATCTATCAACTTGGGGGCAGAAGGCCAGCGCCGTAACCGTCTGAGCCACTCAGCCCAATTACACCCTAAATGAGTATGTTTACCCAATTAACGGCCCTGGTAATGCTAACATAATTTTGACATATGGCATAGCAGCACTTCACTCAATGATAGTAACCTTAGTAATGAAACGTTCAGACACTAAAGATATAATAGGTTTTACCCATTAAAGAACATTGACTAAGCATTGCTATTTAACCAAATGAACGAGCTTCAGTTCGGCGCAGTCTGCTTGATAGTAGATAACCACAGCATGAATCGGAAGGTGTTGGTAGTGTAAAACCCTACGTTACAAACCTAGCTAAGCCCTCAGGTCACTATATCTTCTGTGTAACAGTATATAGATTGTTCCAGCAGTCACGCTTATAAGTTTTGTTATACTCCAAGATCTAGCCAAACATTTCTACAGGAAAAGCACAGATTATTGTAAAATAAACTTTCATCTAAATCACTTGCCACTTTGAATCACATAGACACTGACGGAATAACACAATATCAATTATATTCTATCTAAATGAATATTTTTTCGGGAAACACGAATAGTTTGGAAATAGAGAAATGGCTTCCCTAACCTCAGACTTATTCTCAAAATGATGTATGCACGCTACAGTTTTGCCATGGACTTCAAAATAATCACGATGTATATTCCTAATCAATTTCTATCTTAATGTTCCGTTCCGAAGGAAACTTAAGAATAGTTGTATGAGAGGCATTGCCATAGACTAAAACTTCGTCCACCTAGTGCACTCATGTTCTTTAATGGGTAAAAACACGATCGAAACAAGCATATTTTCACCTTACTGAGTATAATTACATATCGTATATGTCCACTGACTCATATAAATACACTCGCACACTTATATTCCACAAAGAAACTAACATTTATCGTCAACTTTCATAAAATTACACAGACTACATACGATAACAACAAACCAAAACAAACCCAGATTTCCAACAATTCTGGCTACTCGATTCGCCATCTTTGAACGATCGAGAGTAGCATTAAGGTCTGAGGATTGGAGTCGGTCTTGCTAGACAGACCTTGCGTAAAACCAAATTCTTCGTCGCCATAAGACCTATCTGTGTCGGTGCGACGTAAAGCCCCCAGCAAAAAAAAAACAAATTCAGTAGAGACAAAACACGACACTGAGCGAGATATCGAGGGACAGCTACTGGAGCTCTCTCTAGCGAGTAGACCTGAAAACTACTGATTCTGTCATAAGAGCACGTGTATTTTTGTGTGAAGTTTTTGGTGTTATTTATGCATTTTCAGTGAGTTGACATAATTAAATAGTAGCATGTGTCATTCCTTGATATCTCCTCTCAACATGAGGGGAAAAGTATGTGCTGTGTTTGGCTGCAGTAACTATGAAGTAGGGAAGAATGCGTGGTCGTTCTTGAGATTCCCTCGTGACAAGAAAATGTAAGTAATATTGTGTTTGCATATGTATTCTTCCAGTGACGGAGATCTTTATAGTACTTCATAATCGTCTGACCTGCTCGATCCATATTTTAACTGACTTGAAATGTAATACGCATATTTTATTGTATAGTGCAGCAGTTAACCTTCAATACCGATGGGTTGTTGTAGGTGTGATCTGAGGGTTTTGAAATGTCACAGAAGAGATTTAGATAAGGTGTACAAGAAAGAAGGGACGTTACGCTTATATAAGAATTATAAGATCCCTTCAGATCATTTCCAGGCCAGCGACTTTAAAAATCCTCGACTATACAGCCAAGGGTATGTTACATTTTTACTCTAATTGTACGTGAATATTCCTCAAAGCATCACTATCAACAACATTTTCATACTTTTCTTTCTTTCATCCCTCTTCTCAGACTAACGCTGGGATTTTATAGATTTTCTTTCTGTTAGTAGGCTTCATGTTAAGAGGAAAATTGTCCAGCTATTAAATGTTAATTCATTGCATCATATGTGTAAGGAATGTGCTGATATTTTTATTGACGAGTGTCTAAATGTGATGATACAATGTTTTAAATGAGAAAAAAGAAAAATCCAGCCGTAAAAGTTCAGGCAGGAATGCTAAAGCTAAATAAGTAATGCATAAATGAAAGATCAAGCCATTTCACAGCAGTATATTTCACATCTTGTTTATATGTCTAATTTCAGTCTTTGAATAATAACCTTTTAAATAAATCTTCATTCATTTATCCAGAATTGCTTTAGCAACTTCGAAGTTAATATCTCAATAACACTTTCTTTCTAGACGTAATTTATTTATCCGTTACCGAATATACATTTCCATTGATATTTGAATTTAGCGTGATTTTTCAGGTCAAGTCACTAGGAGCGCCACCCTCGAATTGTCTCCCATTTTAGCAAGGCTAAATCCGTAAGTGTCGCGTATTATCTCTATTGTATTTGGTATTTTCTAGGAGAGGTGCCAACTTAGAATAAATTAGTGCACTACATAGTAATGGGTCGAACTAGCTCCAAATACAATAGAGACAATACGCGACACTCAGCGAGATATCGAGGGACAGCTATTAGAGCTCTCTCTAGCGGGTAGACCTGTAAACTATTGATTCTGCCATAAGAGCACGGGTATTTGTGTGTGAAGTTTTTGAGTGAGTACTGGCGGCAAGCAGCGTAGTCCTTGAGCCAACCTCCCCTCCAAAATGACGCGCCGTTGACACTATGGCCACATGCATTTGCTAACGCAGGTTTGAGTTTCATCCACGGTGATCAGGACTAATATTTAAAGTAAGCAAATCCTTTATTCAATTCAAGTAGTGATCTACCCTAGCTTTGACTCTTTTTAACTTGCCTTAGACGGCGTAATGTCATCAAAAGAAGCACATAATTCCGTTAACTCATCAAGATTCTCAATAACAAGGGCAATCGACTCACCGACTGACCGTTGGTCCAAATCAGGTACAGTTATGGGAAAGTAGGCGGCTTCAATGAGTCTCTCAATTTTGTCAGCATTGGTCCCACCGTTTTCAAGTCCACGAATCTCCAATTCATATACCAACTCCACACGTCGAAGCATGTGCGGATCGATTATGGTGCGTACAGCCATCACGGGATGATACATGGAGAAATAATCTTTCAAAAGTATTAGCAGTGTTCACCTCAGCTAACAAATTCATACTTATAAATTCATTTCTTTTGGTGCCATTTTTGGGTGTTTGCCTCGCAATTCTACGACTAGCCATTCAGCATAGTTTCAACAAGGAACCACGCGACAAGCTACCAACTGCAACACCCGCTAACAATTATGGTAAATGACGTTAGGCTAGTTAACGTCATAGGGAAGTGCCTTAGAGCATTAATACAATAGAGTGCGCTTAGCGCCACCTCGTCCATGTTGCGGCTTGAAGCCAACATCTCGATCAGCTGGCTGAGGGGTAGTTCGAAGCAGAGTCTGGGAGGATGTAAGGAAATTGTCAAACAGTGACATTCGAAAAGGCGGCGAAATCGGAATATAATATGTACCCTGCTTAGCTGTTGTGGTTAAGCGTAAATTACAATAAAAACCGTGGACATAAATGCATAATTACGACGGAAATGTTTAAAAACAAAAGAGACCTACGATAGGGTACACCCTCATTATGTTCGTTCTTTTTGCAAGTATTACATCCCAGTGAGTAACACTAATTTTTTAATGTTAATTATTTATTATAATGTAAGAGACAAGTAATTTTTTCCAATTACCGCATCATATTGGGATTAATAGCTGAAAGGTAACCTATGAAAGTTGTCCGTAAGGAAGTGTAGCCTAATTTTAAATATTAATGCGACTGACATCTACAATAAACACTTCATAACTTCCAAAAACAACTTTAAAATACTGAATTTACCGTGCTTGGTGTACTTTTGACTGAAATAGGCCTACTTCAAACCAACCAATGCTCAACAACACATGATGCCACAGTCTAGCTTAAGCCAGTAAGGAGGACGGACGTATCGTGTGGCGTGCGCCTGTTGAGTGGAGTGGAGTGGAGTAGGAGTGGGGAAGCGGTAGGGTCAAGCGGTCGGCAAGGAGATAGATATGATGAGTTGGGTAGACGTAGAGGCTATGAGGAAAGTAGTAAAAGAAGTAATACAGGAGGTATGTCCGTTTGAGCAATTAAAGAAGATGCTTCAAGTCCAGGAGCAAGAAAAGACGAGACAGTGGATCCAGGATTATATGAAAAATACGAAGGCGATGATAGAAGGCAGCGAGAAAGAACTGGTGTCACTAAGAGAGAAAATAAAAAATATGGAAGAAGAGATGGTAAACCTGAAGAAAGAAATTGAAGTCTGCAGACAGGAGCGTAAGAAGTAATCCATATTTATTTATGGGGTGGAGGAAGAAAAGGCAGAATCTAAAGTGGACATTATTTACAAAGTGGTAGATGTCATACAAAAGAAAATGAAAATAAATTTCAGTGAGGTAGATATAGACAATGTGGCGAGAGTTGGCAAGGTGGGAGGGCATAGGCCCATAAAAGTGTCGCTGCTATCTTCATTATAGTGACAAGGAACGCTGGTAATCTACCGTGTGAGAACATTAGAGTTAAGAGAGATTTCGGAAGAGAAGAGAGTAGGAATTTTAAAATTCTCAAGAAACATTTTGTGAAAGCAAAAATTCAGGGATTGAAAGCGTATATTAGTGGTCAGATACTTGTGGTGAGCGACAGGAATTGGACCCGAAAGTGGACAATATCGAAACTGAAATTAATGGATGAGAGTTTGAGGCAAGAAGAAACTAGCAGGGCTGAGAGTTCGAGGCAAAAGAGTTTGAGGCAAGAAGAAAAAAGCAGGGCTGAGAGCTCGAGGCAAGAAGAAACTACCAGGGATGATGTGAGGCAAGAAGAAAAAAGCAGGGCTGAGAGTTCGAGGCAAGAAGAAACTACCAGGGCTGATGTACATACTGTAAAGGGAGGAACACTGAGTAGATGGGGTTCCTGGGAAGAGACCGTAAAAAGAGCTGAAGAAAAGGGAAATGCAAGGAGGATGGAAGTAGCCAGGAAATTAATGGACGAACTAGTGTCGGAGGTCTGCGCGAGAGAAGAAAGCAGGATGCAGGAAGAGATGATGGAGAAAGAATCACAGGGGAAGACAAGTGGACAGAATCGGAGCGAGAATAATGGTTTGAGGGAGGAATCAGAAGTAAGAAGTGCCGTGATTAAAGGGAGAAGTTTGAGTTTGAAGGAGCTATGGGACAAAAAGGGAAAAATGGAAGAAGGAGTAATTACGAGAATTAAAAAGTCAAGTAACAGTAGTAAGTAACATGGTTTGCCAATGGATGGATGATAAGAGAAGTAGCGTAGTTTATGGTGGTGTCTGTATGTGTATTGTAATTGTTGAAGTAAATGTGGCCTAGAAGGAGAGAGGTAGCGAAGTTCAGATGGTATTTACTCAAGTAATGGTGCCTGTATGTGTAGTATAATTGTTATTGAAGTGATGGTGTCTTTAGGTAAAAGATGGATGGATTATGGATGGGTGATAAGAGAGGTAGCGAAATTTGAGTTCGATGGATGGAAATGAGGAGAGGTAACGAAGTTTAAATGGTATTTATTCAAATGGTGGTGTATACAGGGTGAAGCGTAATTCGCGCACTCGGGCGTCGCAGCGCGACTCCTCACATGCCAGCAATAAAAAAAATGTCTCTTACAAAATTTCGTCTTGCGAGTATATCCGGTAGAAAACGGACGTTGAAGAGTAGCAATCTGGCAACACTGTAACCATATGTAGGGTAACTACCGCTGTCAGCACGTTTTCGTCGTGCGGTACAGTTGGTGCAGTGGGTAGAATTTTTGGTTGCCATGCAGGAGGTCGATGGTTTGATCCTGGGTTGAGGCGCATTTTTTATTTGCTAATTTCCATCTGACATTACCTACTGTAATACAGTAAGACACCGTTTCTGAGGTGACATATATCCTACATTTACAATACTTTGTAACGCTGAAACAACAAGGTCCGCCTCTGTGGTGTAGTGGTTAGCGTGATTAGCTGCCACCCCCGGAGGTCTGGGTTTGATTCCCGGCTCTGCCACGAAAATTTGAAAAGTGGTACGAGGGCTGGAACGGGGTCCACTCAGCCATCTTCGAAGTGGTTTTCCGTGGTTTCCCACTTCTCCTCCAAGCGAATGCCGGGATGGTACCTAACTTAAGGCCACGGCCGCTTCCTTCCCTCTTCCTTGTCTATCCCTTCCAATCTTCCCATCCCTCCACAAGGCCCCTGTTCAGCATAGCAGGTGAGGCCGCCTGGGCGAGGTACTGGTCATTCTCCCCAGTTGTATCCCCGACCAAGAGTCTGAAGCTCCAGGACACTGCCGAATCCGAGGGAAAAGCCGAACCTGGAGGGTAAACAGATGATGATGATGATGATGATGAAACAACAAATACCTGGTTAGACGAATAAGAAATAGACAGCTGAAACAAACAGGTTTCACATCTAGTAGATGAAGTGGTGCGAATAAATTCACGCTCACGACGTGGAAAAGGCGCCTTTCAAAGCTGAGCAATGAAAACGATTGTTCGTTCATTTCTAGGATCGTAGTATCTAAGTGCAAATGGTTTCTAGAGGACCCACTGCAATCGCTGTTGACGATTAAGATGTCAGATACCATACCACCTGGACTACATTTACGAAAGAAAAAACATACGCCTCAACCTAGGATCGACCACTCGACCTCCTGCATGGTAACCCAAAACTCTATCCGCTGTACTAACTGTACAGTACGGCTATTCCTGCTGACAGAGGTAGTTACCATACATGTGGTAACAGTGTTGCCAGATTGCTACTCTTTACCGTCGTTTTTCTGCCGGATATACTCGCAAGACGAAATTTTGTAAGTGACATTTTTTTATTGCTGGCATGTGAAGAGTCGCGCTGCGACGCCCGAGTGCGCGAATTACGATTCACCCTGTATATGTGTATTGTAATTGTTGAACTAAGTGTGGCCTGGAATAAGATGGATGGATTGTGGAGTTCGAGGGATGGTTGATAAGAGAAGTAGCGAAGTTTAGATGATTGTAATGGTAAAATAAACGAGGACTGGAATTGAAGTGTTAAGTATGAATAGGTTATGATGATGATGGATCGATGTTAAGAAAGGTAGCGAAGTTTAAACGATGGCATTTACTGAAGTGAAAGTATCTTAATGTGATTATAAATGTAAAGTAATTGAAGACTGGAATTGAGTGTTAAGTATGAAAGGTGATGATGGATGGATGATAAGAGAGGCAGCGATGGTATTGGTAAGTGATTTATTAGTTAATGGTAGATCGGTAAGCAAAGTTGGTTGTAGATGGTTATTTGTGCTTTTAGATATAAGATGGCTGGACTGTGGAGTTCGATGGATGGATGATAGCGTATTGTATGATGGATGATGGAGAATGAGAAATAGCGAAGCGATAAGGTTTTTTAAGTGTACTGTAATTGTATGGTATTTATTCAAGTGATGATATGACGACTGGGGTAAAAGTTCAGACCTTGTCACGCAAGTTTGTATCATAGTAATCATGGCTGACGGTGGGCGAATGGACACTGCCATTGGTTGAAGGCTAGTCCACTGAAATGTCGTTCCCATAATTCAATACAGACAGAAGTTATGACCAACTTACGCGATGAAAAGACCTAAGAGTGAGGCAATGTCAAAGAATAACCATATGAAACAAATAAGAGTAAGAATATCTGGCTATGTTGAACTATGGTAGTGACATTTCATAGGGAAAATCTTCAGGCGATGCAGAGTCCATTCGTGCCAACGCCAGCCACGATTATTAACGATTATATAACAACGTGATTGAATATAAAAAAGAAATAGAGGCCTAATTATTAGTAGTAAGTAGCGTTCCCTACACCGGAAGAAAAAAATCACAACGAAATGTAACGTGAATGATAAACAATGTATAATAGAGAAGAAGAATGTATGTAAATGGAACCAACCTTAATGTAGTGGAGGTTAGGCGACGACACGAAAAAACAACACGATTGAACTTCTCATTCACTAATAATTTGACGTGATGGAGACACCATTCACATACTCTGCTATTTGAAATCAAATTGTGACGTACATAGAATTGAAGTAAATCCTTGAAGTTGTTCTTGTAATTCGCTGAAAAACTTGCTACATTAATAACACATCCATCGTACGATGCCATGTCAATATAATTAGATATGTTTTCTGTATCAACAATGGCCAGATGCACTGGATGCGCTATGTACGAAAAAAGAAGTAGTAGGCTTTGCTTCTATCAATCCTATCATTTCGTGACCAGTAAGCGACATAGAATGCCGTGGTGTATTAATGTGAAGAGAAACGTCATTGTGGTCCAGGGCTAAGTCGTGCGAGTCGCCTGCGAGAAAAATAAGCATAGTCCGGGGCTAACCTAACCTAACCTAACCTAACCTATGTGAAAACAAATGTAATTGTGGTCCAGGGCTCAACAAATGTAATTGTGGTCCAGGGCTCAGTACCATTTAGTTCCTAAGTACAGTGGTTGGCAGCATCGGCGAGTCGTGCAAGTCGTCTGCGAGAAAAATGAACATAGGACAGTCATACCGCGCGTAGATATTGCCGATGCAAGCGGTAACCATGGTACTAATGTTGCGTGACATAGACTGAAGTTCTAATGACGACTGGATTTGAAGTGTTAAAAATGGGAGGTGATGATGAGGGATGGATGATAAGAGAGGTAGCGAAGTTTAAATGGTATCGATGATAAGAGAGGTAGCGAAGTTTAGATGGTATTTATTCAAGTGATGGTGTCTGTATATATGGATGAAGGATAAGAGAGGTAACGAGGTGATAAGGTGTTTTTAAGTGTATTGTAATTGTATGGTATTTATTCAAGTGTCTTTAGGTATAAGATGGATGAATTGTGGAGTTCGATAGATGGATGATAAGAGAGGTAGCGAAGTTTAGATAATGGATGGAAATGAGGAGAGGTAACGAAGTTTAGATGGTATTTATACAAGTGATGGTGTCTGTATGTGTATTCTAATTGTTGAAGTAAATGTGGCCTGGAATAAGATGGATGGTTTGTGGAGTTCGATAGATGGATGATAAGAGAGGTAGTGAAATTTAGATGGAGGACTGGAATTGAAGTGTTAAGTATGAAAGGTGATGATGGATGGATGATAAGAGAGACAGCACAGTTTAAATGGTATTGGTAAGTGATTCATTAATTAATGGTAGATCGGTAACCAATGTTGGTTGTATATGATTATTTAAATTAGATTAAGCATGGTTGAATAAGACGAGCAGGAACAGATAAGTAGTGCAGTGATAAAGTTGCAACGTGAGCAGAGTACATAGTAGCGGAATGTGTGTGCAACGGAAGTATGGAATCAGCAACTCAGAGGGAGTCAAGTAGAGGAAATGTAGGAGGAATGGAATGTGCAAAGGTTCGCGTGTTTACTCAGCAGGGCACGAAGGTCTGTGACATTCATAATACAGCTTAAATTGCATATTCTGGGAAAACAATAGAAATATTCAGGAGAGAAGTTGGACGTGACATGAAGAGGCCGAGGATGACTACCGTGGTGACCTTCATTTGGGGCGTCACGTTTCCGGAGTATCCTAGGGGATTCATGCCATGTCCAAGAAGTATCATTATTTTACTAAATTGTTCCATTCATTTTCTGTTCATTCCGTACATTATTTTCTTTTCTTTTTCTGTACAGCACATAGAGTGTGTGTTTGTCCAACCCTTGTCCCGTTTCCCTACGGGGTCGGGTATGAGGTGAGATGAATTTGTCGTGGCGGTTTTTTATGACCGGATGCCCTTCCTGACGTCAACCTCATCAGAGGAGTTAATGAGAGATGAAATGAATGACGTGATATATGATAGTAGGGAGAGGGTGAAACCCGGTGCCGGCACATAGCCTACTTCTGTCGAATAGCACCAAGGGGTCTGCTCAAGGCTTAACGTCCCCATCCGACGGACGAATCACCATCAACAGCGTCATATGCCCTCACTCCATATGAGCACTGCGGAGAGGTTTGAAATTTAATCCAGGCTTTTGGCACGCAATCTAGTGATTAGGAATTGTATACCACCACCTCCCCTACCCTGCCGGCCAACATTCTGATGGTGAAAATTTTTTCGACCAACGGGACTCGAACCGTTAGACCGTTTTTAGACTTCAGCGCCTTAACGATCATGGCCACCAGGCGGGCTACAGCACATAGAGTGTGAAATGTATTATTTTCTTTTTTTCTGTACAGTGAATTTTGGCTTAGGCTGGACATTGTTATTTTTCTCTTTAACGGATCAAATAGGTATTTTTACTGTAGATCTGGAGAAAAATAATAAATCAATAATAATAAACACATGATGCAAAGAGTGACACATAGCCTACAGGACCATTATGGAAAGAAAATAATACAAGTATCATACTTAAGTGAACCATACACCACCAACAGATGGCAACAAAAATGAACTCTCCAGGGTAAACGATAAACAGGTACCATAACAAGAAATATTCACTGATCATAAGTTATAAAAATTCACAATAGATTAGGGTCAACTGCATATGAATTGGCACTGGTTGTAGTACCTATTTATGCCTATGAAGCAGGGATCTGTTATAATATGCTGCTTCTACAAGAAAATAATAATAATAATAATAATAATAATAATAATAATAATAATAATAATAATAATAATAATAATAATAATAATAATAATAATAATAATAATAATAATAATAATAAAGGGATACATAAAATGCTACACAGGTAAAATTTCACTCCACTGCCACTTACTAAATTAAGCTTAGTTTAAAGCCCAACATAAACTAATCCACATGCCACATTTGAAGTAGGCCTATAAATAGGTCACATCTGAAGAAAAGAAAACATCCTGCAGCATTCAGTAATGTTGTTCCCAAAATACAGAAACAAGACATGCCAATATAAAAGTAATTTAAGAATGAATTTCTATAAAAATCAACCTGACACATAGACAGAATGATTAGAGAGAATATGCCTAAAAGTAGAACACTAGTACAAATCAGTGAAACTAGCATACCACACCAGCATCCTCTTACATAAGCAACTTGAGTCTATATAAATATTCCAGTCATAGGCAGCATAGAAATCCTCATATATGCCTACACACTCTAACACGTTTATATAGCAAATGCAATAATTATATTATAAAGCAGCCTACCTTATATTACTGCTTCCTGAATAGAACAGTCTCTGTGTGAAGGCTTCGTACCCTCACACTGTGAAGTTTTTCTGTTTCAAGCCTTGCTTTATGGTGGAACTTCACTTTAAAGTATTCCATCAAAACTGCTCGCTTCAGCTGATGAATGTGGTTGTCATGGGGCGGAGAAGCAAATGTATGCTCCTGAAGTTCATCAAACACTTCTCTCTTAGCATGGTTCAGTACTGCCATTACAAGTACATTTAAAGGGTCCTTTATCCTTGTCATTTTGTGCTGGAATTGTCACATCATCTTTTCACCTTCCCTGCAGAGGTATATCACATCTAATGATGGGATTGAAAGGCCACCTCTGTTTTTCCTCTTCAGGAGTGCTGAATGTGAAACTGCTGTTTGGAGAACTGCCTTACAAACATCACATTTAACTGATTTGTGTAATCTTTTCACAACAAAACCTGCTATATATTCCACTAGATCCTCAACATACAGTGTCAGGTTGGCTGGGTGTGGAATGTAGTCATGCTCATGACTAACAAAAAGTACATCAGTACTGTTGGCAGGCAGATGAATAGGATCACCAGTTATTCGACTGCGGTCTCTACAATTCATAATTACAGTAGGGTCAACTGCAGAGTAATTGGCACTGGTTGTAGTACCTATCTCTATATGGAGCAAAAGTCTTTTATATGCTGCTTCAAACTGCCTGGCTGTTGGGTTGTTGTTATGACCACCATGACTCCTAATGGCACTAAAAAGTACTTCCAGGTGATCCTAACTAAGTTTGTAGGTGAACAGAAAATGCATCTTCAGCTGTGACATGTTCAAAATTGAGTCATACACTCCTAAGACAGACTTTAGGCACACAATCAAACCTATGAAACCAGTTTTCCTAGAGCACTTCACTAGACAAACACCACCATCCATCTCTTGC
Organism: Anabrus simplex; assembly: GCF_040414725.1. NCBI lineage: Eukaryota > Metazoa > Arthropoda > Insecta > Orthoptera > Tettigoniidae > Anabrus > Anabrus simplex. The sequence continues at coordinate 958,385,834 of NC_090265.1, read as the reverse complement.
AGTGATTGTATATATTCAATAGCCTCCTGAATGTAGGCCCTCGTACTGTGGATATTCTCTGCTTTCAGTGGTTTCTGCCATCCCTTTGAACAGAGATTACGGCTGTTCAAGATATCAAATATATTGTTCATGAGCCTAACAAATTTTACAGTCTCCTCACACCCTTGAAACTGAGAAAGATTTAAGTCTCTGTCACAATATGTCATTGCACTTGCAACACTTTCACTGAATGTTTGTGTGGCGATCTTTACTTTCATGGGTTCCTTCTCCCAGTGGATGTGCCTTTTGGTAAGTTTTGTTCCTAGATGAAGGCCCTCGATACTCTGAAGTTTCTCTAATTCTATGTACCTCCAATCTATGACATTATCACCCCTGGCAAAAGTTCTCTTAGCTCCTAAAGTATTCCTCACTAATTTTATAGCATGGCAAGCATCTAGAAGAATAAACACTTTAGAATCATTTGAGGGATTTTCAAACCAGTTCACCATATTATTTTCATCAAAAGAAGCTCCCAAACAACGGGCCATGGATAAATTAGAAGCAGCACCATCAAAAGTAAGTGACACTACAATTACATTTAGGTCATTTAAAAATTTAAGGCACTCAATCACTAGGTTTGCTCTCTCTGAACCACTTAAACCGTTAATCAAAAAATAACCCACTGGAATTTTCCAGTGTCCATTTAGTGAGACCACCATAAACACTAAAGCCTCCTTGGTTTCTGGTAAATCCTGATCCTCGATTTCAGTACCACAATTCACATAACCAAGAAATTGTTTTCCATCAAATTCAATGTGCTTCCAGATGCACATTTCATCCATCATCAGTGCACATACTAGGGGCTTTCCATTGATAGCCATCTCCTTCCCTTTCGAAATGAGAGCAGTTGCGGCCTCTGAACTGAATCCTGGCTTACCATCCACCGACTTATACCACTTCAGCAGTGTACTTGGATGGGGCAAACCATGAGGAAATACATCGCTCAAGTAGCTGTATGCACGACTTGAATAGAAATTCAATGTAAGTGCAAAGCAGCGTAGTTCAGGAGGATACTCTGTTCTTGTATCACCATTCTTTGTTCGCATCAGAAGTTGGGCAGCAGCAGGAGAAAGACATTTCTGGAACAATGGAAGTTAAAAGGTGCATTATGCTTTTTCACAAGTTAATTTATGGTATTACATTATTTTTTAAATATTCGTTTAACAGAGATTGTGATACAATAAAAACAAATTACATACGGTACTTCTAAAGGCTCCAAATTTTATGTATGTATGTATGTATGTATGTATGTCTGTTAGGTCATCAACCCAGAGACTGGTTGGATCCTCAAATAGCACCACCAAAGGCTAGCGGATATATAGGGAAACCGAAAAAATATTTAAGCTGTTGTTTTCTTACCTCGAGCGTGCAAGTAGCATCTTCAGTTATCATCATTTTCTCCTTCAGATGGTTTACTAAGGCTTTCCCGTTCTGCAACTGATTAATAGCCGCCGATACTTCTGCCTTTCCAATTTTAGCTTCTGTTGGGATTTATGAATAACTTCCCTGGCAACCTGCTTGAAGGTCTGGGCTTTCCTTGGTGACTTTACCATTTCCTCAGTGCAATCACCAACATAAGATTTTCTGAATACCTTTGTTTTAGGAAGAGACTCATTCTCCTCTTCCTGAGGAACACTGAAAAAATATGAAAATTATAAGGGTCAACAACAAAAATGTCTTACCTATGTGTAATATAGTAACGTAATATGCTGCAATAGATGTTGAAGTTGAACAGTATGTTAAATGTCTTAAACACAAATCTTTCACATAAGGATGACAGGCCACATTCTTGCATAAATCTATGGAAAATAATTTTTTAAAAAATCTGCTCACACACAACTTGTTGATGCAACAGGATCCGCTTGAAGTTTCCTCTTCACAGGAGGTTTTATCCTCTTCTCAGCTGGTAAAAGGTGGGGTGGAAAATTGAAAATTGTTGGTACTGCATTTGGCTTCAGTTTAACTCCCACACCAAATGCTTCATTATCAAAACATTCCGGTGAAAAATGCTTAGAGCATAATCTTGAATGCTTTCCAGGCAAGAAATTCTCTCTTCTTAATGCAACTACCCATTGCTTTTTTCTTGTCTCATCAGCAGGAAAACTGAAATCAATAAAAACACAGTATTAAAAATTGCTGTAACCGGGAAACTGGAACTGTAACTAATACAATAAACGAACGTATTCTACACACACCTGACAACAACTGTATGAAACCCCATACATCATCATCATATTTACGTAAATATTTACTTACCCGTGAAAGGAAATGCCAGATCCCTTTTTGAAGGTCTCCGTGCATCCATACGCTACGCAGTAGTGCACCATCGCTTGATTAACAGTAGCTAAAAGTCCTTTTAAGTACGCCGATCACTATTCTCGCCTATAACACAATGTTCAAAACTCTCGCACTACCCACCAGTCAGCTGATTGAGATCCTTGCTTCAAGAATGTGACGTCATCAGCCATCTATTGGATATATGATAGAAGGGAAGTGCGCACACAAGATAAAAGAGCAAACAGACAAGAACAATTAGGCGATAATTATCAAGCATACGTGGAAACTAGGAAGAGTACTGAAACCCACCCAGAATAAAAAAACAAAAGGTAAGGATCCCAAGGAATTACTGAGGCACTCACCAAAAAACGGCACCAACTTTCAAAAAATTTAAGATAAATCTATAATTTGATAAATAATATTTACATTAAAAATTAAATTTAAACAAATAAATAACCTTTGATAAAATACTACTGAAGGGAAACTTAAAAAAGTAATAAGCAGAATAATTAATATTTAGTAATTAAATAATTTAAATGTAAATAAACATAGTTCTATAGTAAATGGTCCCTTTCATCACTTAAAAAAATTCCTGGTGCACCAGCAGACTCCAAACATCACAAATAATTAGAATATATATGTTAAACAGAATTTAAAATTTAAATAAAAAGTAAAAATGGGTTGGATAGTAAACAGTTCGTTGAGAGAATATTTTTCTTGCGCCACGTTGGGCGACCAATTTTATATCCCTGCAGCTACTCTTTCCTTCTCTAGCCCGACAAAATTTTCTCGCCCCGACATGCTTTTGACTGGAGTGTCAATCTCCTTTTCAAGCCCCACAGTTGGATAATTTTATGTGCCTAACTTTTATTTCTCTGTGATTTCACTGGGCTTCCACAGCCTTTCTCTGCCCCACGGTTGGTAATAAATTTTCTTCAACCATTCGTTTACTCTTGCAATCACGTTGGGCATAATTTCTTCTGGAACCGTTCTGGCAATTGGGTGAACGACTAATTTATTTATGGCGAACGGACTTCTATTCTTTCCTCTATAATAACTACACGCCGGCGTTCAAGAAAATCTCTAGCTAGCTGCATTATACATCTCAAGGATTAAAATTACTATCTATTTTATTTTACGTGGATTCGACCGGGAAACCTCGCCTCTTATTTTTCAGAACTTCTGCATATCCGTCTGATTATTAAATGTAATTATAATCAACTTTCAAATTTAGCCAATCATCATCCAACAAGTTGACTTAAAATTAATCTTCTGTAATAAAAATAGCAATAATAATAATAATTTATATTCTTAAATACTAGCTTTATTTATAAACATCTAGTAACTCAGGATGAATTAATAAACTATTTAAACATTCATTTGCACACATCATAATCTCATTCAGAAAGATAAAGTTCTTGTTTGAAGTTTAATTATTACCATATTAAAAGGAAAATGACGAAAATATTAAAGGGAAATGTCAAAAAGTAGTGAATGTCAGACAATACGAATGTCAAAAATAACGAATGTCAAAAATGCTTCATTATGTAACCTCTGATTATTATTTTTCATGCTGTATACTTCTAACTTCATCCATAACATAGACAGAATAAGTAAAGTTCCATTTGTATAGCTTCCAATGGCTGTATTATAATACGAGGGCAGATCAAAAAATAAGTGCACTTCCCAGTTATGGCCATTTATTACACCACCTATACAACAGCAACACGACTATAACTACATACACTGTAACGTCACTTTTCCACATAGTTTCCAAGAGACTCTAAACATTTCTGCGAACGCACACCAACTTGTCGATGTCGGATGCATAGAAATTTCTTCCAGCGTTCTGCAACCACTCAGAGACAGCGGCCTTCACCTCCTCATCTGTCTGGAAACGTCGACCACCGAGCTCCGTTTTGAGCTTACCGAACAGATGAAAGTTACATGGCGCTAGGTCGGGGCTGTAGGGTGAATGTTGCCAGACCTCCCACTTGAAACGCTGCAGCAGTTCTCTGGTTTGACGGGCCTTGTGAGGTGTTGCGTTATCGTGCAACAAAATCACACCGGTGCTCAATTTTCCCCGGCGCTTCTCTTTAAGCGCTTTACGCAACCGGTGCAAAGTTTGACAATACGACGCCGCGTTGATCGTCGTTCCTTTCGGCATGAATTTCACGTGCAGCAAACCCTCCATGTCAAAGAACACTGTCGCCATAACCTTACCGGCTGAAGGTTGAACCTTGGCCTTCTTCCGTTGTGGTGATGAGGGGTGCACCCATTCCATTGACGTTCTCTTCGTTTCGGAGGTGAAGTGGTGGACCCACGTTTCGTCGCCTGTGAAGATCCGCCGCAGAAAACCGTTGCCGTCTGCGGCATAACGTTGCAAAAATGCCAGGGAGGATTGGAAACGTTGTCCCTTTTGCTCATCGGTGAGTAGACGTGGGACCCACCTTTGACACAGCTTACAATATCCAAGGTCCTCGTGAACAATGGCGAACACACTGCCATACGACATGGTCAGCTGCGTCGCGATTTCTCTCAGTTTAATGCGCCGGTTCTGTCTAATGTTCGCATTCACACTGTTGACCTTTGCACGGGTCCTGGACGTTGCGAGCCTGCCTTCGCGATGGTTGTCTGTGATATCCGTGCGTCCGGCTTCGAATTGCTGATACCACTTTACGATAGCTTCCCGGGAAATGGCCCGCTCCCCATACACAACACTAATTTCACGATGAATGTCCGTGAAATTCTTCCTTTTGGACCATAGGAATCGAATTGTCGCATGCACCTCATATTTGGAGTGAAGGTCCAGTTGACGCGCCATTGCATTTGGCCGCTATTCACACAATACTAGACGAGACACCACAGCGACCTGCCTAACAGACGTGTGGGCAGTGTCTGTCCCATTCTCCGCTGTGCCCACGTTTGCGACACACAGCGCGCTGCTGCGGCGCGTTAGTGCAACTAAACTTTTGATCCACCTACATATATCAACAAATAAACAAAAATGAAATATATATATATTATCTGCAATCAGATATATATCCAAAATATTTCCTGATAAATATGTAGGAGTTCTCCAGTATAGCCTCGTCGTTTTTATAAACATGTCATATATCTACCAAGGTCGTATCTTTACTTAAATTTACCACCTGGTCGCGAAAATTCAAAGAATACCGTAGATGATATTTCTTAATTCGTTAATGGCAATCACATAAGATTATGAAGACGCTTTCATCAATGATCTATTGTTTCGACTTAATTCAGTTAAAATACTACGCAACGTGGACATACACTTTGAAAATACCATTATTATACTATAATATCAATTATTTGGAAATAATCTTTTTATGATCGTACACCGTTATTACCCTATTAATTCAATAAGCAAATCACCATATGTGTATCACGTCAACCCACATTATACATCACTCCATGATTCACGTTGCTATCATGACAAAGTATAACCCTGAATTAGAATTGCGTCAAAAAATTACTATCAATTAACCTTAAATAAATATCTTTAATCATATTTCGTCGTAAATACCACATTTCCACAACAATTGTATAAACAAATATATATCAATCATAATACTCACAACTTTAACCTCAGCTTTCCGTCGTATTCGTTTTCTGCCACACATATAAATATCAATTCATCCTTTCTAGGCAACGCATAATTCAAAAATGTCATATCTTAACACAATTACGCTTTATGGATCACTAATTATCATTCATATAGAGGATGCACCTTTCTTGTCAAGGAATGAACATATTAGGCTTATGTATACTTACATTTGGTGAAAGGTTGGTTTTGAATCCGATCTCAATATCTTACAACTCTATTTCCATTTCGCACTTCAACTATATAGGATCACATTGTGCATGGTATATTTCTTTGGAAATAAGTCGAGAAATTATTATCAAAGCTCTTCACTAGTGAGTATCATCTTTCCTATATTTGAATGTTATCTTATATAATTGAGGACTACCTAAATGCATCATTAAAACAACATTATGAGTTCTTTCGCAAAGATACTACACATTGAAATTGTCTCTCGAAGACACACACGTCGACCTTTCTTTCATAATAACACAAATATCAACTAACTACGTATTAGGTTAGATATGAATACACTTTAAATTGATATAATGGAATTTAGCTTATTTTGCCCGCGTTACTGGACTGGGATGGGTACCATCTCGTTCTTCTTTGGGACATCATCTCCGGGTTATGGCTGCGTCATGTCCGAGTTGTGGTAACAAGTCTCGGGTTCGCAGAATCAGCTGGTTGGTCTCCGCCAGATGTCAGCCCCATTTTCATCTTAGTTGTTAATCATGCTGCCGTCGTATACATGCGCCAGAAACATATTTAAAGATATCATTAGTTTCATAATTCTATTATCTATTGAATGTTCTTGAATCTTGTTTATACTAGACAAAGTAGATTATAACACCATAGACGTCAATATTCCAGATTGAATGACTTAGAAAAATGCTTTAAATATCTCCTTGTTTGACGAGAATATACTTCAAATTAGCGATATCCAATTTCTGTTCTAATCAATCCTTGATAAATTTCGATTCATTCCTAGTCTACTTACAGCTAATCTTTTCTTTGTCCCTTTAAATATTGCGCTTAACAATCTTGTTACATATACGAAGAATGGCGTTATGTTTCTGTACTACTATTCGTTTCTTCAATAATTCTAGAAATCTTATTTCCAAAACAAGCTCCTTTTCTTTGCGTGTTAATTTCCTCATGCAACTTCGTCTTGATACTCAACGTAATATTCAATTGTTCACCTTGCTGGTTTTAACAATTGAAAAGTTCTGCATTTATCTAAATCACGGCCATTTGGATTTCGTTAGTCTGAACATTCTTACTTCCTGTTCATTGTCTATTTGATTCGATATGTTTGTATTTCCTTTCAACATATTCACGGCATATTTAATTCCATATGTCTGTATGTTCTTGTAACATATTCACAGCCTATTTAATTCCATATGTCTGTATTTTCTTGTAACATATTCACAGCCTATTTAATTCCATATGTCTGTATTTTCTTAAAACATATTCACAGCCTATTTAATTCCATATGTCTGTATTTCCTTGTAACATATTCCCAGCCTATTTAATTCCATACGTCTGCATTTTCTTGCAACATATTTCTCTACTGCATGATTTCTGATATTTTATCGCAATTTATGGCAAAAGTTACGACTCTAACACCTCGTTTCGACGTAATCAGGGCAATGAAATGGTACAATAGCTATAAATAGAGGGCTTTTGACAGAACCCATTGGAGGATCTTTCCCCACAATACCCACATAAACGTTGGTCCCACAACACATCACTTAAATTTAAAACAGTACACATATACAGACCAACATGAATAACACAAGCCCGCACAGAATCGAAAATATAAACCCACACAATTCATAATTTAAATCACAAAAACCAAGGTAGGCTAGGTAATCAATAAAACACCAAATATTAATTAAATAAGAGAACGGGCCAGATCAATTTACATAACCGAGTCAAACACACGAACTTCACTCAAGATGAAACAATCCATTATTGTATTCACGACGCCACACACAAGTTGACTCTATCGCAGATAAGACAATAATGAATAATAGTCAATTACGTAACTGCCAAGCCACGATGAGATAAGGACAACAATAGGAAGAAGAGATAAGAACCGAACTCCAGATCGCTCGCACTAGGGGTGTCTGAAACCCTCAATTAAACCCCATGAAGTTACAAGTTACATAATTAAATAACGACCATACTAAAATTAATGCGGTTTTACCAAAATAATTAGGACAATCATCTCATAAAACACCCCCAGTAAGGTTGAAAACAAACCAACTTTACCCTCAACATATGCCCCAAAGAAATATTAAAATTTAGAAAACTGGCGATAATAATAATAATAATAATAATAATAATAATAATAATAATAATAATAATAATAATAATAATCAACTGTGAAAATTAGTGCAAGCGTAGTATTAGCTCGAAACACGAGCATGAGAAGGCCGAAACACACGAAAAGAAGCACAAATGACTAGATGAGAATTACAACCAAAATAAACACGAATACGTGCACAAAAACACTGCAACGATAGCGATAATTTATTATACATTTTAAAATAGTAACCGCACACGCATCCAGGAATGACACAGAAAAACACTCGCAAATATAGGATAATAAAATAAATCCAAGGGAAAAACAAATTAGCCAGGCAAAGGAGAATTCCACAACAATGGCATCATGGTTACACTCAACACCCACTTAAAACTTGAACGCCATACCACAAAAACTGAGATACAATTCAAATCCCAATTAAAAACACTAACTAGAATATAAATAACACACACCAAGAAAATTATATTAACAGAAATAAATCATTAAAGGCGTACTTACATTGATGCCATATATGCCTAGGTAACTCACCCGTGTTTCGAATTACTACAATTACCAGTAAGAAATAAAATAAACTGCTACATATTTACACACACAAAACAATTATAATATAATAAAAGGCTTAAAAAAGCACAATTCCCTTGCTGGGGTAGATATATCCCCATTTAGCCTATTCCCGAAGGTAGGCTCATAGTGTTAGGAGCGGCTAAGTAATCCATTGCTGCAGTTAGCGTCCGCATTCAAACAAGTCTACCGGTCGACAGACACACTCCAATATAGGCCACTAGTAGCGACACCATCTAGCATTGGTAAGCGCTCTGGCGAGCAAGGTTAGTACACAAATTGGAGTTCCAATCGTCGCACACAGATGGCGTAGGAATACGTTTTGCAGTCTCCACAGTACGAACATACACACGACAGGTACATTCCTTTAGAATAATTAAGTGACGAAATGTCCCAATAGCCACATTAAAATGACTAGTAGACATGTAGACCATATGTTCCGTGCACCCTTACATTGAAGATTATCTGTGTTATACAGATGCGTAGATTAATAATACAGCTCGTCTAATAGCGCCAGATCCCAATTTAATATGGTTATTGTAACAGTCATAATGTCACCGCTCGATACACACGTATTAGGCCAAGTACCCAGAGTTCAATTGCACAAGGCATAAGTTCCAGAAGAGAAGCTTTGCCCAGAAGGCACGCAATTTAAATATATGTCTCGTAGACTGTTCATAGTCTAAATTATGTTTTAATATATTCAGCATTATTATTGCCTCATGGAAATTTCCAGAAATCCACACTGAAGAACAATAATACAAAAGAGAGATTTCTAAAAACATCAAATTATCATGAAACGAATAAAATTGCCCAATTTTAGTCACTTCTTTGTCTCCACTTTCCTAGTCTTCATCATATTTATCCATGTAATATATCATCACTATCCAATATTCTACTCATAATCCAAGCCAACTAATGCAGATACTCGGTTTTTATTAAATACAAAATTACGGGCATAAATACTGATGCTGGAAATGTCATCCGCACATACAGGTTAATGAATTGGAAAAACATTAGAGAACTACCACGTTTGATAAAAGTGATGGCCTTTTCCACGTTTGTGTCAATATTTGTATCCAGAAATCGCCACTTAGTGCGTAATGTTCAAAATGCACATTCCATACATTGCCTAGCCCTAGGTAAGTGCTTATTAAAACGTTCCCTTCTATGCGTTAGTCCTCTCCCCGTATATAGCCTCACGAGGTAAGGTTTTTTAGGATAGGTTTCATCTCCAAGAAGTACCAGTCGCACTTTGGATCTGAGTTCGGTAGTCCTTTATCATTAAACATATTTAAAATTATTGGTTTCCAAATAAATTGAAAAAAGTGGAAGTTGTGAAGTGCCTCCATCACTCTGTTTTCCACTCTACCCCACTTCATTAGTTAAACCAAAATTTTTGTCTGCGTCAGCAACACCTTGTAGTAGAAATATTTGAGAATAATTGAAACATCTGGAGCCGGAATTAGGAGGGCACATTATCTGACAGTGCTTTCCGTCGATTGTACCGAATCAATTAGGGAACACCCAGCGTTCATAGTAGTCAGTGGCCACTAAGTTTAATTTTTCTTCAGTGGCATGAAATCTTCCACCAGTTCACTCCAGATGATCTCGCAGGTTTCTTTCACTATTACAGAAACCGTAGATTTTCCTACCCTGAAGGAAAATGCCAGTGGCCAAAACGATTCCTCTGTCGCTAGAAACCTAGAAAATAAGAACAGTGTTAGAAATGTACTTTATTTTATTTTAAGCCATTAGGCCAAATATAAGATTATATTAATTACCACATACGGTAGTTATTGAATATTTATTACTGTGTTCTACTCCAGGAGACGAGGCGAAAAACAAGTGGAAGAATTTGAAAGACAAGTTTCGGAAGGAACTCCAGAAGCTTCCAAAGACATTCAGCGGTTCCGAAGCAAAAACCGTAAAATCATCTTGGGCGTTTTTCGACGCCATGACGTTTGTAAAGGACGTCGTTCTTCCCGATAGAACTGAGAGAAACCTCTACCCACAAGAGATGCCATCGCCATCAAGCGCCTCTTATGTGAGGGAAAGTGAACATACTATTGGCAATGATGGTGAGGAGGTATCGCAACAGAAAAATGTGTCCTTGGATACAACAGCACAAAAAACAAGAGCTCGGAAGAGTAAACTTGATCCATTCGATGAGAAGATGCTGGAACTCGAGGAAGAAAAGATGGACATATTATTAGAAGAACAAAGCCAGAGACAGGATTACAGTGATCCCAATTACTGTTTCTTCATGACCCGTCTGCCGCATATGAAGAATTTAAGAGTGGTGGAAAAATTAACATTGCAAAATACACTCTTGATTGATGTTTTAAATGCAGTAAACAGACACGAAGCAAGTGAAAAAGACTGAAACCCTTGGAACTTTCGTTCTTTTTTAATATTCTAATACTGAAAAGTAAATTTTATGTAGAATCTAACTCGTTTTTTATTTACTTTCCCTTACCATGTAGGACACAGCTCTTGGATGTATTTTGAATGAATGCGACTTATTTTCCTCCACAAAAATTTACGGAGACATTGAACTAATCAATTTCATTTATATATACAACTGCACCATTACTTGCAGAATGCAAGAACCTGTGCATTTAATTCAAAAATAGCCTTACCTTTTTGTAATAATTAGTCTTTCTGCAGGACTGATGGGTCTCTGGAAATTGGTGACTTGCTTCTGTAGTCGTGCCTTAAGTTTGTTTAGTAAAAAGTCAAACGTTTGAATAGACATACGAGTATGTTAGAAAAATCTATCATGAAATCTCCTTAGTTCCCCATATAAATGATGAAATTCTCCATACATTTCACGTTGTTTAGTAATTGGATGAACACCAAATTCTCTCCTGACCCTACTTCGAACTCTTCTTTTTAGATAAGAATTTTCTAAAAGCAAAGACATACGGGAAAACTTTGAAACTGTCATTATCTAGTCACTACGTGCAGGAGACACGCAGCGCCGCTTACTGATTCTCGCAAGATGTCCACATTAACGCTCTCTCCTCCCCCACTCCTCAACTTTTAACAGCGGCAACGCTACGCTCGCCGCTCGCACTGTGGCCGAAGCCTTAAGGTCTGATATTGTTGTAGATCACCTTGAGCGAGTTCATCCGGTTTAGGGCAGACGGCTCTTTATGACTTCCGGGAATGAACGAGGTAGCGCAAATAGTTTACATTTTCCACAACAGATTACAAACCAATGTCCAGTTTGGCACGCTACTCTTGGAATTAAACAAATGAACAACTAATATATGCACGACTGGCAACATTGGCAGTTAAACCAACGATAAAGCTTTATATACAGTAACGAGAAATGTATCACAAATATACAGTATTAATGGATGCACCTAATATTACTTTGCCTAAGTTCCATTCGTCTTAAAATGATGTCTTTCAAGGCTGAATGCACCGTATGAGACGTATGTTCGAATTATTGGCACTACTTACATGTTAATAAATAATTGTTTAAAAATGAAATGCAATGTAAGTTACAGTGGTATTTACTAAGGCATGAGTTACTTATTCATGAAAGACAAAAACAGTGTCATTTTACATTTTCTAGACTACTCATGACTCCCGATCTTATTTGAAGGAACGAGATAGCGTTTCTCACAACTCGACACAACACTGATTTGAATACTAAACCTTTCTCACAACAGATGACAAAACAATTTACGGGTATTAACCTTAAATGGAACCATGCATTTTTAATCTTACACAAATCAATCCTTTCCGTACATCTGCACATGTTAAATGCTATAACACAGCTCTATCTGGCGATTTTTGGCTGCCATAATATCTGTAACAGAATCATGGAATTCCGGTCTTCTTACAGCTTTCCAGGAGGTACTTTTCAATTGAAATGAAGGACAATTTGATTATCTTCCTTGTTTTTGCGTACATCTTAAATAAGATTTTATCCGATTCATTGCCGAGAAACATCTTTCGACAGAGGCGCTAGTAGAAGGATAATCAAAATTAAAGAACAGTTTTGATTACTTCAGGTAATACAACATTTAATTCTGAACATGTTAAATATTTATAAGGTTCTAGTATGCATGACTTCTTAAATACTGTCGATGCATAGATGGCCGACGACTCTGATTTGAATACTAAGACGTTGAAGTAGCTACCATACGATTTAAAGAGAGACTCGAATAGCCGAGCATGAAAAGAGTCCAGGTATGTTCCAAACAAGTCAAAATTTAAAAAAAAGAAATTCCAGCTTATTCAGTTCGGGAAAAACAGTTGTTTATATGTCGAACTATTGCATCAAACGCTTCAGAATACAGTTTACAGTTTGATTTCGGTTTGTCAATTTCCACATCAAGAAATCACTGCCTTTTAACTCTAACTTCATTTTCATTTGACGATTACATGTTTTAACCGTTACAAGAGCGAGACAGTTAAAAATTATATTTACGTTAATCGGAAATCGACACTAGTCGTTTAGATTCATTGTTGGTCTGCCTGCAGGACCCATAACCTTGAAATCGAATTGTAATAACTTTCAAAACATCTTCTGTTTTCAGTTGTTTTATCGTGAGGGTATTAAATCCCGTCTCTATACATGTTAAAAGGGGTTATATATATGCTCTAAGTTTCTTTTCTACCAGGAATGAGTGCATAAAGAAGTGCCTCTTGTGCATATATAAATTGGTTTTGGACTCGTTCATTCCCTTTTCGACTTATCGATTGGTTTCCATCTGTTTTTCTTGCAAAGAAGAGATAGCCTAAGGCCATATGATGTACGTTACCAACATTCTTGTCATCACTGGACTCCGCATTTACTACATATGGACCTGTATGCCTACTGGAATATGTTTCAAGAACCTAGGAGTCGGTAGCCTGCGGCTGATGAGATCTAACTGTGACGTCTACTAGGGAACTCGATGTATTATTCATCATCTGAATCTGTAGGTGTGTTGGAGTTATCTTGATTCGATTTCCTCATTTTGATTATTACTTGGATGGACTATAATATTACTTGGATCCGTATATACCACTTCTTCATGCGCAATGTTAAACACAGTCTCTAAGTTTGGGAAACGATTCGTTGCCCCACCTCAACTGTCAAATGCCATTATCTCACACTACTACACTTCGCGCACGACAAGCAGTCGAGCGTACTGTCAACACAAGTACCTACTGAGCAGCAGTAGCGGCGCGTGACCCTTATCAATGTGTTACAACACTAGTTCGTGGAAACATAGATTAAATGACGACTGCAGAAGAACTTGTTTTACCGTGTCCTATTGATATGGTGCCTGCTATGTTTGGTGAGTCCGTGGGAAAACAGCTTTTACTCACTGCTTTGTCCGACAGTACGACAGGCCGTCAAGTTCAAAATTTAGGAGATGATTTTCATGAATACATTATAGAAAAAATGAGGGGGATGGACTTTGGTTTGCAGCTTGATGCAGCCACTGATATGCAATAGAGATGCTCGTCTAATATGTTATGTGAGATTTGTTGATAATAAAACACACGAAATTGAGATCTTTTTGTCTGGAAATAAGTGCAGGTATGACAGGGCAAAAATTTGTTTTAAATTGTGGACAACTTCATGGTTGAAAATGAAATAGATTGGGCTCGTTGTCGTGGTGTGTGCACTGATGGTGGCCATTCAATATCGGGCCGTTACAGTGGCCTATAAACACACATTCGCGACAAGCTGCTAACGCAATTTGGGCCAACTGTATGTAATCGTTTATCACCACGTCATAGGCATGTCATGAGGCCCAATTAACAATATATGCCGTTTTCCCGCGACATTCTGCAACATATAGTGTCGTAATTAGCAATTTATGCCCAGACCGGGATGCGAGTTTCGGTACGCAAGCTCGAAGAGTCCAGATCTAATTGCTTGTACCGAGAGGGAGAAGGTTCATTACAGCGGGACTATGGAATTACACTCTCTCTTTGCGAGACAGAGAAGGCAGATACCACGCCAAGTGCAGAAGAGTATGTGGGTCAGAAGGTGGAGATTACCACTGCGTGTTAATCAAAGATATAGAAATTCTTAGCGATTTACCCGCACATACATTGGTGCCAACCCACCGTATTCAACTGTTATTAACAATAATAATAAATTATTTTAGATATAACCTATGGAAATTTACGAGTAAGGACTTTGAACCGGCGCATTTGATGCTAATTAATGATGTATGAAAATGTAATACTTTATGAATGGAGCGGTAATGACGCACGTTATACAGAAGTGCGTAGATTGAGGCCAAGTGTTAGGGTCTGGCCGCGCGAGAGAAAAGTGGGGTTCACCAGGAGATAATACAGGACGCGTGGACTTACGAAAAGGAAGCTTTTGAGATTACGAGCGACCCAGCGATCGGATCTACATGAAATTAGATCAGTGTAAAGTAGGAGTCAAGAGCTACAATTTGATTACCCTCACGTTGCTGAAACATCATGATTAGCGGAGCTAATTTTTCCCTAGCGGCGTGGTCTACCACCTCCCTAGCCACCCGGTCAAACCACGATAAATGAAACCGAGACTTAGCTCCAGCATTCCAATGTAATCTGTCCGACCGTAATACTTACGTGTCGGCGTGAAACGTAGTGAACCAGAGTGTGTAGTTACTGTGATCCAGTGCAACGTGGACACTACCTTGTGAAGTGTAGTATCGAATAAAATATAATCAGCGTGGTGCAAGTTTCAAGAAAGCAGGCCGTGTGGCATGAGACAAATATGGTTGTGTTTGAATACAGATGTTTTCTTTAATCCCATCGATTTTTGAAAATTCAGTGACGGTCCATAAAGTAATAATTAAAGAACGGGCAAACGCTTAAGGTCGCTCAGAATTAGTAAGGCGCCGGCTACACTTAAGTGATTAGTAATGGCCGAAATTAAGGTAGTTGAATAGTGATTGACGCCAAATAAACTAATAGAACGGTGTTTTTAAGAGAAGAACGTCTGTCTACTACAGGGACACTCACATTAATTAACGGCAACCATTAATCAGTCCGTGTGATAAAAAGACCACTATTCAGGTTAGTCAACTTGCGTTAATGAGTGGGCCTAATCACCAGTAGGTTATTTGAAAACAAATAAACAGTACTCATTAACCATTTCCCATTTTGCATGTATGTTCGTGAGTGGTATTCGAAGCCAGGATTGGAATAAACTAGAATCGCGCCTTAGTGCCAGTGTTCATCACTTCAGCGAACGTCGAGAAATTCCAATTGCAGGAAACCACAGTTCCAGACAGGAAGTGGAACCAGGGAGTACCTACTAACGAAGCCGCAGTGATGGAGGCCTAAAAAACCCAGTGCACCCTCAAGATGACAGCAGACTGCACACAGTATCGATAAGTACATTTTCAAAATACTAAGCATGAAATTCGCATAGCCGCATAAATATACAATTTGTACATATCATTTTTGTTTTATTAATAATTAATAGTATTAAATGTAGGTGGACGCTATGTGCGTGTTACTGGGAAAGGTTATTTATTAATTCGATTTTTATTAGGATTTTCTTCCGTGATTTAAGGATTGTCACTGATTTCTTCCGGGAACTTATTTGCATGAATTAGTATATAAGATCCCAATTGGACTCAGTTGCGTGTGAAGCATATTTTAAGGGTGGAACCAGCACTTCCGCTGATTTTATCATTCATTCCTAATCTCGCTAACCGGCATGGATCTTGTTGCGGTACATTGGTATAATTAAATATGAGTATGTATTTCCAAGTACTTGCAGCAATAGCTAGGCAAATATCAACGAAAGTTCGATATGAAGGAAGCGAAAGACTCCCAGTAATATGTGCTGGTACGCCGCACAGAGAACTTAGCAAAGCAGAGCGCAGGGAAACGTGTAGAATGGAGTAATGGCACTATTCAAATGTCATGCTTCGAATAACCACAATCAGTGCAGATCACATCCCAAGTCATGTGCCGATTACGATTATGGGCCTTTTCCCAAGGGGAATTTCCGCGGTAGGTACATACTAAGCAAAACGAAAGAGAACACAAAAATGAGAACTCCAAAAGCACAGGTTTAGAAAAGATGAACATATATATTGAAACAACTTCAAAAGAGATAACAAATGTTTTCACAACAGAGAGTAAAATCAGACCATTTGATACACCGTAGAAAAAGGGAAATCATACAAGTTATTGACAGGTCTTATTTTGGTTCATACAGACACTAAAAGGGGTAACCACCCAAATCACAATAAATCTTTGGTATACTCAGGTACGAGATAAGAGCTATAGGAAAAATTAATGTTTTCATTACATTCAAGTTCCAATATGACAGCGTTCACATGAATGCCGCGCAAAAAAACAGCAAGAAATTTTGAAAAGGAACAAGTAAAATTATACAAGTTAAAGGGAACTTTCCAGTACCTAAATTGGTACGTAATAAAACGACATCATATCCCCCAAAATCTAACACACACTTGTTTAAGACAGGAAGATTCTAGAACATTCGAAATGTAAACAGCAGACGCAGTGCGAAATTGGCAGAGCACAATGTTACCAAATTTCATTAGCAAATTATGAGAAAATACGAATGGGAGACGAAAAGGAGAATGGAAAGAGGAACGGGAAAAGAAAACCAAGAAACAAACAGCAGGGAAAGGGAAATGATCAGGCTGTCAAGTCTCACTTCAAAACGAGGGAAGGCAAAGTTCATGCACAACACTTTAGAAGTTGAAGGTCACCATAATATCGCTAGTCCAGCACACTTCTTCCTTCACATTTCCACCACAAGTCTAAAGCCAATAGTTTGGCACAGCGAAATTTCGTAGAGTCCTGAAGGGACTAGAGTTCGAAATCCAAGCATTAGCCAAGCCCATGTGGAGAAAGAGAGGGCAAAATTGAATGGATGACAATAATAATAATAAAAGTCTGCTCACGTAGTACGTAAAGAAGAATGAAGTAAAATTGAAACGCACACGGTCCAGCCGTGTACACTGCTCAAGCTCTCACTGCCGATTACAACATACCAATCACACCTGATCGCCGGACAAGAGAAAGCGGCGAGTATATATACGGAAGCGAAGCGAGCTCGAGAAAACACTGGAACCGGGTGACGTCACGGTGATTGCGCGTGGAGGGGCAACAGTCAAAGCAGTGGTGAGACAGACTTTTTTTTGCTAGGGGCTTTACGTCGCACCGACACAGATAGGTCTTATGGCGACGATAGGATAGGAAAGGCCTAGGAGTTGGAAGGAAGCGGCCGTGGCCTTAATTAAGGTACAGCCCCAGCATTTGCCTGGTGTGAAAATGGGAAACCACGGAAAACCATCTTCAGGGCTGCCGATAGTGGGATTCGAACCTACTATCTCCCGGATGCAAGCTCACAGCCGCGCGCCTCTACGCGCACGGCCAACTCGCCCGGTGTGAGACAGACTTGTAAGCTGAAAGTTCGTGAAGCAGCGCAATATAATGTGCACTAAATCGGAGCGGAGAAGTATGCATAAGGTAAGCGAAGTTGAGCTCGTAACATACTCCCACCACCAGAAGAAATCCGAAGGATTGGTGTCCAAAGTTGACGAGATGGCACGATGAGAGCTGAAGGTGGTGAAAGCAGTACAGGTGATCCAAAGCGATGCGGACGAAGATGAAAAGTGGCGGAGATCCGACTACGGTAGAAACGACGACAGCCGAAGAAGCAGAACCGATGAAACGTAAAGATGAAGACAGGAGAAGCGGCAGGTCCCACGAAGTCCCAAGGAGGCGCCATCTCAGGGACAGGCAGGATGATGCAGGATAATAGGAAAGAAAAATAAAGAGAATAAGTAACAAGAGAGAATTAGGGAAGAAAAGGGGGAAAAGGACGGGGGGGGGGGAAGGAGAGGGCAAGGGAACGAACCGGATAATTTTAGTAATGAAACATGATTATCTAGTGCTCTGCATGACAATTTGACAATAGAAAATTACAATATTTATCAATAATATATCCCAAAGGGATAACAAACAAACAAAAAATACTTAGTTATAAGAGGGGGAGGA
This sequence comes from Anabrus simplex, assembly GCF_040414725.1. NCBI lineage: Eukaryota > Metazoa > Arthropoda > Insecta > Orthoptera > Tettigoniidae > Anabrus > Anabrus simplex. The sequence goes on along the minus strand of NC_090265.1, from coordinate 958,367,019 downwards.
TCAGGCATGAAAATTTAGGCAATGGGAGGTGAGCTGGGTGATCAGAGGCAAAAAGAAAAAAATTAACAAGAAATATGAAGGAAGGAGAGTGATAGACAGCAAAATAATACCGTAGAACCAAGGAGATAAAAAAGATAACAGAGCTGATCAATACCCATCTCCCGCCCTACCAAAAAAAGGGAAAATAGGTATTAGGTATGGAACGGCTTTAGTCGAGAAAAATGAGTCTTTCGGAGGTCAGTAGGGGATTCCACAGACTGGAGCTGAGCGGTATTATGCGAGGGAAAAGAAAGAATACGGAAGGGACCCATCCAACGAGGGGAGAGTTTAGCAGAAATATTCTGAGGTGTAGAGCTGAGGGAGTGATTTTTAAGAACAACTAAATCAAACAATTTAAATTTAGAAGGTAAGACACGAGAATTACACAGTTTCTTATGAACTTTGCTGGCCTGAAGGAGCTTTTGATAAGCGGAATACAATTGGGAACGATTAAGACGATCGGAGGGGGCTTCCAAAAGCGAGGGTAGATCCCACGTTAGAGCAAGAGGGGTATTCAACTCACGGCCGAGAAAGAGTTTAGCCGGAGTACAACCAGTAGAGGAATTAATGGTGGAGTTAAGGGCTAGAACAAAAGAAGGAAGTTCGGTGTCCCATGATTTCTGGTTGTGGGAGTGAAAAATAGATAGAAACGTTTTCAGGTTACGGTGGTAGCGTTCAATGGTATTTGCCTGAGGGTGATACGGGGAAGTGCAAACTTTTTTTATGCCAAGAGAAAAACAAAAATTATAGAACTGTCTAGAGGTGAAAATTGAAGCATTATCAGAAATGAGAACTTTAGGGAGACCAGTGATAGGAAAGATGTAATTGAACAAAAGATTGATAACAATTTGTGAGGAGATATTTCTCAAAGGACGAACAATAATAAATTTAGAAAAACCATCTAACAGAGTGAAAATATATGAATTGGATTTAGAGGATTTGACAATAGGCCCAACAATGTCAATGTAATACCTTTCAGACGAGTAAGTAGCAGGAGAGGCGGCATAGGAGCCGTAAGGAAGGTGATTTAACGGTTTATGCTTGTGACAAGAAGGGCAAGATCGAACCCACGAAAAAATGTCTTTACGCATTTGCGGCCAAAAATATTGGGAGGCAAGGCGAGCGTAGGTCTTAGCTCTCCCAAAGTGGCCGCCCATACGCGAATCATGAAAATATTGAAATACCATAGATCGGAGAGTGGAAGGAAGAACCAGGCGAGGAGTAGCTTTAGGGGTAGGTTTAAAAAGAAGGAGTTGGTGATGGACCCGAAATGGGCCAGAATAATTAGGAGAAGTAATTTCTTGAGAAATTTGTTGACAGTATGGGTCAAGCTGTTGATGGCGCAAGCAAGATTGAAAAGAGAGGGGAAAGTTAGTTAAAGAAGAGACGGAAATAACAGAGTTAATGGGAAGGGAATCAAGTTCGGAGGGTTGAAGCTGGTGGTCATCAAAGAGACGGGAAAGAGCATCGGCGACAGAATTATTATAACCGGAAACGAATTTTAAGGAGAATTTGAAACGAGACAGGCGGAGTAACCAACGACCAGTACGACCAATTTTGGGGGCATTATGTAGGAGCCAAGAAAGAGCCTGGTTATCAGTGCTGACAATGAATTCTCGATGGTCGAGGTATTCAGAAAAGTGTTCTATTGAGAGAATAAGAGCCAGGGCTTCTTTTTCGTAAGTAGAATACTTTTGTTCAACAGGGGATAACAGGCGGCTAAAATAGGCAACAGGAAGCGTACGGTCATTAACAGTTTGTTGAAGGACAGCACCATTGGCAATGTCCGAGGCATCAGTGGATAATTCAAAGGTAAGATTAAAGTCCGGAATTTGTAAGAGGAGAGCATGGGATAATTTCGATTTAAGAAGATCAAAGGCCATTTGTTGCTGAGGGGACCAGTGAAATTTCACCCCTTTCCTTTTGAGTTTATTCAATGGATCAGCAATGGATGAAAAATTAGGGATGTACTTGGCGTAGAAGCCGACCATTCCCAAAAAGGATCGTAAATGTTTCAAGTTAGTAGGAGGGGGTATCTTATTAATGGCGGAGACACGGTCAGGATCAACAGCAATACCATCAGAGCTCAATATGTGGCCGAGAAATTTAATCGAGGTTTGGGCGATCAAAACTTTAGAGGGATTAACGGTGAGACCGACATTGCGAAGACGAGTAAGGACTTCGCGTACATGAGACAAATGCGATTCAAAATCAGGAGAAAAAACTAAGATATCATCAACGAAAGGAAAAAGATACTTATACTTAATGTCAGCAAAAAGGGAGTCCACAAAACGCTGCATTATTTGGGAGCCTAGATTAAGGCCAAAAGGAACTTTTTAAATTGATAGAGCCCCTTAGGAGTAATGAACGCCGTATACCGAGAACTGAGGTCATCTAAGGGAAGCTGATTGTAGGCAGAATTGAGGTCGAAAATTGAGAAAAATTTGGAACCGGAAAATGTTGGAATGCCGAATTTAATTTAGGCATCGGATAGGCGTCGTAGACGATTTTCTCATTGAGCTTCCTGTAATCAACAATAAACCTCGCAGAACCATCAGGCTTATCCACCACAAAGGCGGGTGAGGCATAATCGGAAGATGATGGAATAATAGTATTGTCTTTAAGCATTATCTGAATCAACTGATTTAAGGCGTTCATCCGAGGAGGGCTAAGGAAATAAGGAGAAGAGCGGACAGGAGTAGAATCCACTAGATCAATATGTGCAAAGAAATTCTTAACCGTACCCAAATTAGGGGTAATAACGTCGGAAAACTCAGTGAGCAAAGCTTGAACCTGGTCGGAATGAATAGAGTTAATAGCAGGAAGTAGGGAATGTGAACGAAAAGGAAAATCAGAGATGTTAATCAACGGAACAAACTTGTCCGAAAAGGAAAAAAACTTTAGACTGGGCGGAATCGAGAAGAAGACCAGTATGCGAAAAAAATCATAGCCTAAGATAACCGGGAATGACAAGTCCTCAACAATCTGAAAGGTGAAAGGCCAAGAAAGGTGCTGTAGTTTAATATGTAACAAGATACTACCCAAAATTTGCAAGGGTTGATTAGAAACTGAAAGACATCGAAGGGGAGATGGAAGATATTTCAAATGAGGATTATTGTGAAGTAAATCTTTATAAAATCGGGAACTAATAAGGGACACTGCCGCCCCAGAATCGAGGAGCACAACAGAAGGAAGGTTATTAACAGTAAGCAAAACATGACAACTCGGGGGTGAAAGAGAAATAGAATTATGAATGGATTGGGAAGATGCGGATACGGAGGTAAGCTGGGAGGAATGAGGCAGATGTTCCCTATGTGAACGCCTACTGCCTAAGGACGCGGGTGAAGGGCGTTTCCCGAAGGCAAATTAGTACATTGACGGGCTATATGGCCCGGTAATTTACAGCGATAGCAGGTTATGGGAGGACGAACACTAAGGGGGGGGGGTACTGCAGACAAAAAAGAACGTAAGGGAGAAGCAGTAATAGGTGGAGGAGAGACGGAAGCATAGTAGGAACGATCCCCTAAAGAATGTATGGTATGTTGTGTAGCAAGATTGTAGATTTGAAAGAGGGAAACAGGGGGGCCAAGAACATTAAAAAGCATGCGGAATGATGGGGCGGCATAAAACTGAATAATGGATATCAGTTCGGAAGTATTATATGAAATATTTAAAACATCACTATAAGTGATGATAGAGTCCAAATAGTCGTGCGCAGGTTCGATGGGTAGCTGGTGGAGTCTGATGAACTCGGTACTTAATTTGTGACGGACTTCTAGGGGTAAGAAATAATTGTGTATCGCATGTCTCAATTCATACCAATTTGTAAAATTTGACATATTATCCAACCAAAAGGTGGAAAAAAACCCGTAGTTTTGGTGGACAGGAGGCCAATTAATTGGGGAAAAGAGGCAACTTTTATGTTTAAGAACTTGCGAACTGAAAACAGCCAAATGGTAAGATTTCGGGGATCTGTTGCTAATAGTTGGGGAACTTGTAATAACGACTGATTAATGATTTGTACATTAAGTGCACTATCAACAGAGGGGGTAGTAGGTACTGGGGGTTGAGAATAAGGAGGAGGGAGTGGGGCATGTGATGTAGTAAAACGGAAGGTTTAGTATCATCAGATTGAAAATCAGGTGTGTGGTTGGATGAAGACGGGTATAGGGAGGGAGAAGACGAAGCAGAAAAGGAAATTAAATTCGGTACAGAAGGGTTGGGCAATGATAAATTTGGTGGTAGCGGAGAAGATAATAATGAAGAGTCGTCCCCTAAAGGGAAGTTATCGGAAAAGCAAGCCATGAATGAAAGCACACAAGAGAATAAGGGCCGTCAAAATAGGAAGTAATCTGCTACCATGTGTTGCGGTACATTGGTATAATTAAATATGAGTATGTATTTCCAAGTACTTGCAGCAATAGCTAGGCAAATATCAACGAAAGTTCGATATGAAGGAAGCGAAAGACTCCCAGTAATATGTGCTGGTACGCCGCACAGAGAACTTAGCAAAGCAGAGCGCAGGGAAACGTGTAGAATGGAGTAATGGCACTATTCAAATGTCATGCTTCGAAGATCCAAGAATAGCATTAAATGAATATATCCCATGGAAAATTTACACAGATGGAAGCAAAAGTGAAGGAGTGGGAGCTGGCATAGCTATATACAGATCGCATGAATTAATAGATCAATTGAAATTTAAATTGCAAGACAACTGTTCGAATAATCAGGCGGAGCAATTAGCCATATTAAAATCTCTGGAATTCTTAGTAACTACTAGGACAGAGGATGATGAAGATAAGAAAGCAATTATTTACACAGATAGTAAGATAGCAATTGACTCCATTGCGGACTTCAGAAATCATAACCAACTGATTGAGAATATAAGAAAGACTACAGCTATTCTAAAAAGAAATAATTGGAGAATAAAATTTGAATGGGTTAAGGCACATATAGGAGTTGAAGGCAATGAACTGGCTGATAAAATTGCAAAGGAGGCTGCAAAATTAAGTGAAATCTGTTTCGATAGAATACCCATCTCTACATTAAAGAAAAATCTAAGAGAAGAATCAATTCATGAATGGCAGCAAAAATGGGAACAAACTTCAAAAGGCACACTTACAAAGGAATTCTTTCCAACAGTTGCAGGCAGATTAAAATCCAAAATCAACTTAACACCAAATATGACTACAATACTGACTGGACATGGAAATATTGCTTCGTACTTATGCAGACTTAAAATTATACGTAACTCCGAGTGTTCCTGTAACAGCAGCCCTCAGACAATAGATCATATAATTTTCGAGTGCAGTGAAGTGAAAAATATTAGGCAATTCTTGATAAATAGTGTTAATAGAGGTGATAATTGGCCAGTGCAGAAATCTGTGCTATTAAAAAAGTATTTCAAGGAATTTTCCAAATTTGTTAATGCTCTGGACTTTCAAGCTCTCAGGAAAAAGGAAGACTGATATTGATTGATATTGGTAAGATTAACAGTCATCTAGAAATTTAATTATTCAAATGTAATTTATTTTTGTGCATTTGTAAGGAAATGTATTGTAAGTGCATGTAGTACTACTCATGTAGTGGAGCATGCAGAGAGTATGTAAAAAAAAAAAAAAAAAAAAAAAAAAAACCCACAATCAGTGCAGATCACATCCCAAGTCATGTGCCGATTACGATTATGGGCCTTTTCCCAAGGGGAATTTCCGCGGTAGGTACATACTAAGCAAAACGAAAGAGAACACAAAAATGAGAACTCCAAAAGCACAGGTTTAGAAAAGATGAACATATATATTGAAACAACTTCAAAAGAGATAACAAATGTTTTCACAACAGAGAGTAAAATCAGACCATTTGATACACCGTAGAAAAAGGGAAATCATACAAGTTATTGACAGGTCTTATTTTGGTTCATACAGACACTAAAAGGGGTAACCACCCAAATCACAATAAATCTTTGGTATACTCAGGTACGAGATAAGGGCTATAGGAAAAATTAATGTTTTCATTACATTCAAGTTCCAATATGACAACGTTCACATGAATGCCGCGCAAAAAACAGCAAGAAATTTTGAAAAGGAACAAGTAAAATTATACAAGTTAAAGGGAACTTTCCAGTACCTAAAATGGTACGTAACAAAACGACATCATATCCTCCAAAATCTAACACACACTTGTTTAAGACAGGAAGATTCTAGAACATTCGAAATGTAAACAGCAGACGCAGTGCGAAATTGGCAGAGCGCAATGTTACCAAATTTCATTAGCAAATTATGAGAAAATACGAATGGGAGACGAAAAGGAGAATGGAAAGAGGAACGGGAAAAGAAAACCAAGAAACAAACAGCAGGGAAAGGAAAATGATCAGGCTGTCAAGTCCCACTTCAAAACGAGGGAAGGCAAAGTTCATGCACAACACTTTAGAAGTTGAAGGTCACCATAATATCGCTAGTCCAGCACACTTCTTCCTTCACATTTCCACCACAAGTCTAAAGCCAATAGTTTGGCACAGCGAAATTTCGTAGAGTCCTGAAGGGACTAGAGTTCGAAATCCAAGCATTAGCCAAGCCCATGTGGAGAAAGAGAGGGCAAAATTGAATGGATGACAATAATAATAATAAAAGTCTGCTCACGTAGTACGTAAAGAAGAATGAAGTAAAATTGAAACGCACACGGTCCAGCCGTGTACACTGCTCAAGCTCTCACTGCCGATTACAACATACCAATCACACCTGATCGCCGGACAAGAGAAAGCGGCGAGTATATATACGGAAGCGAAGCGAGCTCGAGAAAACACTGGAACCGGGTGACGTCACGGTGATTGCGCGTGGAGGGGCAACAGTCAAAGCAGTGGTGAGACAGACTTGTAAGCTGAAAGTTCGTGAAGCAGCGCAATATAATGTGCACTAAATCGGAGCGGAGAAGTATGCATAAGGTAAGCGAAGTTGAGCTCGTAACAATCTTCACAACATTTTAAGCATATATTACATATTCGCTTCTGCATTTTAATAATTCCCTTATTATTTAAGAATGCTGATCGTCGAAGATTTCTAGCTCCGAGGTGCAACCCATGAATTTTATAGACACGCGAGTAAGGTAGTATTAGTTAACTACATGTTGAGTAGAGTCCTCTAAATGAATGAATAAGATGGATTTGACACGCAGTAGTTGAAGGCAGGGGATATGATACTTGTGAAATGTTTGAGATTACAGAATGAAAGATTTCAAAGAATTAGAAGAATTATGATTATCGCTACATATTGAATTAGGCTTAATATGGCCAGACTGATGAGAAATAAGAATTAGCAGCCTCTGAATAATTATATACCTGGAAGGGAGCAAGTGAGAATTACAGAGAAGAGAAACAGAAAGTTGTCCGTGTGGGCCAGCTGGTTGAACGCAGCCCGCTGCAAAAGGGACAGATATATGAAGGTGTGCCAGGTCCTGTAGTACGGGCCAAGTCGTCTGTCAGACCTCTCGGTATATTAACAATGGTAGTCTCCTTCATTTAACACTGCATTAATGATCCCATGTCAATGATATATTATGACCAGGGTTGCGAATTTAATGAGTCTATAGAAGGCGGATTCCTCCCCATTTGTATATATTAAATTAGCTCGTAATAGGAGTTTCAGATTTTGCGCCTCGGAGACTGATGAACGCGGGTTCGACCTGCGTCAGGCTGATGAATTTGGCTGACACTATATGGCTTAACTAGGCCATATTTTCAAGATGTATTGTTTGTCAGTGTATTTACTAGTTGTATTCTGTATTCATGTATTAGTGTTATTCATTAGTGTTTTATGGTGACGGGCAGCAAACCAACATTACATTGGTCCGCTTTGTAAATAATAGGGTAAAGTAAGACCAGAAAACTCGTATATGCGATTAATGTAATGTGTAATTGATATGGTCAAGTAGACCGTATGTTCGATATGCGGCGAAGTAATTTCGTGGGTAGGAAAATGTGCACATCTACTGTATATCTGTAAAATACTTCATAACCATGACGGCCAGATAAAATAGTACGGCCTCACGAGAAGTCTCATTTGCATATTTTGTCAATACATTCATTGAACAGATAGCATCGGGTATCATTGCGAGGTGATAATATAACCTGTGATTTGTATAAAGTATAAATTATAAGTGCGTGCTAATAAGGCAATTTAAGGCATGCCAAATGATAGTCAAAACATAATATGAACTGGCAAAGACATTCAGGCATTCTGCATATAAATGATTTTTATGTGTGTAATAACATGGCATTATCTTGCACGATTTGATCTTGTGACTCTATCAGTTTATTAAAGTCTATGTTTAAAATATTGGGAACAATAATTTTTCTCATTTAATAGTATTAGTGTATTCCTCTTATATTAGAGAACACCTTACTTTCAATATATTTAAATTAGTGCCCCTTTTTAGCCAACAGACCATTGACCCATATGATCATGAGCTTAGCCTTTGATACAGTGAAAGTAGGGAAGGTGGGACTTCGACGCCCGGAAAGTGATGTCCGAAGTTCTCATCCAATGATTTCCATTCAAATATTTACTTGTGAAACTAAATTACTTAAATTATGGCCTGATGGGCCAGGGACAGGTGCATTTAATGTCGCCCAAGTACGTGGGGCATGATATTGTGTGTAAGGGCAAGTTCTATATCCACGTTGCGGTAGATTTTAAATGTCTTCGCAACCTACAGCGCTACAATATTTCCATATTTGACCCGTTGATAAGGTTAAATGTGTTCCACAAATATATAGCCAGATATTAAGGCATGAGTTTTGAATACCGCTACCGGTACTGTAGGAGGGAAATACCGAATATAAAGTAGTAATACAGAATCGGTATAGCTGAAACCAAATGGATGGAAATATTTGATTTATTCCCAATATTATTTTTGTTAGGAAAGAGGAATACAAAATATAGAGAATCAGAGCGCGTGAGTACAGCATTTATAGCGAATAAATATGTCGGATGGAGTGCTTAAGACACGACCAGAGACAATTATATCACACGTAATGATATCAAATTGAGTGACAGAAATAAATTAATTCAAAGTCATATGGTAGGGAGAAGAATGGAAGAATCGTGTATCCAGATTAAATGGAAAAGTACACGATAGTCACTCAAAATTATAGCAAATCCGATAAAATCAGGGAGTTATGAAACTCTAGGGTAACAATGAGATGATTTTCCAAATGTGAGTATAGAATGACTGGGAAGAATTCTTCAAATTCTACTAGATACTGGTCTAGACTAAAGGTGATGCATTTGTAGCAAGCCTTGGTAGTTTAGGGGACATGTGCCATTGTGAATGAGTTAGAAATCGCGGTTAAGACGGGAAGCCTCATCCCGTTACTCTTAAACTGTCCATGAACAGTGCGATATTGGCAGCTCGTAGACGGGTTACTTTCTGCTAGTGTATCTTACCAATCTCGAAGCTGACGACATCCAATGTTTATTAAATATACCATGTTTTCGGTATATGTAAATTACCGAGCCCAGTATATGTCGCGAATTCCATCATTTTACTTCATGAAGGGCTAACTTGAAATCAGTTAATGATCATATCGGGACGTTAAAGATGGGTAAGTTACATGCGCAGTCACTATTAATTATTAGGAGGCGTGACACAGCTGTTTTGAAGCTTGTTTCGATGTAGTGCGATTACATATTCTCAAAAACACGCCTAACTAAAATAGAGAATTTCGAAGTCATGGTTTTGAGGTAATGGAGTCGTGCTTGATTTTTGGGGGTACAGATTTCTCAAATAAGTGTTGTTATGGATACGGACGCCATGAGGGAGATGATGGTTAAGTTGATGGCGGAACAGAAGGGCGATAATGAAAAGCAGGCAGAACTTTTGAAGGAGATGAATGCCGAGCAGGCGGAACTTTTGAAGGAGATGAAGGCTGAGCAGGCGGAATCCAGTAAAGACATCAACGAGCAGCTCAATCAGGCGAAGACAGACACTCAGGAACAGTTTAATAAAATAGGCGAGTGTCTTAATCAGCAGATTGAACAGTTAGGGTGTTTCAATAAACTCATGGACGATCAGGAAGCGTTCTGTAAAGCCCAGGCCGTAGAATACAACACCCGTATTAATACTATAACGGAAAAATTAGAGACCGTACTGTAAGTACCCAATTAGGACAATCCGAAGCTCGTTCGAGTAACCAAATGGAGGAAGTCAAAGGTCAGATGACCATCTAGATGGTCAGAGTTGAGGACCTAGAAGTTAATACGGTGGCGGTTACAAAGGATGTCGAAATATTACAGGGTCAGTTAAAACAACCTTCAATAAAGTCGGAGGATATCGAGGGACGAAAGGTAAAGGCCACGGAGGATAATGAGGCTAAATTCGTAGAGGTACACGCCTTAATTGACAGACGGTTAGACCAATTAAAGGAAAATATTTGCACGGATGTAGGAAGAAAACAACGGGAAATCCAAGGCCAATTACACGAATAAGCTGAGAAAACCGACAAATGGAGTCAGAAGGCTCTAAGGCAAGTATTACGACGGACCTATATGAGGATTTGATTAGGGAGCTCAAAGAAGAGGTGGATAACCCCAAACTACATGATATCAAGGAAGAGGCCGTACTGACGTCAATGCGGAATGGGCATGGAGACCGTGAACATGGCCTCCCGTATATCGGTAAAGAGCATGTATTAATGGGGGAGTCAACACAGGCAGGAGAGGCAAATCAAACTCGTCCTCCGCCAGGTCGTAGTTCAACTCCGTATGATACGGGTGCGATGCCAATATATAACTTTGTAAGGATGGCTAACGACGAACCCAAGACGTTCGTGTCCAGTACTCATACGGCTCCGAAGGGCTTTCTCACTGAAGTTGATCAATACTTCACGGATCATCACGTACCTTTGGACAAGCGCCTTAGGGTAGTTGACAGTTATCTCACTGAATAATCTCTAAAATTTGGTTTAAGGCATTCAAGTACAGTTTCGACAGTTACGAAGAGTTCAGGCGTCGATTCCTCGAGAAATACTGGGGTATCGAAACGCAACAAAACCTGCGCGTAGAACTGTTCTCGAGACGGTATTCTGTCGCGGGGCAAACGCGATTTTGTGAATACTTTGTTCACAAATTATTAAGGATGAAGGAGCTGGATAGCTCGCCGTACGAATTAGAGCTTATTTCCGCTATAGGGAAGGCACTGCAGCCCGAAGTGCAGCAAATCCTCATATCAGCAAATGTGAAGACGGCCGTTGATGCCGAGCACATTCTACGTCAGCTAGACCAGACGAGAAATGGGGGACATTCACGAGAACGTCATCATGAGGCGATCCACACGATGAGTGTAGATTGAAATAAGTGCCAGCCAAAACGTCGGAACCAAGGGACGAGCACCGAAGACATTCGAGGAAATAGTTCGCCAAAGCGCAAGGTCGAAAAGAATCCCACGGCGTGGGACAGGTCTCGGGAGCAATACTAAGTAGGGTGGAGCCCTCCGAACTACGATTATCGAAGACGTCCGGACAGGAAGACTAGACCAAGAATTCAGTCAATACAGCCGATTCCGGAGGCCATATTCCCGATTGAAGGACGAGAACGGAGAGTCGAGCTCCAGACCGAGAAATCAGGACGGACCGGAACGGGAGCGAGAGGATGAATCTCGGCGATATATTGAAGAGTTGAGGTATCAACCCGCCGGCACGGACAAGTGGCAGAGGCTCATTCTGGAGATGGCCACGTCAGGGAAATGTAGAGGAGCCGAGATCCTCCAACACCATGCTCAACGCACACAGAACACGGGACTAATCTAGATCCTCGAGCAGCTGAGTACTTTGAAGGAGGCGGATTTGTAAAGAAAATGCCAACTAGGTAGTGAGGAGATAGAAATGCTCGCCATTAGCAACCATCCAAGCGAGTCAGACTGGACGAATGTGACCATAGACATGAGGGCAGTCCAACGGGAGGACTTGATAGAGGACCCAGTTAGACGAAGCAAGAAAATCATTAAAAACTAACGGTAATATACATAAGAGTTCATGGACTACGCGTGCGCTGCTTGGTGGATACCGGAGCCAGCGTAAGCGTAGTATCAAAGGCATTTGTTCGGGAGGACCAATCGAAATTTCAGATTCCAATAATTCCGGTATCTAAATTAAAAGTGAGAGGAATCATACCCGATCACACTACGGTATGTGACACCCAAGTCTATGTAGACCTGGAGATAAGCAATGCTATGTTGTCATACTAATTTTGATGATAGAGAAAGTAGAATATAGCAGTATTCTGGGTGCAGATCTAGTTCCAAATCAATACGAGTGAGGAGGACATCCAGTTGAATGACGTGCCAGAGATTACGGGTGAAGAGAGGATTTGGACCATTCAAATTCACCGTAAAAGGGAAAAAGGTCCAGAGAAATTCCCAAACTGGGAACCGCAAGAGATGGAGGAAATAATAGATTCGAAAGGATGGTTGCTAATTTGGAAAATGAGGACGAGGAAGAGGAACCAAAATTTGAAGATGTAGCAGAGATGAAAATACAAGAAGCCAAGTTTACCGAGGAAGGCCAAACTAAATTAAAAGACATTCTGGATAAACATCGAACTGTTTTCGAGTCACAGCCTGGGAAAATTCTTAACTTCAAATATAATCTCGTCGTCAATAGTTGGGAACCATTTAGGAAAATCCGTAATCCATCCCAGATAAGTATCACACTAAGATTCGAAGCATCACGAGATGGAAGAAAAGATTTAATTTCAAGGGCTCCGAGACCGTTTCTAAACCCACTAGACATCGTGGAGAGACCAAACGGATCGTTGAGGGTATGTTTAGATGCGAGGGCTATCAAGGAACGGTTGGTGCCGGAATACGACAGGGCACATAACATTAAAGATATACTAAAAAATTCAGCACAAGCAACTCTTTTTCAGCGTGGATTTAAGAGCATCGCACCATCATGTAGAGTTGTCGAGTGATTCGAAAATTCTCACCGGATTCATGTTCGACCAACAGATCTACGTATACAAATGGTTGCCATTTGGGATTAAAAATGCTGGGTAGGCCTTGATGAGGGCGTTAGATTGAAACTTGAGCGAAAAGGTCAAAGAGATAACGGTCCGATATATGGACGACATACTGATAGCGACGCCAACGGTAGAGGAACATTTAGAGCATTTACACCACTTATTAGAAGAACTAAATCGAAATAACTGCAAAATTATCCTCGACAAGTCGGATTTTTTGCCAACGAAATATTTTGCTCTTGGGGCACATAATCGATTCAGAGGGTGTTTCTCCGAACTCTGTCAAAATCAAAGCTATTGAGAATTTTCCAAAACCCCTAAGGGTTAAGCACGTCAGGAAATTTTTGGGAATCTGCGGTTTCCTTGCGGACCACTGTCCTACCAACACACCACGGCTGCTCATTTATAAGAGCTTTTGAAGAAAATTAACCGCTGCAGATGGGATGCAGCATGTGGGAAAGCCTTCAACAGAACGAAGGAATTATTAGGAAACAGCGTAAAGCTAGGATGCCCTGATTTTGGGCAAAAATGTATCGTTCAGACGGACGCGTCAATAATAGACTTCGGCGCTGTGTTATATCAGGAGAGGAAGGATGTTGTGCCATGCATCTCCTACTTCGCCTTCATCAGTAGCAAGCTACGAGAGCATGAACGGCATTATGCCGTGACCGAACTCGAAAGGCTAGCCATCGTCACCGCCCTTAGCTACTGGCGGGAATACATTTATAGTTTCCCCATCCTTCTCAGAACAGACCATCGAGCCCTCGCCTTTATGCTCAATCGACGATGTCGTCGGAAAGGGTAAATCGGTGGACTCTGTTCGTGCAACAATTTGATCTAGAGATAGAGCATTTCGTTGGCAAGAACAACACTATTGCGGATGCGCTGATCAGAACCCCTGATCCCGAAGTTGAGTTCATACTCCATCTTGAACTAAGTGAAGGCGATCAAAAGGCACTCGATCAATAGAGGCGAATTGACGAAGAACAAGAGAGAAGGCCCGAGACGCGTCGATTAACCCGCTTCCTCCAAAGGCGACTCTAGCCAGGAACACCAGGACGCCGAACGACATTCACGGAACGATAATTTTCTTAAAGGGATTCTGTATAAGTATGTGGATGACGTGCATACTCGACTGAGACTAGTTGTTCCACCGAGACTACAAGTCGACCTAATATGGCTTGCTCATCACGCAGTAAGTCACGCGGGAGTTGACAAAATATTGACAACATTAAAGGAAACGTTGACGTGGTCTAAAATGAGAAGAATGATCCGTACAGTGTTGATGACGAGCGACATTTGCCAACACATCAGGCCCAATGCGTATTTGCTAAAACAGCCCCCAAGACCATTAATTCCAGAGAAGCCACGGGAATTTTTCGCGATGGACTTTTATGGTCCCATCCCGAATGAAACTAGGGTATTACAGTTCATCTTAGTCCGCATGGACGTGTTTTCGAAATTTGTCCTGTTATGTCCGGTCCAAAAAGCGAACAACCGTACCGTTCTTAGTCAAATTCGCAATAAGATAGTCCCAAAGATGGAAAACCAGAGAAATTGCTTACGGATCATGGATCCCAGTTCACCTCCGCCGCATTCAAGGGAGAAATGGAACAAATGAATAAACAACACGTTATGAGCTCCATAAGGCATCCAGAGTCCAATCCCTCAGAAACGATAATGCCGGAAATAGGGAAATTTTGCCGGATCTATTGCCGGCGACAGCACTGGCGTTGGGTTGGTGTCATCCCAATCATCATGGAATGCACCAACTCCACGGTCCATGAATCGGCCGGACAAATCCTCAGCCTTGTCGACTTTGATGAGAAACCCAACAGACCTCGGAAGGATATCGTGCCATGCCCGGAAGATCCAAGACTATCAATGGAACTACGCTGTAGCACCTCCGAAGGCAGGCTGATAAGAGGCTAAGGCGTCAACGAAACAGGCCATTCCACCCACCTCTATGCGTGGGAGAGCTTGTTTTAGTGAAACGTCCCGCTGTTTCTGATGGAAAGGTTTACCACAAGTTCGCGGAGCTGTATATGGGGCTGTACAGGATCATACAGAATTTGGAAAATAACTCGTACAAAGTACAGTCGATGGATGGAACCATGGAGGTGGTCCACAATGCATCTAACTTAAAATTGTACCATGTACAGAGCAACTCCCCGTTGAAGAACATGAAGATCCTTCTGATGGAGAACCAGGCGAAGAAGAAGAGGATGAAGAAGAGATCGATGTCGTGGATGATATCGAAGGCGATAAAGAACCCCATGAGATCAATTTGTTATGGAACGAAGAAGATCCCTACGACGTGAAAGATAATGATGAATCTACGAATGATAATTGTAGTGAATGTGCAGAAGAACGATACCTAAGGATGGAAGAATGTCTGCAAGTACTGTTGGAGAGACATGAGCTGATACAGGAGAACACCAGCCTTCGGAAAGGAAATATATTAAATTCGTAAAACTGACTGATTCGCAGCATGTTGGGTAAGAAAAATCCCTAGTTTCGTGATTTTTTAGTCGGAGTGGAGGAAGGATATAACCGTTCATCACCTCGCCATAGGCATGTCATGCGGCCCAGTTAACAATATGTGCCGTTTTCCGCGACATTCTGCAATATATAGTGTCGTAATTAGCAATTTATGTCCAGACCGGGATGCGAGTTGCGGTACGCAAGCTCAAAGAGTGTAGGTCTGATTGCTTGTACCGTGAGGGAGAAGGCTCATTACAGCGGAACCTTGGAATTGCGCTTTGCTTTGCGAGACAGAGAAGGCAGATACCACGCCAAGTGCAGAAGAGTATGTGGGTCTGAATGGGGAGATTGCCACGTCGTGTTAACCCAAGGTATAGAAATTCTTAGCGATTTACCCGCACATACATTGGTGCTAACCCACCGTATTCAACTGTTATTAACAACAATAATATTTTTTTTAGATGTAACCTTTGGTAATTGACGAGTAAGAACTCATTTGAACCGGCGTACTTTATGCAAATTAATGATGTATGAAAATGTAATACTTTATGAATGGAGCGGTAATGACGCACGTTATACAGCAGTGCGTAGATTGAGGCCAAGTGTTAGGATCCTGCCTTGCGAGAGTAAAGTGGGATTCACCAGGAGATAATACAGGACACGTGGATTTACGAAAGGAAGCTTTCGAGATTACGAGCGACCCAGCGATCGGATCTACATGAAATTAGATCAGTGTAAAGTAGGAGTCAAGAGCTACAATTTGATTACCCTCACGACGCTGAAAGATCATGATTAGCAGAGCGAATTTTCGCTTAGGGGCGTGGTCTATCACATCTCTAGCCACCCGGCCAAACCACGATAAATGAAACCGAGACTTAGCTCCACCATTCCATTGTAATCTGTACGACCGTAATACTTACGTGTCGGCGTGAAACGTAGTGAACCAGAATGTGTAGTTACCAGTAGCTGCGACTGCCCCCTTCACCCCCCACTTTGTAGAGAAAACATTACATTTTTATTCTATTTTAGCCGGCTGAAACTAGGAATTATAAGTCTGATAAAATATTAAATGCGAGGAACATACAATATCATGTGCTAATTCCTTATTTGAACAACTATACATTTGTTCCTTTTTAGGTTGATCGTTGTACAGTAGAACCTCATTAATGCGGACTTCACTAGTCTGGACTTCACTTAATCCAGACAACCGTTTAATATTAATACATAAATGCAATTACAGTATAAAACTGAGTTATGGCCGCAGATAGTTCTGAGACGGATGAATATGACCAGGATGAAGCAGATGATATTATTAACACCAGCGAGCTAGAAAGAGGGCTTCTTCTAGCTCGTTGATTACTGATAACACTAAGCCAAAACTTAGTGAAATTAAAGGCCATCTAAGAATTGTCATTAAATACCTTGAAGATAACAATGATGAAAACATATCTGCAAATTACGAACATTTGAGGCATCTATGTGAGTTACTTATTAAAGAAATTAATGCCTAAAGAAGACAGCAAAAGATCAGCTGTTTCTTCAAACTGCAGGCATGTCAAGTGTAGTCAATGAAGGTGTGCCTTGATTGTCATGTTCTAATTCTGTACTGCACTAGTTATTCTGCATTTTGAAGGGTCAAATACTGTGTATTGCATTATATCTTTTATAATAAATAACTTTTGTATTTCTTAAATTAGTATACTCTACCATACATGTTTTTTCTTACTGAACAAAGTGTTTAAATATGTACCTTGGCTCATTTCATAAGTTACTGGTACCTCGTTTAATACAGACTTTCATTAATTTGGACAACCTTGAGCCTCTATTAGCCCAGATTAATGAGGTTCTACTGTACTGTATTTCTGGAAACAGAATCTATTAGCTGGAAATTAATAGAAGTTGGTGATCTCAACACTTCTGAGACATCTCTAAACCAACTAAAACATAATTAACTGTAATTTTTATAATGCAACTTATGTGAAAATACATCCAAAGCGTATACTGTCATAAGAAGTACCGGTACCATAGAGAATAAAACCTCTCTGTTAATTACAATGCTCTTGCTCTACTGCTGGTAGATTTTATGTTTCCATAAATACTTGCCTTATTTATTGTAAAATTTTAAAAATTTACATAATGAATTTTCAAGAAGATGTTAAATACACAGGGATGTTTTAATCCATATGGGTCATATCTGTAATATGGTATCTACCATAAGGAAGGGATTATATGAAACACAGGCTTTTAGAAATAATTTCTTTATCATTCATCTATTTTCTTGCAGCCACAATCTCACAATATTTTTGTATTTACATGGATGTCCACAGAAATATTTTTACATAGTTTACATACAGTATAAACTCATGTTCCAGTCAGCAATGGAATGTAGGTACATGCTTACACAGATGTCCAACTAGAGAGGGACATGGAATAATGCTCTTTTTATTTGCAAATGAACACAAAGAACTGCCAATGACAGATTCTTCAATAGTTTTAAAACCCAAACAATATAAACTTAAAGGCTAAAATGTAGATCAAAATATAGGAATTTTGATCTTTTCTCTCTGGAACTTTTCACTTTTATATTATATCTTCATGGTTTTCAATAATAGATAGTTTAGGGCTTATCTAGTAAAGAGCTTCAGGTTCTTAAACTGAAAATTGCACTTAAAATATTCCTGCAAAGTTCTCTAATTAATTTCTATGCTGTTCTTGTGTTAATACTTTGAGTGCCATAACTGACATGTTAATTGGAACATAGAAGTAAGTTATTATACTTCAAATAAATTTGGTACTTTCAATTTCTGTGCAAGAGCATGAGAGAACGGTGAGAATATATTCTTTTTGCTATTTGTTTTACGTCACACCGACACAGATACGTCTTATGGCGATGATGGGACAGGAAAGGCCTAGAAATGGGAAGGAAGCGGCCATGGCCTTAATTAAGGTACATCGCCAGCATTTGCCTGGTGTGAATATGGTAAACCACGGAAAACCATCTTCAGGGCTGTCGACAGTGGTGTTCAAACCCACTATCTTCTAACACATATTATGTGCTTATATTTATTAGCAATAAGTTACTGTTCTTAGGAATTTTCAGTCTTCTTCCTTCTTCTTCGACCACTTTTCCCACATGCTGGTGGGGTCATGGGTATGAACTGTGTCATACATCTTACTTTTAGAATGAATTAAAACACTACAAAAAGCTAGCTAGGCATTAGTTTACTCAATCACGGAATGTAAGGTAATGGTAAAAAATGAAACATAATTAGTTGTAATTTTTATAAGGAAACTTTCTGTAAATACATCCAAAGTGAATACTGTCATAAGATTATTTAGAAGTGTATGGATGTTTTAAATACAATGAGGACTGAAAGGCTAAAGAAAATAAATATGGCAGTGATTATGATAAAAATGTTGACTTTCAATGGGTGTGGCAAAAATGTGAGAGTAGTGATCCTCTCTTTTTTTGTCTGTAAAATCAAACCAAACCAAACCCCATGGCACTACAGCCCTTGAAGGGCCTTGGCCTACCAAGCGACCGCTGCTCAGCTCGAAGGCCTGCAGATTACGAGGTGTCATATGGTCAGCACGACGAATCCTCTCGGCCGTTATTCTTGGCTTTCTAGACCGGGGCCGCTATCTCATCGTCAAATAGCTCCTCAATTCTAATCACGTAGGCTGAGTGGACCTCAAAACCAGCCCTCAGGTCCAGGTAAAAATCCCTGACCTGGGAATCGAACCCGGGGCCTCTGGGTAAGAGGCAGGCACGCTACCCCTACAGCACGGGGCCGGCGTAGCATCAAACAAGTCCAATAGTAATACAGCCGTGATTGACCTTGGCATACCAAGCAACTGCTGCTCAACCCGAAGGCCTCCAGATTATGAGGTGATCTGTGGTCAGTGCAACAAATCCTCTTTGGCTGTTATTCTTGGCTTTCTAAACCAGGGTCACTATCTCAACATGTCGACAGTGGGGTTCAGTCTTCTTCCTTCTTCTTCGACCACTTTTCCCACATGCTGGTGGGGTCATGGGTATGAACTGTGTCATACATAGCCTCTCAGTTGTTCTCATGTCAGCCGAGTGGACCTCAAACCAGCCCTCAAATCTGGTAGAAATTCCTGACGTTGCCACGAATTGAATCCAGGACCTCTGGGGAAGTGGCAGGCTCACTATCGCTAGACTATGGTGCTGGCATCTATACCGTCATGCTAATAAAATTTTAACTTGAATCCAACAATTATTCTTTCTTCATGAACCCATTTTTATAAGAAATACATATCAGTTACATGAGATCTGGTACTGGGAAACAGAGAAACACTTACTTTGTTTTGGCCTATTTTATTTTATCTGTATTAACATCTGAATTGTGTGCCCCACCAAGCTGGAAAGTACTTTTTTTTCCTTCTAGGAATCTTATACATTTTATACATTTTTTTAATAAAGCAAATCGAGAACAAAATCAAATGGATGATCACATAACTGCCTGCTTTTGCAAGAGGATATAAAACCATTAAAGGAAGTATGAGTATAATGAAGTTGAATTCAATTGAAGTCCTGTACACTGGAATTTAGTGGGCACATTTTGAACAATTTACATAGGTATTGAAAAGAAGGAAGATAACAATATCAATCAGCAAAGTAATGCATTACTACTTGTTTACTTTCACAGTTGAATCATGGCAGCATAATGTAACATAATTGAAACGTGAGAATTCAAGCCTTTTCATTTAAAGATTTGGTAGCTATAGTCTATGTTTCCTTACAAGATGTTTTCATTAATTTTGTTTTTATATCACAGAGAGACTGGACAGCAAGAACTATATGCAGACATAATAATTTAATAAAATATAAGTAATTTATAAAGAACTATTTGACTCTTGCCACTGTAAGTATTACTGATTCATCCGTGGCATCTCTTCCATGAAAGGAATATTGCACAATTCAATGCAATGCATAAATTACTGAACAGACATCCTATTGTAAGTTTACATACAGTATGGTACATTACAAAACTCTATTTACATCACAACCACTAATGTAGCCTCCAGTTTGGAAACCTTTCCACGAGGCAACCCTTATAGCGACAGACCGCCAGATGTGGAGAAAGAAAATCAGTACCGTATATTAAAATCATGAACACTGCCATGCCCTTTCAAGGGTAGAGGATTGGGGAAGAGGAAGGACATTCATGTTTTTAAGAACCGTGATATATATAAGAAAATGATTCCAAATTTAGTATTTCCAAGCAAGTTTAAAGCTTATTCACAAACTAAATCATTTAAATAATTGTCATCTTTGGGTTTGATAGTTTCATTGTTTTCTCCCTAAAAATAACTATCACCACCAATACAGATCCTTATCATTATGAATAAGGATTAAATTTATATGCATTGACAGGCTAGATTGTAACTTCCTAATGGTAGGCAGGTGTGGAATCAATAAATCTGTGATTCTGCTATCATTTTCAATTGATGTTTCAAGTTAAAAACTTGAAGGTCTGAAAATTAAGCTCTTTAACTTTAAAATGTATTCTTTCTATAAAGAGAAAAATGATTATTATAAATAATATTTGAAAATATTAGAATTTGTTTTAATTAAGGAAAAAGTAATATTTTATTAAAATTAGTTACCATTGTGTCGGTAGTATGACGGAAATATTAACATACCGGTAATTATTTTCATGGTAATAGGCTGAAAGGATTTTATTCTACCACCATTTTTGATCCAAACTGAATATAACCTGTCAATGGATATTCATCTATCCTGTTGGGGCTGAATAGTTATGAACTAATGATTTTAAAAAGTTTTGACTATGTAACAAAACTCTCCTCTCTGTTGAATAAGTCGACTTAGATGTGAGGTACCGGTAGACTGAAAACTTTTTTCATTGGTCATGTCTCCAGTTGGACATCTCTGTTTCACTTGGTTTATTATAGAATAAAAATTAAGACTGACTCTACTGAAGTGAAATCAGTTAACATAACATTGATTTATGTATGATAAATATTTAAGAAGTACCGTACCTTAAAATAGATTTTGTTTTTATATCACAGAGAGACTGGACAGCAAGAACTATAGGCAGACATAATAACTTAATAAAATATAAGTAATTTATAAAGAACTCTATTTGACTCTTGCCACTGTGAGTAATACTGATTCATCTGTGGCATCTCTTCCATGAAAGGAATATTGCACAATTCAATGCAATGCATAAATGACTGATCAGGCACCCTATTGTAAGTTTACATACAGTACATTACAATACCCTATTTACATCACAACCACTAATGCTTAGGCTGTGGTTAGGCAGTGTACAACACGATATGCTCCAAGCCCATTAGGTTCCTTGGAACATATCAGTGACACAAATATCACAGTAAACTTTGCACTTGACAAGGAGGTAGTATGAAAGATATAGAGGCTATTTAGAGCACATTCATTGAAGGGATACATGATATTGTGTCATCATTGGAAACTTGCAAGTGAATGAGTTATGAAGCTTCATCCAAACTATTACTGGTACTTATACATGCTGTATATTATTCCAATAGCGGTGATTGGGAGTTAAAAGTGAGGGGGGGCGGGCAATTTTTTTATAGAAAACAAAAAGTACTAGAGGCCTGGGGAATATAATGCTGGATAGACAACAAAATTGAAACAAAATAGCTAAAAAATGGTAAGTTCTTTAATGTTCTCTGAGAAATTTCGACAGAGAAGTAAAGGTTAACAGTTTCCAAACTTAACTGCGGTAATAAGAGGGTTTCTCTGAGGGGGGGAAGGAGAAATTTTGATTCAACACTATACAATAACATTTTCACCAAAAGAACAATTACACACGTGCGCAACTAAAGCTTTTTGTCATTAAATACTAATCGTGCTTTTGCACTCTGCTGCGCTAGTCTCCACTACCTACTGTGGCGCTGAAAAATCGGTTACCTGGATGGATGACATTTTGCGCGTATTTCCACTAAGTATTTTTTATTTAAAGAAATTAAAGGAAATAATTAGGTGATAGCAGGATTTTATGAATTTTTTTTTTAATAATTCCTAGTGTTATGTGGCTAACATGGAATAAAAATTTAAATTTTCTGCACAATGTGAGGGGGCGACTGCCCCCCCATCAACCCCCTAATCACCGCTACTGCATTATTCCAATGTATAATGAACATGTCAAGCACATTAATTCATCTTTCAAGAAGCTTGGACTGTCGTTAGTGTCCTATGACTGAAATTTCTATCTTTATCACAATCATCTGTAGAACCATGCGAAAAAATAACAGATGGTTGGGAGTAAAGAGACGAGCTGCTCAACTAAGCAGTATGTTCCAAGCTGTCAGTGGAGAGGTGGCATAGAATAACATCAACAGATGAATAAGCTTGATGGAACTTTTAAAGGCAGGAAAGATCATAATATGAAGATAAAGTTGAAATTCAAGGGGACAAATTGGAGTGAATGTTCATTTTAAGGAAGAGGAATAGGGAACAGAATAATTTATGAAGGGAAATATTTCAAAAATTTCTTTGAAATCATTTAAGAAAAGACTAGGTAGACAATTGATAGTATAAATGCCACCTGGGTGATAGCTCTAAATGCAGATCACATTATGATTGCTTGCTTGCTTGCTTGCTTGATTAATTGGTAGAAAGTAAAGTGACTAAAGTACCGGTATTAAATTCTTCAAAGAAGAATTGGGCAGCATTTATTTATTAGAGTTTATATACAAGGTACATTTAGAGTGATGCTTTCACAACCCATATTCATAAATATATCTTATAGGTTTGTGCCATGTGAAAGAGGCAAACTATAGCAAATCTCTACATTTTGTAAAGACGTTCTCAGAAGAGAAACATGACTGACTATGACTGTTATAACAACACCAAAAGGATTTAAACACTTGATTATCGCTCTGTTGATGAAATGATACTTTTGTTTGTTACAAGATGGCTTACTAAGCACTATTATATTAAACTGATGTTACGAAATTTGCTCCAAGTCTAATGTGTTACATTGTCATGTCTGTGAGTTGAAGAATAGACATACAAGTTCATCAGAATAATGAAATATGGCAGGTGGAGGGGAAGGAAGATAAATGAAAAAATAAAATCAATTGCAACAGAAGAAAGATAAGGAACAAAACTGAGATGGAGATGAAGAGAGAAGTAAGTCTAAAAACAGTGGTGAGTCTGGAGGGAAGGTGGGGTGGGGGAGAGAAGAAAAGGTGGAAATAATACAAAGTAATAGAAATAAATAATTAACAGGTGCATATTGACAAGGAATATATAACACAGAGTGAACCATCTAGTAATGACAAGAGTACAAATCTGGAAAACCAAAATCTAATAGAGACAGTGAAAGACAGGAAAGAGCTCAATCATTTCTTGAAAGATTATCAAACAGGTATTGCTTAATTGACAGCCAGTTAAAATTATTAGGATCTATGTGTATTTCCACTACTTCTGTATGATCCTAAACCTACTGTGTTTTGTGTGGATAAAAATGAGAACATCGTGGAACACATCATGACTCAAAAATAGGATATAGGCCTACTTAAATATTGCTGACTTGTCTGGCTGGTTGAGATGGATATTTCTTTGGTGTTCACTGATATAAGTCCCAGTGGACCAGCACAGCTATCAGATTTAATACAAATATTTATAAATTTGTTATATGAAGTGCATCAAACAATTTTTGCATGCCATAATCATATAATAAATATGTAATAATAAGTTTTATAACTGTGAACCAGTATTAAGACATAACAGCCACAGTTAAAATCTGTTTTTTGGTCACCAATAATATGCTTTCAGACTACCTCCCAGAAACATAGACTTTTGCAGGAGAAAACTCCTACTGGCATCAACTCCAATTAGATGCTGCTAAGCAGACAAGAGTTGGTGCCTGAAACAGTCAGATAAACTCGTGTAAAAATAACGTCTTTCAAGCAACTATTAGTATCACAAAAGCTTAGGCTCAACATGTTTATGCTAAGCGTCACACAGGCCTCTGACTGCTTCACTCAATTCTTCTCTACCATTTTTCCTGTATTTCTCTCCAGGAGAGTTTAACTTATATTTTGGTAGTTTTGTCACAAGTATATGCACTAAACTGTTCACTCAATTTTTGAGCCTGGCACTGATGGAGATGGGACAGGTGATGTGACTTCTTGCTTGAGTAACATGGGTGTTGAACCCCTCAGCAATGGTGTCAAAGTACCGTCGCTGTTGTCAGGTGTAATGGCAGGAGACATTGACAGGGCAGGGTTAGCAACTGCTATTATATTACCTCCACTTGATGCTATTACCTGTAGAACACAAGAGAATAGTTATATCATTTTGAAACCGAAAATCATTTGTTATAAGAATCATATTCCTATAAAATGATCAGATATTCTGCACTAACATGAATATTTTCTACACATATCAATAATTGAAGGGGTTGTCTAGAATAATGTTGTAAGACTTTTCACAAAGTTCAAAACAAAGTTTTGTATAAGAAAATAAAATAAGAACACTACAGGCTTCATACTAATGCATATATTTGAATGAAGACAGTAGTGCATGAAACAAGGCATATACATATTTGGAGCATGATATAGATGTTGATTTCCATAGGGAACCTGAAATATTTGTTCCAAATGAGTAAATTTATACCATTGGTCCGTTATTGGACATTATAAATTTTCCAGCTATCTCATTCCTGGTTGTCCAGCATTTTGCCCCAGTGTGCCGAGTTGGGCTCATCAGTTGGTAAATAGCTGGCAACCAGGAATGAGTTAGCTAGAAAATTTATAATGTCCAATAACAGACCAACTATATTAGTATTAAGTATTTGCAGCATTCAAAAATGATTGACACTCTCTCTATAACTCCAGAAAAGTAGCAGTTTCAAATGTATGCACAGTGTATGTAGTAAGGCATGCTATAGTGCTGCCTATGGCTACTAGATAATGTTGCTACTACATGCAGATAGAACAGCACTGCTTCATTTGTCCATCATGACTTGAAGATTAAAAAAAAAGAGCTATGCTCAATGAGTTCCCCATTCTTTCAACATTGTGGACAAGCACAAGCGTGTGCAGACATGCCAACAGTTGCTGTGGCTGTACAGCATGGATCCGGCAAAGTTCTTTGATTGTCTAGTCACCATCGACAAGTCATGGGTCTGGCACGACACTCCAGAAGAAAAAAAATCACCAGTCCATATAGTGGAAGCACAATGGGAGCCCTCTTCCCAAGAAGTCATGGCCGAAACTATTTGGATTAAGAAGTTCACCTCGAATGATGAGCTACAGGCAATTGTCCAATATTGACACTGCGATACCCTCAAAGAATGGTTTACTGTGCATATATGGAAACTGTTGGAATAATGTCAAGGTGTATAGACATTGGCAGACAATACATCCAATCATCATCATCATCATCATCATCATCATCATCATCATCATCATCGTCGACCATCTCCAGTTGCCTGAGTGTGGTGTATGAGCCACCTCCATCTTTGTCTGCCCATGAGCCACTGTTCTTTCATAACTTTGTCCCAATCTTGTCGTCTCTCCTCGACTCTTTCTTTACTAGATCGGTTCATTTTTCTCTGGGTTGCCCACTGGTCTTTTTCCTTTTACTTCTGTTTCATATTCCCTTCTTGGAGTCCTGCTTGCACTCATCCTTTCTCTACATGGTTAAACCACTTTAGTCTTGCCTTCTGGATCCTTTGAAGTACAAAGTCTCCTATTTCCACCTCCTCTCAGACTTTTCTGTTCCTGATCTTGTCCTTCCTGGTCTTCTGTATCCTGGTGCATAGGAACATCATTTCTGCAGCTTGGAGTTTTGAGTTGTCTTGTCTCATTAACGTGATAGTTTTCAGCCTGTACTTGGTGGTAAAATTGAGTTGCCTTGCTAATTTGATTGTCCACCTCATACTTTTCAAGGTTGTTTTTTGATACTACCCAAGTAGTTAAATTTTGGAACACTGTCCAGTAGGTATCATTTAGTCTGACTTGTGGTTTGTCATCTCCCCTCTGTATCTTCATCACCACTGTCTTAGTTTTGCTGATATTTAAACTCTCAGCTCCATTTCTGCAGCCTTTCCTCCACATCGATTTAGGTTTCAACCCAGATCACCAAGCCATCTGCAAAGATGAAAGTTTACAATTCCTGGTGCTCCTTACTTTTTTTAGTGCCTTTATTATGACATCCATCATGGTGAGGATGAAATGATATCTACCCAATCAATCAATCAATCAATCAATCAATCAATCAATCAATCAATACTGATCTGCATTTAGGGCAGTCGCCCAGGTGGCAGATTCCCTATCTGTTGCTTTCCTAGCCTTTTCCGAAATGATTTCAAAGAAATTGGAAATTTATTGAACATCTCCCTTGGTAAGTTATTCCAATCCCTAACTCCCCTTCCTATAAATGAATATTTGCCCCAGTTTGTCCTCTTGAATTCCAACTTTATCTTCATATTGTGATCTTTCCTACTTTTATAGATGCCATTCAAACCTATTCGTCTACTAATGTCATTCCACGCCATCTCTCCGCTGACAGCTCGGAACATACCACTTAGTCGAGCAGCTCTTCTTCTTTCTCTCAATTCTTCCCAACCCAAACATTGCAACATTTTTGTAACGCTACTCTTTTGTCGGAAATCACCCAGAACAAATCGAGCTGCTTTTCTTTGGATTTTTTCCAGTTCTTGAATCAGGTAATCCTGGTGAGGGTCCCATACACTGGAACCATACTCTAGTTGGGGTCTTACCAGAGACTTATATGCACTCTCCTTTACATCCTTACTACAACCCCTAAACACCCTCATAACCATGTGCAGAGATCGGTACCCTTTATTTACAATCCCATTTATGTGATTACCCCAGTGAAGATCTTTCCTTATATTAACACCTAGATACTTACAATGATCCCCAAAAGGAACTTTCACCCCATCAACGCAGTAATTAAAACTGAGAGGACTTTTCCTATTTGTAAAACTCACAACCTGACTTTTAGCCCCGTTTATCAACATACCATTGCCTGCTGTCCATCTCACAATATTTTCGAGGTCACGTTGCAGTTGCTCACAATCTTGTAACTTATTTATCACTCTATAGAGAATAACATCATCCGCAAAAAGCCTTACCTCCGATTCCACTCCTTTACTCATATCATTTATATATATATAAGAAAACATAAAGGTCCGATAACACTGCCCTGAGGAACTCCCCTCTCAACTATTACAGGGTCAGACAAAGCTTCACCTACTCTAACTCTCTGAGATCTATTTTCTAGAAATATAGCAACCCATTCAGTCACTCTTTTGTCTAGTCCAATTGCACTCATTTTTGCCAGTAGTCTCCCATGATCCACCCTATCAAATGCTTTAGACATGTCAATCGCGATACAGTCCATTTGACCTCCAGAATCCAAGATATCTGCTATATCTTGCTGGAATCCTACAAGTTGAGCTTCAGTGGAATAACCTTTCTTAAAACCGAATTGCCTTCTATCGAACCAGTTATTAATTTCACAAACATGTCTAATATAATCAGAAAGAATGCCTTCCCAAAGCTTACATACAATGCATGTCAAACTTACTGGCCTGTAATTTTCAGCTTTATGTCTATCACCCTTTCCTTTGTACACAGGGGCTACTATAGCAACTCTCCATTCATCTGGTATAGCTCCTTCGGCCAAACAATAATCAAATAAGTACTTCAGATATGGCACTATATCCCAACCCATTGTCTTTAGTATATCCCCAGAAATCTGATCAATTCCAGCCGCTTTTCTAGTTTTCAACTTTTGTATCTTATTGTAAATGTCATTGTTATCATACGTAAATTTTATTACTTCTTTGGCCTTAGTCTCTTCCTCTATCTCGACATTATCCTTGTAACCAACAATCTTTACATACTGCTGACTGAATACTTCTGCCTTTTGAAGATCCTCACATACACACTCCCCTTGTTCATTAATTATTCCTGGAATGTCCTTCTTGGAACCTGTTTCTGCCTTAAAATACCTGTACATACCCTTCCATTTTTCACTAAAATTTGTATGACTGCCAATTATGCTTGCCATCATGTTATCCTTAGCTGCCTTCTTTGCTAGATTCAATTTTCTAGTAAGTTCCTTCAATTTCTCCTTACTTCCACAGCCATTTCTAACTCTATTTCTTTCCAGTCTGCACCCCGTGTCAGCAGAATTAACCAGTTATTGTTAAAATTCCTGACCCTGCTAGGAATGTGGATTTAACTAATTATTTTAATTTGGATTAATCAAAGTTCAATATGGACCCATAAAATGAAATTCATTTCTCTCTATGGTTTACCTGCTAATACAATACAATGCTTACTGTGAAGAAAATAATTATATGAGTCAAACACTTTTGAATGTTCAGTACTATCTCCTGCCATGGCACAACAGCCCCGAAGAGCCATGGCCTACCAAACGACCGCTGCTAAGCCTGATGGTCTGCAGATTATGAGGTGTTATGCGGTCAGCACGAAAAATCCTCTTGGCCATTATTCTTGGCTTTCTAGACCGGGGCCGCAATCTCACTGTCAGATGGCTCCTCAATTGTAATCACATAGGCAGAGTGGACTTCGAACCAGCCCTCAGATACAGGGAAAAATCCTTGACCTAGCTGGGAATTGAACCCGGGGCCTCTGGGTAAGAGGCAGGAATACTACCCCTACATTGCGGGGCCAGCTGTTCAAGTACTATAATATGATATTTTCCCAGTGAAGACACTATTTATCAAAAGGTGACTTACAACCTTACCTAGGCAGCCATTCAATTGTCTGATATCTGTATCTCATGAGTAGTGTGTGATGTTGAATGGGTGTATTGTCAAAAGTCTGCCTGTGGATGGAAGACTACCTGATCATAGAGAGAGCTCATGAGAAGTATGGTAGGGCCATTTTTTTTGCAATCAACAGCTGAAATTACTTCTCATAAGATCTCTCTATGATCACACGCATACCAGGTATGTAAGGGTGTTTATGGCTCACACCTCAATGCAGTACATGGAATGGGACTAGGTTGAAATACTGTGATTCTTAAAAATATCATCGTGCAACCATTGACAGAAGACACTCTTAAGCAGCATCGTGAAAACGCCAATTGGGAAGTCAAAGTCTGCAACGGGCTCCTTCACAAATTAATTGGCTCCAAATTGGGACCATTTATTACCAGCACACATACAAGAGTATTTCTCAACCAGAGAATATGCATCTGCAATCTGGTGGTGCTCTGTACATGCAAAAATGGTTGATATCACAGTCAGTGAAACATGCTGATTGAATCAAAATAAACTTTTAATCTATTAGGTCGAGTGTAGTACATATAGTACGTTTCAAAGATACGTTAAGTACAGAATAAAAATGGCCAACTGGACACAGTGGGATCCAAACCCACAACCACTCAACTTTGTTGTGTTCAGTACATATAGTACATGTTGAAGAGATGTTAAATACAGAACAAGTGGACATGCTGATTGATCACTGTATGTGAATACCAGTGGACGATCCATACATCGTGTCTGGTATTGCTCCACAATCAATAATAAGAAAGTTGCAACTGAGGTGGAAGCTTGTAAAATCACCTGATATATGCAACAGCCACTGCATGGGCATTAGTTGCCAAGAAGGAGATTAAGATCTAAGAATAGCCTCTTGGCAACCACACCACCAACATAGACCACCCCAGCATCAGCTAGAATCACGAAATGGTCAGCGAGAAGCTTGATGGAAAGCTGCTTCGTGGTTATGATCAGGAAACCTTGAATTGCTTCTTCGCCAGAGTGCCAAGGACAAAGGTAAACTTGTTCAACCAGAGTTTTTGCAAGGACTCGCTATGTGCGTGCAGTGAAGAACAGTCCATACCTCATGTAATGAACTGCTCTAAGTGCCCATATTCCTGCACCATAGATGACTTGATCCACTCAAAACAGTATGCAGTTGATGTGAACAAAGTTTGGTCTGAAGTTCTGTAAACCAAATTTAGTCATGTTCTTGTACATGTTGTATTTGTCATTTTTGGATTTTGTGATGGAGTATAGTATTATTATTCTTTTTGTACCAATATATACTGTTTGTTATAGATGTCTTTGAAACAAGTCTCTATGTCTACTCCTTAGTCTTTTTCTTGATATTGGGTTGGGGATGACGTGAGATGAATTTATATGGCATGTTTTTACAGCCAGGTGAATGTCTTTGAAATGATTAATAATAATAAATTAATTCATTGTCTATGAGTATTATAAGTTGTCATCCTTTTCTCTCATATAAAAGCAGTAAAGTTGCTAAGAGATATGGAATCTTGATATAAATCAGACAAAAATGTGTCAATAAATATTCTCATTGCCTTATTATTTAAAACTAGCAAGATACCCATGCTTCGTTACGGTATTATACTGAAATTTATAATTGAATGCTTAACGTTTTGTATATGATCCGCTGAAATTCGCGATCTGACTCGTTTTCTGAGAGATTATGGCAAAGTTCCTTCCATTTTTCAATCTTTCTTTCCAGCAATCGATTTCATACTTCCCAGGCTACCTCCAGGTATTCCACCCGGTCAGTTGGGTCCCTAAATCTTTGCCATCTTTTCCTATAAGCATTTTTAATATGGATCAAATCCTTGAGGAGATCCGGCGTGGTGTCGTCTTGGGTGCCTCGGCGGTACTGAACCCGTGGCCGGACTGCATTCGTAGTCATTACCTGGCCAGGATCCGTTTCCAGCACGGTACGTACATTTTGACGATGGTCCAGAACATTATTATTATTATTATTATTATTATTATTATTATTATTATTATTATTATTATTATTATTATTATTATTATTATTATTATTATTATTATGGACCTCGCAGCAAGATGCAGGACCTCTACCTGGCAGTAAGTTACATCTGCTGCCATTGTCATTGCTGACAATGTGACCAGCACCATTGTCGCACGTAGGCAAGTGCGTGGGATTTCTGGCAATACGAATGGTATACTTCCGTGCATTATTGACCTTATTATAGAGGTGAACAATTGCATGGTCAATGTCATTCCTATAGGTTATTTCAAATGTGTTTAAAT
Organism: Anabrus simplex; assembly: GCF_040414725.1. Lineage (NCBI taxonomy): Eukaryota > Metazoa > Arthropoda > Insecta > Orthoptera > Tettigoniidae > Anabrus > Anabrus simplex. Next base: position 958,335,401 of record NC_090265.1, on the reverse strand, counting down.
TTTTATTTATATGCCTAACTTTAAGTTCTCCAAAGGAAAAGATGGCTCTTGAAAACAAACACAGGGAAGATTAAAAATGATCGGTTTATGATCAGAATCAAGTACATTATGAACAGTAAAATCAATTGGTCTCAACACCTTTTTCACCCCACCACCGTTAAGTTGATTTACCCCCACTCCCAAACAAGAAGGCATGTTTCTTTATGTTTAAAGGAGATTCCAATACCAATGTTCACATCTGTTACCTTCAGTTTTGAGATATAAGTATCCCCATAAAAAGAATTCACTTTCTTTCACTTCCTTTCACACTCCACTGCCCCCCATTAAGTGAATTTTCCAGAAAAAAATACTTGTTTCTTTATTAGTAAAGGATCTTCTAAATACCAATTACCATGACTTCTTCAGTTTTTTGAGATATGTGTCCTCATAAAAGGAATTCAAACCCTTTTCACCCCCGCTCCCCAAAATGATTTTCCCCCAAAAATGCTTTTTTTCTTTGTTTTTAAAGGAGATCCAAATACCAATTTTCACATCTGTAAGAACTTTAGTTTTTATTAGATGTAAGTATCCTCACACAATTCAATTAATTTTTCAATTCTTTCACACCCCCCCTTCATTGGATTTTCTAAAATCAAAGGAATACATGTTTCTTTACTTTTAAAGCAGATTCCAAATATCAATTTTCATGTCTGCAACATTGTTTGTTTTTGGTATAATAGCATCTTCATACAAATAATTCAAACAATTTTTCAATTCTTGCTCCTCCCCTTTAAGTGGATTTCCGAAAACAAAAAAATTGTATTTCTTTATTTTTAAAGGAGATTCCAAATACTAATTTTCATGTCTGTAACATCTTCAGTTTTTGAGGTATCAGTATCCTAATAAGAATAATTCAACCCAATTTTCAGTCATTTTACCCCCACCCAAATGTTTTTCCAAAAACAAAAAAATGCATGTTTCTTCATTTTTAATAGAGATTATAAATACCATTTTTCACTTCTGTAACATGTTAAGTTTTTGAGATACACTGTAGACATGTTAATTTTAAAATTTCACCCCCTTTTTAGTTCCTCTTAAGTGGAGTTTCTGAAAACAAATCACCTATGTTTCTTTACTTTTACAGGAGATTCCAAATACCAATTTTTACGTCTGTAACATTTTATGTTTCTGATATATACTGTACATATAGTCTTTCTAAAAATTCACCCCATTTGTGACTCCTGTTTAACCCCCAGTAATTGGATTTAAAAAAAAAAAAAAAAAAAAAAAAAGCATGCTTCTTTATTTTTAAAGGAGATTCCAAATATCAATTTTCAGGTCTGTAATATCTTCAGTTTCTGAAAAATAAGTATACTCATTAAAGGCATTCAACCCCTTTTTCAACCCTCTTAGTGGGATTTTCAAAAAACAAAAAAATTTGTGTTTCTTTATTTTTAAAGGAGATTCTAAATACCAATTTTTACATTGGCAGACTTTAAAAGTTTTGAGATATAGATACACTCTTTTGTAAAATTTCTAAAAATTCACCCCATTTGTCACTCCTGTTTAATCCCCGTTGATTGGGTTTTCCAAAAGCAAAACATGCGTATTTCTTTATTTTTAAAGGAGATTCCAAATACCAATTTTCAGGTCTATAATATCTTCATTTTCTGAGATATAAGTATCCTCATCAAAGGCATTCAACCTCGTTTTCACCCCTCCTAGTGGGATTTTACAAAAACAAAAAATTCATGTTTCTTTATTTTTAAAGGAGATTCTAAATACCAATTTTTACATCTGTAGACTTTTAAAGTTTTGAGATATAGATACACTCATTTTAAAAATTAACCCCCCTTTTCACCCCCTTAGCAGTGGAATATCTAAAAATCCTCCCTTAGTGAGCACCTACATTGTAATATAAATGTATCTTCAAAATTTCATTTCTTCATGTCCAGTAGTTTTGGGTGGGTGGGTGGGTACATGTTCTTTTATATATATAGATTTATCAAATATATCATGTTTCTTCTATACCTTACTCTATATCTCGCTCTCCTCATCCATCATTTTCCAGTCTAGGCTCCACTGCCATTCACTGTTCTTAGCCATGTAGGAAAGGTTGATGCTGTATACAGGAAAATAAAGGAGACTTTTGGAGAAAGGAAAACTAGATGTATGAATATTAAGAGCTCAGATGGAAAACCAATTCTGGGGAAAGAACTCAAGGCAGAAAGATGGCAGAAACATATTAAACAATTGTATCAAAGAATAAGAAGAAACAATTGAAGCTGATGAAATGGGAGACACAATTTTGAAGTCACAATTTGACAGAGCTTTGAGAGTCTTAATTAGGAACAAGGCACCTGGAATTGATGACATACCCTCAGAATTATTGGCTGCCTTAGGAGAAACCAGCTTGGGGAGGTGTGTAAGATGTATGATACAAGAAAAGTGCCACCCTATTTTAGACAGAATGTTGTTATACCTATTCCCAAGAAATCAGGTGCTGAAAAGTGTGTTTAGTATCACATGCTTGCAAAATTTTAATATGTATTATTTACAGAAAAATGGAAAGAAAAGTTGAAGCTGAGTTGGGAGAAGATCACTTTGGCTTCAAAAGAAATGTAGGAACACATGAAGCAATCCTGACTTTGCGTCTGATCTTAGCGGATTGAATAAAGAAAGACAAGCCTAGGTATAGGGCATTCGTAGATCTAGGAAAGGTATTCGATAATGTTGATTGGACCAAGCTATTTGAGATTCTGAAGGTGATCAGGATCAGATACCGAGAAAGAAAAATTGTCTACAATCTGTACAAAAATCAGCTGGCAGTGATAAGATTTGAAGGCTATGAAAGAGAAGTAGCAATCCAGAAAGGAGTGAGGCAAGACTGCAGTGTGTACCCTCTTCTTTTCAATGTTTACATAGAACAGGCAATAAAGGAAATCAAAGAGAAATTTGGGAAAAGAATCACATCCAAGGAGAGAAAATCAAAACTGAGATTTGCTGATGATACTGTTATTCTATTGGAGTCTGCTGAGGATTTGGAGATATTGCTGAATGGTATGGAGAGGGAGTATAAGATGAAAATAAATAAATCCAAAACCAAAGTAATGGAGTGCAGTCGAATAAAGTCAGGTGTTACAGGAAATATGAGATTAGGAAATGAAGTCTTAAAGGAAGTAAACAAATATTGTTACTTGGGTAGAAGTAAGGAGGACATTAAATGCAAACTAGCACAAGCAAAGAAGGCCTTTCTTAAGAAAAGAAATTTGCTCACTTTGGACATTGATATAGGAATTAGAAAGACATTTTTGAAGACTTTCATCTGGAGCGTGGCACTGTATGGAGGTAAAACATGGATGATAACTATCTCAGAAAGAAAGAGGATATACGCTTTTGAAATGTGATTTTACCTAAGAATACTGAAAATGAGATGAGTGAATCACACATGAATGGATACTGAATCAAATTGGTGAGAGGAGAATGATTGGGCAAAATTTGACCAGAAGAAGAGACAGAATTATAGGACACACCTTACAACAAGCAGGACTTGCTTAGTTTTTGAGGGAAGTGTAGGCAGTAAAATTTTAGCTTTGATTAATCTCTAATTGATGAATGAGATGTCTGTTACACTATCAATGTCTTTATGGAGTGTAAAACCAACTCCATTCCTCGCCACTGCAGGATTACCATGCCAGTATAATGTATATCCATCCTCTAACATTCTTGTGTTGTACCAGTAACCTTTCCATTTTGTTTCACTTAGCCCTAGGATCTGAATATGTCTACAGGTTGCATTTCTCTGTTAGAGGCATAACGTTTAAGGTTTCAATCCAAAGCTTGTTTCTATGATCAGTTCTTCTTGTGCATCTTGAATGAACGGACATGATGTCATTATTAGTTCCAAGAGTATGACATGAGAATCAGTACAAATAAAAGCAAGACTATATTGATGTTGAGAGGGGAAAGACAAGGAAAGGGTACTGTGAACATTGGAAGTCAGAGTCTGAAAATTGTGGACAGCTTTAAATACCTAGGAAGTGAATTAATGCAAAATGCTACAGTGGACATGGAGATTAGCAGGAGGGTACAGCAGGGCAGTGCACTCTAGCAAAGTGTAAGAAAACTTGTTTGGAGCAAAGAAGTACCAAGAAAAATTAAAGAGATAATGTAAAAAATGTACTATGCTCCTACACTGACTTATGTAGCTGAGAATTGGACTTTGACTAGCAGACAAGAGAGTAGAATTCAAGCCAGTGAGATGAAACTCCTAAGAAGTATGGTAGGAGAAAGAGAGTGAGAAATGAAGGTTAGGAAGGATCTTGGGATAGGAAAGCTAAATGAGAGAATTGAAAAGAATAAACTAAGGTTGTTTGGACATGTAAATAGGATGGAGGAGAATAGAATTCCAAGACAGATGCTGGAGGCAAAGTGCAAGGGCAAGAGAGCAATAGGAAGACCTAGAACAAGGTAGATTGAATCAGTGAAGAGCGGCATAAGAAGACAAATTTAGACTGGGGCAAAATCGTGGAAGAGGAATGGTGGAAGGAAAGAGGAACATGAAGAAGTACCATAAAAACTATGACCCGGCAAGAGCTGGATAAAGGGAAATGATGATGACGATGATAAGACCAGGGTATGAATATAACAGAGTAGATGTAGGATGTAATAGTTATATAGAAATGAAAAGGCTAGCCAAGGATAGGGTGGCATGGAGAACTCCATCAAACCATGCTGATTCTTTCTTGGTTTCTTCTTCTTCTGCCACTTTTCCCACATCCTTGTATATCTTTTACTTCTTAATGCTAAGAGATACATATTCCTGATATAAATAAAATTTTAAAATGTCAAAAATCATAATATTCTTATTGTCTTACTATTTAAAACATAAATTAATCAAAAGGAAAATGTAGTGTGCCGTCATCTCACCTGGACTTTACTATCACGGAACGAATCATGTGAAGATGTGCCCAGAGATCCTGCCTCACTACTACTTGACTCCTTGCTCTGGCTTGCCACCATCTCCTTCACCACTCGCAGGCCCTCATCTAGCAGAGTATCATGCACCAGCTAAGTACAAATTAAAGAGTTCAGTAAGTTATTAACAAAAGTATTCTAGATAAAGCTATAATTAGCTAATATTTTAAAGGAAGTTCACCAAATGCGGAAACACTACTAAGTCTGTATCACCCATAGAACATACTGTGAGAATGACCGTCAGTATTAGGCTTTAAAAACATTACTACCAAAAATAGATTTCTTGGTGTAACAGTAATGAGAGGGTTTGAAAGTCATGTTTATATTATTAACAAAAGTTGGAGAAACATTATTATTAAACTTGTCAAATGAAAAAATTCTGTGGAAGAAAAATGAAAGCCAACTGTTTAAGATTAGGGTTTTGCTGTTTCACCAATTTCATTTTGATGAAATGTTTTAATTATATATCGCTGAGGGAAACATTTACTTGGTCATGGGTATGAAATGTAATTTTAATATTTTATTATTTAAATCATTTTAAATATATATGAGCCTAAATAGGATAGAGGGGCTGCCTGGCCGAGGCGGTAAAGGTGTGCTCGGTTCACCCGGAAGGATGTGGGTTTGAATCCCTGTCAGGAAGTCGTAAAAATTTAAGAAACGAGATTTCCACTTCTGGAGGTGCATTCGGCCCTGAGGTTCACTCAGCCTACACCAAAAATGAGTACCAGGTTAATTCCTGGGGGCAAAGGTGGCCGGGCGTAGAGCTAACCACTCTACCCCATCACGTGCCGCGGTTAACAATGGTGGAAGCCTTTGCCTTCCACTCCTCCAAGGGCCTTCATGGCCTGCACGGAGGTGTCTTTGTCTTGTCTAAATAGGATAGACGTATCATGTTATGTTGGATTATCATAGACACTCTTTTCATTTTGGTGTCAGAGTTACAATGAAACATTTTTTATAATTAAGATACAAGCTTTTTAAAGTCAAATTTAAATAACTGATCATTTGAACACGGACTAGTTTTTAAGCTTGATTGTGATTCTATATAAATTACATTTAGTCCATGAGGCACATAATAGGCCATTTGGACAATATTAAGATAAAAGTAAGATTCAAAATAAGGAAAATGAGAAGCATCTTAAGCATTCCCTTCAAAACGGAATTGTTTTCAAGGCAGAAATAGATCAGTGAGAGTGTCAAGGAAATATGTGGCAGTTGCTAATAGAGTGTTTCTCTTTAGTATATGCCACATGAACAGTCTTATGCACAATTCTTATTCTTCGTACATTTGTCATTGTAGAATGTTTTTTTTAGTTTGCATTTTGAATAACAAATACTCTACATGATCTGATGATGATAAAGTCTTAATGATTGAGCAAGTTGGTTGTGTGGTTCAAGTTGCATAGCTGTGAGCTTACACTTGAGAGACGGTGGGTTTACAGCTGCTACCTTCCCAGTTCTAGCCCTTTCCCATCCTTGCATTGCAAAGAACCTTCTATGTGTTAGTGTGACATTAAACTGCTAAGAAGTCCAAATAATAGATTTCTGTATTCTTGAAAAGTCTGAGGAAAACTAAGAAACCAGCGATTTAAGTGGTGTGATCTCTCTTAGAAGAGGAAGGGAATAATACTGTTTAAGGAATATCTCATTTTAAGATGGGTAGAAAAGTCACCGTGAGAGGAAATGTAAAATAAAATTGAAATACTGTCTAAGTCCTTGGTTCATAGAAGCATGATGAGACACTGCATTGCCAGACACCATAAAAGGGTTTTCTATACCCCAGAACTTAAACGAAACTGGTCTCATTGTATATGAAGAAATTTACATGTTGACAGATAATGACAGTACTTGAATATTTGATGTAATTACCTACAAAGTTAACACCATAAGCTACACAACAGATCCAACAATTTACTAGCCAACTTAATGATGTACAGTGGAAATATTCATTAAATGTGGTTTGAGAGGAAAATTTCACCATTTCACCTTCATCATTCATCCCAATTTTTGGATCCTCATGCTCTAAGAGATTCTGAACTTGGACATAATAATGTTATTTGTTTTGCGTCCCACTAACTACTTTTATAGTTTTTGGAGACACCAAGATGCCGGAATGTCATCCCGCAGAAGTTTTTTACGTGCTGATATATCTACCAAAATGGGACTGACATATCTGAGCACATTACAATACTGAGCCAGGGTTGAACCTGTCAATTTGGGGTCAGAAACCCAGTGCCTTAGCCATCTCAGCCATTCAGCCCAGCAAAGTTGGACATCAACTGGTGCTCAGGTCCAGGAAAGCACCTGGCCATAACATAAGATAACTGCTCCTTTTTCCATTATCTTGTCTTGACTATCCCCCTTCCTCCCCAAACTCACAGCAGCATCTACTTTTCAATAATGGTCACCACCATTAGTAGTTTATTTTCTATTGATGAAAGCTGTAGTCAAAAATGTTGGATTCGTGTGTTGTACGGTAAGTTGCTACTCTCCACCTATTTCCTATGCGTATGTATTTCACTCTTGTTAGTTTTCTTAGCTGAGCATTTCAATAATTTTATTATGATCATGAATTCTCATGAAAGAAAAAGTTCTGGTAGCAGATTTGTAGGAATTAAACAGATGAGAGAATAATAATAATAATAATAATAATTAGGAGAAATCATAACTTATAATCTTAATGAGAAACCAGCTTGGCATAATGGAATAAATAAATTAAACAAACAAGACTAAAAAACTTATCGATAGCAGCAAAATTAAGACGATATAAAACAGTAACACAGTCAGAAATAACTTATGCTAGTGAAACGATTTTTAAAACTACTAATATAGCTGAAACAGACAAAATACTTAAGGCAGAAAGAAGAATATTTAGAACATGCATAAATAAACAGTATCAAATTAATGGACAATGGAGAATAGCATAAAATAAAACAGTTTATAAGGAAACTGAACCAGTATTGAGCAAGATTAGGGAAAAAATGTATTTCATTTTTTGGACATCTTATCAGAACACCTGACACCACAATTAACAGAAGAATAATTAAAAAATTATGGAAAGCAAGACCAAGATTAAATGGATCATGGAAATTAAGGAGGATATTAAAGAACTACAAATAACAATAGATGATCTCAAAAACAAAACAGAAAAATTAAGATACTTCAAGAGACGCACACCAGGCTACAGACCAAGATCAATAGAAGGTCTAATGGGAGGGTATTTTCGACAGAACAAAGTAAGACAGCATCTCTCCTAATGAAAAAATATTGGGCTGATAGGAAATCGAGAAATCCTTTGTATAATTGACTGGTTCAATGTAGGCCATAAAATGTAAAATAAAATAATAATTTTAATATACTTTAAAAGTACATGATATACAACATCAAAGTGTAATTTACTTGAAATAACATGAATACTTCTGCTATTGATGCTTTAAAGTCAGGCGTTCCTACTGAAAATGCTCACAAGACTTAACTACAGAAACAATCGGTGATGGGGAAAGTACAAGGTAAACCTAAATGGGGCTGAATTACAGTTAGTACCTGAGAAATATTTTACTCCAATACAAATTTATTTTTCAACAAGTAAGTAGTAAAATTACTATTACAATTACTTCACAGAATGTCAGTCTTAAGTAAATTACTGACATTTTTTCCAAAGACCAAAGTCCACAAGTAAAAAGATATTAGGCCCTACTTTTAGAGTTGAGACATTAAGTGGCTATCATCACTAAGTGAGACTACCTTGGAACTATCAACATTACTTTTACTCATAACATTTATTTTATTTAGTGACTTCTAGCATTTTAAAAAATTGCTATTTACTTTGAAAAAGAATTGTTCTTGAAATTCTTATGGTTAAGCCTTGACCCCATCGAGGAAAGTACATATTTGCATTTTCTGAAAAGACACTCTACCGGTGTACTTGAAGGAATATCTGTTTAATTTTAAGAGCAGCCCCAGTGATGGATATTGTAGGTTAAGTTTGATATCTTTGGAAATACTAAGGAGGTAAGAAAGCACCTCATCCAGCACTGATGAAACTACTGATTCTGCTGTAGTAGAACTGAAAAATGTAACTTCATCATCACTTAATCTTTTCCATTTCTGCTTCCTTGCAAAGTATTTTGATTACTATAATGTAACAATTACAATTTTATATCAAAAAGTAAATTACAAATAAAAATTACATTTAATGAAAAGTAACAATTAGAAAGAAAAACATTACTGGAAGAGTATTCATTATAGGTAATTCGATTACTTGTACTCAGTTACTGGAAACAATGAAATGATAATGACACATGCAGTGTTTAAGACTCAGAGTTTTTAACTACCTACCGCTATTGTTTAAGTTATGAAATTTTTTTATTATTTAGCAGATATTAAATTGTAATCAGTGTTCAGTAATAATGTCACATCCTGAAGGTACTCTATATACATGGTTACAAACATAGTTAACCATGGACTTTTTGATTGATATTTTTTAACTTAACAGAAGCTACACCCACCAATGCCAGTGTTTACCCTTAGTACAACAATTGCCACCAACATTACTTGATGTATCATGCATAGTGGTAGTGCTACATTTCAATATCTAAAGCCAATGCACCTGTCAGTTCAACTCTACATACCGGTACAGCTTACAGAAGAGGGAATGTGACTTACCCAGGAGAAATTTCTACCACTAATTCAAAATTACAAGGAGGGGCTTGAACTTAAACTTCAAGACACAATGCAATTCATAGAGGAGTAATTATTTCTCTAGCTTTTCATAAATTGAGATTAAAAGAAATATTAAATTATTACAGACATTAAAATAACATTGTATCGATATTCATATTGTGTTTCAAGAAAATAATTATACTGTACATACTGTCATTATAGAAATTCACTGCTTTAGTTTATTTTCTTACCACTAATTTTGTATGAGCTTTCTGGAGTTAGGATCTCTTTATGTTAACTTCTTGCTATGGTGCTGGTTTACTATGGAAATACATGGAGAAACAGCAAAAAGTTACCGCAGTATGCAGGGGACGCAGGAGAACAGAATGCCTGCATTTCATTGCTAGACTCACCAGTAAGCTGTAGCAGCATGGGCGGGCATACAGTTCCATTACGGTAGGTCTAAATTATTGAGTTAATAATGAATGAAGTTGAAAACTATTGTAGATCTTACCTTTCATCAAAGCACCTGTTAAAAATTTGTCCATTGTTCTTGATACAAAGGTTGCATCATATCTCTGCCTCTGAAATTTTGTGTTTCAGCCGTCTGATTTCATTCTCCAGGGCTTCAGGAGTGTATGGATTGTTCTTGTACACTTTTTGTTTTAAGGTTCCCCACAAATAAAAATCACAGCCCCATAATCGGGGGGAATGAAGGACCCAAATCCATGACTAATTATACGCTCATTACTTTTTCTTTTTTTGCTAGTGGCTTTATGTGTCACCGAAACAGGTAGGTCTTATGGCAATGATTGGATAGGAAAGGCTTAGGAGTTGGAAGGAAGCAGCCATGGCCTTAATTAAGGTACAGCCCCAGCATTTGCCTGGTGTGAAAATGGGAAACCACGGAAAACCATCTTCAGGGCTGCCGACAGTGGGATTCGAACCCACTATTTCCCGGATGCAAGCTCACAGCCGCGTGCCTCTAACCGCTCGGTCAACTCGCCCAGTCTTTTTTTTTTTTTTTTTGTGAAACAGACCCTGTTTTTTGTAATTTCCTGAATAGATCATGTATTGTCTCTGACAGTGCCATAGACACAACATAGAAATTTGCAAACCATTCTGTCATACAATTTTTTTCTTTAGGAGAAATGTCTCAACTAGAAATATCCATTGTACAATACCATACTGAGAGCTAACACAAATAGTGTTTGACACTAATAACGTGAGCTCACCAAGAACTCCGCTCATAAACTAAACATTGATTCCGTACTCTTATCAGTAACCATGCTTGCTGTGCTGTCTGTCCACGCATTCTATCCCCGTCACTTGGGGACAAAGCAAGCATTTCTACAGTCTAACTGCATGGCAGGACCAGCTAAAGTGCTGATAACTTTCCTCTGCCCCTATCTACAATCAGATTATTTAGCCACTTTTAGCCCTTTTGTTGGATGTATCACATTTGCTTTCATCAAGATAAGGCTTCTCTCATCATTTTCTCATTCTTCTTCATCATCATTAAGTAAATTATTTTGTTTTGGTATCTGATTCTGTCGTTGTGATGTCAGCTGTCGTATAAAGAGCTAATGACTTTACCTGGAACAAGAGTGGTAAAAATCAGGGAGAACCAACTTTGTGTCGGAATGCATTTCCTTCACAAATCAATTTTGGTTTGAATTGGAAACTTGACTTGGATTAGATTGTTACTTACAAAGAGAGTACGGTATATGTTTCTGCTACAAACTTACTTGCTGTTTTAAGTTGATTTTGATCATTCATGGACAATTTAAAAATGATGAATGTATTTTTTCATGATGCAATGTTATTACAGTAAAACTTTCTCAAAGTGGAACTTGAATAAAGCAGAAACTTGTCCACTACAGAATTTTTTCTTGGTCCTGGTGAAGCTTATGGCATTATAATGTTCTTACTTTTGTATAATGCAGAACATTCTTGACATGGAAACAGAAACAAATAATGAAAGAATTCTTTAAAATCTACTTGCACAATGTAGAAAAGTTAGGAACTGATGTAGTCCTCATGCAATATTTCTGGATTTCTGGTGGTGGTATGATCAATGTCATTGTTTGGAGAAAATGATGCATGTGTTTGGACACCCGTGCCATCAGTATACCTGCCATTCTATTTCTTTACTGGGACACTTCAGGAATTTTCATGAAGGAAATACTAGTAATCTTGTCTTCTAAGATAAACAGGTACAGTAGCGAAAAAGGGAAACTGACCAAGGCTCTAATTAATGAGATTTTCAGAATAGATCATTAATGAAGATAAGGAAGCATGCCTACTGTCAAACAGTTGGCTACTATATTTGCAAAAGTGAAGGCAAACTGAACATCATGTCTAAATCTTACGTGACATTATCGCTAAATGAAAAAGGTTGAAAATTAATTGGAACCAAGGAAAAAGGACAAACTCTCGGTATGGCAAATAACGTTCCGGTTCAAGTGTGGAAAAACACAAATTTACAACATGCATAAAAAGAAATTAAAATAATGAATGAGAGGACCCAAGTGAATAGTCAAATGGAAAGGAAGGCGAAGATCACTGGTAACGAGGAAATCAATGAAGCAGTGTGGGAGTGGTTCACCTCTGCCCGGTCAAATAACATGTTCATCTTCGAATTGGAGCCCTCACTGTAGCCTGATCTCTCAGAAATTATGAGTTCAAAGCAACCACGGGATGGCTCAGCATTTTCAAGAAGAGGCACAATATTGTCTGGAATCAAGTTTGTGGCAAATCGAGAATGTAAATGAAAGTGTAGCGATGATTGGAAATCAAAACTGATACATTTTATTTCAGAATACAAATGTATAAATATTTTCAAAGCAGATAAAACAGTATTGTTCTTTTGGTTATTACTAACAAAGTCCTCCGCTGCTAAGGGACAAATGTGTGTTGGGGTAAAATGGTCTAAGGAAAGATTGACACTGTTACTGTTTGGCAATATGGAAAGAGAATTAGAAAAACCTCTTGTGATTAGGAAGGCAAGCAAAACAGAGATTTCAAGAACCTGAAAATCGATAGGCTTCCAAAGTCTCTCTCAGTGCATGGGCAAGTAGCCTACTCAGTGGCCTTCATGGTATGCACTAGCCATGCGTCTCGGTAGGTGTGCTATTTACCAACTGATGAGCCCAACTTAGCACACTGGGGCGAAACTCTGGCAACCAGGAATGAGTCAGCTGGAAAATTTATAATGTCCAATAACGGACCAACTTTATTGGTATTATTCCAGTGGTTTGGCGAAACAATAATAGTGCTTGGATGACTTCTACTTTAATGGAAGAGAGGTTGAATGGAATAAACGCAAAAATGAAAAAGGAAAATTGAAAGGTTATTCTTTTCTGTGACAAAGCCACTAGCCACCCAAACATAACTTTGTCAAACGTGAAACAGTTCTGGTTCACACCAAATACAAGTGTCTTACAGTCAAATCATACTGCAAGCATTTTTTAATGTAATCTTTGATCGTGCATACAGACTTATGCCCCAACCCTGTATTTAACATCAAGCACCCTTGTGCTGGTTTTGATCTCCTGCAACGAACTTGGGTAACCCTGAATACAATCTGAAAAAACCACAGATGATGTGGTTTGCTGCTTTATAAGAGAGATATGTAAACTTCCCCAACTGTGACTGTGATGCAACAAATCAAATTATCCACCATATTGTAACACAATGTGCGAGGAGAGTTTAGTCGGGATCACTGGAGGACTTCATTGTAATGTCTACACAGGCCATACAGCGGCTGGACAAACTGGACATGTGGCTGTGTGAAATCTGTACGGCTAAGCTGCTTGCTCCAATTCTTGTATACCTATATATATATATATATATATACACAGTATATAAGTAAATAGTGTATTACTTTTTTGATTATAATAATAACAATTTTATGATCACCTTCAATGAACAACGAAAGGCTAAGAGGAGTTTTGATTTAATCTCCAAATTGAAATATACCACCAATTGGTTGGGAGAGATGCGATGGGATCTACAAAGACCAAAGATCGCAGATGGCATAATAAATAACAGGGTGGCATTCCGGTGACAGATCCCTTCTGCGGATTTTTCGCTTTTGCAAATTTGACATCAACCTCTGAGAGCGTTATTGGAGGAACAGAGATACTTCAAAATAAAGAGACATGAGATTTCCACCTTTCCAATATGTAATATAATCATGTTAGAGATTAAATTACATTAATGTCAAAAATATTCGTAGGACATATTTAATCTCTCTGAGAGATCATCAACCACTTATTTCCAGTATAATGTTCTGTAGGCCTACTTTAATTTTGGAAATGTCATATGTAGAGAAAAGCTTCATCCCACTTCACGCTTTTGATTTCATAGCTCCACTACAGCCTACTGCATCAGTTAGTCAGACTTAGAGAGAGGAATCTGACTGATTCATTGTATCTGTTAGTTGTTTATACGTAAGAACAACAATAACTGAAATTGACCCTTCTTGTCCCCTTTGATCTAGCCGATATTAAAAAAAAAAATCAAACCCCATGGCACTACAGCCCTTGAAGGGTCTTAACCTACCCAGTGACCGCTGCTCAGCCCGAAGACCTGCAGATTACGAGGTGTCATGTGGTCAGAACGACAAATCCTCTTGGCCGTTATTCTTGGCTTGTTAGACAGGGGCCGGTATCTCACCGTCAGATAGTTCCTCAATGCTAACCACGTAAGCTGAGTGGACCTCGAACCAGCCCTCAGGTCCAGGTAAAAATCCCTGACCTGGCCGGGAATCAAACCCGGGGCCTCCGTGTAAGAGGCAGGCACGCTATTCCTACACCACGGGGCTGACTGATCTAGTCAATATACAGATGTGAATTCAAAAGAAGGATGGAAGAAAATCCCAGAGCAGAGAGGTCAGAGCATACTTAATAATAACTACAATAATAATTTCCAGTAAAATATATTGCAATAATTTTATTACATATGGAACTGTATTGTATTTATAGATATTTCCAAAAAATTATAACAACATTATTTATTAATTTATAATTCATGAATTGACATTGCTCTTGTGTCAGAAGTATGTTCAAGCCCCAATAATTTCATATTGATCACTCATCTACATTGTAATGTTTTACCTGTTTCCAGGCCTTGCTTTGTAGGTTGAGCCAGTCCTAAATACTTAAAAAAAAAGAAAATTATATTTACAGTCACACCATTCATTTCCCAGTTCTGGTTCTGGTAGGCAGCTGTTGGCTATAGACATAGAGAACATTAGTAATATATCATTGCAATATACTATATATCACCAAGCACAGACAATAGGTTACCTTACCACTATGTATGATGACACTTTAAGACTAACACAAATGTCTTGCTTTTTTATGAATTATGTGTACACTGTGAAGATAATTCCACAGAGTAGTCAGCTGATAATGTAACTTCTTTTTTTGGCCAACTGTATCAACTGATTCCAAATGAATAATGATAGGGAGCTATCTTGGCAGAAGATAAAACTCAAATATGTTATTTAAGAAATATGTTCTCTTTGGATCAATAATTCTAATTCTAAGATGGACGTGGTCTGTCCTACCGTCCGTCTTGCCTGCACAGTTCTAAAATGACAGGTATGACAGAACATGGAAGAGGACAGACTTGCAGACAGTTTTCGTGAGTTGTGTTAGAGTAACTTTTAATTTACACCACTGTAACATTAGCTTTGATATAAAAAGCTGAAATGAAAAGGTCACATTGACATTTTCTTTACCTGGTAACATGCCCTAGCAACCAGAAGTTACGAAGATCTGAAACTGTCCATTGCAATTTCAGCCCAGTCTTTGAGAGTAATAATTCCTGAAACCTGTGCTGCAAGATATTGTATAAAGTACTTAAAAAAAAAAAAAAAAAAAAAAAAAAAACAGTTTCTCAAACTATGTAGAATTTATTTATAACTTATCTGTAAAAGGTAAAAAAAAAAAAAATTAAAAATTATGATCTTTGAAAATATAAAACTACATTATATTTAATGCAAACTTACAGTACAATATAACAGAATGATATACAGAGATAACCAAAAGTATTCAGACACCGCACAATTCTTAGGTTATTATTATTATTATTATTATTATTATTATTATTATTATTATTATTATTATTATTATTATTATTATTAAAATCAGGCAGTCATATCAACATTCAAAAGTTCACTTTAAAACCGGTTTTTGGACATTAAGGTCCATCATCAGTGATTAAAACTTATTTAAAACATACTAATCCACATAGGTGTGTCGTCAAGATAAAATGGAGCCCGGATGAAATAAAACTAAAAATAAAGAAGAAATGAATGATGGAGTGTGTTAAACTAAACGCTAGACCTTAAAAAGTTGTTTTATGATATTTATTTAGCTTATGGTACAAAGTGCACACAAATTAAGTAACATGTGAAAGGAACAAATAATTTACAAAATAGAATAAATATAAAAAAGTCAAGTTAAAACATAAAGTAGAAATCGAGAGAGATACATACAATACAGAAAAATAGAGAGAAAAAGTACAAAAATACAAAAATGATATAAAATATAAGTAAATACATAAATTAACAAGTGAAAAATGAAAACTAAACTAGGATGTCCAGTTTTATGATAAAATATACCGTTAGAAGGGATGGCTGGACATTCTGTTGAAGTTGTTAGGCAGGTACTGAACAGACATTCAGCTCCGATCACAGAGACTTGACCTTGCATCATCTCAAGGTTGTAAACAGTATGATATTAGTAGTGGTTTAATTTAAAATCTTGTCAGGTTCTATTTTCTATGCCATATATATTTCAATATTTTCATGGGGTGTTTAATTATGCACCATAGTTACCTTCATGTCTTTCTCAGTGCCTTGAAAATTGTGATTTTTAATATAAACATGTTCTGCAAAAGATGAATATCTTTCGTGTTTTAAAGCCTTAAAATTTTCTTGGTCTGTCAGTCCAGTCATTCCTATCAGAAGTATATAGGTTCACTTGTAATGACTGCAAAATATAGTCTCACTTGTAATGACTTTAGAATGATTTACATACATGATTACACACTCTGTCATTTGTTCCTTCTTTATTTTTACAGTTTTATTTCATCTGGCCTCCATTTTATCTTGATGACACACCTTTGTGGATTAGTATGTTTGAAATAAGTTTTTAATAATAATAATAATAATAATAATAATAATAATAATAATAATAATAATAATAATAATAATAATAATAATAATAATAATAATAATCCCGTGGGGGTTTCAGCCTGTTCCTCTATCGGGCGCGTCCCAGGTGGCGGATCGGGAGGCTCGCCGGACTTGTCCGGAGGGTTTGAGGGAAATAAAATACCTCTCGTGGACCAAAAACAGGCACAGCTCGCGAACATCTTCAGCAACCTCTGAAGCTCACTACTTCAGTTGTAACCATGACACTGACATAGATCGATGTCCCCAATACTTTTAACTTGATAGCATGATGGAATCAACCTACACTATAACTACCCCAGGCCCTAGTAGACATACTAGTTTTTCTTGGTCATCAGATTCTGGGGGACCGAGAACATCATGCGGGAATGTATCGGAGCTTCCCAAATCTCTTCGCCCAAAATGCAAAACTTTCTTTGGTAGTCTAAACATCAAGACACTTCGGAAAACTGGGAAGTTAAAACAATTAACAGACATGTTAGATAACTTAAACATCCAAATTTTAGCACTTCAGGAAACCAGATACATGGATGAAAATCATTTTGACTCAGGAAATTATAGAATTTACAAAGGCAAGCCAGCAATCTCCCTTCATAAGAGACCATTACAATTTGGCACAGGATTCGCTGTAAGAAGAAACATTGTAAACTCAGTACTTAACTTTTCTTCGCCTTCTGAAAGAATTTCAACACTATCCATTAAATCAGGAAACAAAGCTTATACATTAATGAATGCGCATGCAGCCACCAATAACTACAATCAAAAAGATCCACAAATGGTGGAAGACTTCTGGGAAATGCTAGAAGAAACTACAGCCACAATTCCAAATCATCATATAAAAATTCTATTAGGAGATTTCAATGCCCAAATTGGTAGGGAAAAGAAATTTAGGACCATTGTAGGACTATACCCAGCGCACAATAGAACTAATAAAAATGGAGAAAGATTAATTGATTTTTGCAAAAATTTTGATCTCAAATTAATGTCAGCACATTTCCGGGTGCTTCCACACAAGAAAACAACCTGGAGATCCCCAAATTTTCACTTGGGAGAATTTCAACTAGATCATGTGGCTATTTCCAAGAAAAATCAAAAAGAAATTATGAATGTTAAAGTTAAAAAAGGGATTATTGACTCTGACCACCATCTATCCTTAATCAAGGTCAAATTTTAACCAAACAGGTCCAAACCCAGAATAACAAAAAACCTGCGTGTCGATCCGGAATTTCTTAAACAGAACACTAGTACTTTCATTGAAAGTATTCCTACTCACAATCCTTCGAACTGGTTAGAACTCAAATACTTTTGAAGGCTTCTTGAAATGTTGGCACACCACCCAGGAAACGCAAACATAGGTGGTGGAATGAAACCTGCGACAAGGCCATAAACTTTAGAACTAAAGCCTGGCAGAATTGGAATTCTCATAAAACTGAACAAACCTGGCAGGAATTCACCAAAATACAGAAACAAACATAAAAAATTATCAGGTCTGAAAAACGCAAATACGAACACTACAGATTGGCAGAAAATGAACAAGATTTTACAAAAAACAATACACAAAACTTCTACAAAACTTTCAGAGAAGAATTATCAAATTATCAGGCACCTGGTCTTTGCTTCAAATGCCCAGATGGGACATTGGAAATGAATAATCAAGAGAACTGCAAACTTCTAGCAGCTTATTTCCAGGATCTTTTAAACTGTGAATCCCCTAAAGAACAACTCACCTTTGAAAACCCCTTATCTAATCAAGATTCAGAACCCCCAACACTGGAAGAAGTCAAAGAAATAATCCATGGACTCAAAAATAATAAAGCCTTGGGGGAAGATGGGGAAGATTGCCGAAATGCTGAAGATAGGAGGTGACAGCGTAGCCTGGAAAATCCACTCGATTCTTGAGAACATCTGGATCACTGAAGAAATTCTGGAAGATTGGAAATGCGCGCTAATCCATCCACTACACAAGAAAGGGGATAAAACGAACATCAATAATTATAGAGGACTTAGCTTGATACCAGTTGCTTACAAAATTTTTTCCAAAGCCTTGCTCACTAGACTTGAGAAACAAACAGACCATCTAATTGGTGAATATCAGGCAGGTTTCCGAAAAGGAAGATCTTGTACAGAACAAATCCTTAATCTCAAAACTATTCTCCAAATGTGCAAAACCAGACAAACAGTCATTACTTTTGCAGATTTCAGAAAAGCATATGACTCTATAGACCGTCAAACACTTTTCAATACTCTAGAAGAATTTCAAGTGGATAAAAAAAAACAAGAGAATTAATCAAACAAACATTAACTGGCAC
Source organism: Anabrus simplex (assembly GCF_040414725.1). NCBI lineage: Eukaryota > Metazoa > Arthropoda > Insecta > Orthoptera > Tettigoniidae > Anabrus > Anabrus simplex. Next base: position 958,316,264 of record NC_090265.1, on the reverse strand, counting down.
AACTTCAAAAGTTAAATTCCTAGGCGAAATATCTGAGCCTTTTCCTGTTAACACCGGGGTCCGTCAAGGGGATGGTTTATCGCCGTTACTGTTTAACTTGGTACTTGAGAAAGTAATCAGGACCTGGAAAAAAGAAACTAAAGGAATAACCCTTGGAAGACTACGTAAAGACAGAATTCACGTGCAATGTCTGGCCTTTGCTGATGACATAGCAATCCTTTCCAATAATAGGCATGAAGCAATTCATTCCATTGAAAAACTGCATGAAATTGCCATCAAAACGGGACTTCAAAATTTCATATGAGAAAACTCAGTACATGGAAGGAGCCTCACGATACTTAGATGGACAACCTATGATAACTAAATTTGGCAAAATTGTTTAAGTGAACCAATTTAAATATTTGGGAGAAATTATTCAGCCCTCTGGTTTAAACAGCGAAGCAAATAAAGAAATAATTTCCAAATTACAGAAAGCATACAGGATCACTTGGAACAGGTATAATAAAAAATCAATATCTCGGAATGCAAAACTTAGACACTATAATACAGTGATCAAACCTGAAGTGTTATATGCCTCAGAAACCTTAATCATTGGTGGTGGATCTTTAACCAAAGACATTGAGAAACAAGAAAGGAAAAATTTACGAAAATTTTTTGGCCCTGTTTGTATAGATGGAATATGAAGAAAAAAATCATCCCAGGAGATATATTGTCATTCTGAAAAAATTTCTCACACTTTTCGGAAAAGACGATTGAAATTTTATGGACACATTATCAGAATGAACACTAACAGGCTAACTAAAAGAATTTTCAACCTGGCCCTTTCGTCTAAAACCAAGAACAGCTGGCTTCGTGAAATTGAAACAGATCTCCAGGAAATCAACATCTCAGAAGACATTATACAGGACAGATGTAAATTCAGAACCAAAATCGACAATCACCACTTTGAAGACAAACCCAACACCAGAGCTACTATAACTTAGACAGAAGAACGAAGGAAGAAGCTCAGCGAGAGGATGAAGAGATTTTGGGAGGAAAAGAAGGCCAACACATCAGCTAAGCAAGTTCAACCGTGCTCCTGAGTAGCGCATAACAATGTAAAATAATAATAATAATAATAATAATAATAATAATAATAATAATAATAATAATAATAATAATAATAATAATAATAATAATAAGAAGAAGAAGAAGAAGAAGAAGAAGAAGAAGTAGACATTGAATTTATATGCTGTATAAATCACCAATATAAGCATGCAATTATGCTACAAGAAGTGGTGAAATACGCATTTAAGTATGCACTTATTTTCATGTTATTAAATACTTGTATGAAATCCAAACGTAACATTCCTTTACTAGACTTGAGATTCACGGACACCAATATACAAAATAATTATCACGAATAAGCAACTGAATGAAAAACAAAAAAATCAACCTACTTACAGTTGCGGCTGTTCCTCTAGCACAAACAATCTATGCATAGTTTGTGAGACGTATTAATCTATCAGTGTTCACTGTTAAAACAATATGCACATGTCTGCTAGATAAAACACAGTGTGTTAATAAAAAAAAAAAAAACATGAAAAAGCAAAACGTGAAGAAATACACTTAAATACACATTCCTCTTTCATTTTACACTGCACAACCTACTTTTCTCATCAATAATTTGCTTTGCAGTACACTACAACAGTCTTCTTCAAGTTTTCTGGTATAAATCTGTGGCGTTTGTCTGTTAAAATTAGCTCCAATGTGAAGAATGATCTCTCTACATGAATTTGGGACCAGGTGTAAGTGTTAAACATTCTGGTAGATCCACATTATCAGTATCAGCCAAATATTTGTTTATAGCTACCATGATGTCATAGCCTGGAGTTTGTTTAAGGACATGTCCAAGGTTTCCAGCAATACCTTCTAGTTCCTGCTTCACGTTCTTCATAATGTCCAGCGAATCACAAAGACACAACCTATGTATTTCTAACTTCATGACTGATTTTGGTGTGACTTGATAAGTGCCAGTTCTCATTAAACTGTTTCATTGCCAAAAGAGTTCACAGCATTAATTACTTTATATTTTATTGATGACTGCTTGTAAAACAGTTAAAATATGCACAATAAAAGTCGAAAACACAATAAATAAACAATTTGATTTGTATGCACTAATCTCAAATATATGCACTATTAAACTTAATAATTAATCCAATTTCACCTTCAGATGCACTTTCTTGTCGGTTTTGGAGGTCTACATATCAGCAAACAAAATATGCATTTGCATAGAAATTCTATGTCTTATTATAACTTAGGTCATTTAGTCGTAAAGTGACATATATATGTAAGCTTGAACACACAATCAAACAAAATATCGAGCACTTATATCTTCATGAAGCTCTGACGAAAGAAAGGAAAACATAAATAAAAACAGCAGAAATAACAGGTATATAAATAAAGGTTCCTTTCTCACGCCTCAGAAGTATTCAGACATTGAGTGTTCTAGTCTAAAAAACACATACACTTTATCCTATAACACTGTTATTTTGTTATTTTAGTACTTTGTTGGATATCCTTTAGCTTTAATTATCACTTTTAGTCTGCGTTGCATGGAGTTCATGTAGTGTGCAGTTACTGTCAGAGGTATTAGTTCCCATTCAGCCAGCAAAGCATGTTTGAGATCTTCTTTGTTTATAAAATCTCTGTTTATGTTCTTCTCAATGGGGTTAATATCAGGGGATTGGGATGGAGTGTGTAGGTGTATGGGAGTATTATGAAACAGCCACAGTTTGACATTATGAGCAGTATGCTTGGAGTCATTAATTTGCATAAAGATCCAGTCATCAGTTATCCTCATTTTTTCCACACTGGCTGGTAGTTCTTGTTTAACAATGTTCAGGTACATCATGTGGTCCATTACACCATCAATAATGTGCTACTTTTCCTGCACTGAGTGCACTCATGCAGTCCCACACACACGGCAACCTCCATGTTCAAGAGTAGGAAAGATGTTCTGAGCCTCCAGTTCAGCATTCATTTTCCTCCACACCTTCAGCTTTCCATCTGAACCAAACATGTTGAATTTACTCTCATCAGTCCATATCACCCTTTTCCTAACTTCCTCAGTCTTATCCTGACATTTCAAAGCAAATTCCAGTCTTTTTTCCTGTTTGTTTTATTCACTCAGAACTTCTTCCAGCCGATTCGACCATGCTACCCTTCATGCCGCACTGTGTCCACAGAAATTGTGACACCGGCGTTCTGTAGTTCAGCTGAAATCTTCGGAGCACTGAGATGGGGGGTTATCTTGATAGATTGGTGGATAATATGCTTGTATTGTTGGAGAATTTGCAGTCATCCCGTTCTTGGCCTGTTTTGGATGGATTTGTCCCTGCTGTATTTGTCTATTACATCGTAAACAGTTGAATGTAGTCTATTAACAATCCAGCTTATCTCATTCATTGATATTAATTGATTATGTAGCCTTAATCAATTGTATTTTATCCTGTGTCATTTCCATATCTTTGTGACCCATTCTATGTTTCCTTGTTTCTGCTGTTGATTTCACGGCTGTTCACCTACTCCAATGTTTCACTCTACTACTCCTCAGTCTCAATACAGTTCTGAAACACGTAAGTGATGGCACAATACTCGTTTTTTTCTCTCATTATGTGTCCGAATACTTTTGGAGTGTAGAACAGGCCACCTTCTCCACTTGGTGTTCAGTATAAGAGACATGAAAGCGACTGGTAAACAAATTTCGCTTGTTTTCGGATGTAAGCCCACAAGTAATACTTATGACATGCTGCATTTCACTTCCTACCCAATGCTGAAGTGTCCAAATACTTTTGATTTTCACAGTATGTTTTTTGCCACTGCTTCTTTTGTAGCTTTGGAATCAATTTCCAACATCTTTACACATAAGTATTCACGAGCAACATTTTTTTGTTTCATTTTTATCCCTGTATTCTTTACTTCGTGTTTTCCACAAGCATGGCTTAGAACTGTATAGGTGGATGAATTCGAATAAAATGCTCGAGGTATGATGCTCAAGTCCGACTTTATGTCCTATGATCGAAGTACACAGTTGAAGCAATTGATTAAAACTGATGCTAAGATTGAAGACCCCTCACATGCTCTAGCTTGCTTACCAACTTACCTGTACATGCATAGAAAAATCAGCTGCCAACAGATTTACTTCGAGCCAGACCTCAGACAGTACAAAGACAAAAATTCTACCACACATGGTCCGTCTTATCGATCGTCTTAGAACTGTGCATGCAAGATGGACCATCTATGGGGCTCTTAAGAGCTACTCAAGGACTGTGTCTCCTATTTTCCACATCATATTTGTAAAAGCAATCAATGAAATTGAAATGAACAGATTATCTTAATAGGTTTTACAAGTTAAGCAACTTTGAATAATTTATTTGATAATATACAAACTGTTTTTAATGGCCTTCTAGGGCTGGTTGTACCATCTACTGATAAAGGATCACGTAACTTAGCCATCTTGTGAAAGATTAGTTTCATTCAGTATCTTCCGGGTGACACTACCAATACCAAAAAATCTTGTTTACCAGCACGGAAAATTATCGAGCACTTTGAGGGTCAGATAAAACCTTACCTACCAGGTATTGTTTTGGGTGCTGAAACTTGTTTACCATATTCTACTTTGTACACAAGCGAGGTCAGCTCACTGTGTAGATATAAACAAGGCTTATCGACACTAATCCATATTCTATGAAACAAATTTACGTTTGTAGGTTATGATAATGAATAACTTTCTTGATATCTTTTTTGGTGATGATCATGGAGCTGAACAAAGAGCAATCTTTCTTGCTTTATTATTTAGTGCATTATTATTGTTCAATCTTTGTGTAGTAGGGGAAATTCTCTCTAGGAATTTATTTCTAACTACATTTCTAATTTTTCAGTTAATCTGTTATAATTAGGATAGGCTTAAGTGAAGTTTAGACATGTAGCAAACTTTGGGCTGGGAAGACTTGAGACGAGATGCTCAACTATGTGGTATGTTTTGATCTGTCAGTGGAGAGATGGTGAGGAATGAAATTAGTAGACGAATAAGCTTGTGCACAGCTTTTAAAAATAGGAAAGATCATAATATGAAGATAAAGTTGGAATTTAAGAGGACAAATTGGAGCAAATATTCATTTGTAGGATGAGGAGTAAGGGATTAGAAAAAATTGTTATGGGAGATGTTTCCAAGTTCTTTTGAAGTGCTTAAGAAAAGCCAATAGGGAATCTGCCGCCTGGGTGACAGCCCTAAATGCAGTTGATTGATGATTAATCAGTTATGTATTGAAATACATTAGGTGTGCCCTGAAGCCCTACATATACCAACCCCTACTGAACAGAAGACTGGAATGAAGGTAGGTCTCCCTCAATCAGTGTACAGGGTATGGTTGGTAGGCAAGATGGGGAGAAGTTGTGGAAGACAGGTGGGCTAATGTTAAGGGAAAGGAAAATGAGGGATAAGGGTACTCATCAGGGAGTGAGTTCAGGAAAGGTATCAGTGAAGAACTGGTGGTATGAGTCACTGCAAGTAGAACAGCAGAGGGAAGATGGGGAACAGGGAAGTGTTACAGAGGAGGGATGGAACAAAAGGAAAGGGAAACATAGAATAGGGGATGGGAAAAAGGAGGCAGAACAGGGTCCTGAAAGGGAGATAAAAGAGGAGAAAGTAGATTCTGCAATCATCAAGGAAGCGCTGATGTTAAGGTTGTTCCAAGTGAAAGTCTCGATGGTCACCACCAGCTTTTAGGTGCGCACATTGAGAACATCCATGTGCAGAATGTCAAGCACAAGAAAATGCCAAAGATAAACTATGAGCTGGTAGCAGGAACGTAACAGTTGCTCACATAGGTGTGGCATACAACAGCGTAGGAGAAGTTTAAGGGAAATAGATTGTTATCAATGCAGGAGGGATACTGACTAGAGGGTGGTTGGCAATTTAAATGAGGCTATGGAGTGAGATTTGTAGATCCTAATGGGTAGGTAGGAAATAGGGATCTATGCTCAGATGGTCTTCACTTAAACTGAAATTTTAACTAGAAGCTAGGGGGTTTGTTTAGCCTTTTCAGACCGTGTACACACAATTGTGCGGGTTCGTATTTTATTTATGTCTGAGCTTATTTGACTTTTTCTTGGTGCTAGACTGTACTGCAGTGCTTGTGCGGGACATGTAGCATGTACTTCAGCTGTTTTTATTTAGTACTTGACCACCAGGGGGCAGGAAGAAGAGTTTAAAAATACAGTTCATTAGCAATATGGCAGGAAGCAGTAATGCCTAAAGTAAGTATTTATTTATTGCATTCATATTAATCTAGAAGCTTTACCAAATATCAGAATATAATTAATGAAGTGTGTAGATTGTGTAGCAAACGTAAATTGTGAACTTACAACATCGTACGTAATACCATGAAGTTTTGAATGTTGATATGCACGTATGTGCGGGCTAGGTTTCCTTACAGGCAATGCATGCAGGAGTGCTGGGTGCTGTCACAAAAAGGACTGTGAAAAAAAAACTCGTACTCTACATGAGAAATGTAATGTATAAGATTTTAATTGTTTAAAATTGTTCCACACTGTAAAATAGAACATTTGATCATGTTCGTGTGCATATTCACATGTACTGAGTTGATTTTTTTTTAATTTTTTGTTTTTTGCAAGTAGTGAATGAAGTCCTGACACGCACAATTGTGTGGGTTCTGGTTTTCAGCCGATGGTTATTATTTTGTAAAATAAACTGTAAAAACATGTATTTGAGAACATTTTAGTAAGTTTTTGATGCTTTGACACCTCCAGATTTCTTTCAGGTCTGATGACAAGCTGCTGTTGCCAAAAGGGCATTAATAGCAAAACTCCTCCTCAATGTAGAAAATGTAATGTTTACTTGTGTTTGAACAAAGATTTAATTGTTCTAAATTATTCCCCACTGTAAAATAGAACATTTGATCATGTACATATGTACATGCATTGAGGTAATTTTTCTTTTTTGTAAGTAGTGAAGTAAGTCCTGACACGCACAATTGTGTGGGTGCTTTTTTTTTTTTCAGATGTTAATTTTTATTTTGTAGAATAAACTAAACATATATGTATTTAAGAGCATTTTAGTCAGTTTTTGACGTACAAACAAAAATTCACACCGCCGGTTTTCTTTCAGGTCTGAAAGGGTTAGAAGAGGGGTATATTCAGGGAAGCATGGTGGACTAGGGAGCGAAGACATCATAATATCTTATAGATGTGCTAGCAGCTCATCACTGATGTTAAGATTATTCCAAGTGAAATTCTCAATGGTGACCACCATTTTGGTCGTGCACATTGAGAATGTCCACGTGCAGAATGTCAAATGCAAGTAATTGCCAAAGATAAAGACCTGATTGCTTGGAGAAGATGGGAAGAAAGAAGAATACCAAATAAAGATCTCAGCCAAATTACCAAATAATGAAGAAAAAAAAAAAAAAGAGTGGCTGTCATTCAAGAACACTCTGGTTTCAGAAGCCAAATCACTCTGTGGAAATACAAGTGCAATATGCAGGGAGAAAGAAACACCATGGTGGAATGAGAGGGTGAAAACTGCTGTTTAAGAAAGAAATATAGCAAAGAAGAGGCTAGATGACAAAAAACAGAAATCAGTCCACCAAGAAGACGAAATTCAACACCTGGCATAGGAGAACTGGAACAAGAAACTATTCGTGAAATCACTGATTGAAGAAGAAAAGGAAAAGTATTGGGTGGGACAAGTTCACTACCAGGCTAACAGAAGACTGAGAAAGTAATAGGAAAAAAAAAAAATCCACAGCCTGTTTCCAGTCATTCGACCAGGTCAGGAATGGAATGTATGAATGAAGCCCCATCTAGTGGCGAGGGTAGGAAATGTGCCGGCTGCTGAAGCTTGTCGCACAGAAAACTTTATTTTGGGATAGCATTCTGGGAAAGCATAATGTGAATAAAAAGCAGGTAACTATCTGACTGACTAGCAATTTTTCTGTTTGAGTGGTGGAAGAAAAATACTATACTTTTGAATAAATTATCATTATTGGAAAATAATTCTTTTCAAAGGATACTTCAGTATTTTACAATGTAGTAGTGCATGTTTTCTCTTGTTGAATGTAGTATTTTGCATTTTTTGAATGGCATAGGCTTTAACAAAATGTACTTCTATCCCATCAATAAGTGTAATAGTACAGAAGCTGCTGAAGAATGGTATTCAGGTTGCCTAGTGCTCATGGATGCTGTGAAATGAATCATAAGATCAATTTTTGATGTAATATTACTTTCTGACTCAGCAGGAAATGCAATAACAAACTATTTCACCTTTCTTTCTACAATCCTATGCAAATTAATCAGAACACAACAATAACATATATATTTTCTATTTTTTTTTTTGCACTTATTCACCTAATACATACCTAATTTTAATCTTTGCTAATAGCTAATATGTCCTCATTTCTGTTTTATAAGTTGCTTTACAAGGTTGGATATAGATTCCACAAGCTTTGAGCCCATATTTTTAATTTCATCATTATGAAACCACACTGTAACTAGAGACTCTACATACATATTTCTGTGGAACAGTCTAGCTTTTTAAGTCTTCTTTTGCAAATAATCCACATGTTTTCTATTGGATTAATGTCAGGGGAGTTATCTGGCCACTCTAAGACTTGAATATTTTCCACACTGAAGAATTTATTCACTTTCTTTGAAGTATGCTGCAAAATTCAATCACCATCTGGAAACCTCTTCTGCAGCTCACCAACAAGTCTCCTTTCCAGTATTTGGATGTATTGGTCAGATTTTATCATCCTGTTTTCTGATACTAAGGCTTCCAGTCCTTCATGCATAACACATCCCCAAAACATCTTCACAGGGTGTTTTACGGTCTATTGCAAATGTGCTGAAGTTGTTGGTACATTCTTTGCTCGGTGTACATATTGAACCCTCTGCCCTGTTCTTCAAAGTGATCATAAGGGAACTTTCTTCCAGTGTTCCATTGTCTAATCATGTTGACTATGTTCCCACAAGATATATTTTCTGCACATTTCCCATCTTAGAAGATGTTTCTATATAGGTTTGTGAGCTTTCCTTACAGCTGCCAGAAGTCTACGATGAACATTAGAAAGGTGCAGATTCAATCCCCTTTCTGCCATTTCATGAGCCAAGTACACAGTAGTGAGCCTGGGGTTTGATTTGCTTCCTCCAAAGAGAAAACATTCAGTTGGCATCGTTTTCTTATTCCTGCCACAGTTTTCTTTCTTCTTTGGTCAAATTGAGCCAATCTATTTGTCCCACTGAATAGTTCTATTTATATTGCCTAACTCTCTTTGTGTTTTGGAAGTATTCTGAGACAAAGCCACAATGTCGCTAATGCTTTCTGGGAGTTGTGTTCATTGAAGACATAGGTATTATCAATCACACAAGGAGACCTTTAAAAATGTTTTTAAAAATAAATAAATGAATAGCAAAGCAAAGCAAAGTCACCTCCATACAGGCCATAAAGGCCCTTGGAGGAGAGGAATGTAAAGGCTTCCACCATTGTTAACCTCGGCACCTGATGGGGTAGAGTGGTTAGCTCTACGCCCGGCTGCCTTTGCCCCCAGGAATTAACCTGGTACTCATTTTTGGTGTAGGCTGAGTGAACCTCAGGGCCATATGCACCTCCGGAAGTGGAAATCTCGTTTCGTAAATTTTACGACTTCCTGACGGGGATACGAACAGTAAATAAATAAATAAATAAATAAATAAATAAATAAATAAATAAATAAATAAATAAATAAATAAATAAATAAATGGGAGATATTGCGTTCGAACCCCACTGTCAGCCGCCCCGAAGGTGGTTTTCCATGGTTTCCTACTTTTGCACCAGGACATGTATATTTGAATATTACTGATTTTATATCGATAAACAGGAAGAATATTTTTGAAGTGTATTGTTTTACAGTTCATTGTGTGACACTTCCTACAGAACATGGAAACATGAGACTCTTGTTTTGCGCCTGAAGGAATAACTGAGTGTGAAATATCATTCCATATACAGTTAAGAGGATGAGGCTTCCATTATGGCAAATATTGTTTTGGTATTGTATTGCTACTTTTATTAGTAAATTGAACTTATGTGTTAAATGTAACAACAAAACATAAATTTAACATATTTAAAATTCATTTTGGTATATTGTTAGTTGTTTTTCCCCTTGGGGGTGGGAAACACAGATGAAGAATACATCCATGATATTTCCTGCCTGTTGTAAGAGGCAACTAACAGGGGCAACCAAGGGATGCTGAATTCTGAACCATGAGATTACCTGTGATTAGTTTGCTAGTTGCTTTATGTCACACCGACACAGATAGGTCTTATGGCGACGATGGGACAGGGAAGGGCTAGGAGTGGGAGGGAAGCGGCTGTGGCCTTAATTAAGGTACATCCCCAGCATTTGCCTGGTGTAAAACGACAGAAAACCATCTTCAGGGCTGCCGACAGTGGGGTTCGAACCCACTATCTCCCGAATCCTGGATACCGGCCGCACTTAAGCGACTGCAGCTCTCGAGCAAACGCCTGAAAAGCCTTACATCTGATATGCAGCTATCGAGCTCGGTAACCTGTGATTAGTATCATCACGTAAGGAACACAATGAGTCGACTTTTCTTGAGATTAGTATCACTATGTGAGGAATACCATGGGTCTCTGGGTGGATCACTATGAGTTTACAGTACCCGTGTATAGTATCCACCGCTATGACGGAGGCTTCTCTCTGTCCAGGTTCGGTTGGAACACCCTAAGCAGATAAAAAGAGACTATCCTCACTGGGGTGCTTCTGCATCTGGTTGCGGACATCATGGGTCTGCGTTTCGAGGAACACCACGGGTCTAGGCATTGCCTGTGTTTAGTACCACTGTATGAACGACGCCGTTGGGCTGCGTTGCCTGTGATTAGCACCCACTATGTGAGGAACATCACGGGATAGTACGAGTCCCTGTGATTAGTACCACTATGAGAGGAACAACATGGGTTTGCGTTGCCTATGAATAGCGCCGTTATGTGAGAAACACCATAGGTCTGCATTACCTGTGCGTAGTACTATACGCGAACCTTTTCTTGAGCCCTGAACTCCCTAGTGCTCAATCGGTAGACCTCGGTTATCTTCGACAACCATATTGGCAACCTTTGAAACACAAACTATGAATCACTTATTCATCACTGTGCGACATCTGGCGTACACTTTACGAACTAGTACTGTTGTTGTTTACACAGCAAAGCCAAACTATATAACTCATGCTAGTAATAAGATTTGCATTGAGAAATGTTATATAATGTTAAATAATGTATGTGTGACGCAATTGTTGATGTAAGATAATAAATGTTTAGAAAATTCATATCGATCGATCATATTATCGATTTAATTCAGATTTCATTTCCAGCCAGTTGGCAGTATAACTGGAACCGGCAATGCTCCCTCCTTACTCCTCACCCCGTAAAAATCGGGCTCAAGAAAAGGTTCACGTATAGTACATTACCTGTGAGTAGTACCACAATATGAGGAATACCATGAGTCTACGTTATTTGGATTTTACCGCAATATGAGAAATACCATGGTTCTACTTTGCTAGTGATAAGTACCATTATGAGGGGCAGATGACCTGGAGTTTGGACTCCTTTTGACAAGAAGTATCATTGATTCAGAATTGTGCTTTGGAAGCACCCCTTGGTCAGTATATACCATTGTTTTAAGTTAGTTTCTGGGAAGGTGGGGCATTGCGGGTCAGGTCCGCTGATTGTTTTAAGTTCATAATTGTTGTTTGTCATCTGTTTTGAATTCTAGTCAGTGGATTGATTTTGGAATTATTTTTAACTTTTAATATTGTGAGCTGGATTCGCTGATTACTTTACATTCATATTCATCCATTCATACTTTATCATCAAGTTCTGAATTCTGGTCAGTGGATGAATTTTGGACTTTTAATTGTCATTACATTACATCTCAATTCGTACTATTAGGGGCTGATGACCTAGATGTTAGGCCCCTTTAAATGACAAGCATCATTATCATTCGTTTCTTTTCTCCAGCAGAATGCTAAATTTACATGTTGACATATGTCGACAGTGGGTGTGAAAGGGATTACCTCAGTACTGGTATGGAGATTTCATTTATTCTTTTCAGATTGATTGTTGAGCAAATAGTTAGTATCCTGGAGGAATCAGAAGGAATCCTAGATGCTTATATATACATAGAACTAACTGAAAATGCTTTTCATAGTGACAGGGATAGCGATGGTGATGAGTTGTATGGGGTATAAACAGTCTCTCTTGCAATCAGCTTTGGACTGATGCTGAACTAGTGTGTACAAAACTGCCTAAAAATGGCACAATCTATGTGTGATATGGTGTATTGAGTGAAAATTAAGTGAGCCATATTAATTAGAAGCAGCTGGTCCAGTATTGTGTACATCTTCAAGTTATTCTGATGACGGACATCTCAATCGATTGGATCAAAATGTATCTTGTTACCACATAAGTATCAAAAACAACAAATGGTACTGGCCTATAATTACATTTATTCTGAACGTCTTCATAAACAATGCACGGCAACTTTACCATTTGACTCCAAAGGATAAAGAAGAGAATCTAGACCTGCTTAGCTTCACACATTACATAGTTAGGGCATATATTCAATCTTGTGGTGCTGTTCTGTGTCCTAACGCAGAAAAATGAGTATGAACGTATCCTCACGCATGTTGTTAGAAGTGCATTTCAATGGGGTATCCCACTACCTCAAAACAAGACTAAAGCAAATGTGGTGTGTGCAGTGTGGTAAAGTGGCTAGGAAACAGTGAAAAAAAATGTAATGTTGGCTGCCAAGTTCTTTGCTTCGAGGCATTTTCATCACATCATCATCACTGGCGTGACAGCCCTTTGTGGGCCTTGGCCTTCTGAAGAAGTTTTCCTCATTCTTTCCTGTTAAGTACAGAGCTCCTCCAATTCTTGATTCCAATTATCTCTCACCCCTTCTTCCCACCTTATCTTTGGTCTGCCAACTTTCCTGATTCCTTCTGGTACTGCATTAAATACCTTCTTTATCATTCTGTCATTAGCACGCAGCACATGTCCTGCCCACTCCAACCTTCTGGTCTTTATGTAGTTAACAATGTTTGGTTAGTTATATAAATTATACAATTCACGATTATATCTTCTTCTCCAGACAACATTTTCTTCCACTGGCCTAAAAACTTGCCTTAGAATCCTTCTTTCAAATATACCGAGCTGTCTTTCATCAGATTTTGAGAGTGTCCAGGTCTCAGCACCATATGTTAATCCAGGCTTTACTAAAACTTTATACATCAGGACTTTAGTTTTCCTGAACAGCAGCTTAGACTTCAGATGTTTTCTGAGGCCATGATAGCATTTGTTAGCAGACAGTATACGTTTTTGGATTTCAGAACTAATATTGTTCTTGGAATTAACTTCTGATCCAAGGTAGGTAAAGCTATGCACAGCATCAAACTTGTACGAGCCAATTTCTATGAATGTAGACCCACTAGGATAGTCTTTCTTGGTTACGGGCATGTACTTAGTTTTACCTTCATTAATCTGTAACATCTTTCTTGCTGCTTTTTCGAGGCTTGTGAAAGCTTCTTTCAATGCTCTTGGTGTTCTTAACAATTAAATCTATATCATCTGCATATACCAAAATTTGAACTGATTTATATAAGATGGTTCCCCTTGTGTTGATACTCGCATCTCTAACAACTTTCTCCAAAGCTATATTGAACAAAAGGCATGATAATGAATCTCCTTGCCTAACTCCATTCTTGGTCGTTACAGCACTTGAAAACATATTCTGGATCTTAATTTGATTCCGAGTATTTTTCCATAGTAGCTTTCACAAGGGCGATCAATTTCTTAGGTATCTCAAACTCTCCCATTGCTACATAGAGATTACTTCTATCAATGCTGTCATAGGCTGATCTGAAGTCAATGAAGAGATGGTGTGTATCAATTCCAAATTCTTTACATTTTTCAGGTATCTGGCAGATTGTGAAGATCTGATCAATAGTAGATCTTCCTTGGTGAAATCTGCATTGATAGTCACCAACCACATTTTCCACGTAAGGCACCAATTCTCTTTATTGGAAAATATTTTATAAGCAATGGATAATAAGCAGATACCTCTATAGTTAGAACACATCGTGATATCACCTTTCTTATGTATCGGGCAGATGATATCTACGTTCCATTCATCAGGGACTGTTTCAGTTACTCATATCTTGGCCACTAGTTTGTGAAAGTGTTTAACAGATTCTTTTCCAGCATTTCTCACAAGCTCTGATTGTATTAAATTCATTCCCGGGGCTTTGTTATTCTCTAACTTCTTAATGACAAGCTCAACTTCCTCAGTAGTAGGTATCGGTACTTCTGTGTCTGATTTTCTTGTATTTACAGGAGGTAAGGTTTCTTGGTCATCACCTGGACTTTCATTCAACAGTTCATAAAAATATTGGGCCCATCTTTCTAGTATTGCTTCCTCACTGTCCAGTATTACGTCATCTTTATCTCTACACAAACTTGTTCTAGGCTGGAAATCCTTATGACTTTTATTTAACTTCTGATAGAAAGCTCTCACATCATTCATCCCTTTCAACCATTCCATTTCTTCTCATTCTTTCCTCTCATACTGTCTCTTTTTCTTCTTGTACACTCTCTTTTCTTCTCTTCTGGAAGTTCTATACCCTTCCACTGTTTTTCGGGTGTGGTTCCTCTGTTGCATTCTCTTGTATGATTCATTTTTTAAGGTTGTTGCTCGTGCACACTCTTCATCTAACCAATTGTTGTGCCAGACTTTCTCTTCCCTTCCTAAAACTTAATTTTTAGTTTTTAATAGTGTGTCTTTAAGATTCTTCCAGATTTCATCAATATTCACACTAGTAGGCAAATCGGTCAGGGCCTCATTAAGCAAGCTAACATATCTGAAAGCATTTTTGGGCTCCTTCAGCCGAGCACTGTTGAACTTTCTTGCATTGGATCCATGTACCTTTCTTGCATTAGATATTCAGCTTCTAATAGTTGCTACCACAAGGTAGTGGTCAGCGTCAATATTGGCCCCCCTATAACTTCTAACATCCATCAAGTTAGCGAAGTGTCTTGCATCTATTAGGAGATGGTCAATTTGGTTAAAAGTACTTCCATCTGGAGACTTCCATGTCATGTACGTTCGAGGCATTTTTCTCACATTACATAGACTGGACTATGAAAAACAGAGTGTAGCCTTGAAACGCAGACTAAACTGTTCTGAAGTTTTGTTCGCAGATATATGTTTTCACTATTTGCAGAGTGACCATATCTGCTGAAAATTTAGTATATTGTTTATACGAGGGTAATCCCAAAAATAAGGTCTCCTATTGTTTTGAAAATATAGAACTCTGTTCATGTGGCTGTTGGTCACAATATTGTGAAGAGTGTTTCTCGCGCTCGCATACAAACATGCACATGCCGTGCTGAGGCATTCAATATTGGCTTGGCAGCCATTGAGAATGGAGCTCCCGTTGGATGTTACCGCCAAGTGCGAAGTGTGCGCAGTTATTCGGTTTTTGAACACAAAAGGTACTGAACCGATTGAAATCCTTTGCCAATTAACGGAAGTGTATGGTGAGTCGTGCATGGATGTCAAAAATGTTCGTAAGTGCTGTAGAGAGTTTGCAGCTGGTCAGACTGAAATTCACGACGAACAAAGGAGCAGGAGACCGTCAATTTCCGTCAAGACAGTCGTGAAGGTTGAGCAAATCATGCCTGAAGATCAGCGGATCACCCTGGATGATCTCTACACTTTGGTTCCTGAGGTTTCCCAAAGTGCCGCTCACAGAATTTTAATGGAAAAGTTGAAATACCGGAAGGTGTGCGCAAGATGGGTGCCATGCATGCTGACTGAAGACCACATGCGGCAACGAGTTGATTCTTCCCATGCCTTTCTTCAACGCTTTGCAGCTGAACAGGACAAATTTTTAGACTCAATTGTCATGGGTGACAAAACCTGGGCATTCCACTTTACACCTGAGATCAAACAACAATCACATCAGTGACGGCATCCCTCTTCGCCGAAGCCGCAGAAACTCAAGCAAACACAGTCTGCCGGCAAAGTCATGACAACTGTGTTTTGGGATCAAAAAGGGGCATTGTTGGACGACTTTATGTCCGCTGGGACCACAATAAACACTGACAGGTACTGTGAGACCCTCAAAACACTCAGATGGGCAATTCAGAACCGGAGAAGAGGAATGTTGAGCAAGGGCGTAAACATTCTCCATGACAACGCTTGCCCGCATGTCGCCTGGCAAACCGTTGCTCTCCTGAAACAGTTTCAGTGGAACATCATCACCCACCCACCCTATAGTCCTGACTTGGCACCCAGTAACTATCACTTATTCTCTAAGTTGAAAGAATATTTGGCTGGAAAACAATTCAGCACCAATGACGAGGTGAAAGATAAGGTTCACAACTTCCTGAACAGCATGGCGGCGAGCTGGTATGACATGGGTGTACAAAAACTGTCACAGCATCTACAAAAATGGATCGACCGAAATGGTGATTATGTAGAAAAATAGCTAAATGTTCAAGCTGTAAAATGCTGTAAACAATTGTAGAAATGAACAGGTCTATGTATTGTACCAGGAAAGCCTAGGTCCTGGTCCATATTAATCGAAAGAAACGTTATTCCAGCATAAAAGATCCGACCGACGTACGAACATCTATGTAAAGAATGTTCCAGTATGTGCCAGACCCCTCGAGTGCACTAGGCGGAGTCAAGTGACGTCACCTGTCGCTCGAAGCTCACCTCCCCTAGAGATATTTCTTGAAAAGAATTTTCTTTTGTCAGCTTTTCAACGCCTTAACCAATTTCAACGGGACAAACGCTGAATCATAGCGGACGTCATAAAAGTTAATCCCTGTGAATTTCGAATTAATTCATCCCATGGTTGTTGAGTTATAATAATTTAAAGTCTAAAAGATATTACGCACTCACGGTCACATGGCCAAGAGATGCTACCCCTCCCAGCGCTGGTATCTATATATGTCAAGGCCAGCCAGCAAGCAGGCCAGTACAAGGACGAGTATACAGCTGTGTGTGAGTGAGACAGAGGAGAGACCGACCCGCGTACAGTATGTTCACGCAGTCACGGTGAAAGTACTTGCCGTCGCATTTCCGGAACACGAAGTTATATCGCCGACAGAATTATAAAAGACGTCGCACTGTGTTTAGTACATCGCGTCGCGACTACAGTCTAATCCTAAAGACATTTAAGAATATAATACGAGTGAACTTATTGAAGTGCAAATATCAACTATTTAACGTTCACAGAATATGTCATTACGTGTAGACTTAGGTTACTTCAAATGATATTGAACTTCTACAGAAACTAATGTGTAAAATCACTAGAACTCATTTCTTTTCGAGTATTGAACTGTATTTCTTTATTCACGCCACATCAGTATACGACTTACAGTAGTAATTTGAGTGAAAACTAAGAACTTTTTCTGAGGTAATATAACGTTATAATAACAAGATAAGCAGAAAATAATCCTTAGTGACTTAATGACTGTGTTCAAAGACTGTGATTATCGACTATGATTTGCCTTTTCAATTGTGAACTGTGTATTTATGAACGTTTCAGTAACGATTTTAAATAGTATTTCATACAGGAAGGACTGTGATTCTTTATTTAACGTCTTGAAATTCAATTACGCCATAAATAGTGTTCAACAGTAAATGACAGTGTCAGTGATAACTACTCGCACTAAGTGAATTTTTCGTGTGCGAAAAATCACCCTAACAAGCTACAATTCTACATGATCCAGTTCCAGCCGTCATCACCTCATCGGGAACGTCAACATGGTGTGTTAAGGGAACATTGCCGATCCTGATTCTCCACGGAACATTCCAGATGTCCATCCTTCGACATTTTGTAGCAACATTTCTTTCCGTAAGTGAGTAGTAACAAACTGACTAAAATTTTTTTTCATTAATTTTGAACAGTGGAAACTTCAGTGCCGCGTGTGAACAAATATTTCAGAGTTCTCATAATTTCTCAGAAGTGATTAATTTAATTTCAAATTTCATTTTTATATCTCACAGAAAGACTTTAGGCTTTTCAAGTGTGCTATATATATCAAGGTTTACAAACTGAAAACTGAAAACTTTTAACAGAAATTTAATTTCTCATATCAACTTACAATTACAAGTGTGTGCTTAGGTTTGGAAAGACTTTAGGTGGAAATTCAATACCTCATATTCTCACATATGAAAGACTTTGGAATCAGTGATATTTATTCAGGAAGATTACGTTCAAACTTTTAATTTCAATGCCAGATTTGAATCCAATAATCATATTGCAGGGTGAAGAATTAATAAATTGTTTTGAAAAAACTTTTTTAACCATCTATTATTCGCTCTGCGAGTCTATCCTACTCTGTATCGGCTCCAAAACCAAGTTCCACTCCCTGAGGTCCTACTCATGCCCTTTACCCAAAAACTTTTCCTGGTACAGTATTTATAAAAAAATAGGAGACATTATTTTGGGGATTACCTTTGTAACAAGTAATACAAACAAACAAATGTTGTGCTATTGTGTTGAAACAGTGTGCATTCTAAATTGAAACCAAACAACAGTATTATTCAATTGCTGTATGTTTAAAACATGTATTTTGTAATTTTTAATGTGCTAATTCAATTCTTATATGATTAATACTTACTAAATTCTTCAGAAAAATATGTTAATGAAACCTAACATCATCCTGATCTGTTCATTTAGGTTACAAACAACTTGTCTAATAAAATATATCACAGTACTCCACAGAAAAGTAATTTGGGCTGATATGGGTTAAAGGAAAGATTAGTTACCAAGATATGTTCCAACACATGACATTCAGAGGTGTGGAATAGTATGATATTCTCCAAGAGAAACTGTTGCCAATAATAACATTCATAAGTAGCTTCAATTTTCTCCATTAGACACTCTTCTCTTGGTACCAGTATGAAGTAAGATTGGTACCCAACAAATCTTTTTTTTTTTTTTTGCTATTGGCTTTACGTCGCACCGACACAGATAGGTCTTATAGCGACGATGGGACAGGAAAGGGCTAGGAGTGGGAAGGAGCGGCCATGGCCTTAATTAACGTACAGCCCCATCATTTGCCTGGTGTGAAAATGGGAAACCATGGAAAACCATCTTCAGGGCTGCCAACAGTGGGATTCGAACCCTCTATCTCCCAAATACTGGATACTGGTTGCACTTAAGCGACTGCAGCTATCGAGCTCGGTACCCAACAAATCTCATTACAAGTTTTCAGTATATTAAAACATAGATATTTATTATAATATTGAGCATTATGGATTAATTAGCAACAGATGAATAGATGATATTGTCATCAGTTGTTGGAAGAAGGTTGGAGAAATTATTGATTGAACAGTTTGCTTCAGTAGGTATGTCTGGCACTCAACCAGAAGATTTTACAAAGGAAAAAATATTTATAAGCCACCTTCCCAGGTGTAGAGCTAACCACTCTTTTGCTAGTTGCTTTTTACGTTGCACCGACACAGATAGGTCTTATGGTGACGATGGGACAAGGGCTAGGAGTGGGAAGGAAGCGGCCGTGGCCTTAATTAAGGTACACCCCCAGCATTTGCCTGGTGTAAAAATGGGAAACCACGGAAAACCATTTTCAGGGCTGCCGACAGTGGGGTTCGAACCTACTTTCTCCCAAATACTGGATACTGGCCGCACTTAAGCGACTGTAGCTATCGAGCTCGGTACTAACCACTCTACCCCATCAAGTGCCGAGGTTACGGATAGTGGAAGCCTTTACTTTCCACCCCTACAAGGGCCTTCATGGCCTGTATGGAGATGACTTTATACCATACTTTTCAGATATATTTCAAATCAAAGATATTAAAGTGACTAGTCTACCTTTTGGCTTCAGGAGAATAATTACAAACATTTATGTCAACTGGAGAACATCCCATAAATTAATATATAAGTAATAATAATAACATCGTAAACGTTTCAACCTTTTCAATACTAAAATATATTCACAAAATTATAAATTACACGGTACTAGTTTCGACCCATCTAGGGGTCATCATCAGCCGTATTGAAGCAAAGATCACTTTTGGCGAAATCCTAAGAAAAACTTGTTTGAGACAATATTGTAACCACAATTATAAAATATTCTGCAGCTCTATAAGGAAATCATTTGTATTGATTGCATGAAAATTTTAATTTAAAATTTAAATTTAATTATTCTGTGTTACTTTGGCAAATCCACTTAGGGTCATGTTAGATAAATAAAACTAAGACCACCTGTCTAATGTTGTGGTTATAATAATAGGCTGCTGACTGGCAGGCCCAGCTCTATCAAGGATGTAAAAGGTGTAGGGTATCGTAGTCTTGTGAGGACAGTTGAGAACCTATCCAATGCTGTTCTAAAATGGAGAGGTAGAAAGGATGTGAGTGCTTTACTATTGTATGTGTAAACTCTGGGTCAGGCTTCCTATCAGATATCCTAGTCAAGTCTCCAGTGCCTAGCTAGAAATTATAACTGTTTTTGACTATCAACGCAGCTCTTGGTTGACTTGGCTGTTCTAATGAGTACTGAGGTGGGTTATAACCATTTCTTCAGTGGTGTGTTCCTTCAGGGCATAAGTTTGGTTGAAATGCAGTGTTGATCTTCTACCCTGATTTTCTGAACTGGAAATCAAGGATATATAGTGACTTCTCCTCATTAGGGATAGAAGATGCACTTTACCTACCTACTAACCAAATAATTATAGAAAAACAATTACCTCTGTTAAAATACTGCACAAAACTCTGTATGTATCCATTTAGTACAGTTGCAAAATAATTTACCTACGATAATTCTTAAAATTGTTCTTGGAGCTACATGCAAAGCTCTCAGCCTACCTGCTTAGATATTTTACATGGACTCCGACTGCTTTTAATCTCTGAAATACCATTTCCTTCAGGATCTCGACCCGAGTCTCTGGAGTCACCAACTTCCTGTGATAAAATAAAAATTACCTTCAGGAAAATAGTTTGAAATCAAATATCAAATTATTTAATCTACTGCCATTTTTCATCTTAGAACTACTTGTATTTTTATAGGTTTTACAACATTAAATGTGAGAGTAATATTTAGGGCTAAAGTGATTGTGATCTTTTAATAAATCTTAGAAGTACAAATATGGAGAATAGTCCATTATCAGGGCAAGTATAATTTTGAGGACATAATTTGTATTTCTAATATTCCCATGCTACAATGCAATGCAGCCTGTAGACACAAGGACTAACTTCGTAAGATCATTGGGTGCCTTGAGCAAATGAGGAGATGTGAGGTACTGTCCTCGCATTATATCTCTGCCGCTGAGTGACCATTGCATTTCTAAGGTATTTTAATATAGTTTTTTGTAAATTCTTGTATTATAATGCACAGTAGTTAGTTTTTAACTATTTGTGTACAGGCAATAGCCTATTTTGAATAATTTTCATTTTTGGAAAACATGTTGTAACTTGTTGTATAACCCTCATAGGATAAAATTTTTTGATTTCTTAAAAATTAAAATATACACACATATTTTAATATACACACATAATTTAATTTTTACAAAAGTCAAAAATTTTAACTTACGAGGGTTATCCAACAAGTAACAAAATGTTTTACAAAAAATAATATTTTTAAACAGCTGTCTGTACACAAATACTTAAAAACTAACTATTGTACATTATAATAAATGATTGTACAAAAAACTACATTAAATTACCTATGAAAATCTATATGTCATTACAGCATCAATGCTTCTAGACCTTCCACTTTCTTAGAAATGCAATAGTCAATCAGCAGCAGAGATATAATGCGAGAACAGTAAGAGTCAAAAAGATATAACAATGAATACCAAGATACTATCCACTTTACCAATATTTCTCAAAACTTTCAACCATACTCTGCATGTTTCTCATCCTGAGTAAATATTGAATTAAGTTGCAATTATTCATTACCAGTACCATTTGAAAATGAATCATTATTGCACATAAAATCAATTCTGGTAGAATAAATACATACAAAGTGAAATTTAGCTCTATCTTCATATATGATATATATCATATACATCATATATTCTTAGAGTAATCCATTTCAGAAACTAACATTTGATATAATGTCATCCATAATGAGGTGGGTTATTAGGGCCCTTAAAACTAAAATGACTACAGAGAGGTAGCATGTTTTACTAACCATTAAATTGATTCATCTAGTATTTACAGTTATTTCCAAGGTCACTTGGGTTTGAGATTTCCACTTGACACGCACACACGCACACACGCACACTTGTGCAGGTAACAGCCATAAGCCTGCTGTTTAATTTAGTTACATCGTCTGTACTGCTTGCCCTTCTTTTAAGCGTAGGTCTTAAATGCCACAAGCCCTTTTATAAACAATTTTTTTTTTTTTAAATCTAGGTATTGACCACAACTTCTCATGAATTTTTCTTCTTGCAGTTTTATTGATCTCACTGCATTTGAAACTGTGAGGAAATACTGTTTTGCCTTCTTTGTGTTGGCATGTTTTAGGAAGCAAGTTTTGCTCAGATCTTTCTGTCTCATTGTATTTATTACTCTCTTCACTCCTTGGTACCATTTTCCATGTAATCTTAGATCCCTATTATCTCGTCTAGTTGTATTTATCTCACATTCATTAACCTTATTTGCTGTGATATCATGTGAGACATGGTTTTGACAATTTAAACGTGGTGATTTCAATGTGAAAAACAAAAGTACGAAGATGAGCAATTGCAGGTGTTACTGGATCATGACCCAACTCAAGCTCAACAGTAATTGGCACAAGCATTGAATGTGTCACAAGAAACAATCAGCAGATGTTTACGAGCAATGGGGAAGATCAATAAACTTGGTAAATGGGTCCCACATGATTTGAATGAATGGCAAATGGAAAATCACAAAGTCACTTGTGAAATGCTGGTTCAACGCCATGAAAGAAAATCATTTCTGTACTGAATTGTGACGGGTGACGAAAAATAGATTTATTTTGAAAATGCAAAGCAGAGAAAATCGTGACTATCACCTGGCAAAGCCGGTCCTCCAACACCAAGGCCAAATCGCTTCAGCAAGAAGGCCATGCTTTGTGTCTGGTGGGACCAGAGCGGTATTGTGTATTATGAACTCTTGAAGCCCAGTGATTAATTTAAATCATGCATTGATCAAAAGATGACCAGAATGGGCCAGAAGAAATGGCAGAATGATTTTGTTACATGATAATGTGCTGTCTCACACAGCAAAACCAGTGACAGACACCTTGAAATCACTGGATGGGACATCCTTCCACAGCTGCCGTACTCCATCGACCTGGCACCATCTATCATCTCTTTGCATCAATGGGGCATGCGCTCGCAGAGCAGCACTTCAGCAATTTCGAGGAAGTTGGAAAATTGCTCTACGAATGGTTTGCCACAAAAGACAAGCAGTTTTTCTTGCATGGTATTCATAACTTACCTGAAAGATGGGCAAAGTGTGTAGAAACCAATGGCTAATATTTTGAATATACAAAAAATGAATTTCCCTTGAAAATTACATGTTTTATTTACCACAAAAACTGGCAAAAACTTATGCATACACCTGGTATACAGTAATTTCGTTAACTGATATACAGTAAGAAATCAATTTCTTACTCGTATATGTTGAGTAGTCAGCCCATAGGCTGGTTGAATCCTAAACAGCTCTGCTATCAGCTGTCATTGATGGCCTAGGCATCACTGAAGCAGCATACTAGGGAAACGAGGTGTTGCTTTCCTCACCAAGGCAGAAGTTGCTATTAACTATCAATCTGTCAAGCCCACTAAACTGCACACTCCAACTACCCTACAAGTGACATTTTCACACTACTATTTAAATTAAGCAAAGATCCACCCATTCAGTGCATGTTTTGTTAATGACGTAAGAGCAGCGACCTTGTAGACCCATGTCTCCAAGTGTCTCCAAACCATCATAGAGGCCTTGCTGCATTTCACTTTTAGCTATTGCTACGACTCTCTTAGTCTTCTCTCTCCACCATGCTTTAAATGCAATATTTTTCCTTTTCAGTGCCTCCTGGACATTATATTTCCACCACCAGATTTCCTTGTCTCTTTTCAGTCTGCCATTAGAAACTCCAAGGTGATGCCTTGCTCTGCTGGTACATTACTTCTGGAATCTCCCACATTTGATCTGGAGCATTGCTGTCATTCTCCTGCACGTCCTGGACGATATAAGCCCTGATATCACTGAGTGGTTGTGCTCTCTCTTTATCTTGTGGCTTTAACCACTTAATCTTCGTAGTTGGTCTGTGTTGTTTAATGGACACTGTAGCAAGAGCTGTCTGATCACAAGCCTATGTTGAGATGTCAGAGGCTCTACTGGGATGACCCTGCAGTCAGCAAACTGTCTCAGATGAATGGTTCCACTCACTGTAAATGTATTGCATGAAAACTGCATATCAATCCCTCCAGAGTATTGGTGGTTCTGTAATAAGCTATCACTTGAACTTGACCTATTCCATTTTCAGGCTGTGGAGGAGAGAAATCCAAAAGGCATTAGGTCAGGTTTATAAAGGATATTAGAGACCATTCATATGAAAGACACTGTAGCAAAAGCTCTCCAATCAAAAGCCTATGTTGAGATGTCAGAGGCTCTTCTGGGATCATCACTGAGTGGTTGTGCTGTCTCTTTATCTCGTGGCTTTAACCACTTAATCTTCGTAGTTGGTCTGACTCTGTTGTTTAATGGACACTGTAGCAAGAGCTGTCTGATCACAAGCCTATGTTGAGATGTCAGAGGCTCTACTGGGATGACCCTGCAGTCAGCAAACTGTCTCAGATGAACGGTTCCACTCACTGTAAATGTATTGCATGAAGACTGCATATCAATCCCTCCAGAGTATTGGTGGTTCTGTAATAAGCTATCACTTGAACTTGACCTATTCCATTTTCAGGCTGTGGAGGAGAGAAATCCAAAAGGCATTAGGTCAGGTTTATAAAGGATATTAGAGACCATTCATATGAAAGACACTGTAGCAAAAGCTCTCCAATCAAAAGCCTATGTTGAGATGTCAGAGGCTCTTCTGGGATCATCACTGAGTGGTTGTGCTGTCTCTTTATCTCGTGGCTTTAACCACTTAATCTTCGTAGTTGGTCTAACTCTGTTGTTTAATGGACACTGTAGCAAGAGCTGTCTGATCACAAGCCTATGTTGAGATGTCAGAGGCTCTACTGGGATGACCCTGCAGTCAGCAAACTGTCTCAGATGAACGGTTCCACTCACTGTAAATGTATTGCATGAAGACTGCATATCAATCCCTCCAGAGTATTGGTGGTTCTGTAATAAGCTATCACTTGAACTTGACCTATTCCATTTTCAGGCTGTGGAGGAGAGAAATCCAAAAGGCATTAGGTCAGGTTTATAAAGGATATTAGAGACCATTCATATGAAAGACACTGTAGCAAAAGCTCTCCAATCAAAAGCCTATGTTGAGATGTCAGAGGCTCTTCTGGGATCATCACTGAGTGGTTGTACTGTCTCTTTATCTCGTGGCTTTAACCACTTAATCTTCGTAGCTGGTCTGACTCTGTTGTTTAACGGACACTGTAGCAAGAGCTCTCCGATCAAAAGTCTATGTTGAGATGTCAGAGGCTCTCCTGGGATGAATCTGCAGTCAATAAACTGTCTCAGATGAATGGTTCCACTCACTGTAAATGTATTACATGAAGATTTCATCTTTCTTGACCCATCTTTCCTGAATATAATTTACTTATTTCTTTAAAAAATGTACTTGCATAGAACATTATGCAAATATGATTACGCATGTTACCACATTTCTTTTCGTTTTAGTTATAATGTTCTGCACCACCTGGCACAGTTGCCAAGCTCATGTTCTATGTTGACATCAACAGTGACTGCCCACCTGGACAACCAAAATCGTGCTGACAAAATATGATAAAAGCGGCCATGAGGGACATTGGCTTGAGGCCAAACAATGTTTATGACCATGCAAAATGGAGTTTAAGGACTCACAGGGTGGAACCTGCATCTACGGGACAAAACTAAGAAGAAGAAGTTAGTTTGCACCAAGACTGGTGATATCTATGGTACTGTGCAGACTCTTGTCTCATGTATAATAATATTGGGATAGAAAGGTATAAATTCATGGAAAAGTTAAAAATAAAAAGTTCTTCATCCTTCAGGAACTTTGACAAGACTTGAAGAGAACAAAAGATGTCAGAATGGATGTATGAAAGTTAGGAGCCTAACAAGTAGAGTGACTGTACTAATGAATGAACTAGTAGAAAACCAGACATAACCTTAACATTTTAGAAAAGTACCACCAAGCTTTTATCCAGTCATGTGTATAGGTAGTTCATGTCGTGATTGCTACAATTATAATGTGCCTTGTTAGTATTTCCAGATCAGTAAAAACTTATTTATACCTGAATGTATGCTATTAGTTCCCTCTTATATTCTTTACTTCCAAATTGCTGCAAAATATCCTTAAAATACAGAATTAATAAAATGAAGTCCTTGTAACTTGTTTTTATTTATGATCATTTATCAGAGCAAGAGTAGTCAACAAATAAAACAAAATGGTCATTCATTAATGTTAAAATACACAGAAAGTCTACCATCATGTTTCTTGTATCTGTTGTTATATTCTGGTGTACTAAACCAAGAAATTCAGACATAAACTGAGGAAAACTTTGTATTAGATCATTTCAATGATTGAATGTAAAAAATGTACCACTTACTGGAGCACTTATCCTAAATGGTATCATATCAATGCCAAACCCTTCTCAGGACCCTGAAATTGCTATCCTTTAGCTTAATAATATATTTAGCATGTCCCTTTGCCTTTGCGGACATAACACTTTACCTGTGAGGGAGAACTGGTGTTACTGAATGATAGCTGCGAGTCTGTGTCATCTGTGTCAGGTCTCTCAGAGTCAAAGCAGGAGGAGGTTCGCCCACTCCTTCTGTAATGCCTGGTGAAAGAAACATTCTTGTATTAACTGTTACAAAGAGTATGCATCTGCACAGTGCAGAATCTGTACACATTTCATGCAATGAATTTGGGAGTCTTTATAAATAGATAACACATTTTTAGTCATCTGAGAGTCTGGATTGATCAGTAAATTTCTGGGTAGTATTAGAAATTGGCTCCTTGATTGTTAAGTAGGAATAGTTTCAAAGAAAGCAACAGACATTTATTACTTTTCAAGTATTATATCATAATTCTCCCTGACAGATAGGACTGGAATGATATGGACTCATGACAGAAAGATAGGGTACGGTTTGGGTCACGTAGCTGTCAGCTTGCATTCGGCAGCCCTGAAGATGGTTTCCCATGGTTTCCCATTTTCATGCCAGGAAAATGCGGGGGGGGCTGTACCTTAATTAAAGTCACAGTCCCTTCCTTTACACTCCCCTTTCCTATCCCATCATCGCCATAAGACCTATCTGTGTTGGTGTGACGTAAAGCAAATAGCTAAAACAAAAAAGAAGGGTACTGAAAGTATACCGCAAAATTAGTTGGACAGTAATTTAATAATTGAGAGAAAAATGAGATAAACTCAAATAAACAGACAGGAGGGAAAGAAAGGACAGAAGATAAGTAAGAGGGAAGAATCAACATCTTGAGGTTAAATTCAGAAGGAGGTACGATTTTATTTAAGGGTGACAGTGGTCGCGCACTTGTTTAAAAATAAGTGGTTGCATGTGAGATTTCCTTCACATTCATAACAATGAGTATACTATATAAATAGTTTCAACAACAGTAATAATTTAATTAATAGTCCTGAAGTATCTTTAAAATATCCATGTAAGAAAATAATACCTTTTCTGAGAAAATAAAGGAAATATGTACATTTTGTCACTAAATATATGGGCAATATTATTGTTATAGTCTGCTTCCATAGTACAATGGTTAGTGTTATTATCAGCCATCCTTGGGGGCCCAGGTTCGATTCCTGGTACTGCCAGAAATTTAAGAATGTCAGGAGGGCTGGTATGTGGTTGAAATGGTTCATACAGCTCACCTCCATTGGGGGTGTGTCTGAAAAGAGCTGCACCACCTCGGGATGAGGACACAAGATTATTTTATTGTCATGTTAGTGGTTATGGATGAGAGATTCCCTCACCTTCATTGACTGCTTAAATTCAGAATAATATTAACTTATTCAAGAATACAACATAAAGAATCAACAATCATATAAAACATCTAACTACAGTGCAGTGTCACATTAATGTTTCAATCCAATAGCTACACACAGGATTTCTAAATACTGAGCTCTTTTTCTTCTGACCCACCAGTGTTGGTTTCCATCCTTGCTCGTTTTTCTGTTCATGCAGCACTCTCTCTCTGCATCTCAAGCACAATGCAGCTGAGGTATGTTCTTTGCAAATAGCCACTGAGCATTCACCACAGTATATTACAGCGAAGCAATTTTTCTTCTTTGTTCTATCTTTCTCCCATCTTCTTTTCTTGGTGTACTGCCTGCTGCTAGTACTCTCCTAACACTCTCTGGATCTGGAGATATAGATGCTCTCTTGGTGAGATGTGGTTTACACAGCTCGGATGCTAATGTTTTCAGGTACTTTCTTCTTGGCGCTCTATTGTCTATGTTGAATCTCAATATGATGTAATTTTTCAGTTCATCAATATCTAACAGAGTATGGCAGATTCTCAGTGGCTATCTGTTAGTTTTTCTGGTGACAGTATAAAAACTTTTTAAGCTATCAACAACATCAACTCCTTTGTTTGTCATGTTCTAAAAAGTCACCTGTTGTCTCACCAATGTTCTCCCCTTGATGCATGGTAGGTAGCATTAGGACAATCTTCCCCTTCGTAGAAATATAGGATTTAAGTTGCATATCCTTGCCGTGAGCAAAAATAGCTGAGTGCACTGGTCTCTTTGTGTCACGGTATACAGTTAGTTCCTTATTTTTAACAGGTGTAAGGCAAGGGGAACCGGTGCAAAATAATTATCAACTGTAATGTTCCGTCCAGTATTCTCAGTGGCTTGTGCAAGTCGTTTCACAACTTCTGCAGCGGTGTTTACTACTGACAAAGGTTCATCAGGTTGCCTTCCAACATAAACTTCCACTTTGTATGTGTAATAGATGCAAGTGTCAGCCAGGGAAAATATTTTAATGCTATACTTGGTGGGCTTGCTGGGCATGAATTTTTGAACTTGGCACTTTCCCCTGAAGGAATCCAACATTTCATCAACTGTAACATACTCATGAGTATGCCTGGCATCTCATTACAAAATATTCAAACTCTTCAAAAGCAGGAGTAATTTTATCCACCTCCTTTCTCTGGTTCCTGGTGGTGATGTCATCAAAGCAGAAAGCTTGGATAAGAAGGTGGAAACGTCTCAGTGACATTCTAGACAAAGAAGTTCTTGAGCTGTACCATCATCAGCCCAAAGATCTTCTGTGTTTGCATGAGAACTTTCCAAAACACCTGAAAGATACATTGCCTGATAAAAAAATTGAAGCACTCAGCTGAAATGGTCGGATGCCAATGCAACTTCATACACATATACATCATTGGTGGGTATGTAAATGATTATAGTTGCAATTCTCTGTGACAGGTAGAACGGCCACTAGAGAGCATTAGTGTGGTTTGTGTTTAGTGTTGTACCGGGCGAGTTGGCCGTGCGGTTAGGGGCGCGCAGGTACGAGTTTGCATCCGGGAGATAGTGGGTTCGAACCCCACTACCGGCAGTCTTGAAGATGGTTTTCCGTAGTTTCACATTTTCACACCAGGAAAATGCTGGGGTTGTACCTTAATTAAGGCCATGACCACTTCCTTCCCACTCCTAGCCCTTTCCTATCCCATTGTCTTTTTTTTTTCCTATTTGATTTACGTCGCACCGACATAGATATGTCTTATGGCGACGATGGGATAAGAAAGGCCTAGGAATGGGAAGGAAGCGGCCATGGCCTTAATTAAGGTACAGCCCCAGCATTTGCCTGGTGTGAAAATGGGAAACCACGGAAAACCATCTTCAGGGCTGCCGACAGTGGGATTTGAACCCACTATCTCCCGATTACTGGATACTGGCCGCACTTAAGCGACTGCAGCTATCGAGCTCGGTATATCTCATTATCACCATAAAACTTATCCGTGTCGGTGCAACGTAAAACAAATTGTTTAGTGTTGTTTCTAGGCCTAGTAGGGTGTATAAGGGGTGTGAACAGCATCAGATGTTGAGTGATCACTGTGAAGGACACAGAGATGCCACATGCTCGTGTGAGACAGCGTTAACAAGACCTAACAGAGTTTGAAAGTAGCCTCATTGGGGTCTTCATTTCACAGGCTGGTTGAATTGTTCAGTATCCAGATTTGTGGGGCATTTGGATGTGACAGTGGCCTGATCATGGACTGCATGGGAACATGAGGGCAGGCATACTCATCATCAAGGTTCTGGTCAACCATGTCTGATTGCCACAAGGGAGGATCGCCATATTGTGCACCAAGCACATCGTAACCCCTTCACATTTGCACCTGTCATCCGAGAACAAGTAATGGACTCCTTGCAACATTCTGTGTTATGCCACACCATTGGTTGAAGACAGGAGCAGCTGGACTAGGGAATTATCATCCCATGTGTAGGGTGCCATTAACACCACAACATAAACGGCTATGTTTGGAGTGGTTCCATGACTGGGAAGCATGGACTGCCGATGAATGGTCTCACATTGTGTTCAGCAATGAATTGTGGTTCTGCACTATCCCGGATGACCATCATCTGCGAGTATGGCGGCGACCAGGGGAGCAGTTTCATTCTTCCAATGTTTTGGAGAGGCACAGCAGTGTTACTCCTGGTGTCATCGGGTATGACTTCAGGTCATGGGGATAGTGATTGAGGGAACTCTGAGGGCACAACGGTACGTCACGGACATCCTGCATCTTCATGTGTTACCTCTCATGCGACAATATTGTGGTGGTATTTTACAACAGGATAATGCTCATCCTGAACTGTCTGCATAATGTTGAGGTACTCCCATGGCCAACAAGATCCCCAGATCTGTCTCTGATAGAACACGTGTAGGACCTGCTTGGACGTCAACTCCATCCCAATGCCAGAATCCAGGAGATAAAGGAACAGTTACAACAGTTGTGGGCCAGCTTGCTTCAGGAGAGGACACAATGGCTTTATGACAGCCTTCCCAACAGAATCACTGCATGCATCTGGACCAGAGGGGATGGAACATCATACTGATAAGTGGGCTTGTACCACTAAGTTTTATTATAAATTTGACTCGATTTTGTATTTGTTGAAATAATGTCATATACCCTCTTAACACATGAAGTTGCATTTCTTTTCTTCCTCCCCTTCTGGTTGCTTCAACTTTTTGTCAGGCAGTGTAGAACAGAACAAATAAAGCAGTTATTTCTTTGGAGTCTGTGTTTTGAGAGTCTCTTTCTCATCCATAGTTTTCATGCAATTTAGACATTTGTTTGTTAGTACATTCTACAATTCCTTATATAGTCTCAACAGAAAAGAAACATTCTCCATGCTTCAATGGGGGAGGTGACGTGCTTTGCATAACCTTTTACTCCAGGCAGACACCTTATAAGGTTCCTGTGCTTTGTTTTTGCAAGAGATGGTTGGCAATGGATGTTTCAGGTTGTGTGTCTGTCTTTCCCTAAATACCGGACAGCAACATGATCTTGTTCTTTGTCTTCCAGTTTGTCATCAGATATATCTGAAGCAATATGGTGATCACCAAGTTCATTATTATCCAGTTTGCCTTAACTAGCACTATCGTAAACACTACAAATATCCAATATATTATTTCCTGCCACACCTCCTCTTCTTAATTCTTCCTTCACTTCATTCAATCAACTCAAGACATGTTCTCCTAATCTATTTTCCATGTTTAACTAAAATGACGACGACGACGACGACGACGACGACGACGACGACGACGACGACAACAACAACAACAACAACAACAAAGGGCTACAAAAGATAGCAAAAGAAATTACATTTGTATTCATATGTGAGCAAAACTCTCACTTTTCTGCAGATGTGCACATAATAATCTACACCAAAAAATCCATGTCAAGACATAAAAAAATTTAGCATTACAACACAGTCATAAAACTAACAGTCATTTATGCAAGTGAAACACTGGCACTCAGCAGAAAACAAGAACTTGAATAAATAAAAAAAGAAGAGAGGAAGATCATTAGGAAAATCTTAGGAGCAAGATACACCAAAGACAGTTACAGGTTACAATCAATCAAAACAACAGAAATGTTCTCAAACATGGACATTGACATTAGGAAAAGAAGAATGAAATTCTTCAAGCATCTCACTAGATTACCAGAAAATTGATTAACAAAAAGGGTAATAGATTATGTAACCTCACTTAAGAATTCAACACCCTGGCTTAATGAACTTTGAAAGGGCCTCAGAATGCAAACATAAGTTCAACAGACATTTTAGAAAGAGACATCTTTAGACACAAAGTAAATAATTGGGAAGCTACATCACAGCAACCACTACAAAAACAGTACAGACCAAAGTGGTATGAAGTGGATTTTGATATGTGAGAGGTGATGATCGGACTCAACGAAATCCTTGCGTACCCTCATGTTCATAATTTCTGGAGAGAATTTTCTGGTTATCGCCACATGATCAATTTGGTATTCCCCAATGTGGTTGATTGGTGATTTCCAAGTTGTCAACATCCATGGTGGTTTCTTAAAGTGTGTGGATATTAGTTGGAGGTTGGCCATTTGACATATGTTGATTAGGCAATGTCCATTGGCATTTGTCTTTTTGTGTGCTGAGAAATTCCCAATGATGTGTCTGTGCTCTCGTTCTCTGCCGATTTCTGTATTGAAATCTCCAAGAAGGATCTTGATGTGGTGTTAAGGGATCTTGGTGAGTGCATGTTTAAGTTGTGACCAGAACTTCTCAACTTTGTTCTTGTCACGGTCATGTTAACTGGGGCATGTGCATTTACAAGCGTGTAGGCTTTGTTGGTGCATTTATCTGTGAGTAGCGAGAGGCATTCCGAGGGTGATGTGAGAGACGTCCAAAGGCCAAATGGGCAGCCTGTATTCTGTTTTCCACATCCTTCTCAGAGATACAGTGCGTTGAGGGAATACTCCCAAGTACGAAAAGTGCTCCACCCTTTCCAGAGCTGTACCAGATATGGTGATATCAAAATCTGGAGAGTTACTATAGTAGCCCCTGTGTAAAAAGGAAAGGGTGATAGACATAAAGGGTAAAATTAAAGGCCAGTAAGTTTGACATGCATTGCATGTAAGGTTTGGGAAGGCATACTTTCTGATTATATTAGGCATATCTGCAAAATTAATAACTGGTTTGAGAGAAGGCTGTTTGGGTTTAGGAAAGGTCATTCCACTGAACCTCAACTTGTGGGATTCCAGCAAGATATAGCAAATATCTTGGATTCAGGAGGTCAAATGCACTGTATCGCGATTGACCTGTCTAAAGAATTTGATTGGGTGGATCATGGGAGACTACTGGAAAAAATGAGTGCAATTGGACTAGACAAAAGAGTGATTGAATGGGTTGCTATATTTCTAGAAAAATAGATCTCAGAGAATTAGAGAAGGCGAAGCTTTATCTGACCCTGTAATAATTAAGAGGGGAATTCCTCAAGGCAGTATTATTGGACCTTTATGCTTTCTTATCAATATATCAATATATCAATGATATGAGTAAAGGAGTGGAATCAGAGGTAAGGCTTTTTGCAGATGATGTTATTCTTTATAAAGTAATAAATAAGTTACAAGATTGTGAGCAACTGCAATGTGACCTAGAAAATGTTGTGAGTTTGACAGCAGGCAATGGTATGATGATAAGCGGGGTTAAAAGTCAGGTTGTGAGTTTCACAAATAGGAAAAGTCCTTTCAGTTTTAATTACAGTGTTGATGGGGTGAAAGTTCCTTTTGGGGATCATTGTAAGTATCTATGTGTTAATATAAGGAAAGATCTTCATTGGGGTAATCGCATAAATGGGATTTTAAAGAAAGGGTACAGATCTCTGCACATGGTTATGAGGGTGTTTAGGGATTGTAGTAAGGATGTAACAGATAAGGCATATAAGTCTCTGGTAAGACACCAACTAGAGTATGGTCCCAGTGTATGGGACCCTCACCAGGATTACTTGATTCAAGAACTGGAAAAAATCCAAAGAAAACCAGCTCGATTTGTTCTGGGTGATTTCCAACAAAAGAGTAGCATTACAAAAATGTTGCAAAGTTTGGGCTGGGACGACTTGGGAGAAAGAAGACGAGCTGCTCAACTAAGTGGTATGTTCCGAGCTGTCAGTGGAGAGATGGCATGGAATTACATTAGTGGAGGAATAATTTTGAGTACTGTCTTCATAAGTGGGAAAGATCACAATATGAAGATGAAGTTGGAATTCAGAAGGACAAATTGGGGCAAATATTCGTTTGTAGGAAGGGGAGTTAGGGATTGGAGTAACTTACCAAGGGAGATGTTCAATAAATTTCCAATTTCTTTGCAATCATTTAAGAAAAGGCTAGGAAAACAACAGATAGGGAATCTGCCACCTGGGCGACTGGATTGATTGATTGATTGATTGATTGATTGCTTCCTTGATTGATTGATTGATTGATTGATTGATTGATTGAGAATGTTTTAGAAATGCAGAGGAAAACATCTAAAACAATCAGACATATTAAATGGGTACACCACCTCAAAAGATTAGAGGAAATCGATAATGATTTCAGAAGCAACAACACATGAAATTTTTACAGGACATTTAAGAAAGAACTGATGAACTACAAGCCGCCCAGTCTTTGTTTCCGTCACGCTGATGGAACACTTGAGATGAATACACAGGCCAACCGTGAAATCTTGAAGCAGTACTTCGAGAAATTACACAAATGTGAACCACCTGCAGATAGTCTCCAATTCCGTTCAACCACACCAAACCAGAACTCTGATTCACCTACACATGAGGATATACAAACATATACAAACATCCTGGCTAGTATAACTAGCTAAGAAACCTTGGAATTAATAATTCTGTGATGTGGAGTAAATTAATGTTACACAAGTATTGCTGGGTGTTGGTGAGTAAAACTTCCTATTTTCATCAAGGGACTAAATTGCTTTAGTCACCAATAGGATTTTACATCCAAAATATTTTTCATCAGTGTTTCAGGAGTTCACTAACTATTATACATGTGGAAAAAGAGACCACTAGTGTAGTGAAAATGTTCAGTTTTCAACAATAATGGTACCTGCTTCAAGAATTAGGGAAGGTATCTGACATGTGTTCACTTATAGAAATATTTTCTAACCCCTCCAATTGTAAATTATTTTCTGTTCATTATGAATTTTCTAATCCATGGTTAAATTGTTTTTCAAGGAAGATATTATTATTATTATTATTATTATTATTATTATTATTATTATTATTATTATTATTATTATTATTATTATTATTAAAGTTGGGAGTTATAAAGATGTACTTTTCAAATGTACTTTTCAACATGTTTGTTGGTGTGATTATGATTTCCGAATTGATATTTTGTTTGTTACTCGATTAAAATGGAATGTTTTATATTTCCACCATTCAGTACTTATAGATATAAATACATACTGTATGTTAGTACATACTGTATTTCAGTCTGTGAGGCCTTCTTCAGCTAATATTCATCAAATGAAGTCGATTAAATTAAGCAAATTAAGTCTTGACAAGTGATTGAAAACTGCATGTTTGTAAAACTAAACATATATTTTCTTTGGCAGTTGGATCTGGCATAACATTATATCTTAGTTTCCTATTATAATTATTAATATTTTATTTTTCTGTTAAATCTAGTTGGCATAGATGTTAATTTTCATTTCGTTTCTAAAAGCGTCCATCCTATTATGACTCAACTTCTTTTGTCTTTAGTGACATTGTCTATTGTTGTGGGTGTAACATGCCATTGCATTGTGCTCTTTTATTCTTCTTCTTCTTCTTCTTCTGGGCCGATGATCTGGATGTTAAGCCCCTTTAAACAACAAGCATCATCATCATCTTCTTCTTCTTCTTCTTCTTCTTCGTCTTCCTGATACGTTTCTGCTTACGCAGGTTATTCACAGAGCCTCTTCCAATCTTCTCTTTTTTCCCCACATTTTATCGTTCATCACTGCCACTGTAGTCCTCTCCGATTTATGTCATCCTCAACCTGATCCTTCCATCTTGTTCGTAGTCTTCCAATTAGTCTTCTTCCAGATTCTGTCCATTCCAGGGCTCTTCTTGGTAATCTTTCTTGTCCCATTCTTTTGACGTGGCCGAACCATTTCAGCCTATTTCTCTTCATAGTTTCTTTCAGAGGGTTGATCTGTAGTGTGTTTCATATGGTTTCATTTCTTATCTTGTCCCTCCTTGTTTTACTCAAGATCCCTTGCAGAAAGTGCATCTCTGTTGCTTGTAATCTACTCAGATCTTTTTTTTTTGTCCAAGTCCAACATTCTGCTCCATAGGTCAATATTGGCAAATAATACGATTATATATAATGATTTTTGCTTTGGTCACCAATAGGATTTTACATCCAAAGTATTTTTCACCATTGTTTCAGGAGTTCACTAACTATTATAGATTGGAAAAAGAGACCACTAGTCTAGTGAAAATGTTCAGTTTTCAACAATAATGGTGCCCACTTCAGGACTTTGGGAAGTTATCTGACGTGTATAATGGGTATCAATCTGTGGTTCAAAAATATTTATTAACTATGTGGTAATTCAATGTAAGATTTCCTTCTCCAATTTTTTGTTTGGTGCACATTTAATAATTTTGACATGTGTTATAGCTAGATGGACATAAATTAATATGAGGTTGGACTCTATTACAGAAAGTCATTTCTGCATTCAATTATGTTTGTCACTGTTATTTAATCTACACATCTTCTTTTATTTTGATTCATTTTCATATTTTCTCATGAGTCACTGTTATTTAACTTATAAATTTTGTTTAATCCCAAAATATTGTCATATTTGCTCATGAGTCACTGTTGTTTAACTTATAAGTGTCATTTAATCTCAATTTATTTTTATGTTACCTCATGAGTGCCTTTAACAGAAGAACTTATTTTTTGCGGATATATACTTGGCACCTGTTCATGGAATTTATTATTGCTGTATTATTCATTTTATGTAATATTAACTTACTTCCATTAGACTCATTACATTTCTTAATTTTATTTCGGGTTTATTTTTTTTTTTTGAGTGCTAAGATTCTCCTTCCCTTTAGACTTAACAGTAAAAGGATGCCCTCTTTTACCTATTATGTTCTTACCCTCGCACATGGTCCCTCTTGTTTATTTTAGTGTAAGCTATGCTTTACTGTGCCGGCCCCGTAGTGTAGGGGTAGCGTGCCTGCCTCTTACCCGGAGGCCCCGGGTTCGATTCCCAGCCAGGTCAGGGATTTTTACCTGGACCTGAGGGCTGGTTCGAGGTCCACTCAGCCTACGTGATTAGAAGTGAGGAGCTATATGACGGTGAGATAGGGGCCCCGGTCTCGAAAGCCAAGAATAACGGCCGAGAGGATTCGTCGTGCTGACTACACGACACCTCGCAATCTGCAGGCCTTTGGGCTGAGCAGCGGTCGCTTGGTAGGCCAAGGCCCTTCAAGGGCTGTAGTGCCATTGGGGGGGGGGGGTTGTATGTTTTACTGTACGGTAAGTCAATTTTAACATTTTGTTGTTGAAGTGTTCGATGTTTTGGTTGATTGTTTTTCCTTTTTCATGTGCTTCCACCCTTTTCATGTTCATCTGTTCTGTTGTTTGGTATTGTGGTTCTCTGGTTCTTTTATCTATTTCTTTTCTTTCTTTTCTGTGCTGCATTGCCTAATGTTATTTTCCCATTAATTTCTTCTAGGATGTATCATGTCTAATAATAATAACCTTCACAGTGTGATTATCATTGGTGACTAATATGTGGACCATGCCAGTACCTATGTTTATATTTTCAAAAAAAAATCAAAATCTCTTTATTTGCAAATGAGGTGTCTACCTCGGTGGCAAATGGTACACTAAAATACATTATTGTCAAGCACTAAATATTAAATTAACAAGAGAAGAAAATTTTTCCTATAATACAATATTATACAATTTACGCTAACAATGTTTTCTATTAAACACACAGCTCATCCTTAATAAATTTATATTGTTTACAAAATTCTAATTATAATATCTCCTGTACTACTTACAAATATAGTCAACTGATATACGTATGTGGAATTGCTTCAAATGATACTATAAAACTGGTATAACATTAATATTTACATTGCATTTATTTATTTACTTTTTTTTTTTTTTACCCGTTCTGGATCCTAAGTAGCATAACGACCTGCTGCGTCTTAACCAGAGCCCCTTTTGCCACCACTTTTCAGAGTTCCTGAAGGGCCTTCACAGCTACCGTAGCGGTCCCAGGGCCCTCGAAGTCCCCACTGTACTTCACCCCTACAGGCAGTCCCCTACTTTGGCTGTCCAAACTCCTTAGACCAGGGGATGGAATTAATTTATTCACACACATTTTTTTTATTTATTTACAATAACCTGCACCGGTCGAATGCCCTCTAACACTTCATTTATTTTCTCTGTTGCTGTTTATTCTCTTCTTGAATATCTGTACAGATTTTGGAAAAGGATCAAACACTACCCCTGGTAAACTGTTCCACTCCTTCACACCCTTCCCAATGAATGAAAATTTACCCCAATCGCTTCTGCTAAAATTCCTTCTAATTTTATATTTGTGGTCAGTCCTGCCGATATAATTATTTTCCAACTGAAGCCTCTCACGGATATCTCCCCATGCTTCTTCTCCTGTATAGGCTCTATACAATCCTGTAAGTCTAGTTTTCTCCCTTCTCTTACTTAAAGTTTCCCACCCAAGTTCCTTTAACATTTCTGATACACTACTCTTTCTCCTGAAATCCCCTGTTACAAATCTTGCTGCTTTCCTCTGCACACTATCTATTTCTTTTATTAGGTATTCTTGGTGAGGATCCCAAACACTGTTTGCATATTCCAATAATGGACGAACCATACTCAAGTAACTTTTTTCTTTTAATTCTTTGTTGCATCCTTTAAGTAGCCTCATTATGACATGTAATGATCTGTATGCTTTCCCAACAATGTCATCAATATGACCCTTCCAGTGCAAATTACTTTCAAATCTCACACCTAAGTATTTGCACTTGCCATCTTTTGGGATAACTACCTCATCCAAAGTATATTCAAATTCAGTTTTAAAGCTCCTGTTTGTAAAAGTTGTAACAGTTGATTTGCCTCCATTAACCTTCATATTATTTTCTTCAACCCATTGTTGGATACTTTCAAGGTCCCTTTGTAATTCTGAACAATCCTCAATGTTGTTTATTTCTCTATAAACAATTATGTCATCTGCATACAATCTTATTTTTGATGTTATATTGTTCCCTAAATCATTTGCGTATATTAAGAAAAGTAACGGACCAATTATACTACCCTGTGCAATTCCCTTCCAAACTTTCTCTTCCTGTGATACATTATTTCCTACTTTGACTTTCTGAACCCTTGAATTTAGAAATGCTTTTATCCAACGTGTAACCCTTACGTCCAATCCTATTCCCTCCAATTTCTTTAATAATATTCCATGTTCCACTCTATCAAAGGCTTTGATTTAAAATATATGGTATGTTATTTGAAATATCACTAACCTAATAACATACAAGAACTGGAGTTAGTGCGAGTTAAAACTTTTTGATGCTTTTGTGTGCATGTATGTATTTATGTATGAATATATGTATGAAGCAGGAATTATGTTTGCTTCTCTTGCATAATCTGGGGATAGTTAATTCTCTTATAAATGTCTTAAATGGTGTGTAGAGTTGTAATTATTTTGAAGCTAAGAATGAGTTAAGAATAAGGAGCAGGTGTGAAAATAATTTGGAAGAAAATTACCCTTAGATTAGTATCACATCTTCAAGAATGGTAAGAAATTCATATAGTCTGCTGTAATGATTGTCTGAGCTATAACAATGGTATTGTACCTGGAGAGAGGATGAGGCCGGCTTAAAAGATCACTTTGTTCCATCACAAGCTGAGACTGTTTGCTCTGGATCAACTCTATCTGTTGCTGTAGCGTGTGAAGAGTAGGGTAATCGTTGATCTCACGTACTCTCTGTGCTGCTACCACGAGTTCCTCTGTTCGTTCTCCAAGTGACCGTAATTCTTCTGCAATCTGCTCGAGTCG
This sequence comes from Anabrus simplex, assembly GCF_040414725.1. Lineage (NCBI taxonomy): Eukaryota > Metazoa > Arthropoda > Insecta > Orthoptera > Tettigoniidae > Anabrus > Anabrus simplex. The sequence goes on along the minus strand of NC_090265.1, from coordinate 958,275,930 downwards.
TTCTTGTCTCCTGGCTCGTTGCTGAGGATCCAAGTCCATAAAATCTGACTGTCCAGGTGATAATGATGGAATGGATTCCAGTCGTGGCCTCTTACCCCCACCGTGCATTTCGTCACCATTGGATCGTCCACCAAGACTATGATGATGAGATCTGAAACTTCCCGACAAGCTGTCGGTCAATAAAATAATTATTTGCTCAGCAGTGCATTACTGTATATGCTTCATTATCAAATTCACATTTATATTAGAAGAACAAAACTGAATAGAAGGTACATAGACAGAGGAAAAATAAAATCTTCATAGGTACAAACATTTTGTTACTGTATTAGTTAAGGGGATTACAGTTATGTGAATAACATCCCTTAGGCATTGGTAAATTTAAAGAGATGTTGGAATACCAGAATGTTTTCATGGTAAGGTTTGTTAAGAAGGAAACCACCCTGTTTTTCAGTGCCGACAGGTTTTTGCTGTAACAGAACAATTTATTTTGTTCCGTAAGAACATCCTCAGATTCTCATAAGCTATAAATTTCATATTGGTCTGTACTGAATTGCAATTACAAGAAAAACAATTAATATAATGGTTCACCTATTCAATACATTTTTAATTGTGTAAATATTACATTACATCTGTCTTAGTGGAACTAGTTTTGGTCACGAATGACCATCATCAGCCGGGAGACAATAATTAGACAAGACATATAAAAGTTACTAAAATAAGTTGACATTGTAAAACGAAGCTTAAATCAGACCATTCCTACAAGGTGGTTGTATCTGTGATAAAATTTGCTGTTCAAAACAGATCATGAACTATGAAGTATATCTGGAAAATGACAGCCAAAATTAAAATATGAATGGAAAGAAATTTCTTGAACACAAGAACACTTTCTAAATTGAAATTTTAATTGTCTTCAATTTTAATACTGCGACATGAATTTGGATCATGTACCATAGGAGTCTTTGTACAGTATTATCACAGTAGATCTAATGATCCACTTTTACAATGCCAACTTGTGCCTATACACTTATTTTAGACGCTTATATGGTATATGTCTTGTCTAATTATTGTCTCTCGGCTGATGATGGTCATTTGTGACTGAAACTAGTACTACTAAGACTGATATAATGTAATATTTACACAATTAAAAATGTACTGAATAGGTGGACCATTATACGAGGCATGTTTTTTAAGTAAGTGATACAGCGCTGCGGTCGGCATTCCGTGCATGCGCGCTGTGTACCTGCATCTATTGGCAAGGCTGAGATGCCATTACAGCAATAGTCGCCCTTGTGTACGTTTGTTGGCAAGCATTTGAAATGGCCTCGCCGATCGAGAGTCCCGCTGACTGTGAAGTCCGGTCTGTTATTAGTTTTCTGAGTGCAAAAGGTTTGAAAGCTATCGATATTCATCGTGAGATCTGTGCAGTTTATGGACCAAACATTTTGAGCGATGGAATGGTTAGGAAATGGGTTTGAGCATTTAAAGGTGGCTGCAAAGATGTGCATGATGAAGAATGGAGTGGGCGACCTTCAGTCATTAGTGAAGATTTGGTGCAGGCAGTTGACCGAGCAGTGAGAGAAAACAGACGCTTTATGAAAATACGTCATTATCTGACGTGTTTCCTCAAGTTTCTCGAAGTGTTCTTTATGAAATTGTGAGTGAACAATTAAATTACTGAAAGGTGTGCTCGTGCTGGGTACCAAAAATGTTGACAGAGGAAAAAAAAAAAAAAAACCGTTTGGGCAGTGCCTTAACTTTCCTGAAGTGTTACCACGAGGAAGGTGATGATTTTTTGAGTCAACTTGTTATGGGGGATGAAACCTGGGTGGCCTACGTTACACCTGAATCAAAACAACAGTCTATGGAATGGCGACATTCAACTTCACCCAAGAAAGTGAAGTTTAAGCAAACAATGTCAGCTTGGAAAATCATGTGTACCGTGTTTTGGGACAGAAAGGGGGTGTTACTGGTGTTTTTTTTTTTTTTTTGCCCCGTGGTGAGACAATCAATTCAGCAACGTATTGTGAGACCTTAAACAAATTGCGCCGCTCAATTCAGAACAAAAGGCGTGGTATGCTCAGTAAGGGTGCCGTTTTGCTTCACGACAATGCATGCTCACATGCGGCTCATCGAACCCAAGACCTCATCACATCATTTCACTGGGAACAGCTCGATCACCCTCCATACAGTCCCAATTTTGCGCCCAGTGATTACCACTTGTTCCTGCATTTGAAGAAACATATGGCCACCAAATGCCACAACGACGATGATGGTGTCAAGATGGCCATGTTGCAGTGGCTGACAAATCAGGCGGCCAACTTCTATGAGGATGGTATGCAAAAGCTCATTGTACGATATGACAAGTGCCTCAATATTGGTGGGAATTATGTTTAAAAGTAATGTACAGACTTTCATATAAAAATAAAATTGTTAAAAAATCTCTGTGTTTGATTTATATCAAAACGGTACTTCCTTAAAAAACATGCCTCGTAGTTAATTGTTTTTCTTGTAATTGCAATTCAATATAGACCAACATGAAGTTTAGAGCTTATGAGAATCTGAGGCTGTTCTTATAGAACAAAATACATAAACCTATAGAATTGGGAATGCGGAAAAGATTTACTCATGACTTTCAAAGATCTAACAAAGGCATACGATACTGTTACCAAGGGGGAAGGTGTGGGAAACCACGGTCAAAAGGAGACTGAATACACATACTGCAGAAATGGTGCAAGCAATGTAAAAAACTGTAGATCGTCCACTTCTAAAGGCATACTGTTCCTCTTGCTACTCTCCTTCTACCTTTCTTCTCATTCTTCTCTCTAATATTCTTTCCAGTATTTTTGCCAGTTGTGATAAGAGAGTGATTCCTCTTTAGTTACACACACTTTTTTGTTTCCCTTCTTAAAGACTGGTATTATCATTCCCTTTTCCTAGTTTTCTGGCACATGTTTCTGCTTCCATTCATATTTTAACAATCTGTACACCCATTATAGTCCAACAGCCATTATCACTTCCACACGAATTTCATCCATCTCTGGTGCCTTTCCTATTTTCATTTTACAGGCTGCTAATTCCACCTCTAACATACGTAGGTTCTTTGAAAAGTTCTCGGAATGTACTAGAATTAAGTATCTTACCTTGGTGGAACTGCTTTTATTTTTCAACATAGTCTCCCTGTAGACTAATGCATTTGGTCTAGCGATGTTCCAATGCCTTGATCCCATCTCGAAAATGAGATTCCTCCAGGCCTGCAAAATACCTCTCCAATTCGGCTGTCAGTTCTTCCCTTGTAGAAAATCTCCATCCACCGTGGAAAATTTTCAGCTTGGGGAATAGATGAAAGTCTGATGGTGCCAAATCAGGTGAATAAGGTGGATGTGGCAACCAGTTCATGAAGTTTTGCCATGGCAATAACACTTGTGTGCGGCGGAGCGTTATCCTGATGAAAGATGACCTTTTTCCTTGCCAAACCAGGCCTTGTTTCATGTATCTTTTCCTGTAGTTGGTCTAGGAGGTTTGCATAGTATTACCCCATAATTGTTTGGCCAGTAGGAAGATAATCTATCAGCAGAATGCCTTTTGCATCCCAGAAAACTGAGGCCATGAACTTTCCGGCCGAATGCACTGCCTTTGCTTTCTTTGATGGTGGTGAATCAACATGTTTCCACTGCTTTGACTGCTATTTTGTCTCTGGGGTATAGTAGTGGACCCAAGTTTCATCTGAAGTCCCAAATCGGTGCTAAAAATCTTGTTGGTTGCACTGAAAACGGGCCAGACTTTGTTCGGACATTTCCAATTCTTCGGTTAAAATATAATATACCCATTCAGAAGACATCTCTACAGCTTCAGCAATCTCCCGCACTTTCAGTCGACGATCCTCCATGACCATTTTATGCACTTTTGCGATAAATTCTGGGGTTGTAACACTTTTTGGCCGTCCACTATGCGGATCATCATTCAAGCTCTCCCGACCAAATTTAAACTCGCTGGTCCACTTGGCAACAGTTGAAAATGAAGGAGCAGAGTCCCCCAGTGTGTTCTGAAAGTCGGCATGTATTTCCTTTGCTTTCATACCTTTCTTTACAAAGTATTTAATCACTGCTCGAATCTCAGTTTCTTCCATTGTTACAAATCGCTATGCGGGAACAACAACAAAGAGTCATCACTACCACACTCCTGCAGCTACAGCACTGATGCGCCATGTATTCACTCACAAAGGATGTGTGATTATTGCGCGGGAACCTCGTTGCGCTAGCACTGACATCTAGCGGTGATTCCGAAAACTTTTCAAACCGTCCTCGTAGTTACATCACCATCTACTGTTGTGTCATCACACAGTATTACTGCCATATCCTCTGCACAATTTCTCACTTTCAGCAGTCTATCAAAATACTCCTTCCATCTTCTCTTTATTTCTTCTGGATGTGTTATCAACTCTCCAGCTTCCTCTCAGCTTTGTATAAACTCTTTCTTTCCTATTACTTTATATAATTCCATACAGCATTCTTTTACTGCCAGCTCCATCTGTTTCCATCTTTTGTGTAAATTCTTCCCAACTTTTCTTCTCTTTCCAATTTCTTACATGTCCTTTTTATTATCAAGATAGTTCCTTTTGTTCTCTTCCTTTTATCTGTATTCCATTATTGCCATGCTTTCTTCTTTCACTACTTCGCTCACTTGAGAAAGTTTTCTGTATTGTCTGAAAACCTGCTCTGGCTTCACGTCCATTTATTTCCAGTGCTCTGGCTGTACTGATTTCAGGGCACTGGCCTCGACTGTGGCTTGCCAACACAAACATGTCTGTAGGGAGGTAGGGGAAGGCAGGGTGGATAGGAGGGACAAGAACTCTGTTCAGCAGGGAGAGAGAAGTGCTACCTGGCTATAGTTTATTTGCCTTTACATGTACTGGAAAATGAATGCATGATAATGATTTTTGGAAGAAATTCATGTGCCATAATGAATTAAAAATATTTTTATGACTTTATTTTTAGTGATAAAATAATAGCCGAAAAACTGGTATCAAGTGGTGAGCTGCTGCCTAAATTCATAGAATTTAATATAGGTAGATATAACCTAACCCACATCCAGACATAAGACATACCAGATAAAAAGAACACGAACGTGCTGTTAAATACAATCAGCACTTAACTTTTGGAAAACACATATACGACAGCTCCCACCATTTCACAGAGGTCAATACAGATTTTAAAATTTATACATTGAAAATAAAAGTAAATCATTAAATATAAATGAGGCAATTAAAATATACACACAAAAAAAAAAAAAAAAAAAAAAGCCAACCAAACCCAACTCAATGACCACACACATCTGAAAATTCTCCCCCACCTATTCACACTACTAAATTAATTCAAATTTTGGTAAAACAACATTCACACTGTATTTCATTAGCTCTTAATTAATCTCACTGAAAGTTACTCTAATGCAACGTACGTCTGGACCATTTTACAGGTTATTATTTTACCACAAAAATAAAGTCATACTCTTTAATTCATTATGGTACATTAATTTCTTTCAAAAATCATTATCATGCATTCATTTTCGAATACACGTAAAGGCGAATAGACTATAGCCACGTAGCACTTCTGCTGCTCCACTGAACAGAGTTGTCTCTCCTACACCTTCCCACTACCTCCCTACAGACATGTTTGTGTTAGCAAGCCACAATCAAGACCAGTGAGCTGAAATCAGTCCAGCTGGGGCACTGGAGAGAAATGGATGTGAAGCCAGAGCAGGTTTTTAGAAAAATACAGAAAACATTTTCACAGCCCGCCTGGTGGCCATGATCATTAAGGCATGAAGACTATATGGTCTGATGCTGTGGTTAGCCACCTCGAGTCAAGTTGGTCGAAAAAACGTTACCATCAGAATGTTGACGGGCAGGGTAGGGGAAGTGGTGGTATATATTTCTAATCACTAGATTGCATGCCAAAAACCTGGATTAAATTCCAAACCTATCCACAGTGCTCATGTGGAGCAAGGGCATGTAATGCTGTTGATGGTGATTCATCCATTGGATGGGGATGTAAAGCCCTGAACAGACCCCTCGTTGCTATTCGTCAGGAGTAGGCTATGTGCCGGCACCGGGTTTCACCCTCTCCCTTTCTACCATCATATATTACGTCATCTATTCATTTAATTTCAGTAACTCTTCTGATGCAGTTGATGTCAGGAAGTTCATCTGGTCATAAAAACTCGCTACAAAGATACATCTCACTTCATACCTGACCCCGTAGAGAAACGGGACAAGGGTTGGACATACACTTACACAATGCAAGTTCTAACCAATCTTAAAAACGTCCAGAATCATACATCTGACTAACATCTGGCAAGTAAGTTTTGCAATTACATTTGCAGCAGTTGGATGCTGAACTGCTTTTAACAATACTTTATTATTTTAATTTATTACTGTAGAATAGGAACTTACTTAGAGTGCCCCTTTGAGTAGTGATAGCCTGAGTCTCTCACCACCTGCCGTGCCAGGGGGAACAACTCATCTCGTCTTGTGAGCAAGGCTGGCATATATCGGCAGATTTGGGCAGCTGCTTCATTCACAGACACCTGTCAAATAAAATTTTCACTTTCAATAAACAATATCATTAAAATAGATTTAATCACTGCAATAAATATTAAGAAATAGGTAAGCATCGCTGTACCCAATATCTCTATGGGGGAGAAGAATTTTAAAATCTTGATCTCCATCTTTCAATACATTTAAATGTTTGTAGAAAATTATCATTTTAATTACAGAGATATATGCTAGTTCAGGCTACTATAAAGACTTATATCACCTAGACAATATTTCCATCCATGGACTCATGATCGGAGCTCGAGGCACAATCCCTAAATTTCTTGTACAGGTATGGGATTCTCTCGGTCTCAACCGGACACGACTTTACAACATCGCTATCGCCGCAATATGAGGTTCGGTAACCATACTCCACACCCATCTATATAACATTTGAAGAACCATACATCATGCCACATTCCAAATTAGTTTCAAATTTATTACTGAGCCTTGTGATGGTTATTTCTATCTGGCACACTAGCAAACTTAGAAGACAAAATACAGTGTAGTTGACATCCTTGTGGCAGCCTTCTCATGCGGAAAGTTGTATTAATAATAATTACTAATTATTCCAGAGATACTAATACTTCAATATCTATCGACAGCTTTTGACTTAAAGCAAGAATTGTGGCTTTATTGCTTGTGATATAACTGCCTTATAGATTCATCATACACTTCCACTTCCAGATTAATTCAGTCCACTTATACAAACTTGATGATATTTTACTTTTGAATGTAGCCTACATCTAATACGACCAGTAATTATTTACTAGAATGTATTGTAGCATATGCTTGACATGTTGTAGAAAAAGACCCTCAATAATATTTTTGTGCTTTGGGATTGAATGTTCAACTGAAAATATGGATCATTGGAATAGAGCAAAAATTATTAGAACCTGGTGACATACTTCTTCAAAATTTACATGATTATACATATGCATAAATGTGTGCATCAAGAAGGAACTGATTTCATATGAAGTTTTATTAGTTTTAATAGTGAAGTACAAGAAATACGTGATTTATAATATCGTTGCATCAGGACAGCTTCCTCTGTGGATCAGTGGTTGAATGTCTGCTTCCAGGTTCTGAGAACATGGGTTCAGACTCAACAGACGTAGTCAGATTTTTGAAGGACAGAAAAATGTTGATTGTGATGTTGGCCTGCAAAAGATATCTGGTGACACGTTCGGTGCTTACTGAGAAAAATTGATTAAAACTCAGCCATAGATCACCTGTTTCATTGCCTCTTAGTAGAGTAAACCAGAATGTCAAAACTGACATGCAGCCAGGCTGAAAGTCATGAAATAATAATAGCCTGAGCTACCGTGTGCAGGTATTTATTATTATTATTATTATTATTATTATTATTATTATTATTATTATTATTATTATTATTATTACCGAGCTTGATAGTTGCAGTTGCTTAAGTGCGACCAGTCCAGTATTCGGGAGATAGTGGGTTCGAACCCCACTGTCGGCAGCCCTGAAGATGGTTTTCTGTGGTTTCCCATTTTCACACCAGGCAAATGCTCGGGCTGTACCTTCATTAAGGCCATGGCTGCTTCCTTCTCACTCCTAGAACTTTCCTGTTCCATCATCGCCATAAGACCTATCTGTGTCGGTGCGATGTAAAGGAACTTGTAAAAAAAAAATTATTTTATCTTACATGCAGTGATACAACTGGACATGGAATCCAGCAGATGCCATATGTCATCCCCTGGTAGATTTGACTATAGTTGTTAAAAATTATACTCCAAATCATGAACACTTCAACATGGAGGGGTCTGGTGTTCTATCCAGTTCCACAGATATTCAATAAGTAACAAATTAGCTGACAGTACAGTCCAAGGAATTGTTGAAACATGATGGAAATTGAAGATTGTGCAGGAAAGTGTTATCTTGCTAGAAAATAGCTCCTGGGCACTGAGGCAGGAAAGTTAGCAAATAGGATGAGGGTTTGTTCAACACCCTACTGTACAGTTAATGGCCCTGGTATCACTGCCAGTGATGAGTGACAATTATATGTAATAGTTCCCCAGATCGCCACTCCTATAGTACGGGACCTGTATTGCTGTAAAATGTGGGTGGGATTGTAGCGCTCACCTATGGTTGTCCAAATTCTGTCATGATAATCATCTGCTTCCAAAGAAAAATTTATATCATTGCTAGAAACATGAAGTCACCAGTTTGGTGGAGGTACTGATTATTGTTTGAAGGGAAATACAACTAGGCAACCATGCTGTCAAGTCACCAGTCTGTAGCATTCTATGCCAATTTCAGCTGATACTACAGTGAATGAAGATGATAATAGCAGGAAACAAACATCAGCAACAGATTTGCCTGTATTAACCATCTGGAAATGCTAATGGTTGAAAAATTGTGCCCAAGTGAAGTTGTCACATGTCTCTAGAGGGTGGACAAGAAAGCAGTTGGATCTGTTCATGCTCTTCTATCAGTCAAATAGTCCTCCCTCCTGGTGATTTGTCGAGACATCCAGAACTGGTCTGTCATATATGGGTACCTTCAGATGTCCATTACTGCTAACATGATCTGAATGTGAAATACGGTACTGATATAGCCCAAAAGTCCAAATGATGGGCAACTGGGTGTGCCATACCATCTGCCTCTCACAGTCCGGTTATACAGCCCCTCTCAAACTCTATCAGTTATTTGTACTGATATTTTGTGTGTTTTCCAAGAATACCTATTGCCTGTGGATAATGCGTGGCAAGTATCATATAAACACTTGGAGAGACCAATGTACCTTCATATGATGTAGGTGCATATGCCAGTGCACAAAACTCAAATAGTTTGTATAACTTTCATCAGATCAGATTACATGATTAATTATGATAAACTATATTCATTGGTGACCAAGGAGGCACTGTGGCAGCAGATCCATTACTATTCTTTGCTTAAGTCATTAGCATTTGACAATTATTATTAGTCAAATAACATAATGAGGATCTCAAAACTGTTTTTATAATGAGGATCTGTTACAACAATTATATGAGGGATGATTTTTTAAGTCAGTACAATTTTGAAATAGAAAAAAACAAGTAATGCAATTTTTAAACATTTTTTTTACATATGTGCTTGTACCTTAAGCTGTGTCTCAACGTAAGTTCCACGCATATTAAGGCACTTATGACATCATGGAACCAGCTTCTGAATTTCATGAAAATCTGGTGATACAAAGCTTGTTAATTAAAAAACTAGCTGCAAAATGATTCCTTTTGCTCTCTGATTTTGCTTATACTATGTTTCCATTTGAATTTTATTATCTTCATAACACTTCCCAGTCTAGAAAGCCAAGAATAATGGCCGAGGGGATCTGTTGTGCTGACAACATGACACCTAGTAATCTGCAGGCCTTTGGGCTGAGCAGCAGTCGCTTGGTAGGCTATGGCCCTTTGGGGCTGTTATGCCATGGGGTTTGGGTTTGGTTTTTCATAACACTTAATTCTAGTTTATATTCAAGTGACATGTATGGTTCTCTGTATTAAATTATTATTATTTTTATCAAATTTGTGCTTGCCTACACTGGGACGATCTTGGTGTAGCCATAGTGGAATACTGGGTTCTATGAGACCTCTGAAGTTAAGTTTCATTGGGCCACTGTGTACTGTAGGATAGTGGCAAGGAGAAATAAACTTCCATCCTACCACAATTAAATGTAAGCACATGATACATGACTCCTTTGCTTCGTTGGATCGTCTGTGTCTAAGACTGAATAGGGTTCTTCGATACAATGTTTCATTTATCCTCCTCTTCTCCCTACTAACAATCCTCAACTTTTAACATAGCCATCTGCTGTGTATTCCTGTAACAGCTATCCCTTGAAGATTTTCTTCCTCCCATACAAAAGAGAAACAATAAAGAAGAAACAGTAAATGCATGAATACAAATGTTAACCAGCAAACACAATTCAAAAGGTGTTTTGAAATTTTAAACTGAATTTTGAGAAAACTCTTTTGGTATAGCTGATCCTGATCTAACCAAGAGACAGTAAAACACATATCAAATATAAACTCAGATGAAAATATGTTCCAGTGTTTTTATAATAATTTGTTAAATATCTATCTTATAGACAGATTTTGTAATATAATAGAATGAGAGCAAATGGTATGTAAAACTGTGACAAGCTGAATTGTTCTCGTATAGTGCTATGTGTTATGTATGTTGGATTCATGTGAATGATACTCACTTCGTGCAAAGTAAGGGGTTTTTCAGGTTTCCGTTTGCAGTCGAATCGTCCGTAGATTGCAGCATATTTTCGGATCTCATCCATGCGGCGAGGATCGTCTTCGGCCATGTTCATCACGTACTGCAACACGCGGTCAGAAGATGCAGTCTGTCAAAATAGGATTCTCTCACAAGCTATGTTCATTACTAGGCATGCATTGAACAATTTTATGTTTATAGTTCATGTGTTGAATGAAAACACACAATATTGTCTAGGGCATATGAATAGCTCAAGCTTCAAAGTATCGGAGCATTAGAAGTACTTCCGCAGCTGCTCTGTACAAACAGAAGGTACAGGATATGGATGCCCACTGGTCCTGCAGTGATGCTAACCTAAAATGGCTGAGGGTAGTCAACTATGCTAGAAGAGAGAGAGTGTAACATACAAAAAAAAAAATAAAAAAAAAATACATAGTTATTGTGGAATGCCTTTCTTTTACAAGAGGAGTGAGGAGTTGGAATAAATAGAATAAGGAAAATAGGAACGGTGATCTGATATTAAGGCTAAGTACTTTTCTGAGCTGCTAATACTCTAGAGAAATGGCTATGCAATCATTGTCATATCTGTCGATCCTCCAATCCTTGTTCATACTTGTGTCTAGTACATCACATTTCAGAATTACTTCACTGAAATGATTATCCTCATCTACTCACTCTCTCACTGTGAGGGACTCTAAGTTGGACATTGAGAGGTGCTCAACTTCAGGGAAATACTTGGCTTTATCAGATAACTGCTCATATTTGCTGCTCTGATCAGTATCTAAACTTGTATTCTGTAGTTTGACTCTTAGCTTTCTTAGCTGAGCAATATTAAAGATTGCTATTATAATAAAACTTAGCTGACATCCCACTAAAGCCAGCAATTTTGAAATTTTAGACTGAATTTTGAGAAAACTCTCTTAGTATAGCTGATCTGCACCAAAAACAATCACTTCAATTCCTAAATTTAAAAAATAAGGAACTGGAAAATTTATCTGCTGTTATAATTTAAAAAATACCATATTTTGATCGGTTTTGGATGAGACAAACCTTTATTACAATTTAAAACTCAAAGATTTAGGTATGTTGTATGAGGTAGCACACCTAGAATCTGACCTTATCATTGCAAAGTAATGTACTCTGTTTGTTGCTCCATTGTCCTAAGTCTAGTGGGTTATCTGAAAGAAACTGATCAATAGAGCAGTGCATTCACACTCTTCAAGCTTCTTTAGTAATCTATTACTTCTCCACAACCCTCACCTATCACAGAGGTCATTAGAGTTGAACACATTCTCTATTCCACAATGATGCTGTAGCCAAGAAGAGGATGTAGAAAAAAGAAACCTTTCTAATATTAATGTTCAGTGTTGCAACCAAAATTTTATAAAATGTTATTTCTAAACGTACGGTATTTTTCACCCTAAATTTTAAAAGTAGGCCTATACTAATGTGTAATAATAATTATTGTGTACCGGTAATAATAATTATGTGATTCCTTTTTACAGCTGTATTTCACTTTTAAATTTATTTTGATAGACAGATAAATTATACTAATGGAAGGAGTATTAAATGATGTACCGACTGTGTACCATACTGCAGTGAATTATTGTTTATCTAATATTGTTGATCCTTGGTGATTCAAATGTTCTGTTTAATGTATATGCTGAAAAACTGTTACAGAAGGCCCTGGAAAAAGCAAGAAGTGTTGTAGTGGGTGGAGAACCAATAAAGACCATAAAATACGCAGATGATGTGTCGGTATTAGCAGAATCAGAAAAAGATCTGCAAGTCATGTTGGAAAATATTGAGAAAGTGGGCAAAGAGTTCGGAATGGAGATCAACATTGGGAAGACTAAGGTGATGAGAATAGGAAAGGAGGAGTTTGCTGTTAATATAACACTAGAGGGAAAGAAATTAGAACAAGTCAAGTCATTCAGATATTTGGGAAGTTTGTTGACATGGAATGGAAACTGTACAGAAGAAATAAGAAACAGAATATCTAGGGGAAAAGAAGCTTTCAGAAAGGTGAGAGGGCTTTTGACATCTAAGGTAATCCCTATTGATTTAAGAAAGAGGTTTGCAAAGTGTTTTGTGTGGAGTGTAGTGTCATATGGAGTTGAAACATGGGCATTAAGAAAGAAAGAAACAAAGTATTTGGAAAGTTTTTAAATATGGTTGTCCAAGTTCCAGTGCTGAAATGAACTGGCCTCTGGTAGTGGTGAAGACTGTCTGCTATGTTTCGTTCAGTGAGTTAACTCCCTATTCCTATCAGTACCTTCATAGCTCGGATCAAATAGCGCTGTTCCACTCAGTGAAGAACTCGCCTAGATTGCATGTTATGGTCACGACCTGCTTAGAGACTGACAATACATTCAAGTATTGGGGCTGATATCCTTTCAAGTGTGATAGAAAGACAGAATTGATTAATCCTTCCTCTTTGTTACAAAGGATTGTTGGGTGAGATTAATGTTAACTACAGTAAGACACAGGATATAATTCGAAATATAAAACATTATCGCACATCGTAGGCTCAATTTACAGTATACATTGTTTTATATAACTTTTGTAAGGTAGCAATTATCGATTGGACTTCTTCTTCTTCTTCTTGCGTTACGGCCTCTGTAGGACCACGGACAGCTCCTTCACGGATTGCATTTTCTTCTTCTCCTCCCAGAACCTCTTCATCCTTTCTCTTCTTCTCTCCCGCTCTTCTTCCGAGATATTCAGTATCCTCTTCTCTTGTCTACTCCACTGGTGACTCTCAATCCTTTTCCTGTATCCATCCCTATCATTGATCTCTGGCATATTAGTCGGTATGTACTTGCTTTTCCAATTTTCCTTTTCTTCCACCTTGATCCCCAATTCTGACCAATCTTTCCGGAGTTCAACTACCCACTTGGTTCCTGTCTTTCCTCGTGTCCTCGCTGTTGTTTCCCATACTCTTTTCGTCATTCTATCCATATTCATCCTGATTACATGTCCCGCAAACCGTGCTCTTTTCAGTCTGATTTCTTCTGAGATTGTCCTCATGTTCCGGTATAGTTCTTCCCTGGGTCTCCTCATCCATCTCTCACCTCCTCTCTTAGGGCCTAGTATTTTCCTCAATATTTTTCTCTCTTCTTTCTCTAGTTGTTCCGCACCATTTCTTCCTAGTGCTATTGTCTCAGCAGCATATAATACAGCATTTCTCACCGTTGCCTTGTAATGTCTGATCTTTGCGTCTGTAGATATATTCTTTTTATTGTATATATCTCTGGTCATACAGAAGGCTGATCGCATCTTCTTTATCCTCTCTGTTATTCCCTCATTACTCCTATTCCTTCCTGTTATAAATTCTCCTAGGTACTTGAATTTGTCCACCTTTTGTACGGTGCCTTCCGGTGTTGTCCAATCCTCAGTGGTATTCAATGTCTTTGTCTTGTTGTAGGCGATCCTCAGTCCTACCCTTCCGGCTATATTGCTTAAGTTGTTGAGTTGTGTCTTTGCATCTTCTTCTGTCTTACTCACTATAGCTATGTCGTCCGCAAAGGCTAGACAATCTACTTGGGCCCTATTGTCCTTTTTGTCCCCAACATGCGTCTTTGGTATTCCCATTGTCTCATTCATTGTTCTCCACTGTCTGATGACTTCATCCAGAGCTATGTTGAACAACATTGGTGATAATCCATCTCCTTGTTTGACACCAGTGTTGATATCAAATTCTTCAGAGAGTACTCCTCTGAATCTCACCCTTGCCTTTGTGTCTGATAGAATTTCCATTATGAGTTCATGTGTAGTGCCATCTAATCCTCTGTTCTTCAGGATTCTTCCAAGAGTTTGTCTGTCGATGGAGTCATATGCCTTAGTGAAATCTACAAAGGTTACCACCGTTTTTTTGTTCTTTAAGGCCCTATGTTCTATCAGTTGTTTCAGTATAAATATCTGTTCTATGCATCCTCTTCCCTTCCTAAATCCTGCTTGGTAGTCTCCAATTGTACTTTCTAACTGTTCTTCCAGTCTATTGAGCAGGACTTTCGACAACACCTTATAGCCAATCTCTAGTAGCGAAATTCCTCTATAGTTGTTTGCATCCCTCTTGTCCCCCTTCTTATGTATTGGTATTATGATCGCATTCTTCCATCCTTCTGGTAACTTCTTTGTTCTCCAAATCTGGCCGATGATGTTGGTCATGTTGTCTACTGCCTTGTCACCTCCCCACTTAATCATCTCAGCTGATATTCCATCTTCTCCGGTTGCTTTGTTATTCTTTAGATCGCTTATGGCCTGTGCGACCTCATCTCTAGTTGGAGGACATGACTCTCTCTCTTCTGTGTTTGTCCCCAGCTCCAGCTCTTCTTCAGGTGGTTCACAGTTTAACAGGTCATGAAAGTATTCTGCAAGTATCCTACAGTTCTCCTTCACACTAACTGCCAGATCCCATTCTTATCTCTTATAAAGAGTTCTCTGCCTTTATATCCACTCAGGCTCTTTTTGAATTTCCCAGAAAAGTCTCTACTATTGTTTTTCCTGAAGTTGTTTTCAATTTCATCCAATTCCTGCTTCATCCTCTGTCTTTTGGTCCATCTTATGGTTCTGGCTGTTTCCTTCCTTACTCGTAGGAAAACTTCCCATTTTTCCAGGTTCTTCTTAATGCTCCAGTCTCTCCAGGCTTTCCTGCGATTCTCAACCGCTTCCTCACAGTCCGTATTCCACCACCAGTGTTTCTTTTTCTTTTCTTCCTTTCCCCATATTTCAGCCTGTTTCCTCATATTCAGCTTCATGTCATCCCATCCATTGCCAGTTTCTATTCCTTCCTCGTATTTGGATCGATTGTGCCGTAATTTGTCTCTGTCTATATTTATTTTTCCAGTTGGTCTACTTGTCTGTGGCAGTCTACCCCTGTGCGGAATCCAAAGGCACTTGATTTCTGTAAGATAGTGATCTGATTCTATTCTTGTATTCTTTCTGACCTTTGTGTTCATAATCTCTTTAGTGTTTGTCCGATTGATTGCCACATGGTCAATCTGGAATTCCCCAATGTGGGTGCATGGGCTTGCCCATGTCTTTTTCTTATTCGGTTTGGCCCTGAAGTGAGTTGTCATAAGTCTCATTCTGTGTTCTCGACATAGTTCAATTAACCTTTCTCCGTTTTTGTTCGTCCTCTTGTGTGCTGGGTACTCGCCTACTATCCCCTTATGTTGCTTCTCCCTCCCTACCTGTGCATTATAATCACCTACAAGTATCTTTACTTGTCTGTGTGGTATGCTTTTCAGTGTATCATCCAGTTCTTCCCAGAAACTGTCTACAGCTTTCTTGTCTTTTCTGTTCTTGTCATTGGTAGGCGCATGTCCATTTACTATGGTATATTTTTTGTTCCCTGCTCGAATTGATAACGTGGAAATCCTTTCAGACCTACTCTTCATTTCAATTATACCATCCTCATACCTCTTGTCTATTATGAATCCTGTACCAAAGCATGTAGGTGTGTGTCTTCCTTTTCCCACTCTGATTCCTGGTTTCCCTTTCAGCACTATGAAGCCTTCTGACTCCACTGTGTCTTCATCACTATATCTTGTTTCTTGCATGGCTAGTATCCCAATGTTTCTTTCTCTCATCTCATCTATTACCTGTTTAAGTTTACCAGTCTTTGTCATTGTCTGTACATTTATGGTCCCCATCCTGAAAATCTTTTTCGTTTTGATCCTTTTGGAGGTTCTTGGGAGCTCCGACTCTTCCCATTTGCACATTCTGGCAGGTCCCCCAGAATCCGAATGCCTGCTTGCGTCAACTTTGGTTGACGGGGGATTGTCCCCCTGGGGTAATCTCAATTCTACAGTGCGATCCATTCCATGAGCTAAAAGGAATGTTTGTTGGGACAGCTCGGGACTGTCCAATTATACGACTGAGGTTGTTAGCCCCAGAAGATGAAATAAGAGCTTGATGTTCAGCTCAGGCTGGCATTTCCTCCAAACCTCACGCTTCGGTTTTCCCGCCGGTACTCGGGTGGCTGACTGCAGTGGTTTCCCACTGGGCGATGGGTGCGCCACGTCGATTGGACTAGTATTAATGGAGATATTTGAGAAATAATTTTTTGACCTTTCCCTAAACTACTATTTCTTCCAGTGTGAATAAAATTATTTAGAACCTAGATTGTAGTGTCTTATCTCCTGACCTTAAATACTAACATTGATTAAATTCTGTTCAGCTGTTTTCTCGTGATACACAAAGGCTACAAACATACATTACAGACATTTAAAAGTTGTATATTCTTCTTATACTGTACATGACTGACACAGAAATATCAATTTAAAAAAGAAGTTATGGCCAATTATTTAATTTATATAAATGATGACTTCAATGAAGATTTTCAGAAGTTGTATTCTATTAATTACATGTTGTAAACTGACTGATAACTTAAACTTGGATGATCTTTTCCAATGAATGAGATAACTTGACTTAGAATTAATGATCATCATTGTATAGACAATATAGTATTCCATAAAAATGGTACAATTAATGTTGGGGCTATAAGAATGCTTATATCTGACCATTTGATAGTATAGTAGTGTCTGGGACCAGGGCAGCAAATTCAAATTTATAAGTTTGCAAAAATGTAAAGATCTCATAATTTGAAAGCAAGTATTTAGAATGTGCAACATTCCTTGTATTCAAAAGTAAAAGCACCTAATGTGAATAATGGAATTTTCATCCCACTTATTTGAAAGCGGTTGGTAGTAATACTATACCGCCACAATGTTTAAACACAGCCTCCTTGTTTCTTGATATGGGTATCAAAACAATATACTTTGGGTTGAAACTTAGTCAAGTGGATGGTGAATTAACATTACCTAGAGCAAGAGGAGGGAAAGTGAATTGTTGTTTTAAACACCAAAATTAGACTCGGTTTTCTACGTGAACCAAACTATAACTCTCCTCTCATACAGTCAATGAAAATAAAATTAGTGGTACCGACATTGAAAATCTTGATGTGTATGTCCACTTTTAGTTGTGTTTCCATTGGGTCTACTCGTGGAACTGGAAGTGAAATCATGAAGATGATCTAGTACTAGAAGAAGATACTTTTAAACCAAATAATGACCTCTATTTCTGGGTTATGAATGATGTTATTAGAGACTACTATGCTAAAATGGGAGTGAAACAGAATAAGGACAATTTCTGTTACTCTGTGTGGATGTATACAAACAGCAATTCCTGACAAAAGCACTGTTTGAAAGAAAGCTTTTAGATGAGACATTATGAAATGTAAATATCTAATTTATTCTTGCAACCAAGGATTTGTTTTTTGTGCTCCTTGTAAACATTTTCGAGGGACATCCCAATTGGCAACAACTAGCTTCAATGACTGGAAGCATGGAAATCAGTTGGTGACGGAAACATGAGAATTCCCATGCTCATCATCATGACTGTGTGCTAATGTTTAAAAGACGAGGTAGAGAACTGTGCAGAGTTGATAGCTGTCTATTTTTTCAGTTAGAAGATGAAGTTAAATATCAAATATGTGTATCCCAGATAGTAATTGCGGTAATTAAGATACTGTCCTATAATGGATTAGTATTCTGGGGTGAAGACGGAGTATTTGCCTCCGTTAGGAATGGAAACTTAGCAAAATGTACCCGGGTCTGAGGGCTATAGCGGGGATGGATAAACATCAAAATTGAAAAATTAGCACTAAAACGGTCTTTGACGCTCTCTGAGCGAATTTTGATAGAGACGTAAAGGTTGGCAGTCTACAAACTTAAGTGCAGTAATAATAGCACAACTTGTTTAGAGAATACAGAAAGATATTAACCAATCCTGATCTTCCCATCCATGAAGATGCTAACGTCAGATTCAGCCACCTCAAATCAAGATCTCCTCCTATTCAAACAGCACAGGAACTTGTTAGGAGGGATTTCAATCCAAAAGCAGATTGGCAACAAGAGTGGAACAGCGTAGCTCCGACTCAATGGCGGGCATTGTTCAATTATAAGAATCTTCCAGCTGGCTTTGATTTGCCCCGCAAGACATGGGTAGCCCTCAACAGAGTCCGTACTAACCACGGGAGATGTGGTTCAATGATGTTTAAATAGGGTATGAGATCTTCCCCAGCCTGTGACTGTGGTGCAGTTAAACAGACTATCGACCATATCGTCACCGAATGCATTGGAAGGGCATTCGCTGGATCTAGCCAGGACTTTGTGGTGGCTTCTGCTGAGGCCATACAATGGCTAGAGAATTTAGATCTAAATCTTTGAACCCTTTTGCTTGCATGATAGTTTTCAATGTTATGTGTATATCTTATGTATATAATGGTTTGTGCTTACTATTCATTTATATTTAATCTTTGTATTGTTTTGTGTACGTTACCATACGCTAATAATAATAATAATAATAATAATAATAATAATAATACAGCTTTCACCAAAGAAACAATAATTACACATGTATTACAATTAAATATCAGTACAGTGTGATTATACAATTAAAAAGTAATTTAGTATTTGACTACACACTAACAAAGTAACAAACACTAGATAGAACTAACTACACAGACACATTGACCGAGTGAGACTGCCAGACTGGTGAATACAAGCAGCAAGCAGGTGACCTTGGCAAAAATATACCCCTGCTACCCTTTGTTGCATTGCTCCCTGGGTCTCTGCTTACTTGCTGTGGCGCTATATAAATTGGTCAGCCATGACAAACAACATTTTGTGTGTATTTCCGCTAAGTATCTTTCTTAATCCTTGAACTGGCAAACGCATCCATTCTTCTCGTGGCAGTGCCTGATATCAGGCATTTGGACATGCTCTTTATTTTACTGCATTAATCAAATCATTAATCATTGAAAGATGTTAATTACATGTTGATCAAAAGAGAAATTATTAATATTTATCGAGAAATATTTTATGTATTCACATTTTGTTCTGAGGATATGTAAAACAATATCAAATAAGCTCATAATTTGTCATCTTGTGCTAGGAGCTAGGCAATCATTTGCCGGCACATTTAATCGCTAGTTTTCTTTCGGCTGTCTATATGCACTAATATATGTCATATCCGGTAATATCAAAACATTTCTTGGTTTATCTGACAGACTGAATTTACTGACTGGAGAGATTATATTTAGTGTCAGTGCTAGCAAGAAAACTTATTGATGTTGTCTTGAGTAGGTTAATGTTTCAGTACTGTCCTGTGTTCCGAGTTGTTGTAAGGAACTGTAAGGGAAATAAGGGATTGAAACCACTATTGATACACAATTATAATACCTCTATGGGAGGTGTGGGTAACAGAGATAAATGCATTTACTATGCCACCTGTTCCAGACTGACTGAAGTTAAGTAGCCCCAAACCAAGTGAGTTGGCTATGTGGTTTGGGCCATGTTGATGTTAGATTGCATTTGGGAGATGGTGGGTTCAAATTCCACTATCAACAGCACTAACATAATTTTCCATTGTTTCCAATTTTCATGCAAGGTAAATGCTGAGGCTGTACCTTTATTAAGGCCACAGTCACTTCCTTCTCCCTTTCCTACTGCATAGTCATCAAAAAACGTATCCAAAATGGGCGATGTTAAACCACTAGCAAAAACAAAAGGGTAAAAAGCAAAGCTCAAAGGTCATGAAGGCTCTAGGAAGATAAGTGGGATAGAGAGATTATCCCTCAGGAATTAACCTGGTTCTCGTTTTTGGTGTAAGCTGAGTGAACCTTAGTGCCATGCATATTTCCAGAAGTGGAAATCTTGTTTCTAAATTTTTTGGCCTCCTCACATAAAAGCAAACCCATGTCCTTCCTGGTGAAACCAGAATGCCTCTACCACATTGGCTAGGCAGTACCTAGTTAAATAACCCCAAATGATGAAAATTCCACCTTTGAGAAGTGCAAGATTTACCCCAACAAAAAAATTTAGTATCAGTGATGGTCTAAATACTGTTATTTTTAAGATGAATATAAATGAAAATGAACCTAGAGATGTATCTTTGGAAACTACACTACATATTTTTTCAGTTATCAGATCTGGTATTGCCTGTTTGACTATTTTAACCATAATGGAATGATCCAAGTGAAATCTATCTGCTATACTTCTTTTACAGATGAGATCAGTTATAATTTGGCTGTTAACTAAAACTAGATCTATTCCAACAATTTCTCAGTTGTTCTACAAACTTACCTCAAGGTCTTTGCAGATCTTCTTTTTGGCATTGTGAGGCTTAGGTTCAAGTTGTGGAAGGCTTCGAACCAGCTGGTCAGCTGCCTCAGCTAGTCGTGCGATCTGTGCTTCCATGAGAACTGGCGTTAGTTGTAGAGGGGACCCTGGTGGTCCAGGACTTGTACTACTACTAGGACCTGGAGTAGATCCATGATTACTATGATCACCCAACAGCATCTGTGAGGACACCACATCTTTAGTTAGTTAGTTAGGTTGTTGTTGTTTATGTTTTTGTTGTTGTGGTTACTTCTGTGATTGTTTTTGGATCATTGGTATCTAGACAAGTTTGATGCAGTTCTCCATGCCAATCTATCTTGTTCTAACCTGTTCATATCTACATTAATACCATATCCTACATCTTTGTCATATTCATAGCTTGGCCCTATCATTCTTACTGCCTATACTCTTCTCAAAGATTAGCTGAACAGGCCCTGGGTGTCTCAAATGTGTACTATCAATCTAGTTCTTCTTATGGTCAAATTTTCCCACATCTTTCTCCCCTCACCAACTTGATTCAGTATCTCTTGATTTGTGATATAATCAACCCATCTTACCTTCAGCATTAATTTGTAACACTACATTTCAAAAGCTTGTAGGCTCCTCTTTTAAGACTTCATCCCCTGACCTAATATTTCCTGCATCAACTGACTATGTTTGACTGCATTCCATTGTTCTATTTAAATTCTTACAATCACTTCTATGGCAGATTTGAGATCTGGGACTTCCATTGAAAGGGCACAGCATATAACTGTTCAGTTAACTTTAAAAAAATCAGCACATTTAATGAACCTATAATGTAATGTTTACTGTGGGTATCCATAGGATTTTTGTGACTATTTTCTTTTTGAGGTTTGTTTTCATTCTCACTAGGCGAGTTGGGCATGCGATTAGGGTTGTGCAGCTGTGAGTTTAATCCGGGAGATAGTGGGTTCGAACCCCACTGTCGGCAGCCCTGAAGATGGTTTTCTGTGGTTTCCCATTTTCACACTAGGCAAATGCTGGGACTGTACCTAAGGCCACGGCTGCTTCCTTCCCACTCCTAGGCCTTTCCTATCCCATCATCGCCATAAGACCTATCTGTGTCTGTGCGACGTAAAGCAAATAGCAAAGAAAACAAAAAAACTTCTCTTGAGCCCAGCTAATAATTTTTCTTTTCTTTGCTGTGAGAGTGGTTTCCAGGACTTAGTATTTTTGGGTGGCGGGGACCATATCACAGAATTTAGAATGGTCTATGACATCAAGGTCAGGAATCCCAGCAGAATCCAGGTCTGTTGGATTTTGTTGAGCCAAAGGCTTCCATTCCATTGTTACAGATTTTAATCAGTGAGAAGATCGTATTCGTGAAAGGTGCCTGTAGAACTTCGGCCGCCTACACTGCATGCCGATGCTGGTTGTTTCTAACTGTTGGTATAGTGTAGAGTTCACTTTCAGTCCCTGAATTTTTCTGAAGAATATGTCTTTCAACTTTTCTCATTTCATTCATGATACCTTTCCTGTTCATTAGCAAAGTCTCTGCAGTGCATGAAAACTGGGGTGAATTATATTTTGATAATTATTAAAACTGGGTGTGATAAATATTGAATATGAGGAACACACAATACCCCACCCTCATTCTTTTTTTTTGAGTGACTGTACATAGTTCATATTTTCTTCATCTGTGTACTCCCTGTAGCCTTCATTACTTTTCATGTCCGCTCCTTGGATGAATGCTCAGCACAGTGACCTTCAGTTCAGAGGGCCTTGGGTTTGATTCCCAGCTGGAACGTGGATTTTAATCTTAAATGGTTGATTCCCTTAGCTCAGGGACTGGGTATTAGAGTTGTTCCCAAGATTCCTACAATTCATACATCACACTCAGAACTACCCTGCACTGAAATAACATGCAGTATCCTATACACAGCAGATGCCGCCCACTCTTGTTAGAGGGTCTGTCTTAATAAGGGCGGCAATAGCCGAGCAAAGCATCATACACTGAACTATGTCTCTGACAAAAGGAAAAGGAGAACATTCAGCCGAGGTACCGGTAGCAAGTACGGATTAGTATTTCTTCCTTATGACAGTATTTGAATTCAAAATAAAAAATTAATAAAACTCTCATGGAATAATTGTCTATTCACACCCTTCTTCTGTCATCTCTACATCAAAATTCACCTGACTGAGAAGTACTATTGCAGTATGTTTCAAGTTCAGAACATACTGCTGTTTTAAAATGCTGGCCCAAAGAGGAATAGGGTGTCATTCAAATATTTGAACATTCCTTTATTTCCTGTCTCTAGCAAGAAATATATTAAAGACAGGTATGCCAAGTTGCCTATTCAATTGAAGTAAACATTGAGTTAAGATGAAACTACTGAACTCCAAGTACTGCAGTTGCTTTCCCATATACCATCTATTTTTGTGTATCATACCATTTTCAAACTTTTCCCTTTGCTCCTCAAAGGAGTTAAAATTTAAGGAAGGAACATTTCTAATGCTTCCATTTACTAAGGTTATTTTCTTTCTACCTTACTTGGGTCACTGCCCTAAATTAGAATGTCTTGTTCAGCTCTCAACTGGATAAGAGTATTATGCTGCTTTTGCTTCATAGAGCAATTCTTTATCACAATGAATGAAATGGAAATCATACAGGATAACCCCAAAAGGAATATGCTTAATCCTCCAAAAATTCCACTTAGCCAAGTGACTCTAGTTTTTCTTCAATATCTGAAGTTTTGGTACAGTGTTTGCTATCAATCATTTACCCTAGTGAAGAGAGAGGGAAAAGTGGATGAAACTTGTGATTGAAAACAAAGAGAAATATAAGATTACTAGGCATAGTGGCAGATGCAGAATTTTGTTAAGTGTGGAGGGTGTGTTCATTTTTAAAACTGGTTACTCATATGAAATTTACTGCTATTTTAATTACTGTATGTTCACTACTACTACTACTACCACCAAAGTTCATTATTATCTCATTATCTGTTCCTTGGCTGAATAGTCAGCACTGAGGCCTTCGCTTCAGAGGGTCTCGTGTATTTCCTAGCCGAGTTGGGGACTTTAATTGTATATGGCTAATTCTTCTGACTTGAGGACAAGGTGTTGTGTTTGTTCTAATAATCTCCTCCTCATACACACAACGCATTACACTACGGACCGCACAGTAACATGCAGTAGTCAATACATCTTTCCACATGGGGTTGGCATCAGTAAGTAAAATAGGTCCGCGCGTCCACAGTTCGTATCCGTGACCCCACCAGGATGTGGAGAAAACTGTAGAAGATTTATTGCTACTGTCATTATTGGGACATTATTTTTTCTGGTCATTGGTTACTTTGAATGAGAGAAACTAACAAAGATAGGCAATTAATAACATTAGACATTGTTTTACGTTTCAGTTAAACAAGAAGTACGGTAGTTGAGATGTTTAGTGGGAGGTGGGTACTTGAACCACGTAAACTTCCACTGACCTTGCATACGCCACCAAGTAGGCATAAGATTTGCATCGAGTGTAGCATTATGAACATATTTTTCTAGGAATCTAAATGGATGTCAAGTTTTCTTCACTTGTCCTTTTGCTCTAGATAGTTCATATACAGAGTGTTTCACCAGCCTCTTATAATTTATGAAGATACACAACCCATCTAATGTTGATAGTCCTTAAGGTTGATATTTTGCTGCTTGGTACAGGCAGGGTAATTACTGAGGGGAAGGGGGGGGGGGGGGGGGGAATTAACATGAACAAGGGTGTGTGGAATGATGACCAACTATCCATGAAAATATTCTTATATAGGTATTAACAATATTCACAATCAAACAATAAAAGAGAACAATAATAGAACTTGTTTCTCAAATACATTTTCTCAATGAAACTTACATATGGAGTTTTCAACAATATTCACACTAAACAGAAAAATAGAACTTGATTAATAAATACATATTTTGAAGGAATGTTTTATGTATGGAGGTATCAAATATAACCACAAGTAAACAAAAAAATGTAGAACTTGCTTCACAAATACATTTTCTGAATAAATGTCCTATTCTTGAAAATTTCCTGTACAAAACTGAATGCTTGCTTTCACTGTCATAAGCAATCTATGAGCCTCTTCAAGTCAAAGTGATTTCTTTTGCAGAGCACAATATTTATGGAGTCTATCTGTCCAAATAATTACAGAAGAACAGTTAGAGTAAAGAGAAAAATGTTCATTTCATGATATGAAGTATGAAAAGCTCTACCACCAGATGTACCGCCTGAACAGTCTCCATTATGAAATGTAGTTTTCTGAAGGAATGTGCACTTTCTTATAACCTCATTTCTTAATATAAAATCATCTGCCACCTTCTCCAGACCTAACGCCTTAGTAACCTCCTTGTGTTTATACAGAAGGCTCAATTGAATTTAATCTCTGCTGTCCTGCAGTTGTATGCAAAGCTTTCATCTTTTAAGGTCATGGGAATTGCCATCACTATTTTCAAAACCATGAACAGTTCTGAGAGCAAATCCTTAAGATGAACTACCAGTACTTTCTTGATGTGATTGATAATGTCTTCTAAGTTCTTAATTATTCCTTTCTTCATCAGTGATTCATGAAACATTCCTCTGTGAATCAAAAGACGTGAGACTCTACATCATCTTAACAGAATTGCAAAATTTTGTCTTTGTTTGCATCACTCCCAAGTAGAAACTGCTGGACTTCAAGCAGGAATAGGTACGATGGTGTGTCAAAACTGGAAGCTGTACAATTAACAATGTTATGGTATCTATGATTGCAAAAAGTAGATACCTGTACCTTCATTCAACTGAATCAAGCTGAATTGATCTTCATAATTGTCATAACTTACTGTTTGGGAATATTTTTCTTTCTAGGAAGAGTGGGTGAACAAACTTCTGCAGTTTTGTTTTCTTTTACTTTCAACCAGATTTCTTGAAAATTTCCTCTACAAAACTGAATGCTTGCTTTCACTGTCATAAGCAATCTATGAGTCTCTTCAAGTCAAAGTGATTTCTTTTGCAGAGCACAATATTTGTGGAGTCTATCTGTCCAAATAATTACAGAAGAACAGTTAGAGTAAAGAGAAAAATTCAAAGGAAATCATGTCTTAAAAATGAGGTAGCTTTAGAACCTGACTTGGTATCACTGTCTGCAAAAGAAGTAAATATATATAAAGAAAAAAAACAATCAATGCTGTATAGTTAGAAAGGACAGAAGAAAGTGACTTACATCTGACTGTCCACCTTGAAGGATACAGTGGTCACTGGTTAGGTTTTCATCACATTTTATTGTTTGTAAAAATGCTAGTCTCTTAGGGGAATCACTCACATAACCAACTATATCTTTAACCATATTAAGTGTGTCTCTACACTTAGGAATTGATGACCAAGTGAGTTGGCCATGCGGTTAGTGGTGTGCAGCTGTGAGCTTACACTCAGGAGATAGTGGGTTCAAACCCCACTGTCAGCAGCCCTGAAGATGGTTTAACGTGGTTTCCCATTTTCACACCAGGCAAATACTGATGCTGTACCTTAATTAAGACTACGGCCGCTTCCTTCCCATTCCTAGCCCTTTACAGTCCCATCATCGCCGTAAGACCTATCTGTCTGGTACGACGTAAAAGCAACTTGAAAAAAAAAAAAAATTGATGATATTGTACCTATATTTTTGCTTACACTCCATTATACACACCAGATATACAGGCTACTCCTTCAAAGCATTGGTCTCTACAATTTGTGGTAGACAGACCAAAATGAGGAAGTATATCACAGATGATAGAAAATTATGTAGAAATATTGTATTTTCTGTTTTGCAGAAGCCAGAAAACAGCTCCTCAATTTCTAAAGAATCTGTGACCAGTCTTAAAGAAAATGAAAACTGTTCTTTCCTACTGACATCAGCTGTTTCAACATAAATTATTGCAAATTATATAGCAATTTTAACTTCTGCAATTAGCTTGCATAGAAGTGTGTGGCTAATTATATCAAGCATTTCATTTTGTATATCATGACTGCACATCTATAGTTCAGTTGAGTCTTCATATCGTACCCTTACGAGATTACAGTAGTTACTTCCATTGTCAGTATGGCCTCTAATAGCAAGGTCTTTAGATAGATACCACAGCCGATGAAAATAATTTTAACAAACAAGTACGATTTACCACCATTTGTCTTCATTTTTCATCAGATATTTGCACACAAACATTGACTCCACCTTATAAACAATTGAATTTCAGGACGTCTTCCCCATGACAGGCTGAAAGTTTGTGAACTTTTAACTTTTTAGTACTTTTCTTCCAATTACAGAAGCCAGTATTAACAGATGTAATTTCTTCTTGTTGCCAAAAATTCGAAACCCTTATAGTATCTTTTACCTGGTCATAAAGAATCCATGGAGAGGCTTTACTCCAGTCTGGATTAAAATGCCTCATCAGTTTTTTGGCGGGTTCTTACTTCTCTCCTGACACAGAACGAGAAAGGATGAAGATCTATGAGGATCCACATGTGGATAAGTCCCATAACGGTGTTCGTGTTTGGCATTTGGACTTTCACCCTTAGTCTTGCTTCTAATCACAAGTTTGTCCTTTGTATCTGAATTTTTCAAATTATAACACAGTTTTTAAAATCATTACATAAATAAACGTACGAATACTGTATCACAGCAAACACACAGTCGGCTTATATGATTTTCTCACTGCCGTAAAATGAAATTAGACTGTGAGGTCTATCCTGCTCAGTCTAGAGCTTTACTAGGGGTTTTAGCTCAGTCACGCGGGACTCTGACAGAAGGGTACCCTGACAGAACTCAAAGTTGACTGATTTGGACGCTGGACTGTTCTACACTGGATGATCTGTTAACTAGTACTAAATGTTAAACTCAATGTGGAAAGGAGGAAATGTGTTCAGCAGATTGATGGGATAGCTGATGACAGCATGGTGCCTAGCGAAGCACGTGCATAGCTTCCTGTCTTTTCAGGAATCCCAGGTAAGCCGCAGCAGAGGGTGATACGGTGCTGCACTAATGAGGTCTCTCCACAAGGGTCGACCAAGTAAATACAACAGGCGAAATTGCCTGAGGCATTTTTCACTAATGCATACTCCATATTAGCCGTGAAGGTAAATAGTGTTGATGGTTAATTAAAAATGAAAGTTCCTCTTCTCAATCTACTCTCGTTATCTCAGAGACGTATTCAATTCTACTCATCAGCAAGTTTTGAAATTTTCCAGTTTCCCAGAATTCCTTAGCTTTGCGCTTAAAGAAAGCTCATCAAGTTCAATCATTTTCTTTGTGTTTACAATTACTGGTACTTTTCAGACCAATATACACACCTATTTGTATGTTCTTGATAGCCTACATCAAAGCAAAGGTGCTGGAATGTGTCAAGCCTTCAGCATTTTGAGCTGCATCCAATAGGCAATGGAGAAGCCAGCTGTGTTGTCAAGGCTGCTTCACAAGCTACTGCCCTGGCCTCTGCCAAATACTCAACACCTGATTAGTGGAGATGGTAGCCTAAGGTTTAGCAAATTAGAGTCCGGCTTTGTGGCTAAATGGATAGAATGTAAGTAAGTAAGTAAGTAAGTAAGTAAGTAAGTAAGTAAGTAAGTAAGTAAGTAAGTAAGTAAGTAAGTAAGTAAGTAAGTAAGTAATTCGTCTTTATTCATGGCGAAGTTAAGGCTTAAGGCCCTCTCTTACACTTAACCACAACATTTAAAATAATTAACATACATCTAATTTTTTAAATAGGCCTACAACAATTTTTTTAAAAATAATATAATACTAATAGCAAATATGGAGATAGTAATAAAAGAAATGATTATAGAATGTACAACATGACAATATAAATGAACATGATAATTATTATAAAAGGAACAGGTTAAGAGAAGTGTTCTTACGACCCAGACGTCCTGTTCGAGTGCCCTGTTTAATGCAGCAACATCGCGCAGCTCACCTTCTGCTTGCCCGTACCTACATCAACTGGCAACTTCGCTAATGGAGACCTGTGATATTCACAGACGAGTCCAGATTTCCCTTGACACAGCGTGATGGATGTCAATGTGTATGAAGACGCCATGGTGAGCAGTACATCCCAAATGTTCTCCAGAAAGGTGACCGATTTGTATAAGGTTCTGTGATGCTGTGGGGTGGCATCAGTATTGATGGCCATACGGATCTTGTCGTCGTCCGTGGTAATCTTTCCACTGCGGGGTACATCGAGCAGATACTACTACAGCATGTGTTGGTTGCTGCATACTGTGTTGGCTCTGAATTCGTACTCGTGCATGATAATGCCAGGGCTCATGTAGCGCGCATCACCAGAGCTGTATTGCAAGAACTGGACATTCAAGAGATGGAATGGCCAGCAGTGAGTCCCGACTTAATCCCATCGAGGGATAGGCTTGACAGAAGTGTTCGTGATTAAATTGAAATAACAAATGACGTAGTTCAACCTATTCAATACAAGTAAATAAGAATAAGTGTTACATTCCTATTTAATTAAAAGCGGAAGCGGTAACGGTTTTGACCCCAATCTGGGTCATTATCAGCCGAATAAAATGCAAAAACAATGCATAGGTAAATAAGAAATTAAAGGATGAGTCTTTCACAAAAACAGTTGAAGAAGCAATATAAGATAATGGGGATTAGCACTGCACGATTTTAAATCGTAAAATCTAGAAGAAGTAGGTCAGTCACTTATATGAAGTAAGGCGCAATCTTCTGAATAGTAGCACAACACGCGCAAAGTTCGCCACTGTGTCTCAAAATATTTACGAGAAGAGGTGAACAGTTAAGTGAGCCGGCCTGCATATACTATCAGGCGTGAAGTCACAACACAATTTAATAAATATGAAGTCCCAAAATTGTGTAGAAGTCAAAGACGAAGTGTTCGTGGGCGTCCTGTTCCACCACAGATTCTCCAAGACCTCGAACACACTCTCCCTGAAGAATGGGTGCCAAGATGTGAGAAATGCTTGTGAAGGACATACACCATACTGAAGCTCTCCAACTGTGATTAAAATCCACCCTGGAGGAATGTTATCACTTTGTTTTCTCCACTATGTGGACATTTCCATCTGTGTTCTATTCAGGATCCACTCTGCTCACCCTGAATGGGGTGGGGGCTAGAAAGGGTGCCCTAAACATAGTCAGTTTAAATACAACCCGAGTGGAAAGCTGCGCCCATATGCTGTCGAAAGATGTTACATATACGTAAATTTTAGAACTTGGAACATCCGAACTCTAATGGACAATGACACAGATAATCGACCAGAAAGATGAACTGCAATTGTGCTCCATGAACTGAGAAGATCTAACATAGACATTGCAGTGCTAAGTGAAACTAGGCGAGCAGGTGAAGGACAGATCAGAGTGCACGGCGGTGGTTATACTTTCTTGTGGATAGGGAAAGAAGTTAATTATCCCCAAATTCACGGAGTCGGTTTTGCCATCAAGAATGAACTTATTCATACACTTGATGAATTACCTTCAGCCTAAAGCTCACAAATAATCAGCGAGCCACTGCAATTAGTGCTTATCCTCCAACTCTCACCTCCGATGAAGACCAGAAAGAAGAATTTTATTCCCAGCTTGACATGCTTCTAAGCAAGATACCCAAGACTGATAAAATCATTCTCTTGGGAGACTTCAATGCCAGAGTTGGTAAGGAATCAGCACTGAGGCCTGGTGTAATTGGAAAGAATGGTGTAGGAAAATGCAACTCTAATGGAACTCTCCTACTCACCAAGTGCTCGGAAGATGATCTGGTTATCACCAACTCCCGATTCCAACAGAAAGGTAAGTTTAAGACATCTTAGCAGCACCCAAGTTGAAAACACTGGCATCTAATAGATTATGTCTTTGTGCATTCCCGAGACCAACGTGATCTCTTAATCACAAGGGCCCTGACTAGTGCTATTGGACTGATCACTGACTGATACGATCTGTGATGGCTCCGCATGTTCATGAACAACAAACAAAACAGAAAAAGCTCACTAGGTGCAAGCTGAACGCTGATCGTTGAACGATA
Source organism: Anabrus simplex (assembly GCF_040414725.1). Lineage (NCBI taxonomy): Eukaryota > Metazoa > Arthropoda > Insecta > Orthoptera > Tettigoniidae > Anabrus > Anabrus simplex. The sequence goes on along the minus strand of NC_090265.1, from coordinate 958,244,931 downwards.
ATGACACTAAAACCAAATTCCTTGAACTCCTAAGAGAAAATCTTCCCAGGATATATCCTGACAGTATCGAAGAACATTGGTCGGCATTCAAGTACGTGGTGCTATCATCCTGCGAAGAATCCGTCGGTTACATCAATAAAAAGCATCAAGATTGGTTTGATGACAATGCTCAAATTAAGAGCCAGGAAGCACGCATGGCAGAACGACCCTAACTCAGCTCCCAAGAAACAACAGTATCAAGAAGCCAAAGCAGCTGTGCAAAAAGCCATTCGTGTTCTTAAAAATCAATAGTGGGTTGTTCTAAAGTCCAAAGAGATGCAACATCTGGCAGACACCAGCAACACCCGGGCTTTATTCAGTGCTACCAAAGCTACATACAGTCCATCTACTCAGGGTATAAATCCATTATCGTCAAAGGATGGCTCCGAACTATTTAAAGACAGCTGCTCCATAAACGCCCGTTGGAAGGAGCATTTCCATGAACTTCTAAACAGACAAACATATGCATAGGAGGGAATATTTACTAAAATCCATCAAACGACCCATGCAGCAGCATATTGGCGAAACTCCTTCTCTTCCAGTAGTTAAAGATGCCATCAAACTGTCAAAGAAGAAATAAAGCTGCTTGACTAGATGGAATCCCTGCTGAATTCTTCAAGGAAGATGGCCTAGTCCTCACTGAGCATTTATATAAACTCATCGTCAAAATCTGGACCTTGGAAACCATGCCTGAGGATCTCAGAGATGCACTAATAGTGACCATATTTAAAAATGGCGATAGAACCCAATGTGGTAATTACTGTGGAATATACTGCTACTACCATCACAGTCCATGACAAGATCTTGCAGAACATCCAAAACTTTGCTTACCGTGGTAGTCACCTCTCAGCAAATACTAATATACACCCATGTTCATGAAAACCAGAACACCTTGAAAGACTAGAGATAGGAAGTTCATATTCACAGGCAGTGGTAGCTGGTGACTGTCAGCTCTGGGGGTTCAATATTTAAAATAAAAGCACAGCTTATGGATCTGCTAGAGAAAGCTACAAAACTACATTTTAAATAATGCAACAATAATTTCAATAAATTATACACTCACCTATGCAGACTGCTTGTACATGAACTCCATTCTTTTTTCTTTCATTGCAGCAAATTTAACTAAGACAGATTCGTTAAAACCCTCCATATCCCTGACTAATTCCTTCTCAATCGAGAGCATTGCAAAAGCTGTCAGTTTTTCCTCACTCACTGAACTATGTAAGAAAGTCTTTATCCTCTTCAGCGTTGATAAACAACGTTCAGCTTTCGATATTGTCATCGGCACTGTTATGATGAGTTTCGGTAATATAATTATTTCACTAAATGTGGTCCCTAAATTATTCTTAAGCAAAAATTGAAGAAGGTGTAGAGCACCAGAGACTGATCAAAAATTTACTCTCTCATATATAGAATTGATGATGATGATGCTTGTTGTTTTAAGGGGCCTAACATCGAAGGTCATCGGCCCTTATATATAGATTTTCCAGTTAGGTTTTTAAGTTTATTTTGGTCAATAAAAGGATAAACTTCACACACTTTCTTCAAGGTAACCAATGGGAACTGCCTTTCATACATTTCAAAACTATCAGCATAAAACAATTTCACTGCAAGAAGGTGATTGGTGAACTGAAAACGTTCCGTGGCCTGGAGAATAATTGGGTCGCAAATTTCCTTGGCTGCCACTTTCTTGAAGATGCATGTATGGGCACGTGGTATTTTTAGTATATCGTACACATTGGAAAGGGAGTCAGTTTTCCTCTCTCTAAATTTTTGGATGACACATTCAAAATTATAAATTGCCTTTTTAATTTTGATTGGGTCTGATGTTCTCTTTTGCAACTGGTTGTATAAAATATCAACATGTGGCATTATTAAATAAGATACAGTCAGCCAAAACTGAAATGTAGGATGTTCTAGTTTAAGGCGCAACCCCCTTGCCTGTGACATTGTTGTACCTTGTCGAGACGTTGTTTCTATTTCTTGAAGGCATTCAATGAGAGACTTCTTGTTATCACAAACTACTTCAACAGTTCGTGATTTAAAGTTGCACCTAGTGTTAGAAGCACTTGACACACTTCTACATACTATGTCATGGCATTATTATAAATATGGTATATACATCGTCTGTTATTAAAAGAAATGCTTTAGCAGTTGTTTACCTGATCAAGACCAATAGCAGTCTGAAGGAACCAAATACTTTACCTCGCAACGTGGAACTCGCTTCAACTAGCTGCATAAGAAAACTTCTGTGCATGCTCCGGGTCCTGATATTCAACACGGCTCTGCTCAAGCTCATGTCTTACCTCTCGCATCCCCTTACCTACAGTTCAGCACCACCCCTCCATCCCCCTCAACTGCCAACCAAAAAATTGATGCAATGTGTGGGAGTGCAGTCTCAGATATGCTCCTGTGTATGTATTACTGTGTGCCGGGAACAGTGCCACCTCAGAAGTTGCTTGGGCACATATTTCAAATGTGTCCTTGGCCAGGATAATCAATAAATAGAACAATGTATCAGCCCAGAGAATGGAGGTTCATTGCTCCAATGCTCTATGGGAGAAACCACCAATGTTCACAGGACATATGCATTAGTATGTTCTGAAGAAATGATTAGTATTTGAGCCATGTCGGCGCTCAGGTTCAAGCTCCACATCGATATCTCGGCGCACCACCACCGACTGGTAAAATGTGCCTGCGGCTCTCGTTGACGCTATAAACCGAAGATAATGGATTAGTGTGATTTAAGCAGACGTGCAGGAAGCCTTGCAGATGTATGTGAGAACCGTACCGCCAAATGAGAGAGTTTAAAAGAGGGCGCATTATTGGCATGAGAGTATGTGATGCATCCACCCAGAAAATTGCTGCTCGTGTGGGACAAAGTGTCAGTAAATATGTTGGAAGATGGTCCGCCTAGTCAATACTATTTATTAATTTACCTTTCACCTTAACATCTAGTACATGTTTCGAGAATATTATGCATTCTCTTCCTCAGCTAGTAGATAAAAATTCAGTTTACAATAAGACCTGACTAAAATAGGGGGGCCCCCATTAAAAATTCAAAACAATGAGTATTACAATGTAACACTTAAAAATTTGGATAGTACAAACATAGAATTAAAATCCCATTTTGTCAAGTACAAATTAAAAACACAACGGGTGTGTACAGAATAGTTCACAGAAGGCCGCAGAATACGACGAGATGGGTCTGGTCGCACCACCCAGACCAACCCCCGAGAAGATCGACACCTCATCCGAATGACATTGCAGGACATCTACTAGCTGAGGAAGAGAATGCATAATATTCTCGAAACATGTACTAGATGTTAAGGTGAAAGGTAAATTAATAAATAGTATTGACTAGGCGGACCATCTTCCAACATATTTACTGTTACTAAGTCAATACGGATCCAATCCCGACCATCATGGTCAAGATTATTAATAATGGGACAAAGTGTGTCGGCAGTGCAACGGGTGTGTACAGAATAGTTCACAGAAGGCCGCAGAATACGACGAGATGGGTCTGGTCGCACCACCCAGACCAAACCCCCGAGAAGATCGACACCTCATTCGAATGACATTGCAGGACAGATCTGCGTCCTCCTCAGCTCTGGCTCAACAATAGAACAGTGTAACACATCATACACTTATCAGGAGTGACACTCCGTTGCGATTTATTGTGGCGTGGGTTACCGGCGTGTCGTCCACTTCTCCGCCTACCTTAGACTAATGTTCATAAACATGCTAGACTGCAATAATGTATGGAACGACATCACTGGGGACAGGAATGGCAGCAGATAGTGTTTTCAGATGAATCCAGGTTCTATTTGTTTGAAAATAATGGCCACATTTTTGTTCGCCGCAGACAGGGGGAGAGGCATCACATTGACTGCATTCGCGCAAGACTTACAGCGCCAGCACAAGGCCTTATGGTGTAGGGTGCTATTGGGTACAACCAAAAATCACAGTTGGTGCGTGTCCAGGGCACTGTCACCAGTGTGATCTGCGTGAATGGCATCCTGCAACCCGTAGCCATACCCCTTCTGCACGACACCCCACACACCATATTTCAGCAGGACAATGCGCGACTGCATGTTGCTACATGAACACGTGCCTTCTTGTTGTCACAGGATGTTGGACAGTTGCCCTAGCCTATCCGATTACCGGACTTGTCGCCAATCGAAAATGGTGAAATGATGGGCCCAATGCCAACCACCAAAGATGAACTGTGGAACAAGGTGAATGCAGCACGGATGGCTATACCCCAGAATGCCATTCGCCACTTATATGCGTCGATATCATCGTACATGGAACAAGTTATCAGTGCCCATGGAGGACCGAGTGCCTACTAGGCAACAGGACACATGCTGAACCTAGGTGACTGAAATGCTAATCGTTTCTGCAGAACATACTTATGAACATATCCTGTGAATATGAACTTCCTTCTAGTCTTTCAAGGTGTTCTGTATTTTTACGAACATGAGTTAAGATGCTGAAATTCAGTATGGTCTGAATTGTGCTAGTGCAGCATTCGGTCATCTACGACAAAGGACCTTTGAAAATCGTAATATCACTACTCAATTCCTCTACTGTACACCATTCTTCTGAGTGAAACGTATGTGGCTTGCCGCTCAGCAATTAACAAGAATGATAGACGGTCTAAGGAAACACGAAAGAAGCATATTGCAAATATAAAGAATCAATTACCAGTAAATAACCGTGTACCTATGAAATTAAATACAAGATCAAAATCTACAGGCAGTCGGAGGTGAAATTAGTGAGATTAAGTAAGACGAGAAACAGATCGTCCACCTGAAAAGAAAACATTAGTGAATCACTTGGAGAAGAAACAAACAGATCGCCCACCGAAAGAGAAAACCTTAATGAATCACTCGGGAATAGGGTTACCGACCGTCCGGCTTTTGCCGGACATGTCCTCCTTTTCAATCATTTTGGTTATGTCCGGCCGGCATTTCTAATTTATCGACATTGTCCGGTATTTTTCGTTACAAGATTGCTCACTTAGGTTTTAGGCTGAAGACAGCATGTTGTTTTATCGTTCATCAACTCCATGTGCTCAGGGCGCTACTTCCGAGGGTGGAAATAAGTAGGCCTAATACTAATATTCGATATATTGAACACGAAGTCAAATACAGTAGAGACAATACGCGACACTGAGCGAGATATCGAGGGACAGCTATTGGAGCTCTCTCTAGCGAGTAGACCTGAAAACTACTGATTCTGTCATAAGAGCACGTGTATTTTTGTGTGAAATTTTTGGTGTTATTTATGCGTTTTCAGTGAGTTGACATCATTAAATAGTAGCGTGTGTCATTCCTTGATATCTCCTCTCAACATGAGGGAAAGGTATGTGCTGTGTTTGGCTGCAGTAACTATGAAGTAGAGAAGAATGCGCGGTCGTTCTTCAGGTTCCCTCGTGACAAGAAAATGTAAGTAATATTGTGTTTGCATATATATTCTTCCAGTGACAGAGATCTTTATAGTACTTCGTAATCTTCTGACCTGCTCGACCCATATTTTAACTGGCTTAAAATGTAATACGCATATTTTATTGTATAGTGCAGCAGTTAACCTTCAATACCGATGTGTTGTTGTAGGTGTGATCTGTGGGTTTTGAAATGTCACAGAAGTGATTTCGATAAGGTGTACAAGAAAGAAGGGATGTTACGCTTTTATAAGAATTACAAGATCTGTTCAGATCCTTTCCAGGCCAGCGACTTTAAAAATCCTCGACTATACGGCCAAGGGTATGTTGCATTTTTACTCTCATTGTACATAAATATTCCTCAAAGCATCACTATCGACAACATTTTCGTACTTTTCTTTCTTTTATCCCTCTTCTCAGATTAAAGCCGGGATTTTATAGATTTTCTTTCCGTTAGTAGGCTTCACATTAAGAGGAAAATTGTCCAGCTATTAAATGTGCATTCATTGCATCATATGTATAAGGAATGTGCCGATATTTTTATTGACAAGTGTCTTAATGTGATGATACAATGTTTCTAAACGAGGAAAAAGACAAATCCAACCGTAAGAGTTCAGGCAGGAATGCTAAAGCTAAAAAAGTAATGCATTAATGAAAGATCAAGCCATTTCACAGCAGTCTATTTCACATGTTGTTTATATGTCTAATTTCAGTCTTTGAATAATAACCTTTTAAATAATTCTTCATTCATTTATCCAGAATTGCTTTGGCAACTTCGAAGATAATATCTCAATACCACTTTCTTTCTAGACGTAATTTATTTATCCATTTCCGTATATACATTTCCATTGATATTTGAATTTAGCGCGATTTTTTCAGGTCAAGTCACTAGGAGCGCCACTGTGGAATTGTCTCCCATTTTAGTAAGGCTAAATCCGTAAGTGTTGCGTATTGTCTCTAATGTATTTGACGAAGTCCAGGCATCGATCAACCAATCAACGCGCTTCATTTCCACGTTTATGTTGAGAGAAACCGGAAGTGTCGAGAGCTTACATGTGCTTGCCATATGATTTGCAGCTATCGTGTTTGGTTATCTGGTTGTCGCCGTAAATACTAGTGCGAGTATGCAGTGAGTGGAGTAAAATATTAATCTCATTGCATCCTATTATGTACCGGTATGTCATCTTTGCAACCTGAAAGGAGTGAATCTAAAAAAAGACTGTCAATTTTCGGATAAACTAAAACATAAGTATCCTTGCTTTACTCACGGACGCAGTGAAAGTGAAGCGAAATGTGCAGTGTGTGATAGTTATGTTAATGTCGGATACAAAGGTGTGGTGACTTGGAAAGACACGTTAACAGTGAAAACACAAAAAGACGGCGAGAACTAGGTCAATATCATGTTCAATGTTATCATTTGTCACTCCCAAATATTCACCAGATGATAAAAAAGTTCAAGTCGCAGAAGCTACAATGTCATTTCATATAGTTTTCCATCACCAGTCGTACAAATCAATGGACTGCACAGCTAAATTGAATAGGAGTATGTTCTTAGGTTCTGAAGTAGCACAGAAACTGACCTGTGCAAGAACTAAAACAGAAGCCATAGTAAATAATGTTATTGCTCCTCACTCGACAGATATTATAATTGAAACTCTTAACAATAAAGTTCCACTTTTTGGCCTGGGAACAGATGCAAGCAATCATGGTGCACTAAAGTTGTTTCCAATTGTCATTCAATTCTTTGATTACAAAAATAATGGCATTCAGATAAAAGTTCTTGATTTACAAGCATGCCCAAACGAAAGTTCTGAATGTATTTCCTCCTATATTTCAGATACTCTCAAAAAGCATAAAATTACTTCTAGATGCATTGCATTTTCTGGAGACAATGCCAATGTTAATTTTGGAGGCCTTGCACGCAGGGAAGGGAAGAATGTATTCTCTGCTCTCAAAAAAGACTTGAATGAAAACATAGTAGGTGTTGGATGTCCTGCTCACATTCTACATAACTGTTTGCAACATGGAGTTGATACTCTTCCTGTTGATATTGAGTCTGTGGTGATGAAAATTTACAACTTCTTTCATATATATGCAGTGCGCACTCAGGAACTGAAAGACTTTTGTGAATTTGTTGATGTAAATTATCTGCAGCTTTTAAATCATTCTAAGACTAGGTGGTTAACATTGTATCCAGCAGTTGAAAGAATCCTGCAATTGTTCCCAGCTCTGAAATCCTATTTTCTTTCTTGGGGTAGGAAGTCAGTGCCTTCATCAATTAGAAACTTCCTTGAAAATGACTTTTCAGGGCTATCTTTTGCTTCTTTCCTCAACTATGCACATTTTTCACTATAAAATGTTGTCACTTCAAAACATTAAAGACCCCAGCTTTGACGATATTGTACGATGTATTCAATACTTACAGTCAAAAGGTGTAGAAATAGATGATTCAAAATTATTCGACCAGTTCTGCAACGTAAGGGCTTATTCTAAAACTTCAACTGTGGATAAAGATACAACACTAGACCAAGAATGGTCTGTTTTTTTAATAAGTGCCAGAACATTGAGGTATTTTCTGAACTTTTGAACATTTGCCAGTTTTTCTTTGCCATACCAGGCAGCAATGCCTCCACTGAACGTGTGTTTTCATTCATAAATGCTCAATGGACAAAGGAAAGGAACCGTTTGTTGGTAGAATCAGTGAAAGGAATGTTACTTGTGAAGTTCAATTTCAAAGATGTTGCCATACCAGGCAGCAATGCCTCCACTGAACGCGTGTTTTCATTCATAAATGCTCAATGGACAAAGGAAAGGAACCGTTTGTTGGTAGAATCATTGAAAGGAATGTTACTTGTGAAGTTCAATTTCAAAGATGTGTCCGGGGAAGAATTTTATAAATATGTACTTCAAGAAAATAACTCGCGTCTTCTTTCAAAAGTAGGTTCTGTTGAAAAATACGGCTTCAAGGAAATGAACTGCGGCAAGGACTGATCATTAAGTAAGGTATTTCCTTTTGTAAAAAGTTGTGGGTAATATATGTATAATTTTGTTATCGATTGAAATTGTCAGGCATTTTTCTTAAATGTCCTGCTTTTTGCTAAGCAATGTCCTGCATTTGGAAATTTTCAGTTGGTAACCCTATTCGAGAAAGAAAACTCGTGTTTTGAGGGCGGTGGAACATTTTAATCCACACCGGAAAGAGAAAACATAGATGCACGTAGTAAATCGCACGAGGAAGAGACCGCGTCGAGGGTGGAGGAAAGTTCGACCCACACCGGAAAGAGAAAGCATAGATGCACATAGCGAATCACAAAGGAAAGAGACCGCATAAGTGCGTCGAAGGCGGAGGAAAATTTGATCCACACCGGAAAGACAAAGTATAGATGCAGAAAGAGTGAACTGGTGCCGGAATACTCGCAAGGGAAAAGCTAACTACTGTTACGAGCTCTGCGCAAAGACATTCAACAAACAATCGCGGAGAAACATACAAGAATTTGCGATGCCAAACAAGGCCGGTAACGACACATGTGAGGAATGCAACTCACAACTGAAGGAAGAAGACAAGATAATCACATGCGACGGGAACTGCAAGTCACGATACCACTTGGAATACATGGGAATTTCTGTGTCAGCTTGTAATGTGCTGAAAACCAGGAAGAGCAACCTTTCCTGGTTCTCCCCAAAATGTAAGCACCAACTCGTTACATACGGCATAAAAACAGTACCACCCGAAGAAGACGAAACAAGATTCGCTATCTAGAAAACAAGGGAACATGCTCAGAAATAAGGAACGAGGTGACCGAATTAAAGACGACTATTGACTCACTCAGCGAAACCGTATTAAATAAACTAGCTCTCATGCTTGAAGTGCCTACAAGCAAAACAATAAAAAATTCTGACAGATCAAATGAAACTCAATACGAACAACCAAACTGTTAAAATTACCCAAATCACAGAGGAACATCAACCATTGTACTCGGAGGTGACCCAAATCCGAATACATGACGCAACACACCAACAACCCAGCTCATACAACCATCGTCATGATGATACCGACTAGGCCGTTACAACTTTAATGGGAGCAACTAATACTCACGACACACGTACCGGATTCAAACGCCGACAACTAGGGAAAGGAACAGGCAAGGAAAGCAATAACATGAGAGCCTCAGAACAAATGGCATGGTTCTACATAGGAAGACTTGACAACGATACTACCGAAGAACACATAAGGAATCATCCGATAGAAGGTGGCATAGAGGACATACGAGAGATCACACCCTTAAGTTCAAGAGGACAGAACAAAGCCTTCAGAATCGCAGTTCCATTCACCAAAACGGAAACGGTAGACAATCCAAACTTCCAGCCCACAGGGCGACTTTTCGCCCCTACAAGTTCCACTAAGAAGCCAAACAACCCCATTAACAGGAACTACGCCAGTACACAGCCTGCAGACCACGCAGACTCAACCGCAGACACAAGCACCAGATGGGACACATACGACATCGTGACGTTCACAGAAACCTTCACCACCGAAGAAGCGGAATTGGACAAATTCTATGGTGCGCACATTTTGGCAAGGCAGGGGAGGAGATGGCGACTCGAGGGAAGGGTAAGCTGCTTCGTGAAGTCGCACCTACAATCCATGTGGACGGACTAAAAACACAGAGCACAATGGCGATATCAACAAAACTCATCAATATAATACTAGCCTACTCCAACCCAAACACATGCGCCGAAAATATAATCGACAGCCTGGGTGAAGCCATCGAAGCATTCAATGACGACAAACCTTTAATTGTAACCGGTTACTTCAATTGCCGAATCGACAAAAGATGCACGAAGACGGACAGCGTAGTAGATTTCCTAACAGACTACGGCCTGAGACTCATCAACTCGGAATCGGAGTACACATACATTGCGCATAACGGGAACAGCACGAATGACCTGGTATTTATCAGCAACGAAGGTATCGAAGAAGTGAAACAAAGGGTTGGCTCCAACCCAATCAGAAAGCATATGCCAGTTCAAACCCATTTCCAACTGAATATGGAAAAGAACATAGAACACCCAGAAGCACAAGTAAGACACTAAAGGAACATAGATAACGAGCTCTGGAAGGCAAAAAAAGGAAGCAATACCGGAAATAAAGGAAAAAATCGAACAAGGAAACCTAGACGAAGCCATGACTACACTACAAAACATTATCTTGTTATCAACAACCAAAGAACAGCTAAAAGATGGTTTGACAGCGAATGCTACAAGGCAAGGCAAATTACACTGAAATCCCTACATGAAGCCAGATCCAGTAACAACCAACACTACCTCCAGAAATATGCAGAAATAAGAAGGAAATACAAAGTGGTAATACGGAACAACAACAACAACAACAACAACAACAATAATAATAATAATAATAATAATAATAATAATAATATAATACACTCATTACAACCCATCACAACAGACGAAGTGAAGAAATGTGTAATGGACACCTAAGGCTAAAAAATCCGCAAGGCCCGGATGGGATTCACAACGAACACCTAAAGCCAACACTGATAGACATCATAGATCCACTGTCCCTACTATTCAACGAATGCATGAAAAGAGAAACAATACCCAGTATATGGAGAAGGCAAAAGTAATCACGCTATACAAAGGAAAAGGCAGCAAGAACGACCCCAGTCCATACAGGGGGATACCACTAGAGTGTAATATCTTCAAGCTCTTCTCAAAGAACATACTACATCGCTTACGACCAAGAATAGCAAGAGAGACCACCAAGCCAGTACGGGTTCATGGAAGGTAAATCGACCTTACAGGCCATCGAAGAAATCATAGTTGAAGTAGACAGCGCACTAACACAACCTACCAGCCCACTGTGCGCCATTTTCATCGACTACACAAAGGCATTTGACAGCATTGACAGAAAAATACTCATACAAAAACTTGAGAAAGCACTACCAGACCTACAACACGAACGGGAGATAATAAAGGCCATACTTAAAAAAAAACCAGGTGGAAATCTACGATGGAACCTTCACCACACCCGCCCTAATGCAGACGAGAGGAGTCCTGCAAGGAGACTCAATGAGTCCTGTGCTATTTAACCTGATTACACCGGACATCATAAACGAACTGGGGACCGAAAAGGTCAAGCTAATAATGTACGCAGACGACATGGCGCTGATATCCAGGGATCCCACGGATATCCAGACTGCAGTCAATAACCTCAGAGCATGTGAGGATAAAAACTCGCTAACCATCGACGGTGCTAAGACAAAAGTTATGAAATTTAGAAGGGGGTGGGGGTGGGGGAACTGGCAACATATGACGTCTTCCGTAACGTAAATAAACACAACTCGAGATCGTGTTATCATTTAAATACCTGGGTATCACACTGCAGACTACAGGCGCAACCTTCACACTGCATGTAAAAGAAAAAGCAGCGGCAGCAACCACAGCAATGTACGAGATCCCCAAGCCGCAGAACCTCTCATTGAACACTGCAATGGCACTATTCAAGCTTAAAGTGGCCCCGGTAGTTACATATGGGATACAATTAATAGGGCACAAACTGTTGCAAACATGAAAAGGTTAGAAAATATAAAGGCCAGGTACTTGAAACGGATCCTACACATCTCAAAATTTACAGGGAATAGAATGGAATACACAATGGCAGACGAAACATTCTTTCTGGAAGACATAAACAAACATTCGGGCTACCAGACACCGCCGCATTGACTGCCATCCTTGAAGAAAGGAGACAGAAAGCTCAGCAGACACCTGAAGGTTTTTACGAAACAAAAGTAATGAATGGAAGGGCCCGAACTACAAACTACGCCATGTATACACACGCTTCGGTGTCCACGGATTCCACGGCCCAGACGAAGAATGTATCTGCTGTCTCTGCGGCATGACCTGTCCTAGGTACCACCTGATGAACTGTACTAAACAAACACAACGCATCAGCACACTTGCTAAGGACTGGTAAAAGCGAAGTGATGTACCAAACGAAAAAAATGACAAATTGTAACCTTTAACACATATGTGCACATTTGTGTTTAATTTCAATAAACAAAATCACTACTCGGACAAAACTTCATGTGTACCAGGCTATTGTAATACCAACACTCCTTTATGGGTGTGAAACTTCCCAGTTCACACGGAAGGACGTGGGTTCGATTACCCGTCAGGAAGTCGAAAATTTATGATACGAGATTTCCACTTTCGGAGGGGTACATGACCCTGAGGTTCATTCAGCCTGCACCAAAAATGAGTACCAGGTTAATTCCTGGGAGCAAAGGCAGCCGGGCGTAGAGCTAACCACTCCACCCCACCAAGTGCCGAGGTTACGGATAGTGGAAGCCTTTACCTTCCACCCCGCCCAGGGACTCCATGGCCTGTACGGAGATGACTTTTCTTTTTTCTTTTTGATATTATCGTTAAGTAATGAACGACATTCCTACAAAAATTGAAATATCTGGCAGTTTCAACCCAGGAAATAAGAGGGTAATAATACACTATAACTACAGTTACCCTCAGTAATAATGGTTTTGGCTTTACATCCCAATAACGACTTTTTACGGTTTTCTGAGACGCCGAGGTGCCGGAATTTAGTCCCACAGGAGTTATTTTAGATGCCAGCAAATCTACTGACACGAAGCTGCAGGATCGAACCTGCCACGTTGGGGCCAGAAGGCCAGCGCCTCAATCGTCTGAGCGACTTAGCCTGGCACAGTTACTTTGGCTAACTTGAATTGAAAATTTGCCCTCCTGTTTTTCATTGAAGCAAGATGTTGGCAATATTGTGGGTGGTCTAGTATGGCGTGGAAGACAAATTACCCAGCAAGTTGGTCGCGCGGTTAGCGTCACGTAGCTATGGGCTTGCACTCGGGGGATAGTGGGTTCGAAACACCACTGTCGGGAGCCCTGAAGATCGTTTTCCGCGGTTTCCCATTTTCACACCAGGCAAATGCTGTAGCTGTGCCTTAATTAAAGCCACGGTCACTTCCTTCCAACTCCTAGTCCTTTCTATCCCATCGTCGCTGTAAGACCCACCTGCGTCGGTGCAACGTAAATAAAAAGTTGTAAACTAAAAAAATGGAAATGAAATTACCTTTGCGAGAGGAGGGAAATTAGGACTGAAGTAAACTCTGCAGAGTGGCGCAATCTAACGGGGCATTTGGAACTGTTTCTCAATAGGGGACTTGTTGGTCTTTTGCAACTCCCTGAGACCGATACCGGCGAGCATGCTACCTGATGCTGTACAGGCATAGGCTCGTCCCTGCTGAGGTATATTGCGCGCGCTGTCAGCTAGGGAGTTGCTGTAGGAAAGCACAGCCCCTGAATTTCATTCGAAGCCAGCAGCATTTATTGGCCTGTTACGAAGCATTGGTACAGCGAACGACCAAAGATGCTTGATTTTAGTATGTTTTCGAATATATTAAACTAAAACAATAGAAGAAAAGACGTTAAATGAAGTGTAAAATGATTGGGAGTTGTGCAACACTGCAACAATACCACGCACCGCCCCTGCGAAAGAGTGATTGGTAAATGCGGGGAAGATATGGAAGATAATGGGAATGGGAAGCGTTTGCTGGACTTCTGTGCTGGTATGGATTTAGCAATTACGAATACATTCTTCAAGCAGGCTGGGGGTACCAGATCCATAATAGACTATATCTTAACCGACTTCGAATTCAGGAAGTTTGTTAGGAATGTACGAGTTTTCCGGGGATTTTTCGTTGATACAGACCATTATCTCATCTGCAGTGAACTAAGTATTTCTAGGCCTAGAATAGGGAAGTGAAATCTGTCTGCAAACGAATAAGGGTAGAAAATCTCCAGGACGAGGAAATTAGACAGAAGTACATGGATATGATTAGTGAGAAATTTCGAACAGTAGACAGTAAGCAGGTTCAGGATATAGAAAGAGAATTGGTGGCATACAGGAATGCTGTAGTAGAAACAGCAAGGGAATGCCTAGGAACAACTGTATGTAAAGATGGGGAAAAGCGAACATCTTGGTGGAATGATGAAGTGAGAGCAGCTTGTAAACGTAAAAAGAAGGCTTATCAGAAATGGCTCCAAACAAGGGCCGATGCAGACAGGGAATTGTACGTATGAAAGAAATAGAGCGAAACAAATAGCTGTTGAATCCAAAGTGGGAAGATTTTGGTAATAACCTGAAAAGGCTAGGTCAAGCAGCAGGGAAACCTTTCTGGGTAATAAAGAATCTTAGGAAGGGAGGGATAATGGAAATGAACAGTGTTTTGAGTAATTTAGGTGAACTCTTAACAGATCCCAGGGAATCACTGGAGAGGTGGAGGGAATATTTTGAAAATATTCTCAACGTAAAAGGAAATCTTCCTGATGGTGTTGCGGACAACCAAGCTCAAAGGGAGGAAGAAAATGTTGTTGGTAAATTACGCTTGAGGAAGTGGAAAGGATGGTAAATAAACTCCATTGTCATAAAGCAGCAGGAATAGAGGAAATTAGACCTAAAATTGTGAAGTATAATGTGAAGGCAGGGATGAAATGGCTTCATAGAGTAGTAAGATTAGCATGGAGTGTTAGTAAGGTACCTTCAGATTAGATAAAAGCAGTAATTACACCTATCTATAAGCAAGGGGACAACTATCGAGTATCTCAATTATTAGTACCGGTATACCAGGCAAAGTATGCACTGGCATCTTGGAATGGAGGGAGCGATGAGTGGTTGAGAGGAAGTTGGATGAAAACCAGTGTGGTTTCAGACCACAGAGAGATTGTCAGGATCAGATTTTCAGTAGGCGCTAGGTAATTGAAAAATGCTACCAGAGGAATAGACAGCTGATTTTATGTTTCGTAGATCTAGAGAAAGCATATGCCAGGGTACCGAGGAAAAAGATGTTCGTCATACTTCGGGACTATGGAATTAAAGGCAGGTTATTAAAATCAAAGGCATTTATTCTGACAATTGGGCGTCAGTGAGAATTGATGGTAGAATGAGTTCTTGGTTCAGGGTACTTACAGGGGTTAGACAAGGCTGTAATCTTTCACCTTTTCTGTTCGTAGATTACATGGATCATCTGCTGAAAGGTATAAAGTGGCAGGGAGGGATTCAGTTAGGTGGAAATGTAGTAAGCAGTCTGGCCTATGCTGACGACTTGGTCTTAATGGCAGATTGTGCCGAAAGCCTGCAGTCTAATATCTTGGAACTTGAAAATAGGTGCAATGAGTATGGTATGAAAATGAGTCTCTCGAAGACTAAATTGATGTCAGTAGGTAAGAAATTCAACAGAACTGAATATCAGGTTGGTGATACTGTACCCGCTCAAAGCCTGAGTCCCAACCAGCATTTATCTCAGGGAGTGTTACGGTCCGAATCCATCGCAACTAATACTCAATAAAAAAATATATATTTTGAGATATAAGATCTCAAACTAAATGTAAGGGCGCCATCCAATCAGTACTACAGGGTTGAACGGGACACTCTAATCTTTAACTTTAAGGCTCATCATAAAACACACACATTATATATATTCAGATCAAAGGGAAATTATGAAGGCTCTGTCCTAGGAATGGGGACGGATATTTAAACGGTCACCAAGGGTTTACTATTCTACAAGAACAAGAACCTGGAACTGTTTCCTTGCAAATGCTAAAGGAGCATTTATTTAAGTAAACAAATGAAATTTTACACACAATCAAAATCTGTTGACCCTTGATTTGCCGGTAATTTGGCAAATTATTCCTGAAAATGATTACATAATATTTATCACTTTTGACCACCCTTCCATTTGGGTGGCAGAACCGTTGATATCTGAAGGTATCAGATTTACCTTCGTTAACACCATGACCATATTTGATCATGGACCAAATACCTGTTGGCTAAGTAGGCGCGATCACATGGACCATGTTATCGCCTCCACTTTGATTGAGATGAGACCAACCCGGGAAACTACAAACTCTCCCCGGGTTCCTAACCAAGATATGCTAATCGTTAGTTGAAGGAATACGACAAAGGGACTCTAACCTAATGGTCCAGATGTAGGGATTTGCCTTCATTTTACACATATTAACTTAACTTATTATTTACAACCAATTGACATTATTACGTTAATTCGCCAGCTGACTTCCCTAGTATCCTCCATCATCAGCATCCGAAATAATAAGAAAAATAAATAAAATAAAAAATATTTTATTAAATATTATTATTATTATTATTATTATTATTATTATTATTATTATTATTATTATCATTATGTTTTGTGGAGATCATGATTATCGTAACCTATAATCATCCTCGGACTAATATTTCAACTTTTCGCG
Organism: Anabrus simplex; assembly: GCF_040414725.1. NCBI lineage: Eukaryota > Metazoa > Arthropoda > Insecta > Orthoptera > Tettigoniidae > Anabrus > Anabrus simplex. The sequence continues at coordinate 958,228,130 of NC_090265.1, read as the reverse complement.
ATTTTATTTATTTTCATCTGAAATAAATAAAAGTACCTTCGTTGATTATTCTTCTTCTCCTTCTTCAAATATTCTCATTTTTATTATTATTAGTTAAAAATCGCAAATTTTTCATTTCAACTCCCAACATCATTATTATGTCCAAATTTAAAAAAAGTAAATTCTTCTTCTCCAAAAAAAGTATTTTTTTAATATTTATTATTATTATTAATTTAAAAAAAAATTTATTTCGCCTGTTACACGGTAGTCCACTCTTAATATGTTTAACGCATAACCCCTTTTACAATTCCGATTTATTTTGGCACTAATCAATCCAGATATGATTTACTTGGAATATTATTATTATTATTATTATTATTACTACTTTCGAGAATCTTTATTTTTATTCCCCATCTTTATAATTTGGTCACATACGTTCTCTCCCAAACAGAAATCACCAAGATCCGAATTCACACCGGTCGGGACATAATAATTTTCGAATCCGCCACCTTATTTTCGTACTGCCGTTAATTCATGGAGACCATATGCTCCTAAGACAATTCTCAAATCCCATAACACCTCGCAGTTGGGCAAATACCTCCAATCTCTGCAAGTGTTAAATTATTCCTTTCTTTTCCATTTTGAAGTCCATTTATCCATTGGAACTCTTCAAAACATTTTCACAAATTAACCCTCGGTGTGTGGACTCTATTTTGCCACTCAAGACACCGGTATATAAATACAACCTCTATGTGGGCCTTAAGATCCATCTATTTCTTCATCAACATCAGTACAATTCACTTTCATTTCGGGCCGGATTTCTGTCCCACAAAACTCCAAATCTCAACTTTTGGCTCAAATCCCTCTGGATCTCGAACATAGCGTGACCATATTATAAAAGTGCCTATCTCGTTTCTACCAAATTTATTTATGATTATTATCGAGTCCAAAACGTTAAATCAAAAATTGGTGTTAAAACCGGATTCACCGCACAAATTATAATTATTCACGGCACATGTGATCTCCACATTTAAATTACTTTAATTTGCAATCATACTATCCAACTAGGCCCGTGCCTTTATTCTCAAAGATTATTATTAAACACGCCTTTACACATTACCAAATTTTAATGTACTACGACACTTGTACATATTATTATTATTTTGTCCACTGGCGAACTTCGCGATATTTACAAACAAATCAATGGACTTCATTCCGTCCCACAACAATTTAAATCACTTGGCAATCCTACCTCTGGATTATCTTAACAACATGCCTTAATATCTATAAAGGTTCCGATAACGGAAAAACACTTTGGAAGCACTCTGAAATGACTATTTACATTATCTTTACGTGAAACGTGCTCCATATTATATCAAACAACTCAAGCACTTGAATGAACAACTCAACCCTACTATACTCTATTTAATAATCAACTTATGATGAGTGCTTTGTCTAATCTACATATTAATTTGTCCCTTTGTCTATCTATCTTTGAATTTATACGAGCCGTAGACAGCTCGTTTCACAATCAAGTTACCATGATAAATTAATATGATTTCCTCCCCCTAACGATAGCAATCTATAAATACATTAAAAGGTACTCAACTCTGCCATTGTAGTCTGCTAAAACCGGACGAGAAGCCATAGCCCCTCCGGTTTTTAGCAATGCATTCCACTGATATTCATGCCAGCTTGAAGAATTAATCCTTGACCCTTTTCAACTTTACACATTTTGAATAAAAACAAATAAGTTAGCTGTTGCACTTTGGAATAATTTCCACCCTAAATTCTATTCACAAATTTTACACTCTCGGCCTTGTATCTAGCCCACTTAATGTAGATTTACATTCTTCATTCCTTTCCCGGACACTAGGAACATGGGATACCTCGGGTTTCCCTTTACAACGGCCCGTACGCGCACTTGAATTTCCCGTCTCACGTTCGTGTAGCTGACCAGGTATCAGTTTAGAATGGACTGTTTACTAGGTGACATAAACACTCGTGACCGTTCTCATGTAACGCACTTCCTAATCTGTTGGTAGAATCTCACACTCCGTAAGTTATGATTTACTGAGTCCTGTCTATTTGAAACACTTCATACTAGTAGACTGCTCAAGACTGTAATATGAGCTACAACACGTCATGAATCACTGTACTATGTAACAATATAATACTTCGAACTCTACTTTGAGTAAGTACACACTCGCACCCCTGGCGTAGTCACGGCTCTAACGCTTTGTCGAAAGTAGTTACGCACCACTGGCGTGGTGACCGCCCGAACACTTTATCAGAAGTACTACTACCAGTCCTTGTCTACGACCTCATATTTATACTTGTATCCCCTCTCTTCCGAGTTCAACGGAGGTCATCTTGGAACGCACAGTCCCGATATCTTCATACGACAGTTTGCGGTTTGGCCCGTGGCTTAAATATATGATCCAATGATGTAATTATGTTCTCAAATGCTCTATACCAATTCTCAACTATTATCGTTCGCTGGTAATGGATATATTCGCGAATTTAGCTGCCGTATCCCGGCTCGGGATTTCGCGCTCTATTGTGGCGTCCTTTGCCTTCAGCCAATCAACGAATAGCGTCCATGAATTCTCAGAATTACACCATGCAATCTCCCGCAATTATTAACTTTATATGAGTTTTATGGTATAGTAAGGCTCCTAAATTCCACCTTATTCTGAATCGATATTTCACTTCTTTCTATCAGTTTAATCCACGGAGTTAGCCTCGCTAGTGCTTCTTACAATACGAAGTTGTCGCCTTGCTTTGGTCAAGTGAATTTTTCCATTGGTCCACCTTAACCACGTGACCGGGAAGGCTCATATTTTTTTCTTCCAGTGCCAACCCCGTGTTCAACTCCCGCGAGTTACATGGAGATACCTCGCCATCATTTCTCAGAAATTTGCACCCGGCTCCCTGCGCTGTTGCTACTACCAAGACTGCCCGGGGCTATGAAAACTTTGGCAACAAGTTACCCTCTCTCTTTCCTTCGTTGTCCCAAGTTCTGAGAAACCTAATTCTGTCCCTCATTGTGTTTGTTAATCTCACTGGAGACAACATTCTGTGGTATGGTGAAACCTGCCATCTCGGCCTGGCCTGTTCTTACTGTATGTACAGTAAGATACTATTTATTCTGAACATGAAATATATATTCCTCAATAATTCATCATAATTACAATTGCATGACGCTTATCACACCCCCACCAGGGTGCAATACAAAGCTGGAACAGGCAGATAATTTCAAGTATTTAGGTTTGTGTTCTCGCAGGATGGTAATGAAGTAAGTGAGATTGAATGAAGGTTTAGTAAAGCTAATGCAGTGAGCTCGCAGTTGCGATCAACAGTATTCTGTAAGAAGGAAGTCAGCTCCCGGACGAAACTAACTTTACATCGATGTGTTTTCAGACCAACTTTGCTTTAAGGGAGCGAAAGCTGGGTGGACTCAGGATATCTTATTTATAAGTTAGAAGTAACAGGCATTGAAGAAACGAGAATGATTGCTGGTACAAACAGGTGGGAACAATGGCAGGAAGGTGCTCGAAATGAGGAGATAAAGGCTAAGTTAGGAATGAACTTGATGGATGAAGATGTATACATAAACCAGCTTCGGTGGTGGGGTCATGTGAGGCGAATGGAGGAGGATAGGTAACCTAGGAGAATAATGGACTCTGTTATGGGGGGTAAGAGAAGTAGAAGGAGACCAAGACGACGATGGTTAGACTCAGTTTCTATCGATTTAAAGATAAGAGGTATAGAAGTAAATGAGGCCGCAGCACTAGTTTCTAATAGAGGATCGTGGCGACGTTTAGTAAATTCACAGAGGCTTGCAGATTGAACGCTGAAAGGCGTAATGGTCTATGATGATCATGTATGTATGTATGTATGTATGTATGTATGTATGTATGTATGTATGTATGTATGTATGTATGTATGAAAAACCAACAGTAAGTTATGCATAAAACATTTTGATGAGTCGTACATAATTCGAGTAGATAGAGGAACGGTTAATAGAGAATTGAAAAAGTGTGCTAGAACAATTCCGAAACTTACCAAAAATGCTGTGCCCACTATTTCTCCGAATAAACGTTCATATTGTTCGAAGTCAACTCTTAAAGTAAGACATCCTAAAGTGGTCACAAGTTCTAACCGCGGGAGTGTAATCCTTTTTACTGGAGAAAATATGCTTTTACTGCAGGCTAAATGTATAAGATACTGTATTTTCATCGATTACCGTTCTAGCGTAAAATACGGCTCGGTATGCCCTCTCAGAAGCGTCACATAACACATGGATATGCGTAGCGTTTGAATTCCTTTTTTTTTCTACAATTTGTTTTACGTCGCACCGACACAGATAGGTCTTATGGCGACGATGAGATAGGAAAGGCCTAGGAGTGGGAAGGAAGCGGCCGTGGCCTTAATTAACGTACAACCCCCAGCATTTGCCTGGTGTGAAAATGGGATACCACGGAAAACCATCTTCAGGGCTTCCGACAGTGGGGCTCGAACCCACTATCTCCAGGATGCAAGCTCACATGTTTACACATTCTAATCCATCTCAGGACGTTTATAAGTGATAGCTGGTTGATGCTCGAGATCCAAATTTGCCATTTTAGGCTGTATCCTGGGGAAGAATTTCATCCCACTCTTTAGATCGACATCACGTATCCTGGAAGATTAATTTTCCAACAATTGCGATGGGTGAGAATAAACCCAAAGGATCATAAGGCCTTGATACTCTTTGTAGGGGATGACGTTTCGTAGCAAGAACGCGAGCTAGTTTTTAAGAAATTTCCGGACGATCGAAAAAACAGGCAGTCCAATTCTGTATTCTACTTGAAACCTAATATTCCAGATTCTTGTTTGATATCTTGTTTCTCAGACTGCCATACATTCTTAAGTGTTTCTGAGTTCGTTTCCCATTTATCCATTGGTAGTCGTATCTGTCTGAGCATAGAGCTTACTTCGTAATACTGTATAAGCTTACGACCCTATTGTCGTCGTCAGCACCAGCAACGAAGTCGTCCATAAACGTGCTCTGATATAAAAGTTCTGCTGCTGTAGGGAATGTATTACTGCACCTTGAAGTAGGCGTGTCGACTTTGGGTAATTACTGGGATTGGGAGAGGGGGTAGCATGATTAACATGAACACAGGCTTGTGAAATGAGGAACAACTATTAATGTAAACATTCTTATATAATAACAATATTCACAAGTGAAAAAAAAAGCCGAACAATAATGGAGCGTGTTTCTCAAATATATTTTTGAATGAGTCTTATGTACGGAGATTTCAATATTATTCACAAGTAAACAGAGAAATAGAACTTGATTCATAAATAAATATTTTGAACGAATGTACGAAGCTATCAAAAATAATCCCAAGTAAAGGTACAACTTACTTCATAGATACATCTTCTGAATAAATTTACTACTACTGTATATTGTTCATTTCATGTTACGAAATGTGAAAAGCTCTGCCACCAGATGTACCGCCTGAACAGTCTCTATTGGTAAATGTAGTTCTCTGAGGGAATCTCCGGTTTCTAATCTCATGTCTTGATAAAAAAAACATCTACTACCTTCTCCAGATTTAACGCCTTAGGAACTTCCGAAGACTAGCAAACTCCTCGTTTTAAGGGGACTTAACAACTAGGAGGAGAAATCATCTCCCCCCCCCTCCCAGTTCAGGTAGTAGCAGACAGACGAAAAGGACTGCACTTCAGACCAAATGGCAATCGTCTGAATTTGTACGCTGTTTGCCTGTTACCATCTTTCCTCTTCTGGACGTGATACCAGAAAACTCTGGTTAAGCCTCTGTCTTTCTCATCTAGGTACAGTTGAAAAAAGGCTTGGATTTCATTCCCAACTATTGCTTTTCGATACCTACGAAAGCGGATTAGCGTTGACTGAATTTCAGAAAGGAGGTTTGGTCCTGTTTCCAGAGCGTCGGGATGACGAGTCTCTCTTGTGTGACGAAAACAATCCTACATTTGATTGCTCCATTCCTCTCTTTCTTCTCAGTATAGTCAGTAATTCACGGAAACTCAGCATTGTCATGAAGTTTCCTCTCAAGTGATATAACCTCTTTTTTGTGTAGAGAAACAACTCTCCGCTTTTCTTCTATACGAAATGAATCGTGAAACTGTTGAAGTATGGTAGGGCCCTTCATAGGAAGTATTCTACCTTGCTGCTCTCTTACACCCATGGTCTCTAAATTCCAGATTTGTCCCATTCTGTCATCACTAGGCTCAAATTCTTAACGTGTGTGAACATGATTTATAGCGTCATGATGGACTGTGGTTCCTGACTTGTTTCTGCTATGAATCCAGCCCATGTTAGACGGGAGGTACTGTGGACTAGACAGGCGTATTGGTTGGCCATCTAGGATCACATTCTTCTTCTTCTTGATCGTTATTGGACTCCGTCCATTGAATATCATTCATGTGTACAATTCAACCGTACAAGTTAAGTGATGTTAAATTGACCGACACGCCTCCTAATGGACAAATATCGAACCTGGTCTGGGTTTAGCGTCACTATGTGTCACAGACATTGCCCTACAGAGAAAACTGCAAACGTGTTTGAGATACTGTGACATACAGCCTACGGTACCACGTGAAATCGCACTATACACAACTCTCTTTAAACATAGTAGTTCGGTGCTCATTGCCTGAAGCACAGATAAATTACATATGTAAATGTAACGAACTCCGTCCGACTTATTGTATGAATGGTCAACGTTGAGGCCTTCGGTTCAAAGGGTCCCGGGTTCGATTTCAATCGCGTCTGATTAATTATTCTGGCTCGGGGACCGGGTGTTCGTGTTTATACCAACACTTTCCTCTTCATATTCGGACAACGTACGACACCACCAACCACCCCAAAAACACGCAATTGTGATTACACATCTCCACATAGGCTTGGCGTCAGGAAAACAAGACCAACTCCATGTCTGCGACACAGTTCGCACCCACGACCCGACAGATGTGGGAAAAGTGGTGGAAGGAGAAGAAGAAGAAGAAGAAGAAGAAGAAGACGACGAGGAGGAAGGTAGCGAACTCTAATAGCACTGCACAATTATCAAGATGTTTTCTATTAATTCGAATACACTTATAGTATCATCATCATCGAAATGTAATATTTATATATATCAGTTGGTGGCCTGAGTAGACTCTTCTTACCTGCGGATGTCCAGGTGAAGGTTCCTTTGCTCCTGGACTGCAGTGGCTGTTGGTGGTGGTCATAGGAGGGCTCGGACCAAGCGGCTGTAGTTGTGGCTGAGGGGACAAGTTGACAGGGAATGGTAAAGGCATGCCCCCGACCGTCGGCAACAGAGGTGTCTGGAACAGTGCTGAATACAGGTCTCATTACACACAAGGTCACTGGCAGTCACTAAGTATTGTTAGACTACTAAAAGAGATCATCATAAACGCCGATACACATCGAAATCTAAATCTAAACTGCAATGTTCAATAAGTTATTAAAATATAAAAAACCATCATCTTCTTCCTAGCCATTATCCCAGCTTTTTGGAGCTAGCACGTGGTATGGATTTGGCCCAGTTTTACGGCGAAATGTCTCTCCTGACGCCAACGCTATGTGGAGAGATGTATTCGCTATTGCATGCTTCTGTGGTGGTGAGTAGTGTGGTGTGTTGTGTGTATATGAAGAGTATTAAGAAGAACACAAACACCCAGTTCCCGTTCCATAGGAATTAACCATACACAGATTCCAGCCGGGGATCGAATCCGGAGCCATCTGAACCGAAGGCCATTATGTTGACCATTCAGCCAAGGAGCCGGGCAAGTTATTAATACATATAAATATTCGACTGAAATAAACATTTTCCCGTCAGTTTAAAAGATGGAATAAAAGATTTATTTTTCAACAAGAAGACACGCTCCCAATTCCAGATACTGGAATAGTCAAATAAATTGTGCTACATGCATCAACTACTTAAACTAAAATTTTAAATCTTAAAACCTTCACTTACAAAGAATAAATAGTGTATACAACTATTTACACTTAAATATGTACCGGTACATAATTTACTGCTTTACATTCCCCAATGCTCAAAGAACTCCAGCGAGTGGAAAATAGTGAATATTCACCCGATACTTGGAGGTTTCTCGGGGGCCATTACGGTCTCACTATCTTTTCTAGACATATTTTAATCCGTGGTATTTAGAATTATCATGCTTTTAAGTCTTTACGCTGAGATGCCACATTTCTTTTTAATTTTTTAATTTTTTAATTTTTATAACTCAACATCAAAGCTAGTCAGTCTCCACGTCACCATCCTCTCCCATCCCATGAATGTGTGACTTATAACAGTCAGAAGTAGGCAGAGTTTAAATATTGAGCGAAAGGACTTCCTATACATTGGACATCCTAATATTACAGACTCGGAAGACAATTAAATACTAAGGCCTACAATGTCGAAAGTTCATAAAACTCATCAGCAATAATATTACATTGACTATTGCTCGTTGTGATGTGCTTTTTATCCTCTGCTTCCACTCATATCCGATAGATGGCATTAATGCTGCGTGCTCCGTAGAACAGCCTGCTCAAATATCGACGGGAACTAGCTGGAGAGTTAGATAACTCTCATTGCTAGCATGCCATTCCTTTGGTTCAGGCATGTTCTGATAATTACTGGTTCGTAACACACTGATCTATTATAGTATACCAGCTATGAGGCACTGGGCAGGGTGCACACTTAACGGAAAACGTCAGAACATTGTTCACCGCGGGGTCATTCCAGATCTACCGCAGTCTGTGGCTGGGTCATTCCAGATCTGAAACTTGTCTTTGTTAGCACGCCAGCGTAGAAATGTTCGTAAAAAGGGAGAAACTGTGTCGTTTTTCATTTGATCGAGGCATTTCATATGATAACATTACTTTTAAGCACGACGTTCCGGTCGGTTAATATTGTACTCTGACAATAATACTGACTTATTTGTAATTACCTATGTCCAATTCATTTTAATATTTGTCTGTGTCTGTCACAGCATCACAGGAAATTGGATGTGCGGATTTCACACTCATGGTATTCGATTTAGAATAAGGTTGAATATGATCTTCGCTATGAGTTGTTCAAAACATTTCACCAAGTGGGGGTGCTTCAGAAGGGGCCCAAAGTGTACACCTCGATGTATCTCTCTTACGGTTGGTTTTACACGAAAATGGCTCAAGGCATACCTATTTCCGATTCAGCCAAAAATAAGGGAAATATCAGTGGCAGTCGTGTGAAAGTGAGTCGATAACTAACACTATAGAGAGTTGCTATGAAGATCATTCCAGCAACGTTTTAAAGGCTTTGTACATCTGTCAGAATTTTTTAAATATTAATCCTATACCTGGCTTTCTTTTATACGGGAAAGAAAAGATCAAATCAGTATCAATAATGCAAAAGAATATGAAAATGCAAAGGGCCACAGAAAGCAGGGAAGCGAGTACGTCACAAGAAGTCCCTGACAGGTAGAGGAATAGCCGCTAATTTGTCTCAAAATCTGGAGGCACAGTATGAGGAGTGGACAAACATGTAATCATGCACACGTTAAATGGTTGTCCCGTCAACTGCAGCTAGTCATAAGACATTCTGTCCTAGATGTTCCTTCCTTACATTGTAGTACCGACATTATACGTTCTATTTTCTGTAACCTGTGTCTACTCACCGTGGTTTAACTTCTTGTAAAACCAGTCTAGCAATTTGAAGATCTCATTCTGGTATTGCTTCCAGTCTCCTCACTTTCATCTTTGCTGAGCTGAGCAGCTCAGACGGTTGAGCGCTGGTCTTCCTAGCTTAAGTTAACGGTACTGATCCCAGTTGAGCCCAGTGGATTTGAAGGTTCTCAAACATGCTAGTTTCGTGTTTTTAGATTTAGTGGTGCGTAGAATTTCTAGTAGAACAAAATTCCGGCACCTCGGCGTCTCCGAAAACCGTAAAAATAGAGGGACAAAACAATAGAATTTTTATTACTTTCATATTTCCTATTGACCTACCTTTCATCATCGTCGTTACTCTCGTCCAGTTCTATCTTGGATTGATTTGTGGATCATTGATCTCCATCCCTGCCTATCTTTCCCCCATTCTTCATCAAATACGTCTTGAAAGTTTGCCACTCTCTTCTTTAGGCTTTCTTCAATTTGTTCTGTCCATTGTTCCCTGGGTCTACATCTAGACCTGTTACCTCCAACCTCCAGTTCAAGCAAGGACTTCGAAATCCTCGTGTGTCCCATTGTTTTGTCGTGGTCATACAACCTTAGGCTCGATCGTTCGACTCTCTTTCTCTCCCACGCCGCATGCACCTATTTCTCGTATTTTCGTACTCTCGTATTTTTTTTACTCAGCCCTGTCTTGTCTCGGCCAGCGTATTTCTTAGGAATTTCATCTCACTTGGCTGGATTTTACTTTCCTCTGCTTTGGTCGTTATTCAAGTTTCGGTTACATACGCCAAGATTGGTATCAAGTTCTTGTACAGAATTTCCTTGCATCGGATTGGCACTTCCTTACTACATAACAGTCCTCTCACAATTTGGTAGAAACCTCCAGCTTATCTTCAGTGTCATTCTTCCAACTTCCGATATCACACTCCCATTTGTCAGCTTGTATTTCTGACTACTATCGTATTAACACATTCAGTACCAGCTAGTCAGCGGGGTATTTAAACACACAGGCCAGCTATTTAAATGCTCCTGTAGCCCTTTACACAGCACGTTAGAAAATTGAACTAGTGGTTTTAGAAACTTAAAATGTTGTATATACCTAAAATATCTGGTATCTGGTACCTTGAACTTTAAATTGTACCACTAGTTTTGGAAATAATAATAATAATAATAATAATAATTGTACCGGGCGGTACACCTCTACTCTGTTTATTTAAAAGTTGCGCCAGTTGAAACTCCTCTTCTGGAGGAAGTCTGAACTTTATCTACACTATTAATCTACTAATTTCTCAGAAGATGTCACTACCTGGAAATTTTTGAGTTTGTGAACTGTGTCATTTTTGATGTGTTTTTGTTTCGCTTGAAGTAAGAAGTGTGAACTTTCTCTTCTAGAGGACACTACTGAAGATCAACAATAGTGCGACCTAGTGCGGAGTCAAAGAACTATTTTGTTGGAGAAATTTTTATTTCAAGAGTTTGTTCTTTGTTAAATTTCTTTCTGTCATTGTTTAAGTTGGCTGTATACCCCTCCTTTTCCCCTTATTTTGGATCTAGCCAATCCCGAATTTCTTTAATTAATTTTCCACCAATAATGTGTTTCTTCTTCCTCTATGTAGGGGTTTCTTTTCCCTAGCCAATAAAAATTTTGTGGGAGGGTGTTTTCTTTCCCCTAACGCCTAGAATCTTCCGCGAGAGGATATAAACTGCTGATTTTAGGGTCTCGGGGCCACTTCTGTTCCATCTTTCAGTGTATTAAGTACATAGCAGGAGGCGGGAAGCGCCTCTTTCTTCGGCGGCGTCTACAACAAGGTAATGGCCAAGTAATAACTTCTTTCTTTGCTTGCTCAGCAGTTTAACTTTCGGGGCGGGTTCTAGGCCTTCCACCATGTAACCTTCCTTTAAAATGTAAAGACTACTGGTACCTATCCTATCTTCTAAACTACATACTGGGATAGAGAGTGCTAACCCTCTCGAGTTCCCACTCATATTGTTTTGAGGTGAACTTATTTTCTCAAACCCATTCTTCCGTGATGTAATGTAAATTGTTATTTTCTTAAGTCACCTCTGTAGTATGGGATTAGCCCTTGTATTAACGGCCTAGTGCCAAGTAGGTCTTAAACAAAGTGTATCAGGAGTGCGGTTAGCCTCCTCTCAAATTGTTATTTTAGAGGTCAGGTAATCAACCTTCTTTTCATGTAATAGACCTCAGTAGGTTGGGTATTTTACCCCTGTGAATACGTCCTTAGTGGACAGCTTGAAGGTAGAGTTTGGTGTGGCCTTTGAGAGGCTTAAATTTTGAGAGCGGATCGCTCTTTTGGAAATGGAGTGTCATATGCCTCATGGAGGCTTTTCTGTGTAATTCGGAGCCAGGGGCTCCTAGGGATGAATGGGGTTTTCTGCCCCTCTGTTAAAACTTGTGTTTGTGGTAAAACTGAGCTGATCGCTGAAGTCAGGGCGTGAAGCCCAAAACCTGTAAATATTGTAACTCCCCTTGTTTTGCTACATTGTACCTGCCATGTCTGTTATTGCTTTGTTTTTGAAAAGAAAATATAACTTTGTTAAATTTTAAATTAATTTTACATGCACTATAATTTCGTAGCTTGAAACCCATTCACACCCGCACCTTCTTTTACGCATAACTACCGCTAAAACACGGTAACAAGTGGTAGCAGAGCGTGGTTGAATGGGTCTCAATTTAGCCCCTTTTGACGGCTAAACATTGCTTTGATTCGAACTCTAACAATTTTCTCAGTTGCTGGAATTTTTTGAGTTTTTCAAAATTGTTCTGTCATCATGCCCGGCCCTCGCGATGTTCTCCTCCTTAACTATTTGCGCAAAGAGGAGTTGATCTACGAGTTAACTATCAGAAATGTGCAATCTGGAGGCACGGTTGCAATCGACACCAACAAGCTTAGAGAGTCCCTTGATTTGCCCATTTCCATCCCCAATTTGGGAGAGAAAGAAATTGATGATTCTCTTTCCACGATCGTCGAGAATATTACTGGGCTAGCATCTGTAGTCAGCTTTTTTGATGAAAACGATCCGTCTCCTAATCAAATTAAGCGTGTGCAAGGCAGGCTGTATCACTTTGCAAATAGAGTTAATGATCTGTTGTCTCTAAAGGTGAATGACGTTCAGAGGAAGGACGCTAATACGCTCCTTGAAACTATTTCGGAATTGTCTAATAAGGTCACTCAATTGCTAACCGGCGAAGTTCCTCCCAAAACTGATCAACCCGCCACAGTGAATGTAGGTAGTGATGAAGAGCCTCCTCAGGGAGAAGTCAATAGGATAACCGTTGCTGCTCAAACTATCTCTGCCCCATCGAACAACGAATCTGAACGCCGTGCGTCATTGGGTAACATCCGCTCTGAATTAACTTCTTTGCCATTGAAACCTTTAACGACTATGTCACCTGGGTTCAGTAGCTTGCCTCATCCATTGGCAATGTTGCTTAGAGGTATCTCTAAGTTTTCCGTCAACACCACCAGTGATGTAATTTCATTTTTAAGATTTCTAGTGGAATTTCAGGATCATGCTCTTGTTTTTTCTCTTTCGCCATGTCAAATTTTGCAAATTATCTATCCGTATGCTATTGGTATTCTTTCTGATAAAATCGTAAGAGCCATTGCCGAGCAATCATCTATTGAGGATTTCCATGCCCATTTGCTAGCTAACTTCATCCCGGCTAGGGCCAGGTCCTCCCTGATTCAGAAGTACTATTACCGTGTACAGCGCTTGGATGAAAACTTGGCTGATTTCATACAAGATATCAAATTCTACACTAGGGTGTTTGCTCTGCACTTTCCTGAAGATCAGATTGTGCAGGCTATTGTAGAAGGTATTTCGCCATCCTACAGGTCATATTTGTGTTTCGCGGCGTGTCCGCAAACCTTCTCTGAACTTGAAGCATTGGCCGTCTCAGCGGAAGGAGTTAGATACGCCGATTCTTTGCGTGTCGCGAAAGAACCCCCGCCTTCCTTTAGTAACACTCGGCCTCCACCTCGCCGACCAGTCAATCCCCGTAAATGTTATGCTTGCGGGTCGCCTGACCATCTGCGCAACAAGTGTCCACTGATCAAGCCAAGTGGGACTAGGAATGGAGCTGGTTCATCACAAGGCTGCTTTAAATGTGGGGCTTTCTCACATATCGCCAAGAATTGCCCAAACTCAAATAGCACCCCCTCCTGCTCAACTTCTGGTGCAAATTCCACATATGCCAATAATAAAAAGTGACTAGCGGCTTCGGCTGAGTCGACTAATTCTGCTTTCCAAGGCTCAGCCCCGGGCAAAAAGGTCGAGAATTCAGGGAATGAGCAATCTTCAAATTCTTTTTTTGAATGCCCCAGAGAGTGTCTTAGGATTGCGGCGGATACCCCCGCACCTGTTCCTTTTCTTAAGATTGAGTTAAATAACGAGCCTATAACGGCTCTCTTAGATTCAGGCAGTGTTTGTTCCATTATTTCGGCTGATTGGTATTCTAAATTGAAATCTGTTTGTAAACTCCCTGACTATGACTCATCTCCTGTTAAATATGTTTCGGCTAATTCATCTCCATTAGAAATTCTAGGTTCCTTACATGTCAAAATTCGTGTTTTTAAATTTACATGGAAAATCAAATTGTTTGTGGCCAAGCATTTGTCTTGCCCCATCATACTGGGAGCGGACTTCATGTCGCACACTGGTCTTGTGCTCGATCTTCAGAGTAAGTCGTGCACATTCAAATTTGCCTCTAATTGTAAAATCCCTCTATTAAAGTGTAATTCTGCATCATGTTCATCTATTTCGCCTACCCAGGATGAGATGTTGTTAGACCTTAGACATCTACCTGAGGAGCAGGCTGATAGTATTCGCAAATTGTGTCAGTCGTTTCCCGAGGTGTTCTCTGATACTCTTGGTGTTACTGACCTTATTGAATACAAAATTGAGGTCACGGATTCGATTCCTGTTCGCTTTCCACCTTATAGGCTGTCTCCTCCTAAAATGAAAGCTCTGAAAGAAATCATCGATCAGATGTTGAAGGATGGTATTATTAGGCCCTCTAAGTCAGCGTATTCTTCGCCTATTTTTCTAGCCCCGAAACCCCAAGGAGGCTTCAGGCCTGTCATTGATTACAGGGCTCTCAATCGGAAGGTGGTGTTGCAATCTGTGCCCCTTCCCGACCTTCATTCTTGTTTTTCATGGTTTCGTAAGGCCAAGTTCTTCACCATCTTGGACTTAAATCAGGCCTATAATCAAATTCCCCTTGCCGAAGAGTCTAAACATCTTACAGCGTTTGCCACGGACTGGAATTTATATGAATACAACCGCGTGCCTTTCGGGCTCCCTACGGGAGCAGCTGTACTCACTAGGCTGCTAGATAGGGTCTTCTCCGACATCAAATTCGAGTACTTATATCACTACTTAGATGATGTCGTCGTATTTTCAGAGACTTTTGAAGAACATCTAGATCATCTGCGAGAAGTTCTCGATCGCCTTCGTAAGGCTGGGTTAACTGTTAAGTTGTCCAAGGTTGCCTTTGCTAAGCCCTCTATGTCATTCCTAGGGCATATTGTGTCACCCGATGGAGTAGCAGTCGATCATTCTAGAACACAGGCCATCCGTGATTTTAAACCTCCCAAGGACATTAAAGGTATCGCCAGGTTCATCGGTATGGTGAATTTCTTCAGGAAGTTCATTCCTAATTTTGCTAATAGAGCGGCGCCCCTAAACCTTCTACGTAGGAAAGGCATCAAATTTGAGTGGGGACCTTCTCAACAAGCCGCTTTTGAAGACCTTAAATTAGCTCTCTGTAATGCCCCTGTACTTGCTATGCCTGATTTCTCGAAGAAATTCATCGTCCAAACCGACGCGTCGTCGTCGGCGGTAGCTGCAGTCCTTCTTCAAGAGACTGAACGAGGGAGGCGACCCATCGCCTATGCGTCTAGGACATTGTCAGCTCAAGAAGCAAAGTACTCCATATATGAGCTTGAAGGTTTGGCAGTCTTATTCGCCTTAGAAAAGTTCCGTCTCTATCTGGAACACGTCAAATTCGATCTGGAGACAGATAATCAAGCCTTAAGCTGGGTCTTAGGTAGGCCGCGTCGTACAGGTCGTATAGCCCGTTGGGCCATCCGTATTTCTGCCTTCCAATTCGATGTACGGCATATCAGAGGTACTGAAAATGTTGTGGCTGATGGACTCAGCCGTATGTTTTCTAACGACGTCGAGACCCAGGAACCGGCCGACAGTTCATCACCTCCCGAGTCCATACTATCTGAGGTTAATGCCATCTTAACAGATGCCCCCATGCTTTTTAGGGATATCGAGAAATACCAACGTGAAGATCCGACGCTGGCTCCGATAATGGAAACCCTTTCTTCTGGGGAACATGTTATCCCTTATGTTCTGAGGAATGGTGTTTTATGTTGCCCTTCGAGGCATGATAAGATGATGAAGGTTGTCGTTCCAGCAGTTCTTGTGCCTATGATCTTCAAATACTATCATGAGACCCCATTGGGGGGGCACCTGGGTATCTTTAAAACTCGTGAAAAGATTCGTGAAATGTTCATCTGGAAAGGTATGGACGGTGAAATCCGTGAACTTGTAAAAGCTTGTAAATCTTGTTTGCTTAGTAAACCCACCATGTCCACCAAGGTAGGCCTTTTGTCTTCGCATCAAGCGTCGCGCCCCATGGAACGCCTGTATATCGATTATGTAGGACCCTTCCCCCAGTCAAAGGGTAATGCTAATAAGTTCATCTTTGTATGTGTAGATGGTTTTACAAGATTTTCTTGGTTATTTCCGACTAAACTGGCTACCGCTCAGTCTACCATTACCTGCTTAAATTCTATTTTTGCTTCTTTTGGTCCGTGTCAATATATTGTATCTGATAATGCTAAGGCGTTCACATCAAATTTATTTCGTAAATTCTGTTTTGACTTGTCCATCTCTCATGTAACTACTTCTGCTTATTACCCTCAACCATCTCTGGCTGAACGGGTTAACCGTAATCTCAGGTCCGCACTCATTGCCTATCATCATGAAGATCCGTCCAGGTGGGACACGTCCCTGCATTGGATAGCTTTTGCTTTGAATTCGGCGGTTCATGAATCTCACAAGTTTACTCCAGCTTCTTTGATGTTTAAGTTTGTTCCCAACTCGCCGCTCTCTAACCTCTGGTCTCTGAATGACATTCTACCCGAGACAATAGATCCGGACAGCATTAAAAATCTTTGGAAGAAGGCTAAAGCCAATCTTAAAGTGTCTCATGAAAAGGTTAGGGAAAGGTATGATCGTGGACGGAGACCCACCCCTTTGAAGGTAGGCGACCAAGTAATGGTCAAGAATTTTGTTCCCGCGGGCAAGCTTGCCCCCAGATTTCATGGGCCTTGTATCATTCTCGATTTTCTTACGCCAGTTACGTTGTTAGTTAGCAATCCAGCCACCGAGAGGATATTTAGGGTTCACCTGTCACAGGTGAAACCGGTGTAATTTACGTGTTAACTTGCTTCATATTATTTTGAAAGGAATATGAAGGTTATATTTTTTTTTGAGTTTCCAAATTCTAGGCATTCTGCCCCTTCTATAGGATTTTGTTTCTTATGTAAGCATGTTTGTGAAACCTGCCCCGACCCATTAAACTGCCATCCTGTCTTTGCCACGGCCATTACCACGCTCCCGTCTCCTGCTCCACTCTACACAGTGGCTTAATGAATACCATGAATATCTGCACGCCGCTGGCCCCTCAATCTCTCTACAAGCCTGTGCCCTCAAAGAAACATGATGGTCCAACACAATTCTGCCGCCTAGCTTTAATGTTTCAGTGCCCCCGCAGCCACGCAGCGCCGTGCAGCAACTGGGGAGGGGGATGGGCCCCCTCCTCTCCAGCGAAGACGACATGTGTCCGGCGAGCCGGAGCTCTCCTCCCGGCCAAGGCTGATGTGCGGCGCACGACCTGCTACTTGCCCGCAGCCTGTATATGTTCACCGCGGGCGCGGCGTGTTTTAACTCCTCTGCTCCCCTCATAGTGCGGGCGAGCGGTATCTCAGGGTACTTGAGGGGTCCGAGCGGCCTCCTTTGGACGCAAGCTGCAACGGCCGGTCTGGCCACCTCACTTCATCAACATCAACTACATGAACAGTTACTATAAGTAATGATTACACTTGGGAATTCAACAACAATATTTGGTGGACATTGCCAAATTTTTCATCACTTTCAAGTATTAAAAGTTTATCTTCAAAAATTCAACTTCTACAAACTGAAAGACTTTGCTTCACCTGCAACAACAAATTGTGAAACTGAATCACACGACATTCTGAAAATCTTGTAATCTATTTTCATATTCACCTTATAACTTGGAACTTGTTTCAAACTGATTTCATGTGTCACCCCTGGAGGAACTTTTGGGGGGGGGGAGGTCTGTACCGGGCGGTACACCTCTACTCTGTTTATTTAAAAGTTGCGCCAGTTGAAACTCCTCTTCTGGAGGAAGTCTGAACTTTATCTACACTATTAATCTACTAATTTCTCAGAAGATGTCACTACCTGGAAATTTTTGAGTTTGTGAACTGTGTCATTTTTGATGTGTTTTTGTTTCGCTTGAAGTAAGAAGTGTGAACTTTCTCTTCTAGAGGACACTACTGAAGATCAACAATAGTGCGACCTAGTGCGGAGTCAAAGAACTATTTTGTTGGAGAAATTTTTATTTCAAGAGTTTGTTCTTTGTTAAATTTCTTTCTGTCATTGTTTAAGTTGGCTGTATACCCCTCCTTTTCCCCTTATTTTGGATCTAGCCAATCCCGAATTTCTTTAATTAATTTTCCACCAATAATGTGTTTCTTCTTCCTCTATGTAGGGGTTTCTTTTCCCTAGCCAATAAAAATTTTGTGGGAGGGTGTTTTCTTTCCCCTAACGCCTAGAATCTTCCGCGAGAGGATATAAACTGCTGATTTTAGGGTCTCGGGGCCACTTCTGTTCCATCTTTCAGTGTATTAAGTACATAGCAGGAGGCGGGAAGCGCCTCTTTCTTCGGCGGCGTCTACAACAAGGTAATGGCCAAGTAATAACTTCTTTCTTTGCTTGCTCAGCAGTTTAACTTTCGGGGCGGGTTCTAGGCCTTCCACCATGTAACCTTCCTTTAAAATGTAAAGACTACTGGTACCTATCCTATCTTCTAAACTACATACTGGGATAGAGAGTGCTAACCCTCTCGAGTTCCCACTCATATTGTTTTGAGGTGAACTTATTTTCTCAAACCCATTCTTCCGTGATGTAATGTAAATTGTTATTTTCTTAAGTCACCTCTGTAGTATGGGATTAGCCCTTGTATTAACGGCCTAGTGCCAAGTAGGTCTTAAACAAAGTGTATCAGGAGTGCGGTTAGCCTCCTCTCAAATTGTTATTTTAGAGGTCAGGTAATCAACCTTCTTTTCATGTAATAGACCTCAGTAGGTTGGGTATTTTACCGCTGTGAATACGTCCTTAGTGGACAGCTTGAAGGTAGAGTTTGGTGTGGCCTTTGAGAGGCTTAAATTTTGAGAGCGGATCGCTCTTTTGGAAATGGAGTGTCATATGCCTCATGGAGGCTTTTCTGTGTAATTCGGAGCCAGGGGCTCCTAGGGATGAATGGGGTTTTCTGCCCCTCTGTTAAAACTTGTGTTTGTGGTAAAACTGAGCTGATCGCTGAAGTCAGGGCGTGAAGCCCAAAACCTGTAAATATTGTAACTCCCCTTGTTTTGCTACATTGTACCTGCCATGTCTGTTATTGCTTTGTTTTTGAAAAGAAAATATAACTTTGTTAAATTTTAAATTAATTTTACATGCACTATAATTTCGTAGCTTGAAACCCATTCACACCCGCACCTTCTTTTACGCATAACTACCGCTAAAACACGGTAACAATAATAATAATAATAATAATAATAATAATAATAATAATAATAATAATAATAATAATAATAATAATAATAATAATAATTAGATGTTAGGCTTCTTTAAACAGGAAGCAACAATAATAATACCTAAACGAATCGAGGTATCAGAATTTTGTCCTAAAGAAGTTCTTAGTTCTAAAAGTAAACGGGGGTCTTTCAAGGTTACATGTGTGTTGCAAGTGACTAACAGGAAGAAAAAACTGCAAATTTATCATGTATCTTCAGTCCCCTTAACTTGCGAGAGCTGTGCAAAATATACGGACCAAACACGGTATAAATGCAGTTTGTTCACAGCAGCACTTAAACGCCTTAAACACCGAGCTCGATAGCTGAAGTCGCTTAAGTGCGGCCAGTGTCCAGTATTCGGGAGATGGTAGGTTCGAACCCCACTGTCGGCAGCCCTGAAAATGGTTTTCCGTGGTTTCCCATTTTCACACCAGGCAAATGCTGAGGCTGTTCCTTAATTAAGGCCACGGCCGCTTCCTTCCAACTCCTAGGCCTTCCCTATCCCATCGTCGCCATAAGACCTATCTGTGTCGGTGCGACGCAAAAAAAAAAAAAAAAAAAAAACCGCCTTAAACTGACCAACTGCCTCGCCCATGAAGGTATCGCTTAACGCCTTAACTGGTTGACGGTAGCAAATGCGTTAAGTGTGCGAGGTCTCAGTATTTCATTTTATGTCTTTCATGATTGTTATCATCTTTCAAAGGACACACTCATTCTCGATGGAACGAAAACCTTGCTTCTTTAATCAGCGTTATGGTAGTCTGATAATCCCTTTGGGGCCGATGACCTACATATTAAACCCCTTATAATTATCATGATCTCTTTACCCATAAAATAACGATCACCACCATCAGACTGTAGGTTACATGGTTTAAGGACCAGTAAGAACAAAATATATTGAGTAATAGCGGCTTCACTTGCCTCGAGTTCCTTCCAGTTCGATATGATTTTCAACCAATGTGCACGGCTAGCTTTCCATGAGATAACGGCAGTCAGTGTGCGCGTACCTGACACACCACTCAAGTAGGAGGGTTAAATCTTCCTTCACTCTTTAGCTGAGCGCAAGCGAACTGAATCTGCCGTAGATGAAATGCGAGTATTTTCTTAAACACTCCCTAAAGCGATATTTCTGATTAAAAAAAAAAATCACAATAAAATGTCATTGTTGTGCCTAGAAATACCCTATGTGATAATATTTCAGCGTAGAATTTTAACCAGGAAGGTTCTGTCATTTAAGGTTCAGTATTACACGGACTACACCAACGCATTTTCGTTGTTATACGTGTGCTGCGTGACAGTATTTCTCCCCTCAAAATTATCACATAACGATATTTACTGTAGAGGCGCAACAACGATATATTGTCGCTCGTTAAATTCTATGCTTGCTCTATAGTTCATTTTCTGAATAATAATAATAATAATAATAATAATAATAATAATAATAATAATAATAATAATATGATTGGTTTTTAATGCCCCACTAACTAAGTTACTTTTACGGTTTTCGGAAACGCCGATATGCTGGAATTTAGTCCCGCGGGAGTTCTTTTACGCGCCAGTAAATCTACTGACACGAAGCTGACGTATTTGAGCACCGTCGAATACCAACGGATCGAACATGCCAAATTGGAGGTCAGAAGGCCAACCCCTCAACCGTCTGAGCCACTCAGCACGGCTCATTTTCTGAAAATCTTAGAGGTTTTAAAAATATTGGACCAGGGATATCACCAACAACTTATCAGATACTGCGTCTGGATGTGCGAGCGCCCTAGGCCAAGCTGAAAGTATTCCTTTAACACACACAATTTCTTATTTACAATTTGATTTACGTCGATCGACACAGATAGGTTTTATGGCGACGATGGGATAGGAAAGGGGTAGGAGTGGGAAGGAAGCGGCCGTGGCCTTAATTGAAGTACAGCCCCACCATTTGTCTGGTGTGAAAATGGGAAACCACGGAAAACCATCTTCAGGGCTGCCGATAGTGGGGTTCAAACCCAATCTCCCGAAAGCAAGCTCACAGCTGCGCGCCCCTAACCGCACAGCCAACTCGCTCGGTGCACACAATTTCAATATATTTTCTGGAAAACCATTTTAATTACGAAAAAAAATGCATTTCAACATTTTCATGTGAAAATTTTTAAATTATATAGGTATGCTCCTTTTGTTTGCTACACTGGCAGCCTGCCAGTTATTTCGGTTTTTATCGGATACAGAAACGCAGTTCACCCTGGAAAACTGCCTGAGAAAGGAGAAAATGCCTATGATTTCTTTTGTGGGTAGAATATTGAATTCTGAGCATACTTGTCGCGCTCCATTCTTTAACTATTCAAGCAGCGTATTCACTTTCCATGGTTCCGGACGCACAACGTTTGTGACTTCTCTATTTTTTTAAACTACCTGTTCTCGTGATAAGCTAGCACAAATATAAGCTATATAGCCTATAATAATTTACGAGAAATAAGCTTTGTAATGGTGAAATAATTATTGAATCGTTCAGTGTTTCCCGAGATCATCCTCCACGTACAAGCAACATCAAACACTTCCTCAGTTGTGTTAGATAAAGGAACGAGACCAGGGAGACTGATAGCAGTTTTACGACAGTAAAGGTTAAAACATAAACGTGGTAAATGTCTGTACAATTCTTGAATTGTTACGCTCTTTTTCCATAATGGGGTCTTATTTAAATTTACAATGGCATTTAAACTCTAAGTGGAGAATAGCTGATATAAGACTGTTAATATCGCCTTCAAACAGCTAGAAATACGGATGGATAATGTCGGAAACGCCTTGCTGGTAGGCAACTCTAAAAGCAGTTGTGCACGCCGAGTAGAATATCCATGACGGAGATAAGTTGCTCGCCCGTACTTGGAACGAAATACTTGCAATGTCATCATCAAAAGGTGATGCTGAGGAGGAAGAGTATGTCCTAGTTATCAAACCACAGACATCGTCAAAACCGTATAACAAGTTACACTAGGACATTCCTTTAGAGACGTGAGGCTCTTGCCCCGTCAATTGACAAAAAGACCGAGAGAACAGTAAACGTAAACTGTCAAAGTGCAGATAGGATACTCACATACACAAATCAGCTAGCCTAGTCACCTCAATAAATCAATTTACAGTTTAAATGATGAATGCGAGCAATGAAATGTCAACCTAACATGTTGTGATGCCTTAACAAAATTTTCTTTAAAATTATATTAGTGGTTAGTGTGACTAGTTGCCACCCCCAGAGGCCTGGGTTCGATTCCCGGCTCTGCCACGAAATTTGAGAAGTGGTACGAGGTCCACTCAGCCTCGGGAGGTCAAGTGAGTAGAGGTGGGTTCGATTCCCACATCAGCCATCCTGGAAGTGGTTTTCCGTTGTTTCCCACTTCTCCAGGCAAATGCCGGGATGGTAGCTAACTTAAGGCCACGGCCCCTTCCTTCTCTCTTCCTTGTCTATCCCTTCCAATCTTCCCATCCCCCCACAAGGCCCCTGTTCTGCATAGCAGGTGAGACCGCCTGGGCGAGGTACTGGTCATTCTCCTGAGGTGTATCCCCAGACCCAATGTCTCACGCTCCAGGACACTGCCCTTAAGGCAATAGAGATGGGATCCCTCGCTAAGTCCGAGGGAAAACCAACCCTGGAGGGCAAACAGGTTAAGAAAGAAAAGAGAATAAACAAAGAGTTGTTTGGCGATAAGCATAAAACAAACAAGCAGAACCTTTATGAAATCACCCCGAAGAACAATAATTTTCCCACCAGAAGGAATGAAATGTCGTTACCTATGATATATTTTAGAAGACGATTCATACACATTAACGAATGACTATTTGCCATTGGGGGTTTATACCATGTTGAGCCGTGAAAATCGAATATCGTCAATGCTTTGGAATTTCATTTTAATGCAGACACCGAATTCTCATTTAAATTTATAGAAAAAAAAAACTTGAATGTAAAGTGCACTGTTCAACTTCAGGGCAGCAAAACAGTGACTATTCTTGTCCAAGTTACTGTTATAACATGAAGCCCTAAATTGAAGCACTTTTAAATGCATTCTTGTCATTTGTGCTCATTTGTTGGAAGACGTCAATGATTTAATTAATAATTGAAAGATGTTACTGTTTTTTATGTGAGTACCATGTTGGCCAAATCAAAATTGAAAATAAGCCTATTAGTATGACACGGAGGATCGACTCACATCGCTAACTACCGGAATGGAAGTTCATAGCCTCAGTGTTAAAATTTCTCCGAAATCACTCAAGGTAAAAAAATATAGGGAGAGACGACATAGAGGAGGAAACATTTAAATATTTCCGAAATCACTTCAAGATAGCAAGTACAGGGAGAACTACAGAAGATGCAGTACAATTGGTGAATAGCTTCTTCTCGGCCAATCCACTCGCTACAACACAGGCTGGAAGAAGCCGAAGTACAGCTGACCAGGAAGACGTCTGACTGCACATGCGTCCACCTCGTCTATCGTGCCAAATGCCTCAGCGCTCTCACGGTTCAGGTAGCCTTGAAGTACTGGCGAGCGCTTTGGCTAAGCAGAATGCTACATTTTCTTTAATAATTTAAAAGTATACAGTAAGAAATTGTTATGCTTTTAAATACACTGCAAATATACCGGCCAAGAGTTTTTGTCAGAATGCTTTACGATGTCATTCGGTTCAGCCGTTCTCTCAAACTCACTGTAACAAAAATAAGCCTGGTGTTTTAAATACATAGATAATAATAATAATAATAATAATAATAATAATAATAATAATAATAATAATAATAATAATAATAATAATAATAATAATAATAATAATAATAGTCGTATGGCCTCAGATACCACTAGCTACCTACGTGTCCGTTTAGATGTTTTGGTATTCTCTATCAGACAGAGGAATCGAAAGTCTTCTGGGTGACCTGTTACTGATTTACTGTAAGTTGATTTTGTCGGATAAGCACCGAATATATCAGCAGAGATCTTTTACATGTAAACATCTTATGGCATGGAGTGCCGAATTATTTTACGCCCTTCAAAAATCTGACTAACTTTACCGGGTTTGAACCCACGATGTTGGGATCCAGAGATTTACCGTATACTACAGATCCTTAGCCCCCTAAAACACTCAGAAGCACTCGATTAGAAATGCTTTTTATAAACCGTGGGCTTCCGTGGACCTCTATTTGGGAGGCACTGGATTAGAAATGCTATAGGCTGTGAGCTTGCATCCGGGAGATAGTGGGTTCGAATCCCACTGTCGGCAGCCCTGAAGATGGTTTTCCGTGATTTCCCATTTTCACACCAGGAAAATGCTGGGGCTGTACCTTAATTAAGGCCACGGCCACTTCGTTGCCATAAGACCTATCTGTGTCGGTGCGACGTAAAGCCACTAGCAGCAGAAATGCTATACACTAGTTTTCAATGCTTATAAACCATGAGATTCCGTGCAACACAGTGTGATAAATATTTCATTAGAAGTATCTCGATAGGTTACGTTTATTATGTACCGTAGGACTGCTCTGAACACAGTATTGAAGACTGCAACAATTATGAACAATTACAGTTTATAGTAGACAATTTGCGAAACAGTATATAAACGTGCCGTAGGGTGGAAAAGCTTGAGCTTCTGTGGAACACAATGTGAGGAGCACTGCGCTAGAGGTAGGGTGCAGTATAGAAAATGTTAGCGCAAATTAGGATGACGTGGAGAGCTGTATGGCTGATGAGCCAAGCTTGAGTAATAAACATGTTTGCAGTACTGCAGTCTGGTAGTTGAACATGCTCGCAGCCAAGCAGCCAGCCAGGCAGGCCCGGCCACAACGAAAAACTCGTCCGGCCCCGTAGTAGCTTCTCGGCGCTTTTTATCAGCGGGCTACAAAAAGTGGTGCTGCTTCTGGGAAGGCCTTGAAAAGAGCGCGCTGTGGGGCTGCGCAGCCAGACGAGTCCTACACCGCCTGCATGTTAATTACTACACAACAGCAATGGCCGGCCGGGAAAAAACTCACCAACTTCTTCCTCTTTTTCTAGTACTGGACCGCTCGGCGCTATGCACCCACCCCTATCCACTTGTCCTGAATTCTGAGTCAATCACTTCGAGCTAGCGAACTCAATTTCGCTTTCTAATTGGCATAGAATAGTAAGTCAATTGGAGCCGGCCCCGCGGTGTAGGGGTAGCGTGCCTGCCTCTTACCCGGAGGCCCCGGGTTCGATTCCCGGCCAGGTCAGGGATTTTTACCTGCATCTGAGGGCTGGTTCGAGGTTCTCTCAGCCTACGTGATTAGAATTGAGTAGCTATCAGACGGTGAGATGGCGGCCCCGGTCTAGAAAGCCAAGAATAACGGCCGAGAAGATCCGTCGTGCTGACCACACGACACATGCAAATGCAGGTTTGTACCCCAATTATTGCAA
Organism: Anabrus simplex; assembly: GCF_040414725.1. NCBI lineage: Eukaryota > Metazoa > Arthropoda > Insecta > Orthoptera > Tettigoniidae > Anabrus > Anabrus simplex. Next base: position 958,202,151 of record NC_090265.1, on the reverse strand, counting down.
TTATCTCAAAGTTTCGTGGTGGTCATGATGGTCAACGGTCCTGACTACTTCACGGGTTTGAAGTCTTCGGGCTGAGCAGCGGTCGCTTCGTAGGCCATGACCCTTCGTGGCTGTTACGCCATGGGGGAAAGGGGGGGGATTAAGTCAATTATTGCGATTTTGTTACATTTATTATTGAACTTTTTTCAAAGTTTCATGCAAAGGGGGTTGGAACATGATGATCAACAGTCATGCGTACTTCATGCGTGAGAGGTCTGATAGTACTGCATGCCTGCAAACTTGCGCAGGAATTTTTGTGGTTGCTGGTCCACCTGACTAATTTTGGATTTTTGGCCGGGATTTTAAGGCCAGAGGCTCTTCTTGACACCAAGCGATCTTTCAGTTGAAATTTCCAATTCGGGACGGATCAATAATCGAACCTCAGGCACCCGCGTGGAAAGCCAGCGTTAAGACTCTACGCTAATCATTCCCTTAGTATGTCTGTATGTATGTAATCTACAAATAATCGGGGCTTAGACAGGGAACGATCATATCGTTTGTGTGTTTATCGTGTGTCCGTATATTTCTTGGGAAACAATATAATAATAATAATAATAATAATAATAATAATAATAATAATAATAATAATAATAATAATAATAATAATAATAATAATAATAATAATAATAATAATAATAAAGGAGTTGGTTATGCAGCACGGACCGTGTGCCCTTAAGGAGCATTCGGGAGATGGTTGGTTCGAACATCATCGTCGACAAACTTGAAGAAAGTTTTCGTTGGTTTTCCATTTTCACACCAGCCAAATGCAGGTTTGTACCCCAATTATTGCAATTCTCTCAAAGTTTCGTGTAAGCGGGGTTGAAACATGATGGTCAACGGTCCTGAGTACTTCATGGGTTTGAAGTCTGATAATCTGTGCGATTGTGGCGTCTGCAGTAGTCTACTGTAATGCATGTAAACTTATGCAGGTATTTTTGGAGGTGCTGAGCCACCTGACTCATTTCAGATTTTTGGTCGGGGGTTTAAAGCCAGAGGTTCTTCCTGACATCAAGCGATCTTTCAGGTGAAAATTCCAACTCGGGATCGATCGCTACTTTCTCAGTCCTTGCTCTTTTCTACTCTAGCGATGCCAAGATCTATATGTTAGCGCGGCATTACAAGGCTAAGAAAATAGTAATTATATTTATTATGATTATCTTTCTTTCTTTCTTAATCTGCTTACTCTCCAGGGTTGGTTTTTCCCTCGGACTCAGCGAGGGATCCCACCTCTAGCGCCTCAAGGCAGTGTCCTGGAGCGTGAGACTTTGGGTCGGAGGATATGACCAGTACCTCGCCCAGGCGGTCTCACCTGCTATGCTGAGCATGGGCCTTGGTGGGGGATGGGCAGATTGGAAAGGATAGACAAGGAAGAGGGAAGGAAGCGGCCGTGGCCTTAAGTTAGGTACCATCCCAGCACTTGTCTGGAGGAGAAGTGGGAAACCACGGAAAACCACTTTCAGGATGGCTGAGGTGGGAATCGAACCCACCTCTACTCAGTTGACCTCCCGAGGCTGAGTGGACCCCGTTCCAGCCCTCGTACCACTTTTCAAATTTCGTGGCAGAGCCGGGAATCGAACCCGAGCCTCTGGGGGTGGCTGCTAATCACACTAACAACTACACCACAGAGGCGGGCATTATTATTATTATGGGCCAAATCCACATCAGATGCCGACCCCAATAAATTGGGAAAAGTTGAAAAAGATGATATGTGGCTCAGTGACTTCCACCTAACTAACGAATTGATAAAAACCGAACTAGTGAAGGCCTTATTTCCTATAAATTTCCTACCTACACAAACACTCTTGTTTGTACATACATACATACATTTATTGAACATAACAGGCGACTTCGCCCCTATACATGTTCACATGCAATAATAATAATAATAATAATAATAATAATAATAATAATAATAATAATAATAATAATAATAATAATAATAATAATAATAACGATAAAATGAATAATAAATAATAATAATAATAAAATGGATAATAATAATAATAATAATAATAATAATAATAATAATAATAATAATAATAAGGATAATAATAATAAGAATAATTAGCAGTCATTAGCTGAAGCAGTTCACTCACTCAGTGTTCATCCAGTGTCCTTATTATGCTCTGTACTTGCGTCACATTCTTGTTACTGACCTACACCTGATCAATAATCAAACAACAACACTCAGCATTTCAGCACTTGCATTCCAGCTAACTTTAAAACAAACAGACCATGCAATCCTGTCCTCTTACCCAACTCCACCTAACTAAGTACTCAGTCCCTATATTCCCTAATCCATTAGAATTTTAACATACTATCCCCTTCCCTTATACAGATAACTATTCCACCCCCCTATTCCCCTGCCCACCCTCTAACTCACTCTCCTTCATTTTACTCTCGCAGGCCTTTTTTGTCGCACAAAAATACCTGTTCAATTCACCCCCTTTTTCCCATTGTTTAATAATCCATCTCAGTATTGCGTTCTCATCCCCTCTCCCCAATATTTCCCGATGCTCGGCACTCAATAATCCATGTCTTAACCCCCTCGTTACCTCACAGTCTCTTAGCAAGTGAAACTCATCATTCACATCTCCACAAAGTACACACCTTGTCTTATCCCTCCCCTGTAACCAGCCTGTATTCCTTGGCAAACCTAAAAGCCACCACATCATCCCATATCGTTTTGACCTATCGACGTATCTAATATTCAACCCTGCTATCTCCTCTATTTTCGTCAAAACAGTCAGCGAATTTCTTAGTCTGCTTTCCCCCAACAATTTCTGCCTATGGATATCTCTAATTCTCCTTTCCAGTATATTCATCCCTCTCACTTCTGTCTTTGACCAAACCTCCCCCCACAGGTGTCCTAATCCTATCCTCTCCAAATATCCCTTTATTTTTTCTAACCATCCACCCTTATACATGCTCTTAAATTGCTGTACATATGCTGCCTGTAATACTCTCCCACCTTCCTGTCTTTTTAAATTCATCCAGTATCTAACTATTCTTTTCACACCCTCTGATTCCAAATCCTCCCCACACATTAATTCCGCCCCTACATTTGCTGTACACCTCAGTAAGCCCATCACTAACTTAGCAAAACTACTAACAATCCTTCTTAGTTCCTCTCTTTTCTCATCCAGCCCCCAAAATTCTGCTCCGTATAATACCCTCCCAACGATTACCGACCTGAACACGAGTCTCAGTGTTTTATAACTGATCCCCGGGTACTTGAGTAGCAAATTTCTGACTGAGGCTAAGGCTGCCAATCCTCTATATTTCACTCTTTTGATCTGGTCACTCCAAGTTCCTTTATCATTAAAAATAACTCCTAGATATTCCAACTTCCTTACCTGTTCCAATCTTTCTCCCTGAATTACCCAATTCCCTTCTATCTTTCTTCTTTTGTCCACCTGTACTACCAATATTTTAGACTTATTTCCATTAATTTTCAATCCCCATTTCCTCGCAAATAGCATCACTGACTCTAAGGCCCTATTCATCGCCCCTGAAGTTAGCGTCATCAATAACACATCATCCGCAAATATCAGTCCTGGTACTTCCAAACCATTAATTACTGGTACAGCCCAATTTTCTGCCCCAAACCCCTCTAAAATATCGTTGATAAATAAAATAAACAGTATTGGCGATAACTTGCATCCTTGTTTTAAACCCACCTTGGACTCTAATGGTCCACTCATTCTCCCTTCTCCCAGTTTTACACAAAACCTGACGTCCCTATATATTCCTTCCACTGCCCTCAACATCTTCTCCGAAATCCCTAACCTACCTAATTTCTCTAGTAGGGCCTCTCTATTCACCTTGTCAAAAGCTTTCTCAAAATCTATTGCTGCTACATAAACCGTACTTCTAGCCATATTCTTATACTTTTCTAAAATAGTCTTTACTATCATTATATTATCCACTGTTCTTTTCTTTTTCCTAAATCCCCCTTGGTAATCTGTCAAAATTTCATTTTCTTCCGCCCACCCGCTTATTCTGTTCGCTAGCACCCCAGTATATATTTTACTCAAAGAATCCAACAGAGATATACCTCTATAACTGTTCACATTGTTCCTACTACCCTTCCCCTTGTATATAGGGCATATAATTCCTGTTTCCCATTCCTTACGGTAATTTCCTCCCTCAAATATCCTATTGAATAGTTTAACCATGCCCTCTATCATTATCTCATTTTTACTAATTTCCTTCCAAAACTTGTTATTTATACCATTACACCCCCCGGCCGACTTCGCTCTGGCTCTGCTTATCACTCTCCGGATTTCCTCTCTTGTGATTTCTTTATCCAGGTCATAAATTGCCACTCCCCTATTCCTCCAAATTACTTCTTCTCCCGAACCTCTCCATCTATCACCCCCCTTTTTTCCTAGTAATTCATCAAAGTGCCTGACCCATTGCACTTCCTCAATACTCGTTCTCTCTATATTCCTTCCACCCTTAATAATTCTATTAATCTTATCCCAAACTCTCTCAAAATTGTTTGTCTTGCAGTCATTATTTATGGCTTCCATTTGTTCCTCTAACCACGTCTTTTTTGTCTCAGAGATTTTCTTTTTATACTCCTTCCTCAATCTACAGAATAACTCCCTTTCTTGGCTCCCACCTTTCCTTCTATATTCTCCTAACGCGTCCATCACCTTCCTCCGCAATCCTTCACACTCCCTATTAAACCATTCTTCTCCCTCTTTCTTATTTCCTTTTCTAGCTTTCACCTTCTGCGCTATCATCTTTATTGGATGTAGCAACAATTCCAAGGCATTATCAGTATTATTCTCTTCTAACGCCCCTTCCCACCCATATTTCAGAAGATGTAGCTCCTCCTTTACTACCCTATTCCAATCCCGGCCCACCTTCTCTGTCCATTAATACTTATTATAACCACTCCCTCGTTTATCCTTTGTCTCATCTTCCTTCATTGTACACTTCTCTTCCTCCCTTTTCAGCATAACCCTCACCGGGAAATGGTGTGATTCAATCCAATCTCCTATTTCCATACTTACAACTTCCTCAATCATCCCTTCCGAACTTAAAACCATATCTATCACACTACCCCCCTTCTCCGTAACATATGTCAATTTCCCCGTCCTGTCACCCTCTATCCACCCATTCAGAATATACAAATTTCCCACAGCACACATCTCTAGGAGCTTCTCTCCATAACTATTTGTAATTTTGTCCTCACTCCTTCTACTTTCCAACAAACACATTCCATCCTCCCTACTATAAACTGGGCTCTGTTCTCCTATTCTCGCGTTCCAATCCCCAAATAACAACATATCCTCCTCACCTGGATACATTCCCCTTATCCTACCAATATCCACCAATAACTCTTCAAAAAAATATTTATTTGCATATGCTGAATTACTAGGGTGGCAGTAAACAAAAGCTAGATTTATTTTCTTCCTCCTTCCCTCACTCCCTCCCAAATTCAATCTCAGCCATATGGTTTCCATCATATCGGTCTCTATATCCTCTACTCTTTCACTAATTTCTTCCCTAATTAGAATTATCATCCCTCCTGGTGCTCGTCCCTTATTCCTCTCTTTTCTTCTATATTTATATTTTATCTCAAACCCCTTCCATGAAATCTCCCTCCCTGTTTCCAACCACGTCTCCAAGAGTGCCACAACATCAAAACTTTCAATTACTTCCCGAACTTTCTTGTTTCCTAATTTGTTCCTTAGTCCCTCAATATTCACACATCCTATCTTCCAATATAGTTATAACTTTCCCTCCCTCCCTTCTAGGTCTCCCCCTCTATTCTTACTTCTAGTATTTATCGACCTCTCTTCCTCTGTATCCTCCATTCCTTTACGTACTTTTCCCCATATGTCTTTTAAGCTCTTACTTCTGACTTTACTCATAATTTTTTTACCTTCTTGTCGATCTGTCTCCTCTTGACCTTTCTTGTTCACTACACCACTGCACCCTGTTCTCACCCCTTCTTGCTGCTCACCCCCACTCACCCCCTCCCTATTTTGGACTTCTGAATCCACCTTCCTTTGCCCTTTCTTGCTCACTGCACCTCTACACTCTACTCTCCCAGTTTCTTGCTGCTCACTCTCACCGTCCACTTCACTATCTTGATCTTCTGTCTCCCGGCTGCACTGCCCATTCTCTTCCGAGATGCTCTGCTCTCCTGCCACGTCCCTCCTCCTCTTCTTTTCTTCTTTCTTCTTCCCATCTTGCCTTGTCCTCTCACCACCCTCAACCCTCTCGTTTTCGTCCATTTCCTTTAGCTTCGTCACTGAATGTACTCTAACCCATCGCCCGTTTGTCACCTCCAACCTCAGACCTCTTATTCGGGCCTTTAGCCCCTGGTTCCTCGCTCTCCATAGGTGCCTATTCAAGATCTTCATATTTTCACTTCCTTCTCTTCCCATGTCTCCTTTCTCCCCTATTTTCAGCCCTTGTAAATTCTTGCTGTTACCTAACACAGTTTCTGCCATTAAGGTTGAGAACAATTTAACCCTAATTGGCCTCCGACCTTTGATTTTACCAACTCTCTCTACATCATCTATGTCTATCTCACTAAAGTTTATCTTCATTGCATCACGTATAACTTCCACCACCTTATATATCAGCTCAATCTTGCTCTCTCTCGCCCCTTCCTCAACTCCATATATAAATATGGCTTTTTTCAATCTCTCCTGCCTGTACCCCTCCGCTTCTTTCTTCATCTTCATCACCTCCTCTTTCAGATGTTTCACTTCCCCTCTCAATAACTCGATTTCTTTCTCGTTATTGACCACTCTCCTGCTCGATTCCTCTGTCTTCGTTTCAAGCCATTTCTTCATGTTCCCTATCTCCTTTCTCTGCTCCTCCATCATTTCCTTTATTTCCTGCACCTTATCCCATTGACACTTTTCCTGCATAACTTCACTTACAACCACCCTGAGTGCGGCCAAATCCTCCGTACTATATTTTCCACTGGTATTTGGGCCTGGGTTTACTTCCACCCCCCCAATAACCAGTAGCACTGCTATCACTGTCACCACCAGCACCGCTTCACTCATTTTCAATCCGTCCGTACTTATCACCAATCCACTCCTGGTCTCCTTCTTCTGCCTTGCCTGCCATTTCCCAATAGCGGCCCGGTACTGTTCAATGCCGACCATGTTTACAGCACGCACTTCACTACGCAACCTCTCTCCTCGACCGCTCGAGCTAGACTGTGACTCTTGTTTGTAAAAAAACTTACTTCCTGAGATTTCACAGAAGTAACAGTTAATGAACAATATAGAACTGTACGAGTTATTAACGGCTATTTCTTGTATCTTTCTTATACAGTATGTAAATAGAAAAGCTGCTTTTATCCTTTCCAGTTTCTTTACGTAAGTTTGTGTGTACAAGAGAATTGTGTAAATGACTTTTTCAGCTCTTCCGCCCTATCATTTATCACTTCCAATGTAACACGGTTAAGTTATATGTGTCCACATAAGCTTGTTATAATAGAGTTCTACTGAAGTTTTTTACTCCGGCACTACAGTCTCTACCGAGGATCGTATAGTGAAGTTGTGACACTTGCACGGAGATGGAATGTGTTGACACTTGCACGGAAAGCCAAAAATTCCCGGATATTACAAAGCATGGCTATTTCAGACACTGACACTTGCATGGAGGCCCAAGGAGGGTTGGAAACCAGAAACAGGGGAGGGGAAGGCCCACCCGGTAAGTGGAGTTCATTGCTACAGTTGATACTTGTGTGACAACTAGTGTTCCGTGTTGAACGGGTGATAATTGCTCTGCAGCTATGGAGTTCACTGAGACTGCCTTTATTGATTTACCACGGACATCAGTATATTGTGGACTATACCAATAAAGATCAAATGACTTATAGGCGGTGCGTATATTTCAAGAAAAGTAAAAGTTTTAGGCGAGACAAGTCATGTTTGCATTCCGGACGACGCGGCGAATGAAGTGAAAAAAGTGTAGTAAATGAAAAAAAAAAAAAAAACGTGCAAGGGAAACAGACAGTATGATTTCAACAATTTACACCGAAGAAGTCGGCCAGCAATTCAACATAGGCTATGACCTTGTGACATCTCTGCCATCACATAGAAGTGCCAAACAATCATTACATCGCATCCGACGGGAAAGAATGGGACCTACAAAAGACCCGATCGATTCTGGAGGTGTAATAATACAGGAAAGACACATAGCAATGAACGACGATGGAAAATTTCTACTAGAAGACGACAACAGGGGGCTTAAAGACAGGATATTAGTGTTTGTCAGCGAGAAAGGAAAATCTGCTTTATCAAATTGCTCTTCCTTCTTTGTCGACGGGACCTTCAAAACTTCAAGCAGGCAGTTTAGGCAGTTAATTATCATCCACGCCGATCTTGGAATTTTTGGGAAGAAACGAACACGATACCAGCTGTCTACGCGCTGTTACCAAACAAGAAACGGGAAACATATGCTCATTTCTTCGAAGCTGTTAAAAACAACGTACCAGGATGGAACCCTGTGACACTTATTATGGACTTCGAAATCGCCATCGTCCAATCACCTAAAACGCTGTTTCCTCAAGCTGAGATTTTTGTTTGCAACTACTGTATCATTTTAATCAGTGTCTATGGAGGAAAGTACAAGATTGTGGCCTTGTTACTGCGTACAGGGAAAATGAAGAAATTAGACTTCATATTCGAATGTGGTCAGTACTAGCGCACATTTCCCTAGAAGTGATTGATGATGGTGGCTATGTATTCAGGAGAGCATGCCTGAAAATCAGAATCTACAGGTGTTTTACGACTATGTCGTCGATCAATGGCTGGATAACGAGCACATGCCAAGGAATATGTGGAACTGTTGTGGAAGATGGCATCGGATCAACAACGTTTCTGAAGGCTGGAACCAAAAATAAATAGTTTAATTTCGAGAGCGCACCCGAATGTATATTCACTGATCAAGACTCTTCGAGATGACTCAGAGTACTACGGTCACCAATTTGACAGGAAAGTTTTGAATATCGATCGGAAGAGAAGAAAGAAATCAGCAGTGAAGATCGATGAGAGGATTTCAAAGGCCTTAAAAAGACTTGAAGTTGTTGGCAAACTAAGATTATTCCTAGTTTGTGTTGCTTACGCTCAGAAACTGCAGTGAAACTACCCTGGAATATTACAGGATTTGTAAATCATGTAAATAATGTAAATATATAAATATTCTGAATCATATTTAATAGAGAAGAAACATGACAATGCAATATCACTGGATAGTCATGCAAATAAATTGAATCGGCACTTAAGAATAAAAAACTTGCGAACTTGCATAAAAAGAAAAAAATATATCTATGAGGAACGCAAAGACTACCTCCCCGTGGTGTCGGCTAAATGTCTCTTACAATGTATAAAATTAACCAGAAAACAAACCCCATGGCGCAACAGCCCGTGAAGGGCCTTGGTCTACCAAGTGACCGCTGCTCAGTCCGAAGGCCTGCAGATTATGAGGTGACGTGTGGTCAGCACGACGAATCCTCGCGGTAGTTATTCTCGGCTCTCTAGACCAGCGCCGATATCTCGCCATCAGATAGCTCCTCAATTCTAATCTAATCACCTCGAACCTGCCCTCAGATTCGGGTCAAAATCCCTGACCTGGCCGGTATCGAACCCGGGGCTTCCGGGTAAGAGGCAGGCACGCTACTCCTACACCATGGGGCCGGCATTTATAAAATTAACAGTTACTTGTAAATTGCATCTAAATTCACTACTGTGATTACCAGATCTAGGATTTTTGATGACTTTTAATTGGTTCTAAATAGACATTGCTAACTTGTATAGAAATCCTTATCATAGTTCCCACATTGTAGAAATGCTAATTACCTAGCAAGTGGCCGTGCGGTTAGGGTCGCGCAGCTGTGAGCTTGCATTAGGGAGATAGTGGGTTCGAACCTCACTGTCGGTAGCCCTGAAGATGGTTTTCCATGGTTTCCCATTTTCGCACCAGGCAAATGCTAAAGCCCACGGCCGCTACCTTCCCAATCTCCCACCCTTCCGTCGCCGAAACCTTCGATGTGTTAGCGCGACGTTAAACAAATAGCAAAAAAGAAATATATATATAAAAGAAAGAATTAAATGCTAATTTATTAGGTCATTTTGTAAAGTTGTAAGTCATTATGTGGTCATTTTATGGAATTTATTGTCCGGCTCCATGGCTAAACTAAATGGTTAGCGTGCTGGCCTCTGGTCATAGGGGTCCCGGGATAGATTCCCAGCAGGGTCGGGAAGTTTAACCATAATGGGTTCAGGGTTCGTTCCGCTGGCACGGGGGCAGGGTGTACGACCCGCAGGTCACCTACGGGAGTCAAATCAAAACGACCTCCATCTGGCGAGCCGAAGTCTATTTTATAGTAATTTTCTTACATGTTGAAGCATTTACGCGTGTGGTATTGGATTTCCAGGAGAGGCCAGTATTTATGTGCATCTTCGTCAAAGTACCTATCAAATTAGATTAGGTATCCAAAATTTATGTTAGTATGACCATTCTACTTCTGACTCATCAGGTAGAGTGAAAGGCTCCGTGCAAGTGTCACTCCGTGCAAGTGTTCCAACCCCGTACAGTTGTGAGGTTGAATATGGTAGATGGTGGGTTGGAATCCTACCGCTGGTAGCCCTGAAGTTGGTCTTCCATGGCTTCCCATTTTCACACCAGGAAAATGCTGGGGCTGTACCTTAATTAAGACTACGGCTGCTGCCTTCCCAATCCTAACCCTTCCCCACCCTTGCATCGCCGAAAACCTTCGATGTGTTGGTGCGACGTTGAACCACTAGCAAAGAAACAAGAAACAACACTACTCTCTACCGAGCGAGTTGACCATGCGGACAGGGTTACGCAGCTGTGAGCTTAATTCGAGAGATGGTGGGTTCAAATCCCACCGTCGGCGACCCTGAAGATGGTTTTTCGTTGCTTTCCGTTTTCACACCAAGCAAGTGTTAGGGCTGGACCTTAATTAAGGTCACGGTCGCTATCTTTCCAATCGTAGTCTTTTCTCATATTTGCGTTGCCGAAAATCTTTGATGTGTTAGTGAAACGATAAACTACTAGCAAAGAAAAAGAGGAAAGGAAAACAAAACTAGTATTTTTGGAACATGACGAACGCACTGAATGATGGTCAAGACTGCAAGTGATCTCTGGAGATAGCGTTAGAGTGACACTTGTATTCAAAGGTACCATCCTGCTTTCACCTATACCGGTTGATTCACCAGCCTCTTCCATGGGGCACTCTTCGGTCTATCTGTGTTCTACGAAGCTTGGAACATGAACGACGTAGCTAATTGGTTGCCTGTGTCCTAGCCACAGACTATCACCTCTTCATCTTCACCGCGTGCTGGCTTTTGTACACAGGGGTCCCGGGTTCGATTCCCGGCAGAGTCGGGAATTTTAACCATAATTGGTTAATTCCCCTGGCACGGGGACTGAGTGTATGTGCCGTCTTCATCATAATTTCATACTCATCACGACGCGCAGGTCGCCTAGGGAGTCAAATCAAAAGACCTTTACCAGGCCTCACCGGAGGCCACACGCAAAGAAAAACAGCCCCTTGCGATTTAGTTTTATGCATTCCGTCGCTTTTACTACAATTCTGAAATACATCCGTCCCTCTCTCTAAACCGGGGTAACATAACGAGATGTGCGGTTACGGGCTAGAAGACAGCAGGAATCGTGAGCGACACTAATAAATTCATTATGGTTACTTCGAATGAAGCCGTAAAACGAGCACAGATACGAAGAACACGTACCTTACAACACAGACCAGGAGCAGGTATTACATATGCTGGAAACTGTGCGCTGTATGTCAAGCCTTGCGGTAACTCACTTGGCAGGGGCGCGGTGGGAGTTGTGATAGTGGACGGTGATCGAAGGTTCGAATCCTACGTAAGTATATACATTTTTACAGCCATTTGACTGGGATGTGGCAAAGTTGCATACTTAATAGTTTCCGCAGACTGATTTGTTTATTTGGCCCTGAAAAGGGGCATTGGTATGCTGGACTGGAAGAGGCTAGGAAACATGTGACAGGATTTCAGTAACCTACGTTTTTGAACCCAGCACCTGCTCGAACTGACGACCTCCGTGGTCGATACAGAGCTGCGTGCGATGTTGTAAGGACCGTCTGGCACGTTGCAAAATCTCCGGCGTAAGGGATCGGCATGCCTTGGTGATGAGCTGCCTGAGGTGACGAGGATTGCTCGGTTCCTGTGCATATACCAGTTGTTTGAAATGTTCCCTCAGAAAACATCCAGGGGCATAAGATCGGGCGATGTGAAGGACCAGGGGACAGGTCCTCTCCTTCCTGTCCATTTTTCAGGATACGTCGCATGGAGATGGTTCCGCACGACCACCGTCGCGTGCGGTGGAGCTCCGTGATGTCCAAATCACATCCTGCAGAGGTCAAGGAGTGGTACGTGCTCGAAAAAAGGTCGTAAGTCGTCTTGGAGAAAATGCAGATAGAGTTCTCCCGTCAGAGGATCATCAAAGAAATGGGGACAAATGAGGGGATGAAACACGATGTCACACCATACGTTCACGCCATACTATGCCTGAAAAGCTGCCTGTCGTAGCGAATGGGGTTTATCCACACTACAGTATTGCACATTATGTCGATTAACGGTTCCATTGTTGTAGAACCGCGCTTCGTCCGAAAATAAGATGGTCGTTATAAAGGCAGGATCCGTGTCCACATGCTGCAGGGTCCATTAACAGAACGCCACCCGTGCTTCGAAATCATGGCCATGATCATGGTGTAAGTGCAGATGATACGGGTGAAACCACTGGGTATGCAATATATGCATAACAAGTGCGTGACTGATGTTCTTATCCTACGTAATTGCTCATGAGCTAGTGTGGGGGTTATGTCGGACAACGTCCAACACAACATCTTCATTGTGAGCAGACGTCACGGGATGATCTCGAACAGGCCGTGTTCTTCTCAGGGACGTAGTAGCCCGCAAACGTCTTTCTCCATTCCGAAATGTCATGTCTGTCAGTTGTCGTCTATCCGGATAGCGTTCTTGATACAGGCGTTGTGCCTGGTATGCATTATGTCAAGTTTCTCCATAAATGAGGGGCATATTCACATACTCGTCGCTGGAATACATCACGAAGCAGTGCTTAAACTGTGTGTTGTGTTGTGTTGTGTTGCCTTGTGACTTGCCTCGAAGGAGGGGCGTTCGCGCAATTACATACCTACCTGGTATCGCATGTTGTTATCGTTCCAATGGGGCACTCTTTGCTCTATCTGTGCCCTACTAAGCTAGGAACATGAACGACGTAGCTAATTGGTTGCCTGTGTCCTAGCCACAGATTATCACCTCTTCATCTTCGTTCAACCCAGCTCAATACATTATGCCACGATACATACGGCCCATTACAGAGCCAAATAAACAAATCAGTCTGTGCAATATTTTAAGTATGCAACCTTGCCACATCCCAGCCAACTGGCTGTATATACGTGGGATTCGAACATTCAAGCACCATCCACTATAACAACTCCCACCGCGCCCCTGCCAAGTGAGCTATTACGAAGCTTGATATACAGCGCACAGTGTCCAGCCTAAACCATACCTGCTCCTGGTCTGTGTTGTAAGGTACGTGTTCTTCGTATCTGTGCTCGTTTTACGGGTTCATTTGAGGTACCCATAACTAATTAATAGCAGCGCTCACGATTTCTGCTGTCTTCTAGCCCGAAAAACACACATCTCGTTTATTACTCCGGTTTAGGGAGAGGGACCGATGTATTACATAACTGTAGTAAAAGCGGCGGGATGAATAAAACTAAAACACAGTGGGCTGGTGAACCACGCGGTATACCGATCGTTGGATGTGAGATGTATGAATTCAGGTTGTAACTGGACCTCGGATTTTACGCAAACTCCTATTTTGTTCCTGAAGAGATAACTTAAAATGAAGGTGTATTTACACGTTTCATGTATATATAAGGTTAAAGCCGGTGGTCCTATAGCGCCTAAAAGTGCCTACATTGACGTTAGAACCTATATTGGCCTATTTTCCTATAATTCCTACACTCCTGACGCTAAACGTATACCCATGCGGTAGCTTCTGATCCCAAAACTTGGCTCGCTCTAGTGATAATGAGGGTTGTCAGTTGGTTTCTTCCTTTTGGACATAAGGGGCGCGTGTCGTTTAAAAGGCAAGTGAGCGCTGTCAAGAGCATGGTTGTCATATTTTGCGTCGATTATTTAAACATGTTAGCATTTAATTTATTCTTAAGACAATATAAATATAGAAAACCTGATCATGACCCACAGATGTTAGTAGATGAAAGAAAGAAAGAAAGAAAGAAAGAAAGAAAGAAAGAAAGAAAGAAAGAAAGAAAGAAAGCAAGAAAGAAAGAAGTGGCAAATAAACTCGACAAGGAACTTTCAAATAGCCGTAAATGATCTCCATGAGCTATTTTAAATACAAATAGCAGGTCTCCCTAAACACTATGCTTGAACTCACGTCAAAGTAAACCTATTAAAATATTATTATGCCGCTAATATCAGTGTCTCGTTTTCAGTAAAGAAAGGAAAATTAAAATCACGAATTATGGACTGTAATAATAATAATAATAATAATAATAATAATAATAATAATAATAATAACCCTTGCCAACGTTGTTCTTCGTAACGTATTCGTACGCATTACATATCAACCGTTGACTTTGCTTACTTAAAGTTTTAGACTCCTTTATTTTTCTTCGCAGAACTATTACTACTCGGTTGAGTATCCCTCGTGGGCGCCGAACCAGTAAGTTACTATTTGGTCGAGTATCAGTGCTACTGATGCTCGGTTGAGGATCGTTTGTGTGCACTGGCAGATTTAATTCAGGATCTTATGGTGCGTTAATTTCCAGGTTTGATTCCTACGGCCTTCAGATTATTGCACAAAGCTAAGTGAAAAGCAATACACTTCACAAATATTAATTAATGAAGCAAATATTACAAGACTTTCAAACAGCGAACAAAGCACGTGCGAATTATTCGAGCTGCAAAAAGAGGCTGACGTCACAGTCGGGAAGCTAGGCCAAAAAGTATTTGGCTCGGCCCATTTTTTTCCATCCATGCAAATGCAGTGCTCTACGTGGGCAGCAAGCTACCGGGCTACTGAAATGTGTATTTTGGTATACGTTTTGCGAGGTAAGTGTGTGGTAATTCCATTATAGATGATTGGTTTTCTATTATATTAACAAGGTATTTACGAAAGAAGATGTGTGTGGCGCAATAAACTGCTCAATTACAAGAAGACACCAAAGCGATCATTCATTAGGTTTCCAAACATCCTGTACAGTAAAGCTTGAACTACTGTTTACATTTTCGGATAATAGAAAACTATTATGAAGATTAAGAACTGTAACTTCAGATAAGTAGGTATTTCGTTTATCAATGATCCAGGAATGTAAATCAAAGGGAAATCCATCCAATTATGAAATTAAATAACGTGTCAACGCAATCGTAACCTTTAACACATGGCGGTATTTTAATTTTTAGTATGTAGGAAATTTCTTGTTCGCATCTGTGGTGTAGTGATTAGTGTGATTAGCTGCCACCCTCGGAGGGCCGGATTTGATTCCCGGCTCTACCACGAAATTAGAAAAAGTGGTACGAGGACTGGAACGGGGTCCATTCAGTCTCGGGAGGTCAACTAAGTAAAGGGGGGTTCGATCCCTACCACATCCATCCTCGAAGTGGTATTCCGTGGTTTCCCATTTCTCCAGGTAAATGCCGGGATTGTACCTACAGTAAATTAAGGCCATGGCCGCTTAGTTCCCACTTCCTTCCAATCTCTCTATCCCCCAAAACGCCCCCGTTCAGCATAACAGGTGAGGCCCCCCTGTGCGAGGTACTGGTCCTCCTACACAGTTGTATCTCCCGGCACAAAGTCTCACGCCCCAGGACCCTTAAGGCGGTAGAGGTGGGATCCCTCGCTGAGTCCAAGGGAAAAACCAAACCATGAGGTTAAACGGATTAAAAAAGAAAGAAAGAAAGAAAGAAAGAAAGAAAAGAAAAGAAAAGAAAAGAAAAGAAAAGAAAAGAAAATTGCTTGTAAATAGTAGGAGGGCCGATTTATTGAAGAAAAATGTGAACTATTTGTACAATAACATAAAGTTATGTTTGAATCATTTTGAAAACAGACAGTTTATGTCAGCAGGGAAGAAGAAATTAGTATGGAATGTATTTGCATTCCAAACAAACCTCCGCAGATTTCTTCAAAACGAAAGTTATTGATAAGATATGATCATAGGAGCACAACACGCAGTTATACGGTGAGATAGGAAAGGCCTCGGAGTGGGAAGGAAGTGACCGTGGCCTTAATAGAGGCACAGCCTGTTATGACAATGGTAAACCAGGGCTGCCGAGAGTAGGGTTCGAACCCACTATCTCCGGAATGTAAGCTAATAGCCACGTGTCCTAAACCACGCGGCTACTTGCTCGGTTGTCAGAGGAGCAGAAATGATCTTGTAGGAAGTCGAGGAGAATTGAGGGAACAGGCGCTATTGTTAGGAATTTCCTGTAGGTTAAGGAGAATGCTCACGAGCTTGGATGTGGTATTTTTTAATAGTTTATTTATAAAAATGCTATTTGTTCGGGGCCTCAACCTATAGAGATCTTTTGCCGCTACTTGCACCATGTGGTATGAACCTGAGTGTAATTGGAATGAAGAAAGTGTAGAGTGTTGAATGTGAGGAAAGGAACATTAAGGCCAGGGATAATAATCATTTACAATTAAAAACTCCTGACCCAGCCGGGAATCGAACCCGACACCGCCGGGTGACAGACGGACGCTTTGTCTCCTGCACCGCGGGGCCGGACATGGATATGGTGTACTGTCAATTCCCTAACGTAAAAACCTGATTTTCCACATTCATGCTGTGAGGGTACTGAGTCACTAGTGTTGAAATTATTTGTGAAACTAAGAGTAGATTACACTGTGAAATTTTGCAATAAAAGTTTTGTGCTATAGAAAAAACTCAAAGTACTTAAAATTCAGTCATTTAGGTTGCTGAGATGTTTGAATGTCCGCCTCTGTGGTGTAGTGGTTAGCGTGATTAGCTGCCACCCCTGGAGGTCCGGGTTCGATTCCCGGCTCTGCCACGAAATTTGAAAAGTGGTATGAGGGCTGGAACGGGGTCCACTCAGCCTCGGGAGGTCAACTGAGTAGTGGTAGGTTCGATTCCCACCTCAGCCATTCTAGAAGTGGTTTTCCGTGGTTTTCCACTTCTCCTCCAGGCGAATGCCGGGATGGTACCTAACATAAGGCCACGGCCGCTTCCTTCCCTCTTCCTTGCCTATCTCTTCCAATCTTCCCATCCCTCCACAAGGCCCCTGTTCAGCATAGCAGGTGAGGCCGCCTGGGCGAGGCACTGGTCATTCTCCCCAGTTGTATCCTCAACTGAGAGTCTGAAGCTCCAGGACACTGCCCTTGAGGCGGTAGAGGTGGGATCCCTCGCTGTGTGTCCGAGGGAAAAGCCGACCCTGGAGGGTAAACAGATGATGATGATGATGATGATGATGAGATGTTTGAATAATATTTGAATTGTTTTAGTTCATTACTATTATTATGATTTATGTAAAATTATGAAATTCACTTGAATTTCTAAAATGGTTAAGATTTTAACTATAACGGTGTGAGCAGTTGTTCTTTCGAAAATAAACTCTTGTTGTTTTCCTTTGGTATTATTACCACGCTGTAGCAATAAGTAGTCCAGTGTATCAATGTCTTTTCTTAAAATTTATGATTAATATAGTTGTTGAGGTGGTGACAGTTTATAATTTACGTGGGAAGGTGCAATCAGCTGTTCGGTAGAGGATAGGTTCCTGACAGTTACGGCTTGCTGGTGTCGTTCCGCCGTCAACAGGCTGCCATTTCATCCTTAAGGAATTTGCGACTGTGTATATTAGACTGTGAATGACGTCTACTTAATAACAGGTGCATTGGCAACAGAGCTGTGAGGATTTCTGTTGGGGAATGAAATCTTCCGTTTTAAAGCCCACCACCGTCATAAATCACCCCCCTACTGAGCAAGCGGTCGAGGGATCAAACGTTTGCCGAGCTGTTTGAATGCAGATGGGTATGCGTTGGCCGTCTCAGCTATATTTTTTATTTCCTAAATCGCTAACAAATTATTTCAATTTATTCCGAGAAACCTAAAATATTGGCGACCCGTTTTCAGTATCATGAAATGTATTCTGCGTCTCACGAGGGCGGGGGGGGGGGGGGGGGAGGGCAGTGTCAATTAACCTGCTGGAAACAAAACTCTTCATTTCATGCATTACGCATAAAGCGTCGGCTTCCAAATCGTCTTCAGATCTTCAGTCCTCTTTAACGCTGAAATACTTTTTTTCGATAAGGAGAAATTCATAGGATTTTGGAGAGCAGAAGATACCATAAGATTGCAAATGCTTCAGAGTGTTTCTCTCAAGCATGTAGTTATGTACGGGACGACCTCCCTATGCGAGAAACCTTTATCACTTTTGAAATACTTCAAGAACAGAGCACGATCACAATTAACTAATTCACACTTGCAAGATTGTTGACTTGCTGCTTCAAGCGATTTCTCTGTCGATATCACTGAATTCAAACGAGGGAAGTACCGAAACTTTTCGTGTCGAAACCCACCTCTCATTTTGACAGTTGATTCCTCATGGTGTGAGAAGACCATATGCAAAAAATGAGCTGCTCTTTTCCACTGCAACATCCCAAAATCGAAGTTGGAATACTTGATGTCGCACAAGTAACAGGGCGGCAGGATATCGCTGCGTTGAGGGACATTCTGCGTTCAACTCAGCCGGCGAGGTGAAGTGTTTTATAGACTATTGCTTTTGAGGGATGAAAATGAAGCAAAAATAACTGGTAGTGATGGAATGTTTGAAGTACAAGTATTTTTGACACCATGCACAATGAATAAGCAATTCATTATCACAGTGTTTGTTGTTTATTTCTTCTTCTTCTTCTTCTTCTTCTTGTCATTTGGGCCTACGGGGCTCGTTTCGACTCCTTGTATGGAAATTCTGTTTTTTCTTTGTCCAGAAAGCTTTCATCTTCTGGATGTGTGCTTGTTTCCTTTCCTCGGTCTACCTCGGTCGGGTGGTGCCTGTACTCTGTCTGCTGGTGAGAGACTCTGGAAAGACACCTTGAAAGGTCAACTGCCGGAATAATACACGATCCTGTATGGTTTGTTCTGAAATCCTCAGCTGTTCTAAGTCGGACTTCACTGTGGTGATCCATTTATTTTTGGACGCTTTCCCTCTGCCTGTAGTGGTAAAGATCTTGCTGGTAAGTCTGTAAGTAGGCCTACTCATACGAGTCAAATGCCCATAGAAAGTCAATCGCCTCTTCCTCATCGATGTAACTATGTCATAGATATCATTGTTGTGCCTTATGCTGTAGGTACCATCCCCTTCTCTTATTGGTCCTAAAATCCTCCTTAGTATTTTTCGTTCCTTGAGCTCTAGCTTCCTCAGTGGACCTTTTCTGTTCATCATAAGACACTCAGAGGCGTACAGTACGGACGGTCTTACTACTGAATTGTAATGTTGGAGTTTAAGGTTCTTAGAGAGGCACTTGGATGTATAGATGCTCTTACAGGTATGGTAGATCCTTTCCAACTTGGCGCATCTGGTGTCTATTGCTAATGTCTCATTCTCGGTTGCTGCACTCGGTACTTCACTGCAGGAACCTTACGAATGATGGTGTTTTCCAATGGCATAGTATGTGGGACTTCCTTTTAGTCATGAATTCAGTTTTCTTTATATTGACCCTCAAGCCGGTTTTAGCTGCTATGGTATAGAGGCTTTGTAGCTGATGAGTAGCTTCTTCTATGTTGTTGGCTAATAAGGTAAGGTCGTCGGCAAAGGCCAGGCAAGGTACACGGAGATTATCTTTCTTGTAGCCAATTTTCAGTCCACTTCCTGGAGGTAATGTGACAGTTCTCTAGAACGCAATTAAACATTTTATTTTTCGTTTCCAGACATTACTTAACGGACACACAAACTCGGCAGGTCACTCTGTTACGTATTTTCCAGCAAACCAGGAATATTTCCTCATGTGCGGAATCTTGGAGACGGGAACTGAAAATAGATGAAAGACAGTAATTTAAGAATAGGATCTCTATTGTAAAGTCTTGACGAGAAATCAGAAACTTTGACAACCTGCAATATAAATATTTCCATAATCGAAAAAGGAACTTGCTCAGGGGTTGGATTTTTTCAGTGGTACGGGGAGGAATTTGAAGTAGGCTAACTCGATGTTTTTTTTCCTGGTGTAATGTAATGAAGCAAAGCTGTATCAGTATATCGTCGATGCGCCTGCAAAACTCGCTATGTGAAATATTTTAGCTGATAAATTTGTTCGGTAAGGTTCTGTCACCTAAGGTTCAATATAGTGCGACAATTGCCAAGGAATTCTCGCTCGTCTTAATATATGTGCTGCGGGTCAGTATTTTCGAATATTTTCCTTGGTAAAGTATTCCACTCCCTAACTTTTCTTCATATAAACGAAAATTTCCCTCAATTTGTCCTCTTGAATTCCAACTTTATTTTCATATTGTGATCCTTCCTACCTTTAAAAACACCACGAAAACTTATCCGTATCGAGCAAGTAACTGTGCGGTTAGGGTCACGTGCCTATTAGCTTGGACTTGGGAGGTAGTGGGCTTGAATTCCGCTGCGGTAGCCCTGATAATGGTTTCCGTGGTTTACCATTTTCACACCAAGCAAATGCTGGGGCTGTACCTTAATGAAGGCTACGGTCGTCTCCTTCACATTCCTAGCCATTTCCTATCCCATCGTCGCCATGGGACCTATCTGCGTCGGTGCGACGTAAAGCAAATTCCACATTTAAAAAAGTATTCGTCTACTAATGTCGTTCTACGCCATGTCTCTACTGACAGCTCGAAACATACCACTTAGTCGAGCAGCTCGTCTCCTTTATCCCAAATTATTTCTGTGTTTTGTCTTAAGTCGATCAATTTATGTATTAGATGAACAGAAATCACCCCTTTACAAGCGGAAGTATTTGCGAAATTTTTCAGAGCTTGCAGTCGTAAGTCTTCATCACTAACATTTCGTTTTGCTTTCTTGTGGCCTATTGAAAGCTTCTCATATACAGTATATACCTTTTCTTCCGGTTCGATTTCCGAACGGAATTTCCACGTGCTTCTTCCACATGTAAAGTAGACGTTCCGATGTAACCAACCGAAAGTGCCTTCGAACTTTTTGTATTTGACCGCCGCTTCCTTCCACATTCATTAACAGCTTTCCCCTTTAGGTTTCATTCCTGGACAAGGAATATAGCTGGAAATCGATGACTTACACGGAGACAGATTTGTTACATCACTAGGTTCTGGGAATTCATGTTGGATTCCCGAAATCGGTCGGAACACGAGTTTCGTGATCAAAATCACATCATTGCTGTTCTCATTTATATCAAGAGACGACTCTATAAAACGATTAACGCCTGTTTGATTACTGTCCATTATATCAATTACAAACTGTCCCATTGCTTCTTCTTTTGAATTTAATTCTCCCGTAAAAGAAAACAACTTTATCGCGTAAATAACCAAATGCGAATTGTAACACATGATTAACGTCTCCCTGTAAGGAATACATTGTGACTATTCTTTTTTATTTTAAACAGCCTGCAAATAAACCAATATTACTGTACTTCGTCTTAAGCGGATATAATACAACCGATTCTCCAGCTTATCTGTCCCTCCTTATCCATGTGCTGAAACATCAGCATGCAGGCTGACAGCCGGCCAGCAAACTTTGTACAGTAGCATTGTTGGGAAGACACCGAGCCAGGACATCGAGTGCTCCCTACAGCGGGGCCTGATAATCCGGATCTCAGAGCAGAAGGATTTGGACTTCTACGAGAGCACCTTCGCCAATATCCAGCAGATGGTTCGCATGCCCGGCGTAGGATGCGAGTCAGGAAATCCGGCCCTCATCATCCTGAGGAGACGACCACCGTCGCCACGCAGACCGGCAGCAGGCAGAGACACAGGCAGGTGGATATGGACTTGCGCCATTCGGCAGTCATGGAGCCCACGACGACGTGACCCTGGTGGTTCTGATCTTCTTCTCAAAGTGGAAGCAGACTACCAAAGCCATCGCTGAACGTCCAGCACCTGCGAGGGCCACCCAGGTAGGACCCAACACATGGGCACAATCCAGGACGGCAGCACGGAGGTGGAGACGGACGTCTTATGGCGTTCCGAGGCCGCTAACCAGGCCTACCGATTTGCCAGCACTTTCATCACTATGCAGGCGCCTAAATGTGCCCTACAGGACAGGGACCACACCGGGACACATAGCGCTCGCTGCCGACGCCTGCCAAGAAGAAGAAGAAGACGTGACAGCGGAGCCACCCGTGATTTTACGGTTCTCACACCACGAGGAGGAACGTTTCCAGGGCAAGACATCCTATCCTGTCGGGAAGAGACCGTCATCAGGAAGAAGACGCTGGCCCGCACTAGGAAGAAGCTGCAGGACTACCAGGAGAGCGCTACCCAGCCGCAATCCACGTCTGCACCCAAGGAGGCCGTCGAAGGAATGAACAGCCAGGAGAGGACTTCAGCAGACAGTGGGCAATCACGTTAGATCAACAAATCCCCCTCAACAGCTATTGCACTGTTTCCGCGGTATGAACTGGAACCACTGTCAGGTTAGCTGTCGGGTCCCGACACGCTGCAATCGCTGTTCTGGTGACCACCCCGACATAGTTTGCACGTCACCTGGGGAGACGCCGGTGTGGGCTAACTGTTCGCAGTTGCCCACTGTACAGATTCATGGCTCGGGCAGAGAGGAAGAAGGGCCGTCGCCATGTGCCAGCTCCCTCCAGTAGATCCCTGCCTAGGCGTGGCCACATTCTCCGGGATCGACCAGGTATCAGGGACCCCATGGAGACGATGTTGCGTCACAGGTCCTAGGACTTCTCGCGACACGGCTTAATAGCCGGCAAGGCTCACGCTAGCCACAGCAGGACTGATCCCTTAAATAACTGGACCGGCTGTATGATACCTGTTCCTAATTAATATTATCTGGACTTTGCAGCTTATATTCTTGCACGTGATATCTACAAAATGCCAGTTTTTATACGTAGGCAATTTTCTGTTTCCGTCTATGTGGTTTTTCCATGGACCTTACTACCTAATTGCACCACTATCACTAATCTATCACCACATTTGCCTAATAACATGCTGAGCATGGGGACAGGTCGATACTCTTGAAGTATCACTTCTTTCCAATCCCTCTCCTGTCTCTTTCTCTTCTTAGAAATAACAGTATGTTGGAGGCGATGCAGCTTGTGTTGATCACCACGTGGGGAACGCGGCTCCGCTTCTCTCCCTCCACTACGAAAAGGAAGAGCAGCTAGGGTTTATCAATCCAAACAGTTGCAGTCACATTTCATTTATACATGTAGATTGGCCCTATATTGGTTAGTTTTTCAGTTCAAACCGGAAGCTCATTTCTTGCACGGGGTCCTATCATAACACACGAAATGAATCGTCAAAATTACAGGTATGCTTCGGGACGGAAATTTTCGATACTTCCCTCGTATCATTTAAGTGGAGACCCTACTAAATCTTTGTTAATTTTATTTCTATTTACAAGAAATTTGAAGAAACAGTTTGCACAGTCCAATTTAAAAAAAGTTTAGAATAATATCATTTTCGGGAGAATGGCTCGTTTCTTCGAAAAGAGTGGTCTGTATCAAAATGCTCCAGACATACCATTCTTTCTGGTTTTAAACTTGGCTATTAATCTTAGGAAGATAATGAGAAATTTTTATAGTTTTGTTATTAATGAAAAGCCTATTGGCCATCTTGCTGTTTAGATGGAAGCAACATACTTCTGTTTTGTTGGCATTAGGTGTAAGTCTCCACAACTTAAAGCTACGTATCAACTCTTCAAGGTCGTCTGTTAGTGTCATCTCGTATTTATCGAATGTTGTATCTCTGCAGCAATCGCCCAATCATCGGAATAATCAAATTTTCTTGAAAGTGTGACAGGCATATCTGAGATATAATTATAAGCTAAATACTGGAACAAGAACAGAACCCGGATGAGGTCCATTATTTGCTCACAGTATTCCCCGTATGCACTTTGAAAAGTCTTTAGCTTAGCGTGTTATTCAAAAGTCGGGCAGTCGTCTTACATGGTATCAATTTCAGAAATGAAATGAAATGGCGTATAGCTTTTAGTGCCGGGAGTGTCCGAGGACATGTTCGGCTCGCCAGGTGCAGGTCTTTTGAGTTGACTCCCGTAGGCGACCTGCGCGTCGTGATGAGGATGAAATTATGATGAAGACAACACATACACCCAGCCCCGTGCCAGCGAAATTAACCAATGATGGTTAAAATTCCCGATCCTGCCAGGAATCGAACCCGGGACCCCCGTGACCAAAGGCCAGCATGCTAACAATTTACCTATGGAGCCGGAAATCACTTTCAGGAATTTGAAGAGTAGGCCATCCTTCCAGACTGTATCATAGGCTGCTTGTCTGACAGATCAATAAAACCTACCAATATTTTGAGGTTTCTCTGATAGCCTGGTTCTATGTAAGTTGTAAGGGCCATTATTTGGTTATAGCGGTTCTGTGCGGTCTGAATCCTGCCTCTCCACTGGGATTTTCTTGAGTATCTCTGGACCACTTCTACTGAGAAGGAGCCTTTCTTCCCGTTAAATTGGTATAAATAGAATCTACTTTCCAGCTTATCTGTCTTCGCTCTTCCGCGTGCAAGTTTATCTGGAAGTCTTTGAATTCAAGAACAAGTTGTTTTTTTCAGAAGAAAGCAAATCTGGAGTGGGCGCGCCCGGCACAAGAGACAGATATGTGGTATTTAAACACGTGTTCCAAAGTTTGGAGCGTGTTTTACTACTAAAATCTCCTTGTAGGATATTTGGCCATTCTTGGTCCAAAATATCTCCGCTCAAGGATCGCATTAAACTAGTGAGTATAAAAAATAATTAATTAATGCATTAATTTATCTACGTATTCATTAAAGCTATTCGATTCCATGGTTTTAACATACTTAGTATTACGTGTGGGTGGCGCTGAACAGGGCTGTGCCGGATTCACGGCCCGCAAGTTTTGACGTAGAATGCATACCGCATGATCGTTGTCGAAATAAATTATCTAGTTTCAAGTTTTTTCATCACTGGCGTAGTAGATGAGCTCGAATGGGTTTCCAGTTGCGTGGAAGTCGCCACACGACACTCAGCCGACTTAACTTTTCAGACGCTCCCAATAAGCCTTTTGACCGTTGTCTGGACTTTCTGGAATTCTGATAAGCCACTCCAGCCCCTTTCAATGACCTTAGAGTCATTTACTGTCCATATGTAGCCACAATTTGTGAAAGAAAGACTTTTTGGCACTTCTCGCAACATCATATTCTCAAATGTTCTATCATTTGACTGTTTTGCAGCATCTTCTACTACTCACCGAGATTAACCAAACGACACCACTATTCTGGAGTCCAAAGCTATACTAACTGTCAGCCACGCGGCACGACGATTTTAGTACCTTAAGATGGCGACACTATTCATCAGACTATGACACCATTCGGAGGTCAGGACTAATTTTAGTGGGTACATTCCCCCTTCTCTTTGCAATGAGATACTGCCATAGGACGAGTTGTCTAGACATTTTAAACTTTCATTTTTTTTTGTAACGCAAGTACAGTTCCATAACTACGTGTTAAATACTACGTATGCTGTAACATATAACTATCTGGGCAGTTGAGGAGACCATTCTATATTGGCTTTGCGAAGAAAAACATTCATGATCCTTGCACGATGGAGGTACGAGTTGTCTATGAAGATTAATTCTTATCCAGAAAGACGGTGATAAGAATCAATAATACAGTAGGTTGGAGGGTTCTGTCTCAGTATTGAAAAGCCTTGAGGTCACCAAAATACCAAAAAGACGGATACAATGTGGTCATGTAAAACCACTGGAAGACATTCACTCGGCCTGTAGTTTCCAACACACGCTATGCATTGTGAGACAAGTCCAGGATCATATCGTCGCTGCGCGAACAAAACCTCGTATTTGACAATGCTGTTCGTATCCATATTCCTTAACACTGATCACGCCTCCCAGCCACACATGAATATGCAGTTTGTCAGAACAATGTGCGTTGTGTTCATTTTCCTATGCTTATGTGTAAAGTAAAATGAACCTTACCGTACCGTATCGTACTATAGGAGTGTATGTTTGCATGTTGTGCTTCCGCACTCCTATTTAAGGTTGATTTTCCTTTAGCCTACACATTAGGATAGGGGAATGAACACAACGAAATTTTTTCTGATGGACTGCATATCCATATATGGCTCGTAGGCGTGACTTGTCTTAAGGAAAATTAAAGGATAGGAAGAGCATTGTGAGATACGAGGTTTTACTCGCTCAGCGACGATATCCAGACTCTCCAAATGGTTGCACACAATTAGGCTACAAGGAAGACGTCTTCCATCGGTAAACGATGTTTCCACAACGGTGAACAGTTCATCCCTCATAATATAGTGTTTACCTGTAAGTTAATATATCCTACGACGTAGAAGTGTGAACTTAATTTGTTTTACGCCCCTTCAATTGCTGTAAATTTTAAGAGATGCCGAGGTGTCGCAATTTTGTCTCAGAGCCAACGACACATATTTGTCCCTTTTAAACATGCTCAAATGCCAATGTCTGTTATATATGTGTCGTTTATAGAGTAGCACATTCTGGCTCGGTGAGGAAAGTAACAGAAAGCTACATTTCTAATTTCCGTAGTATACCTCCTCAGTGATGTACTTGTGGACAAAACATGACGACCTCGCCTCACACCACCACTCTCCAGCGGTAGCCTGGTGTCTATTAGCAGCTTATAGGATTTACTGTGTCTTCTGCAGCCGGAGTTACCATCTACTGCACTCGACACGTTTGGCAACCTCTCCACAAGGATCACATACAACTCGGTAACTCAGCAGGGTGCAGGGTATGATTGGTCGCTTGCAGCTTGCTTCCAGGAACTAAGACCGTCATGTTTTGCCCCCAAGTATATCTATGATGAGTAAATCCGGAACTGTTGGGGATCAAAGCACCCTTCGGGCTGAGTATTAGGCATTGTTGTCTGTGTGCAATTTTTCATTTCTAGATTGACTGTTATAAAATCCTAGCTGTTCTACCTGCCACTGACGGGTTAATGAATACCTTACGAAATAGATATCACTCACGTGGACCTAGATCAATCGGAGCTGATGTGGAAGCAAGTTTTCATCAATCACGACAATAAACTATGCATTTACCAGTTAATTCTTTGGCATGACGACTGAACAATATTTCTGTCAGTGAGTTCACCGTTGACAGGCTTAGAAATATCGTGAATGACTTCGTTATACAGTAAAAATATATAGGCCTATGGTGTATGAACGATGCAAAATGCATTTTTTTTTTTTTTTTTTTGCTAGTTGCTTTACGTCGCACCGACACAGATAGGTCTTAAGGCGACGATGGGACAGGGAAGGGCTAGGAGTGGGAAGGAAGCGGCCGTGGCCTTAATTAAGGTACAGCCCCAGCATTTGTCTGGTGTGAAAATGGGAAACCACGGAAAACAATTTTCAGGGCTGCCGACAGTGTGGTTCGAACCTACTATCTCCCGAGTACTGGATACTGGCCACACTTAAGCGACTGCAGCTATCGAGCTCGGTGAACTGCATTTTATAAACGTTTGTATGTATACTCTTTATATGGAACTAATAGGCTATTTCGGATACACTGACTGACAGTGACAATGCAACACCAAGGAGGAGTGGTTCGAAAGGGATGAAAGTTGGGGAAAAAACAGAGACGGCACGGACGAATAATTGATGTTTATTTCAAACCGATATGCAGGTTACACAATGCGCACGGCATCGACTCAGTAGGATGTAGGACCACCGCGAGCGGCGATG
The DNA here is from genome assembly GCF_040414725.1 of Anabrus simplex. NCBI lineage: Eukaryota > Metazoa > Arthropoda > Insecta > Orthoptera > Tettigoniidae > Anabrus > Anabrus simplex. Next base: position 958,174,153 of record NC_090265.1, on the reverse strand, counting down.
CACGCAGAAACACGTCGAGGTACAGAGTCAATAAGAGTGCGGATGGTGTCCTGAGGGATGGTTCTCCATTCTCTGTCAACCATTTGCCACAGTTGGTCGTCCGTACGAGGCTGGGGCAGAGTTTGCAAACGGCGTCCAATGAGATCCCACACGTGTTCGATTGGTGAGAGATCCGGAGAGTACGCTGGCCACGGAAGCATCTGTACACCTCGTAGAACCTGTTGGGAGATGCGAGCAGTGTGTGGGCGGGCATTATCCTGCTGAAACAGAGCATTGGGCAGCCCCTGAAGGTACGGGAGTGCTACCGGCCGCAGCACATGCTGCACGTAGCGGTGGGCATTTAACGTGCCTTGAATACGCACTAGAGGTGACGTGGAATCATACGCAATAGCGCCCCAAACCATGATGCCGCGTTGTCTCGCGGTAGGGCGCTCCACAGTTACTGCCGGATTTGACCTTTCTCCACGCCGACGCCACACTCGTCTGCGGTGACTATCACTGACAGAACAGAAGCGTGACTCATCGGAGAACATGACGTTCCGCCATTCCCTCATCCAAGTCGCTCTAGCCCGGCACCATGCCAGGCGTGCACGTCCATGCTGTAGAGTCAATGGTAGTCTTCTGAGCGGACGCCGGGAGTGCAGGCCTCCTTCAACCAATCGACGGGAAATTGTTCTGGTCGATATTGGAACAGCCAGGGTGTCTTGCACATGCTGAAGAATGGTGGTTGACGTAGCGTGCGGGGCTGCCACCGCTTGGCGGCGGATGCGCCGATCCTCGCGTGCTGACGTCACTCGGGCTGCGCCTGGACCCCTCGCACGTGCCACATGTCCCTGCGCCAACCATCTTCGCCACAGGCGCTGCACCGTGGACACATCCCTATGGGTATCGGCTGCGATTTGACGAAGCGACCAACCTGCCCTTCTCAGCCCGATCACCATACCCCTCGTAAAGTCGTCTGTCTGCTGGAAATGCCTCCGTTGACGGCGGCCTGGCATTCTTAGATATACACGTGTCCTGTGGCACACGACAACACGTTCTACAATGACTGTCGGCTGAGAAATCACGGTACGAAGTGGGCCATTCGCCAACGCCGTGTCCCATTTATCGTTCGCTACGTGCGCAGCACAGCGGCGCATTTCACTTCATGAGCATACCTCAGTGACGTCAGTCTACCCTGCAATTGGCATAAAGTTCTGACCACTCCTTCTTGGTGTTGCATTTGCTCTGTCAGTCAGTGTATTTATAAGCTGTTTTGGTCCCTTTAATATTGTTACGATATTGTATACTAATCAATTATATGTAGCATGGTGTAAAACTCATCTATCCCTGAATTTAAGCAATGAGTTTCGAGAAATTAGCTATAGCTGCTTTCCCGTGATGTAACAAACAAAGAAACAAATAAATGAGCTGGACTTACTTTCGACTTTTATACTCCTAATCCAATATGAAAAGAACGAAGGATCCCTTCAAGTTTTTCTGTCTGTTTATTGCTGTATAGAGGATGGTTGACTAGTTGTACTTCCTCACTAACCACCACCATGTAAATTAAGATAAAGATATTAAGACGAGCACACTTACCCGGTCCCCTAGCTAAAATAATTAACTACATGCAGTTAAAATCCCTCATCCGGGTGGGAATCAAACCCGAGTTCATCTGAACCGGAAGCCAATAACCTGACAATTAAGTCAAAGAGTTGGACATAATTATATTTATATATATGTTAAATTGAACATCCCCCATCAAACAGAAATTTTCGAAAGAAGAAGGCGAAATATTTCTATTGGTAATAACCAGTGTCGAAGTAACATGTTTCTAATAAGTGATCAAATTTTGCCAACAGCTCTTCTCCAGATTTAAGTAACTAGTCACCTATTTGCCTAGAAATAGAGCTATTTGAATATAAAAAATGACTCAGGGAGTCTAGAATATTTTGTATCACGGTCAGTGTATCGAGTAATCGATTCTCTGTTCGACCGCAAATAGTGATAACGGACAGGACGGTCGCGGACGGGGCGTGGCGCGTGTGTATTGAACTACCTGCAGCAGCGACTACACCACACTCGAGCAGTGCTACTGCAAAAAAGTAGCTGCGCTTCCCCTCCTGCTCTCCTCCCACCCTATAAACCAGCTGACGTCACCCGTCTCCAAGGAGATGCCGCTTTTTGTGTCTGTTTTTAAGTGGAGAGGCCAGCGGAGGTTTTGGTGCTGTGCCGGCTCGCGTATCATAAGCTAGCGAGCGTGTACCGCCGGCTGGCTATCGATCATGTCGGTACGCTTTGCGAGTGAAGCTGATTATCGCCAGGAATTCCAACAGTAGCACTTCTTGCACTGGGATTTAGTTAGGACCTTGAGACAAGGAATGAAACGCAATGCGATGCGACTGGTCTGCCCACTCGCAGTGCACACACACAAAGAGTGTACAACAAGGAAGTAAAACAGTATGCAGAAAAACTGAAGAACAAAGGACGATATACGTAGATAAGAACCTGACAAGGTGCACAGCGGTGCAGCAGGTGCTGACTGAACGACAAGGTGTCCGGACATTTCGTACCACGGACATTCCGTACCACTTGATTTTTGAGGACATTTCGTACCACCTAGGTCTTTGCCTACCTGCCAACATTTTCCCCGTAATCCCCAAATATTTACGCCAGGACAATCCGTACCACTTGATGTTCAATTTGAATCCCACTTCCACGCCAGCTGGCGTAATGAGCCTTACAGACACACTTTGGAAATCAAAAACAAAAATAATTAACAGCATTTGCTGAAGAAAACTTCTATATTATTTTAATAATTTCATTTTAAACTATACGTATCACTTACGTTTATATAAATATCATAAGGAAGTCGATTTTTTTTAAAAGTATAAATCCTCAAACAAAGCAATACAATAGAAATATACATCGTATTCGGGCGCAATGTGCCTGACGAGCATAAGGATGGATAATATTACTATTATCGTGAATAGTTATAAACTACTGATGAAGTGGCCGATAGGGGCTTGAAGGTCACGCGGCAACAGGAAATTACTGAAAGGTGGAAGTAGTTAGGTCCTTGCGAATGACGATTACGAGATAAGAATTAACACGTGTACCAGTCAAATCAGTTGCGCCCGACGGAAACTTAACATCAGTAGTGGTCACTCCGTGCGAAGGCTTCTGCGCCACTAGTGGACAATGGATATACAAATGAATACATTCATTAGGATATCGTTTTTACTTCTCACTCTCTCAAGTGGTACGGAATGTCCTCTCCTAAATATTTGAAAGTCATTAACTGACACTTCGCAGGTAATCAGCCGGTCAAGTGGTACGAAATGTCCGGTGGTACGAAATGTCCTAGAACCGAACGACAATGCAGGAGAGATATTGGAAGACTAGATGATAAACATTTCGAAGCTGCTTGACGTGACTATCCCAAACACTGAAGTATGCAGGGTTTAACTGCACCTCCCCCTGAACATACGACATAATGTTTAATTGAATCATAATACAATGAGCAGAGTGATTCGAAAGGTTGCGCAGAAACTGAATTAGCACATAGAAGAGTCGAAATACAGCAACTTTCGAATAGGAAAATATATTCTAGAACGAAACCTGCGTTAGAACAAGCCTGGGAATATCAGGAACGCCACAATGGACAATTTATTTGATTTATTTTTCCAAAATGCTCTATATTCATGAACAATTCAGAACTGACAATCATTAAAGTGATAGTGGTTTGTGCACACATGAAGTTAGACACCGGACACTGAAATGAAATGGCGTATAGCTTTTAGTGCCGGGAGTGTCCGAGGACATGTTCGGCTCACCAGGTGCAGGTCTTTCGATTTGACTCCCGTGGGCGACCTGCACGTCGTGATGAGGATGAAATGATGATGAAGACGACACATACACCTAGCCTCCGTGCCAGCGAAATTAACCAATGATGGTTAAAATTCCCGACCCTGTCGGGAATCGAACCCGGGACCCCTGTGACCAAAGGCCAGCCCGCTAACCATTTAGCCATGGAGCCGGACAAAAGTAAACTCGTGTCCTCATCCTGAGGTAGTGCAGTTCTTTTCAGGCACACCTCCAATGGAGGTGAGCTGTATGTACTATTTTAACCACACACCAGCGCTCCTGCCATTCTTAAATTTCTGACAGTACCGGGAATCGAACCCGAGCCTCCAAGGACGGATAATAGCACTAAACGTTACGCTATGGAGGCGGACACCGAATGCTATTTACATGAACTGTCGTTCACCAATTCAGTGTAGGTTTGTCCTGACGCAGGGTTTCGTCCTAGACTATACTGTACGTTCGTTCGTAATCTGTTTACCCTCCAGGGTTGGTTTTTCCCTCGGACTCAGCGAGGTATCCCACCTCTACCGCTTCAACGGCAGTGTCCTGGAGATTCAGACTTTGGGTCAGGGATACAACTGGGGAAAATGACCAGTACCTCGCCCAGGCGGCCTCGCCTGCTATGCTGAACAGGGGCCTTGTGGAGGGATGGGAAGATTGGATGGGACAGGCAAGGAAGCGGCCGTGGCCTTAAGTTAGGTACCATCCCGGCATTTGCCTGGAGGAGAAGTGGGAAACCACGGAAAACCACTTCCAGGATGGCTGAGGTGGGAATCGCGCCCACCTCTACTCAGTTGACCTCCCGAGGATGAGCGAAGCCCGTTCCACCCCTCGTACCACTTTTCAAATTTCGTGGAAGAGCCGGGAATCGAACCCGGACCTCCGGAGGTGGCAGCTAATTACGCTAACCACTACACCACAGAGGCAGACTATACTGTACGTTCCTATCCGAAAGTTGTACTTCAATCCCTCCATGTGCTACTTAAGTTCATACGGAGACTTATTAATTAAATCTCTTTGTTAGTGTTTGTCACACACTACAGTACGAAGCACCTGTAACCAGGAATAATAATAATAATAATAATAATAATAATAATGAAAATGAAAATCCACAGCCTGTTTCCAGTTATTCGATCGGGTCAGGAATAGAATTAATGAAGTCCCATCTAGCGGCGAGAGTAGGAAATGTGTCGGCTGCCGAAGCCTGTCGCACTCTTCTGGGGCAATGATAAATGACTGATAGATGAAATGAAATGTATTGGGGAGTGTTGCTGGAATGAAATATGACAGGGAAAACCGGAGTACCCGGAGAAAAACTTGTCCCGCCTTTGCTTTGTCCAGCACCAATCTCACATGGAGTGATGATTATGATGATGCTTGTTGTTTAAAGGGGCCTAACATCGAACGTCATCGGCCGGCCCTCACATGGAGTGATCGGGATTTGAACCACGGTATCCAGCGGTTAGAGGCCGGCGCGCTGCCGCGTCAGCCACGGAGGCTAATAATAATAATAATAATAATAATAATAATAATAATAATAATAATAATAATAATAATAATAATAATAATAATAATCTTCAGCATTCCAAACGCACGTGTTTTTGATTGCTGAAAATATTCTTCCTGACCTTAATACCACTTTAGTAAATTCATCAGGAGATATGGATTTGGGCCAGTTTTACGGCCGTTTGCCCTTTCTGATGCCAACCTTACGTGGAGTGATGCATTAGCTATTACATGTTTCTATGGTGTGTATTAGTACAGTGTGCTGTGTGTATATGAAGAGAACTGTATTGAGACGAATACAGATACCTGTTCCCCGAGCCAAGGGAATCAACCATACGCAGTTAAAATCCTCGACCCGGCTGGGAATCGAATATATGGACCTCTGAACACAAGACTAGTACGCTGACCATTTAGCCAAGAAACCGAACCCTTTGAGTGCTGAAAATATAAACACGAATTTGAAAATATTCAATGAAATGCCGTGTAGCCTCCGGAGAGGCCTGGTGCAGGTCTTTTGATTTGACTCCCGTAGGCGACCTGCGCGTCGTGATGAGTATGAAATGATGATGAAGATGGCACATACACCCAGTCCCCGTGCCAGGGGAATTAACCAATTATGGTTAAAATTCCCAACCCTGCCAAGAATCGAACCCGGGACCCCTGTGACCAAAGGTCAGCACGCTAACAACTTAGCCATACAGCCGGACAAAATATTCAATGAAAATGTATCTGGTGTACAGATATTCTCCATAATTAAAATACCGGTAAGTTGCATTTGAATGGCTTGTCTTAATAATGACTCCCCCTTCTGACAAAATTGTGCGTACGTCTCAGGACACAAACCACAGGACATCTAAATTTATGTGAAGTTCGGATCACAAGAACGGGACTTTTCATCTCGAAAATCACTCATATACTGACAGGGTTTCGAAGCACGACCACGTTGGTGAACTACATTATGCCACTGAGCTGCCACGCCTGTGGTTCGAAATTTATTTTCATCTTAGTTGTTTGTTAGTTAATTCAGATTTTAAAGTATGATGCGATGCCTGTTATTCATTTAATTCGAATATGATAGCCAAGTGGCACTTTTACTGGTTTCTCACCAAGGCGGCTGTGGTTTGAATCCCATCGATGCATGAGGGAATTTTGAAATGAAAATTCATATTACGTTTTGGAATTCAGCGTAAACCTGGAGGCCGCGTGCTTATGATCACGATATCAATAGTACCGAGCGAAGTGGCTGCGTGGTACGAGCTGCGTACCACTTGGTTTTCATTCGAGAGATAGTGTGTTCGAACCCCACCATCGGCAACCCTGAAGATCTTTCTATTCTCCTGTTTTTTCCATTCTCACGAAAGGTAAATTTCTTGCCAAGTTTATGCTGTACCTTAATTAAGGCAACGGCCGTTTCTTTCCCAGTCCTAGCCTCTTCCAGTCCCATCGTCGCTGAAAGTCTGATTTCGTGCGACGTTAAAAATCTAGCAAAAAATCATTCACATGAAACTACACACTAGATTGCGTTTTTTAATTCAGTGATCTCTTCAATGTCCGCCTCTGTGGTGTAGTGGTTAGCGTGATTAGCTGCCACGCCCGGAGGCCCGGGTTCGATTCCCGGCTCTGCCACGAAATTTGAAAAGTGGTACGAGGGCTGGAACGGGGTCCACTCAGCCTCGGGAGGTCAACTGAGTAGAGGTGGGTTCGATTCCCACGTCAGCCATCCTGGAAGTGGTTTTCCGTGGTTTCCCACTTCTCCTCCAGGCAAATGCCGGGATGGTACCTAACTTAAGGCCACGGCCGCTTCCTTCCCTCTTCCTTGCCTATCCCTTCCAATCTTCCCATCCCTCCACAAGGCCCCTGTTCAGCATAGCAGGTGAGGCCGCCTGGGCGAGGTACTGGTCATTCTCCCCAGTTGTATCCCCCGACCAAGAGTCTGAAGCTCCAGGACACTGTCCTCGAGGCGGTAGAGGTGGGATCCCTCGCTGAGTCCGAGGGAAAAGCCGAACCTGGAGGGTAAACAGATGATGATGATGATGATGATCTCTTCAATTCCAGTGATATACAGAGTGACACACGAAAAACCGGCCTCTGTACAGACTGATGCTGCCTCATTGCCACCCGCTTATTGTCACTTACTGTAGCTCTTAGAATGGAGAGGCTTGTAGCAGATGTCCAACCAGCTCTAGGACGACCCTAAACAAGATGGAGATCCAGTGTTAAGGTGCGACCACACTTGTATCAGATCACCGTATCTGTATCAAGATCGTGTATCAAATATGATACAGTGATGGGATCGGGGATGTCCCCGACCTATCTGTGTCGTGCGACGTAAAGCCAATTGTAAAAAATATATATTGCGAAACATGTTGACAAGACCAACGTTCGCCTGTTGCAACAATTTACGTATCAACTTCTCAGAACTTTGGATCATTCGTGTTCGAATATGCGCGGGCACAGCAGGTGTACGAACGTACGGAGGTCGATTCCTTTTTGCGTTTGCAACTGACCCTGTTGTACGCCACAATTTTCACCAAATCTTGTATACTGCTCTTTGCTGGTATGAAATTGCCACAAAACTTGTTTCCAAAAATGTCCCGCGTATCCTTAAATGAACCGGCAGACACGTATGCCTCCACTATTGCGATTCCTTGTTGAAGATAATACATCTCACTGAACACTTCAGACGTCTGAACCAAGTCTTCACACCGGGCGAGTTAGCCGTGCGCGTAGAGGCGCGCGGCTGTGAGCTTGCATCCGGGAGATAGTAGGTTCGAATCCCATTATCGGCAGCCCTGAAGATGGTTTTCCGTGGTTTCCCATTTTCACACTAGGCAAATGCTGGGGCTGTACCTTAATTAAGGCCACGGCCGCTTCCTTCCAACTCCAGGGCCTTTCCTATCCCATCGTCGCCATAAGACCTATCTGTGTCGATGCGACGTAAAGCCCCTAGCAAAAAAGAAAAAAACAAGTCTTCACGACATTCGTACTGACAGTGATGAAGTATCATATTTGCTACATATTCCTTTGGTTGTCGTTTAACGTGACCAACCCATATTTAAAGCTGCTCTGCCAATTTCTCGGAGATTTTAGGATGACGTTACTTACAATTGTATAGAGTTTGACCACAATGCGTAGTATCTACGTGGCATGCTCCGTATAAGTCGACGGAGGTCATGTTGCGGTATCAGGTCCCATTCTTCAATGAGAGCCTGTTCGATGTCTTGGAGAGTCTGGGGTGGAACAGGACGCCCACGAACACTTCTGTCAAGCCTATCCCACACATGCTCGATGGAATTAAGGTCGGGACTAACTCCTGGCCATTCCATCTCTTGAATGTCCAGTTCTCGCAAGACAGCTCTGGTGATGCGCGCTACACGAGCCATGGCATTGTCGTGCATGAGTACGAATTCAGGGCCAACACCGTATGCAGCAACCAACACATGGTTTAGCAGTATCTGATCGATGTACTCCGCAGCGTAAGATTACTACGGACAACGACAAGATCCGTACGGCCATCAATACTGATGCCACTCCACACCATCACAGAACCTTATTCGAATTGGTCACCTTCCTGGACAACATTTGGCATGTACTGCTCACCACGGCGTCTCCATACACGTTGACGTCCATCACGCTGTGTCAGGGGAAATCTGGACTCGTCTGTGAACAACACAGGTCTCCATTGGCGAAGTTGCCATTTGACGTGGGTACGGGCAAACAGAAGGTGAGCTGCGCGATGTTGCTGCGTTAAACGGGGAACTCAAACAGGACGTCTGGGTCATAAGGACACTTCTCTTAACCTGTTCCTTACTATCTGGTCAGACACCGTGACTCCAGTGACCCTCTTGAGGTCTTGTTGCAGTTCTCTGGCAGTTGCTGAACGACGCCGCAATGCACAGATGGTCAGATATCGGTCATCCTGTGGGGTTGTCATACATCCACGACCTTGTACAACCCTCCTTGTAGCGATTCCACAAGCGGTGAATAACTGACGGAGAGACATTGAGATCCACAGCAACACGATGAAAAGTCCATCCTTCCGGGATCAAAGTGACGGCCCTTGCGACTTGAACCTCGTTAAGATATCTCATGGGTGCTGGTTTACGTAGCCTACAACGTACTCATATGAATGCAATAGTCTGTGTACCTCACAACGGCACACGGACGCACCACTATTCGCTTTGTTTTGAGGGGTCATCTGGCAGTTTAATGCATGGCTACGCCTACAGAGGGAGTATGACTTCGATTTGACATACCCTGAGTAGCTAAGGTCTCAAGGTATACTGTACGACCATTGGAACCCCATCTACCAAATTAACGTTCACACACCAGACGTTACAAAACATGTACCCGTATTTTTTTGAACTATGCATATTTGGGCATACATATGAGTTGAAAATTAATACATCTAAAATAATAATAATAATAATAATAATAATAATAATAATAATAATAATAATAATAATAATAATTTCATGTGGTTATTGCTAACCTGGTGCAACCCTTGTAAGACAATTCCTCTGACAAGGGTGGGTAGCGTCTGCGATGTATAGCAAAAGCGTGTTATTGTGGCGAAGGATAGTCTAGTGTGCGGTGTATGAGTTGCAGGGATTTTGGGAACAGCACGAACACCCAGTCCCAGATCCAATGGGTTTAACCACAACCACTGGATATTTAAATCATTGTACCCGGCCGGGTATCAAACCTGGACCTCGAGGACCGAACGCCAAGGCGCTGATCACTCATCCATGGAGCTGGACTGTAATGTAATGCAGTGGAATGAAATTACATGATGCAGGAAATATCAATTTAGAAAAAAAGGAATTAGATGAATATAGCTATTTGGTAATAGAATAGCAAATGTTGGCAGGAGTAAGGACATAGAATGAAGAATAGCTCAAGAAAGTAACACGTTTCTTAAGAAAAGAAATTGACTCACCTCAATGGATGTTGGAAATCTTCCTAAAGCCGGACTGAGTGGTTCAAATGGTTGAGGCGCTGGCCTTCTGACCCCAACTTCTCAGGTTCGATCCTGGATCAGTCCGGTGGTATATGAAGGTGCTAAAGTATGTGGTTCTCGTGTCGGTAGATTTACTGGCACGTAAAAGAACTCTTCAGGGACAAAATTCCGGCACCCGCGCGTCTCCGAAAACCGTCAGAAGTAGTTAGTGGGACGTAAAAACAATAACATTACTGTTTATGAAATCTTTCTAAAGGCATTGGTATGGAGCGTCGCATTGTACGGAAATGAACAATAAAACATGTTCTGCCACTTTTGTCCACAGGGTGCGAACTCTGTCGCATATGTGGACTTGGTCCTGTTTACGGCCGGATGCAGGGATGTATGTTTCAATTGAGTATTTCTGTGTTCATTAGTAGTGTAATGACCGAGCTCGATAGCTGCAGTCACTTAAATGCGGCCAGTATCCAGTATTCGGGAGATAGTAGGTTCGAACCCCACTGTCGGCAGCCCTGAAGATGGTTTTCGGTGGTTTCCCATTTTCACACCAGGCAAATGCTGGGGCTGTACCTTAATTAAGGCCACGGCAGCTTCCTTCTCTGTCCTAGCCCTCCCCCCCCCCCCTTTGTCGCCATAAGACATATCTGTGTCGGTGCGACGTAAAGTAAATAACAAAAAAAAAAGTAGTGTAGTGTATTATGCTGTGTATATATGAAGAGGTACATAGTGGGACAAACACAGCAATGGGTTCCCAAGTCAAATGCGGCTAAAATCCTTGATCCGGCCGGGAATCAATCCCGGGTGCCTCTGAACCGAAAGCTGTGAAGGTGACTATACGGCCAAAGAGCCGGACGGAAATGAAACATGAATAACTGTTGCAAAAAGAGAGAGGGCAGTTCTTTTTTGCTACTTGTTTAACGTCACATTAACACATCGAAAGTTTTCCGCGACGGAGGGATGAGAAAGATTGGTTCGAATTCCGCCGTTGACAGCCCTGAAGATGGTTTTACGTGGTTTCGTATCTTCATACCAGGCTGTACCTTAATTAAGGCCACGGCTGCTGTCTTCCCAATCCTAGCCCTTTCTCATCCCTCCATCGCCGCAAACTCCCAGATTCAAGCTCACAGCTGCGCGACCCTAACCGCAGAGCAATTTGCTCGGTGAGAATACAAGTCCTTGAAATATAGTGTTACACAAGAAGGTAGAAACTGAGAGGGTTATATCGAATCGCAAATGAAGAAATACTCAACTAAGTTACTGGGAGGAGAATAATTGGACGAAATTTGGCCTGGAGAAAGAGATTGGTAAGAGGCATCATGAGACATCTAGGGATTACTGACTTGGTTTTCGAGGAAAGTCCGTTGCCGCGGTGAGAGGTATTCCATTTTTTAGTCTCGGACTACGTCAACCATAGACCTGCAACATTACAATGTCAGAGGTTAAGAGACAGTTTTACACAAGAAAACGGGAACGATGAACTTTGTTATTGTTGTTTGGTTCAGCGGTCAATTAAGTGGTTGACGCTGCCCACTATGTCGCCCAAGCTTGTGTAACTTTTTCATCTCTACATAATTATTTCATCCTATACTTGCTTTAATTTATTCATGTCTTGGTCTCCTTCTGCCATTCTTACCAGCGTCTGAGAGTGCATTTTATACTGCAAAATGTATCACTGTATTCTTTTTTCCTGGATTTACCCAATTACTTGGGGCCGGTACTCCGTGTAGATTAATACCAGTTTTGTGGCCGGTTACCCTTCTGGATGACAACCCTATGTGGAGGGATTTATTCACTATTTAGTGTTTCCGTGGTGGTTGGTAGTGTGGCGTATTGTATTTAAATAGAGATATGTTTTAAGACGAACACAAACGTCCAGCGTCGAGCTACAGGAATATACCAGACGCGACTAAACACCTTCGGCCTGGTTGGGTAAGTAATCGAACCTGGGGCTCTCTGAACCGAACACCACTACGCTGACGATTCAGCCAAGTATCCGGACCTTACAATAAGCATTAAAAGAGATCTGCTAAATCTAACTGTAATCTGAAGGCATGGAACTTACCTGGATTACTGACCCACTCCTGAAGAGCCTTCTGCAGACGCCGAACGTGCAGGGGTTTGGATGCCATGCCGACCAGCGCCATGATCTCCAAGAACTCCTCTTCACCAGCGTCACACAGCTGTTGCACGTCGTCGCCGCCTGTAATCAGTACGTAGGTTTCATTAGTAAACAATCCAAGTACTCCTGCCGATCAGGGTGAAATAGGAAGCTGCACAGTGCTTTAACGCTAGGAGCATCTCGCAAGTATTCGATGCATTGCTCATATTAGAAATAAATGACTGCAATATCACAATTTTGTTATCTGCAAAATGGCGCCGGTGGTTGAGTGGACAGTGTGCTTTCCTTACACCCAACACTACGTTTACGATCCTGGCCTAGGTTGGTGGTTTGTTTTTGTTTTTTGAGTTAGGAAGGTCTAACGCGCACAATGCTGAACATTTAGAACTAGGTGTCCATCCCGGCTACTGTTTTTAAAATCGCAATTTGAGATGCGACAAGTAAATCTCGCCAACTGGTTAATGTTGATAGTATTTATTTATTTATTTGTTTATTTATTTAAACATATACCACCAACAGAGATATTCTCCATACACAGGTGGATTTTATAAAACATAATGGACATTATAAAGAACAGAATTTGTGAAAAAATAACAAGAAAATAGTATTCAAAATATGAAAAAGTAAGAGAAAGAGAAAAACGAACATGAGAATACAATAAATTAAGTACCCGGTACGCTTGTTGTTTGCACCAGCATATACTGTATATGTCCGCCTCTGTGGTGTAGTGGTTAGCGTGATTAGCTGCCACCCCCGGAGGTCCGGGTTCGATTCCCGGCTCTGCCACGAAATTTGAAAAGTGGTATGAGGGCTGGAACGGGGTCCACTCAGCCTCGGGAGGTCAACTGAGTAGAGGTGGGTTCGATTCCCACCTCAGCCATCCTCGAAGTGGGTTTCCGTGGTTTCCCACTTCACCTCCAGGCGAATGCCGGGATGGTACCTAACTTAAGGCCACGGCCGCTTCCTTCCCTCATCCTTACCTATCCCTTCCAATCTTCCCATCCCCCTACAAGGCCCCTGTTCACCATAGCAGGTGAGGCCGCCTGGGCGAGGTACTGGTCATACTCCCCAGTTGTATCCCCCGACCAAGTGTCTGAAGCTCCAGGACACTGCCCTTGTGGCGGTAGAGGTGGGATCCCTCGCTGAGTCCGAGGGAAAAGCCGAACCTGGAGGGTAAACAGATGATGATGATGATGATATACTGTATAAATATTATTATACAGAAATACAATTTTTCTAACATAATATTTTAACGAAAACATGTTATACCGGTTTTTTATTTACACTAAATACTAAATGATACAACATTTGATATTTTAAAATCAGAAGATGTGTGAAACAAAAGTTTCCACATGATGCATGAAGTCTCGAAGAGTCATTGTAAAATGTAAGGGGATGGATTCACTATTGCGTGTTTCTGTGATGGTTATTGTATATAGATTAGGAAATGTGTACAGTAAGACAAAGACACACACGCATTGCCCGAAAAAAAGGAATTAAACCGTAGTCTACGTAGTTAAAATCCTCGACGCAACCGGGAATCGAATCCAAGGCTCTTTGAGCCGAAAGCCGTACAATGCTCATCATTCAGCCCAGGAGTCGGAGCAATTTATCCCTTAATGTACAAGGATATACCGTGGGTTTCAACTACTGTCGATGAATACTTCAGAATAATGTTATTGGCTTTACGTCCCACTAACTACTTTTACGGTTTTCTGAGACACCAAGGTGCCGGAATTTAGTCCCGCAGGAGATCTCTTATGTGTTATTAAATCTACCGACACGAGGCTGACGTATTTGAGCACCTTCAAATACCACTGGACTGAGCCAGGATCGAACCTGCCAATATGGGATAGAAGGCCAGCGCCTCAACCGTCTGAGCCACTCAGCCCGGGCCGATGAATACTTAACGGGAGACTTTATAAATTGCATAACGTCATTAAACAAAATATACACTGCCGCAAATTAATTTTCAATATCTTAAACATGTGTTTCAATTTGAAAGGTGATGCAGATGGGTTAGAGAAATGATTAACGTTTACTGATCAATTATTCACTTCCGAAGTATGAGAGTGTGTCAGCAATACTCTGACACTATAAACATGCTCTGTATTGTTCCTTGCACAGACATGATCTCCTTGGTAACTACATGCGGCAGTAATCTAGCATGCAGATAATCATACAGGTAGTGAACTTCGTTGTGGGGGATCTTGTTGCACGCTTCTTACATCACTTTACTTAGTCTACAAGAATTCCAGGCGGTTTCAAAGAATGAGTAACGGGTTGACGAATCGTAGCCCATTATCCTGTTCATGGCATGCTGAGTAGCACGGACAGGTTGCGGGCGAGTATTATCTTGATGGAACACTACTGTCCGACTCGTTGGCTGAACGGTCAGCGTACTGGCCTTCGGTTCAGAGGGTCCCGGGTTCGATTCCCGGCCGGGTCGGGGATTTTAACCTTAATTGGTTAATTCCAATGGCACGGGGGCTGGGTGTATGTGTTGTCTTCATCATCATTTCATCCTCATCACGACGCGCAGGTTGCCTACGGGTGTCAAATTGAAAGACCTGCACCTGGCGAGTCGAACCCTTCCTGGGATATCCCGGCACTAAAAGCCATCGACATTTCATTTCATGGAACACTACTCTCGAGGACAAAGGTAACATTTGGATTTTTCCGTATCGTGTAGATGTCACTCTACACAGACAGGATCTTGTTTTGTAAGTTAGATACTTGCCGTCCTACACATAGACAGTGGGATAAGGATGGTAGAATTGCAGAACTACTGTTTTATATTTTCTGTATGTGTGCATTTCACAGTAGAGCCTATCTTGTTGTGTCAAATCAAGAAATGAAATAGACATGGGTGATTATTTCTTATTTATAAATGCGTATTGCTAGATAACTTAAAACGGGGGCGTGATTAGCACAGTGGCTTAGCTCCTGACTTTCTACCTAGAAGGCCGAGGTTCGAATCCCAGTCGATCCAAGGTTGAGATTTTCATCTCAAGAATCACGTGGCGTCAGGTAGGGCATCCATGTTAAACCCCCGCCCAAAACCATATTTATTGTTATATCAAGCGAGCTGGCTGCGTGGTGCTGATCGTGTACCGTACGTATCTGTAAGCACGCATTCGAGATACGGCGGGTTTGAACCGAACCGTCTGGGTCGTTTGTTTTAAAGATGGTTTCTGTGGTTTCTCATTTTCACACCAGACAAATGCTGGGGCTGTACCTTAATTAAGGCCACGCCCACTACCTTCCCAATCCTAGCCCTTTCATATTCCATCTTTGCCGAAAAATTGTTCAACTCATTGCATAATAATAATAATAATAATAATAATAATAATAATAATAATAATAATAATAATAATAATAATAATAATAATTCCCCTATCGAGCGCGTTCCAGGAGCCGTATAGGAAGGGAGGGCACTCGCTAGATTGGCACTGATTTTGTTAAGATTTATTTTTTAGTAGATAATTATTGTTTAATAAGATTTCCGGAGGATGTGAGGGAAATAAAATACCTCTTGTGGACGAAAAACAGGCACAGACAGAAAACATCTTGAAGCAACCTCTAAGGCTCAATACCTTAATGTCGATGATGATTTCCCCATTCTCTACAACTTACTAGCATGATGGCAACGACAGCTAACAAGCAACTACCGGTACCCCAGGCATTAGTAGATTTACTGCATTATCTCGTCATCGGATTCTATGAGACTAAGAAGATCATGCAGAAATGTATCAGAACTTCCCAAATCTCTCCGCCCAAAGTGCAAATATGTTATCTTTAATCATCAATACTCTTCTTAAAATTGTAAAGCTAAAGCACCTAACAGACACACTGGACAAACTCAATATCCACATTTGAGCACTCCAAGAATACACTGATGAAACTTATTTTGAATCAGGAAGCTACAGAATCTACAAAGGCAAATCATCAATCATCCTCCATAACAAACAATTACAATTCGGCACCGAATTTGCAGTCAGAAGGAATATTACAGGCTCAGTTAGATTTTACATCTCCTTTTTAAATAAGTTCACTACTATCGAACACATCAGGGAACAAAACTTATAGGCCTACACTAATCGATGCACGTGCACCTACCAACAATTACAACCAACGAGACTCAGAAGTAGAGGACTTCTAGGAACCGACAGAAGAAACTGCTACCAAAAATCCAAAACACCACAGCAAAATTCAGCTGAGAGACTTCAATGCCCAAATTGACAAGAAACGAAATTCAGGAGCACTCTCTTTACCCTGTTCACACGAGATTCAATAAAGCTGGAGAAAGATTAATTGGCTTCTGCGATAATTTCGATCTAAAATTAATGTCAACACATTTTCTGGCGCTTCCACTCAAGAAAAAAGCATGGAGATCCCAGAATATACATTTAGGAGAACTTGAACTAGGTCCTGTGCCCATTTCCGATAAAATATAAAAATATATTGTGAATATTTAAATTTAAAAAACGAATCATTGACTCCGACCACCACCTATCGCTTACCAAAATGAAGTTTTAACCCAACAGACGCAAAACACAAAACGATTAGAAATCCACAAACTGACCCGTAATTTCTTAGACAAAACTTGGACACTTTCTTTGCAAATATCCCTTAAATGATTCTCCTTTCAACTGGCTAGAAATCAAAAACACACTCTTGAAAGCTTCCCAAAATATCAACATACCCCACCAAGAAACGCAAACAGATGGTGGAATGATACCTGTGACAGGGCCAAAGAACTTAGAATAGGGCTCGGCAAAACTGGACTTCCCATAAAACTGATCAAAATTGATATGAATTCACCAAAATATAGAAAGAAAACTCAAAAAGTAATCAGATCCGGAAAACGGGAATATGATCTAAACAGGATGGCAGAAATCGAAGAAGATTTTAAGGGGAAAAAACACACGGAACTTCTACTACAGAGCAATCAGAGAAGAATCATCAAATTAACAGGCACCTAGTCTCTGCTTCAAATTCCCAGACGAGACTCAGGAAACAGACAATAAAGAAAACTGTAAACCCATAGCAAATTATTTCAAGGACCTTTTAAACTATGAATGCCCGAAAGAATAACTGACTGTCGAAAACTCCACACAAAACCCAGACTAGGACCACCTCACCTCACCACATTAAAAGAAGTCAAACAAATAATCAGATAACTGAAGACAATAAAGCACCTGGTGAATTGGAATCATTGCTGAAATGTTCAAAATAGATGGTGAAAAACTGGCCCAAAATATTCCAGAAATCTTACAGGGCCTATGCCATACTGAAGAAATCCCGAGGGCTGGAGATGTGCATTAATTCACCCACTTCTCAAGAAAGGGGACAAATGAGACATTAATAACTACAGAGAAATTGCTTTCTCGGTCATCCATAACTCTTCTCTAAAGCCATTCTAAATACACTGACTGACAGAGCAAATGCAACACCAAGGAGGAGTGGTTCGAAAGGGATGAAAGTTGGGGAAAAAAACAGAGACGGCACGGACAAATAATTGATGTTTATTTCAAACCGATATGCAGGTTACACAATGCGCACGGCATCGACTCAGTAGGATGTAGGACCACCGCGAGCGGCGATGCACGCAGAAACACGTCGAGGTACAGAGTCAATAAGAGTGCGGATGGTGTCCTGAGGGATGGTTCTCCATTCTCTGTCAACCATTTGCCACAGTTGGTCGTCCGTACGAGGCTGGGGCAGAGTTTGCAAACGGCGTCCAATGAGATCCCACACGTGTTCGATTGGTGAGAGATCCGGAGAGTATGCTGGCCACGGAAGCATCTGTACACCTCGTAGAACCTGTTGGGAGATGCGAGCAGTGTGTGGGCGGGCATTATCCTGCTGAAACAGAGCATTGGGCAGCCCCTGAAGGTACGGGAGTGCCACCGGCCGCAGCACATGCTGCACGTAGCGGTGGGCATTTAACGTGCCTTGAATACGCACTAGAGGTGACGTGGAATCATACGCAATAGCGCCCCAAACCATGATGCCGCGTTGTCTAGCGGTAGGGCGCTCCACAGTTACTGCCGGATTTGACCTTTCTCCACGCCGACGCCACACTCGTCTGCGGTGACTATCACTGACAGAACAGAAGCGTGACTCATCGGAGAACACGACGTTCCGCCATTCCCTCATCCAAGTCGCTCTAGCCCGGCACCATGCCAGGCGTGCACGTCTATGCTGTGGAGTCAATGGTAGTCTTCTGAACGGACGCCGGGAGTGCAGGCCTCCTTCAACCAATCGACGGGAAATTGTTCTGGTCGATATTGGAACAGCCAGGGTGTCTTGTACATGCTGAAGAATGGCGGTTGACGTGGCGTGCGGGGCTGCCACCGCTTGGCGGCGGATGCGCCGATCCTCGCGTGCTGACGTCACTCGGGCTGCGCCTGGACCCCTCGCACGTGCCACATGTCCCTGCGCCAACCATCTTCGCCACAGGCGCTGCACCGTGGACACATCCCTATGGGTATCGGCTGCGATTTGACGAAGCGACCAACCTGCCCTTCTCAGCCCGATCATCATACCCCTCGTAAAGTCGTCTGTCTGCTGGAAATGCCTCCGTTGACGGCGGCCTGGCATTCTTAGCTATACACGTGTCCTGTGGCACACGACAACACGTTCTACAATGACTGTCGGCTGAGAAATCACGGTACGAAGTGGGCCATTCGCCAACGCCGTGTCCCATTTATCGTTCGCTACGTGCGCAGCACAGCGGCGCATTTCACATCATGAGCATACCTCAGTGACGTCAATCTACCCTGCAATTGGCATAATGTTCTGACCACTCCTTCTTGGTGTTGCATTTGCTCTGTCAGTCAGTGTAGATTAGAAAAACAGACCACCTAATTGGAAATTATCAGGCAGGATGTCGAAAGGAAGATCGTGTACTGAACAGTTCTAAACATAAAATCTCTCCTACAAATTCGCAGAAAAAAAACAAAAAAAAAAGAAAAAAAGAAAAAAAACAAAAAAAAAAAAACAAGCAAACAGTAATTACCTTTGTTGACTTCAAAAAGGTGTATGACTCCATAGATAGACCGACACTGTTCAACACGAGACAGGAATTCCAAGGAGGAAAACAAGGGAAATGATCAAATTCTAACCAACACAAAATCAGAAATTACATTTCTGGGAGAAATTTCTGAACCGTGCGAAATCAAGACTGGTGTCCGACAATCAAATGGATTATCCCCGCTACTATTCAATTTTGTAATGTAAAATCTGATTCTTGAACGGAGAAAAGAAACTAAAGGGATAAATACTGGCAGACTTCTTAAAAATTCACCTTGACTGCTTAGCTTTTTCACATGATCTTTAAATCTTTCTAACAACAGACAAGAAGCAGCCCAGTCCATAGAAAAGTTTCATGAAATAGCGCAAAAACCGGACTCTAAATTTCATTTGAAAAGACGCAGTATATGGAAGGAACTAAATCGAGATTCAACAACCAACCATTAATCGCCAACTTCGGAAAATTAAATGGCGTATGGCTTTTAGTGCCGGGAGTGTCCGAGGACAAGTTCGGCTTGCCAGATACAGGTCTTTTGATTTAACACCCGTGGGCGACCTGCGCGTCATGATGAGGATGAAATGATGATAAAGACGATACATACACCCAGCCTCCGTGCCAGCGAAATTATTCAATTACGGTTAAACTTCCCGATCCTGCCGGGAATCGAACCCAGGACCTCTGTGACCAAAGGCCAGAATGCTAACCATTTAGCCATGGAGCCGGACACCAAATTCGGAAAAATCTTCGAAGTAGATAAATTCAAGCATCTAGGCAAAATTATTCAACCAGCAGGGTTAAATCAGGAAGCAAACAAAGAAAGACCTGCTAACCATCAAAGAGCTTACACAATCACCTGGAAGAGATACCAAAAATATATATACTTCAAAACATTCAAACAGGCAAATGCTGAGTCTGTACCTTAATTGAGGCACACTCATCAAATCAGAGGCACTTTATGAATCCGAAATCCCGGTAATAGGCGGCAGGTCACAAATAAAAAAAATAAAAAAAAAAAAAAAAAAAAACAAGAGAGGAACATTCTGAGAAAAATCCTAGGACCAAAGTATGAAAATGGCATTTGGATGAAAAAGAAGCCACAATAGATTTATGAAATCACAGAAAAAACAGATACGATTGGCGATTACATTTCTACGGCCACCTACATAGAATGGAAAACAACAGACTGACAAAGAAACTTCTAAACCTAGCACTATACCTGAAAAACAACAATTGATTAGTGGAAATAAACGAAGATGTACAAGAAATTGGTATTGCCCAAGAAATCATTCAAGGCAGAAAAATGTAGAAGCTTAATAAGCTAACATAAATATGCAGAGAAACCTAAAAGAAAATATACAGGATGGACAGAAGAATGCAAAAAGGAACACTGTGAACAAATGAAAATATGTTGGGAAGAAACACTGTGCTAAAAAAGTTCGAACGAACTCCTTTGTTGGGCATAACGAATAATAATAATAATAATAATAATAATAATAATAATAATAATAATAATAATAATAATAATAATAATAATAACATCAACGAAAATAGACATTATTATATGAATACATAATTGTTAGACTACCCTCAAAAATATAGGAATGTACTGTAGCCCAGCACAGTAGATGGCAGAGACCATAGCCCTTCCCAAAATAAATCATCCATGTTCACAAAAATCCTTCATTCCGCCGTCTCTTATGATATACAGTAGTTGAAGGGACCTAAAATACGCAGTCGTATTAACTAAAATAAGAACAGAACCGGGGAGAACATCGTCGGTTTTTCAACTGAGACTCCCGTGCCAGGATTGACATATGCATAGTAGCCTATTACACAAGTACACGAAAAACAGGCAAATAATTTCCAGATTTACTTTTTCAGCAAAAAAACTCTCCCACACATTAAGCTATTGTTAAGCCACGTGACAAATGGAGACCGCTAACGTCCATCACGCGAGGGATGTCCACACAGTACACAGTCAACAGTGAATGCCAGTTGTGCTTGTGATTGTTCACCGACCATATTGGCTGTGTAGCTGTTAGCTTGTCTTTAGGAGATGGTGGGTTCGATCTTCACTATCGCCAGCCCTCAGTATGGTTTTCCATTGTTTCCCAATTTCACACCAGGAATACTGTAGGACTGCGCCGTAATTAAGCTCACGGTCACTTCCTTTCCAATCTTAACCCTTTCCTGCCCCATCAACACCAAAATTCCCGTTTGAGTTGGTGCGACGTTAAACTGCTATGATAAACAAACACTTTTCTGATAAAGTTTTGTCGCTTTACCGTCTCTTTATACCACTGCTGGCAAATGTGCTAACGAAAACAAAACAAGAAACAGTTACGACCACTGCTAGAAATGAGAAAGGATCTACTCAATAAAACAAAAGTTTCCTTGTTTCAGTTCAATACATATTGACGACAAGAGCAGAGTCAGTTGGTCCTTCTGCTCTGAATTTTGCGGGTTCGATTCTAACTTAGGCGGATGACCTTTGAGAGTGTCTGCTTGCTACAACTCAGTGTCTTCGGCTTCTCTCTCATTAAAGAACTCCTACAGAACAACATTTCGATGATCTCGAGTCTCTTAAAAGCAAATGAAGGAACGTTAAAAGAGATGATCTTCTAAAATAAATAATAATAATAATAATAATAATAATAATAATAATAATAATAATAATAATAATAATAATAATAATAATAATAATAATAATAAATATTCATATAAAGGTATTTCTGTACGTATAAATAGAGAAAATCTCCCCAATGAACATTGCTGTTCGTGTCACACACAGCGAGTTGGCTGCGCGGTTCGGGCCGTGTAGCTGTTAACTTGTATTCAATGATTAGTAGGTTCGAACCCTGATATCAGCAGCTCTAAAGACGGTTTTCCATAGTTTCCCATTTTAAAAACGGGCAAATGCTGAGTCTGTTCCTTAATTGAGACAAGAACTGCATTCAAGAGAATGAGCAAACTTCTCTGTAACAGGGACTTTCAGATCAATCTCCGTCTCCGTTTACTTCGGTGTAATGCATTTTCTGTCTTATTTTATGGTGCCGAGACTTGGGCCCTAACAGACATTACCAGCAAAAAACTTCGATCTTTTGAGATGTGGTGCTACCGACGCCTGTTCAGAATATAATGGGTTGACAGAATACGTAACACTGAAGTACTCCAACGCCTGAACACAGAGATGGAGGTCATGCACATCAAGAAGAAGAAGAAGAAGAAGAAGTTTGACCATGTCATTCGAAATGATAAATATAGACTTCTTCAGCTTATCTTACAAGGTAAAATTGAAGGAAGGAGAAGTAGGGGAATAAGGAGAATATATTAACTACGGAATCTACGAGAATAGTATGGACTCAGTACCCCCGCACTCTTTTCCCAGTCGCTGAGAGCAAGAACCGGATCGCCCTGATGACAGCCGACATCCAATGAGAATATGGCACAAGAAGAAGAAGAAGAAGAAGGAGGAGAAGGAGAAGAAGAAGTCGCTTCCTTCCCAGTCTTAGTCCTTTCCTTTCCTATTGTCCATAAATATCTGTCTGAGTTGGTGCAACATTAACCTCTTCAAGGATATTGGCAGATATGTGGCCATTAACTATTTGTTCTGTATAATATAATATAATATAATATAATATAATATAATATAATATAATATAATATAATATAATATGGCTTAGAACTGGGTTCCCGAAAGCATGAAACATACACACGCGTCCTTTAAAGTATGCGCAAGCTGGTGGCACTGGTCTGAGCTGTCGATATTCCATTATTTGCCCGCGGTTCAGCGTCTAAATTTCCGGCGCCCGTTTTTCGTGAACGTCAATGTGGCCGAGAGTTGAATACTCAGTAATTCACTTTCTGTTTGGATACAAATGCTATGATTTTTTATTTATATGTTGGACTGTTTCTGTGCGTGCTAAATACACAGCGATTGTGCTAATAGTGCATACTTTCTCAATATTTGTGTTTCTGTAACGTACACATTTGTGTACGACGTGCAGTAGTGGTTACAAATACAATATAACCTCTACACGGGTAGGTCTCATGCATATATTGATTATTTAGTCACTTCAGAGGTTTGTGTTCAAATATATGCCGTTTTCTGTTATTTTTATGATTAATAATCATAATAATTATCATTGTATTTTAGGATCATGGGAAGCCTCACGAAGTTGACGGAAACGAAAATTGCAAAAATTGCAGATGACCTGAATGATGCAAATTTCTCAGACTTGCAGTGGATTGTGAGTGATGATGAAGAGATGCCAGAAAACGAATGTTATGATAGTGATATTGGCTCAAGTGATAGTGATACTAGGATAATGAAAATAATTTTGGGTGATTGGCTTATATGTAGGCCTACATCACGCGTCAATCAACCAGGCCCTTCTCAGCTCGGAGACCAAACTTTACTGACAGAATCTCAGCCTTCAGCAGAATGTTCATTGAATCAAGCTCAGGTTCATACAGTGAATGGTCCTACTGCACATAGCAGTATGTGGTATGCTAGTAAGGACACTCAATCAATCAATCAATCAATCAATCAATCAATCAATCAATCAATCAATCAATCAATCAATCAATCAATCAATACTGATCTGCATTTAGGGCAGTCGCCCAGGTGGCAGATTCCGTATATGTTGTTTTCCCAGCCTTTTCCTAAATGATTTCAAAGAAATTGGAAATTTATTGAACATCGCCCTTGGTAAGTTATTCCAGTCCCTAACTCCCCTTCCTATAAATGAATATTTGCCCCAGTTTGTCCTCTTAATTCCAACTTTATCTTCATATTGTGATTTTTCCTACTTTTATAAACACCACTCAAACTTATTCGTCTACTAATGTCATTCGACGCCATCTCTCCGCTGACAGCTCGGAACATACCACTTGGTCGAGCAGCTCGTCTTCTTTCTCCCAGTTGTTCCCAGCCCAAACTTTGCAACATTTTTGTAACGCTACTCTTTTGTCGGAAATCACCCAGAAAAAATCGGGCTGCTTTTCTTTGGATTTATCCGGTTCTTAAATCAGGTAATCCTGGTGAGGGTCCCATACACTGGAACCATACTCTAGTTGATGTCATATCAGAGACTTATATGCCCTCTCCTTTACAACCTTACTACAACCCCTAAACACCCTCATAACCATGTGCAGAGATCTGTACACTTTATTTACAATCATATTTATGTGATTACCCCAATGAAGATCTTATATTAACACCTAGATACTTATGATCCCCAAAAGGAACTTTCATCCCATCAACGCAGTAATTAAAACTGAGAGGACTTTTCCTATTTGTGAAACTCACAACCTGACTTTTAACCCCGTTTATCAACATACCATTGCCTACTGTCCATCTCACAGGATTATCGATGTCATGTTGCAGTTGCTCACAATCTTGTAACTTATTTATTACTCTATACAGAATAACATCATCCGCAAAAAGCCTTACCCCTGATTCCACTCCTTTACTCATATCATTTACATATAAAAGAAAACATAAAGGTCCAATAATACTGCCTTGAAGAATTCCCCTCTTCATTATTACAGGGTCAGATAAAGCTTCGCCTACTCTAATTTTCTGAGATCTATTTTCTAGAAATATAGCAACCCATTCATTCACTCTTTTGTCTAGTCCAATTGCACTCATTTTTGCCAGTAGTCTCCCATGATCCACCCTATCAAATGCTTTAGACAGGTCAATCGTGATACAGTTCATTTGACCTCCTGAATCCAAGATATATGCTATATCTTGCTGGAATCCTACAAGTTGAGCTTCAGTGAAATAACATTTCCTAAAACCGAACTCCTTCTATCGAACCAGTTATTAATTTCGCAAACATGTCGAATATAATCAGAAAGAATGCCTTCCCAAAGCTTACATACAATGCACGTCAAACTTACTGGCCTGTAATTTTCAGCTTTATGTCTATCACCCTTTCCTTTATACACAGGGGCTACTATGGCAACTCTCCATTCATCTGGTATAGCTCCTTTGACCAAACAATAATCAAATAAGTACTTCAGATATGGTACTATATCCCAACCGATTGTCTTTAGGATATCCCCAGAAATCTTATCAATTCCAGTCGCTTTTCTAGTTTTCAACTTTTGTATCGTATTGTAAATGTCATTGTTATCATATGTACCATTTCATTGCCCGATTTGCGTCATGAGCGGGAGTTATATCCCTAATACTTGCCATGCATCGCGATAAAAATGACGGAGGTTATATAATGAAATAGTATATTCTAGAGAGAAAATGCAGATATAACCAGTCAAGTAGGCCATGAGTTAATATTGCGACGATCGGACCTAAGGAATCCAAATGGCCGTGAGTAAAAGAATCAGATTGTTGTCTCGAGTAAAAAAAGACGACACTTTTAAAAAATCGTATTGATCATCGGAACGAAACTGTAAGCAAGAATTGGTATTCAAGAAAAGAAGAGGTTGAAATCGGAGAAGAGAACTGCTAATAGTATAATTACGGCGGTATATAAACCATAAATACGAATTAAAAGCATCGGGCGTGAAAGAAGTGAAAGGAAAGAGGAAGACATCGCCCCGTAATAGTTGCCAATACGAACTCATAGCTGAAATCTTAAAGAAGATTTAGAGATCGGCAGCTTATTGTTTAAGCTAGCGACAAACAAGAAATACTTAAAGTATTGCGCTAAATATTGCATCTTGACGAATAATTTACTACATAGATAAAATATATTCAAAATTATTTATTTCCTGTCTGGAAAATGCATCTAATGCTATCCTTCATTATGTTTCCATCGCACGTAATCGACGGAGATATTATGGCTGAATAAATCAGAAGAATGGGATCACAATCCGGTGGGAGCCCTTGCCAGCCGTCATCACCCACACCCGAGGCCAGTCACCAGTAACCAACGATGACGTGAACCGCAACTCGAGTCGGGAGCCAAGGGAGATCCAGAATGAAGACCATCCCAGTCGAATAGCGAAAGCAAGATAAGTCAAGTTCCACATATTTAAATTTTCGTAGTTAAACTACTTATATTTTGGATGAACGATAGTAAATGACTACTTATATATATGATTGTAGTATGGTTAATGTTTAATTCTTCAAGATAAAAGTTCCATGAGTAGGGTCATTAAAAAGGAATCCATATAACTTATTCAGGATATGGAGTTAGGTAATCTTTGACGTTTCAAATCTATAATCAATGAGTAGGAATGCTTGTTTATTTTATGTGAAGCTTTGAAAACCGACGTTATCAATGTGATTCTGAAGATTTATGCCTTTCATTGGGTAATTCAATTCCAGTGCAATGCAGAATGGTATAAGACCGTCTTCTAGATTAATAGAACTTAATTTGACTATAACTTGACACTAACAGTAAGTAAGTAGAACCTGGAATATTAACACATGCGTTCTTTTGCTGGGGATATGTGATTGCTTGTGTTACGGAATACCGTAAACCCATGATGAGATTATGTGAATGGAACATACGT
Organism: Anabrus simplex; assembly: GCF_040414725.1. NCBI lineage: Eukaryota > Metazoa > Arthropoda > Insecta > Orthoptera > Tettigoniidae > Anabrus > Anabrus simplex. The sequence goes on along the minus strand of NC_090265.1, from coordinate 958,147,192 downwards.
ATACTGCACCATATGTGAAGCAACGAATGATTTTGTTAGGTGGAATCGTTGTTATAATCGATGATCTTAAGAGATTATAGGCTAAAGTAATGGATATACGGAAGTGTATAAGTAACGAGGAATTGTTATTGATAGAATGCGTATTTGGTGAAATACGACTAGATTTGAGCAGTTGGTAATATTTAAGCAACATAACGCTAATGTTAGGTTATAGTTGATGTTTTCGTCATGTGAATTATGTAGCAGTATACGAAGTCGGGTTATATGGCACATGCATACGATTGTAAGAGGTTAATGAACTTACAGGCTACTTGTGATGTTCGGTCATCAAAAATTATATCCTAAAACAAGGCATTTGCGATTGAAAATTAATTTTTTTCTTTCGAAGAATCTCACATAATAAGCTAAGCCCAAGTTGATTTCCTGTCAAACGCATGTTTGGAGGGAGGAAACATTTTCATGACTTAATTGGCTACTGCTTGTAAACAGGTAAATTTCCGATACCAGTTTCTGTCTTAATTTCGCGGAAAGATGTTTATTTACGAATGGAAGTATTGCATTCCTAGATGTTTGATTAGCTTGTTTGCACATGTATGTTATGATAGGCTACTTCTATTTATTTTCAGATGGTTTTATGACCAAATTAGTTTACCTAGTATAAAGAATATTTTATTTTCGGTTTTATTTGAGTCTGTATATAGCTGTATGGTAATTTTTTGAACCATATTTATGGAACTTACTTATATTGTTATCGTTATTACACAATGAAGACTTGAGAAAACAAAGAAAGCAAAGATCATACATATGAATTTTGTAGGCATATTCAATGAAATTCAGATGATATTTGAATGATGTTTAATTGATATTTGAGTGATACTTAGTTAATGTTCTTGATATTTCAAGGTATTTCAGTCACTTCAGTGACTTTTCAATGATTTTAAAGGAATATTAAAACATTATTTCACCGATATTCCAAGGTATTTCAGTGACTTCATTGACTTTTCAAAGATTTGTAAGGAATATTTAAACATTATTTCACCGATATTCCAAGGTATTTCAGTCATTTCAGTGACTTTTCAATGATTTTAAAGGAATATTTAAACATTATTTCACCGATATTCCAAGGTATTTCAGTCATTTCAGTGACTTTTCAATGATTTTAAGGAATATTTAAACATTATTTCACCGATGTTCCAAGGTATTTCAGTCATTTCAGTGACTTTTCAATGATTTTTAAGGAATATTTAAACATTATTTCACCGATATTCCAAGGTATTTCAGTCATTTCAGTGACTTTTCAATGATTTTAAGGAATATTTAAACATTATTTCACCGATATTCCAAGGTATTTCAGTCACTTCAGTGACTTTTCAATGATTTTTAAGAAATATTTAAACATTATTTCACCGATATTCCAAGGTATTTCAATCACTTCAGTGACTTTTCAATGATTTTTAAGGAATATTTAAACATTATTTCACCGATATTCCAAGGTATTTCAGTCACTTCAGTGACTTTTCAATGATTTTAAAGGAATATTTAAACATTATTTCACCGATATTCCAAGGTATTTCAGTCACTTCAGTGACTTTTCAATGATTTTTAAGGAATATTTAAACATTATTTCACCGATATTCCAAGGTATTTCAGTCACTTCAGTGACTTTTCAAAGATTTTTAAGGAATATTTAAACATTATTTCACCGATATTCCAAGGTATTTCAGTCACTTCAGTGTCTTTTCAATGATTTTAAAGGAATATTTAAACATTATTTCACCGATATTCCAAGGTATTTCAGTCACGTCAGTGACTTTTCAATGATTTTTAAGGAATATTTAAACATTATTTCACCGATGTTCCAAGGTATTTCAGTCACTTCAGTGACTTTTCAATAATTTTTAAGGAATATTTAAACATTATTTCACCGATGTTCCAAGGTATTTCAGCCATTTCAACGACATCTCGACAATGTTTAGGGGATATTTTACAAGATTACAATAATATTTCAATGAATTAATAGTATTTCAAAAATATTGAAACGAGATTTTAATGTAATTTCGTAGATTTTTAAAAAATAATATGATGAGAAAATATTGAATTGTATTTCAATTAGGAATTGGAATTCCTAAGAGTGTAACTGAATATGTAATTGTAATCACACTTCATTCCAAGTACAATGAACTTTCAATAAAATAGGAGATAAGGATTTTAACCGGAATTCTTGTTATTTATTCATTTCATTATCGGAAGAGATATTGGATGGAGTACTTATAAATAATCAATAGATAAATTCTAAGATCTATTTTATTGTTGGCTACAATTAATCGGAACTGGTTTTGCGGACGGACTTGGGGAAAAGGCTGTGCATTTCTCAGTTGAGTCCACGTTAAAAAAGGTTAATTGAAATGAGTATCCCTGAAAGGTATTGTGCAGCGAACGAATATATGGTTTGATAACAAAATACGATTATCATGTGTTATTCACCGAAATAAGCCAATATCGGTGTAGACAAATGAATGCACATGTTGGATGGGATGAAATATACAAACGATTTTTTTCTTGCAGATACAGATAATTGTAATATTATTTGGTCGCAGACCTAAGTTGATGTAATTATTTTCATTCTTACCTGCGTATCGTCCTGGATTTTTAGGAGATGATTATATTTATTTGTCCATCCAACATATTCTATTAGATTATTAGCCGGAGTATATGAGGCAGTGAGGGATAAGGCACAATACGAATGATGTACCCCGTACGGTGCACATATGTAAATTTTTTTGCTAGGGGTTTACGTCGCACCGACACAGATAGGTCTTATGGCGACGATGGGATAGGCAAGGCCTAGGATTTGGAAGGAAGCGGCCGTGGCCTTAATTAAGGTACAGCCCCAGCATTTGCCTGGTGTGAAAATGGGAAACCACGGAAAACCATCTTCAGGGCTGCCGATAGTGGGATTCGAACCTACTATCTCCCGGATGCAAGCTCACAGCCGCGCGCCTCTACGCGCACGGCCAGCTCGCCCGGTATGTAAATTTTAATACTTCTTTAGCACTCGTCTCTTCCTCTATCTGGACATTATCCTTGTAACCAACAATATTTACATACTGCTGACTGAATACTTCTGCCTTTTGAAGATCCTCACATACACACTCACCTTGTTCATTAATTATTCCTGGATTCTACATCGAAGAATTGAAGAAAACAAAATATCCTGATCACTATTTTATCGAACGTGTTATTCATCGTTGTGGAATTAAACTGTATGTCAAGTGGCTTGGTTTTAATAACACCTTCAATTCATGGATTAACAAAGAGCATGTACTTTAAAACTTGAATTTTGTATTCTGGAACCTCTACCTCTTATTTCTTCTACTGCATAAGGTAAGTTTAAACTTGCAAGTCAACATTATTAAGACTGGTTAATTTAGGACATGGTTTATTGTAGGATTAATATTAAAAAAATCAAACAACCCCTGCATTATGTTTCACAAATCGTATTTATATTACAGTATATACATTTTTCTCTCTTCAAGTAAATCTATTCTCTCCTTTCTTACATATATTATTTCTTCTGTCTTCGCTGTTTAATGCCACAACCCAGTAACAGTTTTCCTTTCATTGCACTGGCAACGACAAATGCTGCTATCTTCTCAGCAACTATAGCATTAGGTGACGTCACACTCTGCATAGCTTTACGAAGCAGATTTTCATCAGCTGCATGTCTTATTTCAGGTTTGTTTTGACGGTAGCAATGTCATGCTCTTTGCAGACAGCATCCAACATATTAATACCAGGATCACCAGGTGCCAAGCAGACGTCAAGCCGAGTTCCAGAGCCACAGTAATGGTAACTAGGAAGACGAAGCTCAAAAGGAAGAAGATCAATCACCTTATTGATAAGTCCATGCCCAGCATGCTTCTTCACCTTTTCCCAGCACGTTTCTTCACCTTTTTCTGCGACAGCTTGCTTGCTCTTTTCGCAGCCATGATAAATGTTTATAAGTGAAGACAACTCGCTACTTTTAGGTCCGTGATACAGTTTAATGAGTTGACGTGTACGGCACTATCTCACTGAAGTTCTCTTAGGTAAACTCACTTGTTCATGGTGTAAACTACACGTTTGAAGCTCTGACAAAACAGGATCTTGGGTCGACTCACGAGGCACCTTATCCCAGATCGACGTGATCACTGCATGTTAAAACAGTGTAACCTTAGTGTGACACATGTTCAATCCCACTATTATAAAACTACACATAAAATTGGTTACGACATTTGAAAAGTGGTACAAGGCCGGAAACCGATTCAACTCTGGCACAGGTGTTCAACTACGCAGAGATGCGTTTTAGGAGGAGGAGGGGGGAAAGGAGGAGGAGGAGTGTTGATGGTTATTTAACCGTCGGATGGAGACGTAAAAGCCTTGAGCAGACCTACAGATGCTATTCGACCGGAGAAGGTTATGTGCTACAACCGGGGTTTACCCTCTTTCTTCCTACTATCATGTATCTTGTCATTTATTTCATAGTATTGTCTTCCCTGATGATGCTGACGCCAGGAAGGGCATTCGGTTATAAAAACCGATCTTGACAAGTCTCAACACTTGTCCCGTTTCTCTACGGTGTAGTGTATTAGGTGAGGTGAACCTGCAAATTTTGCGACGGAAGGCCAGTGTCTCAACCGTCTAGCCATTCAGCCGGCAGAGTAAGGTAGGTGGTGGTATACACTTTCCAATTACTAGATTGTATGCCCAAAAATCCTTGATTAAATTCCAATCATCTCCGCGGGGCTCATATGGAGTGAGGGTATATTACGCTCTTGATTATTATTTGTCTGTCAGTTGGAGACGTAAAGCTTTGAGCAGACTTCTCGATGTTATTCGACAGGAGAAGGCTATGTGCCACTACCGGGTTTTACCCTCCTCCTTCCTACTACCATATATCATGTCATTTATTTTAATATAATTATCTTCTCTGATGGGGTTGACGTCAGGAAGGGCATCCGATTATAAAAATCGATCTTGACATATTCATCTCACCACAAACTCGTCACGCAGAGAAACGGGACAAGGAAAGGACACGCGTTGGGTTATAACGTCATGCATTTCAAATCACCCACGCTGTGACGTCAAGGCTCTGTCAGGGAAAGGCCTGCACGTTCGGTTATGTAAAGATAACCATGCATTTTAAATCGCCCGCGCTTATTACGTCACAGCTCCGTCACTCCTCCAAGGGTAGACGGCAAAGAGCCTGTGTGTGTGAGGTTAGGTTAACATGCGTGTTAACGTCACCTACAAGTCACCTCACCAGTTCGGCTCCTCCAAGAGGAGCCCGTAAATAGTTTGTTTGAGGTTAGGTTGGCGTTCCTCGTAGCGAGGTTAGGTTAACACGTCATCATAGCACCATAACCTCAACTACCAGTCACCTAACCGATTGGACTCCTCCATAGGAAGCCGATAAATAGCCTGTGTGAGGTTAAGTTAGTGTTCGTACGCAAGGTTAGGTTAACACGTCTTAATGACATCTTAACCTCACCTGCACGTAAGGCTCCTTCATGGTTACCCGATCGATTCGGCTCCTCCAAAGGGTTTCGTGACCTTTCCGACTCGGTTCTTTCAAGGGGGCCGTCCGATTCGGCTCCTCCAAAGAGGCCCGTGAGGTTAACATTGCCCTCGTACAAAAGGGTATAACGTCATAACCTCACCTAGCGATCAAAATCATTCCAGTTTGGCCAGTGAGGTTAGCATTGCCCTCGTGTGTATGCGTATGACGTCATAACCTCTTCTAGGGGTCAAAATCACCCCAGATCTTTCCCTGACCAATTAGGCCCCTGCAATGGTGTCTGTGAGATTAGGCTTGCTCTCGTATGCGATTTTATGACGTTATTCCGCGTTCAATGGACTAGAACCTACATAGCCTTACTACTCAACTAGAGGTCAATGACCTCGTTCTCGTATCTACATAGCCTTACTACTCTACTTGGGATCTATGACCTCGTGGGAAAATGCTGACTCAGCACTCATTGTTTTAGAACATACTTTGCTCGTCTACTATCATTTTCTGTTCTTACTCCTGATGTTAACGAGCTATGTTTTAAATATTGATTTGTAAACTTATTTATTTTCATTTACTTTGTGTTTCTGTATTATTGCAATGCTCGTTTTCCTGACCCTTTCTCTATTACTTGGACTTATTTCTCACTTTATACTAAGAGTCCCCACTTAGTCTACAGGGAGAAAGAAAAGCTCGCCATCGATTCTTTTCTCTTATACACTTAAGCTCTTTAGTTCTAAGTCCAGGTGAGCTCAAGGTTCGAATCCTAGTCGGGTGGGGATTTCCCGTAGCTCAAACGTTAGGTATATCGAATCAAACAATTGCACTTCGGCTGTGTTGTTTCAATTAAATGTACAAACTTTAATGCTCAGTTATGCTTGTTAGCTACCCAAGTAGAGGAGCTACGGGTTTGAATCCTAGTCGAATGGGTTCGGTCCAAGAAAAAACTGTAGTGAATTTCCTAGTTGCTGTTGAGCTTCGGACTAAGAGAGTTCCAACTTCGAAATCCGTTCTTCTTTTGTTCAAAGGAGTCCAAGACTCGATCTCTGTGTAGGTTAGATATTTTGACTAATGTTACTTTTTTTCAGGGCGCCCCCAGACCTGTTTTTGGTAAACTATTCATAATGATATTGGATTTACGTCCTACTAAATACGTTTTAGAGTCGCCGAAGTGCCAGAATTTTAGTCTCGCAGTAGTTCTATTTTAGTTCAAGGGAGTTCCACACTCGATCTCCGTTTTAGAGTCTCAAAGACTGTCCCCAATATTACGCTTCCTATGGAAAAAGCATATGCATTACACCTTACACTATCTCCCTAGACCTATGTGTAGCCGCCATCTTTTTTCTAGGCCAGTTTCCACCAATCTCAGCAGCAAAGCCCCTGGACCATGTCTCATCTCGTCTAGTTAGGTTAGGCCTGGGATCGAATCTCAGACTTGAGTCTGTAACGCCCTTGTAAGGATAAGCCTGGCGTAAAATGCGTGCCTATTAGGTTAAGCTAGCACTCTTGACCATAACCACGTCGGCAGATGGGTTCAGCTTGCACTGCTTTCGCATCGAACTTGGATCTGTAATGTTAACGCCCTTAAGCCTAGGGTCGAACACGGGTTCTGTGAGGTTAAACCTGAACATGTAGCCAGAGTAACATCATGTGAGGTTAAGCGTGAACTCTTAACCAACCGCACTACTAAGGTCACGTGAGATTAAGCATGTCCTCTAAGTCATCACAGTCAATGAGGAGGTTGAGGCGTCGTCCAGAGGGTCGGAGGTGGAGGTGGCCGCCGACCTGTCAAATTACACTAATAATACCCTATTGTGACACTACCTGGAATATTTTCTGTGGTCGAGGTGCGCTGTCCATTACGCCAAATCGTCGATGCAACAGTCCTAGCATGTCTCAGTGTGTAGCTACTGACCGGAACCAGCCGTTTGAACAAGATGCATTGCTAACAATTCTCATTCAACCTCTTGTGGGGCTCTTCGGTGTGACTACCCAGTATTACAGACATCCACAAAAGGGCATCACTAAGGGGATGGGAATCGCGTTGGTTTGGTCATTAGAACAACAATCACAACCATCGATCACTATGGCCTCGCATGAAACACCCATAATTGCACAAGCGTTAAGCAACAGCGCTGTTTTGACGTGCCCGTAAAGTTTAATACAACACTGGAAACGGTTGAATCCCGAAATTTCCCGTTTTTGCCATTCAGCTCCGAGGCATAACGTCCACGACGGCTCCCGTCCATTACCAACACAAGTTCTTCGCATGTTTTGCATAGCTAGAACTGCCTAGTGGGAGACGGTAGGCATAGGTTACACATACGACTCAATACGTTGGTTTCAGCCAACTTTACTTCAACGTTGATAGTAAGCAACAGCTATACAGCCGCGGCTAGCATGCATCAGAATTGTGCTGCTGTCATTCCTGTAGCGGATTGATCGAGAAATAGCCATCAATTGACCCTTTGTACATCAAACGATCTTAGACGATAATATGGTATTGTAATGTCGGCTGCCAACTATCGTTGTTAGGTACTTCAATTAAAAACGTTATGCATTTTGAACCATTTAAAATTAAATATTTCATTGTTTTATTTGATACAGAAATGTAGGAAAGAAATTTAGCAAACTGTAAATCACGTTACAGAATGAGTTACTACAATTTGTGTTTGTTATTATAAATCTGTAGTTATTTATACACACCGAGCAAAGTAAACTTCCAACTGGTCTTGCTAGCATTGCAATTATACATTGGGAAGCGGAGGGGCCGTTCCCCACTGCCGGCTGTCCTGAGAATGGTTTTCCGTGGTTTACCATTCTCCTGCACTAAAGCGAATTACGGAACCGTTCCTATTTTAGGTCATGGTTGCACCCAAATTACCTTCTCCGCAAATCACATCACCGCCTGATAGCCGGTGTTACCATCTAGGAGACCCGCCATACCCTGTCCGGATATGAAATGAAAACTTTAACCCCATCCCCCCTCCCCTTCTGTACGTACCAAAGATTTATTTCAATTTAGAAGTTAGTTTTATTACTTCAGTCGCCTAGCCTTGACTACATGGGAGCCGTCTGGAAAGTGGGAATTGGGGGAAACGGGAGCCGTATGGGACATTAAAATTAATAATCGGGAACCAGCTAGGTAACAGTGCTGGAAACGACAGGTTACTCCTTCTATTGATAACCCTTCGAATTTCTGCGGACGGCACTAATTCCAGATTCTACCGAGCTCGGTAGCTGGAGTTACTTAAGTGCGGCCAGTAGCCAGTATTCGGGAGATAGTAGGTTCGAACCCCACTGTCGGCAGCCCTGAAAATGGGTTTCCGTGGTTTTCCATTTTCACACCAGGCAAATGCTGGGGCTGTGCCTTAATTAAGGCCACGGCCGCTTCCTTCCCACTCCTAGCGCTTTCCTGTTCCGTCGTCGCTATAAGACCTATCTATGTCGGTGCGACGTAAAGCAACTAGCAAAAAAGAAAAAAAAATCCAGATTCTTCCAAAGAACTCCAGAGTTCATAATTTCATTTGCTGCTTTCTAGTTGTTCCATGTTCATATATGATCTTTCTCATTCACTTACTTCAAGACGTCCGTTTCTCATTTTCCGTTAGCGTATATAGGGCTTGATCTTATGGTAATGGGATGAGCTTGCAGGACGTTTGGAAAGTAATAATAAAAAGTAGCAAAAACCGAGCAATTGGCCGTACGATAAGGGTCGCACAGCTGTGAGCTTACATTCGGGAGATAGTGGGTTAACCCCACTGTCGGCAGTCCTGAATATGGTTTTCCGTGGTTTTCCATTTTCACACCAGGCAAATGCTGAAGGCTGTACCTTTATTAAGGCCACGGTTATATGTTATTTTCGTTCCTTTATGCGATATACGTATTTATCGTACGACGGATAATAACCATAGAGTTAGTAAATAATACACTAGAGGCAGCACGGATGACAGATAATAGCCATAGAGTTAGTAAATAATACAGTAGAGGTAGCACGGATGACAGATAATAACCGTAGAGTTAGTAAATAATACACTAGATGTAGCACGGATGACAGATAATAACCGTAGAGTTAGTAAATAATACACTAGAGGTAGCACGGATGACGGATAATAACCATAGAGTTAGTAAATAATACAGTAGAGGTAGCACGGATGACGGGTAATATCCGTAGAGTTAGTAAATAATACACTAGATGTAGCACGGATGACGGATAATAACCGTAGAGTTAGTAAATGATACACTAGAGGTAGCACTGGCGCTGCAGTCGCGTGCGAAGTTGAACGAGCGCGCTGTTTGGCTAAAGCTGGATTGTTTGGCACTGTCATTACTGGAGTTTCTCCATAAATCGAAGTCTTATACTTCTCTTAAGGCAAATGTCAGTCTCCTGGGCAGCTTATGGCTGCACGGGGAGGTTCATAAAGGGCAAAGGCGTTTCCTTTCAGAGGTTCATTTATTTGAAATTCGTGCGAATAAAATAATAATTTGAGTGACACTTATAGCCATGTGGACTGGCTTACTTGCGCTGACTTCACGATTTCTCTCCGTGTCGGCATGAATGAGATTCTTTGGACTTTACCACAAAGACTGAAATTAACGTCTTATGAAATATAAGGGACGACATTTTTCTTTCGCTGAATGGCCATATCTTTGAAGCGAATATTCAAAAACTCCAGTGAAAGAGTAAACGAATATAGGCATATGTAGGCTATACATCGTGTTGGCAGATCATACATGCATGATCCCAATGTTAGAAGCAGGTTAACAAAGACAATTTTGTTTCGGAGCCAATAGGCTGATACACAGTTACTCTTCATTATAATCAGACAGTAATGTTGATTTCTCAATATATTTCTTACAGCGCTGATTATATTGACGTGCATAATTGGCTCCTCATGGCCATGATTACTCAGCATTTAGAGGTTAACCTGATATATTTATTTTCCTTTCTTTTAATGCCTCTGATGTGCATGATACCGAACGAGTGTTTGCGGGTTTCGCGTCGCGTAGCTGCGAAGTTGCATTCGGGAGATAGTGGGTTCTAACTCCACTGTCGGTAGCCCTGAGAATGCTTTTCCAGTGGTTTCCCATTTTTTACACTAGGCAAATGCTCGGGCTGTACCTTAATTAAGCCACGACCGCTTCCTTCCCACCCCTAGCCCTTTCCTATTATATCGTCTCCATAAGACCTATCTGTGTCGGTGCGACGTAAAGCAAATTGTAAACAAAAAAATAATATTGTAAAGATTCTTTCAGTTCTCTTGAATCATATCATTTACCACTGTCACTTTCCATTAAAGAAAGATATTTTACAACTTAAAATTTTAAAGCAAGTATTTCACAAGAACCTAAATAAAAAACTCCACAATAGACTGCAGCCACAACCGAGAGTCATATTTCCATTCGTAATCAGTTTAGGAAACAGTAATAATAATAATAATAATAATAATAATAATAATAATAATAATAATAATAATAATAATAATATTGTTATTGGCTTTACGTCCCACTAATTACTTTTACGGTTTCTGGAGACGCCGAGGTGCCGGAATTTTATCCCACGGAAGCTCCTTTACGTACCGGCAAATTTTCGACACGAGGCTGACATGTCTGAGCACCACATATCACTGGACTGAGCTAGAATCGAACCTGCCAAGTAGGGTTCAGAAAGCGGCGGTGACAATAATTTGTCTACTTTGCACGGCAACGCTTTTAGGACTAAAAACTCGCTTATTCGCTCCGTGCGAGAGAGAATGTTTTCGGTCGTTGAGCAGAATTATTCTGAAGTCCTGTCCATTGATTACATTTACACAAAATATAGCGAAATATACGTATCCCCATTCTAAAGGTATGTTGTTAGAAAACTTAACATGAACAGTAAATTGATTTTGTTTACTTAACTGTAACTGAACACCGTCCTCTCTTATCAAGCATTTGTCCTCTATTTCTTCTTTTTGGGCTCTCTTTCTCCTGGAGAGAAACGTCGTAAGTATGCTGTAGTCTCTGAGAATGTTTACATGTAAGAATTTAAAACCATATCAATATCCACACAGTTTTAAAAGTCCCCTATTTACATTGATGAGTACAGCGGAGCGAGCTTTTTGCCAAACAGCTGAGATTTCAACATGCTCCGGTGGCTACCATGATACTCTCACAGACGGTGGCGCCGCTGCTACCTCTATGGTAATAACGGAGATGCTTACGAAAAATAGGATTTTTAGTCCAAGTCCCGTGGGACACTTCGTGCATGTCACTTCAAGGTGGATAACAGGAGAAAACTAAAGAGCCATTTTGCATTTGTCGATAGGGCAGATATTAAGGGAGGTATCAATAACGCCAGAGAGTCACGATAGTTGTCAGTGGTGCAATATACAACATGAGCAGGGAGAGTTTCGTACAACTTCAGACCAGGAATTGTACCGTACAATAAATTCGACAATCGTCCTCATTATCAACTTTGTTCAGCTTTATCATACTTCACCTTACTGTCATGTGCTTTAGTAGAAAAATATCAGTTTAACATGTCGTATTAAGCGTATGGATAGAGCCATGTCACTTCGCACAAATTCATGAAGGAGACATGTAATACATTACAAATTCCTGTGCAAAGAACGGGTACAAATGCTAGTCAAATATATAAAAATGAATCTTCTTGTTTATCTACCCCTTTCCCCACACCTGTGGGGTCGCGGGTGCTTTTGTCGCACATGTGGATTTGGTTCTGGTTTACGGCCGGATGCCCTTCCTGTCGCCAACCCTATATGGAGGCATGTAATCACTGTTGCGTGTTTCTGTGGTGGTTGGTAGTATAGTGTCTTGTGTGAATATGAAGAGGAAAGTGTTGGAACAAACACAAACACCCAGTCCCAGGACCAGAAGAATTAATCAGACGCGATTAAAATCCCCGACCCGGCCGGGAATCGAACCCGGGACCCTCTGAACCGAAGGTCTCAACGCTGACCATTCAGCCAATGAGTCGGACATATAAAATGAATACAGTATTTGAAATCGACTTTCAACTTATTAGGTCGTGTTATACGTATATAGTACGTATTGGATGTTAAGTACAGAACAAAAATGGCCAAAACCTCACGATTTCACGTCGGTTCCCACTGATGTCCAGTTAGCTATTTTTTGTTCTGTACTTAACATCTCTTCAACACGTACTAAATGTACATATAACAGGACCTAATAGGTTGAAATTCGATTTCGATTACAATGCGGTCGTGAAAATAATATTCAATAAGTATTTGTTTGTTCGTCTCGAATGAACTCAAAAACTACTGGGCCGATTACGCTGAAAATTTCACAATATGTTCTTATTACTCCTGATAGTGTTAGGAAGTAGTCTGAAGGAAATCTGATGGGTAGTTTTTTTACACTGAGTCATTTTATGTAATTAATTAATTTAATTACAAAGCCGCCCTAAGATTTGGATCGACCTGATGGACAGAAGGTTGCTAGGCGACAACGAGTTAACTCTGTATCATGACAGACTGGTATATAAGAGGATGGGAACACATCCCCATGTTTTATTATGTACCTTTATTGCCAGGAGGTGCATGACCGTGGTTGTAAGTAGGAGAATGGGAACACGCCACCATGTTTTATAAAGAACCTATCCACATCTTCTCCGAAACCACTGAAGCAAATTTAACCAAACTTGGTACTTATGACTTACTATCTGGAGACAAACACTGTGGGGGGGAAGCCACCTATAACACCCCCCAGTGGTGGGAGTGGGAACGGGGTGGCATATAACAAAAACCGAAAATATTGTCGAATCCATAGTTTTCTGGGTCGCTGACATGAACAGTGAAACTCTAGTTCGATGCAGTTTAAGTCAAAATTCAGCCGCCATCGGCGTAGGGGGTGAGAAGTAGGTGTCCGATAATGACCGAGATTATGGATGTATATGTTGTAGCATAGCTCTCAACCAAACTTGGTACACACATGACTTACTATCTGGAAAAAATACTGTGAGGATAAGACACCACTAGCACCGATACTAATCTCGAGTCCATGGCTTTCGGTGTCGCTAAGATGAATTGTGACACTGTGGATGCCGTTTATAATCCACGTCTGCCTCCATCGGCATGGGAGATGAGAAGGGATGAAAAAGAATATGTCCAAAATGAGCGATATTTGTGTTGAGCCCACAGTTTTCGGGGTCCCTAGCCTGACTGGTGACAATCCCATTGGCAGTTGAAGTCGTGCACATCATATCTACTGCGCGAGGCCTAAATACGTACAATTATATGTTTGAAAGGATCAGCTAGTTCCCTGACAATCTGGAAATACTTTAACACGAAACTATAACCTCAAACTAAAACTTAAAATTAAACACATAACAATAACTCTGAATTTACAAGAGTTCGTAAACAATCAGTCAACGTCACAATAAATACATATTCTTCTTCTTCTTCTTCTTCTTCTTCTTCTTCTTCTTCTTCTTAATCTGCTTACCCTCCAGGGTTGGTTCTTCCCTCGGACTCAGGGAGGGATCCCACCTCTACCGCCTCAAGTGCAGTGTCCTGGAGCGTGAGACATTGGGTCGGAGATACAACTGGAGAGGATGACCAGTGCCTCGCCCAGGCGGCCTCACCTGTTATGCTGAACAGGGGCCTTGGTGGGGATGGGAAGATTGGAAGAGATAGGCAAGGAAGAGGGAAGGAAGCGGCCGTGGCCTTAAGTTAGGTACCATCCCGGCATTTACCTGGAGGAGAAGTGGGAAACCACGGAAAACTACTTCCAGGATGACTGAAGTGGGAATCGAACCCATCTCTACTCAGTTGACCTCCCGAGGCTGAGTAGACCCCGTTCCAGCCCTCGTACCACTTTTCAATTTTCGTGGCAGAGCCGGGAATCGTACCCGGGCCTCTGGGGGCAGCAGCTAATCACACTAACCACAACACCGCAGAGGCGGACAAATCCTCCAATTAAACATTCAAACTAAGTGTCCAAACAGAGTAGGCTACTACAGCTAGTATATGTATGCTGAATGAAATGTTGATGCGGGATGAGGGTTCAGACGATAGAAGCGCTCGCTTGTCCAATCCGGCTCAGTCCGATGGTATTCGGAGCTGTTCACTTACGCCAGCCTCGTGTCGGTAGATTTAATGGGACGTAAAAGAAGAACTGAGGGTCAAAATTCGGGCACCACGATTATCTCTCTCTCTCTCTCTCTCTCTCTCTCTCTCTCTCTCTCTCGGACACATCGAGCGAGTTGTCCATGCGGTTAGAGTTGCGCAGCTGTGAGCTTGCATTCGGGAGATAGCGGGTTCGAATCCCACCATCGGCAGACCTGAAGATTGTTTTCTGTGGTTTCCCATTTTAACATCAGGAAAATACTGGGAACGTACCGTAATTAAGGTCACGGCCGCATCCTTCCCACTGCTAGCCGTTTCCCATCCCTCCGTCGCCGAAAACCTTCCATGTGTTAGGGTGACGTTTAAACGTGTAGTTGCTTTACGTCGCCGGCCCCGTGGTGTAGGGGTAGCGTGCTTGACTCTTACCCGGAGGCCCCGGGTTCGATTCCAGGCCACCTGGTCCACTCAACCTACGTGATTAGAATTGAGGAGCTGTCTGGCGGTGAAATAGCGGGCCCGGTCTAGGAAGCCAAGAATAACGGCCGAGAGGATTCGTCGTGCTGACCACACGACACCTCGTAATCTGCAGGCCTTCGGGCTGTGCAGCGGTCGCTTGGTAGGCCAAGGCTCTTCAAGGGCTGTAGTGTCATAGGGTTTGGTTTTAGTTGCTTTACGTCGCACCGACACAGATAGGTCTTATGACGACGATGGGAGAGGAAAGGCCTAGAAATGGGAAGCAAGCGGCCGTGGCCTTAATTAAGGTACAGCAACAGCATTTGCCTGATCTGAAAATAGTAAACCACGGAAAACCGTCTTCAGAGCTGCCGACAGTGGGGTTAGATCCCAGTATCTCCCGGATGCGAGCTCACAGCTGCGCATTCCCAACCGCACGGCCAACTCTCCCGGTGTGTAGCACGATGATCTCGCTCCATTTCCTCAGAAGGAAACTGCAGTACTTCTAATAATGTCGAAAAGTTTGAATATGTTCCATCTGCCAGACTGAGTAGCTCAGGCGGTAGAGCGCTTGCCTTCGAGTTCAAGCTGGCCGGTTCGACCCCGGGTCAATCTGGTCGATCATCGTGGTGCCGAAATTTTGACCCTCAGTTCTTCTTTTACGCCCCAGAAAATCTTCATGGCGGCGTATTTGCTTGGAAGACTGATTTTTTCTTAGCAATTACCTAGGGCAATAGAAAATAACAAGTTCTTTAGACACTTCTTGATCAAGAAGCAAGATCACTGTTAGAAAATTAAACATCTCTCTGCTATTGAAATTTACTCCCTTCCAATACAAATTCTTTCTTTCTTTCTTTCTTTCTTTCTTTTCTTTCTTTTCTTTTTCTTTCTTTCTATCCTAATCCGTTTACCCTGCAGAGTTGGGTTTTCCCTCGGACTAAGCGAGGGATCCCACCTCTACCACCTCAAAGGCAGTATCCTGGACTTTGGGGTCTAAGAATACAACTTGGGAGGAGGACAGGTACGTCGTCCAGGCTGCCTCACCTGCTATGCTGAACAGAGGCCTGGAGGGAGGATGGGAGTATCGGGAGGGATAGACAACGAAGAGGGAAGGAAGGGTCATGGCCTGAAGGCAGGTACCACCCCGGCATTTTCTTGGAGGAGAAGTGGGGAAAGCACGGAAAACCACTTCGAGGATGGACGAGGAGGGAATCTAAACCTCCTCTACTCAGTGACCTCCCGATGCTGAGTTGATCCCGTTTCAGTCCTCGTACTACTTTTCGAATTTCATAGCAGAGTCGGGAATCGATCGCGGACCTCGGGGCGTGGCAGTTAATCACACTAAACACTACACCACAGAGACGGACTCAATTACAAATTCCGGGCAAAACTTCCTACATACAGCACACACTGAAGGCGGAGTGAGAGCCTGCCAGTAACTGACCTATAAAATCGCTATAAATAAGCAAAGTAACTCACCCATCTCGAGCAACGTGTCGTAGTAGGCGAGTAGACTAGCGCGTTGCATCACTCGGTACAGCTGCAGTTCGGCCTCGTTCGAGGGCGCTGACGTGACCACCACTGCAACACACAAATACATTTAAAAGTGACATCTTCATTTTGCACCAGCGAAGAACTCTGGAAATGAAACAGGCCAATTCATATGCCAAATATCTTCAACTCAAAATATTTGTAAATTTTAAACATTACGCATGGCACACATGAAATTGAATAGATTCGAGGAGCGTCGATCACCGTGCCAGTCATTCTGGAATTTGCTACTAAGCTGTATACAGATACTGTTGCGATGCCTTCCTCACTGGTCTTCATGGGCTATCAATAACATGGTGGCTCCAGAGAAATCGCTTCTTTCCAATACATTGTAAGACTAGGAAGAGCAGTGATTCTTTATCACATTAACGTACATGCAGGTATGGTGTCCAGTTAATAATAATTACGTATTCGGAGACCCGAGGTGCTGGAATGTTGACCCGCAAGTCTATTTTACGTACCCATAAGTCTAGCTAGAGGCTGGTGTATTTGAGCACCTTCAAATACCACCGGACTGCACCGTAATCGAACCCACTAACTTGAGCTCAGAAGGACAACATATCTAGCATCTGAACTACTTACCCCGGCAGCGATAAATTGAGGCATCCAGTGAGAGAGGGAGCTGCGCCACAAAATTTGAAGTAATACGTTAATATGAGCCCCAACTGCACTTTGTGGGAGTACTCTGGTTTCTGGATAGTTGACTTCAGGTATTCTCGGACATTCCTACGATTTTTTAGTAATTGTCAATCATACAAAATATACATACAATAAAAGCAGTACGCACTGATTTCACAACACTCCAAAACGATTTGAACACGGGCACAGTCTAATACTAGAAAAAATGCAATAATCTAAATTTTTAGTTTTGGTCACTCTAGCTCTACTACTGACGGGATATTGAACTACTTACAACCATAGGATTAAAAGAAGTTAATTGACATGAAATTCCTTACCACATCCCCAAATTGTATATATCTGGTATCTTCCTTATCAATATGGGCTAATGACTACACGTTTCTTAACAACCACAGCCACCATTACCAGTTTACTCTTTACCTCGACACTAAGCAATATTTATCAGTGGTGGATTTGGCAAAAATATAAAGGGTGCTTCTAAATTAGACCGACAAAATTTCGGATCGGATATATAACCTTTTATCAAACACTTTTTGTTAAGGAACCTTGGGCTGTGACACTTTATTTCAGTGCAAGAGGAGTAATGTCACTAATGCTACCACCCGGTTTATTTAGGCCGACTCATTCGGTGCACTACCTGAGCTCAGTATCATCTGTCAGCATGTTTGTTTACTTCCGTCAACTCAGCATCATTCTTCCACGCATTTTGCTGACTTCTTCTCGGCACGTTTGTCTGGAAATGTACTCCAGCACTTAATAATAATAATAATAATAATAATAATAATAATAATAATAATAATAATAATAATAATAATAATAATAATAATAATAATAATAATAATAATAATAATGGTATTTGCTTTACGTTCCACTAACTACTTTTACGGTGTACAGAGACGCTGAGGTAGTGGAATTTAGTCCCGCAGGAGTTCTTTTACGTGCCAGTAAATCTACCGACACGAGTCTGACGTATTTGAGCACCTTCAAATACCACCGGACGGAGTCAAGATCGAATCTGCCAAGTTGGGATCAGAAGACCAGTGCCTCAACCGTCTGATACACTCAGCCCGGCTATGGAAAAGTATGGTGGTTTTGACAGCATAGGGAATATATTCGTGACCACAGTGAAAGTACTGTATTTGTTTTCAAACCACCTTAAATTGGAACATTAAACATAGAAATGATACGTGGGTTCACCGCTAAAAAATCACTAAAGAAACACTTTAAAATGTTTATGCAACCAAGTGACGTGTACAGGAAAATGAGTTCTCTCGCTTGGTGACAAGTTCGTCTCCGTGTTTCGTTACACAGATCTCTTCTCGTCTCGAAACAATAGCTGCCTGCCAGCAGTCCCGTTCGTCCCATCACTGTAAAGATATGCAGCACGGACGGCATCGGGAAGCGGGACAGGAAATGACGGTAAGGACAAACCGTGCTTCACAACAGGATGAGATAGGAAGCCCATAGCGCATGAAGTGGGACAGGATGGGAGGATTTCCAGAGCTCTAATTCAGAGCACGACTAGCGCGTCTCGATGTTATGAAGGTGGTACTCATAGGACATGTCGTGCTGCAATAACACTTTCTGGCTCAGTGAGGAAAGCAATGGAAAAGTACCTCACTCATCTCGCCCTGTACGCCTCATTATGGAGCTACCATAGTTATTTGAGGTTTTCCTAAAACCACGTAACCTTTGGCGTACTTTTTGAGGATCCAACCAGTTTTCAGGCTAAAGATTAGCAAGCAGATGGTAATGCTTTTTCTTCCTTTGTTTTCGTATTAGTTGTCTGTCTGATAAGAGCGATGAAACCTGTTGAAATATTTTTGAAAAATCCAATACCGTAGTTTTTATCAAAATCTGTTATTCATAGCTTCGAATATTCCATTCGTTCACTCGCTCATCAAAGATTTACCAGAGAGACTGGATAAAGATTCACCTTTTGGTACATTTCAATGTCAATACTATACTGTAATAATGATAATAATCATATGGCCTTTGGAATTCTTCCGTCCTTAAAAATTTTGCCTCCTTCTGTCGTATTTGTATCCGCAATGTTCGGTCTCGAAGGCCGCTAATCAACGGAGGGAGCTATAATCGGTACCGCGCGCTAATTGCACACCAAGCAACCTGCTCTGTCCGTGACTCCGCAGCTTCACATTCCGTAGTCGTCCACTTAACTCTGGTTTTTTTTTCAGATCTCATTTGGGATGCTAATTCTAAAAGCATATGGCATGTAGTTTTTTTCAGTAGTGATATCTTGTTCGTGAACCGTACACCGTGGCATTGATTGGTTCCTCCTTGCGAGTAAACGAGACGTGTTTGCTGCCCTAATCGTGACAGGTCTGGAGAGTTGCCAGTTCAATGAGATTGTCACTAGATATGGTGTTTTCGCAACATTGACTGGTGACAAAAAGTTTTGATTTTAAACGTGTCTGAAATAAGGCGATTTTACATAATTTTTGTAGTGACAAATCTTGTAACTTTGTTTCCACCAGGTTAATTCATTATGATAAATAATTTAAACTTGATTCTTCTTGGCATAATTTATTTTTTCACCTTTGATGTTTAATATTTAGGGTATAGTATTCCTTTCAGTGATCGCTCCTCTGGAGTCAGGCGAGG
This sequence comes from Anabrus simplex, assembly GCF_040414725.1. Classification (NCBI taxonomy): domain Eukaryota; kingdom Metazoa; phylum Arthropoda; class Insecta; order Orthoptera; family Tettigoniidae; genus Anabrus; species Anabrus simplex. Next base: position 958,127,290 of record NC_090265.1, on the reverse strand, counting down.
TCATTTAGGTATAATAACGAGAGCTAGGTAATTTAGGTGAAAAAGTTTGCAAGCTATATAAACCATATAAACATCTTAATCAGTTCCCGAGAAAATTGTATTGGGTGTGACCTCTGAGTGCATAGCGGGACAGGCCACACCTCCTGGACGACGAACACATGTGGCGTTGCCTGGGTTACTTCTCCTTCATCCTCAGGGTTGGCGAAAATCTTCGCCTAAACGTTGCCTGTTTCCTTTTCCACCCAGAATTCTGGCTATAAAGACTTCTCCTAATCAAGGAAAACAATCGATTAACTGTAATTTACATGTAAAAACGTGCATGATGTAATTCCGCCCCAATACGTGGGGCATTTAATTATTAGATCAGCGCTGACAATAACTCAATAGGAACGGTTTTCCAGGATGCTTTAATTTAGTCGAAGAAGGGGCAAGAAAGGGGCAAATTTTCAATGTAAATATTCATACAAATATCACCATATCCAATTTTATATATAAAAAGGACACACAATTCACTCATGTTATCATGTGTTACAAACCTGCCTGAAATAAATCGCAGAACACAATGTTATTAAAATCACACGTCCAAAAAACTGCAACGTAATACTGTAGTTCATCAATCACCAGGTTCGTACTTCACCTCCCAATTAGTGTAGTAGGCCTATAGGGAGCCTACGATCCTAGCGACAAATTGATGAACTACATAGAACCAAGTTTTACAGACGAAACGTTCGGTCTTTCTTGTTTATTTTTTTTAGGAATGAAATAGGACAAAGAATCAAAACAAGTATTAAACTGGTGGTAAAAGATGCTGACATTAAGAAAACGTGCAAAAAGGTGCTTGCATTGAGAACAGGTGCCAAAAAGTGCAATTAAAACACAGATAGGGGTGTTCATTTTATGTTTTCCTTATAAGACAGCTGATTTGGGCATTTTAATAGCGAAAAAGAATTAACGTGTATCAACTTAAAATTCCTAGCTCTAATAATAACATAAGGATGCCGACTGTCGTTACGAATTATGTAATAACTTCGTGCTTTACGCATGACGCGTCCTGCACATTCCAAGTAGGTTGGTAGCGACAGTCCCCTGCACGTGATGCAACCATGATTTTACCACTTCAAATCGATCATCCCCTTCCCGTCAGTGCCAGTTATCCAGTTTGTTTCTCAGTTGAAGTTGTTCTGTGAGAATGGAGTTGACTCTTGTGTAGTTTAAGACAGATAATTGTTTTAGTATCGGTACCGGGGCATTTCTTTTGCGAGCATCTATAAAAAAAGCGTGCTTTGTTTTTATGTTAGTGAATTTATGTCAAACATTCTAAAATGACATCTAGTGAATATAATACGCTCATATAACTGGTATGGTGCGGGAAAACCTCAGTAAACTCCGACATTTTGTGATAAATGGTCGAAGAATGAACTCTTCTCGAGTAGCTTACGAAAGTACCAGGGAATGTCGCGAGCGCACGTTGTAAATATATGCAAAGCGCAAGTTACAGCTGGGTTAGCTGATTTGGAAAAAACATACTCACAAATTGACATACAAAGAGCTGCGGAACCGTTCACTTCCAAATTTCAACAAATCTTGCCTTTCAAATCTGTAACCAGCGACACAAACCTTTTTGAGAGGAAAATAGGTCTGTTTGCAGCAGAACATTGTTCGTTTCATATAACTGATCATCTCTCAGGCATGGGGTGTCACAAACTTTTGTGTTAGGTTCATTATTCGTCTACCAATATTAAAATGTTGCAGAAAACATCACTCTTTTGTCCTATTGAGTGTTTACATTGCAAACGAGCCTATTATTGATGTGGCTAAACTTTTGTAAATGAATGTGATATTTTTACTGCAATTGATTATTATCAATAGGAGGGAGACTAATGCAGACCATCAAATTTGCCGATAATCAAGCTATAGTTGCGGGTAGTCCAACAACTTCATCCAAAATGTTGCTAAAGCTGGAGGAAAAGCTAAGGAATTTGGTATGAACATGAATATTAATTAAACAAAATCATGATTTTTAGTACTGTAGGAATCTACGTCCATTGTAAGTGATGATCAGTGGTGAGCCTATACAATCGCGATCACAAGAATTCCGGGTGGAAAAGGAAACAGGTAACGTTTAGGCGAAGATTATCGCCAACCCTGAGGATGAAGGAGAAGTAACCCAGGCAACGCCACATGTGTTCGTCGTCCAGGAGGTGTGGCCTGTCCCGTTATGCACTCAGAGGTCACACCCAATACAATTTTCTCGGGAACTGATTAAGATGTTTCCATGGTTAAATATTCTGGCTATAAGGACTTCTCCTAATCAAGGAAAACAATTGATTAACTGTAATTTACTTGTAAAAACGTGCACGATGTAATCCCGCCCCAATACGTGGAGCATTTAATTATTAGATCAGCGCTGACAATAACTCAATAGGAACGGTTTTACAAACACCCTTGCCATTAACAAAGTAATGAAAAACCATTATTTCCGTTTTTCCCTAATTAGTTCCTCCAATAATTTGAATTGCTAGAAAAGTATCATTTTTATGGAAAACTAGTGCACTGTTTAAGATTATACAAATAAAATTGTTTTCATGTGCAGGAAGTGTTCATTTTATCTATTTACATTTTTCTTACAAAATGCATTTCTTTGTTTCTTTTAAGACATTTTACTGTGATATTGTGAGCATATCTTATTTTTATTATTACCTACAATTTTTTGGATTTTGAATAATATTCTTCATTTAAATGTCTTTTAAATGTAAGCACTGTTTCTGTCTTGTATTTGTATATGTCATATTATCCCATTTCCCATAATTATATTGAGAAAAACGAATGGTGTAATATTTCAGTAAAAGGGTAGGCCCTAAATCTTTATATGAAACAGTTATCTTCTTTCATCTTAATTTCTTGCGTTCAAACTTGATATCCGTGCATATTTTAGAGCAAAGTATATCAATTCTTCTTTTGACAGTTTCTGCATGAGTATTAAAGTAGTTTAATTTAATGGGGCCAATATTGACGAAAATACGGGTCATTCTTTCTTACAGTGGTTGAGCGCAATGATAATGAAGTCAAGGTCGAGACCGCTATCATTTCAGCTACCCTTCGCACATAATAATTACAAAGAAACAGGAGAATTTGACCCTCAATGAGTTGATATACACAGTACGTCTGTTGCCTTCAAGGACTCCCCTCATTCCCTTCTCGCATCATTGTCAAGCCAGGGGGGACGTGCGGGCGGGCGTGGAGCAAGAACCTTCGCCTGTGCGTGTTTCGTTCATGCTAGATATCCTGTACTTCACTCTCTCCACCTCCCCTTCACTCTTCAGATGTGTGCATGTGTTACGTGTCTAATGGATGTGACCAATGAGAGAGAATGTGTAAGCAGGTACTGGGCAGTTCTGAGGGCTGTACTGACTTCTTGCCTGAAATGAATATATCTGGTCACGAGATCCTAAAGTTTCGTGTGCACAACACATAGCCCCGTTCAAATATCTTGCCCAGATCTTAACAGAAAAACTTCAGTGTCACACTGAAATAAAAATACGAATAGCAATAGCAAAGCAAACCTTCAGAGATAAACAGTCCCTCTATGTCGGAACAATGTCCCTCATCTAACGCAAAAGAATAATGAAATCTTATGTATGGTCTGTGGCGCTGTCTTGTGCTGAGATCTGAGTGTTAACCACGAGTGATATTAAGAGGCTAAAAGCCTTTGCGATGTGGTGTTGGCGTCGAGTGCAATGGATAAGTTGGGTGGAGAAGACCAACACTGAGGTATTGAACATTATCCAAGAAAAGAGACAGCTGCTGAGTCAGATTAGGAAGAGACAACTTTCTTGGGTGGGACATAGGCTTCGACATAGGAATGTGTTGATGGAAATTTCTGAAGGTAAAATACCAGGAAAACGCTCTCGTGGAAGACCAAGAAAGACATTCATGATGGCATTTCTTGTGAACTCAGAATTCAGGAGTTATGCAGACCCAGAACGTACTGCACAGGATCGACGCAGTAGGAGAAGACTCATCGCAGGGGCAAACCAGTCATTAGACTGAATTAATCTAAGCGGAAGAAGAAGAAGAAGATTATATAATGAAAAGCATTCAGCACGTTAAATGGACAGAAGCTACTGATTGTACGAAATTTTGGTGTGAAGTATATAGTTATCGAGATTTAACGAGTGATAATCCTTTCCAGGTAGTTGGGCATCTTGCCATTTTATTGCTGATATTTCCACATTCTAATGCGGATGTAGAACGCTTATTCAGTCGTATGAACCTTAAGAAAACAAAGTTAGGAATCGAATGAAGTTAGAAACACTGCATACTATGATGTGCATTAAATTTGCGCTTAAAATAATAAAAAGTGTTGCCACATTTACGAACTACCCAATGAAGTTTCTGAAGAAGATAGGTACATCTCAAAACATTCAGTTCCAACTATAGTTGGGCCCACGAAAGTTGAAGTCTGACATTTGAGCGGCGATATCAGTTAACTACGAAGTACGCTGCGTTGTCGTAGTTACTTCTATCTGTGGTATATCACCCTTTCATACAGGCTGAATATTTAATCAACTATGTTGGCCTAATGCTATTCAATAAACTTTGACTCGTTCATAAGCTCGTGCTAATAATCCCAGCATTTAAGATAGAACACGTCATTGCTGATAAATATGAGATTTCATATTCACTAAACTGACAATAACCTCAACAAATGCACATCTTAAATAGAGAATAGAACTGTACAACTAGCCACTGATTAACTTACAAAAATAAACTAACAACGAAAATAATATTCAGGAAACGAACAGTTAAATTATTACATAAACCAGCAACAACTAACACAGCTAACACAGTACTGCTCCAAATAATATCGCAAAAGCGACTGAGAGCAAGCCAACCCACGTGACGATTGCATCCTTAAATGTGGCATCTCTGTTATTGTTGCATAGCGACAGAACATTTTCGAGCAGCGTGAGTCAACTTTTTCTCGCCGGTGGCGCTAAAGGTCAGACTTCAACTCTCGTGGGCCCAACCTTACTTCTTTTGAAATCAGAGCGGTGGATGATGATGATGATGATGATGATGATGATGATATGATGATGAGCGGCTTAATGAGTCCGCTTATTATTAATGTAAGGTAAGTGGCATTTAGGGCGTTATAACTAATATATATGTTAGCGACTTTCCGGTGATTTCTTGCCTGTATTTTAGCGACAAAATATTTTGACAGTTGGCAACCCTGCCCGCGTGAGGACTACAGTGACACTGCTACTTGGCTTGACGATCCGCTTTAAAGACAGGCTGACTGCTGCGGTCGATAGCGGCAGGTCATGGAGCTGTTGGGGTAGGTCAGTGACAAGCCACGTCACGGTGCCCTGTCGCTTGGATCAGACCCGGGGAGCTAATCCTGTAGCTAATTTTCACGTCAGTTTACAACTTTCGAAATTGGTTGTTAGTGTTAATACATGTCCATGTTTTTCTGGAAGAGTATGAAGTATAGAGTGGTCCGAAAATCGTGGGTTCTAACCCGGCAGATGTAGTCGGATTTTTCAAGGTCGAACAATAAAGTTCATTTGGCAGTCCATGTCGTACGATGTCACAAGTAAAAGATCTTTGGTGACACATTTGGTGTTCGGCCGAGGAAATGAATTAAAACTCGGCCACGTTTCTCTGTCAACATCGACATTGAAACACAGAGAGCTTAAATGGCCTGTACACGGTAGTTTTGGCCATATTATTATTATTATTATTATTATTATTATTATTATTATTATTATTATTATTATTATTATTATACAATAATACATACCAGAATTTGCGGAAAGTAAAAATAAATTAAGGGCGGTTTAGAAGCACAGCTGAACGCAAGCTACACCACATACGGCAATTCAGATCTTTTCCATTTTTATGAGTCTTCTTACTCGGTCGTTTTCGTCACATCCTACTCGGGGTCATGAGTGAGAACTGTGTCCTACATATGAATTCGGCCTTGCTTTACGGCCGGATCTGATTTAATAATTTTATTTTCAATGATTGTGCTTCATTTATGTCCTCTACAGGGATAAAATTTCATTAAAATTACTCCATGCACCCGTTGAAAAAAAAGAAAATATCTGGAGAGGTTAATCTAGAAGAGCCTGGATATGTCGTACTTATTAATCACGAGTACCAAGAGATAACTGTGCTGTTGTAGTTTCTGAAGAAGAGTGAATACAATAACTCTCATATCAGCCACGCCGTCAAGATGCTAATGATTAACTGAAGATCTATCTAGTGAGCATAGCTCGCACACGCACAGCTACTGTGGCATAGCTCTTCAGTCCTTGGCCTTTTACATTGTTTTCCTCCAGTTATCCCGATCTTGTGCCAGTACTTTCCAATTTTCCAAAGATCTCCTTCATCTCCATCCGGTCATCTGGTTCTTGGTCGACCTCGTACTCTTTGTCCGCCAGGATTTCCACTGAATATATATTTTGGTACGGTATCTATACGACTCCCAAGCTAAATGGCCAGCGTAGTGAAATTTGATTCCCGGCCGGGCTGAGTATTTTGACTACATTTGGTCAATCTCTGTATCTCTCTTTGTGTTCGTCTTAACATTATGTCCTCTACATACAATATATCACTTACCAACCACCGCAGTAGCACGCAATAGTAAATAGGGTTGGTGTCAGGAAGAGTATCTGATCGTAAAGCTGGGTTTAATTCACCTTAGTAGATAGTTGGGGGAAAAGGCCGTGTCTGTAACACTCATCGGTACCACGCGGCCAGTCCACCTTAGTTTCGTTGATTTTACTCTTCTACTGATGGATCTCTCTTTATAGATTACAACTTATTGCTGTATCGCCTTCTCCATATTTCTCTTTCACAGAATGAGCATATTATTCTACGGAATACCTTTCTCTTAAAGTCAACCAACGTTTCACCATTTCTTGCTGCTAGAGGCGCTGTCTCTGAGGCATACTTGTGCACCAGTGCTTTTTAAAGTGAAGGAAATTAGTATATTAATTGCAGCAAATATCCTTTCAGAAACAGTACATGAAAACTGAAAAACTCGGCTGGAAGTTGGCTCCGCTCATTGGAACTTGCTCTTCTGAATGAAGTCGTGCCAGTAATACTAGAAACCATCTGGCCCATCTATGTCAAACCTTTTCCCGTTGCTGAATATGGCTTGATCCCGTTCTGAAGTCCAAGATATGTCTTCATCAGCAAAAGTCATTATAGCCTTCCAATGGGCATATTTAGATAGGTCGTTTCTTGTCATTCTTGTCATTTGCATGAATTTTTCATGCACATCTGGCATTGACTGATAGCTTCAAATCACCCACGATTTGAGAAGAATATATATTATTGACGTTTGCTTTATAAACAATTGTACTTATCGTCTAGTACGCTCCGACAGCTTTGTTGCACGATCGCACTTTCTGCCCTTTCTATTTATTTTTTCCCCATACTATGCACACAGTTTGACAACATTATCAGTGACACAATTTGAAAGGCCTAGATTCTTAGCAATTTAACAATTGGAAAGACCCAATTCTTTCTTCTTTTTCTTTTCTTCATCGGACCTCTAAATATTAGTTCCTAATTAGCGTCGACCACAAAAATAATTTCGTGTGGCTATTTCTAGCCGAGTGCAGCCCTCGTAAGGCAGACCTTCCGACGAGGGTGGGCGGCATCTGTCATGTGTAGGTAACTGCGTGTATTGTGGTAGAGGACAGTGTTATGTGTGGTGTGTGAGTTGCAGGGATGTTGGGGGCAGCACAAACACCCAGCCCCCGGGCCACTGGAATTTACCAATGAAGGTGAAAATCGCCGACCCGACCGGAAATCCAAACCGGGTCCTCTGAACCGAAGGCCAGTACGCTGACCATTCAGACAACGAGTCGGACAGGTCCAACTCTTAATAGGCACTATTCTCTTCACCTGATTGAAGGTTTTCACACTTCATTGTAAAAATAACAGTGAACGACGCTCGTACCCCTTCCTCTGAAACTGTGGTGTTTTGTCTACATCCAATCCCGTACAAGCTTCAGCAGTAGAAGCGTCGTTATGTCTTTATATTAACTTCCCCTGATACATAGTTTTGATTATTTTAAAGGAATACTTTGAAATGAACAATGAGAAAATGAGTGTGATATGATAATCCGAATAACTGTACATAGAATATTCGTTAGAAATATGGTGTAACAATAAATAAACATGTTTAAAAAGCAAATGCCTTATGCTATTGTTCCCCACTCTCTAGTTTGGTGATACGAGATAGGATTCTTGAGCGTAGGTTGGTCAGCCCTAAATAGGCTCTATTGGTAGATCATCCATTATTCTATGTCTTATTTCATAAGAAGTGTCATTGCACTACCGATCCCAAATATTTTAACTTCTCAACTCTACTTCAAACGTATACTCATCCGTTCTTATTGAGGGTAGCATATTGCTCCTAAGATCTTTCCGGGAAGCCAATGATTCTCTTGCTTTCTCCAAGATTATCCAGGTTCAACTCTTTCTGAATAAGGCGAAGAAATAATCACTATTAAGATAAATCTGGTTAAACAAGCTAAGTCCAACTAAGTCAGTACTAAGATTACAATCAAATCTGGTTAAACACACTAAGTCCAACTAAGTCAGTACTAAGATTACAATCAAATCTGGTTAAACACACTAAGTCCAACTAAGTCAGTACTAAGATTATAATTAAATTTGGTTAAGCACGCTAAGTCCAACTAAGGGTACGTCCAAGATGCGCGCTGGTTGTCTGAGTCAGACAGTCGGTGCAGACTGACTGACTCAGAGCGGCAGGTGGGATGTGGCCATTATGAAAGCTGGTTGTCAGCGCAGACAGAGATGCCACAAAATAAAAGATATGAGATACATCTGATTAGTGTAGCATGGAACTAACAAGAGAACAGGCTGCAGCTCTATTGCTGCTAAGTGACAATGTTAAAACCAAATTAAAACGAATGCAAAGTGATACACATCCAATTAATGAATTAATATCTATTTACAGGGAAGTACAAACACCTTTTACAACACAGTTACTTGCCGACGAAAACAGATTCTTCGAACATTTCAGAATGAGTTCGGATACGTTTTATTTTATTTTGTTAAAAATTGAACACAGGCGATGTTCCTATTGGAATGATCTTTAATTCGCTTATCCCATATCGGAGAATTAAGTTGAACTTTTGAAATCAAATCCTCGATATCCATCGTTAACAAAATGTCAAACACACTCAACACGAAAATCAACAGCCTGCGCGGCAGGTTGTCTGAAACCAGAATGAACTAATCATTCCGGTAAACATCTGAGTCAAACTACCAGTGTGCAGGCTTCCTGCGTGCAGGTGCATTATGGCCAGTCCCGCTTGCAACAAAGGATATACTTATGCAGACTCGGCGCCGACTGTCTGACTCAGAAAACCAGCGGGCATCTTGGACGTACCCTAAGTCAGTATTAAGATTATAATTAAATCTGGTTAAGCACGCTAAGTCCAACTAAGTCAGTACCAAGATTATAATTAAATCTGGTTAAACACGCTAAATCCAACTAAGTCAATACCAAGATTATAATTAAATTTGGTTAAACACGCAAAGTCCAACTAAGTCAGTATTAAGATTATAATTAAATTTGGTTAAGCACGCTAAATCAAACTAAGTCAGTATTAAGATTATAATTAAATTTGGTTAAGCACGCTAAATCAAACTAAGTCAGTATTAAGATTATAATTAAATCTGGTTAAGCACGCTAAGTCCAACTAAGTCAGCACCAAGATTATAATTAAATCTGGTTAAACACGCTAAGTCCAACTAAGTCAATACCAAGATTATAATTAAATCTGGTTAAGCACGCTAAGTCCAACTAAGTCAATACCAAGATTATAATTAAATCTGGTTAAGCACGCTAAGTCCAACTAAGTCAGTAGCAAGATTATAATTAAATCTGGTTAAACACGCTAAGTCCAACTGTCAATACCAAGATTATAATTAAATCTGGTTAAGCACGCTAAGTCCAACTAAGTCAGTGCCAAGATTATAATTAAATCTGGTTAAACACGCTAAGTCCAACTAAGTCAATACCAAGATTATAATTAAATTTGGTTAAACACGCTAAGTCCAACTAAGTGAGTACCAAGATTATAATTAAATCTGGTTAAGCACGCTAAATCCAACTAAGTCAGTAGCAAGATTATAATTAAATCTGGTTAAGCACACTAAGTCCAACTAAGTCAGTACCAAGATTATAATTAAATCTGGTTAAACACACTAAGTCCAACTAAGTCAATACCAAGATTATAATTAAATTTGGTTTAACACGCTAAGTCCAACTATGTCAGTACCAAGATTATAATTAAATCTGGTTAAGAACGCTAAATCCAACTAAGTCAGTAGCAAGATTATAATTAAATCTGGTTAAACACGCTAAGTCCAACTAAGTCAATACCAAGATTATAATTAAATTTGGTTAAACACGCTAAGTCCAACTAAGTCAGTAACAAGATTATAATTAAATCTGGTTAAGCACGCTAAATCCAACTAAGTCAGTAGCAAGATTATAATTAAATCTGGTTAAGCACACTAAGTCCAACTAAGTCAGTACCAAGATTATAATTAAATCTGGTTAAACACGCTAAGTCCAACTAAGTCAATACCAAGATTATAATTAAATTTGGTTAAACACGCTAAGTCCAACTATGTCAGTACCAAGATTATAATTAAATCTGGTTAAGCACGCTAAATCCAACTAAGTCAGTAGCAAGATTATAATTAAATCTGGTTAAACACGCTAAGTCCAAGTCAATACCAAGATTATAATTAAATTTGGTTAAGCACGCTAAGTCCAACTAAGTCAGTACCAAGATTATAATTAAATCAGGTTAAGCACGCTAAATCCAACTAAGTCAGTAGCAAGATTATAATTAAATCTGGTTAAGCACACTAAGTCCAACTAAGTCAGTAGCAAGATTATAATTAAATCTGGTTAAGCACACTAAAGTCCAACTAAGTCAGTACCAAGATTATAATTAAATCTGGTTAAACACGCTAAGTCCAACTAAGTCAATACCAAGATTATAATTAAATTTGGTTAAACACGCTAAGTCCAACTAAGTCAGTACCAAGATTATAATTAAATCTGGTTAAGCACGCTAAATCCAACTAAGTCAGTAGCAAGATTATAATTAAATCTGGTTAAACACGCTAAGTCCAACTAAGTCAATACCAAGATTATAATTAAATTTGGTTAAACACGCCAAGTCCAACTAAGTCAGTACCAAGATTATAATTAAATCTGGTTAAGCACGCTAAATCCAACTAAGTCAGTAGCAAGATTATAATTAAATCTGGTTAAGCACACTAAGTCCAACTAAGTCAGTACCAAGATTATAATTAAATCTGGTTAAACACGCCAAGTCCAACTAAGTCAATACCAAGATTATAATTAAATTTGGTTAAACACGCTAAGTCCAACTAAGTCAATACCAAGATTATAATTAAATCTGGTTAAGCACGCTAAATCCAACTAAGTCAGTAGCAAGATTATAATTAAATCTGGTTAAGCACACTAAGTCCAACTAAGTCAGTAAGTCAGTAGCAAGATTATAATTAAATCTGGTTAAGCACACTAAGTCCAACTAAGTCAGTACCAAGATTATAATTAAATCTGGTCAAGCACGCTAAGTCCAACTAAGTCAGTACCAAAATTATAATTCAATCTGGTTAAACACGCTAAGTCCAACTAAGTCAATACCAAGATTATAATTAAATCTGGTTAAGCACGCTAAGTCCAACTAAGTCAGTACCAAGATTATAATTAAATCTGGTTAAGCACGCTAAATCCAACTAAGTCAGTAGCAAGATTATAATTAAATCTGGTTAAGCACACTAAGTCCAACTAAGTCAGTACCAAGATTATAATTAAATCTGGTTAAGCACACTAAGTCCAACTAAGTCAGTACCAAGATTATAATTAAATCTGGTTAAACACGCTAAGTCCAACTAAGTCAATACCAAGATTATAATTAAATTTGGTTAAACACGCTAAGTCCAACTAAGTCAATACCAAGATTATAATTAAATCTGGTTAAGCACGCTAAATCCAACTAAGTCAGTAGCAAGATTATAATTAAATCTGGTTAAGCACACTAAGTCCAACTATGTCAGTACCAAGATTATAATTAAATCTGGTTAAGCACGCTAAGTCCAACTAAGTCAGTACCAAAATTATAATTCAATCTGGTTAAACTCGCTAAGTCCAACTAAGTCAATACCAAGATTATAATTAAATCTGGTTAAGCACGCTAAGTCCAACTAAGTCAGTACCAAGATTATAATTAAGTCTGGTTAAACACGCTAAGTCCAACTAAGTCAATACGAAGATTATATTTAAATTTGGTTAAACACGCTAAGTCCAACTAAGTCAGTACCAAGATTATAATTAAATCTGGTTAAGCACGCTAAATCCAACTAAGTCAATACCAAGATTATAATTAAATTTGGTTAAGCACGCTAAGTCCAACTAAGTCAGTACCAAGATTATAATTAAATCAGGTTAAGCACGCTAAATCCAACTAAGTCAGTAGCAAGATTATAATTAAATCTGGTTAAGCACACTAAGTCCAACTAAGTCAGTAGCAGGATTATAATTAAATCTGGTTAAGCACACTAAGTCCAACTAAGTCAGTACCAAGATTATAATTAAATCTGGTTAAACACGCTAAGTCCAACTAAGTCAGTAGCAAGATTATAATTAAATTTGGTTAAACACGCCAAGTCCAACTAAGTCAGTACCAAGATTATAATTAAATCTGGTTAAGCACGCTAAATCCAACTAAGTCAGTAGCAAGATTATAATTAAATCTGGTTAAACACGCTAAGTCCAACTAAGTCAATACCAAGATTATAATTATATTTGGTTAAACACGCCAAGTCCAACTAAGTCAGTACCAAGATTATAATTAAATCTGGTTAAGCACGCTAAATCCAACTAAGTCAGTAGCAAGATTATAATTAAATCTGGTTAAGCACACTAAGTCCAACTAAGTCAGTACCAAGATTATAATTAAATCTGGTTAAACACGCTAAGTCCAACTAAGTCAATACCAAGATTATAATTAAATTTGGTTAAACACGCTAAGTCCAACTAAGTCAATACCAAGATTATAATTAAATCTGGTTAAGCACGCTAAATCCAACTAAGTCAGTAGCAAGATTATAATTAAATCTGGTTAAGCACAGTAAGTCCAACTAAGTCAGTACCAAGATTATAATTAAATCTGGTTAAACACACTAAGTCACTTAATGCATTTTACGCGAATGAAATTTCTCTCTTGAGACTTAGCACGAAAATGAAAATTGGAAAACCGAGCAAGTCGCTGTGCGGTTTGAGTCACCTAGCTATCAGCTTGCATTCGGGAGATAGTCGGTTCGATCCCCACTGTTGGCAGCCCCGAACATGGATTTTTCGTGATTTCCCGTTGTCACTCTTGGCAAATCCTTAATTAAGGCCACGGTCGCTTTCTTCTCACTCCTACCTGACCTGTCTCCTATTTCATCGTCGCCGTAAGATCTGCGACGTAAAGCAAATTGGAGAAAACAAGAAAAGAAAATTAGAAAATTCAGTAATAAAATGACCTCGTACGACGTAGTGGTCAGCCCTAAATAGGCTCTATTGGTAGATCATCCATTAATGTCTTATTTAATAGGAAGTGTCATTGTAATTAGCCACTACCGATCCCAAATATTTTAACTTCTTAACTCTACTTCCATTCTTATTGAGGGTAGCATATTGCCCCTAAGTTCTTCCCGGGCAGCCAATGCGTTTCTTGCTTTCTCCATGATTATCCAGGCTCAGCCTTTTCTGAATAAGGCGAAGAAAATCTAGTTAATCACACTAAGTCCAACAGAGTCAGTACTAACGAGGGAACACATACATGTATTACACTCGGATTCGATTGAAATTTGGTAGGAATATTCGTGGGAGGCAGTAGAATGCTAAGGTGAAAACTGCATGTGCCCAGCGCAAGTTTAAACGCCAAAATTGAACAAATAAATAGTCGTAAAGTTAGAAGTGCCGCGGGGGTATCGGGGTGTGGCGGAGAGGTAGGGAGGAGCGAAGCAGTGGACGTGAACCAACCGGGCTGCGTCGAGCTGCGCCAGCAGCCAGGCAGCGTATAGTTAGCGCGTTTCCCTTAACTTCCCGATCAGATGTGCAAAACGTAAATATGAAAACAGCACATGAAACAAGTGTACAAAGGACGATGTTTGAACAACGATGCCAATAAGGTTCGAAAAATTACAACGAGTAACAAGAATTCGGGCGCGAATTTCTCAAACCTTGTTGTTCAAACATCGTCCTTTGTATACTTGTTTCATGTGCAGTTTTCATATTTACGTTTTGCACATCTGATCGGGAAGTTAACGGGAACGCGCTAACTATAGGCTACGTTGTCTGGCTGCTGGCGCAGCTCGTTACAGCCCGGTTGGTTCACGTCCGCTGCTTCGCTCCTCCCTGCCTCTCCGCCACATCCCGATACTCCCACGGCACTTCTAATTTTACGACTATTTATTTGTTCAATTTTGGCGTTTAAACTTGCGCTGGGCACATGCAGTTTTCACCTTAGCATTCTACTGCCTCCCACGAATATTCCTTGCAAATTTCAACCGAATCCCAGTGTAACACATGCATGTGTTCCCTCGCAAGAGTATAATAGCAATAGCAGTGAATAGAGCGGAAAAAATTACGTAGGTTAGTTGAAAATATTAAAACTGAACAAACTGAATGTGTTTAAATCAACCGTGGGGAATCTAGATGTGGACGTAACAAAGACTATCTTGAATTGATCAATAGGATATGAACTACGAAAAAATATAATTTATAGCTTTTTACTATAGCTTATCTTTTTCAGGTCGAATAGTGAAGTGGGTGAAGGCACGTAGTTTCGTCGTTCAATATAAATTACTTTTAACTTGCTATAGAGCTGAGGCTACAGAAAATATTTTATTTAAAAATTTTAGTTCGACTACTTTGCGGAGATGCGGCCGAGCAATGCTGGGTTGAAAAAAAGGGTCAGCTTTCCACTCAAGACTAGACGAGCAAGGCGAATGGATGCATTTTGCTATTCCTAGCGGCTCTAAATGTAGCACGATATTGTGCAACTGTCAGCAGCATTCGGAGTGAGGCGTGCACAACTGGTTGGGCGAGTAATTGCGTTAATTGCAGCGATTGGTGCTCTATCACCACTAGGGGATAAGGAAGACGTTATGTACATGCATAACACTGCAGTTGGTGAAGACAAACAGAATTCAGTGATTAATTACTTGAAATATGTATTTTATCTGCCCTATTCTGAGATTGACAATACCACAAAGGAAATGATTAGACGACGTCTTCATAGTAATAGAAGCACGCCACTCAAGTAACAATCTCAGATTTACTATGTTCAAGTCCTTCACTGACTTTAATGTATTTCACATAAAAGTAACTTTTGTACTAATTACATTTGACTAAAAATAATTACATTTTACGGTTATTTGTAAACAGAAAATACATGCTATGTCTCGTATCTTCATCAAAATCCGTGGTTGTAGTAAGTATTTCTGTGTAAAATCATCGTCTTAAGAATCATCATACCGAGCGAGTTGGCCGTGCGATTAGGGGCGAGCAGCTGTGAGCTTGCATCTGGGAGATAGTGGGTTCGAACCCCACTGTCGGCAGCACTGAACATGGTTTTCCATGGTTTCCTATTTTCACACCAGGAAAATGCTGGGTCTGTACCTCATTTAAGGCCACGGCCACTTCCTTCCCACTCCTAGGCCTATCCCATCGTCGCCATAAGACCTATCTATGTCGGTGTGACGTAAAACAAATGGTTTTTTTGCTAGTTGCTTTACGTCGCATCGACACAGATAGGTCTTATGGCGACGATGGGACAGGGAAGAGCTAGGAGTGAGAAGGAAGCAGTCGTGACCTTAATTAAGGTACAGCCCCAGCATTTGCCTGGTGTGAAAATGGGAAACCACGGAAAACCATTTTCAGGGCTGCCGACAGTGGGGTTCGAACCTACTATTTCCCGAATACTGGAAACTGGCCGCACTTAAGCGACTGCAACTATCGAGCTCGGTAACAAATGTTTAAAAAATCTTCTTCTTCTTCTCCGTCTTGCTGCTCTTTTCACGTTTGATTTGAGCCGTTCATGGACCGGTGATCGTTATAAAAACATTAGAGATTTAATGTCGAAATCATTTCTAGAGAACTCGTGTAACGACAGTGTTCAACATCTCATTGTAAAAAAACAAGGATCATTGTACCTAGCACCAACAATCTGACGTCGGTATGACGTCATCGAGTGCTGTAATAGCTGCCAAAACTTCAGGAAGACAACTGGTGATTTATTTTATGCCCCTCTGATCCCACATTCTTGTTATTTAGTAAACTAAATATGGGCATGTTTTAAAATATTTTCTGCTATTAGTAGCAGCTAGAAAATCAAATGTTGTGCTGTACTTATGTTGTTTCTACAATTAACGGAGGTTTTAAAGATAAATATTGCGTTAAATAATAGCAAAAATGTTTCATCCAAAATTTGTTATAGGCATATTTTAACAGTTTTTAGTATTGAAAAAAAAATTCGTTAGTTCAAGTAGAAGTAATTCACTTCATTTCTCAGTATGTCTTACTCCTCCTCCTGATCACTAGTGTCATAATTTTTGTCGGTTCTTTTTGTACAGTACTTAGTAAACGCAAACCACCACTTTATTTCAAGAACAATGTAAGTTTTGTCACTTGTATTGACTTTATAACAAAGACGAATTTCGCCACTAAATTTAGACAGGTGCCTCATGTATGCTGCTTTTACACCAACAAATACGTTTATATCCAACCTTCAAAATTCGCTAAGTGGGATTTCTAAACAAATATCACGATGTTTTCACAATTCGCGATTCAGTTAGTGTTGCTCTGCACTCCTACGTGTAAGTACGTCGTGTGAGGTGTCGTTTGACTGGAATCAGAGATTTCTACAAGGATGTGGAAAAAATGAATCAAACAATGAACATTAGAGAAAACTATGCTGCGAAGAAAAATGCCTTTATTTCAGAATTCCAACAGGTCCAAGATCACCAGTGCTGATCGTCAAAAAGCTTACCGGAAGTTGTGAGGAGAGTTCCGCGTTACGATACATCTAGTTCCCAGTGGTGAAAACATTTCAAACCCATATCGACTAGGCATGTTATTTCTCATGTGGTACTTATTATACGTCAAAACTTGCGGCCATCTCTCCGACACAGCACCATTCGAATTTTTAGCGGTGGATGCCCTTCCTGATGCAAACCCTATGTACTGTGTGTGTCTGTGGTGGCTTGTAGAGTGGCATGTTGTGTTTAGATGAAGAATTGTATGTTAAGACGAAAAAACGTACACAGTACCCGAGCCAGATGAGCTAATTATACGTAGTTAAAATCCTCAGCCCGGCCTGAAATCGAACGCTGGGACTTTCTGAACCGAAGATTATTGCGCTGACCATTTAGCCAAGTAGCCGGACCATCTTAAACGTCATCTGATATTTCAGTAATTTAACGTTGCAGTAACAAGTAAACGCTTTTGGCGACGCTAGAACGGAAAAGGACAAGGGAAGAGAAGAAAACAGGTGTAGCATATTTAAGGATTATGGCCAATATTTGCGTGTAGGAAAATGGGAAACCACTGTAAACACTTTTTTAGTCCTGCCCACGGTGAAGTTCGAACCCACCATTCTCCGAATGAAAACTTACAGCTACATAACACGTATCGTGCACCCAACTCTTTCAGCAACATCTGATTGAAATGTATATTATTATTATTATTATTATTATTATTATTATTATTATTATTATTATTATTATTATTAACTCTATAATGTCAAACTACTATCTGGAGAGATTTTTGATATAGGCCTACAGATGCCGCATTCAGCAGTCTATAGGGCATTTCAACCGAGGCTCTGGTGATGCTTCCAGGTAGCTTCCCGCCTTCCCGGAGATTTTTAATTTGTTGAAGTCGGCACTCGAAGAGGATATGGCCTAGTTTTACAGTCGGATCCTCTTCCTCACGCCAATCCTATTTGGAGGGATGTATTCACTATTGAATGTGATGGTTGGCAGAGTGATGGGTTGTATTAAGACGAACAGAAACTCCTAGTCCCCAAAACAGAGGAATTATGCACACATGGTTCGAATTCCCGGCCCGGCCGTGAATCGTACCTGGGACACTCTGAACCGAAGGCCAGCTGTTAGTGGGCCAGTAAGCTCACCATTGTACCAAGGAGCTGGAAAAATTAGCATCAATGAATGAAGTCCTTTCACTGACGAATTTGAGGTTACCCTCTCCTTTCCATGGTCGTAAGACAGCTCACATTTCGAGGAAACTAGAAAGTTATTAACGTCTTTACTCAAGGTGGCGGACAAAAACTAACCGTACACAGCACCTGTCGCCGGACGGTAAACCACACTGGCGTGTTCGTGCAAGCACTGGAATACAAGAACTACAATTTGTGACTGTTTAACGCTAGTTATTACAGGCACATTATAGCATTTACGTCTTCAGCTCTCATGTCATGACTTGGATTCATTACAGGTAGGCTACTCTCACATGTTATCTTTGAAATGACGCATCCTAAGAATTGGATCTCCTCATTTTGTCAGTACCTCAAGACTATACCTTATTGTGGTTGAAAGGGCGTACGGCTATTAAGCGCCGGGAGGGTCTGAGGACAAGTTCGGCTTGCCAGGTGCAGATCTTTTGATTTGACGCCCGTAGGCGAACTGCGCGTTGTGTTGAGGATGAAATGATGATTTTTTTAAAATTTCGTGTGGCTATTTCTAGCCGAGTGCAGCCCTTGTAAGGCAGGCCAACCGATGAGGGTGGGCGGCATATGCAATGTGTAGGTAACTGCGTGTTATTTGGTGGAGGATAGTGTTATGTGTGGTGTGTGAGTTGCAGGGATGTTGGGGACAGCACAAACACCCACCCCCCGGGTCATTGGAATTAACCAACGAAGGTTAAAATCCCCGACCCGGCCGGGAATCGAACCCGGGACCCTCTGAACCGAAGGCCAGGACGCTGACCATTCAGCCAACGAGTCGGGCGAAATGATGATGAAGATGGCGCATACACCCAGCCCCCGTTTCAGCGGAATTAACCACTTATGGTTAAAATTCCCGACTCTGCCAACCCGCGACCCCCTTGACTAAAGAGCAGCAGGGTACAAATGAATTAGTTTTACATCATAATATTAACGGGACGAAGTTAAACATCATAGGATGGGGTCTTGCCGGGTCGAGTAGCTCAGATTCAGTCCGGTAGTATTTGAAGGCGCTCAAATTCATCAGCCTCGTATCCGCAGATTTACGAGAACGTAAAAGAGCTCATGCGGAACAAAAATTCGGCATCTCAATGTCTCAATAAACCGTAAAGGTAAGTTGTTAGTGGGACGTAAAACCACTATTATTCCAAACAACAGACACTAAGCAGGTCCAGCATATAGAAGGAGAATGGGTTGCATACAGGGAAACTGTAACAGAAACAACAAGGACATGCCTATGAACGACTCTGCGTAAAGATAGGAACCCGCAAATATCTTGGTAGAATAATGAATTGAGAGCAGCTTGTAAACGTTAAAATTGTTGAATCCAAGAAGAAGCTGTGGGAAGATGTCGGTGATATCTTGGAAAGGCTAGGTCAGGCAGCAGGGAAACCTTTCAGGACAGTAATAATCTTAGAAAGGGAGGGGAAAGGGAAAAGAACAGTGTTTTGAGTATATCAGGTGAACTCATTATAGACTCCAGGGAATACATTGAAAATCTTCTCAACGTAAAGGAAATCTTTCTGGTGACGTGGCGAACAACCAAGCTCATGGGGAGGAGAACAATGATGTTGGAGAAATTACGTTTCAGGGTGTGGATAAGGTGGTAAATAAACTCCATTGTCATAAGCAGAAGGAATATACGAAATTAGACCTGAAATGGTGAAATACAGTGGAAAGGCAGGAATGAAATGGCTTCGTAGAGTAATTAGATTAGCATGGAATGTTAGTAAGGTATCTTCTGATTGGACGAAAGCAGTAATTGCACCTATTTACAAGCAAGGGAGGAGGAAGGATTGCAACAACTATCGAGGTATTTCATTGATCAGTATACCAGGCATGATGCTCACCGGTATTTTGGAAGGGAGGGTGCAATCAGTGGTTGTGATTAATTTGGATGAAAACCAGTGTGGTTTCAGACCGCAGAGGGGCTGTCAGGATCAGATTTTCTGTATGCGCCAGGTAAATTAAAAATGCTATGAGAGGAATAAACTGTTATGCTTATACTTCGTTGATCTAGAGAAGGTATATGACAGGGTATCGAGAGAAAAGATGTTCGCCATACTGGGGGACTATACGATTAAGGGCAGATTATTACGTAAAAGTAATCAAAGGCGTTTATGTTGACAGCCGGGCTACGGTGAGAATTGATGGTAGAATGAGTTCTTGGTTCAAGGTACTTACGGGGATTAGACAAGGCTGTAATCTTTCACCTTTGTTGTTCATAGTTTATTTGGATCACATACTGAAAGGTATAAGGTGACAGGGAGGGATTCAGGCAGGTGGAAATGTAGTAAGCAGTTTGGCCTATGCCGACGACTTGATCCTAATGGCAGACTGTGCTGAAAGCCTGCAATCTAATCTTGGAATTTTAAAAAATAGGTGTAATGAGTACGATATAAAAATTAGCCTTTTCAAGACTAAAGCGATGTCAACAGGTAAGAAACCTAAGAGAATTGAATGTCAGATTGGAAATACAAAGCTGGAACAGGTAGATAATTTTAAGTATTTACGATGTCTATTATCCCGGGATACTAGTATAACAAGTGAAATTGCATCAAGGCGCAGAAAGCTAACGCAGCGAGCTCGCTGTTGCGATCATCAGTAATCTGTAAGAAGGAAGTCAGCTCCCGGACGAAACAATATCGGCCTGTTTTCAGACCAGCTTTGTTTTGTGGGAGTGAAAGCTGGGTGGACTCAGGATATCTTATTTATAAATTAGAAAGTACAAGAAATATCGCTAGTACAAACAGGCGAGAAGAATGGCAGGAGGGTACTCATAATGAGGATTTAAACGTTAAGTTAAGAATGAACTGGACTGATGAAGTTATACGCAAAAACTGGCTTCGGTGTTAGGGACATGTGACGCAAATGGAGGAAGGAGAGTACCTAGGAGAATAAGGGACTCGACCAAGAGACGATGGTTAGACTCAGTTTCGAACGGTTTAAGAGGTATAGAACTAAACGACGCCACAGAACTAGTTGCAAATAGAGGATTGTGCTGGCGTTTAGTACATTCTCGGAGGCTTGCATACTGAACACTGAAAGGCGTAATAGTCTAAAATAAACATGTATGCATATACAGTGCTGGCAAAAAGTTTAAGGACACCTGTCAAAAGCAGATAATCATCTACAGGCCTTAAACATTGTGCTAACATACATTTTTTGGCACTGGAGCTGAAAGTACAGCAGAAATGCCACCCATTAATGAAAACCAGAGGTCTCTAGCTCCACCCATTCCCAATTTAATTGTAAGTTAAGGTATGCTTAAAAAAGTCATATATTTATAACAAAATAAATAATAACTTGAAAACGGTTTGAGCCAGTTTTCTGAATTTTGTTATACAAGCAGGTGTACCAGGTAGAAATCAACCAGTTATTACTGGTTATTACATCTCTCCTTGGGTCACTGCAGTGTGCTAGAAAGTCTTTGGCTACATGCCATCATATGGAGGGAAATTCAAAATTATTTTTCTTCTTCCTACATTTTATCTCTTTTTCATAAAATTCAGCAAACATTCAACACCCCTAAAATTTTAATACACATTTTTAAATAACTGGTTGATTTCTACCTGGTACACCTGCTTGTATAACAAAATTCAGAAAACTGGCTTAAACCGTTTTCAAGTTATTATTTATTTTGTTATAAATATGTGGCTTTTTTAAAGCATGCCTTGACTTACAAAACTACCTTAAATTGGGAATGGGTGGAGCTAGAGACCTCTGGTTTTCATTAATGGGTGGAATTTCTGCTGTACTTTCAGCTCCAGTGCCAAAAAATGTATGTTAGCACAATGTTTAAGGCCTGTAGATGATTTATCTGCTTTTGACAGGTCTCCTTAAACTTTTGGCAGCACTGTATGTTATTATTATTATTATTATTATTATTATTATTATTATTATTATTATTCCCAATTTATTGAAGTTGTAATTAATGTGCGAGTATCGAAGTTTACGGCCGGATGCCCTCCCTGACATCAACGCTGTGTCGAGGGATGTGCTCACTGTTGTGTGTTTCCGTGGTGGTTGGTAGTGTGATGTGTCGTAGATAGGCGAAGAGAAGTGTATTAAGACGAACACAAATCACAGCCCTCGATCCAAAGGAATTAACCATATGAAGTTAAAATACTAGACCCTGCCTAGCATCGAACCCGGCGCCCTCTGAACCGAAGACCAGTACGCCAAGGAGCCAATCTTCTTCTTATTATTGTTATTGGACGGTGTAATCTTTTTTTTGGTTGTGTAGACTGCGTAATGTTGCCACGAGGAGGAGTGGAATAGAACTGATTACCCCCAGCTACTAGCTTGTGGTAAAGAAAAGGAAACGGCTGTGGGGTACATTCTAATCGTCATCATGGAGTTCAGCATCAGTTATTAGATGCTTGATGTTCATTTCTGACTGGGCCGATGACCTTCGATGTTAGGCCCCTTTAAACAACAAGCATCATCATTTCTGACTGTTTTATGGCCGGATGCCCTTCCTGATGCCAACGCTATGTGCAGGGGTTCTCTATTGCGTGTTTCTATGGTGGTTGGCAGAGTGGTCTGATGTGTTGTATGTACATAAGATGAACGTTAACACCCAGTCTCCGAGATAGAGGAGTCAACCATATGGAGTGAATATACCTGACCCGGCCGGGAATTGAACCGCAGGCCACTATGGTGACCATTCAGCCAAGCAGACGGACAAATGAGACCAGACTGTATTTCGAATTCCAACTGTTGCAAGTGTTATTTTCGTAAAGGAATGTCAAGTCAGTGGTAAAAAGAAGTAGGTTCCATAGCTTAAGGCGTAAGATTAACAATTTCAGGTAGAGTGTATTATCCGTGGTATACACATGACGTTCTCAGAAGCCACCAAACACCACTGGTGATTCACACATGGCGTTATCAAGAACCTCCAAGTACCACTGACGGTTCACATATGACGTTCTCAGAAGCTGCCAAGTACCACCGGCGGTTCACACATGACGTTCTCAGAAGTTAAGTACCACTGACGGTTCACACATGACGTTTTCAGAAGTTAAGTACCACTGACGGTTCACACATGACGTTTTCAGAAGTTAAGTACCACCGGCGGTTCACACATGACGTTCTCAGAAGTTAAGTACCACTGACGGTTCACATATGACGTTCTCAGAAGTTAAGTACCACTGACGGTTCACACATGACGTTCTCAGAAGTTAAGTACCACTGGCGGTTCACATATGACGTTCTCAGAAGTTAAGTACCACTGACGGTTCACACATGACGTTTTCAGAAGTTAAGTACCACCGGCGGTTCACACATGACGTTCTCAGAAGTTAAGTACCACTGACGGTTCACACATGACGTTCTCAGAAGTTAAGTACCACTGACGGTTCACACATGACGTTTTCAGAAGTTAAGTACCACCGGCGGTTCACACATGACGTTCTCAGAAGTTAAGTACCACTGACGGTTCACACATGACGTTTTCAGAAGTTAAGTACCACTGACGGTTCACACATGACGTTCTCAGAAGTTAAGTACCACTGACGGTTCACACATGACGTTTTCAGAAGTTAAGTACCACTGACGGTTCACACATGACGTTTTCAGAAGTTAAGTACCACTGACGGTTCACACATGACGTTCTCAGAAGTTAAGTACCACTGACGGTTCACACATGACGTTCTCAGAAGTTAAGTACCACTGACGGTTCACACATGACGTTTTCAGAAGTTAAGTACCACTGACGGTTCACACATGACGTTTTCAGAAGTTGTCAAGTACCACTGACGGTTCACACATGACGTTCTCAGAAGTTGTCAAGTACCACTGACGGTTCACACATGACGTTTTCAGAAGCCTCCAAGTACTACTGGTGGTACACACATGACGTTCTCAGAAGCTGCCAAGTACCACTGGCGGTTCACACATGACGTTTTCAGAAGTTGTCAAGTACCACTGACGGTTCACACATGACGTTTTCAGAAGTTAAGTACCACTGACGGTTCACACATGACGTTTTCAGAAGTTGTCAAGTACCACTGACGGTTCACACATGACGTTCTCAGAAGTTGTCAAGTACCACTGACGGTTCACACATGCCGTTCTCAGAAGCCTCCAAGTACTACTGGTGGTACACACATGACGTTCTCAGAAGCTGCCAAGTACCACTGGCGGTTCACACATGACGTTTTCAGAAGTTGTCAAGTACCACTGACGGTTCACACATGACGTTTTCAGAAGTTGTCAAGTACCACTGACGGTTCACACATGACGTTTTCAGAAGTTAAGTACCACTGGCGGTTCACACATGACGTTTTCAGAAGTTGTCAAGTACCACTGACGGTTCACACATGACGTTCTCAGAAGTTAAGTACCACTGACGGTTCACACATGACGTTTTCAGAAGTTAAGTACCACTGGCGGTTCACACATGACGTTTTCAGAAGTTGTCAAGTACCACTGACGGTTCACACATGACGTTCTCAGAAGTTGTCAAGTACCACTGACGGTTCACACATGCCGTTCTCAGAAGCCTCCAAGTGCTACTGGTGGTACACACATGACGTTCTCAGAAGCCGTCAAGTACCACTGGCGGTTCACACATGACGTTTTGAGAAGTTAAGTACCACTGACGGTTCACACATGACGTTCTCAGAAGTTGTCAAGTACCACTGACGGTTCACACATGACGTTCTCAGAAGTTGTCAAGTACCACTGACGGTTCACACATGACGTTCTCAGAAGTTGTCAAGTACCACTGACGGTTCACACATGACGTTCTCAGAAGTTGTCAAGTACCACTGACGGTTCACACATGACGTTTTCAGAAGTTGTCAAGTACCACTGACGGTTCACACATGACGTTTTCAGAAGCCTCCAAGTACTACTGGTGGTACACACATGACGTTCTCAGAAGCTGTCAAGTACCACTGACGGTTCACACATGACGTTTTCAGAAGCCTCCAAGTACTACTGGTGGTACACACATGACGTTCTCAGAAGCTGCCAAGTACCACTGGCGGTTCACACATGAAGTTTTCAGAAGTTAAGTACCACTGACGGTTCACACATGACGTTCTCAGAAGTTGTCAAGTACCACTGATGGTTCACACATGCCGTTCTCAGAAGTCGTCAAGTACCACTGGCGGTTCACATATGACGTTCTCAGAAGCCTCCAAGTACTACTGGTGGTACACACATGACGTTCTCAGAAGCCTCCAAGTACTACTGGTGGTACACACATGACGTTCTCAGAAGCCGTCAAGTACCACTGATGGTTCACACATGCCGTTCTCAGAAGTCGTCAAGTACCACTGATGGTTCACACATGACGTTCTCAGAAGTCGTCAAGTACCACTGGCGGTTCACACATGACGTTCTCAGAAGCTGTCAAGTACCACTGACGGTTCACATATGACGTTCTCAGAAGCCGTCAAGTACCACTGGCGGTTCACATATAACGTTCTCAGAAGCCGCCAGGTACTATTGGTGGGACACGTTTTCACTATCTTCTCAGCAGACATAGCGGGGAATTCATTTCTTGGCATAAGACTCTGAGAGGAGGTATACTGTGTGGTGTGGTTATTGGTCGTGCCAGCGGCAATATAGGGACGTGGATACAATGATGAGAAATAATTTCCTAAACCACCGTCCGGTTCCATGGCTAAATGGTTAGCGTGCTGGCCTTTGGTCACAGGGGTCCCGGGTTCGATTCCCGGCAGGGTAGGGAATTTTAACCATCATTGTTTAATTTCGCTGGCACGGGGGCTGAGTGTATGTGTCGTCTTCATCATCATTTCATCCTCATCATGACGCGTAGGTCGTCTACGGGTGTCAAATCATAAAATCTGCACCTGGCGAGCCAACCTTGTCCTCGGACACTCCCGGTACTAAAAACCATGCGCCATTTCGTTTTTTCTAAACCACCGATAATGATGGGGAAAGTGGCGAGTGGCAAATCTGTGCAGTCTTCCGAACTGGGTTAATGATTGCCAGTAGAATTCATCGTCGTAAAGAGAACTACAGTAGACTATTTTTCAAGGTAATCTCGACGAGAAAAGGAGGCAGATCGTGCATGTACCTGATGCCCTTGTCGTCCGTGGGCCATAGTGTTCCAATGGCGGTGCATGTATATGTAGGTGGAAAGCACCAAAAAACACACTGTCAGCGTTGTTAAGAACATCTACCACAGCAATACAGACGACTTACGGCAGGGAGGAGGAGTAATATTGAAAAACTCGAGGCTTGTTTGATTGGCGTCGCAAGTACGTGCATGACCCGAACCAATGCAAAGAACTCAAGGAGCGACAATGGTTCCGTTTATTATCCAGGCTGAAGCTCTTTCACAGGTGTCCCAAGCCCCTTGCGTTAACTGATCCACAGTCATACATCACGAGAAACGCCGTGCTTCATACTTGCACATAGACAGAGTTTATTATGAATTATCGAGTAGAAAAGGATGAAATTACTGTAAAAGGCGGCTATTGTTTTGTTGCGAGCATATAAGGCGCGGCTTCAAGGGCTAGATGGGGCAGCTTTTTGTCCGGCACGTCGCTGTGCGCTTCGTTCACACAACCCAGTGTCATACAACTTGCAGACGGAGATCTCATCTATCAGACAGTTTTTATGCTCGAAGTTTTGCAACCCTCACGATCGTCTGATGAGAAGCGTCAGTATAGTTACTTTCTTCAGATTATCCCAGGTATTGCTGGGGTTGCTGGAACCACCCTGGCCCTTTTGTTTTGCTTTTGGCCGGGGGTTTCAGTCCGGACAACAAGTGACTTTTCCAACCTGAAATCGACAGCTAAGCCACTGAGTTAATCATGCCCTCGTGCCTCCCCGCCAATACAGTTGGAGAAAAATATTTATTATTTATATTTGCTGCGACTATGAAGATGCTAGTATCGGACATACAAAGTAGGCCTACGGCGAGGTTTAGCAACGCCTGATCGGTTCCGCGCCAGTACCGTATGTTTTTCTCATTCTACTGAGAGACGAACGGAATTCATAGCACGCTTAAGTAACTTATTACCAATGTAAAATATTCAGCAAAAATGGTTACACATTTCAGAAAAGTATTATTATTGTTATTATTCACTTGTTTTCCGTGGTTGCCCATTTTCACACCAGGCAAATTCTGGGGCTGTACCTTAATTAAGGCCACGGCCGCTACCTTCCCAATCCTAAACCTTTCCCATCCTTGAGTCGCCAAAAATCTTCGATGTGTTAGTGCGGCGTTATATTTAATAATAATAATAATAATAATAATAATAGTAATAATAATAATAATAATAATAATAATAATAGTAATCATCATCATAATAATAATTTCCACCTCTGTGGTGTAGTGGTTAGTGTAATTAGCTGCCACCCCCACCCCAGAGGCCCCGTTCGATTCCCGGCTCTGCTAATAAACTTCAAAAGTGGTACTAGAACTGGAACGAGGTCCACTCAGCCTCGGGAGGTCAAGGAGTAGAGGGGGTGTGATTCCCACCTCAGCCATCCTCGAAGCGGTTTCCGTGTTTTCACTTCTCCAGGCAAATGCCGGGATGGTACCTACAGTAAGTTAAGACCATGGCCGCTTCCTTCGTCTCTCCCTTCCAATCTTCCCATCCCTTCCCAAGGCCCCTATTCAGTATAGCAGGTGAGGCCGCCTGCGCGAAGTACTGGCCCTCCTTCCAGTTATATAATAATAATAATAATAATAATAATAATAATAATAATAATAATAATAATAATAATAATAATAATTCCTTATATTAATTATGTTAATAGTACATTATTATTATTATTATTATTATTATTATTATTATTATTATTATTATTCGCAATTTAATCAGTGCATATTTTGAACTAGTCATGGTCATTACAGAAGAAAACAACACATTCAGTACTTACTTAACATTGATATAAAAGTTTTTTTTTTTTGCTATTTGCTTTACGTCGCAGCGTTACAGAGAGATCTTATGGCGACGAAACATAAAAGCTAAGCATGTCCTTCGAGTACATTAAATTCCAATGTCCTTACGTAAAACAGCGTCATACTGGTACATTGGCCGTATTGGATGATATTTGTTATTAGGGATGACTCGAAATTATAATAGGCGAATGTTATCTGTTGAAGAAGATATTGAATTTTTAGATAGCCCATTGGTTATCCGTTCTTATCGTCCAGTTTAATGAGAAGAGCTGTAAAATTTGAAGCTTATAGCTTTTTAATAGTGTTGCTAATAGGGTCTAACCGTATAGCCTGAGCTACCGAGTTGCAGATCTTCCAACGTGCTGCCATCTAGGCAGCATTTAAGCCAATTTCTACATTGCGAGTGTGCTGCTGTCTAGCAACTAAAGCGGAATTCTACTGCATAGATCATTTTTTTTTTAAATTTACAAGTTGCCTTACATCGCTCCGACACAGAGACGATGGGACAGGAAAGGGGGAAGGAAGCATCCTTGGTCGCAATTAAGGTACAGCCCCACCATTTGCTTGGTGTGAAAATGGGAACCCACGAAAAACCATCTTCAGGGCTGCGACAGTGGGGTTCGAACCCACTATCTCCCGAATACTGGATACTGGCCGCACTTAAGCGCCGGCAGCTATCGAACTCGGTTGCATAGATACTATTCCCTCACTCACGGTGCTATACGGCTGATAGATCTTGGCCTACCAAGCGACAGCTGATCAACCCGAAGACCTGCAGATTATGAGGTGACGAGTTATCCGCGCGACGAATCCTCTCCGCCGTTATTCTTTGCTTTTTAGTCCAGGGTTGCTATACCACTATCAGATAGCTCCTCAATTGTTCTCACGTAGGCTGAATGGACTCTAAATCAGCCCTCAGATCCAGGGAAAAATCCCTAACCTTGCCAGGAATCGAAAACATGATCGATCACTCTTGCTAGACCGCGGGGCCTGTGGATGGATACTAGCGCTGAGTTAATTTTGTAAGGTGACACTGAATCTGGCACCAGAGATCTTCAACATGCTAACAACAATGGCATGCAGTGCCAAAATTTTGGACTGTCCTTTAGTAATCGACTACTTCAGCTGGGACTGAGGCCATGAACTTGGGATCGTAAGTCGAACACTTCACCACTGAACTACCGATGGAGCTAATTCACAAATGATAAGTATTCAAAACACGAAATAATATACATACATACATTTATTGAACATAACAGGCGACTTCGCCCCTATACATGTTCACATGCAATAATAATAATAATAATAATAATAATAATAATAATAATAATAATAATAATAATAATAATAATAATAATAATAATAATAATAATAATAATAATAGTAATAATAATAATAATAATAATAATAATAGTAATAATAATAATAATAATAACGATAAAATGAATAATAAATAATAATAATAATAAAATGGATAATAATAATAATAATAATAATAATAATAATAATAATAATAATAATAATAAGGATAATACTAATAAGAATAATTAGCAGTCATTAGCTGAAGCAGTTCACTCACTCAGTGTTCCTCCAGTGTCCTTATTATGCTCTGTACTTGCGTCACATTCTTGTTACTGACCTACACCTGATCAATAATCAAACAGCAACACTCAGCATTTCAGCACTTGCATTCCAGCTAACTTTAAAACAAACAGACCATGCAATCCTGTCCTCTTACCCAACTCCACCTAACTAAGTACTCAGTCCCTATATTCCCTAATCCATTAGAATTTTAACATACTATCCCCTTCCCTTATACAGATAACTATTCCACCCCCCTATTCCCCTGCCCACCCTCTAACTCACTCTCCTTCATTTTACTCTCGCAGGCCTTTTTTGTCGCACAAAAATACCTGTTCAATTCACCCCCTTTTTCCCATTGTTTAAAAATCCATCTCAGTATTGCGTTCTCATCCCCTCTCCCCAATATTTCCCGATGCTCGGCACTCAATAATCCATGTCTTAACCCCCTCGTTACCTCACAGTCTCTTAGCAAGTGAAACTCATCATTCACATCTCCACAAAGTACACACCTTGTCTTATCCCTCCCCTGTAACCAGCCTGTATTCCTTGGCAAACCTAAAAGCCACCACATCATCCCATATCGTTTTGACCTATCGACGTATCTAATATTCAACCCTGCTATCTCCTCTATTTTCGTCAAAACAGTCAGCGAATTTCTTAGTCTGCTTTCCCCCAATAATTTCTGCCTATGGATATCTCTAATTCTCCTTTCCAGTATATTCATCCCTCTCACTTCTGTCTTTGACCAAACCTCCCCCCACAGGTGTCCTAATCCTATCCTCTCCAAATATCCCTTTATTTTTTCTAACCATCCACCCTTATACATGCTCTTAAATTGCTGTACATATGCTGCCTGTAATACTCTCCCACCTTCCTGTCTTTTTAAATTCATCCAGTATCTAACTATTCTTTTCACACCCTCTGATTCCAAATCCTCCCCACACATTAATTCCGCCCCTACATTTGCTGTACACCTCGGTAAGCCCATCACTAACTTAGCAAAACTACTAACAATCCTTCTTAGTTCCTCTCTTTTCTCATCCAGCCCCCAAACTTCTGCTCCGTATAATACCCTCCCAACGATTACCGACCTGAACACGAGTCTCAGTGTTTTATAACTGATCCCCGGGTACTTGAGTAGCAAATTTCTGACTGAGGCTAAGGCTGCCAATCCTCTATATTTCACTCTTTTGATCTGGTCACTCCAAGTTCCTTTATCATTAAAAATAACTCCTAGATATTCCAACTTCCTTACCTGTTCCAATCTTTCTCCCTGAATTACCCAATTCCCTTCTATCTTTCTTCTTTTGTCCACCTGTACTACCAATATTTTAGACTTATTTCCATTAATTTTCAATCCCCATTTCCTCGCAAATAGCATCACTGACTCTAAGGCCCTATTCATCGCCCCTGAAGTTAGCGTCATCAATAACACATCATCCGCAAATATCAGTCCTGGTACTTCCAAACCATTAATTACTGGTACAGCCCAATTTTCTGCCCCAAACCCCTCTAAAATATCGTTGATAAATAAAATAAACAGTATTGGCGATAACTTGCATCCTTGTTTTAAACCCACCTTGGACTCTAATGGTCCACTCATTCTCCCTTCTCCCAATTTTACACAAAACCTGACGTCCCTATATATTCCTTCCACTGCCCTCAACATCTTCTCCGAAATCCCTAACCTACCTAATTTCTCTAGTAGGGCCTCTCTATTCACCTTGTCAAAAGCTTTCTCAAAATCTATTGCTGCTACATAAACCGTACTTCTAGCCATATTCTTATACTATTCTAAAATAGTCTTTACTATCATTATATTATCCACTGTTCTTTTCTTTTTCCTAAATCCCCCTTGGTAATCTGTCAAAATTTCATTTTCTTCCGCCCACCCGCTTATTCTGTTCGCTAGCACCCCAGTATATATTTTACTCAAAGAATCCAACAGAGATATACCTCTATAACTGTTCACATTGTTCCTACTACCCTTCCCCTTGTATATAGGGCATATAATTCCTGTTTCCCATTCCTTAGGGTAATTTCCTCCCTCAAATATCCTATTGAATAGTTTAACCATGCCCTCTATCATTATCTCATTTTTACTAATTTCCTTCCAAAACTTGTTATTTATACCATTACACCCCCCGGCCGACTTCGCTCTGGCTCTGCTTATCACTCTCCGGATTTCCTCTCTTGTGATTTCTTTATCCAGGTCATAAATTGCCACTCCCCTATTCCTCCAAATTACTTCTTCTCCCGAACCTCTCCATCTATCACCCCCCTTTTTTCCTAGTAATTCATCAAAGTGCCTGACCCATTGCACTTCCTCAATACTCGTTCTCTCTATATTCCTTCCACCCTTAATAATTCTATTAATCTTATCCCAAACTCTCTCAAAATTGTTTGTCTTGCAGTCATTATTTATGGCTTCCATTTGTTCCTCTAACCACGTCTTTTTTGTCTCAGAGATTTTCTTTTTATACTCCTTCCTCAGTCTACAGAAAAACTCCCTTTCTTGGCTCCCACCTTTCCTTCTATATTCTCCTAACGCGTCCATCACCTTCCTCCGCAATCCTTCACACTCCCTATTAAACCATTCTTCTCCCTCTTTCTTCTTTCCTTTTCTAGCTTTCACCTTCTGCGCTATCATCTTTATTGGATGTAGCAACAATTCCAAGGCTTTATCAGTATTATTCTCTTCTAACGCCCCTTCCCACCCATATTTCAGAAGATGTAGCTCCTCCTTTACTACCCTATTCCAATCCCGGCCCACCTTCTCTGTCCATTTATACTTATTATAACCACTCCCTCGTTTATCATTTGTCTCATCTTCCTTCATTGTACACTTCTCTTCCTCCCTTTTCAGCATAACCCTCACCGGGAAATGGTGTGATTCAATCCAATCTCCTATTTCCATACTTACAACTTCCTCAATCATCCCTTCCGAACTTAAAACCATATCTATCACACTACCCCCCTTCTCCGTAACATATGTCAATTTCCCCGTCCTGTCACCCTCTATCCACCCATTCAGAATATACAAATTTCCCACAGCACACATCTCTAGGAGCTTCTCTCCATAACTATTTGTAATTTTGTCCTCACTCCTTCTACTTTCCAACAAACACATTCCATCCTCCCTACTATAAACTGGGCTCTGTTCCCCTATTCTCGCGTTCCAATCCCCAAATAACAACATATCCTCCTCCCCTGGATACATTCCCCTTATCCTACCAATATCCACCAATAACCCTTCAAAAAAATATTTATTTGCATATGCTGAATTACTAGGGTGGCAGTAAACAAAAGCTAGATTTATTTTCTTCCTCCTTCCCTCACTCCCTCCCAAATTCAATCTCAGCCATATGGTTTCCATCATATCGGTCTCTATATCCTCTACTCTTTCACTAATTTCTTCCCTAATTAGAACTATCATCCCTCCTGGTGCTCGTCCCTTATTCCTCTCTTTTCTTCTATATTTATATTTTATCTCAAACCCCTTCCATGAAATCTCCCTCCCTGTTTCCAACCACGTCTCCAAGAGTGCCACAACATCAAAACTTTCAATTACTTCCCGAACTTTCTTGTTTCGTAGTTTGTTCCTTAGTCCCTCAATATTCACACATCCTATCTTCCAATATAGTTATAACTTTCCCTCCCTCCCTTCTAGGTCTCCCCCTCTATTCTTACTTCTAGTATTTATCGACCTCTCTTCATCTGTATCCTCCATCCCTTTACGTACTTTTCCCCATATGTCTTTTAAGCTCTTACTTCTGACTTTACTCATAATTTTTTTACCTTCTTGTCGATCTGTCTCCTCTTGACCTTTCTTATTCACTACACCACTGCACCCTGCTCTCACCCCTTCTTGCTGCTCACCCCCACTCACCCCCTCACTATTTTGGACTTCTGAATCCACCTTCCTTTGTCCTTTCTTGCTCACTGCACCTCTACACTCTACTCTCCCAGTTTCTTGCTGCTCACTCTCACCGTCCACTTCACTATCTTGATCTTCTGTCTCCCGGCTGCACTGCCCATTCTCTTCCGAGATGCTCTGCTCTCCTGCCACGTCCCTCCTCCTCTTCTTTTCTTCTTTCTTCTTCCCATCTTGCCTTGTTCTCTCACCACCCTCAACCCTCTCGTTTTCGTCCATTTCCTTTAGCTTCGTCACTGAATGTACTCTAACCCATCGCCCGTTTGTCACCTCCAACCTCAGACCTCTTATTCGGGCCTTTAGCCCCTGGTTCCTCGCTCTCCATAGGTGCCTATTCAAGATCTTCATATTTTCACTTCCTTCTCTTCCCATGTCTCCTTTCACCCCTATTTTCAGCCCTTGTAAATTCTTGCTGTTACTTAACACAGTTTCTGCCATTAAGGTTTGGAACAATTTAACCCTAATTGGCCTCCGACCTTTGATTTTACCAACTCTCTCTACATCATCTATGTCTATCTCACTAAAGTTTATCTTCATTGCATCACGTATAACTTCCACCACCTTATATATCAGCTCAATCTTGCTCTCTCTCGCCCCTTCCTCAACTCCATATATAAATATGGCTTTTTTCAATCTCTCCTGCCTGTACCCCTCCGCTTCTTTCTTCATCTTCATCACCTCCTCTTTCAGATGTTTCACTTCCCCTCTCAATAACTCGATTTCTTTCTCGTTATTGACCACTCTCCTGCTCGATTCCTCTGTCTTCGTTTCAAGCCATTTCTTCATGTTCCCTATCTCCTTTCTCTGCTCCTCCATCATGTCCTTTATTTCCTGCACCTTATCCCATTGACACTTTTCCTGCATAACTTCACTTACAACCAGCCTGAGTGCGGCCAAATCCTCCGTACTATATTTTCCACTGGTATTTGGGCCTGGGTTTACTTCCACCCCCCCAATAACCAGTAGCACTGCTATCACTGTCACCACCAGCACCGCTTCACTCATTTTCAATCCGTCCGTACTTATCACCAATCCACTCCTGGTCTCCTTCTTCTGCCTTGCCTGCCATTTCCCAATAGCGGCCCGGTACTGTTCAATGCCGACCATGTTTACAGCACGCACTTCACTACGCAACCTCTCTCCTCGACCGCTCGAGCTAGACTGTAACACGAAATAATATATACAGTAGAATATATATTCCTGATTAACACATGCTTCCCTCTCTCACGGTATCCCCTGCCTGTCGTAAGAGACTACTACAAGCGAACATAGGGGCTTTCATCTTGTGGGCGTGAGATGTGGACCACAGGTCCTCTAACTTAGTCTGGCATTGCTTCCACTTACTAGCATCAGGCTCCACTCCATCTTCTCCGTCCGATCTCCCTTCGTCAATTCTTGTTCTTTTCCGACCCCGACGGTGTTAGGTTTGCGAGGCCTGAGGAGTCTTTAACTTTCATATCCTTCGAGACTCTTCCTTTCTTGTGCCGATACCTTACGTTATCGGACCTCTTCGAGTTTCTCTCCCTCTGTTAGTGTTAATAGAAGATGGTTGCCCCGTTTGGCTTCCTTTCAAAACAATAATCACCACGAACAGATATTATTTAACGAGATATTATGTAAAAGTGATTTTACTATCATATTTAAATGACTATTCAGCTTGAGAATCAGCGACCAGTCCGGTACAGGAATATCTGGTAATTATATCAATCACACCTCCCATCGTCACAATTTTATACTTTTCGTTTTATCTTTCATTTTATCGCACGTACGAGCACTTGTTTTTTATGTACGTTCATCAGAATATGAGCACTGAAACGTCCTTACGGCGAACACAGAGGGCACAATCACCAAAACGTTACTCGGTTATTCCGATAAAGCCGAACGCCTAAATATTGGCAGGTTGCGGCTCAAAGTGCTTAAATGCAAAAATTAAAACAGTATGCTGTATTTCAGTGCTGATTTTTCTATGCCAAATTCCTTTATTACATGAAATATTTAAAATGTCCTGTTACGTGTGAGTGCCGTGTGCCGTGCATGATTGTTACACTCTGTTTTACAACTGATAAATGAATTACCTGCCTGGAGCGCTTTCCAGCGCTTTCTGTATGGTCACACTAACCAACAGAAACTTTTTTTTTTTTTTTTTACAATTTGTTTTACGTCGCACCGACACAGGTCTTATGGCGATGATGGATAGGAAAGGGCTAGGATTGGGAAGGAAGCGGCCGTGGCCTTAATTAAGGTACAGACTCACCATTTGCTTGGTGTGAAAATGGGAAACCACGCAAAACCATCTTCAGGGCTGCCGACAGTGGGGCTCGAACCCACTATCTTCCGGATGCAAGCTCACAGCTGGGCGCCCCTAACCGCACGGTCAACTCGTCCGGTAACAGAAACATTTTTTGAATATAGAGATCACATCATAAAAATAAATAAAGATACACTTTTATAATCGGGATGTTGGTGACGGAACCGAAACATCAAGTGCTCGTGTCCCTGTTCCTGAAGATGACACTCAGAAAGTGACTGAAAGCGCTCCGAAGAGGTAGTTAGTTCACCGTCGAAAGATATTAGACAAAAGTTTAAAAAAATAGAACTCAGAGAATTGTAGTAGGTGAAGCATTATCCGATCCTGAATTGAGGAATACCGCAGGGCGGTATAATTGGACCTTCATGTTTTCTTATACAGTAGAACCTCGCTTAACCGAAATCCGGCTTATCCGAAATGCTCTGGCAAAATTGTATTTTAATATTTTTTTACACTCTCGTTCTTAGCCGTCGATATCAGTAATTATCTTGCTATAATTGCTGAGAGCTACTAGGCAAACCTTATTTTTATATTATGACTTATCCCAGAATGCACGTGTAGCATAAAACAAAACAGTTTCTTACCCTCAAGTTCGTTCCACGATACATTCTTTTCTTGAACAAGCAAGAATTATTATTACTGTATTATTATTATTATTATTATTATTATTATTATTATTATTATTATTATTATTATTATTATTATTATCATTACTGTATTATTCGTCAAGAAGATTATGCATACGACTCCGACCTTGACAATAGCAGTTCTGAGAATCGAGTTACATTAGATCATGTATTTAATGCATTGGAGGTAAGATTGATTTCGAATTTTTATTAAAATAGAGTACCACGCGCTTTAATTACAGTGCTGTAATAAAATTCAGTATTCAGTTCAGTAGTAACAAAAAAGTGTTTCGTTATTTCAGATCGCTTTGCGCTTTGTTGAACAAAGCAATGAATCTACATCAGCTGATGTATTGTTGATTAAATGGTGGCGTGATATAGCTGCACGACAGCGCTGCACGAAGAAAATTCAAAAGAAAATCACTTATTTTATACAATGAGTGACATAATGTAAACATTTTAATATTAATGTACAGTATGCACCTTTTCTTAACAGAGTTTATGCAATTTTATTTCGACATTTAACTTCAGAAAATATGTACCATGTGTCATCCGAAAAAACGCTTCAACCGAACTGGCTCCGCCCCCTTTATTTCGGATAAACGGGGTCTACTGTATATTTGTGTAAAGAGCTGCAGATAAGGATGTTTGAAAATGATGTTATACTGTATAGAATAGTAAATACGGTATAGCATTGATAATGATTGTAGAAAGACCGCGACAATGTTGTGAGCTGGACGACAGACAACAGTATGATGGTAAATGGGATGAACAGTTGGGTTTCACAAAGAGGAAAAGTCCTTTCAGTTTTAGTTACTGTGTTGATGGTGTGAAAGTAGCTTATGGGGATCACTGTAAGAGGTATTAATGTAGGGAAATATTTTATTGGGGTAATCACTTTAATGAGGATGTAAATAAAGTTTACAGATATCTTCATATGATTATGAGGGTATTTAGGGGTTGTAGTTAAGGATGTAAATGAGAGGGAGTGTGTGTCCTGTAAGCCACAATTAGAGTATTGTTCCAATGTATGGAACCTACCTTAGGATTACTTGATGCAAGAACTGGAAAATATCAAAAGAAAAGCTGCACAAAATAGTAGTTTTACAAAAATGTTTCAAACTTCCTGCTGGGAAGACTTGGCAGTAAGGGGACAAAATGCTCCACTAAGTGGTATATTCCGAGCTGTCAGTGGAGAGATGGCGTGGAATGACATGAGTAGACGAGTAAGCTTGAGCAGAGCTTCCAAAGGTAGGAAGGATGAAGATAACATTAGAATTCAAGAGGACAAATTCAGGAAAATGTTAATTAATCAGAAGGGGAATTAGAAAATGAAATAATTTATCAAGGGAAATGTTCGGAAACTTTTCTAGTTCTTTAAAATCATTTAAGAAAAGACTAAGCAATTAATAGGGAATATGCCACCTGTCACCTATAGATCAACGATGATTAATTGACATTAATTTAGTTGGATTAATTCTTTAAAATTGCTATCATCACTGCGTTACAGACATCAACGTTGAAGATCCAGCTAATTTACATACGCCGGGTTGAGAAACTTCGACAGTATGGCGCAGGCATTTTGTGTTCAGGTTGGCAGGTTCGATCGCGGTTCAGAGAGATGGTTTTCGAATGTGCTCAAATACGGCAGCTTCGTGACAGTGGGTTTACCAGCGCTCAAAAGAACTCTTGCGGGACAAAACTCCGGCATATCGGCATCTCCGAAAACCGAAACCAAAATAATGATGATTATGATAATAATTATAATAAAAAATTCAAATAATAATTAAATTATTATTATTAATAATTTATAGGAAGGGAATTAGGAAAATTAAATAATTTATCAAGAGAAACGTTCGATAAATTAAAATAACACTAATTAAATACATACATACATTGTCATTATGGACCGTTATGACTTTCAGCGTTCAGTCTGCAAGCCGCTGTGAATTTAAAAACGTCGCCACAATCCTCTATTTGCAACTAGTGCTGTGGCCTCATTTAGTTCTATACCTCTTATCGTTAAATCGTTAGAAACTGAGTCTAACCATCGTCGTCTCGGTCTCTATTTACTTCTCTTACCCTCCATAACAGAGTCCATTATTCTCCTAGGTAACCTATCCTCCTATATTCGCCTCACATGACCCCACCACCGAAGCCGGTTTATGCGTACAGCTAGATCCATCGAGTTCATTCCTAACTTAGCCTTTATCTCCTCATCCCGAGCACCCTCCTGCCATTGTTCCCACCTGTTTGTAGCAGAAATAATTCCCGCTACTTTCATGTCTGCTACTTCTGACTTATGAATAATATATCCTGAGTCCACCCAACTTTCGCTCCCATAAAGCAAACTCGCAAATGCGAGCTCACGGCATTAGCTTTACTACACCTTGATTCAATCTCGCTTACTATAGGCCTATTACCATGCTGGGAGAACACACAGCCTAAATACTTGAAATTATCTACTTGTTCCAGCTTTGTATCACGATTCTGACATTCATTTTTGTTTAATTTCTTATCTACTGACATCGATGTAGTCTTCGAAAGGCTAATTTTCATACCATACTCATTACACCTATTTTCAAGTTCCAAGATATTACATTATTATTATTATTATTATTATTATTATTATTATTATTATTATTATTATTATTATATTTACGGACATGAGTTGCTTGCATTAAGAATTTTTTTACTGTAAACGGACTGCGCTGGGATCGGAAAAGAAGAGACCTTAGCCTTAATTTAAGTTAGAGCCACTGGTGCGATAATGGGAAATCAAGAAAATTCATCTTCATGGCTGCGGACGGTGGGGTTCGAACCCACCATCTCCCGAATGCAAGCTCACAACCACACGACCGAAACCTCAGTTCCTTAGTTCAATCTGGCAACACGAGGAAACGAGAGCCATGGGAAAATGCACGAAGTTCTACAAAGAAGCACTTTGACAGCGTTACCCCAATAGTGAAACTGAATGTTCACGTATCGTTAGTCAGGACAAAACTGACCGGTGCCTGAAGAGCACACTACTCATAGTTGGTGTCTTCTTCAGTAAGTAGGATGAGGACTCCAAGGAGAACAGTCATCATCCGTGAGAGAGAAGTCATGCGAGCAGTTTATTGCAACCGAAATAGGAACAAAGGACAATTAACAAAGGATAACTACTTTTATACGCTTAAGCGACCACAACATTTTTAAATGCCATAATTATGAATTAATAAAGTAATCGTCCCCGGCTCATTTGAGCGTGCCGCCACCGATCAATAATTTCGGTGGCCATCATGCACGGCGCCAAGCATGCGTGCTGTGCGCCATCAAGTATTCCAATAAAAGACTCGACACACAGGCGGAAAGAATATAATAAATATAGTAAGAAAAAGGCATGAATTTCACGTTCAGAGTTAGGGTCGGCAGGGGTGATTCCGATTATTAGAAATTTTCATCCATCTCCATTTTCGCCCTTGTGGTGTTCGTGAACCATGGACCATTGCGTGTTCTACGTTGCAGAAGTACTGGGTGTAGAAACTTATAGGTACACGCAATCCTGTTCAAATTCTGTTCGTGGCCCAAATACTACAAAAATGTGCGTTTATGAAGTCATTTTCCCATTATTCTTTGACATTTCTAAATTTTAGGACATTTTTATTTCATTTTGCCTCATTATTTTTATCATTCATAGCGATTCATTGATTATTTTATTTTATGTCAATTTTAACATGGATGTGTTTTCGGAGTATAAAGTTAAATATCGAAACCCGGATAGAAAACCTAGAGTCAGAAAACTTAGTCACCAAAGAACAAAGTGAATAAGGACAACGAGGGTACATACTCGTGAGTCCTTACGTTACATAGTCCCCGGGAGAATTTTTTACATAATGTACACAGACTGCCTGGACAACCTACATTTTAAGTCCTAACAGCAAGAAGAAGAACCTATATTAAACTTTAAGGAAACTAAGCGCGACCTAACTGTTACATGCTAAGGCGAACGCTGCAGTCCCTTCCCTTTCACCACACGTAGATATAGTTCACTTTGCTGGGCGATAGTTCTGCCTTACTTTATACTGAGTATAATATTGTTGTTCAATTGAAATATGGAGTGTTGCGTAGCAACTGGACAACATGCACTAAATCAAAACTACAGCATACTGATGATGGTTTAAGAGAGTCTGTAGATAATCACCCCTACCGCTCAGACGCCATTCCCAACGCGAACGAGTTATTTTATACACTCTCCACAATGAAGGACGTTGGTTGCTGGTTGAATTACTCTTCCACAGGATCAGGAACCGCTGGATCGGAGCTGCGTCGCTTACACTTCAGGGCTTTCTTCATCAGACCAAAGACATAATTGTCACACGGGGAGAGAGATCTTAACTTTAGGCGGGTGATCCACAAGACCCCAGTGCAAACACCGTCGAGTGTTTGTCGTTGCACTGGCAGCATGTTACGCTCTTTAATGCGGAGCACACGCACACTTCGGGACAGTTTTATCGGTCAAAGCACGTAATCTTCAAACACGAATGTTGCTTCAACTTTTTCCTCTACTTAAAAGATGTGTGTGTCAGACTGACTGTTACTGCAAATATCAAATCGTGCAGTGCTGTCACCTCTTGGCTGTCCCATCAGTTATTTGAAATGTTGTCAGTTCTGTTCGTTTCAATTGAACAATCCTTATATTTACGTCGGTCGTATCCCCAGCGCAGCACGCCGGGGAAGTTGTGTAGAGGAGGCCACATGGTCAAGGTGGTCATCTCGGAAAGCTTAACCGTTTGCAGTTGGTCAAAATATCATTACTATTAATGAAGTATTGCCATCCTGACTAACGACCCACAATTATATACTTCCCTCATTATCAAAAAAATTCACAGAGGACAATGAAATCGAGAATTCTTATGTTTTCAGAGCCGTGACTGATGTTCTCACTACGGGCAATCGGCATACAGTTGTCGATCTCGTACGATCAACGCATCATCTGCAAAACTCTGTTTACATTGCAACCAAGGTGGCCATGAGCAGCCCTAGAGCTTTCACGTCCTTCCTTGAAGCGTCTACTCCGTCATTTCATTGGAGTACACCACTCACGAAAAACTGGCGATTAAGTTATAAAATAATAATAATAATTATTGTTATTATAATTGATAGGTCTATACAGAGCTTGTAATAATTTAACTATTATTCTATATGAAAACAGTACATTCATGTAGGCCTAAGCCTACAAAACATAGAAAACAGCGTATGTTAATGTTACATCTCGTATAGGCTAAAATGTGCTCAGTGATTATGTTATAATATCTTATTCTCTCTTCACACAACATAGCATAACACCTTCAAACTTATCGTAGAGAACAGTGTTGTAAATAATTTTCAGCCCCGGAAGTTACCTGAAGTTCCATGCAGCTAAACATCTACTGTAGGCTAAATCGCCTCACATTCACCACAAATACGACGGTTTACTACAACATTCGAGCATATGCCACGGTCAGTGGATAGAACCGTTCATTTCCTCTATGCACCCTCAATCTGTCATAATTTTTCTATATGTGAGAAGTAAGTGGTGTTGTGAACCCACGTTATCCAAGCTAAATGACAACATTCTTCGGAAACTGCAAAACAGCGAAAACGAAAAGGAACAATTACAATCGGTTACCTTAGTCTAAGAGCGCAGGAAGTTCCTACATTGTGTGTAAGAGAGAGGGAGAGAGGAAACTGAAGTGGAATGTACTATCAATTAATGTCCAGTGATGTGGTTAACACGGTCATCAATCAGAGCGTCCAGCTCGCCACTTAATGAGCCTATTCGCCACGCGTTATACGCAACTTTTCTAGGAACAGCAGTGCGATATTGTGTCTCGACCGGCAGTCCCATTAGGCCCAGAGTCAACAACGACAACAACAAAACAACGTACTCTACATTTTATTACAGTCAGTATCACGTTTTCAAGTCTTTAATTTAATAATAATAATAATAATAATAATAATAATAATAATAATAAAAATCTAGACATTACAATACGGTCATTAAATTAGAATGAATCGGGCGAGTTGGCCGTGCGGGTAGGGGCGCGCAGCTGTGAGCTTGCATCTGGGAGATAGTGGGTTCGAACCCACTGTCGGCAGCCCTGAAGATGGTTTTCCGTGGTTTCCCATTTTCACACCAGGCAAATGCTGGGGCTGTACCTTAATTAAAGCCACGGCCACTTTCTTCTCATTCCTAGGCCTTTGCTATCCCATCGTCGCCATAAGACCTATCTGTGTCGATGCAACGTAGAACAAATTGCAATATATATATATATATACCGTACCTATATATATACATATATGTGTGTATTAGAATGTTTGTATGTATCGGTAACACTACTTTTGAACAGCCAAGCAGACATCGAAAACACTGAGAAAATAGAGCACAAAAATCACAAGGAAAATTTTAGGTCCAAAACTCACAGGCGAACAATAAGTTACAGACATCAA
The DNA here is from genome assembly GCF_040414725.1 of Anabrus simplex. Classification (NCBI taxonomy): domain Eukaryota; kingdom Metazoa; phylum Arthropoda; class Insecta; order Orthoptera; family Tettigoniidae; genus Anabrus; species Anabrus simplex. Next base: position 958,084,143 of record NC_090265.1, on the reverse strand, counting down.
AACAATAAACCCTGACAGAATCACAAAACAAATCGGTGAATTCTCTGGAAACAGGAGTAGAGAAAGAACAGATGCTATGAAGTGGATCGGTGAAGTACACAACGACTTTAAATCAGTGGCGTGGCCAGGAATATTGAAGATGGGAAGAGCTTAACCCTAGCTTTCATACAACATGTTTATAACATGAGCTTGGGCTAATAGCATCCCAGGATTCACAAATAACGGGAGAGACGCCTAATTCAGATTCTATTCTCCGTATTTTCTCCTATTTTGTAGGGTTTATTTTTGAGAAAAAAATCAGATATTTCTTCTACTCATTCTGAGTTGACTACCAAGCTGAACCTGTAGCTGACTGACCTCTCATGCCTTATTATGTATTAGATGTGGAGCAGGCTACAACATAACTTTTTAATAGGAGGCTTGAAGCAGATTCCTTGTATTTGGGATGCCGTATCATATTCAGTGTTTGTGTTACAGCTGACGGCAAAGTAATACATTTGCCGAAACGCTTTACTCATGTGCGATAAATGTTACTTCTGCTTCCAGTTTATCGCGGCTACAAACCAACCACTCATACGACCTGCTAATCTCCAACTGTAGCGCTTATCTGTTTGTCATTTGTTTTTACAAGAGGCCAGCACCGCGGCGCTCCTGTAGCCGTCTTATCCATTCCGTAGATGTACTTTTGATTTTCTTCGATCCCTTATTCATTCAGTTTTCTCTTTGGTACGCCCGTCTATTTAGTCATACAATATGCTGTATATACCAAAATTCGTCATGTTTTAGCCAGAAAACCGTCAATATTTTCTCCATTCGAAGTAGTATTTTAATTTTTCAGGTGTTTTCTGGTAGATCTCTCAGAGACAAATCAAACTAAACCTCATTCATCGTTGAGCTACATCCGCGGCTACATCACTTGACTGGCGGCGGCCATCCCCTCATGACGTCATGCACTTTAGGTCACCTACCACGGTCACGTTTTGTGCATCCATCCTTCTATTAAGATATAAACCGAAAAATCACGATAGAAGCCTAAAGAGCTTGCATGATTTATTTCACTGGCGGAAAATGAAATCCTAACACCAAGAAGACATAGTGGAAACCGGCCGAGTTAGCCTTGCGGTTAGGGGTGCGCAGCTGTGAGCTTACATCCGGGAGATAATGGGTTCGAACTCCACTGTCGGTAGCCCTGAAGATGGTTTTCGGTGGTTTCCCATTTTCACACCAGGCAAATGCTGAGGCTGTACCTTAATTAAGGCCACAGCCGCTTCCTTCCAACTCCTAGGCCTTTCCTATTCCATCGTCGCCATAAGACCTATCTGTGTCGGTGCGACGTAAAGGCACTGGCAAAAAGAATAGCCTAAGTGGTTACGACCGGGTGACAGGCGGACGCGTAGCCTCCTACACCGCGCGGCCTGACTGTATATGCGTTAGATTGACAGTCAATTTGAAGAAGTGACAGGGAAAATGTACTACTGAGATTAAAAATAAGTTAATAAATAATGCATATAAATACATGAGGACTCCAACGATCTCATATGAGGTCATCATGCACAAGAGAGTTAAACAAGCATGGATCACACCGCGAGAAATAGCGGTACTATTTTGTGTAATACAATAACACTGGGTGAGTCCCGCCAGGTTTGTAGTCTTCCCTGTATGACGCGTGTCGGTAAACAAGAGCGCTGTCACCGTCACACTATTCCCGTACGCCCGTAGAAAACACATCAACTTCGATGAATGGATCATCAGGTTGAGAAACAATAAAGCTAACTCCGTTAAAGTAAGTGTTGAAAATGTTCTCCCTCACCCCGTAGACAAGTGTAGTAGCGTGACGTGATATTCCGGTTCACTCTCTGCAATTCAGCCTCATGAATTTTCAAAATGTCGGTGTGAATTGCATTTCAAAATGTACAGCAAATGAAAATATGCCCTTCAACACTTAATTCTAGAACTCTAAAACGCAGAAAACGGATCAGTTACTACTGTGTAAGGAGCAATCACGCTGTACGCTGCACGGAAGCTTATCGCAGACTAGCTGAGACCTTGGCATCAATGGGCGAGCTTTATGAGTCAGGCTGCTATTGTGTCATCCACTCACCCAGACATAGTACAAGGAATAACCGACAACTCGAAGTTGCACCGACACAGATAGGTCTTATGGCGACGATGGGGCAGGAAAGCGTTAGGAGTGGGAATGAAGCGGACGTGGCCTTAATTAAGGTGCAACTCCAGCATCTGCCTGGTGTGAAAATGGGAAACCACGGAAAACTATCTTCAGGGCTGCCGACAGTGTGGTTCGAATCCACTATCTCCCGAATGCTGGATCCTGACCGCACTTAGGGCCGGTATTATAATACAGGTTTTAACTATTGGTTAAGTTTAAACTTCGGTTTATCTGTTAGTCGCGTATTATAAAACTTAATATAAAGTTTAACTATAGATTAATTTTACTGCCACTCATCTACCGTTTAAACTGAAGTTTAAGAATTCATAAGCTTACAACATGGCAGAACGAATGGATCTCGAAGATATTTTTGAGGTGTTTGAAGAAATACTAAGCGATGACGAAGAAGTGGTTCAAATTATTGAAGGACCACGGACACTACGACTTTTCCGAGCAAGAGGACGTCACTTTCATGTATGGAATGAAAAATAGTTTTTAAATAGGTTTAGGCTTACAAAACAGGCTGTCATAACCCTATTTCAGCAAATTGGTGCTAAAATAAAACATGCAACGAAAAGGTAAGTATGTAAAAATGACTTTTTGAACTGTTTGAATGTCAAAAGTGTAAATTTTAGAAAATAAAGTAACTTCCTTTTATTTCAGAAATCATGCTGTAGAACCCCTCAGTCAGTTTTATGCCTCCCGTAGTATGTTTATTAAAATAGGAGATTTCGGATGAAATCATACGGCCACTGTTTCACGGACTATATAAATAATTTCTGTACTAATTGCACAAGCAATTCTATTTCCTTACAAGTAAAATTAGGACAATGTTTATTACTTTTAACCACCATTTTACCTACAAGAAGTAAACAAAACATTATCGACAGTCATCTTTTCTTGCAAGACACTGCTGCCAGGATCGTATATTTCGTTCTTCACCTCAGTTTAACCTAGGCCGGCCATTATAAGACTCAACATCGGTTTAAACTCAAGTTACAGTTTAACTCAATCTTTAGTTTAAACCCTCATTAATACCGGACCTTAAGCGACTGCAGCTATCAAGCTCGGTCAACTCGAATGAGGCTCGCACTGTGTGTAGCATGGCCTTATGAAACCCCCGATATTGTATACTACACCTAAGTTCGAAATGGGTGTAAAACATGGCTTAGATGTAATTATAATTTATAATATAGTAATAGGAACAAATAATTAATTGCAATAAATATTGTTATGAAATGTATGTATCAAAACTATTAAGTTACATTATTATTTAGCGTATGGCTTATACAGACATAATCAGTAATATACATATATACATATTTACAGCTGAGAAACAAAGCAACTTGTGCTTCACAATTGAATGTCTAATTCTTCGATCCAGCGTGCAGCATCCGGAGTTAGCAGCAGGAAGTCATCCTCATCACCGTGATAGGCTCGAATCCTACATTCCCTGACGATATGACGAACAGTCTGGTGTGGAAGAAGTATTCTCAGCCGGGAGAGGGAGTATTCTATTTGTAAAGAGCCGGGCTAAGTGGCTCAGATGGTTAAGGCGCTGGATTTCTGAGTCCAAGTTGGCAGGTTCAATTCTGGCGTAGTCCGGTGGTATTTGAAGGTCTTCAGAGACGTCAGCTCCGTGTTGGTAAATTTACCGGCAAATAAAAAAATTCCAGCAGGACAAAATTCCGGCACCACGGCGTCTCCGAAAATCGTAAAAGTAGTTAATGTGACGAAAACCAATAACATTATTATTATTATTATTATTATTATTATTATTATTATTATTATTATTATTATTATTATTATTATTATTATTATTATTATTATTAATTCTAAAGAGAACAGGATGGTGTAGTAGCCTCTTAAAGGTGGTAGTTAGTACAATAACCATGAATGTAATTTAGATATGAAGATATTGGTTTAAACAGATGAATATAAAAGAAATATGAGGGAGTATGTATAAAGCAGGATACCGTGAAGTAAACGTATTTCTTTGGACCGTCCATACGAAGTTCGAATTGTTTCATATTCTTTCTTTAGTCGGAGTCCAATTACAATAAAAGTACACAAAGAGATATTTTTCTCGTTTGGAGCAGGAGACGGACTCTTGTCTTTGGCTTCGTTCTGTCCCATAGCGTTCCGCGTTGTTTCCCACATGCCCTGCACGCAACGAGCCGCGGGGCAACTTTTTATCTGCGAAACTTCTTCTGCTCCATTCCTGTTTTCTGAAATTACTACGGCTTATAATTAACTCTATCTGTTTTGTTGACTTCCCGCCTTTCACATAGGCGCACATGAGTTTCACATCTAGCTGCGTTTTATACACTTTTTGTTTTGTTTTTACAATTTTTTTACCTCGCGCCGACACAGATAGGTATTACGGCGACGATGGGATAGGAAAGGGATAGGAGTGGAAAGGAAGTGGCCGTGGGCTTAAATAAGTTACAATTCTAGCATTCGCTTGATGTGAAAATGGGGAAAACCGGGCAAGTTTGCCGTGCGGTTAGGGGCGCATAGCCGTGAGCTTGCATCCGGGAGATAGCAGGCTCGAACCCCACTGTCGGCAGCCCTGAAGACAGTTTAACATGGTTTCCCATTTTTACACCAGGTAAATACTAGGGCTGTACCTTAATTACGGCCACGGCCGCTTCCTTCACACTCATAGCCCTTTCCTATCCCATCGTCGCCGTAAGACTGATCTGTGTCGGTGTGACATTAAATAGTAAAAAGTGAGCAACCGCGGAAAACCATCTTCAGCGTTGTCAACAGTGGGGTTGTCCGGATCCATGGCTAAATGGTTAGTGTGCTTGGCTTTGGTCACAGGGGTCCCGGGTTCGATTCCCGGCAGGTTCGGGAATTTTAACCTTAATTGGTTGATTTAGCTAGCACGGGGGTTGGGTATATGTGTAGTCTTCATCATCATTTCATCCTCATCACGACGCGCAGATTGCCTACGGGTGTCAAATCAAAAGACCTGCATCTGGCGAGCCGAACTTGTCCCCGGACACTCCTGACACTAAAAAGCATACGCCATTTCATTTAATTTCAACAGTGGGGTTCGAACCCACTATCTCCCGAATTAAAGCTGACAGCTGCACCCTCCCTAACTGCACGGCCAACTTCCTCAGTGAATTCACTTTTCTTGTATTGTTTATGGAGATACTAAGTTTAATATTTCATTTGAGATCATCAAGTATAATGAACTGGATGCAAGATATCTGATCACTGCATGTTCACGGACAGTAATCACAATGTCCTGTTCAGAGTCTTCAGTACCGTTCTCATAAAGTCAGCCATAAGTTCATTACTTCTCACTTCCAAGGAAAACAGTGAAGTACGATAGCTTTTTCTGTCTACTGCACTTTATTTTATTGCTCTGAGCCCATAAAGAGCGTTAGGAAGTTTTTATTCGTTGTTATTACTTGGCTCCTGTATTTGCCTCACCAATCGACCAATACGCCGTACATTGCATTCTGTATAGCCCGGTTCAGACATCCAGTCACTAGCAGTTTGAAATCAGTCCATATTGATGGAATTTTAAATATTAACAACATATAATATTAAGTTTGCAACTCTGTGGCTGTTATTCCCTCAGGTTACTCTACAGTTACACCATCTAAAATAAGTGAAAGGCTTAAAGGAGTTGAAACACTGAATCTTTCGAGATTTGCGACACTAAGCGACTTTGTGTGTTGTCAATATTTGGACGGGAGACCGCTGCTTTTGGCTGCTGGAGGAGTAGCGGGAAGGAGTTAACCAGAATTGAACTCTGGCGCTCGGCTTAGCTGAAGCACGCCGATAAGCCGCCAATGTCTAAAGATCGGACTTTGAAACGATTCTTTGCCTGAAATCGGTACAGTAATACCTACCCCTTTATGCGGATCAACCCAGATATCTAGATTTATTATACGATTTAAATTATTTTGTTGCGGTTTTGTATGAATATATACATGCGAAACACCACACATTCATCACGATATCTAAGGTATCACCCAACAGATGGGAATGAAATTTGACATTCAGGCTAAGAATTATAAGTAACTGCTAAGAAACCTTTTTGAAAAATTCAGACCCACGAAAATAAGTGGGTAAATCTCGAAAAATGGGCACTGCTTCGGTGCGTTAGGTCGCGAGTTGCTATGATAATTAATTTTTGTATCTCTTGGTAGAATTGATAGATCGCGGGCTGCTATAACATTTCATTTTAATGCCACTTGGCAACGTGTGAAGAAAAGAAAATTGAAAAGAGGAAGAAATCTCAGGCACTTCCTCGTAGTGTTTCTCTGGACGTCTCAAGAGCCAGATAAGATTTTATATTATTTTTTATTATATGAAAAGGTGCAGTGAAATCTGTATTAAGAAAAAATAATGCTCTTGCGAAGAACGAGTAATTCTGTTAGTGGAAATTAAATACATTTAGGACATGCATTACGAAGAGTTATTTGTAGCACGCACATCTAGTGATCAGCTCTGCGAGACATGTGTTCAACAAAAAGTGCGCAATCTAGATGCACTATAGTTGCACAGGTAGAGAATTCCAAGTTTAAGTGTTCAATTCTGGCCGAAAAGTGGGCAACATTCTGAGTACTGGACAACAAAATAGTAGTTACGTTAGGCTCAGAGTCCATCCGACAAAAATAACTCAGTATTCGCGGCCAAACGGCAGCAAGTCGAAATAATGAAATTTCTACCATGTGGAAGATGAGGACATATTATTATTATTATTATTATTATTATTATTATTATTATTATTATTATTATTATTATTATTAACTTAATAGTCCCCTCTCCTAATTCTTGTTTTACAACTTGCTTTTCGTCGCACCGACACAAATAGATCTTATGGTGACATGAGACAGGAAAGGGCTCGGAGTGGGGTGGAATCAACCAGGCCTTGATTGGGTACAGTCCAGTGAAAATGGTGAACCACGGAAAACACTCTTCATGGCTGCCGACAGCAGGGTTCGAACCTATTATCTCCCGAATGGAAGCTAACAGCTACGTCACCTAAACCTCTCAGCCACTAGCTCGGTATCTCTCCTAATTTCAAGAGACCTCATTAGATACAGGAAATGTATTCGTTGATGCTAGCTGTATCGTATCGCCGGGCTGAGTGGCTCAGACGGTTGAGGCACTGGCCTTCTGACCCCAACTTGGCAGGTTCGATCCTGGCTCAGTCCGGTGGTATTTGAAGGTGCTCAAATACGTCAGCCTCGTGTCTGTAGATTTACTGGCACGTAAAAGAACTCCTGAGGGACTAAATTCTGGCACCTCAGCGTCTCCGAAAACCGTAAAAGAGTAGTTAGAGGGGCGTGAAGCAAATAGCATTATTATTATTATTATTAGCTGTATCATAAAACTGTAGACAGGGTTTTTCTAATTATTTATAACAAATGTCGGGGGGTGGCATCAAAACACGAAAACATATATCTATGAACATATGTTCTACAAGCGTTGTAACTGAGTTACATGTGACGAAGCTGCGGGACAGGAAAGGGCTACATCACAAAAGTGCCCGCCAAAAGCACCCTGGCGAAGCCGCTCAAAGATAACTGGGTCCTGTCGAACAGCTGCTCAGAAGTTGCTGATGCGCTGTTACATATCGTTGATGTCATTAACCGGGGTAGAGTACATCACACTGTTCATATGTCCCCACAGAAAGAAGTCCTATGGATTAAGGTCAGGAGACTGGACAGGCCAAACCGGGTGAGTTGGCCGCGTGGTTAAGGTCGCGTAACCGAGAGCTTGCATTCCGGAGATGGAGGTCTTGAATCCTACCGTCGGCAGCCCTGAAGATCAGGGGACTGTAGCTTAATTAAGGCCACAGTAACTACCTTCCCAATCCTAGCCCTTTCCCATCCTTGCGTCGCTGAAAACCTTCGATGTGTCAGTGCGAACGTTACACCACTAGCAAAAATAAAATAATAAAAACGGGCAGGCCAATAACTGGACCTCGACGCCCGAACCACCGTTGCGAGATAGTGTTTTCCAAACACCGGATGACATGCAAAGCACTGTTGATGATTAACGACAACCATACCATGGGAATTTTCAATTGCACTCGTGCGTGTATTGTGTGAGGCCATCTCTTCAAAATGTGGCCTCGTCGGTGAACAGAACGGACGGTGGGCCAACGCAGTCTAGAACAATAATTGTTCATAGCGACATTTTTTTTTTTGGTTTTGATCCCAGGAATCACTTGTCCGACGTTTGTTACATGTATTTAGATGCAGCTTATATAATCAAAGTTGCGTCAAATACAATATCCGGTCTTTTAAGTCGTATACATTTCGACTGAATGAGCTATGATAACGGAGATGTTAAGTCATGTGCTTTGTTTGCCAAGTCCATCAACGAGGAGCATCGTTGACAAACAAATATTGTTCGGTGGTCGTGGTAATGAATGGGACGGGGATGGAAGTGAATTTTGTCATGATTTTTTTTACAAGGTGAGAAACGTCATGATCATTGACCTCCATTGATCAAGAAGATACAGGAAATAAACATAGGGTATACTATTATCTGTTTTCATGTCAACAAAAGTGGTATTTTATTTGCTTCTCCTGCTAAGTTTGTCAATAACCTGTTAGTGACGAGCAGAACTGCTGACAGCAATAATCAATTGACTGATTCAAATACAGTATACCGGGCGAGGGTCGCGCAGCTGTCATCTTGCATCTGGGAGATAGTAGGTTCGAACCCCACTGTTGACAGCCCTCAAGATGGTTTTCCGTGGTTTCCCATTTCCACACCTTTCCCACTGCCAAGATCTCACGTCGCCAGATGTCTACATATGGGCATGATGGAAGAATCCGTTTCCCGATCTGATGGCCCACCTAGGAAAGTCCCCGAAGGTACAGTGATTTTTGTGTCTGTGTTCATCAACATGTTCGACAATCTACAGGACCGTTACGAACAGTGAGTAAGATGTGTAGTGCACATTTTGAACACATGCTACCATCGTCACCTTGCGTTTTATATGACGTATCTTGAATTTCAGAGAATGTTTGCAATTTCAGTACTGCTTGTTTTGCCGCATCTATATAATGCCACGTCCGAAACATTTTCAATTTCCGAAGGTCTTTAGCGACGCCAAAGCGCCTGTATTTTTGTCCTCAAAGAAGGCTTCCTTATCGTGTCAATAAATCTATGAACACTCGAAGGGACAGTATGGAGACAAAAGTGATTTTTGTCATTTTGTTGAAAATGCATGGTTCTGGAGATTTTTCGGTAACAATTCAGCGGAAAAACTACATCTTAGTTTATTTTGCTTTTTTTCTAATGTCTAATTTTTGACACTGAATCTCAATTTTCTCCTGTAAAAAATTCTGTTTTATTTCGCAGAACATTTCTGCTACAATGTATCATAGTCATGTTAGAAAACCTGTGCATGGAATTTTTGATCGCAGGCCTCTTTCATGTAATATTTATCGTTATATCCAAAATTTTGGTACGATAATATTATTATTATTATTATTATTAATAATAATAATAATAATAAATGCCAGAATGCAAAGTGAGGCTTATCGTGGTCCCTAGTTGGCCGATTAGCGAAGCTGAATAATAATAATAATAATAATAATAATAATAATAATAATAATAATAATAATAATAATAATAATAATAATAATAATAATAATTGCTTTACGTCCCACTAACTACTTTTACGGTTTTCGGAGACGCCGATGTTCTGGAATGTAGTTTCCCTGAGGAGTTCTTTTACGTGCCCGTAAATCTGCTGACACGAGGGTGACGTATTTCAGCACCTTCAAATACCACCGGACTGAGCCAAGATCGAAACTGCCAAGTTGCAGTCAGAAGACCAGCGCCTTAACCGTCTGAGCCAGTCAGCCCGGCATTGGTACAAAATAAATGTTATTGTTTTAAATGCAATATGTTCTCTGAATATAATATAGGTACACTGCTTTCTGAACATGCATTATCTCCTGAATTCCACGATTCAATAAAATTGCTTCGAATTATGTATTTGAATGTTTCAAGAGAGTCATTTTTATGGCGTTTTTAAAATGGTATCTTGAGTAGGTTTTTACACTATTTAGAAGACAATCCTTGAACAATCGAGTAAAAAGATCTGTTTATCTCCAGATTTCCCCTTTAACGTTAACTGACTGTGCCAGGGTTCGATCCTTTAACCCTGAGGACAGAATGTGAGTGCCTAATCAATTCTGAAACACAACCAGCGATGAGAATTCTTCAATTTCATGACTTCTCGAACAGACGTATCAAAACTTCAGAAACTGAACATGAATTATAAAAAATAGTTAAAGTGGGCCCGTGAGAAAGAAACTACAGCAATAGCTCTGGATTAACAAAAGACATAGACAATCAGAAGCAAAGGACGCTATATCATTTTACCAGCGGCCGGCAGTTCGTTCGTACCAGACCAGTGGTTTATCCATACCAAGTGAGGGTACTGTTTTTTTAACCATTCATATCACGTGAAAAGGGTAATGAATTGGATAGACAGAGAGAGTGTAAACAGGGTGGACAGGAAGAACAGGGGAGGATTAGGATCGCTTTCTTTATTTGTTTTTTACGTCCAGTGGCCCGACATTTGCATAGCGAAGGGAGGCCACATGTCTGTGTATTAGCATACGGCCAGGCATGGGCACATTGTCCCGCACCCGCGTGGCTCAAGGAGCTTCACAACGCCAATTAAACCTCTAAGGAGCACAGCCTTCCCTTTCAATACCTATACAGCTGGTTTTTTTCGTCTTAAAGAGGAAAAAATCATCAAAATGTTTCGAAACCTTGAAGCATTAACATGTAAAAGACACGGGTCTCCTTTAAGACAATCTGAGATCTTCTTTGATATGCTAATGCGGGGCTGTGATGGAGAGGTGATAATGGTAGAAGGCTGGAGACACGACTCGGCTCTGACACCTGCCGGGCAAGTTCCTCAGCTTTGGTTTCAGGAATGGTCAGCATGTTCGGGAACATTCTGTCATTTATAAGTTGAGTATTGCACAATATGAAGTTAACATCTCAACGGACTGGATCATTTCTCTTTCCTTGCTCCAGGTCCGTCTAGCTAAGACTTTCGGTAGCCCTGTGGTAAATAAAGCTCATTAAGAGCCTCGGCTGCCCAGCCAAATGGCCCTCAGATATCAGAGCGGCCATCGCGAAGACAAGTGAAGAAAAACTGGATAATTTTAATTCCTTATGGAGATCTACACGGGTTCGTGGTTTGGACATGATTTTTCTTCCTTTCCGTAATCATTTGAGAAGACAAGTGAAAAGTAATTGGAGAATTTCTCGAGTTCTATGTGAGGTATTCTGGACAGGATTTTTATTTCCTTCCATGATCGTTTGAGATGACAAGAGAAAACTGAGCGGAGAATTCTAAATTTTTGTGGAGAACCACTCGAGTTCTGCACTGGATATTTTTGATAGATTATTGATATCGTTTCGAGAATATAAACGAATTGATTGCCATAACAATAAGTTACATTTTCCATGCCACATTGTGAATTCAGGATTTGCCAGTAACAAAACGAAATCTGTATAGGCCTAAATAAACTTATAATGTTGTCTATAGACCTCAAAGTTTTGCCTCATACTTAGTTCCTATCTTTGCTTAAGTATGCAAAATCCAAAATAGGATTCGTTATCTATTAATTTGTTACATCATGGGAAAATGGCTTAACAGAATGTCTATAAACTCGGTATTTAAGTTCAGAGATATCCGGTTGTGCACTATATTATTTGCACTTTAAACAATGGCGTAACGATATTAAGGGGGCCAAAACGGTAAATCGTTTATCCGTTAATGTTAGTTATATGGAAACACTGTGAAAATGAGAAGTTTTTGAAAAATAAAATTTCCGATCTTTTGCCATATGTCTGAAGCGTTTACGCCGTATGAGGAGTAATAACAGAGATAATCGGGATTACTACATGTTTTACAAAACCTCGAATGTGACAATGTTCTTCCTATCCATTATTTTCCTTGAGATTGGTCACGCCTTTTAGCCACATATGCATGTGCAGTTCATCAGAACATTTCCTATGCTTAACTGTAAAGGAAAATGAACCTTAAATTCATCATACTCTAGGAGCGGCTAAATATGTCATGCAAACATATATTCTTACAGTACCGTACAGTAAGGTTCATTTTCTTTTACAATTAGCAGAAGAAAATGTATGAAGTTTGTTCTGATGGACTGCATACCAATATGTCGCTGAGAGGCGTGACCAGTCTTAAAGGAAATAATGGATAGGAATAGCATTGTCACAGTCGCGGTTTTGATATAGGAGCGACTGAATGTCATTGAAAATATCAAATACAAGGACTTAAATTAACATAATATTGCGGATACGCTTTCTAAAATATTGTTCGTACACCTCTGTTTTGGGAGATGTTTGCAGCGAACTGCCTTCAAGCATATGTTAATCACAATATTGACGATGACTGATTGTAGCAAAATCTCCTTTCATTGCGTAGCACATTGTAGTTCGTGAATGTCTTGTAATTTTATTAATCGTATGTTAATACACCTTAAAGAATATCTATGGATTGTATTTCTTTTAGAACTTAAAGTCTCACAGATATTCGTGGTCCGTATTGAGCCCCAGTAGAGCGAGTTTCTATAACCTCGTATGATTATTGTATTATGTGCACTATAAACTTTTCACGCAAAATCTAAAGAAAGATTTTCATGCCTAATCAATGTAAACAAATTTAAAAATAAAATGAAAGGGATTTTAAATGGCGTTCAGACACGACTCTATTAGCGTTAAGGCGTGCAAGGATACCCAGTTCCTTCTTCCTTCTCCATCTGAACATTATCAGGCAAACTTTTAACTTTGCTCTCGAGGCTGGGAAGACACTCTCAAATACATTTAAATTATTGGCTTTAACACGCATGGTGACGTTAAAACGTGTTTCGAGTGCAGAATACTGAAGATTTGCTACTTAGGCCTACTGTAACAGCCCTGTAGGCCTGAGCTTGATGGGTGTTAAATTTTGTTTGATTAACTTCATTTAAATGGAGTCTGCTTGAGAAGATTTGTGGTGAGGCTAAGAAGAAAGTCGTCATAGTCTTGCAAAATATATCCTTTCAGTATTTTCCTGGAGTCGTAATTGGAAAACAAACACGCAAGGAAAGAAGGAATTTGACATCTATATAGGGTGTAATAATAAAGTCGACTCAGCTTTAAGGACGCATTCCTCACACGTAGAAGAAAATAGGCTATGTTATATGGATATAGTCTCGGAAACGCTTCATTTCCATGTTTCAACTCTACACTGTACATGGGAAACACACAGGAATAGAACATACCAGCATGCCACGTGCAACTCTTTCTCACATGGAATGTTCAAAATGCCCTCCGTTAACATCGATACATGCATCAACCCGCTGTCGCAGAGATACATCAGGGCTCTGTTGCGCTGCGCAGTGGCATAAGAAACTAACTGTTCAATACACAGTGGTCTGAAAGGGTTAGAATAGTACCAAATAGCGATATTCGTATTATATTCGATTTTTTAAAATCTGCTATAGGGGAGACAGGGGCTAGTTGTTACAGGGGCAAGTTGTTACAAACATCTTTTTGAAAAAAAACCAATAGGAGCAGCGCACCCCTCTCCATATAATGTGTTGACCTTGCCGTCCCTCACAATCCAAGGGAGTCTCAGGCTGCGTGTGGATCTGTGAAATTTTTAAAATGGAAAATATTTTCGCTGTGTGTTTAGGCAGCGTCTTGCACCTTTCCGATCTTTAACCACGTGACCAAATATACAGGTAAACAGATTTTTTCTGTTTGTGATTTAAACCCTCAGACATAAGCCTTAGTTTTCTAATGTAAGATAATTCTATCTTTCTTCTGTGATTAACTGTAACACAAAATATAAGATGGCGGCTACTGGGGCTAGTTGTTACTTACCACGCGGGGCACGTTGATACATGTAACGATTCTTCGTGGAACAAGCCTGGGTCAAGTATATCCACAGTTACCATTAGCACAGATAGTCTCAAATTACCAGAAATATTAGAAGATGGAAATTCAGCATTACGGCATGTTTGAGACATGAATAATTTTAAAGGGGCATTTTTTCATAATTTAGTCTTCACTGTAGGCTACGTGAATAAACTTCAGCTCAGACCATTATAAACTAGTAGAGTGTTGGTTTAAAATGATGTTAATTAGGTCATAGGGGCAGGTGATAACCTATGATATTAATTGTGTATGTACGGTCAGTCCTAAGCCATAAGCCTGGTTAGATCCTCAACAACTCCGCCATCAGCTGTCATGGATGGCCTAGGCATCACTGAAGAGGCGTACAAGGGAAATGAGGAGTGAGGTAGTTTACCGTTGCTTTCCTCACCGAGCCAGGAGTCACAAACATATCAGTCTGCCAAGCCCACTGAAATGCATGCACCAACAGACCTGATGAGCAACATTTTCACACCATTCATAGCAGGGACTGGCTGCATAAGGAATGACATTACTGGCATCGCTCATACCTAAGTCACTTTCATATTGCCAAAGCCAAGGATAAGACTGAACAGATAATCATGTTATATTTAATGAATGGGCTAAACATATTTTGAATATAAAATGAAAATTATAAATATTTATCATATTTTCAGTGACATTTTACTCTATGTAACAAAGTGCCCCTCGCATGTAACAACCTGCCCCGCTGTGGGGCATGTTGTTACAGAATACCTAATCTGAAAATAATGTATCTTATTGACAAATGTGTGCATGTTCTAGAATTTTTCAACTGATATTCTTATGATAAAAGTTTGTTCCTTCTATCAGCAAAATTGAAATTTCATTTACTATTCACCTTAAAATTTTAAAAAAATGAAAACCAAAAATTGTAACAACATGCCCCGGTCTCCCCTACGAAGCACCGACACAAATAGGTCTCATGGCAGCGATGGAATAGGAAAGAGCTAGGACTGGGAAGGAAGTGACCGTGGCCTTAATTAAGGTACAGCCCCAGCATTTGCGTGGTATGAAAATGGGATATCACGCAACACCATCTTCAAGGCTGCCTATAGTGGGGTCCGAATCCGCCATCTCCCGAATGCAAGCTGATCTCTACGTGACCCAAACTGCACAGCCATTTGATCTGTAATAAACTTATTATTATTATTATTATTATTATTATTATTATTATTATTATTATTATTATTATTATTATTATTATTATTCACATTGTATTAACTGAGAATTTATTTTATGTATTATTAATTTAGAAAATACGCCTTTGCCATTACCGCTGAGGGCTGAGTGAACGTTCATGGCCATTTAGCTACCTGTTCAAAAGTGGAAGTATCATTTTTAAATTTCTCATCTTCCTGACGGCGAATCGAAGACTTGATCTTTATGGCAGACTGCTGAAAGCCTGCAATTAAATATGCTGGAAAAATAGATGTTGTGAGTATGATGTGAAAATTAGCATCTCCGACTCTATAGTGACATTGGTGCGGAAGAAACCTAAGAGGGTCGAATGTCAGGTCAGCAACGAACAACTGGAGCAGGTGGATAATTTCAACTATTTAGGATGTGTATTTTCCCAGGTTGGTAGTCCACAGAAACATACAATAGTGATTATATCCCTTCCCATGCGGTTGACGTCAGAAAGGGCATCCGGCAGTAAAACAGGGATAAATCCACGTGTGCGGCACAGTTCGTATCCGCGACCCCGCAGGTGTGGGAAAAGAGGGTGGAGAAGAAGAACATTCTCTCAGGATTAACACGTGAAATTGAAACAAGGTGCAGCAAAAATAATGAACTGAGCTCGCGATATTCTGTAAGAAAGAAGTCAACTCCCGGAAGATACTATCCTTGCATCGCTCTTTTTTTTTTTTTTTTTTTTTTTTTCAGACTGCTGTACGGGAGCGGAAGATGGGTGGACTGAGGATATGCTTTTATAAGTTAGAAAGAACAGTCATGGAAGTAGCGAGAATGACTGCTGATACAAACAGGTGAGAACAATGGCAGGATGGTACTCGAAATGGCAGGATTAAGGCTAAATTAGGAATGAACTTGACGGATGAAGCTGTACGCATAAATCATCTTCACTGGCGGGGGTCATATTAGACGAGTGGATGAGAATAGGTTATCTAGCAGAATAGCGGAATTGGCCTTGGAGGGTAAGAGAAGTAGAGGGAAACCAAGGTGACGATAGTTAACACAGTTTTAATGATCTAGAGATAAGAAATCTGAAACTAAAGAAGACAGTGACGTCTCATGTGGTTGTTCCACATCAGAGAATGCGACACGGTTACTGACTTCTCGCCAAGGTAGTCACGTTTCGACCCTCACCAATACATGAAAAAGTGGTTTTTTTTTTAATATGAGAAGGCATGCCCTTTATTACGGATTCCAACTATGACTATATTTAGAGATCTCCTCGCTAAGATTATGATATCAACAATCACGGGCTACACGTCTACTTTGTGCGTAGTCATAACCACTGAGTCCAGCGATGGTGACTCAGAAGTAAGTATTACAGTACGACGTGAGTGCACGAGTTTTAGCCTAATTTGCGTTTGTGTCTAGAGAAATCTGTTCTGCTACTGACCTATCCAAGGCTTTTGGTAGGGTGGATCATGGGAACTACTGACAAAAATGATAGCAACTGAACTATTTACAGACAAAAGTGACTGAATGCGTGGCTGCATTTCTAAAAAATATGACTCAGAAAATTAGAATAACCTATGCGAGCATTATCTGGTGCTGTAATGATTAAGAGGGGAATTCCTCAAGGCAGTACTTTTGGACCTTTATATCATATGTATAACTGATATACTGTATCTGGAATCAAGGATAAAGCTTTTTTGTGTAATAAATGAGTTACAGGATCGTGGGCGACTGCATGTTGTGAGATGGAGGGCAGACAATGGTATGATGGTAAACGGGGTGAAGTTTCACCAAGTGGAAAAGTCTACTCAGTTTTTTACAGAGTGAAAATACCTCATGGAGACCACTGCAAGTACTTAGGTGTTAATATAAGGAAATATCTTCATTACGACAATCATATAAACAAACGAAACCAAACCCCATGGCGCAACAACCCCGAAGGGCCATGGCCTACCAAGCGACCGCTGCTCAGTCCGAAGGCCTGCAGATTATGAGGTGTCGTGTGGTCGGCACGACAAATCCTCTCAGCGGTTATTCTTGGCTTTTTTGCTATTTGTTTAACGTCTCACTAACACATCGAAGGTTTTCGGCGACGGAAGGGTGGGAGATTGGGAAGGTAGCGGCCGTGGCCTTCATTTGCCAGCATTTGCCTGGTGTGAAAATGGGAAATCATGGAAAACCATCTTCAGAGCTGCCGACAGTGGGGTTCGAATCCACTATCTCCCGAATGCAAGCTGACAGCTGCGCCACCCTAACCGCACGACCACTTGCTCGGTTCTTGGCTTTCTACACTGGTAGGTTATAGTACTCTTCATATGGTTATAAGGGTATTTAGGGGTTGTAGTAAGGATACAGAGGAGAGGGCATAGGTATAGAGTATGGCTCCCAGTGCATGGGACTCTCGTCAGGATTAATTGATTCGGGAGCTGGAAAACATCTAAAGAAAAGCAGCACGATTTGTTCTGGATTGTTTCCGACAAAAGAGTATGTGTTTACGAAAATGATGCAAACTTTGGGCTGGGAAGACTTGGAAGAACTTGACGAGCTGCTCGACTAAATATGTTCTGAGCTGTCAGTGGAGAACAGCGAGGAATGACTTCAGTGGTGTTTTTAGAAATACGAAGATAAGTTGGAATTCAAGAGGACAAACTGGGGGAAATAGTTTGTTTATAGGAAGATCAGTTACGGACTGGAATAATTTACCAAGGGAGATATTCGATAAATATACAACTTTTTAAAAATTATGTAAGAAAAGACTAGGTAAATAACTGAGAACCTGCCACCTGGGCGACTGTCCTAATTCCACATCAGTTGCTTGTGCTTGGTTGGAAAAGAGTAACTGAAGATCCTGGCGTACGTAGAACATTTCGGTGGGGGGGGGGGGGAGAAACGTCTTAGAAAAGGCAGAGGAGTCTCGCTGCTACTGATAATAATAAAAACAATAATACCGAGCGATTTGGCCTAGCAGTTAGGGGCGCGCAGCTGTGAGCTTGTGTTCGGGAGACAGTGGGTTCGAATCCCACTGTCGGCAGCCGTGAAGATGGTTTTACGGGGTTTTCAATGTTCACACCAGGCAAATGTTGGGGCTGTACATTAATTAAGGTCACGGTTGCTTCCTTCCCACGCTTAACCCTTTCTTATCCCATCGTCGATATAGGACCTATCTGTATCGGTGCGACGTAAAGCATCTTGTAAAAAAAGAAATATGTAATAATACTCACATTCCTTTTGGGCTACGCTGTGTGGAGAATAATTCCAGGCCGTGAAATCTCCAGTTATAGGCCTACTACAAATAGCCTGCACCTCCCTGGTGGCCGTGATCGTTAAGGCAACAAGTCTAGTCTATATGGTTCGACACCGTAGTTAGCCGGTTCGAGACCCGTTGCTCAAAAAATGTTTCAACATCAGAATGTTGGCTGGCAGGATAGGGGAGGTGGTGGTATACAATTTCTAATCTCTACACTGCGTGTCAAACGCCTGGATTCAATTCCAAGCTTCTCCGCAGTGCGCGTGTGGAGTGAGGGCATATGTCGCTGTTGATGGTAATTCTTCCGTCGGATGGGGACGTAAAGCTTTGAGCAGACACCTTGGTGTTATTCGACAGGAGTAGGCTACGTACTGATACCGAGTTTCAGCCTCTTCCTACCACATTATCATAATCATCCCACATCAGGACGCTCAGGTCTTCCATGATGTCAAATAGGAAGACCTGCACCAGGCGAGCAGAACATGTCTTCGGGCTCTCCCGGTACTAAAAGCCATACGATAAATAATAATAATAATAATAATAATAATAATAATAATAATAATAATAGCCGGCCTCGCGGTCTAGGGGTAGCTTGCCTGCCTCTTACCCAAAGGCGTCATGTTCAATTCTCGACCATGTCAGGTACTTTTACCTGAATCTGAGGGGCTGGCTCGAAGTCTTCTCAGCCTTCGTGATAACAATTGAGGAGCTAATGGTGAGGTAGCGGCTGCGATCTAAAAGGCCGATAGGACTCGTTGTGCTGACCGACCGACACCTGGTATCTGCAGACCTTCAGAATGATCAGTGGTCGCTTGGTAAACTATGCCCTTCGGGCTGTCGCGTCATGGGGTTTGTAATAATAAGAATAAGAATAAGAATAAGAATAAGAATAAGAATAAGAATAAGAATAAGAATAAGAATAAGAATAATAACTGGCCCAGAGTATTCAAAAAATCTTACAGGACATCTGGTTTTCTGAAGAAATTCCGGAGGATTGGAAATGTGCATTGATTCACCCACTTCACAAGAAAGGAGACAAATCAGATATTAATAACTACAGAGGAAATTCTCTCCTCTCACTCGTATATAAAATCGTATATAAAACAGACCACCTGATCGGAGATTATCAGGCTGGATTCCGAAAAGGGAGATCCTGCGCAGAACAAATCCTAAACCTAAAAACCACATTACAGATTCGCAAAACCAAACAAACAGTAATCACTTTTGTTGACTTCAAAAAGGCCTATGATTCCATAGATCGGCAGACCCTGTTCAACATACTAGAGGAATTTCAAGTTGACAGGAAAACGAGGGAATTGATTAAACAAACTCTGACCAACACAACATCAAAAGTTAAGTTCTTGGGAGAAATTTCTGAACCGTTCGAAATCAGAACTGGTGTCCGACAGGGGGATGGACTATCCCCACTACTATTCAATTTAGTTTTGGAAAAGTGATTCGTGAATGGAGAAAAGAAACTAAAGGTATAAACATTGGCAGACTTCTTAAAGACAAAATTCACTTTGATTGCTTAGCTTTCGCAGATGACCTTGCGATCCTTTCGAAAAACAGACAAGAAGCAATCCACTCCATAGAAAAATTGCATGAAATAGCCACAAAAACCGGACTTCAAATTTCATTTGAAAAGACGCAGTTTATGGAAGGAACTAAATCAAGATTCGACAATCAACCATTAATCACCAAATGTGGAATAATTTTCCAAGTAGACAAATTCAAGTATCTAGGTGAAATTATTCAGCCAGCAGGGTTAAATCAGGAAGCTAACAAAGAAAGAACTGCTAAATAGCAAAGGGCTTACAAAATCACATGGAACAGATACAACAAAAGATGTATATCAAATAATGAAAAATTACGACACTTCAATACAGTCATCAAACCAGAGGCACTTTATGCATCTGAAACACTGATAATTGGCGGCAGGTCACAAACGAAAAGCATTTAGAAACAAGAGAGGAAAATTCTCAGAAAAATCCTAGGACCAAAGTTCGAAAATGGAATTTGGATGAAAAAGAAACCACACGAAATTTGTTAATTCACAGAAAAAATTACAGATACCATCAGAAAGAGACGACTAAAATTCTACGGACACCTACACAGAATGGGTAACAACAGGCTGACAAAAAAAATTCTAAATCTAGCTCTAACCCTGAAAATCCGCAACAATTGGTTAGCAGAAATTCATGAAGATCTACAAGAAATGGGTATTGAGGACGAAACCATTAGAGATAGAATGAAATTTAGAAGCTTAGTAAACAAACATAAGTTTGCAGAGAAACCAACAAGAAAAAATACAGGCTGGACAGAAACACGCAGAAAGGAACACAGTGAAAAAATGAAGAGATATTGGGAAGAAAAGAAGAAGAAACATTGTGCAAAATAAGTCAAACGCGCTCCACAGTTGGGCACAACGAATCAGAAAAAAAGAATAATAATAACCTCCTACCGCTTTTCCCCATCCCTTGATGATGTCATAGGTGCGATCCGTGGCGCACATGTGGACTTAGATCTGTTTTACGGCGGGATGCCCTTCCTACGAATACCCTAAGTGGAAGGATTTATTTAATATTGCGTGTTTCTGTGGTGGTTGGTAGTGTAGTGTGTGCACGTGTGTGTATGAAGAGGAGTTTGTTGGAAGAGACCGCCTAAAAATGATTCAAATCTCTGGCCCGGTCGGAAATCGAATCCAGGATCCTCTGAACCAAAGGCTTCGACGCTGATCCTAATAATAATAAAAATAATAATGGTCAAGTATTGGTTAAGAGACTTCAGAGTATCGGAATTTGCTATGAAACGGATTCTTTAACGTTCCACTGACTCGACAGACAGCGATTTCTTTTTTAAATGCCAGTGAGCTATGTCGATTTCCGATCTCAGAACTTTAAGCGCAGGAGATGAAGTTCTTAACACGATGCGATAGTCAGTCAGAGGTCAAATACCGGGCGGGGGTTGCTTCTCTAGCTTTGTGTGCTCAACCGATATTGAATTAGAACGCAGTGACGTGGTGGAGGGTCAGGAAGGAGCGGAGGGAATGAACCCTTCGCGCACATCACGAACGGAACTACGCATTAGTATGAGTATGAGCTCAAAAGTGTTCAACTAGGGAGCCGACAAGAAGAACGACAGCTGGAGATCGCAGGTCCAACATTTGAATGTCGTGGTATCATAACCGTTTTGTCATAATCCCGTTCCATCTCGGCTGTTGTTGCGATGCTGGTGCCTCGTACATCCATCGTCCTTTCCGTCCTTCAAGTTTTACCCCAGCGAGGGACCAGTCCAGTCTTATTCCTTCTTAATTTATTATTGTTACAATCGCTTTCGCTCTAAGTTCCGTTGTTCTAATTAGCAATAATATGTGTTACTTCATACTGGACAGAGCAGTTCTGCTTAAGTGTCAATAAAAACTGAACTCTTGCATGGAAGAGTTATAATGTATGGTTGTAGACAGGATTGAACTCGTAAGTTATGACTCGATTCACAGCATCTAGCCTGTTAGGTTGTTTTAGTTGTTTATTTATGTAAGGGTGTTTTGGCATATTTGGCCAACATCCCCATATACATATGTAAAAGTCGGCCCCATGGTGTTGGGGTAGCGTGTCTGCCTCTTACCCGGAGGCCCCACGTTCGATTGCCGGCCAGGTCAGGAATTTTTACTTGGACCTGAGGGCTGGTTAGAGGTCCACTCAGCCTACGCGATTAGAATTTAGGAGCTATCTGACGGTGAGATAGCGGCCCCGGTCTAGAAAGCCAAGAATAACGGTCGAGAGGATTTGTCTTACTGACCACACGACACCTCGTAATCTCCAGGCCTTCGGGTTGAGCAGCGGTCGCTTGGTAGGCCAAGGCCCTTCAAGGGCTGTAGTACCACGGGGTTTGGTTTTATATATGTAAGAACAAAGCGATCCCCGTACAGGCTTCAAAAGGTCCTTGGATGAGTGGAAGGTCAAGTTTTCCATTATCTATATCAGGGTCTCTCAGGGTGCATGCACTGTGCACGGTGCAAAAGACGACCCCACTCCTCGATTTGGAGCAATAGCGCTGTCACTCTCTTTCCCCACGCCTGTCTCACTCGCTCCCCCTGTCTCCCTCTTCCTCACTTGCTCCGTAGCGCTCCAAATCCGAGCCGAGTTGAGCCGAACTTAGCCGAGTAGCCCAGAGACGAAGCGTTGGGCCGAGCCGAGCCGAGCGGGACCGATGCACTGTGCAGAGGAACTCTGCGTCGCTATCTGCACGCGTGAGATTTTGGGCGTTTGAGAGGCCCTGATCTATATATTAAGAGAGTTTCCTGAAAACAGATTTGTCCAGTCCATTCGTCCGGTCTACAGGACCGATTTGCTTCATTTTGTTTAAATTCCCTCCAAAATTACCTGCCAATGAATCATCAGGCATTGATAGGTCTCTAAGTTCAGTCAACTTTGAGTAATCCTAAAATCAAGTCATTAAATTATCACTCCAATAATTTGCAGGCGAAGGCTTAACCTGACCCGCAAGACTTTCTTGCGGGTTGCACACAGTTAAGGAGCAATATCTTTACGTAAAGATATCGGCGAAGGTAAACGATTAGAAATGACGGCGCCTATGGGAAAACCTGCATTTTCAACCAAATTTGGTACTCATACAACTGAGTACTATCCGGAGAGAAATACCGTGGGAATCAGACACCCCTAGGGGAGGTAAAAATAATCGATAACGTCCTATATTAGTGTTAAATCTACAGTTTTCTGGGTTGCTGAGATGAATAGTGACATTCCGGATGCCATTTCAGTCCAAGTTCAACTATCATCGGCATGTGGGGTGAGAAGGACTGAAAAATAAAATGTCCAAAATGACCGAGATTATGTACGTATGGGTGCATAATCCAGCATAGTATAGATGTCAATTAAACTTGATACCCATATGACTTACTGTCTGGAACAAAATACTGTGTGAGTAAGACACTCCTAGCACCCTTACGATTGGGGGTTGGGAGGGAGCGACATGTAAAAATCATTGAAAATGACCAATATTTGTGTCGAATCCATACTGAAATGAATTATGACACTCTCGATGCCGTTTAAGTTCAATTTCAGCCTCAACCGGCATGCGGGGCATAAGGGGTGAGAAGGAAAATGTCCAAAATGACCGAGATCTGTACTGAATTCACAGTTTTGGGATTCTCCAGTGTGATTTGTTACAGTCCCAATGACAGCTGGAATTGTGTAAGGTAAACCCGGTACAGATGCCACATACACTGTAACCAAAGGTTCCCATCGTTATAGCTAAATGGCAGTGTGTATGGTTTTTCAGTCTCTAAGAAAGAACTACTGTCTTCAGGTGTGATGAAAGTTGCTCGTATATTACGCCAATTATAACCGATATCTTGAGACGAGTACATGTTTCCTCCTGGAAAAGTTTTTCCTTGTGTTCATTTATTGTATATAAAGTTGGTTTCAAATGTCTAAATCAGCCGTTTTTAGTACAGTAGAAGTCAGAAGCGTAACTGTAGTTGACAGTAAGCTTATTTTGGACCATGATAGCCGTGAAGTACGACAACAGGAGGGTGCGGCGTCTCTACCTGATAGTTGGGAGAGTTGCCGCACAACAATCCGGCTGAGATGCCTCATTGCTGTCAGATTCTAAAAGCGATCTGGAAACATTCAATACTATTCAGAAGGTACCGCTATTTTATTCGAATATTTTATCGTCTCACGATTCTTAAAATACATAAATTATGTTTATTGCTTTCATTGGTAACATTATTTTATTAGATAAAATATTATTTTCATAAATAAAAATTTATGATATGCCTACTCAGTATAAAAGTAAGGACACTGTTAAAAGACCTCGTAGGTTCGAATCCCACTATCGGCAGCCCTGAAAATGGTTTTCCGTGGTTTCCCATTTTCACACCAGGCAAATGCTGGGGCTGTACCTTAATTAAGGCCACGGCCGCTTCCTTCCAACTCCTAGGCCTTTCCTATCCCATCGTCGCCATAAGACCTATCTGTGTCGGTGCGACGTAAAGCCCATAGCAAAAAAAAAGACCTCGTTGGACAGAAGAAAATTTAAAAGAGGTTGTCAAAAGACTGAAGGCAAAGGAAATACTGATCAGGAAGGCAGTATGATACTACAGAATTCTAGCACGAATACTGAAACTAAGAATGGAGTCAGAAAATATGGAAAAAGGCTGACTGGGTCCAGCTGGTATAACTACTTCAATAATCACTGAAATCAAATTCATATTCAAGAAAGGATGACTGGATCTCTATAAATTTGTAACTTGAAAGAGGATAAACATCAGTTTTTGATTCAACAATGCTGTCTGAGGCATGTTTTCAAAAGTCTGTGACAGGACAGAATTATAATCATGATAATTTTGATGTTTTCTTTACATAACGCAGGGAAGAATCCATTGCACATGCACATTCGTAGTAAATCGAAAATAAAACATGGATTCATTTAATGTTGTAAATTATGAGTTAGATTCTTTTACCATTGAATGATTAATAAATGATATAAATATAATTGTCTTTTAGTACATTCTAATGTTCACTTATATTAAAGTTGAAGAAATTAGCTTAAATTTGATTTTGTTAGTAATTATTTTACTTGCGGCATCTCTCTCGAGCAAAGTTGGCATCTATGCCGGGTTCCAGGGAGAGACGCCGCTGATGCAACAATTCTTTTGTTCTATCCTTTCTCCCATTTACTTTCAATTACCAATGTTTTGCTCTATGAATTTGCAACAATTTATAAAGTAAATCTACCGAGATATAACAAAAGAGATAGAAAGTGCGGCAACTCTAGAGGAATTACCTTACATCATACCTTTAGTGCGATGTATAAATACATAAAGTTATCACTTATTTTTATTATTTGAAAGGATCAGTTACTTTCCAGACAAGCTGGACCGCCACAAGGACAAAGTTCCATGTGATTCAAAGTAAAGCTAAAACTTTAAATTAGACACACAGCAATAACTCTAAAACTACAAAACAGTTCGTAAAACCAAGCAAGTAATTGCGTGGTTTGGGTCACGTGGCTGTCAGCTTGCATTCGGGAGATAGTGGGTTCGAACTCCACTGTCGGCAGCCCTGAGGATGGTTTTTCGTGGTTTCTCATTTTTACATCAGGAAAATGGTCGCTTCCTTTCCACTGCAAGCTCTTTCCTATTGCATTGTCGCCATAAGACCTATCTGTCTTGGTGCGACGTAAAGCAAATTGAAAAATAGTGGGTTCGAACCCCACTGCTGGCAGCTCTGAAGGTGGCTTTTCGTTTTTTTTTTTTTTCATTTTCACGCCAGTCTTAATTAAGGTCATGGACGCTCCTTTCCCACTTCTAGCCTATCGTCGCCATAAAACCCATCTATGTCAGTGTGTCTTAAAACAAACTGTAAAAATAGTTCGTCAAATTATCAATCTACGTCACTATAAAAGAAATCTGCAAAAAATAGCTTTACACATAAGTAACAGGTAATACACATCTTAAAAGTAAACGTCCAAAAAAGCGCATGGGGCTATTTTATATCAAGACATGTTTATAACGAATGTCCTCTAGTCCATACATGAATTAGATGCTTAGCTGTAGACCCAGCAACCCTTGCCTCCAGTAATGGACTGAGTGAACTTCAGTGTCACTTGCGTCTCCAGAAGTGGAAATCTCGTTTCTAAATTTTTCGACTTTCTGACAGGGAATCGAATTTACGTCCATCCGAGTGAAACCAATCACGTTTTTTACCACCTCGATAAGGCAGCCCTACCGGGCGAGTTGGCCGTTTGGTTAGCGGCGCGCAGCTGTGAGCTTGCATTCGGGTTCGATCCCCACTGTCGGCAGCCCTGAAGATGGTTTCATGGTTTCCCATTTTCACACCAGACAAATGCTGGGGCTGTGC
The DNA here is from genome assembly GCF_040414725.1 of Anabrus simplex. Classification (NCBI taxonomy): domain Eukaryota; kingdom Metazoa; phylum Arthropoda; class Insecta; order Orthoptera; family Tettigoniidae; genus Anabrus; species Anabrus simplex. Next base: position 958,057,715 of record NC_090265.1, on the reverse strand, counting down.
CTTAATTAAGGCCACGACTGCTTCCTTCCCACTCCTAGCCCTTTCCTATCCTATCGTCGTGTTAAGATGTCCGGCTCCATGGCTAAATTGTTAGCGTGCTGGCCTTTGGTCACAGGGGTCCCGGGTTCGATTCCCGGCAGGGTCGGGAAATTTAACCAAAATTGGTTAATTCCGCTGGCATGGTAGTATGTGGGAGTATGTGTTGACTTCATCACAATTTCATCACGACGCGCAGGTCGCCTACGGGAGTCAAATCAAAAGACCTGCACCTGGCGAGCCGAACATGTCCTCGGATTCTCCCGGCACTAAAAGCCGTAGGCCATTTCATTTCATCATTTTGTTACCTTACTTAAGTACTCTCTTAAATGTGTCAACATGTGTTCTCCACAGGGAAGAGAACAGGCCTCAATTTTTAGTCAACTATACCGCGTGGCTGTGCTGTCCTGTGGTAGACCTATTCGAAAGCGCTCAAATACGTCAGCCTCGTATTAATACACTTCTTCTTCTTCTTCTTCTACTTCTACTTCTTCTTCTTCTTCTGGTGCCGTCTCCTCGTAACATCATAGCGTAGCTCGGCTCCATGGCTAAATTATTAGCGTGCTGGTCTTTGGTCATAGTAGTCCCGGGTTCGATTCCCGGCAGCGTCAGGAAATTTAACCATCATTGGCCGTATTGTCGGATCTTCTCCGTCCACATTTCCCTTTTTGTCTTGTCTTGTCTTCTAGGCTGTGTTTGTCATTTTGGAAGATGTGACCGAAACAGGCTGCTTTCCTGCACTTTGCGATGGTTAGGTCTTCTCAGGAATTCCGGGCACGACGGAGAACGTTGTGGACGTCATTTCCTCGCGATCTTGAACATTCTGCTAGACATACGTTCAATAGCCTGCAGTCTGTTAATTGACGAAGCCTTTATTGTTCAGTAGATATACCAACGGCCGCCTCTGTTGGTGTAGTGGTTAGTGTGATTACCTGGCATCCCCGGAGGCCCAGGTTCGATTCCTGGCTCTGCCACGAAATGTGAAAAGTGGTACGAGGGCTGGAACGGGGTCCACTCAGCCTCGGGAGGTCAATTGAGTAGAGGTGGGTTCGATTCCCACCTTAGGCATCCTGGAAGTGGTTTTCTGTGGTTGCCCACTTCTCCTCCAGGCAAATACCGGGATGGTACCTAACTTAAGGTCACGGCCGCTTCCTTCCCTCTTCCTTGCCTATCCCTTCCAATCTTCCCTTCCCCCCACAAGGCCCCTGTTCAGCATAACAGGTGAGGCCGCCTGGGTAAGGTACTGGTCGTCCTCCCCAGTTGTATCCACCAACCCAAAGTCTGAAGCTCCAGGACACTGCCGTTGAGGCGGTAGAGGTGGGATCCCTCGCTGAGTCCGAGGGAAGAACCGACACTCGAGGGTAAACAGATAAAGAAGAAGATTTACCAAAGTAAAAGGACTGCTGCAGAAGAAAATGTCCGTTTCCTAGACGTCTCTAAAAACATTATTGTTTTTCATTATACAGATACTGAATGGAAAATGCGACAGGCTTTACATTGCTCCTAGTAGACAATTCAGGTGTTGATTTCACAAGATATCTATTGCATCTTAATTCTCTTACCGATTTCTTTCCAAGCCGTAAGGCTGGGAAAACGGACGGCATTGTAGCTTCCACTAGACGGATGTTCATTTTACAGGCTCGGATAATCATAAAAATACTGCACATTTCTCCACTGTGAAGAGGACTTGTACCTCCAGACTCTACAAATGTTCTATGCATGCACATTTTAATAGAAATTAAACTAACGGGGTAAACGGGGTAACGGATTCGAACCACTGAACCTGGTGCACCAAGTTCAGTTCTGAAGTTTGACAGTAGGTATGTTGTCTAATATCATTTTACTATGCTCTTTCACAGGTCCTTGAGCTCTGTTTGTTGGTGTTTTGTCAAGCCATGAACCCTTCTGCCGTCCCACAAAGAGAACATTAGCGAGTCTTACCTCCTTTCTCGCCGTACAATGACTGCTACTACCTGGGAGTCCCTTCGCAGCAGCAGTAATCCTTAAAAGACTATTATATCTAAGGAGAGAGGCTTACCACAGTTTTATCTTCCAAATAATGATGATGTCTAGAGAATAGAAAATAAATATCATGGCACGTACACTCGGGTGTAATGGTATGTGGTAGATGACGAACCTCCGTCGTATTAGAAATGGAATTCCTGATGAAGTGAGCTAAGTCACGCATTTACTCATATGATAATGAAAATTACAATGAGGTACGAGAGAAGTCGTATTTCCATTTTGAAGCTTGGAACAGTGGGATCTTCAGTCCAGAGAAGGCGTACTTAAACATGTGCACTTAGTCTGATAAACTGTTTTCTATCTGGTTATAAAGAACCGACAAAGGTGCTGCGTGCCTCTTAGAAATAAATTCAATATCTTAGCACTTCCCTTGTGTTGTAATGATTAATCAGGGAAACAATTTCAAGGAGAGCTAATAGGTGATTCGAACCGACTACCCTAATGTCGATGGCCTCTAGCCACATTCGTCTACACTCGTAAGACTTGAGTTATTCTGCTGGTGACTATAAACATTTATTATTAAAGGACGGCAAAGTAGTGTAAACTGATAGATATCCTTTACAAGAGATCGGATAAACTCTTCAGTCTTAGGGACGTTAAAAAACTAGGTTCCGAGCGAGTTGGTTGTGTTAGGGGCCACGCAACTCTGAGCTTGCATTCAGGAGATTCTGAATCCGAACCTCACAGTCGGTGTAGGCTTGGAAATGGATTTGAGTGGTTTCCCATTTTCACACCAGACAAATGCTGGGGGGACCACTGCCGTTTTCTTCCCAGTTCTAGTCCTTCCCTACTCCACCGTCGCCGAAAACCTATCTGAATTAGGGCGACGTTAAACCACTAGCAAAAACAATGTAAATCATTATCCAAGAGGAGAAATGGAAGAACCAAGAACTCTTGAATGAGGGAGAACAAGTTGGAGGGCCCGAAATTAGAAAATGTGAGAGAGAGAGCCCTAACAGCCTCTGGATTGGAAGAGTATAAGAGTCTGCGAAGGGAGAGGATAGACTCATCGCCATAAACATGAGCTCTTGCGGAGTAGATAAATGTTCTTAAACTCTCTCAGCGACAGTCCTGAAGATCGCGTAGATAAGAACAAAATCTACTTGCCCACTGAGACTGATGAGGAAGGTGAAATAGTCTGGAATAGTCGGACCCCGTTAGCTCTCTTTCTCCGCGGAAGTCAGCTCTCTCTGTGGACCTGATCCTAAGATCGCGGCTTCAGTCACAACCGACGTAGTCGAACTTCTTAAGGATTGAAAAAATCATTCAGCACTCTGTGTCGTACGATGCCAGCATGTAAACTATCTCCAGTAACAACTCGATGTTTAACTAATAGAATTAATTTCGAAAGCTCACCAATAGGCCACTAAATAAAGTTCCAGTTTCTCTCTCACCTGATAGTGTTAACAAGGAAACAAACAAAAATCAAACCCATGGTGCAACGACTCATTGGATTCTTTGCCTGCCAATACGACTGCAGCCCAGCCCGATGACCTTTAGATATTGAAATTGCACCTGGTCAGCGTAACAAAATCCTCTGCTGCATGGCTTTCGGGACCGCGTCCACTGCTTCTCGTGTCAAACAGCTCCTCAGTTCCTCTCACGAGAAACAGTGGGGACGTGATAGCGGAGTGGCATAGTCACTGACTTCTCACCAAGGCGACCGCGGTCAAAATTACCGCCAATGCATGTGAGATTCTTGAAATGAAAAATCACGTCCCTGTGTCTCGAATTCCACGTAACACTGCGCGGGAGACGGACTGTGTTCACTGTATCAACGGTCACGAAAAACCGAAAGCTTACTTAGTCTCACGAGGTTGAGTGAACCTCGTTCTTTCAGAATTAAAATCTTTGGACAGACTGGGAATCGAACCCGGAATGTCAGGGTGAGAGGCAGGCACAGCACTCCTACACCACAGTAGAGTAAAGCAGAACGGCGAAATTGATTTGTTGTTAGCATAAATGGCGTCTGTTAAAAGTACTGGCATGCGGCAACTAAGGTCATTCGATTATTATTATTATTATTATTATTATTATTATTATTATTATTATTATTATTATTATTATTATTATTATTATTATTAATGTCCAGCTACTAGGCTAACTGGTCAACGCCATGGCCGGGTTAGGGATTTAAACTGCGTATGATTAGCCCAATCCCTCTGACTCGTGGATTTGGTATTTGTGTTTGTCCCAATGCACTCCTCTTCATATATATTCGCAGCACATCACACAACCAAATACCACAGAAAAACACAATAGTGAAGACATCCCTCTACACAGGGTTGTGTCGGGAAGGGCAACCGGCCGTAAAACATGTTTACACGTGTGAACTCACGACTCCACCATGGTGTGGTAAAACTGTAATAATAATAATAATAATAATAATAATAATAATAATAATAATAATAATAATAATAATAATACCGGTAAGAAGAAGAAGAAGAAAAAGAAAACTCGTGTCGTCGTCCCGAGGTGGTGATGCAGGTCTTTTCAGGCAACCCCCAATGGTGTGAGCTGCATGTACCATTTTAAACATATACCAGCCCTCCTGACCTCCTTAAATATCTGCCAGTACCGGGGATCGAATTCGGGCCACCGAGGACAACAGCTAATAGTGCTAACTCTTACGCTACGAAAGCGGGCATTATTATTATTATTATTATTATTATTATTATTATTATTATTATTATCGTCATCAGAGCCTCCGTGGCTCAGGCGGCAGTGCGCCGGCCTCTCACCGCTGGATTCCGTGGTTCAAATCCCGGTCACTCCATGTGAGATTTGTGCTGGACAAAGCGGAGGTGGGACAGATTTTTCTCCGGGTACTCCGGTTTCCCTGTCATCTTTCATTCCAGCAACACTCTTCACTATCATTTCATTTGTCAGTCATTAATTATTGCCCCAGAGGAGTGCGACTGGCCTCGGCAGCCGGCACAATTCCTATCCTCGCCGCTAGATGAGGGCTTCATTCATTCCATACCTAACCCGGTCACTGACTGGAAAACAGGTTGTAGGTTTTCATCATCATCATTATTATTATTATTATTATTATTATTATTATTATTATTATTATTATTATTATTATTCCACTAAAGTTGTGATCAGGAAAATGAGATGTGGGACGTTCCCTGTCTTGTTTTAATCTGACTCCTTGTGTATAAACTGCCTGACTCTTGCAGTACTTTAATTTTTGCTGCTCCGTCTGGAGGTTTTCAGTCTCAAATGCGTGATCAAAGGGTGAGGTGGTAAGTCTTGAAATCCTTTCCACTTTTCTTCGTCTTGTAAGCCGGTGTTGGAGTTCGTATTCTGAAGTTTAGTAGTGCACGTACAGTGGACCATGCTCCGCGCGATGCGATGTCAGGAATGTTGTTCAGCAGAGAGACTGCACCCGGCTGCAGTGCCTGTGGCCTTGCGATATTTGGCACGCGGGCAGAATAGGAGGAGCTATTTCTGGCTGCATCAAGTTCGCCTTTGCCAAACCTTCCCATCGATCTGAACCCAGGACACGTGTACATGATGTTCATAAATCGGCTTGAAATCACTGTGAACTTCTGATGAACGGTCGTTCTACATTCATATACTGTATATAACTTACATACATACTGTACTCTATAAATATACATTTACGTCTATATATCTATACATTTCGAATTTTCGGCTAATATTTCCTTTCTGCCTTGGATATGTTGTATAATGTTCGGTTTCATTTTTGTCTGTTTGTCTTGAGAATGTACTCAGAATTAGGACATACGAGCTAATCTAGGAATGACCTCGATTGATGAAGTTATGTCCATAAAGCAGTGGCGATGATGGGGTCATGAGTCGAAACAAAGAGGCTATTTCATCTAAGAGAATAATGGACTCAGCGATGGAGTGTAGGAGAAGCAGAGCGAGGATAAGGCGACTTAGTTTTTAACGATTCTGTGACAAGAGATGTGGAACCACGGTCTCAGAGCTAGTTGTAGCTAAATAGAGGCTTGTTAGATAATTCACAGAGGGTTGCAGACTGAACGCTGAAAGACACAACAGTCTATAACGATTATGTATTTATGTATGTAGATGTATCACGGAGAGGTTTCTTTTGGCTAGTTGTTCAACGTCATCTAACACGAATAGCTTTTCAGGGTCGACGGAATAGAAAAATGCTGGGGCCAAGTAGCTGTGGCTCTAGTTAAGAGATAGTCCTTGTATTTTCTGGTATGAAAATTGGAAACCACGGAAAACCACCCCAGGGCTGCCGATGGTGGAAATCGAGCCCACCATCACCTGAATCCAAGCTTAGAACTACGCAGCCCATACCTCGCAGCCAACTCACTCGGTAGTCAAGGAATCTCCATGTTAATATCGTCCCTCCATTCGGTCGTTCACACACGTGGGGACTTAAAAATCTTGTATCAGGAAGTGCGTTTATGCATAGAGACGAAAACAAATACTTAACATGAAAACAATGCGGTTGATGATGTCGTTACCCTGACCACGTGCCATTCCAGTATCTGCTGATCACCTGGTAGGACAGCTACAGTATCAAGCTGTATATGCCACGTATTATTAAATCTTTTATATCTTAAGCCACAGGACCTGCATCATTGTAGGGAATTTGAACAACAGGAACGCAATGTTTCATTTCGAAATTCTCATAAGAATTCTTCAGGATTCGAACAGCAGCCGTTTGCTGAGAAGCTGGTGACTGAGCTATCTACGTTCTCAGTATGGCGAAATGATTCTCTTCCCATTGTCATCAGAAACAGAAAAGAGAGAGAGAGAGAGAGAGACAGCCGATGAGTTAATGGCTGATGAGTCACGGTGTTTTATTCTCTTCAGAACTAGAATCTTCATACAGAGGTCAGACAGCTCTTATTGGCCACCTGCTACCAAAATATGGATTAATGGATCGTGATACTATAGGCTATGAAATGTGATTCACAAAGAAAGAAGAATTCACTGTAAATTCGAACGACAGTTCAATAAGATTATCATTTCTCGAGAGCATTTGTGTCAATAAATAGCTCGATTGGAGATTATTATAAGAACTGGTGAAGGAGTACTATGTCTATATTTCACCTGGAGTCCTGGGTTCGATTCTCGACCCGCCGAAGGATTGTGTAGGCTTTATCTATATATATAAAAGAACTTGTCCTGACTGACTGACTGACTGACTGACAGATTCATCATCGCCGAGCCAAAACTACTGGACATAAAGAAATGAAATTTTGGGGATACGTTCATATTAAGATGTAGGTGCTCGCTAAGAGAGGATTTTTGGATATTCCTTCGCTAAGGGGGTGAAAAGGGGGGTTAAATTTTAAAATGAGTGTCTCTATATCTCAAAACTTTTAAAGTTTACAGATGTAAAAATTGGTATTTAGAATCTTCTTTAAAAATAAGGAAACACGTATTTTTTTGTTTTCAGAAAATCCCAATAGGAGGGGTGAAAAAGGGTGAAAATGGGGAAAATGGGTTGAATGCCTTTAATCAGGCTACCGGTACGTATATCTCAGAAACTGAAGATATTACAGACCTGAAAATTGGTACTTTTGATCTCTTTTAAAAATAAAGAAGCACGTATTTTTTTTGTTTTTGGAAAATCCAATTAATGGGAGGGTGAAAAGGGGATGAATTTTTAAAATGAGTGAATCTATATCTCCAAACTTTTGAAGTTTGCAGATGTAAAAATTGGCATTTAGAATCTTCATTAAAAATAAAGAAACATGTATTTTTTCGTTTTCGGAAAATCGCAATAGGAGGAGTGAAAAGGGATGAAAAAAGGGTTAAATGCCTTAAATGAGGCTACTTATATCTCAGAAACTGAAGATATTACAGACCTGAAAATTGGTGTTTGGGATCTCCTTTAAAAATAAAGAAACACGTATTATTTTGTTTCTGGAAAATCCAATTAAGGGGGGGTTAAAGGGGGTAATATTTTAAAATGAGTGTATCTATATCTCAAAACTTTTAAAGGTTATAGATGTAAAAATGGGTATTTAGAATCTCCTTTAAAAATAAAGAAACATGTATATTTTGTTTTTGGAAAATCCTAATAGGAAGGGTGGAAAAGTTTGAAAAAGTTGTCCAATGCCTTTCATGAGTCTACTTATATTTCAGAACCTGAAGATATTACAGACCTGAAAATTGGTGTTTGGGATCTCCTTTAAAATAAAGAAACACGTATTTTTTGTTTTTGGAAAATCCAATTAATGGGGGGGTGAAAAGGGGGTGATTTTTTAAAATGAGTGTATCTATATCTCAAAGCTTTTAAAGTTTATAGATGTAAAAATAGGTATTTAGAATCTCTTTTAAAAATAAAGAAACGCGTATTCTTTTGTTTTCGGAAAATCCCAATAGGAAGGGTGTAAAAGGGTGAATAATGGGTTGAATGCCTTAAATGAGGCTACTTATATTTCAGAACCTGAAGATATTACAGACCTGAAAATTGGTATTTGGGATCTACTTTAAAAGTAAAGAAACATGTATTTTTTCGTTTTTGGAAATTCCAAATATTGGAGGGTGAAAACGGGGGTGATTTTTTTAAAATAAGTGTGTCTACATCTTAGAACTTTAAAATTTACAGTTGTAAAAAAGTTGGTGGTTAGAATCTCCTCTAAAAATAAAGGAACACGTATTTTTTTGTTTGCTGTAAATCGCAATAGGTGGGGTGTAAAAGGGTGAAAAATGGGTTGAATGCCTTTAATGAGGATACATATATATCAGAAACGAAAGATATTACAGAACTGAAAATTTTTATATGGGATCTCCTTTATAAATAAAGAAACACGTATTTTTTAGTTTTTGGAAAATCCAATTAATGGCGGTTAAACAGGAGTGACAAATTAATTTTTTTAAAGACTATATCTACAGAATATCTTGGAAACGTAAAATGTTACAGACGTAAAAAGTGGGTGTTTGGTATCTCCTGTAAATGTAAAGAAACATAGGTGATTTGTTTTTGGAAACTCCACTTAAGGGGAACTCAAAAGGGGAGAAATTTTAAAATGAGAATTTTTACAGTATATCTAAAAAACTTAACATGTTACAGAAGTTAAAAATGGTATTTTTTTTATCTCTATTAAACATAAAGAAACGTGTATTTTTAGTTTTCGGAAATGCCACTTGGGTGGAGGGGGGTAAATGTGACTGAAAATGGTGTTGAATTCTTTTAATTAGGCTACTGATATCTCAAAAATGAAGATGTTACAGACGTGAAATTTGATATTTGCAATCTGCTTTAAAAGTAAAGGAACACGTATTCTCGGAAAATCCAATGAAGGGGGGAGGGGGTTAAATAATTGAAAATTTAGTTGACTTAATTGTATGAGAATACATACATCTAATAAAAACTAAAGCTGTTACAGAGGTGAAAATTCGTATTTGGATCTCCTTTAAAAACAAAGAAAAACGCGTTTTTGGGAGGAAACCATCTTGGAGGGTGGGAGTGTAAAGGAGTTGAATTCCTTTTATGAGGACACATAAATCAAAAACTGAAGAAGTTAGAGTCGTGATAATTGGTATTTAGAAGATCCTTTACTATTAAAGAAACAAGTAATTTTTGCGGGAATATTCACTTAGTGGGGGGGGGGGGGGGAGTAGTGTGAAATGAAGTGATAAAAACCAATTATTCTTATGGGGATACTTATATCTCAAAACTGAAGGTAATAGACGTGAACATTGGTGTTTGGAATCTCTTTTAAACATAAAGAAACAAGCCTTCTTTTAATTTTTTAGGGGGGGAGTGGGTGGCGGTAAATAAACTTAACGGTGGTGGGGTGTAGAAGGAGGTGAGACCAATTGATTTTACTGTTCTTAATGTACTTATAAGGATCCTCCGTTGCTCAGGCGGCAGCGCGCCGGCCTCTCACAGCTGGGTTCCGTGGTTCAAATCCCGGTCACTACATGTGTCATTCGTGCTGGACAAAACGGAGGCGGGACAGTTTTTTCTCCGGATACTCCGGTTTTCCCTGTCATCAGCCATTACAGTAACACATAATAATAATAATAATAATAATAATAATGTTCCGGACTGTCGTCAGTTGTGCGGACTGCGCTGGAAACGGCTCCTGGACTGGTAATGACTAAGAATGCAGTCCGGCCGTGGGTTTAGTGCCGCCAAGGCACCCAATATGACACCACGCCGGTTCTCCTGAAGGATTTTATCCATATTAAAAATGATTATAAGAAAATATGGCAAAGATTTAGGGACCCAACTGACCGGGAGGAATACCTGAGCCTAGCCCGGGTAGTACGAAATCGATTGCTGGAAAGGAAGATTGAAAATGGGAGGAAACATGCCGTAATCTAATAGAAAACGAGTCAGATCGGGAATTTTGGTGGATTCTCGCCGAAAACGTGTCAGATCACGAATTTCGGCGGATTATATATCTAAAACAATAAGCATTCAATTATAAATTTCAGTATAATACCGTAGCGAAGCACGGGTATCTTGCTAGTGTATATATATTTCAACATAACCCCACAGTACGACAATGACGTTACGCTCAACAAATGCCATAGGTTTACGAGAAGGGGTAAAAGGGCAGAATAAACAAGCAAAATATTCAAACATGTATCACATTCACAAATAAACTTACCCAGAAACAAGCAGACAATTAGGGAAGTAAATTTCATTTTAAGTAGATTTATTGTATCAATTATTGTATTAATTATCTAAAGCAAACTATTACTGGCCAGTATTTTAGATTTATTTGAGAAATGTGAATATTTCCCATTAACTATTAATTTCTATAATATTCGTTAAACGGTATCAGCTTTTCAATATTCTTCCAGTTCTACTTGATTGTAATTATTTATTAATTTATTATTATTATTTATTAATGCGCATTATGCCGCTTCCAGGGCTGATTAATACTTGATTGCAATTATTTATTAATTAAATATGTTTATTCCACCTTTAGTTTGATGTTGTCATTTGGTATACTTAGTCCCATTAACCTGGTAACTTGTCAAGTGTAAATTTTGTTTAGGATCCTGGTCTCTTTAACTTTAAATAATTTTGGGCCCCATGCATGTTTTATTTTTGTAGCTTACTGCACCCAAGATGTAACATTTCTTCCTTGTTCTTGTATTTGATTGATTTGACCGTGTTCGTTTTCTGTGTCCTTGGGCTGTTGCACTAATTTGTTGTAGCAGAGCGTGGTTAAATATTTCATTTTTCTTTCTTACTTTAGTCTTATAAATTACACCTTCCTTTGATTGTGTAGGCTACCAATTTTCCTGAAAATATTTCCAGTAGTTTTGTTTCTTTTAGATATTTGGATTGTACTGAAAAGTTGTATACTGGAATCAGATTACGAGCCTATAGCCTATAGTATCCGATATGAGATGTATCGGGACGAATAAACACAGCTGAGGAGGTCGTTACGCTGCCCATGAGACACTCCAATATCAGCAGGATATCTGATTATGGAGAGGTATTCTTGGTAGGCCTACGGTGCGGTCTACTAGATTGTAAGAATGTTCTCAAGTTGAAATATGTCCCCTTTTGTAGTTGCAGTCCGTATCTTTATTTTGTCAATCTCCTAATTTGTGACTCTTCATATCTAGGAACTGCTCTACATATTATAAAAATGTAACGGATAATGAAGTAAACTTAAGAGATACTGAGGTGCCGAAATTTCTACCTGGCCCTTAAAGTCCTTGCCTTGTCTGATGCTAAGCAGTTTATGAGATGTTTCAATAAATGGAAACCCCACTAGCAGACAGTTTATTAAGTTTTTGCTCTTCTTAAAGACTGCTGCTATCCAAGAGTTAGCACAGGAGCTGACTCATCTCTGCCATGAAATCACGACGTGTTTGAGGCAGTGGTACGTAGTCGAAGTATAGCGATATACTGTATATAAAAGTAGATATAAAATGAACAAAGCATTAATTAAGGACGTACGACTTGATGCTAGAGAATCTGATAACTTCAAGAACCCTAGAAAATTTCCAAAACTGTTAGAGGGGCCGAGATGGGGTAGAGTTCAAAATTAGAGCTCAGAAGCAAAACAACATAAGTACGAAAACTATTTTTTTTCACTCAGTGGGATTTTTCCATAGCGATGACTTACAGTTTTCGTGTGCTCTAAGGTCTCCTGAAAGTGCAAATTATTTAACATCAAACCGCGTTAAGGAAAATTTCTGATGCTTGAAGATAATCTATAGGCATGAAATATAAGGCTCTCGAGCATCTGGTAAGCAACAACTAGCAATTGGTCATATGACTTTACCCTCAGAGCGGGAAGTAGGCCTACTTACGGCAAATTTTTTGTTTCAGGGCAAGCAGAATAACTACAGTACACTACCTCACTGGAGATCAAGCATGACATAAGATATAAAATACGACCGCGGATGGATGAATTTCCATATTAATTCAGCTTTTTAATTCTATGGCGCTTAAAGCCCTGATGGGTCTTGGCCTATCAAGCGACCGCTACTCAGACTGAAGGCCTGCAGATTACGAGGTGACGCTTGGTCAGCGCGACGAATGCCCTCGGTCGTTGTTCTTGGCCTTCTAGACCGGGGCTACTAACTCACCGTCAGATAACTCCTCAATTGTAACAACCTGGCCGGGAGTCGAACCCAGGGCCTCCTCGTGAGAGGCAGGCGCGCTTCCCTTACATCCTTCCACACACCACGCAGTGTACCTTTGCTCAATGTCAGTGATCGACCAAACGCTGCAATGAAAGCTATAGGTCTAAGCAACATCATGCACATTGAACAACCTATCCGTCATCAAAACCATCATGCATTCTCACCTGCAAGTTAACACTGTTGTGACTTATAGTCTGGAAAATATAATATGGATGTAGTACCTACGCCTAATAATTATACAACTGGAAAGGATAAAGAAATTAAAGGCACGTTTCGGAAAGTGAGCATTCTGTCTGTCAACATGTATACGAACTGGCAACAGAGCTGTATCTACCAACTTCTGCAAGAATTTGAACTGAGGGAGGAGGAGATCTACTCTAGCGACAGTGAATGGACCCAAGATGGCTACGAAATATTTATTGACAAGGCTTTCTGTACACGGATTTCATCACAAACTGTGCCATACTAAGGATTTTAACGAACTGGGCCCAGATTGCATATATACCGTACTAAATACGGGGATTCCTGTGAGAAATACCACATACTGAACTGCAACCGGTGTACAGAATCTCTTAAGAAATGTGTACTGGAGAATGAATTGTTGGTCATTTCGCTGCAATAAATTTGTATATTATAAATACTTTCAAAACTTCCCAGTAATAGCATTACGTAAATAAGTACTTCTTCCATCCTCCATTTCGCTGTCAGGAGTGGGTAGTGGAGTGAGTGATTAGCTCTGTCTCTCCGACTTTGCTCCAAAGAACATTCTTGCGAACACCAGGGCCATGTAACTTATTTTTCTACAAGTTTTAGTCGTCTTTCTAAGTTTCTCTTTATCCTGAAGGAGAATCGACCCACTCCCTTCCCCCTTTACCACCTCGGCTAGACAGTCCCCTGTTATTGTGATGGGAAAAGCTATTAAGGAGAACAGGAAGGAACAGTTGGAGCACATAGAGTTCATTAGGGTTTGGATCGAAATACAAACGCATGTAGGTCAAGCCATCAGGAGAGCGACGTAAACACAGGATACCGTTAATAAATCAGATGTCGCCTCAAGAAAGGGGTGAACGAATATAATACAGTGGAATCAACAGATGGTTTAGCGCTAAGATGATCTAGACACTTTCAAAGGCTGGAATATACTTCAGACACGAATGTGGTAGGTAGTACGAGATGAGATGAGAAAATAGAAGAGATAGTGAATTTTGCAGTTTTGTAAGCTTATACTTATGCTTTCTATTTGGAATGTGAAGGATGCTGAAAATGGCGCACTATGGGAGAATATGTTGCTGGTCATGATAGTGATGATGTCGAGAGACCTACCTTCACAATCGCGCGTTGTAAGAAGCGTCTAGTGGGAGCAATCAGGGAGCAATTCAAATTTCAAATTCGAATTCTTACTCTTATTCTTCTCCTTCCTCTTCTTCCCACACCCTGATGAGGTCGTGCGTGTGAACTCTGTCGCTCATTTGAATGTGGCCCTGTTTTATGGCGGTGGAAGGATGTGGGCTCTTCAATATTGTATGTTTCTGTGGGTATTAGGGAACACTCTGTGTGTGCGCAGTCCCTAGGCTAGAAGAATGAAGTAGTTAATGTAAAATCCCCGACCTGGCGCCCTGTGACCCGAAGGGTGGACAGAATAGCTATCGCAATACTACTTACAAACAATTATGGGTATACAGTGTCATGACAGTCGAGTTACATCATCTCTGCCTTCTCGCCAAGGTGCTCGAATTTCGAATCCTGGCTAATGCAAGTGTCATTCATTAAATGAAAAGACACGCCCCAGTGATTCAGTCATGTGAAACTGGTGTTGCCATGGTCACAATAATTATATCAGTGGCCATACCGAACTATCAGATTGTTAAAACAGCTGCATCCGTAAACATGCTCTGCGGTAGAGTGGAGAAGTAAAATTTGAGTAACTCAATTTCAAACCACGGCTGAGTTTGATCCTTCCTCTCTTGCTGAATCTTCCAGACCTAGGTTCAAATGTTTTCAGACATTTACCATAAACACATCTGCATAGGTGTTCCTGTCACCTATACTACTACTACTACTCACAGCCCCTAGTTCAGAAGACAATGTTTCTACTTATTTATGCCGTGTTGCCCTCTTCATAATTTCTGTCCGACTTCCTTTGGGGAACTTTCTTATTTACCGAGCCCGACAGCATTACGTTTGCGATGTTTAGGAAGTCTTTCATTATACCACCTTCTACGACAATTTTCTTCCTTAATCCGATACCCTCATCATTCAAGGGGTTGGAAAACTTCTCTTTTCACGAGACAAATGACCTCGATTACTAAACTACAGGTTATTAAACAAGGCGACAGGCGTGGATACCAAGAAGGGTGGAGTTGATAAAATAGTAACTCTGGGATATTTTAAACAAATTCTTTCGCTTAGATGATGGGTTCAAGGCTCACCGTCGGCACGCTGAATATGGTTTGTCATAGTATTTTCCCATATCATTGTCACCGCAAACATACAAGCGTTAGTGCGCCGTTAGCCTCTAAGTTCATCCTCTTATTGGTATCATACAGGTCAATGTACAGGGAGGAAGTGAATTGTACCGACGAAATTTCAGAGATTGTTCATTGATGTTGTCGAATACTTTGATATGAGAAACCCATGGTTGCTGGTGGTTCATTGTTGAGTAGGCTTAATTTGAATTCTTTTTTTCAATTCGACTTCCTTCGTGATTGTTTACACGAAATTACTTTGTTTTTTCGAATTTAGCTACCTTTGGTTAGGTTTACTCGGTGCAGTATCATTTTCTCTATAGATTGTATTGTCATCGTACTCCAGTTCAGACTCCGTGGTGAGATTGGGAACTCCAGTGTTAACTTTATGCTCAACAGCAAGTATCGATGCAAGTAGTCGAACGATATCACGCGGATTAAACGTAAACAAAGGTAGTTTAGTTCGAAAAACAAAAGAAATACCGTGTAAAGAAAAACAAAGGTACTAGAATTAAGGAAATGAAATAAATGCGTTCCTGATATCAAAATACTCGGCCAACATCCCTGAACAACCTCTGAATGTTTGTCGGTAGAGCGCACATCTACACTGCATTTTTCTTCTATATTATGTCGTGCTAGACAGTCTAGAAACCAGAAAACTAAATTCTCGCACTTCAACTTCGTTTGCTGTGTAATACAGGAGAAACTTTTACGTTGTTTCAGCTTCTTCTACCCCTTGCTCATTCTCACTCAGTCCCCTTTCTCGCCCCTAAGGCGTTGTGCGTCATCATCAGACTGACGCAATCAGAAAAGATCAATAGAATGCAGCGAACCTTTCAATCCGAGTTCTGTATATTTTGTATTGATATACATTTTGAATGGTGTTCTAAAATTACCGACGACATACTATACTACTGTAGTAGTATAGACTTTAATAAAAAGATCTGTGATCCTGTTATTGTACATAATAGGCCCATATTCCATAGTAATGATCAGAACATTTCAGCCACGTACTACTTAGGCCAGCAGTTAAATGAAAAATAAAATAAAATTGCGTATGGCTTTAGTGCCGGGAGTGTCCGAGGACAAGTTCTGCTCGCCAGATGCAGCTCTTTTGACTTGACGCCCGTAGGCGTGATGATGAAGACGACACATACAGCTAGCTCCCGTGCTAGAGGAATTAACCAATCATGGTTAAAATTCGCGACCATGTGGCCAAAGGCCAGCACGCTAACCATTTTTTATATGGGCTTTACGTCGCACCGACATAGATAGGTCTTATGGCGACGATGGGATAGGAAAGGCCTAGGAGTTGGAAGGAAGCGGCCGTGGCCTTAATTAAGGTACAGCCCTAGCATTTCAATCAATCAATCAATCAATACTGATCTGCATTTAGGGCAGTCGCCCAGGTGGCAGATTCCCCATCTGTTGTTTTCCTAGCTTTTTCAGAAATGATTTCAAAGAAATTGGAAATTTATTGAACATCTCCCTTGGTAAGTTATTCCAATCCCTAACTCCCCTTCCTATAAATGAATATTTGCCCCAGTTTGTCCTCTTGAATTCCAACTTTATCTTCATATTGTGATCTTTCCTACTTTTAAAAATGCCATTCAAACTTATTCGTCTACTAATGTCATTCCACGCCATCTCTCCGCTGACAGCTCGGAACATACCACTTAGTCGAGCAGCTCGTCTTCTTTCTCCCAATTCTTCCCAGCCCAAACTTTGCAACATTTTTGTAACGCTACTCTTTTGTCGGAAATCACCCAGAACAAATCGAGCTGCTTTTCTTTGGATTTTTTCCAGTTCTTGAATCAGGTAATCCTGGTGAGGGTCCCATACACTGGAACCATACTCTAGTTGGGGTCTTACCAGAGACTTATATGCACTCTCCTTTACATCCTTACTACAACCCCTAAACACCCTCATAACCATGTGCAGAGATTGGTACCCTTTATTTACAATCCCATTTATGTGATTACCCCAGTGAAGATCTTTCCTTATATTAACACCTAGATACTTACAATGATCCCCAAAAGGAACTTTCACCCCATCAACGCAGTAATTAAAACTGAGAGGACATTTCCTATTTGTGAAACTCACAACCTGACTTTTAGCCCCGTTTATCAACATACCATTGCCTGCTGTCCATCTCACAACATTTTCGAGGTCATGTTGCAGTTGCTCACACTCTTGTAACTTATTTATCACTCTATAGAGAATAACATCATCCGCAAAAAGCCTTACCTCCGATTCCACTCCTTTACTCATATCATTTATCTATATATATATAAAATAACTTGTCCTGACTGACTGACTGACTGACTGACTGATTCATCATCGCCGAGCCAAAACTACTGGACATAAAGAAATGAAATTTTGGGGATATATTCATATTAAGATGTAGGTGCTCGCTAAGAGAGGATTTTTGGATATTCCTTCGCTTAGGGGGTGAAAAGGGGGGGTGAAATTTTAAAATAAGTGTATCTATATCTCAAAACTTTAAAAGTTTACAGATGTAAAAATTGGTATTTAGAATCTTCTTTAAAAATAAGGAAACACGTATTTTTTTGTTTTCAGAAAATCCCAATAGGAGGCATGAAAAAGGGTGAAAATGGGGGAAAATGGGTTGAATGCCTTTAATCAGGATACCGGTACTTATATCTCAGAAACTGAAGATATTACAGACCTGAAAATTGGTACTTTTGATCTCTTTTAAAAATAAAGAAACACATATTTTTTTGTTTTTGGAAAATCCAATTAATGGGAGGGTGGAAAGGGGGTGAACTTTTAAAATGAGTGAATCTATATCTCCAAACTTTTAAAGTTTGCAAATGTAAAAATTGGTATTTAGAATATTCATTAAAAATAAAGGAACACGTATTTTTTGTTTTCGGAAAATCGCAATAGGAGGAGTGAAAAGGGGTGAAAAATGGGTTGAATGCCTTTAATGAGGCTACTTATATCTCAGAAACTGAAGATATTATAGACCTGAAAATTGGAGTTTGGGATCTCCTTTCAAAATAAAGAAACCCGTATTTTTTTGTTTCTGGAAAACCCAATAAAGGGGGGGGGGATGAAAATGGGATAATATTTTAAAATGAGTGTATCTATATCTCGAAACTTTTAAAGGTTATAGATGTAAAAATTGGTATTTAGTATCTCCATTAAAAATAAAGAAACACGTATATTTTGTTTTCGGAAAATCCTAATAGGAAGTGTGGAAAAGGTTGAAAAAGGGGTCGAATGCATTTCATGAGTCTACTTATATTTCAGAACCTGAAGATATTACAGACCTGAAAATTGGTGTTTGGGATCTCCTTTAAAAATAAAGAAACGCGTATTTTTGTTTGTGGAAAATACAATTAATGGGGGGGGGGGTGAAAAGGGGGTGAATTTTTAAAATGAGTGTATCTATATCTCAAAACTTTTTAAGTTTTTTAGATGTAAAAATTGGTATTTAGAATCACCTTTAAAAATAAAGAAACACGTATTTTGTTTTCGGAAAATCCCAATAATAAGGGCGTAAAAGGGTGAATAATGGGTTGAATGCCTTTCATGAGGCTTCTTATATTTCAGAACCTGAAGATATTACAGACCTGAAAATTGGTATTTTGGATCTACTTTAAAAGTAAAGAAACACGTATTTTTTCGTTTTTGGAAAATCCAAATATTGGGGGATGAAAGGGGGGGTGAATTTTTAAAAATGAGTGTGTCTACATCTTAAAACTTTAAAATTTACAGATGTAAAAATTGGTAGTTAGAATCTCCTCTAAAAATAAAGGAACACGTATTTTTTGTTTCCAGTAAATCCTAATAGGAGGGGTGTAAAAGGGTGAAAAATGGGTTGAATGCCTTTAATGAGGATACATATATCTCAGAAACGAAAGATATTACGTAACTGATAATTCGCATATGGGATCTCCTTTAAAAATAAACACGTATTTTTTAGTTTTTGGAAAAGCCAATTAATGGCGGTTAAACAGGAGTGACAAATTGGGGTGAATTTTTTGAAAGACTATATCTACAGAATATCTTGGAAACGTAAAATGTTACAGACGTAAAAAGTGGGTGTAAATCTCCTGTAAATGTAAAGAAATATAGGTGATTTGTTTTTGGAAACTCCACTTAAGGGGAACTCAAAAGGGGTGAAATTTTAAAATGAGAATTTTTACAGTATATCTAAAAAAACTTAACATGTTACAGAAGTGAAAAATGGTATTTTTTATTTCTATTAAACATAAAGAAAAGTGTGTTTTTAGTTTTCGGAAATACCACTTGGGTGTAGGGGGGGTAAGAGTGACTGAAAATGGTGATGAATTATTTTAATTAGGCTACTGATATCTCAAAAATGAAGATGTTACAGACGTGAAATTTGATATTTGCAATCTGCTTTAAAAGTAAAGAAACACGTATTCTCGGAAAATCCAATGAAGGGGTGGGGTGAAAGAAGTGAAAAATTAATTGACTTAATTGTATGAGAATACATACATCTAATAAAAACTAAAGTTGTTACAGACGTGAAAATTCGTATTTGGATCTCCTTTAAAAACAAAGAAAAACGCGTTTTGGTGGGAAACCATTTTGGAGGGCGGGAGTGGAAAGGAGTTGAATTCCTTTCATGAGGACACATAAATAAAAAACTGAAGAAGTTAGAGTCGTGATAATTGGTATTTAGAAGATCCTTTACTATTAAAGAAACAAGTATTTTTTCCGGGAAAATTATTTTTATGGGGATACTTATATCTCAAAACTGAAGGTAACAGACGTGAACATTGGTGTTTGGAATCTCCCTTAAACATAAAGAAACAAGCAATCTGTTTTTTTTTTTTTTTTTTGGCGGTGGTGGCGGCGGTAAATAAACTTAACGGCGGTGGGGTGTAGAAGGAGGCGAGACCAATTGATTTTACTGTTATTAATGTACTTATAAGGATCCACCGTTGCTCAGGCGGCAGCGCGCCGGCCTCTCACAGCTGGGTTCCGTGGTTCAAATCCCGGTCACTCCATGTGGCATTCGTGCTGGACAAAACGGATGCGGGACAGGTTTTTCTCCGGATACTCTGGTTTTCCCTGTCATCACACATTCCAGCAACACATAATAGTAATAATAATAATAATAATAATAACAATAATAATAATATTCCGGACCGTCGTCAAATGTGCGGACCGCGCTGGAAACGGCTCCTGGACGGGTAATGACTAAGAATGCAGTCCGGCCGCGGGTTCAGTGCCGCCAAGGCACCCAATATGACAGCACGCCGGATCTCCTGAAGGATTTTATCCATATTAAAAATATTATAGGAAAAGATGGCAAAGATTTACGGGCCCAACTGACCGGGAGGAATACCTGAGCCTAGCCCGGGAAGTACGAAAACGATTGCTGGAAAGGAAGATTTAAAAATGGGAGGAAACGTGCCGTAAAATAATAGAAAACCAGTCAGATCGGGAATTTTGGTGGATTCTTGCAGAAAACGAGTCAGATCGCGAATTTCGGCGGATTATATATCTAAAACAATAAGCATTCAATTATAAATTTCAGTATAATACCGTAGCGAAGCACGGGTGTCTTGCTAGTATATATATAAGAAAACATAAAGGTCCGATAACACTGCCCTGAGGAACTCCCCTCTCAACTATTACAGGGTCAGACAAAGCTTCACCTACTCTAACTCTCTGAGATCTATTTTCTAGAAATATAGCAACCCATTCAGTCACTCTTTTGTCTAGTCCAAATGCACTCATTTTTGCCAGTAGTCTCCCATGATCCACCCTATCCCTGTCTGGTGTGAAAATGGGAAACCACGGAAAACCATTTTCAGGGCTGCCGATAGTGGGATTCGAACCTACTATCTCCCGGATGCAAGCTCGCAGCCGCGCGCCTCTACACGCACGGCCAACTCGCCCGGTCGCTAACCATTTAGCCATGGAGCCGAACAGCAGTTAAATGAATATGTTTATCGAAAGAATATCCGCAGTGAAGACGTCTGAAAATTGTGGGGTTGGAGTGGTTACAAAAGACACCACTCTTGGAATAGAGTACAGGGTGACAATTGACAGTCTGTGTTCAGAAATAATATGGTATCAAAGTGATCTGAAGATTCCAAAGTGGGAAGGTAGCCTGTAGTTGTCATAACGATTTTTTTCTTTACTAGCGGTTTAATGTAGGCTTAATTCAGATAGGTGTTCGGCGACGATGTTTTAAAATAATAATAATAATAATAATAATAATAATAATAATAATAATAATAATAATAATAATAATAATAATAATAATAATATACCAAAGACACTACACAGGAGCATTGAAGCTCTTAATCTCCACCCTCTCACTTACAGAGAATTATAAAAAGCAGCAATCCTGGCCACTTGCCATATAATAAGAAAGTTTATTGGCGTGAACCATCCACCATACACAAAGGACTAATGAAAATCGTCCACTAATAATTTTGGCCGTTTATATATACTAAATATCTCATAAATATCTGTCAAGTTTATTTGTCAACAATGTTAAGTATATACCGATATGTATGAAGCATACTGTATGTGCGTATGTACTAAATAGTACTTCTTCCATGTACATTGTACCGAAGAAGCTCGTAAACCCAGTTATACAATATAATAATAATAATAATAATAATAATAATAATAATAATAATAATAATAATAATAATAATAATAATAATAATAATAATAATATTATTATTGGATTTACGTCCTACTGACTACTTGTTTACGGTTCTTGGAGATGCCGAGGTGTCGGAATTTAGCCAAGCGAGAGTTCTTTTACGTGCCAGGAAATCTCCTGACACGAGGCTGACGTATTTGAGCACCTTCAAATACCACCGGACTGAGCCAGGATCGAAACTGCCAAGGTGGGATCAAAAGGCCAGCGCCTCAACCGTCTGAGCCACTCAGCCCGGCAATGGGTTAAGAATGGTCTAAGACTGGAAGGGAGCAGCCACAGGGTTGTGTGAAAGTCGGAAACCACGGAGATCATCTTCTGGGCTGCCGATGGTGGGGTTCGAATCCACTGCCTCCCGAATTTAAGACTACAGCTACACGCCTTCTACAGCGCAGCTAACTCATTCAGTAAACGCGGAAAACAGTCATAAGATTGACGTAAGGTGAAGAAGTTTTGTTGAATTCTCTGGATGAGGTGTCACTGTAGATTTAAGCGTATGGTGTGGTGTGTGCGAACACTTACGAGCAAAATGGAATCATCATCATCATCATCATCATCTGTTTACCCTCCAGGTTCGGTTTTTCCCTCGGACTTAGCGAGGGATCCCACCTCTACCGCCTCAAGGGCAGTGTCCTGGAGCTTCAGACTCTTTGTCGAGGGATACAACTGGGGAGTATGACCAGTACCTCGCCCAGGCGGCCTCGCCTGCTATGCTGAACAGGGGCCTTGTGGAGGGATGGGAAGATTGGAAGGGATAGGCAAGGAAGAGGGAAGGAAGCGGCCGTGGCCTTAAGTTAGGTACCATCCCGGCATTCGCCTGGAGGAGAAGTGGGAAACCACGGAAAACCACTTCCAGGATGGCTGAGGTGGGAATCGAACCCACCTCTACTCAGTTGACCTCCCGAGGCTGAGTGGACCCCGTTCCACCCCTCGTACCACTTTTCAAATTTCATGGCAGAGCCGGGAATCGAACCCGGGCCTCCGGGGGTGGCAGCTAATCACGCTAACCACTACACCACAGAGGCGGACAAAATGGAATCATTAGGGGAAAAAATCAAATATTCACATTAGTGATGAGTAGGGCTTGGATGTTTAAGACCTAAAAATAGCCCAAATAAGCAAGCAAATATGACCTAAAAAGTGACAAAATACAACCTCAAAAGAGACGAAATATGACGTAAAACTTACAAAATATGACTCGAAAATAGTTGGCGAGAGTGTTTTGAAGATTCCGTTTTACACTCTCGCCAACTATTCCATATGATTGATTGTTGTACTGGATTCCAATACTTGCATGAATTTCTAAGCTAGCAATTTCTAAACGAGTAATTGCGCTCGATATAATTCCATAGTTCGACTATATACCATATATATCCCAGACTTTCTGACAAACAGTTGGAAAAAAAATCCTGTTCAATCTTGATAGACGAGGCAGAGTATCCCACTTGTATTAACTGCAGATGTGATACCGAGAAGCAGTTTTGTGAACAATAGTTCACATTCAGTAAGTTGAAGATGATTTTGCACAGCTACAGCTGTCGTCGAGCCGCCAAAATATGTCTGAAATATGACGCTTCTACGAAAATAGCTCAAAATAGGACCTTATGACAAAAAATAGCCAAAATATGCATTTATATGACAAATAAAAATCACTTAGTTGTGAAGATAACCATTTGATTTGCACCAACATCCAATCAGGAAAGAAAATAGAGGCAAAGAAAAAATATGACTTTTCCTAAACATCCCAGCCCTAGTGATGAGTATGACAGCGTGCATTAACAGTTCTTTAAAAATACACAACTTACCTATAATAGTTAAATACTAATGATAATAATGAGAATAATAAAAATAATTTTGTGTGGCTATTGCTAGCTTGGTACAGAGGCAGACTTTACAACGAGAGTGGACATCTGCCATGTAAGGGGAACTACGTGTTAGAGTGATGGAGGATGGTATTGTGTGTGATGTAGTATAAGTTGCAGCGTTGTTGGGGACACCACATACACCTAGTTCCGGAGTCAAAGGAAGTAACAGTTTAAAAACAAAATTCCTCGACCCAGCTAGGAATCGAACCCGGGGCCCTGAGGTGATGACCACTCAGCCATAGACCCGGACAAGAAGAATAATAGAACTAGCCTTTGTGAAAAGTGTGTTTTTGTAGTGAAATAAGTATGTTTCGCTAACATTGAATACTATTGTTCTGATCTTCACTTTCTTCATTTTGTACAGAAATAACGTGCTCTTTGATTATAATTTCCTGGAATGTTTCTTGATTCTCTTTCTTAGGAGTTGAAAAGTATGTGTGTGTGTGTGTGGGGGGGGGGGAAGATTAGTGCAGTTGCTTAGCTCCAAACTTTCCACCTTCTGTTGCAATCTCGCTCACAGAGAGAGCGCGTTAATGTGCGTTACGTAACTGGTTGATTTAAATCCTGGCATGCAGACTAAACCTGGGTTTAGTTTTATTTTAGATTTATAAGAATAAATGAGAAAGGAAATATTTCGAATACTACTCTCGACCTTCTATGAATATTTTTTTTTTGTGGTTTACACGTGATGATACCTAAAATTTTAAAAGTTAGGCCACGGCCGATTCCTCCTCTTCATTGCGCAATTATCTTGTTGTTGTGGTTGTTGTTATTGTTGTTGTTTGGGGCTTCAAACGATAGACGATTGTGATTGGAGCACTCCATGTCACTCTATACTGAGCGAACCTTTTCATTTCTCCGTATCGAATACATCCTACGTCTACTCTAATCTGTTTATCATAATCATGCCTTGTGTCCACCCGCAACTTTCTTACCGCCTACACTTCCTTCCAAAATTATTAACTGAAGATAACCTGGGTGTCTATCATTCGATCTCTACTTCTGGTCAAATGTCGCCAAATCGCTATCCTCTCACCAATTCGATTCAGTATCTCCTCATTCCTGATTCGATCTACGCATCTCGCTTTCAGCATTCTTCTGTAACACCACATTCCAAAAGCTTCCACTCTTTTCGTGGTTTCCCATTTTCACACCAGGCAAATACTGGAGCTCTACCTTAATTAAGGCCACGGCCGATTCCTTCCAACTCCTAGGCCTTTCCTATCCCATCGTCGCCATAAGATCTATCAGTGTGTTGCGGTGGTGGTTGGTAGTATGGGGTGTTGTGTGATTATGTAGAGGGGAGTTTTGGGACATACACAAACACCCAGTTACCGGGCGAGTTGGCCGTGCGCGTAGAGGCGCGCGGCTGTGAGCTTGCATCCGGGAGATCGTGGGTTCGAATCCCACTGTCGGCAGCCCTGAAGATGGTTTTCCGTGGTTTCCCATTTTCACACAGGCAAATGCTGGGGCTGTAACTTAATTAAGGCCACAGCCGCTTCCTTCCAACTCCTAGGCCTTTCCTATCCCATTGTCGCCATAAGACCTGTCTGTGTCGGTGCGACGTAAAGCCTGTCCTCGAACCAGAAGAATTAATCAGGGCGATTAAAATTTTCGACTCGGCCTGGAATCGAACCCGGGACCCTCTGAACCGAAGGACAGTACGCTGACCACTCAGCCAACGAGTCGGACTCTTATACGCCTCTGTATCATTCAGCAATTTCTCAGATCTTCTGCAGACTCAGATAAAATAACAGTATCATCAGCAAATCTCAGGATTTTGATTTGCTCTCCGTGGATTGTGACTTTCCAAATTTCTTTTTTTTGATCTCCCTCACCGCCTGTTTTATATAAACATTGAAAAGTAGAGAGGACAAACTGCCGACTTGCCTTACCCCTTTATGGATTGCTGTTTTTTTTTTTTTTTTCATAGCCCTCAATTCTCATCACTTTCTTCAGCTCCTTTCTTAATCTGTTTACCCTCCAGGGTTCGTTCTTCCCTCGGACTCAGCGAGGGATGCCACCTCTATCGCCTCAAGGGCAGTGTCCTGGAGCGTGAGACATTGGGTCTCCAGTGGAATACTAGAGAATGACCAGTACCTCGCCCAGGCGGCCTCACTTGCTATGCAGAACAGGGGCCTTGTTGGGGGATGGGAAGATTGGAAGGGATAGACAAGGAAGAGGGAAGGAAGCGGCCGTGGTCCTAAATTAGTTATCATCCCGGCATTTGCCTGGAGGAGAAGTGGGAAACCACAGAAAACCATTTCGAGGATGGCTGATGTGGGAATCGAACCCACCTCTACTCATTTGACCTCCCGAGGCCGAATGGACCCCGTTCCAGCCCTCGGACCACTTCTCAAATCTCGTGGCAGAGCCGGGAATCGAACCCAGGCCTCCGGGGGTGGCAGCTAATCACACCAAACACTACACCAGTATCTCCTCATGTCACACCACATTCTAAAAGCTCCACTCTCTTCTTTTCTGAACTAGTATTTGTCCATGTTTCACTTCCATTCAATGCCACGCTCCAAAAACATCTTTTCTTAAGAAATGGCCTTCCTTGCTTGTGCCAGTCTGCATTTTATGTCCTTACTTCTGCCATCGTTATTCTACTAACCACGTAACAATATTACCGGGCGAGTTAGCCTGGTGTAAAATGGGAAACCACGGAAAACCATCTTCAGGGCTACCGACAGTTTCGAACCCACTATATCCCGAATATTTGATACTGGCCGCACTAAAGCGATTGCAGCTATCGAGTTCGGTAAACAGCTTTTGGGGTGGGTTTAAAGCGATTGTTGAGGAGTGTGAATACAGGTATGTAACCTACCTCTAAAAGAAAAAAAGCGGAAAATTACAACACAGAACTATAGTAGAGATAAAGAAGGCGGTGGAGGTTAAAAAGAAGTAGAGTTGGGCGTAGTTGTGGAAGTAAGGACAGACTGAAGAAACTTACCAGGAAATTTAATTAGCAAAAAAGTAATCGAAGGGTCGGGCTCCTTG
This sequence comes from Anabrus simplex, assembly GCF_040414725.1. Taxonomy (NCBI): domain Eukaryota; kingdom Metazoa; phylum Arthropoda; class Insecta; order Orthoptera; family Tettigoniidae; genus Anabrus; species Anabrus simplex. The sequence goes on along the minus strand of NC_090265.1, from coordinate 958,031,052 downwards.
TCTGAAAGGTCAGCGTACTGGTCTTCGTTTAAAAGGGCCCCGGGTTCGATTCCTGGCCAGGTCAAGGATTTTAACTCAGTTTTGTTTATGCACTAGCTCGGGGACGGTATGTTTGTGTTCGTATTAATACATTTCTCACAACACATTACACTATCAACCACCACAGAAACACGCAGTAGTGAATACGTTCCTTCACATAAGGCTAGCGTAAAGAAGGGCATCCGGTCTTAAAATTGGGCCATGTCCTTGAATGCCGACCCTAATCAATTGTGAAAAAGGCTAGGAAGAAGAAGAAGAAAAGAAAGTCAGCTATGGATAACATAATGACAGATATAATTTGGCAGTCATACGAGGCTTTGTGAAATATTGACAGGTATTTATTGGTACTTTAAGGCAGAACCAGGTTCCGAGGAGGAATTTCCAGGAGTCATTAATGAACAAGAGTGGTGTATATGTGAGGAATTACAAAAGGTAGAAATATTTAGTTAGAAGTATGTAGAGATAGTTGGAGGACGTAATGCTAGGAAGAAGAGGTAACTAATACTAGGGAAGTGGTTATTTGATACTATTTGCACGAAGGAGTCAGGATATATGCAAAATGAAAGGAGTTATTATACTACCCAAGTATATAAAGGCAAAGGTGATAAACATAAAGCGAATTGTTTCAGGCCAGTGATTGAATGAGTGGCTAAATTTCTAGGAAACGGAACTCAGAGAATTGGAGTAAGGCTCTCTCCTGATGATGTTATACTGCAAATAAACCTTGAAAAAGTTGTGAGATGGACAGCAAACAACGGCATGATGGTAAACGGAATGAAACGTCAGGTTGTAAGTTTCACCAGGAGAAAAAGTCTTCTCATTCTTAATTACTGTGTTGATGGGGTGAAAGTAGATAAAAGAGGATCACTGTAAGTACCTAGGTATTAAAATAAGGAAATATCTTCATTGGGGTAATCACATTAACTAGGTCTAGATCTCTTCATATGGCAATGGGGATATTTAGCAGTAAGGATGCAAAGAAGAAGGCATAGAAGTCTGCGGTAAGACCCCAGTCAGAGTATGGTTCCAGTGTATGACATCCCATCAGGATACAAGATTCGAGAACTACAGTAGAAAAGATCCAAATGTGCCGAGCTGGGTAGCTCAGATGGTAGATTGCTGGCCCTCTGAGCTCAAGTTGGCTAGTTCGATCCCGGCCCAGTCCAGTAGATTTGAAGGTGCTCAAATACGTCATCCTCGTGTCGGTGGATTTACTGGTACTCTGGCGGTACAAAATTACGGTACCTCGGCGGTCCGAAAACCGTGAAAGTAGTTAGCGGGATGTACAGTCAATAACATTATTCTTGATCTAAAGGAAGCGGCATGATTTGTTTTTGGCGATTCCCGACAAAGGAGTAGTGTTACGACAATGTTGCAAATTTTAGGCTGGAAAGATTTAGGAGTAATGAAACGATCTGCTAGCTCCCACCCCGGAGGCCCGGGTTCGATTTCCAGCTCTGCCACGAAATTTGAAAAGTGGTACGAGGGCTGGAACGGGGTCCGGTCAGCCTCGGGAGGTCAAGTGAGTAGAGGTGTGTTCGATTCCCACCTCAGCGATCCTCGAAGTGGTTTTCCGTGGTTTCCCCACTTCTCATCAAGGCAAATGCTGAGATGGTACCTAACTTAAGGCCACGGCCGCTTCCTTCCCTTCCTTGTATATCCCTTCCAAACTTCCCATCTCCCCACAAGGTCTCTGTTCAGCATAACAGGTGAGGCCACCTGGGCGAGGTACTGGTCATACTCCCCAATTTTTCCCCCGACCCAATGTCTCACGCTCCAGGACACTGCCCTTGAGGTGGTAGAGGTAGGTTCCCTCGCTGAGTCCGATGGAAAAAAAACCGACCCTGGAGGATGAACAGATAAAAAAGATGAAGATGAAGAAGAAGAAGAGACGAGCTGCTCGACTAGTGATGTACTCCGAACTGTGAGCGAAGAGATGGCGTGGAATGATATTGGTAGACGTATAAGCTTGAATTGAGTTGTAAAAGTAACAAAGATCATAATATGGAGGTAAAATTAGAATTCAAGGGGACAAATTGCAACAAATATTCGTTTAATGGAAGGGGAATAGGAATAAATTACTAAGGGAGGTGCTCGAAGGTTTTTGAAATTATTTAAGAAAAGACGAGGTAAACAATTGATAGGAAATTTGCCAGTTGGGCGATCGCCCTAAATGTAGTTTAGTGTTTTTGATTAGTTGACGCGCTGGCAGCCTTTATAGTGTCAAATAAAGTACGTAGACATACATAAGTGCAGACATTTTATTTTTCCTGGCCTTGGGGTCGGGACAAATAAAAATGAAACCCAGTTGTACGGCCGGAAGCCTTTCAAACTTACTTGGAGGATGTATTCACTATTGCATCCTTATGTGGTGGTTGCTGGTTCCATGTATTGTGTGTACATGAAAATATCTGTATAAGGACGAACACAAATACCTAGCCCCCGAACCAGAGTAATTATCCATTCGCAGCTAGAATCCCGGTCAAGAATCGAACCGATGGCCCTCTGAACCGAGGGCCGCTACGTTAACCATTCAGCCAAAAAGCCGGACACATCAGCGCCAATATCGTAGGCACAATACTCCATACACACTATGTAGGATATAGGCTACGTAGCCAGAATGCTCCGAGCCTCTCAAATGAATTAACAACATGTGATTCAGTCAAGAAGGATGGACACCAGAGTGGATAAAACTTTCCAATACTTCCTTATTTGAACACAATTGTTTCTGCTCAAGAAAAACAACAACATATGTCCGCATTCCAGCTGCAGAGAGCGGCGGCTTGTTCATTTGGTGAACCGGCTAGCCAGATTGAGGTTAGGGCACGTTATAAGAACACCTTGACACTACTAGGCTCGATATTTCGGAGAAGAGCGTTGTTTGTCTTCGTCAAGTCTGTTCGCTTTCCAAAGTCTCTCATAGGACATGGAATTCCAAGTGAACAGGAAGCACATGAGTGTCCAGACCATTTCTAGCGGAGCGCCAACGTTTTGAGATCGATAATCAGTTTCAGTGACATTTTGCATACGTTGATTTGTTTACTTATCAACAACAGAATCTATGTTACTCTAACTACAGACAATAATAATAATAATAATAATAATAATAATAATAATAATAATAATAATAATAATAATAATAATCTTCTATGAGGTCCTCTTTCCAATTTATTGATATCATGTGGTGTGTGGTGTGAAGACTACTGGGACAAACTCCCAGACATCCTGCCAGAGGAATTAACTACACGTAGTTATAATTCCCAGCCCGGCCGAGAATCGAACCCAGGGCCCTATGATCTGAAGGCCAGTACGCTGACCGTTCAACCAAGGATCTAGACACTACTACTACTACTACTACTACTAAACTGTCGGAAAATTATTTTGAGTTTGAAGAATCCCATTCTGCACAAATATGGAGTACTGCCAACTCAGAAAGGCTGAAAATGTTAAGTCGTGATCCTAAGCAGCTGAAACGATGATACGTAAAAGTAATGAAAAATCCTCATTCATTCGACTGGGACAGGAATGGAATGTATGCAGCCCAATCTAGCGGCGAGGATAGGAACAGTGCCGGCTGCCGAAGCCTGTCCCAATCCTCTGGGGCAATGATTTAATGGCTGATAGATGAAATGATATTGGAGAGTGTTGTTTGAATGAAAGATGACAGGGAAAACCGGAGTACCCGGAGAAAAACCTGTCCCGCCTCCCCTTTGTTCAGCACAAATCTCACATGGATGTATAAATAATAATAATAATAATCATCATCATCATCAAAGTTCGAAGATCATTTTCATCATAAATAGAGCGTTCTTGCATATTGTTCGCTTAAGAAAGGAAAAGGTGAAAATCGGAGGGGTTAAGATCGCGAGAATAAGGGGAGTGTGGAAGAATCTAGGCCTACCAACCAAGCTCTTAGATAACTGGTTTTGTCACGTTGCGTTATCGTACTGGCCTTCAAATCTTAGGGCCCCGGGTTCGATTCTCGGCCGGGCTGGGAATTTTAACTATGTGTAGTTAATTCCTCTGGCGCGGTCACTAGTAAACTCGTGTCCTCATCCCGAGGTGGTGCAGCTCTTTTCAGGCACACCCCCATTGGAGGTGAGCTGCATGTACCATTTCAACCACTTACCAGCCCTCCTGCCATTCTTAAATTTCTGGCAGTACCGGGAATCGAACCCGGGCCCCCGAGGACGGCAGCTAATAACACTAACCGTTAGGTGACTGGGTACGATGTCATCTTCGTCGGTTTTCTTGCATTGCGGCCGCAAGACATTTCAGTGGTTAACAATAAACGTTAGCAATGACGGTTATATTTCTCTGAAGCAACTCTCCAACGGTCTTCCTGAATGTGGATTGTCAAAGTCACCTTATTTTACTCTCCCCGTACATAGCGCAAATGGCTCAAGCCGCTTCAATCGCTTTTGCTCCTCTGTTAACTCGAACAGAAGATTACAGTACGTCGGAAATACTCCACATGGCACTTCATCTCCGACCGTTCTTCAAAGCAGCACAATTCAAAGAGTACCCATAAACACAGCAATGACACTCCAAATGACATTATTGACAGACGATGAACAAGCTCCGAGTTTTCTCTCACTGGTGTCAACTTCTATTCAAACGCTAAGGACTTTTACATCAACCCAATACTGTATTATCAGTTTTTTTTTTTAATGGCACAAGTTAATTTACTTTCTGATAGTTTCAGCTTTTACAAGTCAAAACAGCAATTAATCCCAATAGAAATTTTGAAATCTAAATGTGAAATAAATGTAGGCCTATCTGGCTGCATGGTTTAAACGGTAATGGCCAATAAATATATTTAAAAACATGCGTAGATCCGCGTCTTTGATGTAGTGGTTAGTGTAATAAGCTGCCAAGCTCAGAGATCTGAGTTCGATTCCCGGCTCTGCCGCGAAATTCGAAAAGTGGTGTGGGCGCTGGAACGGGGTTCGCTCAGCCTCGAGAGGGCAGCTGGGTAGAGCGAGGGGGAGGGAGGGGGTGTCGACTCCCACCTCAGCCATCCTCGAAGTGGTTTTCCTGGTTTCCCACTTCTCCTCCAGGCAAATGCCGGAATGGTACCTAACTTAAAGTCCATGGCCGCTTCTTTTCCTCTTCCTTGCGTAACCCTTCAAATCACATCGCTCCACAAGGCTCCCGTTCAGCATAGTAGGTGCGGCCGCCTGGGCGAGGTACTGATCCTCCTCCCCAGTCTTATGCCCCCGACCCAAAGTCTCACTCTCCAGGACACTGCCCTTGAGGCGCTAGAGTTAGGATCCCTCGCTGAGTTTGAGGGAAAAACCAGCCCTGGAGGATAAACGGATTAAGAAAGAAAGAAAGAAAGAAAGAAAGAAAGAAAGAAAGAAAGAAAGACGTGCATAGGCCCTCTGTTTTAATCCAAGATCCATAATCATCACCTTGAGCGGACCGATGCTAAGGGTCCCATATATTTGTTGATCGTGCGTACAGTCTGGGTTACCGGCGCGTCGTCCACTTCTCTGCCTACCTTTGACTAATGTGCATAAACATTCTAGACTGCAATGGTGTATGGAACGACGTCACTGGGGACAGGAATGACAGCAAATAGTGTTTTCGGACGAATCCACATTCTGTTTGTTTGAAAATGATGGCCACATTTTGGTTCGCCGGACAGGGGGAGAGGCATCATATTGACTGCATTCGCACAAGACATACAGCATCTACTCAAGACCTTATGATGTGGGGTGCTATTGGGTACAACCACAAATCACAGTTGTTGTGTGTCCAGGGCACTGTGACATGTTTGACCTACGTGAATGACATCCTGCGACCCGTAGCCATACCCTTTCTGCACGACACCCCAGACGCCATATTTCGGCAGGACAATGCGCGACCACATGTTGGTGCACGAACAAGTGCTTCTTGTTGTCACATGATGTTAGACTGTTGCCCTGGCCCGCCCGATCACCGGACTTGTCAACCAATCGAAAATGTGTGGGATATGGTGAAACGACGCGTGCGGCGCTGTGACCCAATGCCAATCACCAAAGATGATCTGTGGAACCGGGTGAGTGCAGCATGGATGGCTACACTCCAGGACGCCATTCGCGCCTTATACGCGTCGATGCTATCACGCATGGAGCAAGTTATCAGTGCCCGTGGAGGACTCTAGGCAACAAGAAACATGCTGAACCTAGGTGACTGAAATGCTAATCGTTTCTGCAGAACGTACTAATGAACATGTCCTGTGAATATGAACTTCCTCTCTCTAGTCTTTCAAGGTGTTCTGTTTTTATGGACATGAGTGTATATATAAATAAGTAAAGTTTGCTGCCCAATACTTTGCGTAGGCATTATTTCCTGGAATAAATTTAGAAGTAAACACGCTGTCAGTATTCGAAATTCGAATCTCCATATGGCACGATTTCGCAGTCTCATCCTAGGAGTGACCTGACCATTCGGCTACGAATGCGGGTATGATGAAGCTGGTACTCATGTTGTATAGACCTTTAAAACAAGTAGGTTGTCATCAATTTACTGCATGTGTGAAACAGTTCTCTCACTCCAGGGCGCACTGTGACGCAATCGCATTGAACCAGTTTTAAATTCTCGGAAGAAATTCATTTGAGCGAATTAGTACTACATTGGGGAAACGGGAGCTTAGGCTAAAATGATGCTTTTTTGATTGATGGTTTAGCTACAGGAGACCTCAAAACTTTAGTTCCACGATTCCCGAAATTCAGGGTATCGAATTAAAACGAATAAGTCTTGGAAATCTAAAACCGAATTAGGGCAGAAAAGAACAGTTTAAGCAAAGTAGGTCATATATATACTGTATACTATGAAAAAGATAAGCTGGAACAAGGAAGCAGAAGCAATGAGCTAGGCTCAACTGAACCCCATGGTCACTTCATATCCCCTAAAATTCCACACAAACAGACGATGTTGTCTTATTTATGTGGCGATATAGCTATTACTTCGGAAATGATCTCACTGACCTTGAGAGTGAGTAGGTTGTGAAGAGTAGGGTGGTCCGCCTCCACGTGGACTCCTGTCCTTGGGCGATTCTTCCGCTACAGTGCTTTCCTCTTGGAGACTCACTATTGTCACCAAGGAGTAGCGCAGCCGGTAGAACATATCTCCCTCGGCCGGGGTTCGAACCGCTCATTCAAGTCCATTCATAGCAATTTTCGTATGATAATGTTGGTATAGGAAGGCTGAGTCCTTGACTGAATGATCAGCGTCGTGACCTTCGTTTCAGAGGGCCCCGGGTTCGATTCCGGGCCGGGAGGGATTTTAACAGTGTGTGGTAATTTCTATGGATCGAGGACTAGGTATTCATATTTGTCTCACACTACCAACCACCATAGAAACACACAATAGGGAATATTTTTTATCTTACGATAGTACAAATATTTACGAATTAGTAGTAGGTTTATATATTTTATATTTTATATATATATATATATATATATATTATTTTTTTGCTAGGGGCTTTACGTCGCACCGACACAGATAGGTCTTATGGCGACGATGGGATAGGAAAGGCCTAGGAGTTGGAAGGAAGCGGCCGTGGCCTTAATTAAGATACAGCCCCAGCATTTGCCTGGTGTGAAAATGGGAAACCACGGAAAACCATTTTCAGGGCTGCCGATAGTGGGATTCGAACCTACTATCTCCCGGATGCAAGTTATTTACAAATTAGGACTGATCAATTACTAACTGCAGTACAACTAAAACTGAATATCCAATTTTCTTAACCAATTAATAGCTTAATCGGTGGAATAGTAAATACAACCCTTCACATAGGATTGGAGTAAGGAAGGCCATCCAGTCGTAAAACAGATTCAACGTGTGTATCAGCTACTCCATCATGGTGGGGAGAGAAGAAGAATGCTGGTTGTGGAAATGCAGTGATGTTTACTGCAAATTAGTCTGTTCACTGGATCTAGACACATACACGATTACGCTACGGACTAACTTCATTTTCCGTTCTTTCTTGTCATTATTATAACTTAATTGTCAACATCCTTTCTTTCGGATAACCCACATTCATTTCATGAATAATGAAAGTGTTCGTTTGGGCTTCGTAGATTCCTTCAGTAGGGGCTGCCTGGCCGAGGCGGTAAAGGCGTGCTCGGTTCGCCCGGAAGGACGTGGGTTCGAATCCCCGTCAGGAAGTCGTAAAATTTAAGAAACGAGATTTCCACTTCCGGAGGTGCATATGGCCCTGAGGTTCACTCAGCCTACACCAAAAATGAGTACCAGGTTAATTCCTGGGGGCAAAGGCGGCCGGGCGTAGAGCTAACCACTCTACCCCATCATGTGCCGAGGTTACGGTTGGTGGAAGCCTTTACCTTCCACTCCTCCAAGGGCCTTCATGGCCTGTACGGAGGTGACTTTGCTTTTTGCTTTACTTTTAGATTCCTTCAGTGCCATGATGAACATCCATTGAGTGAGTATTTTATATTATACTTGTAATTGGTAAGTGGTAGGCTTAAATGGTAGAGTTAAATAAACTTACATTTCTAAAAGAAATAAGTTAGTCGAGAAGCATTTTTCTTAAATCAAAATACAGGACCGTTTGTTTCAGTAATGGCAAAAAGGGTACTCTGCACGAGCTAAACATCAGCCTTGCTTCCAATACTGTGGCATTCACATCGGTCAGTGGCGGCTGATTATTATTCTATAGGTGGTGTGAGAAAATTCAAAATTTTTAAACAAGCCATTCAAAGTTACAAGTACAGAGAGTGTATATTTGCCTATGCTATAAGTTACATGAAATTACATTATTCAACTGTGCTATTGTACACGAACGTTCTTTTAATGATCAATTGAAACAAATATAAATAGGCCTACTTTAATTCACATGCATTTTCCTTAAAATTCCTGGTTTAAGAAGTGTATTGAATAAACCAGTTTTCTAGGAGAAAATGAAGTAAACATATGTAGGGTCCACTCACTAAAAGAGTTTGTTCCAAAACCTCGAACGACACCTTCCAAATAAACTAATAAGAACGGTACTGAAAGTAACACGTGCTTGCCGACCATAGGAATAAATGACCATTGAAATCACGAAAATACGCATTCGCACAAGTACTTGCTCACAATGTCAGTAGCCGCTAAACTGAAATGATCAACTTCAAGGCTACTTTACACACACACACACACACACACACACACACACACACACACACACACACACACACACACACACACACACACACACACACACACACACACACACACACATACATATATTCCAAAGGGATATCCGCGCAACCTACATGATTGCACACAAAAATAATTTAACGTGCTGTTCATAAACACATAACTACTACTACTAAAGTGTTTTCATTCCTCCCCTGACTTCGACGATGGCTGAGGTGGAAATCGAACGTTCCTCTACTCAGTTGACCTCCCGAGGCTGAGTGGACCCCGTTCCAGCCCTCGTACCACTCTTTCAACTTCGTGGCAGAGCCGAGAATCGAACCCGGGCCTCTGAGGTTGGCAGCTAATCCCACTAACCACTACACCACAGAGGTGGACTTTACCAGCACTTATTATTATTATTATTATTAATGGCATGCCTGTTACTCTAAGTTATGAATAAGATATCCTGAGTCAACCCAGAGTTCATTCCCGTATAGTAAAGTGTGTCTGGAAACAGACCGGTGTAGAAATAGTTCCGTCCAGGAGGTGACTTCTTTCTTAACACTGTTGATCGCAACTGTCGACTCCTTGGTTGAATGGTCAACTTTGAGGCCTTCGGTTCAGAGGGTCCCGGGTTCAATTACCGGCCGGGTCGGGGATTTTAATCGCACCTGATTTTCTTTTGGCTTGGGGACTGGGTGTTATTGTTTGTCCCAACACATTCCTCTTCATATTCATACAACACACCACACCACCAATCATCACAGACACATGCATAATAGTGATTACATCCCTCCATAAAGGGGTGGCGTCAGAAAGGGCATCCGGTCATAAAAATGGACAAATCCATATGTGCGACACGGTGAACCCTTGAACTTACCATTCCATCGTTGGTCGGCCACGGCTGCTATAGTAGAACAATTTAGAACTCTTAAATCTTGGGTCGTTGCGGGAATAAATTCGGTCACGATCTTAACCAAACGATGGGGTTCAGAAGAAAGCCTAACTACTTGAAATGAGGAGCAAAAATGTGCTTACTAACTTTTATTAAACTGAAAGAGCACGATAACATCGTTAATTTAATATGCATTCTTGCCACAAAAATACAAAAAAAATTTAATTATTGATTTTTGAAAATTTCCAAACACAGTCACATTACATAACGTCACTTCGTTTCTTCCAATGTCGAAGAGTTGCTTCAGAGAAGCTAATATGTTAGTGGACAGCGAAACTGAAAAACTGAAAAATGGAAGACCTGAAAACCGGGCGCCTATTTCCAAACGAGAACTGAGAGTTAATCCACACGATCCGTGGAAAATCTGACTTTCAACAATTAGAACGCCTGATTTTCTCTTAATTAAGGTTATCCACCAGTCAAATACCCTTCACGGATACGGAAACATCCGCCGAATGGACCCTTAATCGAACCAAACTGACTATCAGTTGCTTTGGATAGGTTGCGAAATATTATGGGAAAGCATGGTGTTCACTACAAGTTAACAGCATCATTCACAATTGACCTAAAATTCCACCATGTATTTGTCATTCATGACACCCTTAAGTGATACGTTAATCCCGATGCTAACTGTGCATCACCCCAAACAACTGTTCGGAAGGAACCAACAACAACATGATCCGAGAGGATCTTACGTTAAGTCGTTCTAAAGGAACAAAACTGCGAAATGCAGGAAACACTTACTAATCATGCATTTAGAAGAAATGCCAAACACTGAAGTTAATCAAAAAGTGAAAAGTCACTTGAAAATATTATTATTGAACCGATTTTCAGGTTAGAAATGGATTTATTATGCTTAATAAATTTACCAGTCCACGCTAAAATTTACTACAATTTTAAGGAATTCTTTCCCTTGACAACAATGCTACCAGTACAGATCTCTCTATTTACTGTCTGTCCCAATACACTACTGGTAAAGTGATTACTTACTTATTCTAACTATGACTACGAATGAAAATACGACAAGGTGAAAATAAAATAAAATACTGGCTGACGAATCGAAACCGCATTCGCAACTCAAGTCTCATTCTAAAACACTGAGTGTCAATATGCACACCATCAAACGAAAAACAGACGTCAAACGAGAAACAATGAAGTTCGTAAAATAAATTAACATCTCAAAGTCATACAGCTTAACACGCACGAAGAAACACAGTAAAAATATTTAATCTAGATCGGGTCGATGTCCCACATTTGGACAGCCCTCATTTATCAACAACAGTCCCGTTATCTCAATGAGAGCTTCGCATAGACCCTCTACAATAAATCATATCGTACTGTAACTGCTACCTTCCCCCAGGCCACTTCCAAAAAAGAACAAATAAAAAAAAAAATCTAAACTGAGACTTGAGTGTGTACAGCTACCATCCCAGACCTATCGTCGGGCTCACTTGAAATCTGTACACCCTAAACCTAATCAGTATATACATGATGCCTTCCAAATCCTATCGTCGGGCGTGACCTAGGACGTCTCATCATCAATGACTCCAAGAATAAACACGTGACGTCCTAAATCTATCGTCGGGCGTCAAAGTGGGTCGTACTACGTCTCCCTTAACATATCAGGCGAACCGCAATTTCCAACAAACCTCCAACAGTAACACTGAATCTGGTCAAACAAAAAAATACGCACGACGGAACCACGTCTCTATTATCAAAAGAATGCAAGTCGAAACACAGTAAGTACCTACCTCTCGAAAAATACAACAAGTGTCTATCTCATCATAATATGTGAACTCAAAAATAAATAGACGTGACGAACGATTCTCCACCTCGAACACAATCTCAGCCTGTGCACTGAAGTGTCAGGGCTGCCAATGAAAATTCCCAACACACGTTTCCCTTTTAGTGGATGCCTTCAAAATAATAATCATCACCATCACATTCGAAATTCGCAGATCGCCTATCATCAATTCCAACCATCTTATCCATGACCTCTCCAATGAACAAATTAAATATAACCCAACCGTGTGTCCAAAGTGCTCTTTAATCCTGGAGGCCGTACCTTATCTTAACAAAAATCACTGGATGTTTACTACCCAGACCTTTACATTTTACTAGAGTCGTTTTCACTTGGAATCATTCTATAAATTTACAATGCTTCACATCATAGTCGTCTCGAGTTCGGATTGATTGCGGAAAACAATACAGCCTGTTTCAACACAGCCTGTCCCTAAATACTTCCTCTACCAAAAATGTCTCAACACTCTTTCTCATCGCTTGATTCCAGCGGTAACGCTTCTCTCTCATCTCCACGTACATATAAATCCATCGCTCTCGATCCCTTTTCCTTCAAGACCCCTTTTCATACTTCGATCCCCTGGTGAAAACGACAACATTATTAAGCACATCTCTGACTTTACTATTATTACGACTTTCGAACCTCAAAAATCCAAGAGCACACATCGACCTTTCGCAACATTGGTATACACGATGTCTCAAAATTTTCTTCCCATTAACGACTGTGACTCTAACAAATTTTCTTGACATTATCTAAATATGCCTACGATCCTTGTAAAAATAACTGGTTAAATGTAATTTAACAGAGAGGAATTTCCTTATCCCGCGGTAAACATTATTATTATTATTATTATTATTATTATTATTATTATTATTATTATTATTATTATTATTATTATTATTAACCAGCATTTCTGAATGCAACTGACACCTGAGATTACAATATTCGCCACGACAAATTTACACTTATAACGTTCACAAATCCGTACTTTGAATGATATCTCATCTCAACACAAAATTTTAAGCGTCGCATTTTACCGTTCTTGACATGAAATTTACACACTGAAAATTTTCACACGCTGACCAAAATTTACAACGCCTTTCGCCTGATAATTACGCATATCACCCGACAATCATCTGGAAATTTGGTTAGGACAGACAGTAACTAACTACTAACTACAACATAATATAAAATAGACAGACCTGCACATTGGTGACATTCTCAGCCTTCTGATTACATCATCTCCAGCAACCTCGCACTTAGCCCCTCATTTTCACAGATAACATTTTCATATTTAAAAACTCACTCATCCAAACACTACCCTTCACACACACGCGAGATTAAAAATTACCATAAATAATGCACTTTCTTTGTAACTTGCACCACGAACTTCCCTCGTTCTGCAGTCGGCTATAACTGTCTGATGCGTCTCCCAGAGTGGTTTCTCTCCCCGTTGTTTCAACAAGAACAGGTGTTCGGCCGATAAGGGAGTCGAACTATTTTGAATCGCTTCCCCCAGACCTTCTTCACTTACAAGAGTACAGGAAATGATAAAAATACAATCTACTGTGTATTTTTTCAACCAGCCTACACCTTCCCAGTTCGTCTGCAAACGTTCACAGCTTCTCCAATTCACTTTTCTTCTTACTAAATATATGGACTTTAGCCACGAACATGTATTTGATTATCGTCGGTCAATCTGGCGCGAAATTCTAATGACGACGGGCACGAGCTCCCGCGGCTTCAAGTTCCAGATCGACACTGCAAAATCTACGGTGGGGGGTTTCTTTTATAATTTCCGGAAGGACGCTATCCCCTCTATGAGGCTCGGTTGTGAAATCTGCCAAATTTGCTTCTAATAGACCAATTTTGATAAGACTTGTCCCAGAACTCCGGACAGACTTGCACTTATGTTCGATGTTAATTTTATAATTTTTCTGCACTCACAACAGGAGAAATAAATTGTTTCTGCCCGTGCGTTTCGCGCGTTTTCTTCTGCCCACGACCTTGGCACGTGTAACTAGCTCGCTGTTCTCACGCTAACACACACTTGGGCTTAACTGCATCTAAATTGTCCCTGGTGTCACTACCTTCACAGAGGGTGTATGAATAATTTCGCTTATATATTTCTTCCTTTACTATCTTGTCAAAATCCCTCGTTGTGCAGAATTCATTAATTTAGAAAATTGTCGGGCACTCGAGTTCCACCGAGGTGTCCCGGCAATCCACGAGCTCGCCTTGCGGGAACCTTCCCACGCAACATCGGGCTCTGGGGAGCGCAAAATGGCTGCCCTCAAACATACAGTAGTTTCTGAATACCAAATAAATATTTGAGAAAAATAAAAAATTTTCTCACCGTAGAATTATGGGTTCATAATCCACCTACAACAACGAAATGTTTACCCAGAAAGGGGAAATATTTAAACAGATATATTCCTTCAAAATTCTAAAGTGTACATGGGAATTTTGATACAGATGAACCATGATTCTACGTAAACTTTCCCAGCCGATCTCACTCTTGACGTAGGGCTCTGTTACTTTCACGTATTTCCCGGTTTTCTTCTTCCAACAATAAAATTGCGTTACAGATATCATCAACAAAGTCTTCTCTTAAGAATGAACATTGTAAACATTCAGCGTCTTCCTCTTCTTTACTCCCACTGCTTGCCTGTCCTTGGAGTGGTGCCTCGACCTGTCTTCCTCTCGACGTGACGATCATATTTACGGGTTGTTCTTCTCCTTCTTCTTCTTCTTCTTCGGTGACCATTTCCCCAGCTGGTAAGACTGCGTCATCCTGTAGTGGAACTCTTTCTTCGGCTCTATGATAAATCTGTAAATTTCTTGTTAGGTTGCGGTCATCATTTAATTGGGAGTTGCCAGGAGTCTGTTTCTGGCTGTTATCGATGTTATGTGCGTCATTTGGTCGTCTCTCCTTCAGAATCTGGGATGAAAGACTCTGAACCTCTTCCTACTGGGAATTTGAAGTTGGTTTTCTTCTATCAAGAGTCGACATTGACTCTTGCTCGAAATTCGGCGCAAACGGGTTCAGACCGGAGTTTCGTTGGTCTTGCCTATGTGCCTTCTGGAATTCCAAACTTTCAGCCCCGAAACAGTCGGTGTTGACGTCCTGGCGCTGTATAGCCCCCTGCCATTTTTTCCTTTCGTGGTCCTTCCTTAACCCGTCGGTGTACTGAACACGTTCGCAGTACCGTTCATCCTCATCACGGCGGAAGTTCTGGGTTCGATTATTTCCCCAGTCCCTGCGGTTATTAAGTCCATTCCTGAAATCCCTCTGGTTTTCTCTGTCCCCATCGTATCGCCTCCAGTAAGGGTTCCTCCTTTGTGGATAATTCCAATTACCCCTACGCCTTTTCCAATCCTCATTTCGTGGATGCGAGGGTTCCCAGTTATTCCGAAACTCACGCCTCCGCTCAGTCGGCTGTGGTTTCCCCTGCTCAGGTGCCTCTGGACTTCCCTCTGGGACCTGGCTAACAGTGTTTACATGTTGCTCGTGCGATCGTCCCCCTCTGGGTGCTATTTGATTATGGGTATGATCCAATTGCCTAAGGATCATTTCTGCCTGCATGGGGGTCTCTACCTTTGATGCAATGAGCATCCTTTGTACTTCGGGAGGTAGCTGCTTCTGGATGGCCTGTACCAACTCTTGCTCCGAGGGCGGCGCCTCAAGTTCTCTGAACTTTACCATTTGTGCAATAAAGTATTCACTGAACTTTGTAGGGCCTATTGCATTATACCGACGTGAGTATAGCTCTAATCTAAGACTCTGCTGAATTTCCGTACTCCAAAATTTATTAAGAAACGCCCTCTGGAACTCATCAAAGGTATCAAAGTGGTATCGGAAGCCTTTAAACCATAAAAGTGGTGCCCCCTCTAAATATCTTTCAGCTACCCTCAACTGACGTTCCTCAGGAATCTTGGCGTCCCGGATGTACTCCCTGAGATCCTTAAGAAACCCCTTCGGCGTGGTATGTGGACCTCCATTAAATTTCTTAGGCTGGTCCTCATGTAACTTGATCATGTTAATAACGTTGGTGACCCCTGAGCTTTGAGATCGACTGGTATCTACATTTGAGCTCTGACCGTTATTATTCACATGACTGATATTTGGCAATTGACCACTGAGGTCAGAGTTAACAGCTGTCGAGGTTTGACTTAATACCTTGTCCACCTTGGACTGCATATCTACCACGCTGCTAATCCAACTGCTCATTTCGCTCTTAATGAACCCAACTTTCTTGTCTGTCTCTTCCTGGGCTGACGTGATTTCCCTTAAGTCCTGTTCTATACTAATTTGCCTGTCATTGAATTCCCTGGTATGTTCATTTTTCATTTCAACTAACTCCTCTTGAATTTCTTTAATTAAAACTTCAGAGTCCTCATTAGCCACTTGGAGTTTACTAATTGCTTCCTCATTAACTTGCAACAGTTTCTTCTCCATGGTTTCGGTTTTTGACAATACCTGACTCTCCAATTCCACACTAATTTTATCTACCTTGTTGTTCAGTGACTGAATGTCCGCAGATAATATTTGACGTTGTTCCTCTATTATGGTTAGCGTTTTCCCCTTTTCCTTATCACTGGAGATCCGCATCTCTACGACCTGTTGTGTAATGTCGTCCTTAAATTCAACCTGGCTGTCGATCAGCTGCTTATGCGCCGCTTGGCTTTCCAGTAAATGCTTGTCAAGTTCCTTTCTCATCTCATCCTGACTATCACATAACCGACTGTACATGTCGTGGCTTTCGTCAAAACGCTTGTCCATATCGGTTTTTAAACTGTCATGGATTTTGGAAAACTGTTTGTCGAAATCGTTCTTTAAACTGACCTGCACTTCCGCAAATTGTTTGTCAATTTCATCCCTAATTTCCACTCGGCTATCATCAAAACGCTGGTTGAGTTTACCTATCTCACCCCTAACTTCCTCTTTAAGTTCGGTGCACATAGTGTATGTCTCACGAACTACGTTCTTCAATCCAGCCTTCAACTCATCACTAGACTCTTTACACCTAGCCTGGGTATCCTCAATACTACTCTGTAACTCCTCACGAGTGTCTTTCAAACTAGACTGCAACTCCTCAATCTTACCATCCAAACTTTCATTATGAGCCTTCATGTCCTCTCTCAAATTCTCACTCTGGACTTTCGCGTCCTCCATCTTACTATTTAAACACTCATTTTGGACTTTCGTGTCCTCTATTTTACTATCAAAATTGTCTATCTTACTATCCAACCTCTCATCACGAACTTTCATGTCCTCCCTTAAATTCTCATTCTGGACTTTCATGTCCTCTATCATCTGCATTAACTTCTCCAAGGTCGCCTGACCTTCCATCTCACAATACCACAAAGAATACAATAATGAGTACGCTGGCTGTTGATGCAACCAGAATACTCCAAACTACTAAGGAAAGAATTCACTATCTACTGCGTTTTCACATACAAACGCTATTATAAATTTAATACCGAAACTGACAACATTCCAACAGTTGTCTTATAAAGTTTTTGTTTACATGGCTGGTATCACAAACTTGTTTAATAAAAAGAAAATTCTAAAGTTAATAATTTACTCTGGATAAATATCCCAAATGGTTTCGCTTCCGTAAATTAAGTAAATAACGAACATGTTAACGCATAAACTTTGAATGTAATTCAGCGTTACCACTTCCAAAATTTATATTGGCAACATGACATAAGCTTCAATATAGCTTTAAATACTAATTTCCTAAAATGCATTGTGACTGTTATTATTATTATTATTTACCAAGTAGTTACGCTCCTCGTTAAACGTGATAATATCTAGCACTCTCATTGGGCATAATTCGTTTAACTGTGGCTCAGCCATAGTTCTCACCCGCTTGCATTATTTATAATGTGGCTTAGGCCTCAACATTATTTTATATTTTCCTAACATTTGTTTTCAATGGATAATTTCATTATCGTTATCGTGGCATCGTATCGTTATCGTGACTTTGGGCTCCTCATCGTTATCGTGACATTAAGGCCCCAAAGTTGATGGCGCCACTTCTACTGAGGCCCAACGTGTACTATTATTCTACAATTGGTCATCATTTTACTGATGTCAACCAACATGACTCGTAGTTCTTCCTTTAATGCACTCAAGCCCTCTCCGTTAAGTGACTTAAGCCATCACGTTGGTGTTATTTCTTACTGTCCTCCAACGTGGAATATTATCGTCCTCCTCATCGTGACTTAAGCCCCACAGTTGGCGCGACACTTCTACTGAACCCTTGAACTTACCATTCCATCGTTGGTCGGCCACGGCTGCTATAGTAGAACAATTTAGAACTCTTAAATCTTGGGTCGTTGCGGGAATAAATTCGGTCACGATCTTAACCAAACGATGGGGTTCAGAAGAAAGCCTAACTACTTGAAATGAGGAGCAAAAATGTGCTTACTAACTTTTATTAAACTGAAAGAGCACGATAACATCGTTAATTTAATATGCATTCTTGCCACAAAAATACAAAAAAAATTTAATTATTGATTTTTGAAAATTTCCAAACACAGTCACATTACATAACGTCACTTCGTTTCTTCCAATGTCGAAGAGTTGCTTCAGAGAAGCTAATATGTTAGTGGACAGCGAAACTGAAAAACTGAAAAATGGAAGACCTGAAAACCGGGCGCCTATTTCCAAACGAGAACTGAGAGTTAATCCACACGATCCGTGGAAAATCTGACTTTCAACAATTAGAACGCCTGATTTTCTCTTAATTAAGGTTATCCACCAGTCAAATACCCTTCACGGATACGGAAACATCCGCCGAATGGACCCTTAATCGAACCAAACTGACTATCAGTTGCTTTGGATAGGTTGCGAAATATTATGGGAAAGCATGGTGTTCACTACAAGTTAACAGCATCATTCACAATTGACCTAAAATTCCACCATGTATTTGTCATTCATGACACCCTTAAGTGATACGTTAATCCCGATGCTAACTGTGCATCACCCCAAACAACTGTTCGGAAGGAACCAACAACAACATGATCCGAGAGGATCTTACGTTAAGTCGTTCTAAAGGAACAAAACTGCGAAATGCAGGAAACACTTACTAATCATGCATTTAGAAGAAATGCCAAACACTGAAGTTAATCAAAAAGTGAAAAGTCACTTGAAAATATTATTATTGAACCGATTTTCAGGTTAGAAATGGATTTATTATGCTTAATAAATTTACCAGTCCACGCTAAAATTTACTACAATTTTAAGGAATTCTTTCCCTTGACAACAATGCTACCAGTACAGATCTCTCTATTTACTGTCTGTCCCAATACACTACTGGTAAAGTGATTACTTACTTATTCTAACTATGACTACGAATGAAAATACGACAAGGTGAAAATAAAATAAAATACTGGCTGACGAATCGAAACCGCATTCGCAACTCAAGTCTCATTCTAAAACACTGAGTGTCAATATGCACACCATCAAACGAAAAACAGACGTCAAACGAGAAACAATGAAGTTCGTAAAATAAATTAACATCTCAAAGTCATACAGCTTAACACGCACGAAGAAACACAGTAAAAATATTTAATCTAGATCGGGTCGATGTCCCACATTTGGACAGCCCTCATTTATCAACAACAGTCCCGTTATCTCAATGAGAGCTTCGCATAGACCCTCTACAATAAATCATATCGTACTGTAACTGCTACCTTCCCCCAGGCCACTTCCAAAAAAGAACAAATAAAAAAAAAAATCTAAACTGAGACTTGAGTGTGTACAGCTACCATCCCAGACCTATCGTCGGGCTCACTTGAAATCTGTACACCCTAAACCTAATCAGTATATACATGATGCCTTCCAAATCCTATCGTCGGGCGTGACCTAGGACGTCTCATCATCAATGACTCCAAGAATAAACACGTGACGTCCTAAATCTATCGTCGGGCGTCAAAGTGGGTCGTACTACGTCTCCCTTAACATATCAGGCGAACCGCAATTTCCAACAAACCTCCAACAGTAACACTGAATCTGGTCAAACAAAAAAATACGCACGACGGAACCACGTCTCTATTATCAAAAGAATGCAAGTCGAAACACAGTAAGTACCTACCTCTCGAAAAATACAACAAGTGTCTATCTCATCATAATATGTGAACTCAAAAATAAATAGACGTGACGAACGATTCTCCACCTCGAACACAATCTCAGCCTGTGCACTGAAGTGTCAGGGCTGCCAATGAAAATTCCCAACACACGTTTCCCTTTTAGTGGATGCCTTCAAAATAATAATCATCACCATCACATTCGAAATTCGCAGATCGCCTATCATCAATTCCAACCATCTTATCCATGACCTCTCCAATGAACAAATTAAATATAACCCAACCGTGTGTCCAAAGTGCTCTTTAATCCTGGAGGCCGTACCTTATCTTAACAAAAATCACTGGATGTTTACTACCCAGACCTTTACATTTTACTAGAGTCGTTTTCACTTGGAATCATTCTATAAATTTACAATGCTTCACATCATAGTCGTCTCGAGTTCGGATTGATTGCGGAAAACAATACAGCCTGTTTCAACACAGCCTGTCCCTAAATACTTCCTCTACCAAAAATGTCTCAACACTCTTTCTCATCGCTTGATTCCAGCGGTAACGCTTCTCTCTCATCTCCACGTACATATAAATCCATCGCTCTCGATCCCTTTTCCTTCAAGACCCCTTTTCATACTTCGATCCCCTGGTGAAAACGACAACATTATTAAGCACATCTCTGACTTTACTATTATTACGACTTTCGAACCTCAAAAATCCAAGAGCACACATCGACCTTTCGCAACATTGGTATACACGATGTCTCAAAATTTTCTTCCCATTAACGACTGTGACTCTAACAAATTTTCTTGACATTATCTAAATATGCCTACGATCCTTGTAAAAATAACTGGTTAAATGTAATTTAACAGAGAGGAATTTCCTTATCCCGCGGTAAACATTATTATTATTATTATTATTATTATTATTATTATTATTATTATTATTATTATTATTATTATTATTATTATTATTAACCAGCATTTCTGAATGCAACTGACACCTGAGATTACAATATTCGCCACGACAAATTTACACTTATAACGTTCACAAATCCGTACTTTGAATGATATCTCATCTCAACACAAAATTTTAAGCGTCGCATTTTACCGTTCTTGACATGAAATTTACACACTGAAAATTTTCACACGCTGACCAAAATTTACAACGCCTTTCGCCTGATAATTACGCATATCACCCGACAATCATCTGGAAATTTGGTTAGGACAGACAGTAACTAACTACTAACTACAACATAATATAAAATAGACAGACCTGCACATTGGTGACATTCTCAGCCTTCTGATTACATCATCTCCAGCAACCTCGCACTTAGCCCCTCATTTTCACAGATAACATTTTCATATTTAAAAACTCACTCATCCAAACACTACCCTTCACACACACGCGAGATTAAAAATTACCATAAATAATGCACTTTCTTTGTAACTTGCACCACGAACTTCCCTCGTTCTGCAGTCGGCTATAACTGTCTGATGCGTCTCCCAGAGTGGTTTCTCTCCCCGTTGTTTCAACAAGAACAGGTGTTCGGCCGATAAGGGAGTCGAACTATTTTGAATCGCTTCCCCCAGACCTTCTTCACTTACAAGAGTACAGGAAATGATAAAAATACAATCTACTGTGTATTTTTTCAACCAGCCTACACCTTCCCAGTTCGTCTGCAAACGTTCACAGCTTCTCCAATTCACTTTTCTTCTTACTAAATATATGGACTTTAGCCACGAACATGTATTTGATTATCGTCGGTCAATCTGGCGCGAAATTCTAATGACGACGGGCACGAGCTCCCGCGGCTTCAAGTTCCAGATCGACACTGCAAAATCTACGGTGGGGGGTTTCTTTTATAATTTCCGGAAGGACGCTATCCCCTCTATGAGGCTCGGTTGTGAAATCTGCCAAATTTGCTTCTAATAGACCAATTTTGATAAGACTTGTCCCAGAACTCCGGACAGACTTGCACTTATGTTCGATGTTAATTTTATAATTTTTCTGCACTCACAACAGGAGAAATAAATTGTTTCTGCCCGTGCGTTTCGCGCGTTTTTCTTCTGCCCACGACCTTGGCACGTGTAACTAGCTCGCTGTTCTCACGCTAACACACACTTGGGCTTAACTGCATCTAAATTGTCCCTGGTGTCACTACCTTCACAGAGGGTGTATGAATAATTTCGCTTATATATTTCTTCCTTTACTATCTTGTCAAAATCCCTCGTTGTGCAGAATTCATTAATTTAGAAAATTGTCGGGCACTCGAGTTCCACCGAGGTGTCCCGGCAATCCACGAGCTCGCCTTGCGGGAACCTTCCCACGCAACATCGGGCTCTGGGGAGCGCAAAATGGCTGCCCTCAAACATACAGTAGTTTCTGAATACCAAATAAATATTTGAGAAAAATAAAAAATTTTCTCACCGTAGAATTATGGGTTCAACGGTTCGCACCCGCGATCCCACAGGGGTGGGAAAAGCGGAAGAAGAAGAAGAAGAAGAAGAAGAAGAAGAAGAAGAAGACTGTTAATCGCAACTGTAAGCTCACTGTATTAGCTTTACTGCACCTTGAGTCAATTGCACTTACTCTGCTACCACCCTGGGAGAATAAAGCAAAGAAAGCGAAGTCATCCCTTGGAGGGATGGAAGGTAAAGGCTTCCACTATCTACTCCCGCCCGCCTTTGCCCCCAGGAATTAACCTGGTACTCATTTTGGGTGTAGGCTGAGTGAACCTCAAGGCGATGTGCATCTCCGACAGTGGAAATCTCGTTTCTTACAAGTAAATTTTAGGACTTCCTGACGGGGAATCGAACTCACGTCCTTCCGGGTAAACCGAGCACGCCTTTACCGCCTCGGCCAGGCAGCCCCTTCAAGGGAAAATACACATCCTAAATACTTGAAATGATCCACCTGTTCCAGTTTTGTATTTCAGACTTACCGGTAACATTCATTCCTCTTAGAGTTTTCCTCTTAGGGTTCTTCCCTACCGACATCATTTTAGTCCTGAAAGGGCTACTTTCAAGTTTCAAGATATTAGATTACAGATTTTCAAAACAGTCTGCCATTAAGACCAAGTCGTTAGGCATAGGCTAAATTGTTTGCTACATTTCTGCCTAACTCAATCCCTCCCTGGCATTTTTTACCCTTCAGTAAGTGATTCGTGCGTCCGACTCATTGGCTGAATTGTCAACGTTGAGGTCTGCGGTTCAGATGGTCCTGGGTTCAATTCTCGGTCTCGTCGGGGATTTTAATCTCATGTGATTAATTTTTCTGGCTCGGGGACTGAGTGTTTCTGTTTATCCCAACACTCTCTTCTTCATATTCAGACAACACGCCACACTACCAACCACAAACAAAAATACTCAATGGGGATTACACCCCTCCAAGTAGAGTTGGAGTCAGGAAGGGCATTCACATGTGCGACACAATTCGCACCCGCGACCGCACACGCGTGGGAAAAGCGTTAGAAAAAGAAGGAGAGGAAATGATCCGTGTAAACCATGAAGAAATGTGAAACATTTTTTTTTTGGTAGTGGTTTTACGCCGTACGGTCACAGATAGGTCTTATGGCGACGATAGGATAGGAAAGGCCTAGGAGTTGGAAGGAAGCGTCCGTGGCCTTAATTAAAGTACAGTCTCAGCATTTGCCTGGTGTGAAAATTGGAAACCACGGAAAACCATCTTCAGGGCTGCCGACATTGGGATTCGAACCCACTATCTCCCGGATGCAAGCTCACAGCCACGCGCCTCTAACCGCACGGCCAATGTGAAACATTACAGCTTTATGTAACCCTGTAAACTTATTACGTGCTACAGGATTGTTTATCCCAATTTACAGCAGGATTCATTTTCATACATCGTAAGTTACAAAGAATCATAATTTAATGTTATCTAACCTAATGAATTAAATATAATTAAATTTAATCAAATCCAATCTAATTATAATCTACATGTTGTTAAGGGTTCGGGCTAACATTAAATCGCTTCAAAATATTCCTTTTAATCTCCTATGCAAGAGTTGTTTCATAATAATGTTTTGTCAGTGGAAGCAGTGAAATCTTTTAAAAATATGCTAATGTTTGTGCTAAAACCAAGAGCATTATTTTCCCGAAATGCACTCTTGTAGACACTAGTCTCTAACGGGTTGAATTTTGACGGACGGATTTTCAAACCTATTTATTTAAGCCCCCCCCCCCCCTTAAATGAGACCTAGCTTAACACGGGGAAAATAGGCCAATATTCATTCGATTGTTATATATGCTACAAACGTTATTGACAAATGCTGCACATATTTCTGCCTGCTGTCATTTCTTGATGGATACAGTACTTTTGCATCCATTTCCTGGCACAGGCCAGAGTAAAGTGTAGCTTCCACCGAAGTCCCAGTCTCATCCATGGCTGTGACAATATGGAAGTTGCTGGGGTATGGGTAGTGCTGAGTAATGACATTCAGAGCACGACTAGTGCATCTGAGTGTTATGAAAGGTGCTGCAATAGCACTTTCTGACCCAGTGAGGAAAGCAATGGCAAACTACCTCACTCCTCATCTTGCCTAGTATGCCTCATTTTGGTGCTGCCATTGGTTTTTGGGGTTTCCTTATAACCGCATAACCTTTGGTGGTGCTATTTGAGGATCCAACCAGCCTCTGGGCTGATGACCTAACAGACAGACATCCCAGTATTGGCATGCTTCAGAGCAATCAGAAGCAACTTCAATAATGTCAAAATTCTAATTATAACATTTTCAAATAAAATGTTGAAAATTTCCCGCCTTTTTAAACAATATATTACGGTTTCCTTCATAACCCTCTTACTGATTCACGGATAATTATGAATTTTTCAGAGTTTCCTCCTATAGTGTTGTACTACAATCTGTACCTCGTTCAGATCAATACGATTTTAATTAGATTTTATATAAAATTTTTATTTAAAAAACTATAAATATTTTCTGGTGCTCGGAATAAAAACGCGACAAAAAAATCCAAATCACAGTCTATGTTAATGATTGAGGTTCATTTTGTAGCTGGAGGTTTGATACACACTTTAAAAAAGGAAAAGTACGAAAATTCTTATAAACTTGGAATGTATAAGGGAAACAGTGATATATTGTTAAAAAGGCGGGAAATTTTGAACATTTTATTTTAAAATATTAAAATTATTAAAATTCTGACCTTATTAAAGTTGGTTCTGATTGCCAGGAAGCATGCCAATACTGGGATATGAGCAGCAATTGTCAACAACAATTGTAGCATATTTAACAATCGAATGAATATTAACCTATTTTTTTCCTGGGATCTGGGCGCGTCACATGGAAATTCAGGAGGGAAAGGAACTCAGGATCGTCAGTCTACGAAGTTCTATCTAACTGAATACCACCTTGCCATCTTGTAACCCTTCAGCAACTGATCCATGCAAACTATGAACAACTGTAACCTGTAGTTACCCGGAAATTTATTTCATATTTCAGAATAGAAGTTCGTTGTACGAAACGATAAGTGGATAGTGAGATGTTCTTCAAAGATTGAAATCTTTCAATTGAAAAAAAAAAAAAAAAAAAAAAAAAAAAAAAAAAAAAAACCTACGGTACTCAACCAGGAGTCACTCGAAGTGCTGGGGACATTTTTAAAAACTTCGCACCTACCAAGAAACGAACCTCAGCCTTCCCAGGTGCGAAATTAATCACGTTTACAACCAACCACTTGATTAACTGAAATTTTGACCAGTATAACGATTGATCGCCTCTGTGGTGTTGTGGTTAGTGTGATTAGGTGGCACCCTTGGAAGTCCGGGTTCGATTCCCGGCTCTGCCACGAAATGTGAAAAGTGATACGAGGGCTGTAACGGGGTCCACTCAGCCTCGGGAGGTCAACTGAATAGAGGTGGGTTCGATTCCCACCTCAGCCATCCTGGAAGTGTTTTTCCGTGGTTTCCCACTTCTCCTCCAGGTAAATGCCGGGATGGTACCTAACTTAAGGCCACGGCCCCTTCCTTCCCTCTTCCTTGTCTATCCCTTCCAATATTCCCATCCCCCACCAAGGCCCCTGTTCAGCATAGCAGATGAGGCCGCCTGGGCGAGGTACTGGCCATCCTCCCCAGTTTATCCCCCGACTCAATGTCTCACGCTCCAGGACACTGCCCTTGAGGCTGTAGAGGTGGGATCCCTCGCTGAGTCCGAGGGAAAACCAACCCTGGAGCGTCAGTAGATTAAGAAGAAGAAGATAACGACAGATTCACTGACGGATTTATATTTTTATTGACTGAACTATGCAGTTGATTAGTAGTTAAAGTGAGGGAACTAAATCCTAAACATACATGCAAACCCTACATTGTTTACTTATTTGTAGACCCTAATCTTTTTGCCATTTCACTCTTTGTAGGACAAACATGCTTTTAAATATCTAAGACACATTTTTCGTTTGCTTCTGTACATGATGCTATAACACAATATATATAGTAAAACAAAATACACAACATTTCAAGAAGTGATTCTTTACATGCAGAGAATAAAATAGGTTTTGTCAACTTGGGTCCGAAATTGCCTAATTTATTATTTCACTTTCAAGCATGATCTTAATGTGTTCAAAAAAGTGTTTTTTTTTTCGGAATTATGATACATTTCCTTTGCCATTCTTTGAATACGCTACATTGTTCAAAATGTCTACACTCTGTGTTTGTATACAGGTCTCGGTTCGTGTCATTTGAAACTTCTGAACAAGCTCCGATATCCCTTGTACGGTTCACTCCTAGAGGGATGAAATAGTATTGTTCAATTAAGCTAAGATGGGTACATTTTAGTGTCTCGGATTCAGTTCCAGCTAACGAACGTACAGCAGACACTAGACAAACAAACTCAGGAAATATGCATTTCTTGGCCCATATTGATGGGTCTTATTTTCCTTTCCACCGAGCTCGATGGCTGCAGTCGCTTAATGCGGCCAGTATCCAGTATTCGGGAGATATTGGGTTCGAACCTCACTGTCGGCAGCCCTGAAGATGGTTTTCCGTGGTTTCCCATTTTCACACTAGGCAAATGCTGGGGCTGTACCTTAATCAACGCCACGGTCGCTTCCTTCCCACTCCTATCCCTTTCCTGTCCTGTTGTCACCACAAAACCTACCTGTGTCGGTGCGACGTAAAGAAAATGAAAGAGTGAAAATCCACAACCTTTTTCCAGTCATTCGACCGGGTCAGGAATGGAATGAATGAAGCCCCCATGTAGCGGCGAGGATGGGAATTGTGCCGGCTGCCGAAGTCTGTCGCACTCCTCTGGGGCAATGATTAATGAATGACAGATGTAATGAAATGATATTGGAGAGTGTTGGTGGAATGAAAGATGACAGGGAAAACCGCAGTACCCGGAGAAAACCGTGCCCCGCCTCCGCTTTGTCCAGCACAAATCTCACATGAAGTGACGGGGATTTGAACCACGGAACCCAGCAGTGAGAGGCCGGTGCGCTGCCACCTGAGCCACGGAGGTTCTCCCGACCTAAAGCAACTTCTAAAGAAATTTCCTTTCCTACATATCGGGAAAATATACCTGAAATTTCGCCCCTTGTTTATGTTACAACCTCCATTTTCTCTTTTACGCGATAACGTTGTGAAGTGATTATACCATCATCTTAGTCGTACAACAATTCTTCTTGAATAACAATTAGTAAAATAATTCACCTCTTCTTCTCCTTGGCCTTTCCGCAATTATCTGAGATCGGATCTTTATATTTATATGTAGCCTATGGATTTAGCTTTCTTTTCTTTTTTTTTTACTGCCGGTTGCTATGTGTAAAGGCTGTTCCTGTAGTGGATTGTAGTGTAATATGTTGTATGTAACTGAAGATGTGTGATAAGATGAACAGAATTACCCGCCCTTAAGCTAGAGAAATTAACCAAAGTGAAAATCCACGACCCTGCCGGAAAATGAATCCGCGGTCCTCTGCACCGAAGGTCAGTGCGCTGACCATTCAGACAAGGAGCTGAAATAGTAACATATCAAATTATCTTCCATAAACGGAGAATTCTTCTTTTATCAAAACCAGTGCCAGTGAATCCTTCGACATCCCCTTTTCGGTTAAATTCGTTTGAGTTACAACAGAGTTCGCATATGATAAGAAAAATCCTTCAAATCGGTTACAAATGTAGTAAATCTTCCTGTAGGCCTATATAAAGTGTTAAAACCAAGTACCATTGTTGAAAACGAACTGTGAATGTTGATGGCGTAGGCCTACTTATGATATCTAACGCCTGAAGCCGACGATGTTATCAGACAGGGTAGTTCTACATGTTTAAGCGCTGTACTCAGATTTATGGGTTCGCATCCCAACGTCGGTCATTTTTCAAATATTACTTTCTTATTTCATCTTTAAGAAAATGCCGGTATCATAGTCACTTCCGCTTTCTTATCAGTCCTAATAACAAACACAGGCACCACAACAGACATCACATCGACGCAGGATATAAGATATATTTTGCATAGCTTAGGTACGGAGAATACGACGCCGATGCAAACTATGTTTCACGACCATAATATGAAACAAGAGCAAGCTTAATCATGTATTATCAAGTGACAAGCAATTTGCCTTAGTTTACGCTATCATTAGCCCTAGGCTAAAATTTCCCAGCTCCTTGTAAATAGGGAAACAATTGGCAGGTGTAAAGAAGAACGATAGTGTAGCCCGCCTGTGAATCGACGCTGCTCCACCACGCTTTCCGCTTGAACTTTTTCTTCCAGTTTTTTCGTGGACCAGTTGAACCGGTTAAGGCGAGTATGGGAAAGTGCCGGTCTTGCGGCCGCTTTAGCTTACGTCTTCGGGCACTGTCTGTCGCCATTCGCTTGCTTGCTTGCTTCCGTCCATTCCGTGGGAAGAGCTGCCTCAAATTAATTGTCAATTAAAAAAAAATAGTGGTATAGGTAAATGGCGAGAGCAAAAAAGTTCATCAACCGCTCGCACCATCACAACGCGAGTGTGTGAAACGCAAATCCTCCCCTAGTTGATATGAATTCAGTAGAAACGCGAGTCCACCTCGTGGGAAGATATGCAAGGGTCAACAAAAAACAAGTGAGTCTGTCGGAAGAAAAAACTTCATTTGGGATTACCGTGTCTTCCTTCACTGGTGTAGACTTATTATAGTGTATGCATATTCAGACTGTCAGTACCTGCGAGGAGGATAAATGCGACTAAAAACTCCAAGTCCACTCCGTGGGAAGGCTTAACGCAAATTAATTGACAAGGGTAAGTAAAAAAACAGGTAAATTACAAAAAATGAAAGACTCGTCTAAGGGGGACTTGTCTTGCCGATTCCTTTCAGTCACTGTTTTTATCTGCGGAGGAACCGTGTGAAGACAAGAAGAGTCCAACCCTTATTAGCGCGTATGCATATGCATAGCCACATCTTAGTACCTGCGTGCAAGACACATCTAAATTGGTAGAAAAAACTACAAGGTTGCGTACTCGGTGTGCATTCATAATTAGAAAGGCTATAAACAGAGAGAGAGAAAGACCCTTCCTTATTTCGCTGTAAAAAAAAAAACAAGTTGGGCGAGCAACAAAACGAAAGCAAAAAGGGCGACAGTTTTTAGCAGTATGTCCTTGGGCGCCATGAAAGCTTAGCCTGACTTACTTTTTTTACTGTCATTAGCCCACGTCCCTGGAAGGGGAAGGGGGAGGAGGGGGAGGGGGAGTTTTTGCAGTGAAGGGTCTCATATCAGCCTCCCCTATTGTTCAACCCTAACGTTCCTATTCGCTGGGGGATGCAACCCCTGAAGGTTTCCTATGCCAATAAGATGACAGAGATTTGGCAAGGGTCCCTAATATTCTCCCAATCAGTCTTAAGCTTCCTCCCCAAGGTTCATCATCTTTGCAATCATGGAGGTCATGGCAGCCATACCTAACGTTGACTCACCACTGTTTGCTCCCTTTAAAACAATGAGGAAAACTAACGGATGGAGTTTTATATCTTAGAATTTTTTAGTGAGTGTCTGGCATGAATATGAATTAACTACCAACCGACACTACTCCCATATGGTACGGGACTCTAACCGATTACCTCCTAACACTTATAAAGAAGGGTCTTCTACTTCAGACATGTTTTTTTTTCTCTACAACATTGTTTATAGATGCATAAGAAAAGAATTCGAACGTTTTATGCCTTACAACGTTCATAACCGACAGCCGAAAGGAAAGATCTGTGTGAAGATAGGACTACCGTATGTGCAGTCTAGGTTTCTCTTTCTTACCAATCTTTCCACCAATGCCATGTCTCGGTTCTATTTTTAAAACGGTCGTGTAATTATTACAATCACTATGGAATAATTTTAGGCCTACTGTGTACTCCAAAACGCTGCAAAAATATTTCTTTGCATTGTTAAGATCAAAACATCAATTAGTATACAGATCATAACCGTTTTTCGTCGTCTCTCATTTTATCAATTAATTTACGATACCTAATTTCATGTGTATTCGATTATTATTATTATTATTATTATTATTATTATTATTATTATTATTATTATTATTATTATTATTATTATTAGTATATTATTATTATTATTCCCAAAGTAAATCTAGGGCGAGATTAAGGGATTTTATTTGCAATCAGAAGAGTGAGAACATCATTTTACAATGGACTGGTCTATATTGGGAATTGATGTTGATAAAATTTAAAGGTTGGTCTATGCTTTTTAGTGTGCTGTCAGTCATAATAAAAGCTTATCTTCTGCAAATGGACATTTTTCTGAACATATCATACTTTATTCCTAGGGCCATAAAGAGCTACAATTCTGATATTTTTACAGCCGTTTCATAATACTTCAGTACGTAAACTGAAGTTGTAGTATCCAAAATTTGGAAAAAGATCAATTATCTTAACATTTTCTTCCAAGTTTAACCTTTCATCAACAAATTTATAGATTCAATTAGATATACAAATTGTATATTTTAAAGATTGAATAATCTAAAGGCATATTTAAAACTACTGTAACAGTACCAGAACACTACCTCTCATGGATTGGAGGAAAGGAACGTTGAATGTGGTTAATTTAACATTATCAATAGGCCTGTAGGGCTGGCAGAGTGCTACTAAATGGTTAGTGTGTTCAGTGTAAACCGCCTACAGGTAAGAACAATTTCTTACGAGCAAGGAAATCTATCTCGTATCATGGATCAGTGAAATAAACAGTACAGGAATAACCAACCTAAACCCATGTGGTGACGTTGCTTCACTAGATCAAGCTCTATACCTCATGTACTAGGCCACTTGGACTAACAGCGAAGCTATACTACCGACACGTCCTATCCGAGCTCCGGTGGTCGGCTAAATGTACGTAAGTACTACAAATACACATTCATGGAAAATATTACATTAAAATCAAAATTCTCATTAAATTGTGTAGGTCTATATTTATCTTGTATGCATAGTCAGGGAACATATTTTAACATATATAAACATGATGCTATTGGCTCAAGCGGTTCCGCTCCAGTACGTAAATTAGTTAATAAATTTCACCTATTTGGGGAAAATGCCATGGCACACTTTGTGTGATTAGTGATGTATCCTTTATTTTCATGCAGAAGCAAATGCAACCTTAAGTAGCGAACTAAATTTAATGTCATGAATCCAGTGTGGATGGACTGTGTAGAAAGGCAGGTTGTCTTTTAGAAATTTCTGTGCTCATGGGATGAACCAGACATTACTCAAGGACTTATTTGTTTCACATCTTTGTCTATTGCTAGTTGCATATTTCGGTTAGTTGGTGAGTGAACCAGTTACGATGGTGGATTTCAATCTTTAGCGACAAGAAGATGATTGATATATTGATCTAAATAGAGACGTGGCCACAACATAATTTATGTGCTAGCGCGTTTGTCCACGTAGGCCTACTGCACCGTAATTGTCCGCAGCAACTGAGTTTCCTCTTGCTTAAATGACCTTTAGTCTAACCGTTCTGGTTCCATTCTCTTCGCCAAACAAATAGTGACCATATATTTCCATAGCCGTGCGTGTTTCCCTGAAGCTGAAATCGTGCAGTTCCAATACGAGCTTTAGTTATCATTCTGAGTGTGCTGCGATTGTTTCTTACTTACTCGTACGGGGCCTCTTCCTACTCCAGTCTTCAAAGAATTAGGCCTACACAAGCTAGAACAGGCACCACTGATACAAAAAACGGATATAATCACAATATTGCCCTTGTCACCAAAAATAAGACAGCAAAAATGAGCTCAATTCTCATACATGTTGTCATATTATTCCCATATCAGAAAATACAATAACTAAAGGATTACGAGATTGTCTTCTATTTGTGCTCCCATGTGTTTTATTAACTTTTGAATGCCTGAACCGATTGAAACAAAACTGGTACGATATAAGTTTTACCATAATAAGCCTATAGGCTACTGCAATACGGTACCATATTTTTGACACCATAACTGAAATAATAGACTAATTTCAAACGCAGTAAATATTATAAATTGCCATTTCTTCAGTAACTCGAAATCAGTGTCTATGTTGATATACCGGGCGAGTTGGCTGTGCGGTTAGGGACGCGGAACTGCGACCTTGCATCCGGGAGACATTGGGTTCAAACCCCACTGTCGGTAGCCCTGAATATGGTTTTCCATGGTTTCTCATTTTCACACTGCAAATGCTGGGGCTGTACCTTAATTAAGGCCACGGCCAATTCTTTCCCACTTCTACCCCTTTCCTATCCCATCGTCGTCATAAAACCTATCTCTGTCGGTGCGTCAGGGAAGGCATACGGTCGTAAAACAGCGCCGAGTCCATGTGCGGCGCAGTTCGCACCGCGCGACTCCATTACGGTGTCCAGCTGCAAATGACGCATATTAAATCTTTTCCTGTAGTAATACTTCAATTCCAGCATTCGTCTACCTCAGGGCATATTCAGGGTTACTAATCGTCTCAATGGTGGGATCTTAAATGTATAAGTTTGAGAAGATTTAATTTTAAAATGTTTCAACAAAACATCCTCCACTTCAAATACATTATTCTGATCGATAGATGGATAATGTCATTATCTGGGGTGATCTTTGGGATGTAGGGTGCTCTTACACTTAGTCCTAGCTATAGGCTAGCATTTACAACGTACAGCGTTAAAATGATAACATTAGACAATACTAATCTAATGATAAAAGTAACAATTCACGAGGAAATCAAATAATAGGCCTACAGTAGTACATAGGCCTACTAATAGCAATGGAGACAGTAATAATAGAGTAACCGATAGGCTATGTACAGAATGTAGGCTACAAAATGACAGTATAAAATAAACATGATAGTAACTAACAATAGCAATAAAAACGAGAAATTGTAGTATAAATTAATGCTTTCACGGCCCATGTTAATAGATATGATAATCTTTACCAAATGGGTGTTACATCTACCAACCTAAAAGTAGCAAATATATTTCAATTTTAAGAAATATGCTCATTCATTGACTCAACACAGCACTCAGCTAGATATGATTTCGGCAATACGTATTTTAAACTTCCTGAGAGAACACAAATCTCTAATGTTGGCAGACGTCCTACTTTAGGTTGAATGTGTAATTGTCAGTTTATCGATACGAGAGTTGTGTGAAGAGCAAGTTATCAGTTATGAATCATTCCACAGAGCCATTCGTGGAACTTCAGAGTTACTGTTAGGCGACGTAGTCCGACAGACTGCGCAGTGGTGTTGTGCTTGTTCTGTCCGGCCCAGATACTCCAGATGGATTGCTACACAGCCTGGTGACGCATCCCTGACCTAGGATTCGCCATCGGATTTGTTGTGTAGAAACGGAGCCTTGATAAAAGCAGTGTTGTTCAGAATATAGTGCACATGTTTGACATTTTCCTTGGTTACACGGTGCTCACTATTCTGTTTTCAAATGACCGGGCACTCCTGTTTTTAAACGCTATTATTGTTCCTCTGCCGGCCCCGTGGTGTAGGGATAGTGTGCCTGCCTCTTACCCGGAGGTCTCGGGTTCGATTTCCGGCCAGGTCAGGGATTTTCACCTGGATCGGAGGGCTGGTTCGAGGTCCACTCATCCTACGTGATTACAATTAAGGAGCTATCTGATGGTGAGATAGCGGACCCGGTCTAGAAAGCCAAGAATAATGGCCGAGAGAATTCGTCGTGCTGACCACACGACGCCTCGTAATCTGCAGCCCTTCGAGCTGAGCAGCGTTCGTTTGGTAGGCCAAGGTCCTTCAGAGCTATAGTGCCATGGAGTTAGGTTTTTTAATTATTGATCGTCTGTTCTGAAGACCAACGGTGTTCTTTTTTGAATTTATTTTACGTCGCACCAACACAGACAGGTCTTATGGCGACGACAGGATAGGAAAGGCTTAGGAGGGAAGGGAGCAGCCGTGGCCTTAATTAAGGTACAGTCCCAGCGTTTTCCTGGTGAGAAAATGGGGAAACCACGGAAAACCATCTTCAGGGCTGCCGACAGTGGGGCTCGAACCCACTATCTCCCAGATGCAAGTTCACGGCTGCGCGCTTCTAACCGCACGGCCAACTCACCCGGTGTTTTTTTTTTATAAGAGTCTCAAAATACACAACGGAAACGAACAAAACAAATTCCAGGACGATGCAGCGGTGACGGGCCTTAGCCTACCAAGCCTCCGCTGCTCAGCTCGAAGGCCTGAAGATCAGGAGACGACGCGTGGTCAGCGCAAGGAATCCTCTCGGCCATTAGTCTAAACTTCCTAGACCATCGTCACTATCTCACATCAGTTATCTCCTCAATTATTCTCACGTGGGCTGAGTGGACCTCGACCAGCACCTCAGTAAATATCTCTGACCTGGCTGGAAAACGAACGCGGGCGTCCGAGCAAGAGACAGGGCCAGCACTTAATAAAAGGTTGTTCTTTAATAATAATGTTATTGATTTGTAACACATCAACTACTTTAACGGTTTTCAAAGACACCGAGATGGCAGAATTTTGTCCCGTATGCTTCCTTTCGTGCCGGTAAATCTACCGGCATCGTGATCACAGCCTAGGGACCTGTAGTTATACATGACCACTGATATAGCCATAGCCCCGGGACCTGAAGTTTTACGAGACTGTTGATAAGGTCATAGCATCGGGACCTGTAGTTTTACGTGACTGTTCATAAGGTCATAGCCTCGGGACCTGTAGTTTTACGAGACTCTTGATCAAGTCATAGCCTCGGGACCTGTAGTGATACATGACTACTGATATATCCATAGTCTCGGTACCTGAAGTTTTACGAGACTGTTGATAAGGTCATAGCATCGGGACCTGTAGTTTCATGAGACTGTTGATAAGGTCATAGCATCAGGACCTGTAGTTTCATGAGACTGTTGATAAGGTCATAGCATCAGGACCTGTAGTTATACATGACTACTGATATAGCCATAGCCCCGGGACCTGAAATTTTACGAGACTGTTGATAAGGTCATAGCATCGGGACCTGTAGTTTTACGTGATTGTTGATATAGGCACAGCCTCGGGACCTGTAGTTATACATGACTACTGATATAGCCATAGCCCCGGGACCTGAAATTTTACGAGACTGTTGATAAGGTCATAGCATCGGGACCTGTAGTTTCACGAGACTGTTGACAAGGTCATAGCATCAGGACCTGTAGTTATACATGACTACTGATATAGCCATAGCCCCGGGACCTGAAGTTTTACGAGACTGTTGATAAGGTCATAGCATCGGGACCTGTAGTTTTACGTGATTGTTGATATAGGCATAGCCTCGGGACCTGTAGTTTTACGAGACTGTTGATATAGGCATAGCCTCGGGACCTGTAGTTTTACGAGACTGTTGATATAGGCACAGCCTCGGGACCTGTAGTTTTACGAGACTGTTGATATAGGCATACCCCTGGGACCTGTAGTTTTACGGGAAATACGAGCCACGGCGACAATGTTTTCATTTTAAAGGTCCCACAGCATTGACTGTTATTCCAACCATGGTCGACTTGGTAAGAATCCAGTGACGGCGTACCGACATGAGGCTGACGTACATGAGTACCTTAAAGTACCACCGGACTGAGCTGGTATCGAACCCGCCATCTTGAGATCGGAGAGCCAGCGCTCTGTCGCCTGAGCCACTCTGGAACATCCTAGATATTGTTTCTGTGATTTCATTTTTAACCCCTGGTGAATGCCAGGATATTCATGACTGTATCTTTTGTAGTCCTAGTCCCAATTGCAATCCACCCAGAAGGACAAATACTGTATCGACACATATTATCAGAGAGACTCAAGCATTTATGGAACTATCTATCATTCTTTCTTAAGCGTGGAACAGCTACTATTTACTAGATAAGATAAGATAATACCCAGCTCCTCTACTCACGGAAACTACAGTGTAGGGAGAGAATATTGTTTATTATAATCTCTTGTTTTGATACCTGCAGTTTTAACAATAATTTTGTACCATACAGAATAGCTGATAAACATGCTGTAGAAATCCAAATAAAGAATAAATGTAAGGAAAACAGCGTTAGGATAATAACCAAATATAACACTTATAAGCGATTAGAAACTGAAGAAACGGAGGAATGGCCTGAAAGGAGTATTAAAGACACTAGTAGGCCTATATTAAAAAAAATTAACTTCTCAGGCATGTTATACAGATCAATCGGTTACCCCCGATAATAATAATAATAATAATAATAATAATAATAATAATAATAATAATAATAATAATAATAGACTCAAGGCTAGCTCCCAGTGTGCAGTAAATATGTTCCAGATAAGTCCCTCAAGAAACGTGCAGGCTAATTAGAATACAACGGTGATTAAATTATATGTTACAACTATAATCTGCGTACCTAATTGCTCTAGACTTCAACAATGTTATAGTGTCCAGGTTGCCTTAGGCACACTTACGTTTCTAACTAGCAAGAATCAACCGTTTATTTCCCCACAGTCCCTTAATAATGTTGAATTCTTTTACAAATCCTCCTGGGTTCATCCACTCTTTCAGTAATTTCACAATCGTATGCAACTGAGTTTCGTTTTTAATTTTCCCTTTATCATCCTCATTCATCTTTTTTTCTAATTTCCCTTTTTTTAAAATATGCGTCAACCCCATTTCTTTAGAACATAGTAAACATTTATTTTCACCTCTGTTTTGCCTGTATTTTTGTGTACCCTATCATCTATACCCCTCATTTCCCTTCCTGCTTTATTATCTACATTTGTCCTCATTCTCCCAATTACAGTGAAATAATCTCCCAGTGTCCTCTTATTTTTGCGCTGGGAAGGATTTTGTTTATATTCGATATCGTCAATTCTTATAACAATTTTTAAAAAAAATATTATTTGGCGTTCTATACATTCCCCATTTTAAATCAGTTAGAAGGAACTACTAGGTGGATATCCAGATTCGTAGATGGCCAACTAGCCAAAAGTATTCACACTTGTATTTTCATTCATTCATTCATTTTGGCCTTCGGTCTTCTTTGACTGTACATCCAGCTACAGTTTGTATTATAGACTTTTCGCGGAAGAAACTCTGTTTAACTCAAGTTACCTAATAAGTTATGATTCGAAACAATAAGTATTTGGCTAGGACATGCTGAAATGAACTTGATTTTAAAGACAACACGGACACCCTTGGAGCCGATGATTTAGATGTTAGGCTCCTGGTAATAATAATAATAATAATAATAATAATAATAATAATAATAATAATAATAATAATAATAATAATAAGAAGAAGAAGAAGAAGAATGTTTCGCTCCATGGCTCACTGGTCAGCATAGCAGCCTCCGGTTCAGAGCGCCCCGAGTACGTTTCCCGACAAGGTCGGGGATTTAAATTACGTACAGTTAATTCCTCTAGCTTGGGGGCTGGGTGTTTGTCTTAATACACAATACGTTACATTGCAAGCCACCAGAGAAACACGCAATAGGGAATACATCCCTCCGAGTAGGGTTGGCGTCAGGAAAGGCAACCGGCCGGAAAACTGGGCTAAGTCTATACAACGTGCTGACCATAGGTAACAAGGATAAGGTCAGGGAATAATAAGCATTAACAAAAAACGCCACCAACAGCATCATCATTAACAACAACAACAACAACAACAACAACAACAACACTCTTGGTTGCATCCGGACTGGAATAGGTAGCAGATGTGTAACAGCTCCACGGTCTCACAACTTGGTTACGAGCTATGCCTACTGGTTTCGCTGTTTCCTTACAAAAATAAAGCTAACAATGAAAAAAATATAGCAACTTAAAGTGAATTAGTGTCCGTGTTTGTGGTGTAGTGGTTAGCGTGATTAGCTGCCACTCCCAGAGGCCCGGGTTCGATTCCCGGCTCTGCCATGAAATTTGTAAAGTGGTACGAGGGCTGGAACGCGGTCAACTCAGCATCGGGAGGTCAAATGAGTAGAGGTGGGTTCGATTCCCACCTCAGCCATACTGGAAGTGGTTTTCTGTGGTTTCCCACTTTTCCTCCAGGCAAATGCCGGGATGGTACCTAACTTAAAGCCACGACTGCTTCCTTCCCTCCTCCTTGTCTCTCCCTTCCAATCTTCCCATGCCCCCACAAGCCCCCGATCAGCATAGCACGTGAAGACGCCTGAGCGAGGTACTGGTACTCCTCCCCAGTTGTATCCCCCGACCGAAAGTCTCACGCTCCAGGACACTGCCCTTAAGGCGGTAGAGGTGGGATCCCTCGCAGAGTTCGAGGGAAAACCAAACCTGGAGGGCAAAGAGATAAAGAAAGAAAGAAAGAAATAAAGAAAGAAAGAAAGTGAATTGGTAAATTTATAAAAGTGAATAAACATATTCAACTGTTTATGGTAATGCTTCAAATATTTCTTCACTTTGTTTTAAGAGTAGTAGTCAAGTAGCATTGTGTAAGTTAGGCTATTTTAAAATCAGTACTAATAAAAACTTTGTCAGCTATCTCTCTCTCTCTCTTTTTGCTTCCTTTTTTTTTTTTTTTTGTACAATTTGCTTTACGTCGCACCGACACAGATAGGTCCTACGGTGACGAGAGATAGGAAAGGGATAGAAGTGGAAAGGAAGCGATCGGGGCCTTTATTAAGGTACAGCCCCAGCCATTTACCAGATGTGAAAACAGGAAATCATGGAAAATCACCTTCTGGGTGCCGACAGTGGGATTCGAACTATCTCCGAATGCAAGCTGAAAGGTATATGACCTAAACCGCGCAGCCACTTTCTCCGTTGGCAGCTATTACCCATTTTAGCGTCCGGCTCCATGGCTAAATGGTTAGCGTGTTGGCCTTTGGCCATAGGTGTCCCGGGTTCGATTCCCGGCAGGGTCGGGAATTTTAACCTTCATCGGTTAATTTCGGTGGCACGGGGGGGGGGGGCTGGGTGTATGTGTTGTCTTCATCATCATTTCATCCTCATTACGACGCGTAGGTCGCCTACGGGAGTAAAATCGAAAGACCTGCACCTGGCGAGTCGAACTTGTCCTCGGATACTCCGGGCACTAAAAGACATACGACAGTTCATTTTCACTCAGTTTAGCTTGGTCAGGCTGTCGTTGACCAACACAGTCAATCATACATCTTATAAGAAGTAGCCTAGTCATCGAAAAATAGTAGGCCTATATCATATTATTGGTATTTACCTGCCGCTAATTACTTTTACGCTTTTCGGAGACGGCGAGGTGCCGGGATTTCGTCTCGCAGATGTTCCCTTACGTGCCAGTAAATCTACCGACACGAGGCTGACGTATTCAAGCACCTTCAAATACCACTGGACTGAGCCAAGTTGGGCTCAGAAGGCCAGTGCTCTACCGACCGAGGTACTCAGCCCGGCTAGAAAAGTGGGAACATCTTCCCAAGAACACCCCACCTCTAATGACCCTGACAAAAGCGAAGAACTGAACGAGTTGACGGAAAATATAGCACTCGCTGGGCAGGGAGTGTCTTTTAACTAGAAGTGCCGAGTTTGATGTATATCGTTTGGTTTGCGGTTAATAACTATGAAACTAGAATACATGCCAGAGTGGTTAAGTCTATATTTGCATAACAAAATGGTCCGAACCCCAAAACAAAAACACAGCAAGTGAGGAGCCCAATATTTGTAGTTGAAGTTATTTTTAAATATAGGTGATTAGATCGTCCAAATATCAGTTCCGACCCCTCAGAGGGTCCCGTAATAAATTGCGCTCTGGGTGCAAGATGAAGGCACCACAACGGTTCTCTACGACCCGTAACGACAAAGTTATGCGAGGGTCGAAAACGAGTGAATTTCTTACTTTGACTTCCGAATGTAAATTCGGACTCACGATGTGTGTGCCATTGAACAGAGAATCTTACGCCCGACATAACGCCATCGCTGTGGTAGGCTTGGGACAATTAGGGTATAAATTATATCCTGTACGAAATTTCAAACATAACCAAATATTTTAAACATTTGCTCGGACTTCACAGCCAGTTGTGTCGCTACGCGACCAGCCAGATAAGTTCGCGACGGGGAGTCGAACCACGTCCTTCTGGGTGAACCGAACTTAGTGAGGAAGACCCTATAGGCTACGGAGAGAAACTTCACACCATACAGGATATCAACCTAATATTTAAAAAGAAACATGGCATATAGCACCCATTTTGAGCATTGGCTTCCATTGGCAACCAGAAAATACATCGACTTTTCAAATTGCGTGGCAGAGCCGGGGATACCCGGGCATCCGTGGGCGGCAGCTAATCACACTAGCCACTACACCACAGAGGAGGAATGTTTTATTTATCCTGGCAAAATTAGGGATCTGTGTGATTAGCTGCCACCCCCGGAGGCCCGGGTTGCCTCTAGCACGAATTTGAAAAGTTGCACGAAGACTGGAACGGATTTCACTCAGCCTCGGGGGTTAACTGATTAGGGAGGGGAGGGGCTCAATTCCCGCCTCAGCCATCCTCGAAGTGGTTTTCCGTAGTTTCCCATTTCTTCTCTAGGCAAATGCCAGGGTGCTACCTAATTTAAGGCCACAGTCGCTTCCTGTCCTCTTCCTTTCCTATCCCTTCCAATCTTCCCATTCACCACAAGGCCCTGTTCAGCATACCAGATGAGGCCACCTAGGTGGCGTACTTGTCCTCCTCCCCATTTATATCCAAGACCAGGTGTCTCACACTCCAGGAAACTGTCCTTGAGGCGGTTAAACGATTAAAATAAATAGGCCTCAATAAAATAATAGAATTAGGGATGTGTTACCTTCCACACACTTCCAGGCTTAACCTAATATACCATTATCAGTAACAACTACCTTAAATAATGCAAATACTATTGATAATAACAATATTAAGGAAAAAGAAATATGATAATAGTAATGACATGATTTAAGCTATTGATATTTTTAAAATATCTCGGTGATTCAAAAGGTTGAGCAGAAACCACGGAAGCTCATAGAGGGGTCGAAGTACATCAACGTTCGAACAGGAACACCTTGTCTTAAACCGCAGGTTACCCTCACAAATAAATGCACGGAGCCGAAAACATTTCCTACACTTGCCCGTGATGTAGTTTACCTTCATCACCCCTGTCATTCCCTAGCTCCTGATGCTCCGTGATGAATGACAAATACAATAATCACTATTATCTACCTAGGGTTTGCTTCTCAGTAAACAACTCCAACAGGTTTTCCTCAGCAACAATGTAAGTTTTTCATTAAATGTATTCCTGTGTGCTGCGACTTCACTCGCCTCAAGGCTAGCTGCCAGTGTGCAGTAAACATGTTACGTCAGACGTTCTCAGTCGCGCCTGCACTCGTCACCTGGCCAGGCGCTGATCTATAGCTTCACGAGGATAATAATAATAATAATAATAATAATAATAATAATAATAATAATATGGCCTCAGCTACCATGTTTCGGACATTTTAATTTAACCCCGTTTAGGATCTTCATGTCAATTCCCACTACCACGTGGTAGAAAAATCTGATCTGTATTTGGCCGATCTATGGCTGAGTTTCAATTTTTGTCAGATAAACACACAATGTGTCATCAAAGATTTTTTACGTGCCAATATTTAAGGAGATAGAGAATCGGACGGTGTTTTCTCTACCCTTTAAAAATGCAACTACCTCTACCGGATTTGAATTCGCTATCTTGGGATCCTCAGACGACGGCCGTCATACGATACCACACTGTCAGTTTTCGAAATAATACTGCGCGTTACTTTTTTTTTTGCTATTTGATTTACGTCGCACCGACACAGACATATCTTATGGCGACGATGGGATGGAAATGGCCTAGGAATAGGAAGGAAGCGTCCGTTAAGGTACAGGCCCAGCATTTGACAATCTTCAGGGCTGCCGACAGTGGGGTTCGAACCCACTATCTCCCGATTACTGGATACTGGTTTGCGCGTTACTATGCGGTGCCTTTAAACAGTCTACGCTCACTGTCACACGGGGTAGTGATATGATACCACCCTATCAACCTTTCGAAATAGTGTTGTACTTCAGTTCACGGCGTTTTTGACAGCTTGAGTTCACAGTCACACGGGTAGTGATATGATACCACCCTATCAACCTTTCGAAATAGTGCTCTACTTCAGCTTAGGACGTCTTTGACAGCCTGAATTCACAGTCTCACAGGGTCATTGGTATGATTCCGCAGTGTCAATCTTTCAGTGAAATTTAAACACTTTTTATGAAAAC
This sequence comes from Anabrus simplex, assembly GCF_040414725.1. NCBI lineage: Eukaryota > Metazoa > Arthropoda > Insecta > Orthoptera > Tettigoniidae > Anabrus > Anabrus simplex. The sequence goes on along the minus strand of NC_090265.1, from coordinate 957,988,418 downwards.
CCGCGACCCTCTGGACCAAATGCCAGCACGCTAACCATTTAGCCATGGGGCCGGACTTCATTACAGTGAAAACGGCTGATCATGGAGCAAGAACAGAATAAAATTATGATTATATCCCATTCCTTGGTCAACACTTGCAACATGATCTAGTCAAAATGATGTTTCATTAAAGAGAAGCTATCACTATGAAAAGCTACGAGGACAATAAAATAAATTAAATATTTAATTTAAAATTGGACACACACAATTTTCAGATATTTGAACATTAATTAACTGTGCTGAGGTAAATGACGCTGTGTTTAAGAAATGATGCAGCTGGTGTATTGAACCAGTAAGCTTGGAATCATCTGACACAATCTTGGAGAGATCATGTTAAAAGACTGGATTTGTCGCCCAAATCTTACAAACAAGAGTTGATAATATACGGTGGAATGCCGTCTAAACTCGTATTTTACCGACGGATGATATTAAGCAAGTAAGGCGTAATCAACCGCCTCTGTGGTGTAGTGGTTAGTGTGATTAGCTGCCACCCCCGGAGGCCCGGGTTCGATTCCCGGCTCTGCCACGAAATTTGAAAAGTGGTACGAGGGCTGGAACGGGGTCCACTCAGTCTCGGGGGGTCTAGTGAGTAGAGGTGGGTTCGATTCCCACCTCAGCCATCCTGGAAGTGTTTTTTTCCGTGGTTTCCCACTTCTTCTCCAGGCAAATGCCGGGATGGTACCTAACTTAAGGCCACGGCCTCTTCCTTCCCTCTTCCTTGTCTATCCCTTCCAATCTTCCCATCTTCCTCACCAAGACTCTGTTCAGCATAGCAGGTGAGGCTGCCTGGGCGAGATACTGGTCATACTACCCAGTTGTATCCCCCGACCCAATGTCTCACGCTCCAGGACACTGCCCTTGAGGCGGTAGAGGTAGGATCCCTCGTTGAGTCCGAGGGAACAGCCAACCCTGGAGAGTAAGCAGATTAAGAAGAAAGAAAGCCGTAATCATTGATTTATCGCCAAAAATTACATATAAAAGAGACGATATACGACGGAATGACATCTAAGCTCATTTTACTGACGGATGATATTAAGTAAGGAAGGAAGGAAGGAAGGAAGGAAGGAAGGAAGGAAGGAAGGAAGGAAGTAAGGCGTAATCGTGGATAGGAGAAATTTACAAGTTTAATTTCGTATTGTTAGGCAGGAACGAGCCAAACACTCTATACTCCGGTCCTCTTTTCTTCTCACTTCTCTGTTCATGCTCAATTACGGCAACGTATGTTACACTTCGAAGCCAGTTGTATCGCCGAGGAAGACCTTGATACAGAAACGATATGTTAAAGTTAGCTGTGCGTGTGCAACAAGATTTATTGGAGGCACATGCCTGTGTTACTTACCAGACGGGTGCGCTTTTATTTTTGCAAATTTATGTTGTTTTAGAAAAAATAATTATAATAATAATGTTATTGTTTTTACGTGTCACTAAACTACTTTTGCGGTTTTCGGAGACGACGAGGTGCCGAAAATTTGTCCCGTGGGAGTTCTTTTACCTGCCGGTAAATCTACCCACACGAGACTGACGTATTTGAGCACTTTCAAATAGGCTACCAATGTACTGAGCCAGGATCGAACCTGCCAACTTGGGCTCACAACCTGTTCTCAATTTAAGTAGTTTGTTTCAGCATTAATATTTATTACTTGAAATGATATCTGGCTCTATGGTTAAATGGTTAGTGTGCTGGTCTTTGGTCCAGAGGGTCCCGGGTTCGATTCCCGGCCGGGTCGGAGATTTAAACCTTAAAATGGTTAATTCCCTTGGCTCTGGGACTGAGTGTTTGTGCTGTCCCAACATCCCTGCAACTCACACACCACACATAACACTATCCTGCACCACAATAACACGCAGTTACCTACACATGGCAGATGCCACCCACCGATATCGGAGGGTCTGCCTTACAAGGGCTGCACCCGGCTAGGAATAACCACACGAAATTTTTTAAAAAAACTTGAAATGATGGTGTTAAATAGACTACCTTGTAAGAAACTTTCTTTTTTTTTTGCTATTTGTTTTACGTCGCACCGACACAGATATGTCTTATGGCGACGATGGGATAGGAAAGGCCTAGGAAATGAAAGGAAGCGGCCGTGGCCTTAATTAAGGTACAGCCCCGGCATTTGCCTGGTGTGAAAATGGGAAAACACGAAAAACCATCTTCAGGGCTGCCGACAGTGGGGCTCGAACCCACTATCTCCCGATTATTGTATACTGGCCGCACTTAAGCGACTTCAGCTATCGAGCTCGGTAAAAGGAACCTCTTATCTAAGGGACAGCAAGTGAATACCACCAACGAATATCAACGACACATACGACAAAAATTGAATTCCACGACAGCGTTTCTTTTCTAAATTATCCTTGCTATGATTTAAACTCATATATAGGATTGGTTTGACTGGTTAGATAGGCTAATGTTCGTTTTGAGTTTAATACTATTCAATGTTGTGGATGAACTGAAAATGGAAACCTACAACCTGTTTTCCAGTCATTGACCGGGTCAGGGATGTAATGAATGAAGCATATATAGGCTATTAGTACGATGGGGTCGCCACTCCCAAAGTGATATATTAATGAATGTAGATGCTACGAAATGAGAATGGAGAGTGTTGCTGGAATGACAGATGACAGGGGAAACCGGAGTACCCGGAGAAAAACCTGTCCCGCCTCCGCTTTGTGTGGATGAACTATGGAATTGATAGATGTGCAGACATAATTTTTATAAAATTTACGAACTTGTCCATTATTGAGTGTAATGACTATTCATTGATCTATATTACCAATTAGGCCTATGCCCTTTGTTCTACGATGATATTAATTCAATATCCACCCCAAGTTAAATTTCATCTTGTGTCTCATTCTACATTAGTTTTATTTAGTAAGGAAATATTAAACAACATCTTTCCAAGTTAGCCAATGCTTTTATTATGTAGTAATAGGGCCTACAGAATGCCTTACCCTATTCCAGTATTAGAATGACGCCGCAAACGCATCCGATAACCCGTCCGACCACCTGTAACAACCCTGAGTGGGTTTCATGTCATTTACTTATACATAGTCCATGTGAGGATCTCTCTTCTAACGGGTTAGGGATCACCGGTGGATTGTATAGTCCTAGCCGCCTGAGCAGAAGGAGGGCCATGACTGAGAATGTGTCCGAAATGCCCACTCTTATTCCATAGCAACTAGTATCCCGACGCTCACAACCACTTACTAGGCCCCTCAGCCCTTGCGCATGGTTCACGAACTAGGGCGTGACTGAAGTAACCCACACCACGAACACAGACATGTAACTGACAAATTGTATTTATAATAATTATTTTACTATCCGACTTCACTCACTGCTTTTCTAGAGGAACTTTCTCTTATCCCAGGTATCAACTACTAAGGGATTACACTCGGACGTTATTGTTTTATTAATATCGCATAAAAACATATGGCCACCGTTCGGTATTCAACCATTTAACCCACTACAAATTCTCCTGCTCAACAGCACTATTCGAGTTATATTTTTGAATGCACAAATAGATAGCGAAACTGATATATAAATAAACTCTTCACTCTGAAGTCATACTTGCCAATGTTTTATGCGAAATATGACCACCAAGCGTGTTAGCCGTGCGATTAGGGGCGCGTAGCCGTGAGCTTGCATTCGGAAGATAGTGGGTTCGAATCCCACTGTCGGCAGCCCTGAAGATGGTTTTCCGTCGATTCCCATTTTCACACAAGGCAAATGCCGCGACTGTACCTTAATTAAGGCCACGGCCGCTTCCTTCCAACTCCTAGGCCTTTCCTATCCGATCGTCGCCACAAGACCTATCTGTGTCGGTGCGACGTGAAGCAAGTAGCAAAAAAGAAAGGAAAAAAAAGCATCTGGTAGACAAGTCTAATAGCGTGTGCTGATATTCCGGTTCACTCCCTGCAATTTAGCCTCGTGAATGTTCAAAATGTCAGTGTGAATTGAATTTTAAAATCTACAGCACATGGAAATACGCTGTTCGACACTTAATTCAGAAGCAATGGAACGAATTAAACCGATCAATTAATGCCTTATAAGAAGTAATCACATTGTACACTGTACGGAAGCTTATCGCAGACTAGCTGAGACCATGGCATCACTGGGCGAGCTATTTGGGTCCAGTTGCCCAGACACGGCACAGCATCTTGATTCACGCTGGCCTTGTGCTTTTCATAATAAGCATCGAGGCAAGGAACCATTTAAAAAAAATGGTATTATAACCATTTCAGTCGCATACAGAGTTATCGTAAACAGCCACATTCAGCGATACAATTATTTCATAACAAATATGTAGCACTGGAGAAACAAGGAGTATTGAAGTGTGCAAGTTTTCAAATCTGGCCGTCGTGATTCGGTGGCCCGAAGGCCAAGAAGACAAGGCCTCATATCCCATGTGAAGAGTGAACATACGAACGACCTATGTTACATCCCCACGTTTAGAATGTTAGTCTCACATTTGAAAATGTGCTTACTAACACTCCTTGTTGGTGCCACATGCCTTCTTCTTCATCTTCTTCTTTTCCTACCGCTTTTCCCACATCTGTGGGGTCGCTGGTGGGAACTGCGTCACACATATGTGGATTTAGCCTGGTTTTACAGCCGGAAGCCCTTCCTGACGCCAACCCTATATGGAGGGATGTAATCACTATTGCGTGTTTCTGTGGTGCTTGGTAGTGTAGTGTGTTGTATGAATATGAAGAGGAGAGTGTCGGGACGGATACAAACATCCAGTCCCCGAGCCAGAACAATTAATCAGAAGCGATTAAAATCCTCGATCTGGCCGGGAATTGAACCCGGGACCCTCTGAACCGAAGGCCAGTACGCTGACCATTCATCCAACGAGTCGGACGTTGGTGCCACATGCCTGATTGTCAAAATAATTGCATCGCTGAAAAATGTGGCTGCTTACGACCAACTCTATATGCGACAGAAATGGGTATAGTTCAATTTAAAGGGAACAGCTTGGTATCGTTTTCTCGGTGCTTCTTTTATGTGCCCCTTATTACTCCCCTAGATGGAAACCAGCTGCTGTTATTTTCAACAAGTCAGAATATATTTTGATGTCCATACTATATATATATATATATATATATACTATCGGTTGTGCCCGTCTGACGAAACTATCACTTAGCATGTGCATGATGGCATTGCAGTTTCATCTTTTATGCAGTTGTTCTCTTCTTTCTGGCGTGAAAACCAAGTATCAGGTTGATATTATAAAAGTACAGTGAGATGTACAAAGCATTTAAAACATTACCGTTATCTTCGTAGAGTAAGTTCGGATGAGTCCCCCTTTGTGGTGTGGTGGTTAGTGTGATTAGCTGCCACCCCCGGGGGCCCGGGTTCGATTCCCAGCTCTGCCACGAAATTTGAAAAGTGGTATGAGGGCTGGAACGGGGTCCAATCACCCGCGGGAGATCAACTGAGTAGGGGATTCCTACTTCAGCCATCCTCGAAGTGGTTTTCCGCGGTTTCCCACTTCTCCTCCAGGCAAATTCCGGGATGGTACATAACTTAAGGCCACGGCCGTTTCCTTCCCTCTTCCTTGTCTATCCCTTCCAATCCTCCCCTCCCCCTCCCACAAGGCTCCTGTACAGCATAGCAGGTGAGGCCGCCTGGTACTGGTCCTCCTTCCTAGTTGTATCCCCCGACTCAAAGCCTCACGCTCCAGGACACTGTCCTTGAGGTGGTAGAGGTGGGATTCCGGGATTCTAACTAACTTATGGCCACGGTCGTTTCCTTCCCTCTTCCTTGTCTATCCCTTCCAATTCTCCCCTCCCCCTCCCACAAGGCTCCTGTACAGCATAGCAGGTGAGGCCGCCTGGTACTGGTCCTCCTTCCCAGTTGTATCCCCCGACTCAAAGCCTCACGTTCCAGGACACTGTCCTTGAGGTGGTAGAGGTGGGATTCCGGGATTCTAACTAACTTATGGCCACGGCCGTTTCCTTCCCTCTTCCTTGTCTATCCCTTCCAATCCTCCCCTCCCCCTCCCACAAGGCTCCTGTACAGCATAGCAGGTGAGGCCGCCTGGTACTGGTCCTCCTTTCCAGTTGTATACCCCGACTCAAAGCCTCACGCTCCAGGACACTGTCCTTGAGGTGGTAGAGGTGGGATTCCGGGATTCTAACTAACTTATGGCCACGGCCGTTTCCTTCCCTCTTCCTTGTCTATCCCTTCCAATCCTCCCCTCCCCCTCCTACAAGGCTCCTGTACAGCATAGCAGGTGAGGCCGCCTGGTACTGGTCCTCCTTCCCAGTTGTATCCCCCGACTCAAAGCCTCACGCTCCAGGACACTGTCCTTGAGGTGGTAGAGGTGGGATTCCGGGATTCTAACTAACTTATGGCCACGGCCGTTTCCTTCCCTCTTCCTTGTCTATCCCTTCCAATCCTCCCCTCCCCCTCCCACAAGGCTCCTGTACAGCATAGCAGGTGAGGCCGCCTGGTACTGGTCCTCCTTCCCAGTTGTATACCCCGACTCAAAGCCTCACGCTCCAGGACACTGTCCTTGAGGTGGTAGAGGTGGGATTCCGGGATTCTAACTAACTTATGGCCACGGCCGTTTCCTTCCCTCTTCCTTGTCTATCCCTTCCAATCCTCCCCTCCCCCTCCCACAAGGCTCCTGTACAGCATAGCAGGTGAGACCGCCTGGGCGAGGTACTGGTCCTCCTTCCCAGTGGTTTTTAGCTAGGGGATTTACATCGCACCGACCCAGATAGGTCTTATGGCGACGATGGGATAGGAAAGGCCTAGGAGTTGGAAGAAAGCGGCCGTGGCCCCAGCATTTGCCTGGTGTGAAAATGGGAAACTACTGAAAACCATCTTCAAGGCCGCCGACAGTGGAGTTCGAACCCACTATCTCCCGGATGCGAGCTCACAGCAGCGCGCCTCTACGCGCACGGCCACCTTCCCAGTTGTATCCCCCGACCCAAAGCCTCACGCTCCAGGACACTGCCGTTGAGTTGGTAGAGGTGGGATCCCTCGCTGACTCCGAGAGAAAATCCAACCCTGGAGGGTAAACGGATTAAGAAAGAAAGAAAGAAAGAAAGAAAGAAAGAAGAAAAAAGAAAGAACGTTCAGATGATCACCGTTGATACTTCCTTTATTTTTGCCTGCATACAAACAAAAATTAGGACACAAGGTTTGTAAATAATATTCTAAATCAATTTTGTCATCAGCAATTTTCTTGTAAACCCAACCATAAATGGACGCCTCGTCTGAAGTCCCCGTCCTGCTGAATTCTTTTGAACAGTTTACAGGTAAGATCTCACTCGCCGTTATCCTAAACTTTAATACCAAGTTTTGTGGAAATCTATCAATCCGTTTCCCTGTGATGCTATAACAGACAGACAAAAATTGAACTGAACCCGACATAGGTTTTACAAAATATTTCTCCTGTCCGGCATAAAAACCCAGTATTAGGTTAATATTCATAGAGTATAGACAGAAAGAGGATTGATCAATTTGTACCTTATTCTTTACAAATAACCTGTTAAGTAAATAGTATGTAGTACAAACATGCTTCGAATCTGGTATATCTGTGTTTACATGTGTTCGCAAAAAATGTGTAATGGCAGCAGAAAGGAATACCTTCAGCATCTGCATGTACTGGAGATGAGAAGACTATTTCATATATAGATCGACACTGGTATTAGAACACACCTTTTTCTCGAATGCAGGGAATGTAGCAGTCATGGCCGGCGCTGAAAGAAATGTATCGTACAGTAGGTCAGCAGGTCAATATGCCACCACCCGTCATACGTCTGCAGATCTAGCGTTGTCCAGCGGGCAAGTATTTACGTATCTCTAATATTTTCGAGAGATCTGATTCCATCAGATGAATTAGTATGTGTTTTGAAACCTTCAGTCATTTTTTAGCAGTATTCCACCAGCTCTGGCCTAATTTAATCGGAGGAAATTTACAAATATTCGTGAGATGATATTGTGCACTCCTGCATTAACCATAGATGATTCTAGTTCTATTTCTGTTCGTGCTCTGTTATTTCAAATCTGCAGTAAGCATTTCTATGACACATATTCAATGGATAGTACACAACTTAATAACCGGAAACCTTCAAATGTAGCCTATTGTAATTGAAATTCCTGTTTTCTGACGCTCAAAAGTATTTTCACACACGCTCTAGAGAAAGAACAGACTTACATGCACTTATACACGAAAATATTTCATTAACGGAGTAACTAGAACGCTTTAGAAATCGTGTAGATTATGCGATGAGGAAGTAGATGTACGGACTACGCGCGCGCGTCGTGTAGCTAAAAGACTGGACAGCCTTTAGTGTGGTTTATCATTTTCACTCCAAAAAGTGCTGTGGCTTTACTTTAATTAAGGCCGCAACTGCTATCTTCCCAGTCCTAGCCATTCCTTATGACTGCAGTCAAAAACCTGCCTTGTAGCCTACTTTCTGCTGGAGTCAAATAGTAAATAGCTGTATGAAATGGATTTTCAGTTCTTGTGAAAGTAAAATATGCAGTTATCGTGGATTTTCGAACAACTGCAATTTCACTTCCTAATAATAATAATAATAATAATAATAATAATAATAATAATAATAATAATAATAATAATAATAATAATAACGTTATTTGCTTTACGTCCCACTAACTACTTTTACGGTTTTCGGAGACGCCGAGGTGCTGGAATTTAGTCGCGCAGGAGTTCTTGTACGTGCCAGGAAATCTACCGACACGAGTCTGACGTATTGGAGCACCTTCAAATACCACCAGACTGAGCCATGATCGAACGTGCCAAGTTGGGGTCAGAAGGCCAGCGCCTGAACCGTCTGAGCCACTGAGCCCGGCACTTCCACTTCCTTGTCGTCTCACAGTCCGTGTTCTGGATTACACATCTATGGAAGATGGTGAAGTGATTCTAGTAAAAAAAAAAAAAAAAAAAAACTTGTAGGTTTACGTAACTGTTGATATCGTGATTGTAGTTATGGAACGTCCAGTTTTATTACGAAACCGAACCACAGGGATGTGAATTATCATTTCGAAAAACTCTCATGTACTGGTCAAGATACGAACTACACCCACTCAGTGATAATACTGAGCTTATATGTGTTGGCTTATGTATTAGTTATGAGCTCCATGCTGATAGGAGCGACTTCGAACCAGTTCACGACATCGATTTTGCTGAACCCGTCATCCTCGGATCTAGATTTAATGGCTGTTTACGTAAGTGGCCCGCGTGCCCCATTTTACGCTCTGTGCATGAAAAAGTCCGTATACACATAACGTGTATACCGTGTATTTATAAGCCTATTCACAGGGAAGGAATTGATTCTTTGGACTGCAGAAATCTATGCTTCACTATTTATCTTATGGCTTCAATGACCACTTCAGTATAAGGATATCGTTTTCTTGTTATCACTTCCATTTCGTCACACCTACGGACACTTCTTTTTATATACTGTAAATTAATTCATCAGAATAGCGCACTGAAACATCTTTAATAATATATTTGAACATAGATAGCGCAATCAACAGGACGTAATCGTATTATTCTGAAGAAGCCGACATTAGCTACTGGGAGACTGCGGCTCAAAGAGGTTAAATACAAAAAATAAAACAGTTTATTTCCGTGATGAATATTCTGTTTTCTGTAGGGCCTATAGGTTATGCATACCTATATAAATTGTACTGGTTTTACATTACCATTAGAAATTTCATTGAGTAAATTATTCGCTAAATATAAACAACTTACCCAGCAAGTCGGTCGTGTGGTTAGAGTCGCGTAGCTGTGGGCTTGCATTCGGGAGATTGTATGTTCGAATCACACCATCGGCAGCCCTGAAGATGGTTTTTCCGTGGTTTCCCATTTTCACACCAGGCATCCTGTACCTTACATTCTTAGGAATGGGAAGCAACCGGCCGTTGCCTTAATTAAGGTACAGCCCTGGTTTGAAAATGAGTAACCACGGAAAACCATCTTCAGGGCTGCCGACAGTGGGGTCCGAACCCACTATCTCCCGGATGCAAGCTCACAGCTGCGCGCCCCTAACCGCACGGCCAACTCGCCCGGTGTACCTTAATTAAGGCCACGGACGCCCCCTTCCCACTCCTAGCCCTTTCCTATCCCATCGTCGCCATAGGAGTTATCTGTGTCGGTGCGACGTAAAGCAACTTGCAAAGAAAAAACAAACAAATGTCGAAACGTTCGACTACTTGGCTGAACGGTCAGCGTACTGGCCTTCGGCTCAGAGGGTCCCGGGTTCGATTGCCGGCCGGGTCGGGGATTTTAACCTTAATTGGTTGATTCCATTGGCCCGGGGGCTGGGTGTATGTGTTGTCTTCATCATCATTTCATCCTCATCACGACGCGCAGGTCGCCTACAGGAGTCAAATAGAAAGACCTGCACCTGGCGAGCCGAACCCGTCATGGGATATCCCGGCACTAAAAGCCATACGACATTTCATTTCATTTCAATGTCGAAACAATAGGAATGTCAGCATGGACTTTGATCCTCGTACTATTGATAACGTAGTCGGACCTCAGGAGTTTCTGAAAGCTGCACGTAACAATTGTTTTTACGTAGAAGATGGGTTCTTTTCTAAATACTGTAGGTCCTCAAGTCACTCTGATCCAAGGCCAGTTCGCAGTGTATTGAGTGGAGTGTTTTTCCCAGCCTTACTGTTGGTTTATAAATCAAATCTCTCCTTGTATGGGCAGATTAGTTGAACGAGTCTCACGACAACTGGAAATGTGGCTTACGAGATGATAATGATTACAAGACTCACAAATAACAGGATTCTTGGTTACAACACGAGTGCGTATAACAGCCATTGTCCTGTCTGGAGATCGTATTGGGAATATGTACAACAATTGAAGATGTAATTAGATATATCACATTGCGTTACATATTTTCCCATTTTCTCTTTCCTTAGAAACTTGATATGAATGTCACGATAATGTATTTGTGTCACTGATTACTAAGGTGAAATCCATTCATCAGGCTTAATTTGTGAGATACGTAAATAAAGTAAAATATACACAGTTTTTTAAAAAAAATCGGGGAACATGTTTTGTAACGTCTGGTATGTGAACGTTAATTTGGTAGATGGGGTTCCAATGGTCGTACATGATACCTTGCTACTCGGGCCATGTCAAATCGAAGTTATACTCCATTTGTAGGCACAGCAATGCATTATACTGTCACGTGACCCCTCAAAACAAAGTGAATAACGGTGCGTCCGTGTGTCGTCGTGAGGTACTTAGACTACTGCGGTCATTTGAGCACGTTGTACCAGCATATCCCATGCTACATCTTAACGAGGTTCAAGTCGCATGGGCCGTCACTTTGATCCAGGGAGAATGTACTTTTCGTCGTGTTGCTGTGGATCTCAATGTCTCTCCGTCAGTTATTCACCGCTTGTGGGATCGCTACAATGAGACAGGCCAGTTCACAAGGAGGGTTAGACAAGGTTGTGGACGCATGACAACCCCACAGGATGACCGATATCTGACCATCTTTGCGTTGCGGCGTCGTTCAGAAACTGCCAGAGAACTGGAGTCACGGTGTCTGAACATACAGTAAGGAACAGGTTAAGAAAAATGAAATGGCGTATGGCGTTTAGTGCCGGGAGTGTCCGAAGACAAGTTCGGCTCGCCAGGTGCAGGTCTTTCTATTCGACACCCGTAGGTGACCTGCGCGTCGTGATGAGGATGGAATGATGATGAAGACAGCACATACACCCAGCCCCCGTGCCATTTGAATTAAGGTTAAAATCACCGACCCGGCCGGGAATCGAACCCGGAACCCTCTGAACCGAAGGCCAGTACGCTGACCGTTCAGCCAACGAGTCGGACACAGGTTAAGAGAAGTGTCCTTACGACCTCCTGTTCGAGTTCCCCGTTTAACGCAGCAACATCGCGCAGCTCGCCTTCTGTTTGCCCGTACCCACGTCGACTGGCAACTTCGACAATGGAGACCTGTGTTGTTCACAGACGAGTCCAGATTTCTCCTGACACAGTGTGATGGACGTCAACGCGTATGGAGACGCCGTGGTGGTGAGCAGTGCATGCCAAATGTTGTCCAGGAAGGCGACCGATTCGGGCAAGGTTCTGTGATGTTGTGGGGTGGCATCAGCATTGAAGGCCGTACGGATCCTGTCATCGTCCGTGGTAATCTTACCGCTGCGGGGCACATCGATCAGATACTGCTACATCATGTGTTGGTTTCTGAATACGGTGTTGGACCTGAATTCGTACTCATTCACAACAATGCCAGAGCTCATGTAGCGCGCATCACCAGATCTGTCTTGCGAGAACTGGATATTCAAGAGATATAATGGCCAACAGTGAGTGCCGACCTTAATACCATCAAGCATGTGTGGGATAGGACTGACAGAAGTGTTCGTGGGCGTCCTGTTCCAACCCAGACTCTCCAAGACATCGAACAGGCTCTCATTGAAGAATGGGACCTGATACCGCAACGTGACCTCCGTCGACTTATACGGAGCATGCCACGTAGGTGCCAAGCTGTGAGAAATGCTCGTGGAAGACACAAACCATACTGAAGCTCTCCAAATGTGATAAAAATCCACCCTGGAGGACTGTTATCACTTTTTTCGCCCCTATTTGGACATTTCCGTTTGTGTTCTGAAAATGAAAGCGAATCCATCGATGTTCTTTTGTATACTTCAACGGTAAAGAATAAGGGTTTAGTTGGTAATATATCTGCTTGTGAGGTATTGTTTTGTGGAGCATGGCATACGTTCAAAAACATGTTCCCCTAATTTTCTGAACTGTGTATTTTAATGCATTTCTAATATAGCTCAATACTACATGAGATACAACTATTTTTTTTTTATGAGGATCAGTTAGTTCTGTGCTGTCGAGAAAATATGACCTCTGCAATGGGTTCTGAGTACAAATACTGAATTGAATGAAAAGAGAAATCTTCTGTCGTACTTCAGACATATTGAATAGGTCCTATGCGGATGCATATAGAAAATGGATATACAGTTGTCAAAACAAAAGAACGCAAACCTGTAAACAATACTGTAAGTTATGATAATATACTATCTGCGCACTTTTTAGCGATATATGTACACCCTAGTGTTGAAGCGGTCGACCTCGGCAATCTTCGAGATTCGTACTGGCAATCTTTGAAACACAAACTACGAATCGCTTATGCATCGCTGTGCGTCGTCTGGCGTACACTTTACGTAAGTTGCTAGTACTGTTGTTATTTACACAGCAAAGCCAAACTATAGAATTCACTCTAGGAATAAGATTCGCATCGAGAAATGTTATATAATGTTATATAATGTGTGTGACACAGTTGTTGGCTTAAAATAACAATGGTTTAGAAAATTCATATCGATCGATCATATTATCGATTCATTCCAGATTTCATTTCCATTCGATTGGCAGTACTAACGGAACTGGAAGGGCTCCCTCCTTACTCCTCAAACCCGTACACAAATCTATCGCTAAAAAGTGTGCAGATAATAGGAATGCCGTTGATCGAAGTTCCTTTCCTGAGCACTCTGTGACGTGTTTCGTTTCGAGTTCCAGCAATAGTCCGCGTGTATTGAAACCTGTGACAAGTTTAATCCAATGTTTTGATGACTGGACAAATAGCTCCTCAACCAGTTGCACATAGTTCGTATTTTTCCTGTTTCCCAGAAAGTTCTATGTGGCATTTTGAGTACGATTTATGTTCTTTTAAAAATAATTGATTAATTAATTCACTTGTATTTTTAGTAATTGACGTATCTGAGGGTCTTCTTTCTTTCTTTCTTTCTCTCTTTCTTTCTTTCTTCATCCCTTTACCCTCCAGAGTTGGTTTCTACCTCGGAATGATCGAGGGATCCCACCTCTACCCCCTTAAGAGCAGTGTCCTGGAGCGTGTGACTTTGGGTCGGGGGATAAAACTGGGAAGGAGGACCAGTACCTCGCCCAGGCGACCTCATCTGCTATGATGAACAGGGGACTTGTGGGGGGATGGGAAGTTCGGAAGGGATAGACAAAGAACAGGGAAGGACGCGGCCGTGGCCTTAATTTAGGTACCATCCCGGCATTTGTATGGAGAAGAAGTGGGAAACCATGGAAAACCACTTCGAGGATGTCTGAGGAGAGAATCGAACTCCCCCCCCCCTACTCAAGTGATCTGCCGGGGCTTAATGGACCCCGTTCCAGCCCTCGTACCACTTTTTATATTTCGTGATAGAGCCGGGAACTGAACCCGGGCCTCCGGCGGTGGCGGCTAATCACACTAACCACTTCACCACAGAAGCGGACACCTGAGGGTTAATGACGAAAACAACTTTCAGCTCATATGCGGAAAATTTTCATTCACATACTGAGTCCTCGTCCTTATTTCTTCATTCACTTCACAAATTCCCTTGATAAAGCCAACATTATGTATGTGAGGCAAGATCACTTTTGGGAATCAACAAGGGGTTATTCTTTAACATTTTTTATGAAGTAGTATGTGAAGCACGGAAGGTCAGTTTCATTTTACGTAGCCTAATGATTTTCCTTCACCCAGTAGCAAAGTAACAACAATACTTTGTGTGACATTTATCCAAAACACCCTTTTTTCTCAAAATTACAGTTTCGAATCCAGCAAGAAATGATACTCCAAGGACACCCATTAGTTTCAGGGAACTAAATCGACGTAACGCAGTATTTTAAGTAATATAGTAAATACCATTCTGCGATGGCTTTTTTTTATATAAAACCCCGTAAGTCCCAATGCTCTACCTACCCATTATATTCCTTAAGACTGGTCACGCCTCCGAGTCACATATTTGTATTCAGTCCATCAGAATAATTTTCGTTGTGGTCAGTTTCCTATGCTAATGTTTAAAGGAAAATGAACCCTAATTACATTATACTGTAGGAGTGTGTAAATTCGCCATGCAAACAACATTCCTACACTACGGTACGGTAAGGTCCTTTTTCCTTTACACATTAGCATAGGAAAATGAACACAGTGAAAATTATTCTGATGGACTGATAGGGAGGCGTGACCAGTCTTAAGGAATATAATGGGTAGGAAGAACATTTGGTGGTAAGGTACAAGGTTTCAAAAGAAAGTCACCGACTGGTTGTTGTATGTTGATATGGGATTATTTTTGTTAATAGACTGCGTCCGATGGATATGATCACAGGTTTCCTGAGAGACTCTTGTGCGGAAGAATCCTCGACAAACGTTGTGTACATCTTCTAGTGTATTTCATAAAATAATATCCGCCTCTGTAACTGTTAGTATGATTAGCTGCCGTCCTCGAAGGCCCGGAGTCGATGCCCGGTACTTCCAGAGATTTAAGAATGGAAGAAGAGCTGATATGTGGTTAAAATGGTACATGCAGATTACCTTCATTGGAAGTGTTCCTAATCAAAGCTTCACCACATTGGAACGAGGACACGAACTTATATAATACAACACTGTATTTTTTATCTTATTCTTTAATATACTTCTCAATACGCGGCTCATTCTACGCCGTGGTGGGGTTACGTGTGCGAACTGTGTCGTCCTTTTTGAAGCCATCTGTACGTGACGGATATATTCAGTGTGGGCGGTAGTGCCCTGCGTTATGTGTGTATGAAGAGGAGTGTATTGAAACAAAGAATCAGTCCCCGGGTCAAGGGAATTAACCACACGCGGCTAAAAGTCCCACATCCCTCCGTGAATCGAACCCCAGACCCTCTGAATCGAAAGCCGCTACGCTGACCAGGAGTCGGACGTTAGTGTTATTTTCTTTTCTGGAGAGACACATGACCCTGAGGTTCACACAGTCATCAGTACAGGGTTATGCACCACATTGGAACGGGGACACGGACTTATGTAATAAAATACTGTATTTTTATCTTATTCTTTAATATACTTCTCATTCTGTCCCTTATTCTACGTGTTTGCCACACTATGTTGCTTATCGTAGTGCCGAAGTTACGGATACCGGAAGTCTCATATTCCACTCCTTAAATGTCCTTCATGACCTGTTCGGAGACAGTTTTCGTTTGATGGGAGTGTGCAGAAATATGAACCAGTATGAAATTGCGTGTCTGTGGTGTAGTGGTTAGTGTGATTAGCTGCCACCCGCGGAGGTCCGGGTTCGATTCCCGGCTCTGCCACGAAATTTGAAAAGTGGTACGAGGGCTGGAACGAGGTCCACTCAGCCTCGGGAGGTCAACTGAGTAGAGGTGGGTTCGATTCTCACCTCAGCCATCCTGGAAGTGTTTTTCCGTGGTTTCCCACTTCTCCTCCAGGCAAATGCCGGGTTGGTACCTAACTTAAGGCCACGGCCGCTTCCTTCCCTCTTCCTTGTCTATCCCTTCCACTCTTCCCATCCTTCCGCAAGGTCCCTGTTCAGCATAGCAAGTTAGGCTGCCTGTGCGAGCCACTGGTCATCCTCCCCAGTTGTATCCCCCGACCCAGAGTCTGATGAAGCTCCAGGACACTGCCCTTGAGGCGGTAGAGGTGGGATCCCTCACTGAGTCCGAGGGAAAAGCCAACCCTGGAGGGTAAATAGATTAAGAAAGAAAGAAAGAAAGAAAGAAGAATGGAATTGCGTACCACGGGTGGTACAAACGGTCTCTGTGAATGGCGTGTGTGTACTACCGGAGCTAAAAGACGTCTTCCCCGAATGATGTATGTGTAATACTGGTGGTATGTGACGTCCTCTATTAACGAAGTGTGTGCACTACCGGAGGTTAGTCTACAAGCCGTCGCCATTGTGTTAACGTGCTGGAGGTAGACAGCACGGAGTTACCGCATTAGGTATAGGCTATAGCCTACCCTGAAGCCACAGTGTCGTTACTCAGGGTCGAACTCAAAGGCCAGCACACAGTGTCCAACGAGCTGACGGCAGGTAGTTTATATATTGTTTTATATGACGTGGCTCAGGCTATGACGCTCTTGTGCCAAACCATCTTGTACAGTATTGTATATCGTCGCTGTACAAACTACGGAATCTTGAAGTTCCATACGCAGTTGGCCGTGCGGTTAGGGGCGCGCAGCTGTGAGCTTGCATCAGGGAGATAGTGGGTTCGAACCCCACTGTCGGCAGCCCTGAATGTGGTTTTCGGTGGTTTCCTATTTTCACACCAGGCAAATGCTGGGACTGTACCTTAATTAAGGCCACGGCCGCTTCCTTCCCACTCCTAGCCCTTTCCTATCCTATCGTCGCCATAAGATCTGTCTGTGTCAGTGCGACGTAAAACAAATTCCAAAAAAAAAAAAAAAAATCATACATACATACATACGTGTTTACGGTATGCGTGTGTGAATATATTATGTGTGCTCCATTTTCTTAATGTGAATGTGTGGAGTGGTTTGCTATTAAATACTCGGGTACGTAATGATCACGTGGTTGCCCGGTGGAGCTTACTGAGAGTAATGTGTGATAATATTAATTCGTGCCGTGGAAGTGAATAACCTCCGGCAAGTGTAAACAATGAAGCAGGAGCTCGCCAGACTAGACAAGAGTTGTAAGACGGTAAGGCGCTCAAGTGGGATCGATAGCGCTGTGGTGCCACGTGAACGCTGCTGACCGGTCTGCAGGGGAGAAAATGCTCCATTTTAACATTTTCAGAACGGCGTTAAAATTCGATTTAACAGCAACGGACACTTTTATCACTTTATTCTTGTGAATTGGCTGATTATTACTGAGTGTTCGATGTCTTTCCCTTCGGGCCTCGGGGCTCTGGTTCGATTATCAGGGACTTTACTCTTAAATAATTCCCGTGGGACTGGGTATTAAGGCAGTTCCCAACACTCCTACACTACACAGAACATTATCTTCCGCTACACTAACACATGGCCCATCTTCGTCAGACGGTCTGCCTTACAAGGACCACATCCATCTGAAATATCCACACGAAAGTACAGTAGCCTATTGTTATTATCAACCTTATGAAGACACTGGAGAGAACAGTTAGCAGAACTTTTAAAATAGTGTTTATTTAGATCTTCTTCCACCACTGCTTTGCCCATATCCTGAGAGAGTAGTGGTTAGCACATGTAGATTGACCTTGTTTTACAGCCGGGTGCCCTTCCTGACGCAAACACTGTGTGGAGGTACGCATTCTCAATTTCGTATTTTTACGTAAGAATGCAAGCGAGTAGTCTTACGTCACTGTTGATATTATGAGCATGGTCACAGGAATATGACTTTTCATTTCAAAAGCTCACGTGCTATAGCCAGGATTCGAACCACGGCCGCCTTGGTGAGAACCCAGCGATAGAGCCACTCTGCCATTACACTCGAATGCGTCTCTCTGTTTTGTGCTGTGTGTATATGAAGAGATATGTATTGAGAAAAGCTCAGATACCCAGTCGGTGAGGCAGAGGAATTATCCAGACGTGTTTAACACCCCAAACTTTCTGTGGATAAAAGGACACAGTGAAATAAGGGACAATCAAGTTGTAGATCACTTCGCCAAAGGAAGTATAATCAGAGGTGTGTTTCAAGGGATACAGCTTCCATATATTGGCTTTATTCCGCTAGTTATTATTGTTATTTTTTTTTTTGCTAGTTGTTTTACGTCGCACCGACACAGATAGGTCTTATGGCGACGATGGGACAGGGAATGGCTAGGAGTGGGAAGGAAGCGGCCGTGGCCTTAATTAAGGTACAGCCCCAGCATTTGCCTGGTGTGAAAATGGGAAACCACGGTAAACCATTTTCAGGGCTGCCGATAGTGGGGTTCGAACCTACTGTCTCCCGAATACTGGATACTAGCCGCACTTAAGCGACTGCAGCTATCGAGCTCGGTATTCTGCTCGTTAAAAGAAGAGCCTATGCCCAGTGGAAAGATGAATGAGCAAGAACTACACATTACGCAACATTGCAAACAACAATAAAGAGAAATCCCTGGTTTTGGAAATACAATATTGCAAAGAGACAGTTAGCAACCATCATCAGGATGTGGCTTCGACACGGATGCCACCCTCACCACCTCCGCCGCATAGGAGTGACTACCTCGAAAGTTTGCCCGCATGACGATTACGTTGATGCGGATCTGAATCATAGAGCATTTTCTTGTTCCAGGTATGAGCAACAACGAACAAAGTTACTCCCACAGCTTCCGTCACTACATATCCCATTCCCCATAAATGTCAACATTATTCTTCAAGACCACGATAACAAAATCTACAGAGCACTGATCCAGTTTCTACAAGACACAAGTCTAACTATATCAACCCTGATGCAGAAGCCATCAACTGTAGTAGTTAATAAAGATAATCTCCTAACTCTTACACCCCATTAACTACTACCTTACCGGGCGAGTTGGCCGTGCGGTTAAGAGCGCGCGGCCCTTGAGCTTGCATCCGAGAGATAGTGGGTTCTAATCCCACTGTCGGCAGCCCTGAGGATGGTTTTCCGTGGTTTCCCATTTTCACACCAGGCAAATGCTGGGGCTGTACTTTAATTAAGGCCACGGCCGCTTCCTTCCAACTCCTAGGCCTTTCCTATCCCATCGTCGCCGTAAGACCTATCTGTGTCTTATTCCGTAAAAGCCACTGGCAAACTACTATCTTCGCACCCTGTATCAGTGCCATGACTGGCTTCATAGCGAGAAGACATAGCGTCATCCCTATCCTTGTCACTGCCAGCCTGTCAAATAGTGTATAACCAAAGGCCATTATTGTAAAAAAAAAAAAACATCCTAGACCTCTCCGGAAATCGAAGGGGAGACCTTCTGAAACAAAGAATGCAACTCTGATTATTCAGCCAAGGAACCTAACTTAGGCGTTAATTGAAATACTGTTATTTATTCAACTCCCACTCAATTTGCATAGATGTCAAAAGACGTCGAAATGTCACAATTTTTCACGCAGGAATTCTTCAGCGCACCAGTAGATCTATCAACACGGAGCTGTAGCTTTTAAACACCGGCCGAGCGAGATGCTAGCGCAGTATGGGCCGTGTAGCTGTAATAACTTACCTGGGAAATGGTGAGTTCGAACCCCACCATCACCAACAACCCGTATGATGGCTTTCAAAGGTTTTTCTACCCCTTTCCAATTGCATCATCGCCAAAGGCCTGTCTGAGTAAGCGGAACAAAACCAAACACGGGCGAGTTGGCCGTGCGGTTAGTGGCGCGCAGCTGTGAGCTTGCATCTTGGAGATAGTACGTTCGAACTCCACTGTCGGCAGCTCAGTACCAAATCATGTAGCCAACTCGCTCGGTAAAACGTGTTGGGAGTGACTATTGATCGTGAGTAAATCACGCGACTTTAACTTACTGATTTACGAAGAATAGGATCTGAACAAAACTAAAATCGACATTGTAAGAAGTGTGTTTCTGAAATTAGAACATCTTGTGTTCATCCGTGAGCTCCGATTCGAAACTCATTGGCTTGTCATGAAGTGCTTACTTTTACGATGGGTGGACACTGACGTCTTCGTCGGTGCGGCATTTGAAGTACGAATGTATCGCAGAACGTTCAAGATCCTATAAAAGGAAAGCAAAGTACAGGCCATGAAGGCCCTTGGAGGAGTGGAAGGTAAAGGCTTCCACCATTCGTAATCTCGGCACGTGGTGGGGTAGAGTGGTTAGCTCTACGCCCGGCCGCCTTTGCCCCCAGGAATTAACCTGGTACTCATTTTTCGTGTAGGATGAGTGGACCTCAGGGCCATATGCACCTCCGGAAGTGGAAATCTCGTTTCTTAAATTTTACGACTTCCTGACGGGGATTCGAACCCACGTCCTTCCGGACGAACCGAGCACGCCTTTACCGCCTCGACCAGGCAGCCCCTTCAAGATCCTCTAGGAGACCATATTATCAACGAGGAGGTATTCATGCGAAGTTTTAACCTTCGCTAAACGCTAAAAGCAGCTTATTCCGGTCAGATCTTCAGAAATGACAA
This sequence comes from Anabrus simplex, assembly GCF_040414725.1. NCBI lineage: Eukaryota > Metazoa > Arthropoda > Insecta > Orthoptera > Tettigoniidae > Anabrus > Anabrus simplex. The sequence goes on along the minus strand of NC_090265.1, from coordinate 957,967,521 downwards.
ATACAGCAAAATAGAAGGCACGTGGGTGGGGAATATCCTGGGAGTAGAACCTCGGACTTGTTCCACATCCAGAATACGGCAACTCACGTACGGCGAACAGAAAGTAGAATGATGTTCACCAACCTTCTGTGAAGAGATGGCGCGAGAAGAAGAAGAAGAAATATAGGAACCGGACTTCGAAAATCTCGTTTGCATTGGTCAGAGTTTGAATCACAGCCACTTTAATGAGAAGCCAGAAATACTGCCACTTCAGTGAAATGATAGTCACCAAGTCACTAGTTATCACATCCACATCGAGAGAATAAGTGGTGGCGTGCATTCACCGATCAACATTACATCCCAAGTGTAGTCAATGACACCACTACAGTATTCAGACCAGCTTCACTTGTCAACAATTTTGTCAACATCATTTTGTGTGAAATTGGTAGCACGCCTTAGAAAATAGCTAATAAGATTTGGTCTGTGTTGTTTGACCACGCCCCAGACACCATTCCACAAACCACTAAACACAACACCAGCGCTCTCTGACATGACATAGAGGATTTTCTTCGAGTTGTCAGTCGGAGTGACAACACTGCTCTTACAATGGGGCTACCGACAAATAACTGCCTCTTCCCTTCTCAATTTCTTGTTATGTTAAATAGATTATCTGAAAGGACAGCACCTTGTGGTGTTTTTTCCAGTTTGGATCTCCACTTGTAGTTTGTTTCAAGCTACAATCGTAAAACGAGTGGGGAAGTTAGAACTACTGTAGCTCTTCAATCTCCCGCAGGTAGGCACCGAATTCTTGACGCCTGCATACATACCATACTGTGAAGAAGCGAAGTATTTCTGTGCTAGAATCTTCTTCTTCCTCTTCTTCTTCGCGGGTGCGAACGGTGTAGCACATATAGATTTGGCCATGTTTTACGACCGGATGCCCTTCCTGACGCCAACCCTGTATGGAGGGATGTAATTACTATTGCGTGTTTCTGTGGTGGTTGGTAGTGTAGTGTGTTGTTTCAATATGAAGAGGAAAGTGTTGGGACAAACACATACACCCAGTCCCCGGGCCAGAATAATTAATCAGACGCGATTAAAATCCCCGACCCGGCCGGGATTCGAACCCTGGACCCTATGAACCGAAGGCCTCAACGTTGACAATTCAGCCAATGAGTCGGACTATTTCTGTGCTAAAATGGAAACGTAAATTTACTTCAGAATGTTTTACACGTAGGGTCACACACACACACATAATAATAATAATAATAATAATAATAATAATAATAATAATAATAATAATAATAATAGTTTTACGTCTTACTAACTGCCCTTCCCGTCTTTATAGAAGCCGAAGAGTCGGAATTTCGTCTCGAAATAATAATAAAAAATATTATTTGCTTTACCTCCCAGTAACACTATTAAGGTTTTCTGAGACGTCGAGGTGCCGGAATTTTGTCCCGCAGGTGTTCTTTTACATGCCAATAAATCTACCGACACGAGGCTGTCGTATTTGATCATCCTCAATACAGTCAGTCAGAGCCGGGCCGGCGGTGTGCCTATAGATAGAGCTAATTGAGATTTAACGCAGATAAACTGTAAGACTCTTCTTCTGGCATTTTATCCAGTTTAGTAGGGTCTGCACTTGATGTGAATACGGCTCTGTTTTACGAAAGGATGCCCTTCCAGACGCCAACCCTGTGTGGTGGGATATAGCCTATTAACTTTTTCTGTGGTGGTTGGTAGTGTGATGTGTTGTGTTGTATGTACAGTACATGGAGAAAAGTGCATTAAAACAAACAGAAACGCCCACTTCCCGAGCCAGGAGATTTTACCATACATAAATTCCCCGGTCAGACCGGGAGAATCGTCCCCGGAGCCCTCTTAACTGCTGACCATATTCTGGGGCCTAGAATCTATTGGTGAAGAAAGTGAACAATATATTTAAGACATTATTCTAAATATAATTATTATTTTTCCCTTTACAGCAGAAATAGCACACCCTAAGGACTGCATATGTGGACAAATTACACCTGTGTACCCTGAATGCAGATAAATCAAGCTACTATTTGCAGTATTGGAATTGCAAAAATCAATCAATCAATCAATCAATCAATCAATCAATCAATCAATCAATCAATCAATCAATCAATCAATCAATCAATCAATCAATCAATCAATCAATCAATCAATCAATCAAATGCATTCAGGCCTTTCGCCCAGGTGGCATATTCCCTATCTGTTTACCTAGTATTTTCCTCAATAATTTCAAAGAACCAGGAACCGAGCTCGATAGCTGCAGTCACTTAAGTGTGGCCAGTATCCAGTATGCGGGAGATAGTGGGTTCGAACCCTATTGTCGGAAGTCCTGAAGATGGTTTTCCGTGGTTTCCCATTTTCACACTAGGCAAATGCTGGGACTGTACCTTACTTAAGGCCACCGCCGCTTCCTTCCCACTGCTAGTCCATTCCTATTCCTATCCCATCGTCGCCACAAGACCTATCTGTGTCGGTGCGACGTAAAACAACTTGTAAATTTATCGTACATTTTCCATGATAAATTATTCCATTCTCTTATTCGTCTTCCTGTAAATGAATATTTTCCCCGTTTGTCGTCTGAAATTTCAACTTTATTTTCATCCTTCCTACCGTTAAAAGCTCCACTCAAGCTGTTTATCTACAAATGTCCTTTTGGATCATTTCTAGTTCATGTATCAAGTAATCGTGATGTGGGTCTCATACACCGGAACTCTACTCTAATTGGGTACTTTCTGGTAAGACTTATATGCCCTCTCCTTTACATGTTTACTACAACCATTAAATACCCTCATGACCATATGAAAAGATCTGTAACCTTTATTTACGACCTCATTAATGTGATTACCCCAATGAAGATCTTTCGCTGTAATAACACCTAGGTACCTACAGTGTTCCCTAAGAGCTACTATCGCCCCATCAAGAAAGCAATTAAAATTGAGAAGACTCTTCGTAAAACATAGTCTGACTTTTCACCCCGTTTACCATCCTACGATTGTCTGTTGACCATCTCACGACATTGTCCAGGTCGCTCACAATACTGTAACATGTATTACTCTATACAGTACATCATCTGTAAATGCCCTACCTGTGATTCCACTTCTTTACTTATATATAAGAAAACATAAAGGTCCAATAATACTGCCTTGCGCGATCCCCCTCGTAATCACTACAGCATCAGATAACTCTTCACCAACTCTAATTTTTTGAGTTCTATTTTCTAGAAATTTAGCCGCCCATTCAACCACTCTTTTGTCTAATATAATAGTCCTCATTTCGTCAGTAGTTTCCCATGGTCTACGCTACCAAAAGCCTCGGATAGGTCAATTGCGATACAGTTCATTTGACTTCCTGAATCTAAAATACCGAGCGAGTTGGTCATGCGGTTAGGGGCGCGTAGCTGTGAGCTTGCATTCGGGAGATAGTAGGTTCGAGCCCCACTGTCGGCAGCCCTTAAGGTGGTTTCCGTGGTTTACCATTTTCACACCAGGCAAATACTGGGGGCTATACCTTAATTAAGGCCACGGTCGCTTTGTTCCCACTCCTAGCCCTTTCGTCTCCAATCGTCGCCATAAAACCTATCTGGGTCGGTGCGACGTAAAGCCAATTGTAGTTTAAAATATCTGTTATATCTTGCTGAAATCCTACAAATTGAACCTCACTGGAATAACCTTTCCTAAACCCAAACTGACTTCTATTAAACCAGTTAGTATTTTCACAAACGTGTCTAATATAATCATATCGGCCTATAATGCTTTCCCAGAGCTTACAAACAACCGATGTCAAGCTGACTGGCCTGTAATTATTCGCTTTATGTTTATCACCGTCCGGCTCCTTGCCTAAATGGTTAGCGTGCTGGCCTTTGGTCATAGGGGCGGCGGGTTCTTTTCCCGGCAGGGTCGGGAATTTTAACCATCATTGGTTAATTTCGCTGGCACGGGGGGATGGGTGTATGTGTCGTCTTCATCATCATTTCATCCTCATCATGACGTGCAGGTCGCCTACGGGTGTCAAATCAAAAGACCTGCACCTGGCGAGCCGAACAAGTCCTCGGACACTCCCGGCACTAAAAGCCATACGCCATTTCATTTATGTTTATCACCCTTTCCTTGTGCTCTGGGGTTGAAATTGTAACTTTCTATTCATTTGGTATAGCTCTTTCATGTAAATAGTAATCAAATAAATATTTCAGATAGGCCTATGGCACTATATCCGAACTCATAGCCTTTGGGATATCCCCAGAAATCTTATCAATCCCAGCTGCTTTTCTAGCGTCACGTAAGGTCTGAAGTGAATATGCTCAGAATCTCTCCAGGAATGTCCTGGAGGAAATTCAAAATAAAACATACATGGAATAGTCTACAAAATTATATTCAGGAATTTAACTAAGTTCTGACTCCCAGTCTCTAATATGACAAGCACGGCTGAAGAATACTGCCTTGCATTATTTAATCCGTTGTGTACAGTCCATTTGAGGTCATCATCATCATCATTATTATCTAAAGGCTTCGCCTTGTCGCTGCAACCATTGATCTCTTCTCTCTGTGATCCTTTTCATCTCTCCATAACCTTGGCATCGCATCATCTCAACTACCTCTTCAATGATCTTCTTCCGTGGTTTCCCTCTGCCTTTCTTTCACATCACCTTGCCTTCGAACAAATTCTTTATGAAGTTATTATGCCGGAGAATGTGACCGAAAACTGACGTTTTTCTCCTTTTTATCGTTGTTATTAAATGTCTCTGGGTGTTTATTTCTCTAAGCACTGCTTCATTAGTTTTCTTCTCAATCGAGCTAGTTCTTGTCATCTTCCTCCATAGCCACATTTCCACTGCCTCTAGTCGTTTCACGTCCTCCTTCAAGGGAGTCCATCCTTCACCGCCGTATAGCAGCACACTCCGAATGAACGTTTTGATAAATAATTTCTTTTGTTCAGTATTCAAGGATTTATTAGTTAAGAGCTGCTTCTTCTCCTCAAAGGCTTTCTTACACAGGGAAATCCTTCTTTTCATTTCCTCAGTGCATCTGTTGTCATCGGCAATAACTGATCCTAAGAGAGGTAGAGCCTGTTATTCATTTACGTGAGTCGGGGACTCGAGAAAACGCGAAACATAAAGCAATGACAATCCTACGACAAACTCCTGCCATGATTGTTACAGCGTTTTGTAGTCGGCACTTTGGGTGCCATATTTAAAAAGAAAGAGATATTGATTTCCACGGACGGCCCAGTCCGATTGTGGAGAGGGAACCAAGGGATCCAGTACTCGTTTTATTATTTCTCCCTCCCCCAGTCTTCCCTCTCCTTCTTTGTTAATATTTCCCCTCGCTACAATTTGACTTTGTTGGCTACTGTCACAACGGTCATGGGTTTGATTTCCTGCTTTTTAACTATTTTCCATGGTTATGAAACAGGGTTAATGCTGGGTTGTAGGGAGCTATTTAACACAACAAAATGCAGGGACTTGGGTTCGCTATCGACACATAATAATAATAATAATAATAATAATAATAATAATAATAATAATAATAATAATAATAATAATTTCGTGTGGCTATTTCTAGCCGAGTGCAGCCCTTGTAAGGTAGACCCTCCGATGAGGGTGGGCGGCATCTGCCATTTGTAGGTAACTGCGTGTTATTGTGGTGGGGGATAGTGTTATGTGTGGTGTGTGAGTTGCAGGGATGTTGGGGACAGCACAAACACCCAGCCTCCGGGTCACTGAAATTAACCAATTAAGGTTAAAACTCCAGACCCGGCCGGGAATCGAACCCGAGACTCTCTGAACCGAAGGCCAGTACGCTGACCATTCAACCAACGAGTCGGACATAATAATAATAATAATAATAATAATAATAATAATAATAATAATAATTTTGACGTCCTACTAACTACTTTTACGATTTTCGGAGAAGTGCTGTAAATTTTGTCCCGCAGAAGTTATTTAAGTGACGGCGAAACTACTGACATGAGGCTGGCCTACTGAGCACCTTCAAATACGAACGGAGTAAATTGGATTCGAACCCAGCTACCACTTTGGACTCAGGCAGCCAGAGCTCTTCCATTTGAGCCACTCATCCTGGTAGATTTCTTGCATAAAATATTTAGGCCATCAGCAAGAATCAAGGGAAGACATGAAATAATATTGTTCAAATAATAAAATTTAATGACTCTCTTCCAAAATTTTTTCAAAAGAAAACCATTTTTAACTTTGTGTCTATGCCAACTTTTTTCAGAATACATTTTTAATATGAAGTCCCTTTACTTTAGGGCGGCATTAAGCAAAATTGTAGGCCCATTTTTCTTTAAAATCTACATGAATTTGCATACTGTTACATCACATCGTGATATCTTGCATTTTAACTTCTCCCAGACATTCATACCCTATAGGCAATCTAAATGAATATTTTTATTATTTACTGATAACTGAGTAATAATTTCATTGTTAGAGAGAATGACAAGCTTATATTTCAGTAATCACTATTGACGACCCAACAAAAAAGGTTACTTTTCAGAATTTGGCATATGGATAAGGAAAGGTTGCATTTCTGACATATGCGGTATTATTTTATGAAAAGTTAAAATAATCTACACAGATGAGGAAAAAAGGTAATGTTTTTGAAGTATATGGAGAGATCGCCAGCCCTGTGGTGTTGGGGTACCAAGCCAGCCTCTTACTCGGAGAATACGGAATCGGAACTTTAATTCTGGACTGAGGCTTGGAATCAAGTTCATTCAGCCTCATGAGACCAAATCAGTTCCCCTATGGATAGGGACCGATACATCCACGGTATCCCCTCCCTGACGCAAGAGCCGACTACACGGGGACCCCAGGGAGTGTGGGTTGGCGACCATGGGCTCTAGCTGAGTGTGGCATTTGCTTCTACTTACTTGTGCTAGGATCCTCACTTTCATCTTTTCTACCTGACCTCCCTTGATCAACTCTTGTTCTTTCTTGACCCCGAGGCCTAGGGTATCTTTCATTTCCACGCCCTACCTAGCCCTTCCCTTTCTTTTGCCGATACCTTCATTCTTCGAAGTTTCGGACCTTCCTTTTTCCGGTTTGGGTCACGTTGCTATGAGATTGCATCCGGGAGATAGTGGGTTCGAACCCCACTGTCGGCAGTCCTGAAGATAGTTTTTTTTCGTGGTTTCCCATTATCATATCAGGTAAATGCTTGGGTTGTAGCTTAATTAAGGCCACGCCTGCTTCCTTCCCATTCCTAGGCCTTTCCTATCACATCGTCGAAACAAGACCTATCTGTGTCGGTGCGACGTAAACCAGCCTGTGAAAAGAAGTATTAACAGAGGGTGGTTGCCCAGCTGTACTTCCTCTTAAAAGAATCACCACCACCAACGATAACAACAACAACAACAACAACAACAACAACAAAAACAAAATCTTCGATGTGTTAGTGTGACGTTACACCACCAGCAAAAATTTCTCGAATTGCAGACTCATTTTAACTCATTTTTAAGAGACTATAATTATAGACTCGTTCTAACTCATAAGACGCTCCAAGTATAGACTCGTTCTTATTTAGAAGAGTCGAAGTCACTCTGGTCAATGAGTGTTCGAGAGAACAGACTAAACTCGGAAAGACGCCCACCTCACGAAAAAAAAAAAAAAAAAAAAAAAAAAAAGAGTCTATTTAACTGTCCATGCTCTCAGATCACAATGAGCAGAAAGAGTTTGGGCGGAATAGAGTAGCTCGGAAACATGGGAGTTCAAGTACCTCGCTCATTGATACATTGTTGTCACAACCATTGGCACATCTTTTTTGTACAATCTTCTTCCTTGCGCCATCACTGCATATGACGCTCGTAACACACACACACACACACACACACACACACACACACACACACACACACACACACACATGAAACATAAACAAGGCAGAACACCCACTGAGTGATTGAACAACTTCCATGGACTGGTGTCATAAACCAAACCCCATGGCACTACAGCCCTTGAAAGGCCTTGGCCCACGAAGCGACCGCTGCTCAGCCCGAAGGCCTGCAGATTACGCGGTGTCGTGTGGTCAGCACGACGAATCCTCTCGGCCGTTATTCTTGTCTTTCTAGACCGGGCCCGCTATCTCACCGTCAGATAGCTCCTCAATTCTAATCACGTAGGCTGGGTGGACCTCGGACCAACCCTCAGGTCCAGGTAAAAATTCCTGACCTGGCCGGGAATCGAACCCGGGGCCTCCGGGTAAGAGGCAAGCATGCTAACCCTACATCACGGGGCCAGCGGATTGGTGGTATACCGAGCCTATAATCGAGTTTCGCGTTTAGGTTGACACACACAACTCGCTGCTCAAACATCGCCACTTTGACTGACCATCAATGAGTCTGTCTAAACTCGTTCATTTATGAGTCTCCCTGTTCATTCTAGCAACAGACTCGTTGTCTGACCAAACTAGCAGAGTGTAGTAGATGTGGAGAAGTATAATTTGAAGGAATGAGTTCAGAATGGCTCAATGAACTGCTCTACCACGTCCTGCAACAAGTAGGTGTGGTATATATGATGTGCCGGCATTGCGGTGTTGCTAGAATTGGCTTGCCTTCCAAGAACCTACAATCGGCAACACTGATAAATTCGGAACACAACAATATTATACTGCCCAGGAAGTGAAGCTTATGTTGTTCTTGTTGTTGTTGATGATGACTACAACGATAATGATGATTGTGAGAAGACAAGATCTGACGATCAAGCAAGTTGTTGCGCGGTTTGGGTCACGTTGCTATGAGCTTGCGTTCGGGAGATAGTGGGTTTGAATCCCACTGTTGGCAACACCGAAGATGGTTTTCCGTGCTTTTCCATTTTAACATCAGGTTAATTCTTAATTAATTAAAACCAAGGCCCTTCCTTCCCACTGCTAGCCTTTTCCTATCACATCTTCGCCATAAGACCTATCTGTGTCGGGGCGACGTAAAACAAATTGTAATTGCAATTCAGGACAACTGTTGTGGTATCGTCATCTCCACCTCAGAGTGAGATTTCTAATGACACCCAATAAGGGCGGTTGGAATTGACATTTAGACAGCCAAACTGCTATTTAGTTTTCAAAACAATTCTGCACATGTTCGATGTTCACATTCACTTATTAACAAACTGTACTTGTAATCACTATAATGTTACTTATATTTGTTATTCTACCGAGCGAGTTGGCCGTGCGCTTAGGGGCGCGCAGCTGTGAGCTTGCATTCGGGAGATAGTGCGTTCTGCAAGGGTCTTTCGAGGCCTGTACGGAGATGGCTTTTTTTTTTTTTTTTTTGCTAGTTGCTTGACGTCACACCGACACAGATAGGTCTTTTGGCGACGATGGGACAGGAAAGGGCTAGGAGTGTGAAGGAACCGGCCGTGGCCTTAAGGTACAGCCCCAGCATTTGCCTGGTGTGAAAATGGGAAACCACGGAAAACCATTTTCAGGGCTGCCGACAGTGGGGTTCGAACCGACTATCTCCCGAATACTGGATAATCTACATGCTATCAACACTATGTGTAGAGACAACGACAGTACTGTCCCTATACTATGTAGTTCCGTACTTTACCAAATAAAAAACTGAACAGATTTTAAGAAAAATAAAAGTACAATAACTTTTTCAAAGTACGAGACCCATATGAGGCTCAATTCCCTTTGCAATAACGACACAATAAATGAAAATCCACAGCCTGTTTCTAGTTATTCGACCAGGTGAGGAATTAACTTAATGAAGCCCCATCTAGTGGCGAGGATAGGAATTGTGCCGGTTGCCGAAGCTTGTCACACTCCTCTGGGGGCAAAGATTAGTGACTGACAGATGAAATGAAATGATATTGGAGAGTGTTACTGGAATGAAAAATGACACGGAAAACCGGAGTGCCGGGAGGAAACCCTGCCCCATCTCCGCTTTGTCCAGCACAAATCTCACGTGGAGTGACCGGGATGTGAACCTCGGAATCCAGCGGTGAGAGGCCAGCGCACTGCTACCTGAGCTACGGAGGCTACAACGACACAATAAATCCTATTCAAAATTATTCTGATCAGCTTTGTAGCTCCACTGTGGGATTGGAATACTGTACCATTTCGAGACTGGAAATTGGAATATGGCGCTCAAAATGGTTGTTCAGAATGTGGCTTTTCTTCACGTGCTGGTGCACTCCCCCTGACAATTGCCAGCGTAATACTTTATTTCAGGCCCCAAAGTCCCATTTACACACGTTAGAACAGACACCACAAACACAAAGGTTACCGGACAGTGTTAGTTCACATCTGTGCACGGTGTTGATGACGACCCTTCTATAGTGAATCAACAGCATTATTAGATTTGCTCCATTTGTAAGATCGTCGCAGAAAAGAAAATCATATGACGGTTACAGTTTAGTTATACATCGACGTTAAAAATGAAGGAAATTTTACGATATATCTTCTGAACAACGTCCCGATCTAGAAAGCCAAGAATAACGGCCGAGAGGATTCGTTGTGCTGACCATACGACACCTCCTAATCTGCAGACCTTCGGGTTGAGCAGCGGTCCCTTGGTAGGCCATGGCCCTTCGGGGCTGTTGCGCCATGGGGTTTGGTTTTCTGAACAACCTGAAGATAGAAGATCTGCCTGTTGCTGTTCCGCGGTGCGCCAAATTTGGCGTGTTGCCACATTATCGTATTGTGTTATAACCACGTATCCTAATTAATCTATATGTTACTGTTCTATGAGTACGTGTAACATACTTGGAAAATACGGTTCAAGTGATATCGTACAGTTAGTATATAAAATAAAACTGATCACTTCAAAGTGTGTAAGTCCCTACATACAAGCACGAGAGAAAATAAGGAAAAAATATATGTAATAATATACTGTGATCTTCAGAATTTACTTACAGAAAATCTGGAGCCTTATTTATATTTGTTGTGACTATTTAGCGAACAACTACAAGATTAAATAAGGAAGGATAATAAGTAAACACGATTCTTATCCGAGTAATGATAAGAGGAAAGCATAAATATAAAGAAAACCTCAAATATCATACCTGTATAGACAACAAAATTTTCAATACGTAAATATAGTTTTATTTTTACATTTAAACTATTTGGGTCGCAGTCACTCAATAAGACATATGTCGACTGTCGGCTTCATCAGAATAACACAGATACGCCCTGCTAATTGTGTGATCTGTGGTCAAATGGATTACTGAAAATGTTTCTGATGAGTTTGCATAGAAAGAAGTGTACTTAAGTGCATTACAGTGAAATTGATAACACGAAAACGACAACATTGTGGCGATAGTCTGCTGTAAATTGGTTGAAGTTCCTGATATTCTTATACCGGATTAGCCATCGGAGCCATGAGCTGAATAGTAGAAAGGGTTTTTACCCCTCATCAAACGTTTAACATCTCATCGACACAGTCAGATTTTACGGCGACGTTAATAATTAATAAAATATTACGATGTAACTTCTGAATCTTAATTAACATACAGCCTCAGAATTTACCTGGTATCAACGTGAGAAGCCATCGAAATCATCTTCTTGGCTGCTGATTGCGGGATCCAAACCCACGATCCCAACCGGGCAGCCAACTCACCCAGTCCAGACAGTTGTCTTAGCTAGTTAATACAGGATTGTCAGTAAAAAGTTGAAAAATCTTTGCGTTTAAAACGAGTTTAAATGATGACTACGACCAGGCTGAGTGGCTCAGACGGTAGAGTGCTGGCCTTTGAATCCCAAGTGGCGGGTCGATCGCGTCTCAGTCCAGTAGTATTTGAAAGTGCTCATATAGTTCATCTTATGCCGGTAGAATTAAAGGCCCGCAAAAGCACTGCTACTGGACACAATTCCTGAACAAAAACGTCATCGAAAACCGTAAAAGTAGTTAGTTCGACGTAAAACAAATGACATTGATATTAGACGATTACATTCGCTACTGAAATGACAACCAACAACATGTTTCCCAGTCTTTGATCGGGTCAGGGATGGAATGAATGAACCATATATAAGCTATTATTACGATGGGGTCGCCACTCCCAAAGTGATATGTTAATGACTGATAGATGCTATGAAATTAGAGTGGAGAGTGTTGCTGGAATGAAAGATGACAGGGAAAACCGGAATACCCGGAGAAAAACCTGTCCCGCCTCCGCTTTGTCCAGCACAAATCTCACATGGAGGGATCTGGATTCGAACCACGGTATCCAGCGGTGAGAGGCCGACGCGCTGCCATCTGAGCCACGGAGACTCCTAAAGTAAACACTAGCCCTCGTCCTGAGGTGGAGCAGGTACACTCCCAATGGAGGTGAGCTGCATGTACCATTTCAACCACATACCAGCCCTCCTGACATTCTTAAATTTCTGGCAGTACCGCGAATCGAGCCCGGACCCCCGAGGACGGCAGCCAATTGTGGTGACCGTTACGCTACAGAGGTGGACTACATTCGCTACTTATTGCCCTAAACGCTGCTTGTGACTTACTAACATAATAGAAGCGCGCTAGTTTATTGGCAAAATGTGTATTTGACAAATATAATTAAAGAATAACACAAAGAAAATAATACAGTATGTTTTTACGGATGGTCATAGTTCGTGATGAGGTATACAAAGTTTGACGCTGATTGTTTTGTAAAAGCGTCCGTTTAGTTTTTGTGTCAGTAAATGTACTTAATAATAATTTACGAAACAGAATAGGCAGTTGGTCAAGTGCTGTAATTAATCATTGAGCCGATATTGTAACTCTCGCTGCCGTAACTAACCTACCACGTAGCTGTCAGATGAAATGTTCCGGTGGCTGTCCTATACATTTTATCATCCATATTCAAGGGAACCGCGATATTATCTGGGGTACGAAAAGCATCAGCCTTAAATTTGTGTGACGTAGGTGAGAATTTCCTTCTGTTTCTCCTCTCTCAGGTGAGAGGGACGTTTAAGTTGATTAACTATGAAAAGGGAAGCCCGTAGTATTACGTGACTGTTAATATTATGGCTATAGCCACTGGACCTCTAGTTTTAAGCGGAACCACAGGGACATGACTTTTAACTTTTAAAATCCCACGTGCATTGGCCAGTATTCGAGCTGCGGGAGTCTTGGTGAGAAGTGAGTGATTATACCACTCTCTTTCTCTTACCCCTCATTTAACACATCGCAATATATTTTCTCAGACATTAAAACTCATTGATTTATACTGTATATCTAAATGAAAAATAGTATTTTATTAAATATTTCTATTATTTAGTGGTAACTCAGTAATAATGTCATTAATATTTTACTCGGTATTTACGTTAGGCCCTATAACTCAGTAATAATTTCGTTATTAGGGAGAATATTGCAAATATATTCAAATTAAGAAATATCATGTGACAATTTTGATGGTCCTTTTTGTTAAAATTCGGAAGCTACAAACTATAGGCCTAACGGTTAATAATAATAATAATAATAATAATAATAAATTCAAACTTGAGACCTGAAGACTTAGTCTAAGTGAAACCCACTTTCGTAGCATCAATAAAACAGAAAATGTACACCATTCGGCGATCCAGGCTTCGAATACTTGTGTTGACAGTGACAGAGTGGACACTGATAGGATAGAATAGTGCCTTACTTCATATCTTGGGTTCATGAATCCTAATCCTTGGTCAAATAGCTACAATTTCACTCATTCAACAACACAGGATACGAGACACTTCGTACACATACACGCAATCAGACGGGACGATGTTCTAAATTGAATTTAAAAAAACAAAACAAATTAAATTACTTTTTCAGTTATTCACAATATATAATCCTTTTATAATCAGTGACTGGTTTACACGCCGTACAGAAACTTGTGTCCGCCTCTGTGGTGTAGTGGTTAGCGTGATTAGCTGCCACCCCCGAAGGGCCGGGTTCGATTCCCGACTCTGCCACGAATCTTGAAAAGTGGTACGAGGGCTGGAACGGGGTCTACTCAGCGTTGGGAGGTCAAGTGAATAGAGGTGAGTTGGATTCCCACCTCAGCCATCCTGGAAGTGGTTTTCCGTGGTTTCCCACTTCTCCTCCAGGCAAATGTCGGGATGGTACCTAACTTAAGGCCACGGCCGCTTCCTTACCTCTTCCTTGTCTATCCCTTCCAATCTTCCCATCCCCCCACAAGGCCCCTGTTCACAACAGGTCGCCTGGGCGAGGTACTGATGTCTGATGTCTGATGCTGTAGGACACTGCCCTTGAGGCGGTAGAGGTGGGATCCCTCGCTGAGTCCGAAGGAAAAGCCAACCCTGGAGGGTAAACAGATTAAGAAAGAAAGAAAGAAACTTGTATATAGCCTACACATAAAAATACGCGATTTGAAAGATTCAAGGGGACGTTCGTATAGAACGGAACATGCCATTCTATCATTAATAGATTATTTCTGGATGTATGTACTAGTGTTCTGTAAATTTGGATCTTGTGTTCGACAGACTGAACGAAATGCTATTTTAATACTCCAAGAAACATTCACAGATGGCAAAACATTGAACAATTAGAGCTGAAGTGAAGAATAATATATCGCATTCGGGAGATAGTGGGTTCGAATCCCACTATCGGTAGTCCTGAAGATGGTTTTCCGTGGTTTTCCCATTTTCACTCCAGACAAATGTTGCTTCCTTCCCACTTCTAGACCTTTTCTATCTTGTCGTCGTCGTCGTCGACATTAAACCTATCTGTGTCGATGCAATGTAAAAGAAATTATTAAAAAAGAAAGAATAATTTTTATAAGCATGAAATACATATATTATGTACTTTCAAATAAGCGTATAGTTAGTGTGACCTGCGTTTTGTTATAGTTCAGTCATCATTACATACTATCTTTCAATTTACAGAAAGGGTCATCAAAAACATTTCTATGAAGGATCAGCAAAATATGTGTAGGCTATATCAATTACATACAATATAAACATATATCTACATATAGCCTATATTTCATGAAATTTATGTACGAGTTACAGAACGAGAGTAGATTTGGAATGCAGGTGATATCTGAAACCTAAATGAAGTTTTGAACGTTATTCTGTTTTATGTGAATTGCATTTATTACAAAATCACACATGCTGGTGAAGCAAAATAATGTCATCACCTCCTTACCCGTCAATATTTCATATAGCCTACATCCTTATAGCCTATTATTCACCGCTAAACGGCCCGCCTTCGTAGCTTAACGGTTATTACTATTACTCGTCGTCCTCGGGGTCCCGGGTTCGACTCCCGGTACTGCCAGAAATTTATGAAGGGCTGATATATGCTAAATGATACATGCAGTTAACCACCACTGAGTGCGTGCCTGAAAAGAGCTGCAGCATTTCGGGGTGAGGACACGAGTTAACCTTAAATTGTTTTTTTCTTTTACAACCTGCTTTGCGTCACACCGACACAGATAGGTCTTACAGTGAAGGTGGGATACGGAAGGACTGGGAGTGGGAAGGAAGCGGCCGTGGTCTTAATTAACATTTGCCTGGTGTGAAAATAGGAAACCATGGAAAACCATCTTCACTGCTGCCGACAGTGGGGTTCGAACACACTATCTCCCGGATGCAAGCTCACAGCTTCGCGCCCCTAACCACACGGCCGCAGAATACAATACATTTGAAGCACCAGTAAACAACTTTGAAAATAAATGAGGAAGGCGCAATTTACGAAAATTTTGTGCGTTCAGAATATGATGACCAGTATGGTAGTAGTATGTAGGCCTACCGTATGGGGCGAGACACTTTAAACAGAGCTAGTTAGCCGTGTGGTGGGTTCGAATCCCATCATCGGCAGCCCCGAAAATGGTTTCCTGTACTTCCCCATTTTCACCCCAGGCAAATGCTGGGGTTGTACCTTAATTAAGGCCACGGCTGATACCTTCACAATCCTGGTTCCTTCCCATCCTTGTGTCACCGAAAATCTTCTATGACGTAAAACCTCGCAAACCACTAGAAAAGAAAAGAAAATAATCTGTTTGAACAAAATATGTAATTCAAATTATCAATGTCAAGCTGACGAAATTAAAATCACTATATGCTGGATGGAGTTAAAACACAGAAGAGTAATACATTAGGAATATAATAATAATAATAATAATAATAATAATAATAATAATAATAATAATAATACTAATAATAACACCTAACCTCATTCAGCTTACCCCTGCTATATCTGGGGTCGCAGGAACCACCCACGCTCAGACTGGTTTTGTCCAGTGTTACCGGACGCCCTTCACGAAGCCACGTGATTCTTGAGATGAAAATCTCGGCCCAGGATTGACCGGAATTCGAACCTCAGCCTTCCGGGTGGGAAGCTAGCTGCTAAGCCACTGAGCTAGTCGCACCCCAATAATAATAATAATAATAATAATAATAATAATAATAATAATAATAATAATAATAATAATAATAATCTCGACCTTTCAAAATAAATACAGGTGTCAGGCAGGGCGATGGTCTATCTCCACTCCTTTTCAATTGTGTCATGGAGAAAATTGTAAGAATTTGGAATGAAAAACTGAAAGAATATAAAATATTGCCACTCATGCTAGGGAAGAAGAGCAAAGGTGTTGCAATAAATTGCCTAGCATTTGCAGATGACTTTGCCATACTTTCAGAAAGCCTTACAGATGCAGCAATGCAAGTCAATCTCCTTGAAAAGACAGCCAACATGACAGGCTTGAGAATCTCTGCCGAGAAAACAAAATTTTTGACGAATATAAAAAGTGCCCCAAAGTTTTTAGCAACGGATATTGGTCGAATAGAAAAGGTAAAGAAAATCAAATATTTGGGTGAGACAATTCAAGAAAATGGTTTAGAAAAATCTGCTATAGAGGAGAGGATACAAAAGATGGAAAGAGCATACGGTATAACTAAGAATACTTACAACAAAAAGTGCTTATCAAGGAAACTTAAAATAAAGCACTACAACACAGTAGTGAAACCAGAATGCCTTTATGCCAGCGAATGTCTAGCACTGAACTACAAGCTTGATAAATTAGAAATATTAGAAAGAAGAATTATAAGGAAAATATTAGGTCCTCCAAGAATTGCAGAGTTTTGGAAATTAAGAAGTAACAATGAAATTTACCAGAACGTAGAAAACATATCAGAAACAATAAGAAAAAGGAGATTGCTATTTCTTGGACACATTTACAGAATGGATGACAATAGACTAACTAAACGAATCTTCAAGTACCTTTGGGAAAAGAAATCAACTACCACCTGGATTCAAGAAGTCAAGAAAGACCTGGAAAGGAACAACATACGAGAAGAAGAATTATTGGAAAGAAAGATTTTTAGGAAGAAAGTCTTACAAATGGAAGGATTCCAAGGGAGGAAGGAAAAGAAAACAGGCACAAAGTGGACTGAAGACAGGAAAAAGAAACACAGTGAAACAATGAAAGAATACTGGAAGAAAAGGAAAGAACTAAGGAGGAACAATTGAAATTGTAACGTGGTCCTTAGAAGGCCGGAACGCAAGAATAATAATAATAATAATAATAATAATAATAATAATAATAATAATAATAATAATAATAATAATAATAATAATAATAATAATAATGTCCGCTTCTGTGGTGTAGTGTTTAGCGTGATTAGTTGTCACCCTCGGAGGCCCGGGTTTGATTCCCGGCTCTGTCATGAAATTTGAAAACTGATATGACAGAGTAGAGGTGGGGTCGATTCCCACCTCAGCCATCCTCCAAGTAGTTTTCCGTGGTTTTCCACACAAATGCCGGGATGGTACCTAACTTTAGGCCATGGCCGCTTCCTTCCCTCTTCCTTGCCTGCCCCTTCCAATCTTCACATCCCCCCATCAGACCCCTGTTCAGCACAGCAGGCGAGGCCACCTGTGCGAGGTACTGGCCCTCTTCCCCAGTTGTATCCACCGACCCAATGTCTCAAGCTGCATCCCTTGCTGAGTCCGTGGGAAAAGCCAACCCTAGAGGGTAAACTGATTAAGAAATAAATAACAATAACAACAATAATAATGATAATAATAATAAGTCGGTTTATTATTTATTTTTGTGGCCTAAACCTGCATATGTGGTCTATGAAACAGAACGTCGTGTATCAGTGCAAGGCATAAAGTGATTCTGATTTCGGTTATGGTTTTGCAGCATTACGATTTGCATTGCCTGCGTAAGTCACCTGCACCTAGAATTCGAAATTATTACCAAGGATGAATAAGAAACATTAACTTGTGAAAAAACTATTCCTGCTAAAGATCAAGCTTTTACTGAAGAACAGAGCTACTGTCTTACTATTTCTTGCACGTTAGAAATCAGATACTTTGTGAAATAAATAAATAAATAAATAAATAAATAAATAAATAAATAAATAAAACCAAATTCGTCTCATAGTTATCCACGATCAAAACATTTCAGAGATTCATTTACAGATTTGATATCCTGCGCCTAGTCACAAGACTGCTAGAATTCATTTGTGCTGTTCAATTGTTTATAGACATACACGATCGATTACAAGAGAAATGTCCATGACATCATTTTAGAGTAATAATTAATAAACTATATGAATGACACAGTGTGTTATTCTGTTTGCGAAAGAAACAAAATAGTCTCTCGTTTTCGAAAAGAAATCAAGGCATGCCGAGAGTTGTTAGATGAAGCACATATCGTTGCAGTGCATATAATACTTCAATATCAAAGTGACGCAGACAATGAAGGTACACGTTAGCCCTATTTAGAGTATACATATTTTCCTGAAACACGAATTTTTGATCACGCGAATTGACAAGTATAACATTATGTCATTCTATAGAATGGTCACTCATAAAATACGTAATTATATTAAATAGTTGAGCAGATTAAGATAACTCTGAGAGACGTTGAAAGTTAAATCTGGTTCATGACATTAAATACTGAGGTTTCGGTGAGTTGACACTTATACATTGAAGGGTCGCTTGGTGACATGAGAACACACGCCCACGGCTCCGCATTTGGTAATTTAGGGTGGGCGCAGGTCGTTACTCACGTGTTCCGTTGGCGTTGCGACTGACGATCTTGGAGGCCGTGGCCGGGGTCGGGGTTGGTGTTGGGACCGGTGCTGGTACCGGGGACGCTGTCGGCACAGAGCCGTCGGCACTGTGGTTCAGATAGTCGCGCGGGTCCATCTATACGCACACGCCAAGCGAGGACGCATCACAGACAAGTCAAGTCTATCTTACTTGGTGAGCCCCGTTTTTTTAAGTCGTCACCTACTCTCAGTCTGGCCGAGACTGAAAGCAGCCGCACCGCACTACTGCTGGCGACCCCCACCGTCCACGGGAAACAAAACGAGGAAAAAAAAACTGTTCGCCGGCTCACGTTATGCGGCGGGTTCGGAATGCTGCCTGATTCATGGTGAGATACAGGGGAGAAACCAGCACGGCAGAAAGGAGGGGGAAGTACGGTAAAAACTCGCCAGGACTCGACGACTACGAGAGGAGGGGTAGACACAAAAACAATTCCTAAAAAGAACAAGAAGAAAAAAGCTCTATTCCGAGGCCAGAAAAACGAATGCTGGCGCGGCGGCTGCATTCGTATGCCGTCTGTTGGTAGAAGCGTGGACTGCGAGGGGTCATACGAGGGTCAGCTGGGGCAGCGAGCGCTCCGCTGCGCCCAACCAACCACGCCCGCCCCCCCTGGAAGCAAAGGCGCCACTGGCTCCGGCCAATGCCGGACCCCGGCCTGGCACGCTCGGCCACCTTCGGCCGCGTTCGGAATCACAAGTAGTGCATACACAAACTGGACCCGAGCAACTAGGAAATAGGATTAATTAATAATCCACTCAACAAAGCGGATAATTGAGGGAAGAAAGTCGTGGGCACACGTATTCTCATAATTGTTTCTCACTCCTCTGGCACTCCTTTATGAACATTGTTATAGTTATGTACACAGTACAAATTAAAATTTCTGAAGTAAATAAATAAATAAAGAGGAGAGCTAGAGAAAGAAATGTTTAAAGTAAAATAAAAAACAATTGATTGGTCTTTACTTCTTTGTTTCAATCAGTTAGGCATTTTCAGACTATGCGTAACATTTTACAGGAGAATCAGGAAACAGTTTCGCAGAACGCATCATGAACAGAGCAGATTCTTCAGATACTAAAGTTAATAGTAATGCTATTTGCTTTACTTCCCACTAACTTCTTTTACGCTTCTCGGAGACGCCGAGGTGCCGGAATTTAGTCCCGCAGGAGTTCTTTTACGTGCCAGTAAACCTACCAACCCGAGGCTGACGTATTTGAGCACCTTCAAATACCACCGGACTGAGCCAGGATCGAACCTGCCAAGTTGGGGTCAGAAGGTCAGCGCCTCAACCGTCTGAGCCACTCAGCCCGGCAGATACTAAAGAAGATAGCAGGATGAGTCGACGTGATACTTACTGTGCGAAAACTTCTCTTGGTTTTCTTAGCCCGATAAGAGCTAGCTAGCATGATTTAGGAGTCTTTATTTGTACGAAGTTGCCTATGTAGCGCAATTTGTTAGACTAGTGGCTTAACATCGCACTAACACATCAAAGGTTTTCAGCGGTGGAGGGATTGGAAAGGGAAATAGCGCCCGTGGCCTTAATTAAGACGAAAGAGTAGTGTTACAAAAATGCTGCAAACATTGGCCTGGAAAGACTTGGAAGTAAGGAGACGAGTTACTCGACTATGCAGAATACCGGGCGAGTTGGCCGTGCGCGTAGAGGCGCGCGGCTGTGAGCTTGCATCCGGGAGATAGTAGGTTCGAATCCCACTATCGGCAGCCCTGAAAATGGTTTTCCGTGGTTTCCCATTTTCACACCAGGCAAATGCTGGGGCTGTACCTTAATAAAGGCCACGGCCGCTTCCTTCCAACTCCTAGGCCTTCCCTATCCCATCGTCGCCATAAGACCTATCTGTGTCGGCGCGACGTAAAGCCCCTAGCAAAAAAAAAAAAAAAAAACTATGCAGAATGATTCGAGCTGTCAGTGGAGAGACGGCGTGGAATGACGTTAGTAGAAGAATAAGCTTGAGTGGAGTTTATACAATTAGGGAAGATAATAAAATGAAGAAAAAGTTGGAATTCAAGAGGAAAATTGGGCCAAAGGTTCATTTATAGGAAGAGGAATTAGGAATTGGAATAATTTATTAACGGAGATGTTCGATAAATTTCCAACTTCTTTGAAATCATTTAAGAACAGACTAGGTAAAGAACTGATAGGGAATCCGCCACCTGGACGACAGCAGATGATTGATTGATTGATTGATTGATTGATTGATTGATTGATTGACTGATTGATTGATTGATTGATTGATTAGATACAGCCCCAGTGTTTACCTGATGTGAAAATGGGAAACCGCAGATAACTAACTTGAGGGGTGCCAACGCGACGGTGGGATTCGAACACACCATCTCCCAAAAGTTTGTTAGACTAAATGTTCATTCTTGTGTCCAAAGATATGTAACTGAATCACGTCACAGTGGATCGTATTTTTAAAGATACGAGATTGTGAGATTGTGGAATAATAATAATAATAATAATAATAATAATAATAATAATAATAATAATAATAATAATAATAATAATAATAATAATCATAAATTTATTTCTTTTTCTGTTATTTTTTCCACTCCTTGATAGGGTCTCAGTTGCGATCTGCGGAGCATATGTGAACTTAGCTCAGTTTTACGGCCTGGTGCCCTTCCTGAAGCAACCTTATTGAGTGTTTCTGCTGTGGTGGCGGGTAATGTAATGTGGTGTTTTGTGTGTGAACGAAGAATGTGTATTAAGGCGAACGCAAATACGCAGTCCCCGAGCAAGAGGAATAACTAGACCTAACTAAAATCCTCGACCCGTCTGCGATTCGAACCCGGGATCCTTTGAACTGTAAGTCTCAACGCTGGCAATAATAATAATAATAATAATAATAATAATAATAATAATAATAATAATAATAATAATAATAATAATAATAATAATAATAATCTAAGATCTTCAACTTCAAAATTCCGAAATTGTTCAAATACAGCCATTGTCAAATGTAACAGTAAATTCACTGATCGTTGTTTCTGTCATTCAAGTTCCTAAGGCGACCCGAGTTGTAGATCTATTATGGAGGATTTATTTTTTATTCCACTTGCAAATATTTTTATTTTTGTAGTGATTTAAACACGTACTGGTCTTCGGAGGCGCTGGGATGGGAAAGAACAAGGACGGGGAAGATAACGGCTCTGGTCTTAATTAAGGTACAACTCTGGCATTTTCTTCATGTGAAAACGGAAAACTATCTTGATGGAGTTTGAACTCACCATTTATTGAATGCAAGCTCACAGCTACACGTTCGTAGCTGATTCGGTGAGTAGCGATTGATTACTATGTGTAGTTTTTCTTGGATATATATCCCTTTGCAGACTAAATTACTCTCGATACAACGCATATCACAAAACTGATACAGTGAAAATAATTGAATTGAAAGTACACATGTCCACTACTACTAGTTTTGTGAAAAGTAGAAAAGCTGTCTGCAGCTTGTGATATTTCGTCTGTTGTTCTGATTTCTTTATAATTTTATGAGATACTTTGCGATAATCCTCATTTAAAAAAGTTGTCTTACACACGAGAGTGGTGTGGGGTCCGAAATTTCCTGGATATCTGTGGTTTCTCATATAAACCCTTACAACCAAAACCCAAACAAATCTGTCTACTTTCTATCTTATATTTGTAAGCATTATAGTACCACACTTAAATCAAGGAATTACTTTGAGTATAAATCTCTCCTCTGCAGCTAAATTAGTGTAAAAATTCTGAATATTTCTTCTTACCAATGGTTTTACTAAAGTTAATCAGGTGCAGCATCTCTGTTAACAGTAGACGAAGAGAAAATCATTGGCCGTGCGGTTAGAGGTGCGCAGCTGTTAGCTTGCATTCGGGAGATAATGGATTTGAACCCCACTGTCGGAAGCCCTGAAGATGGTTTTCAGTGGTTACTCACTTTCACACCAGGAAAATGCTGGACCTGTACCCCTTAATTTAAGTAATTGCTACGGCCGCTTCCTTCCAACTCCTAGCCCTTCCTTGTCCCATCGTCGCCATAAGACCTATCTGTGTCGGTGCGACGTAAAGCAAAAAAAAAAAAAAAACTACTGTTACTGCTACCATTAGGATAATCAGTACTGATCTTCATACAGAAATCACTCACCCCTCGTGGTTTGGATCATCAGATGACCGAGCGAGTTACACATGCGGTTAGTTCATGTAGCCACGAGCTTGAATTCGTAAGATGGCAGGTTCGACCCCCATTATCGGCAGCCCTGAAGATGGTTTTCCATGGTTTCCGATCTTCACACCAGGAAAATGCTGGGGCTGTACCTTCGTTAAGGCTACGGCCGCTACCTTCCAAATCCTATCACTTTCCCATCCTTGCATCGCCGAGAACCTTCAATGTGTTAATGCGACATTAAACTACTAGCAAAAATATAAAAATTAGAAAATAAAAGTCATTGGATGCTGATCTGATAATTTTCAGTGGCTCGATCCTCGAAATTCTACTTTATTGAAACGAGAGGCTATCTGTCTAAACTGGATCATAATAAAAGTGGAAATTTGCTTTAAATATTTTTTTGATCTCATGAAGTTATATGGTATCTCATGAAGCCCAAAACGGTAATTCATTCATGTTTCCACTATCATGAGAGAAATATCACTGAATGCAATTTAAAAGTAGAAATGATGACTAACAAATTGTAGTAATTTTTGTAAATAATTAAGCACTTTGAACATCTTTACCGAGCTTGATAGCTGCAGTCGCTTAAGTGCGGCCAGTATCTAGTATTCGGAAGATAGTCGGTTCGAACCCCAGTTTCGGCAGCACTGAAAATGGTTTTTCATCGTTTCCCCATTTTCACACCAGGAAAATGTTGGGGTTGTACCTTCATTAAGGCCACGGCTGGTTCCTTCCCACTACTTGCCCTTTCCTGTCCCATGGTCGCCATAAAACCTATCTGTGTCGGTGCGAGGTAAAACAATTTGTAAAAAATGGACATCGTTGGTTATCATGTCTGTGTACTGGAAAGTCTTTAAGATTCTGTCTGTAATGTTGCATGTCATTGTATCTTCGTTCTAATATGAACTGAGCTGAGATAACGTTTCAATTTAATTTACGTCTTACATTTTAAGTGAAGGCGCTATCAGGTTTTGCCTAACTACTGGAAGGAGTTCAAAGTTTTCCTTTCAGTAACTCGAGATAGAAAGAGCTCCGAAAGAATTACTTCACGGATGTTACTTTTACCTGAATGCACACATTATTACTAAATTTCATGAAAATCAGAATCGGGGAAAGTCGCGGCCTTCTCTTGTGAGACGGAAAGTGTTGTTACGGCACGACTAACACCTTGCATAGCATCCAAACGTAGACCCATTACATGTTCAAAATATGATTGCACTCGTCCATGCTAGCAACTAGCCTACTGCTTGTTTACATCCGATGCTCTATCATCCGGCTCTGCCACCAGGCACAGTAGCGCGCTAAATACTGTATGTTGCTGCTCAGTTAGTGATACAGTGGTTCCTTTCGCTCTAATGATGTTTTTCTATTATTAATCAAAATGTCGCTAGCTCCTGAAGATCAACACACATTCCATTCTGTATTCACCCAATTGTTTTTACATTTGAAGCACTCACACTTTCTTCCCTAAGATTCATCTTGTTCTGTTGGTAATCCGAGACTCACGTTATGAATGTGCTCGGTCCACTGACGTGTCCACCGCTCGCTCCACTGTCGCACATCAACCGCGATCAATTAGCACTAGCGCCACATCACTCGAGTTCAGTAGCATGTTGAATACGCGAAAATAGTAGCGCTCTGAATGTCATTACTAGGGCTCGTATGTTTAAGACCTAAACACAGCCCAAATTAGCAAGCAAATACGATCTCAAATGTGACGAAATATGACCCGAAAATGATTAATCTAAATATGGCCATTTAAAAATAAATTATACATCGAAACGGCAATTCCTTTGATACACATTTGTTAATTAAATTATTTATTCTTGCTTTCATATTGATTTTATGAATATAGTGTACATGTTTAGCAGTTTTTCACAGTCTATTGTCCTTGATTCACTTATCAAACATTTGTGAATACATACGCAATATCATCAGATCACACAAGATTCTGAAAGTCAGAACATGTTGGCACCGTGCATTGATTGTTTTAAATACGACAAAACTAGAAATTAATCTACTTTTTGAAATATTTTGGAACGTTTAAGGCCAGATTTGATTAATATTATTCAAATGTGTTAAAGTTTAAATTGAGCACCACGAAATGAATTAAGTAGATGTCTCTCAATACATTATGGTAGGGTGGCCGGGCCTATAGTGTAAACTCACGTACGTTTTTCATTCTTCTCCGCGGGTGGAATTGAAGTGTGTGACAAGATTCATGTTTTGTGAACACTTACTCGCATTTGGTATGTTGAAAATGATTTTGCACAGCTACAGCTGTCATCAAACCGACAAAATATGACCGAAATATGACGTTTATACGAAAATAGCTCAAAATATGCATTTATATGACAAATAAAGATCACTTAGTTGTTACCATAATCACCTGATTTGCACCAAAATCCAATCAGGAAAGAAAATAGAGACAAAGAAAAATATGGTTTTTAGTAAACATCAGAGCCCTAGTCACCACCCATACCACAGTAGCTTCCATGCTATTAAAGCCATAAGTATATTTAGCTAAGCTACGATCTGTGTTAAGAGACAGATGGAAATATATGACACATCCTTGTCCTCTTATACCTCCAGCGGTAGTGTGTCTGCTTCTGGATCCCAAGATCGCGGCTTCAAACCCGGTAGAGATAGTCAGAGTTTTGACGGGCTGAAAAGGTCCAAACGTCGCGTCATGTAGTACGGTGTGGACTTGTAAAAATTCTCTGGTGACACAATTGATATTTATCCGACAAAATGAACTAGAACTCAGCAATAGTTCACCCAGCGGAGGTCTGTTTTTCTTCTGCCATCTGGTACAGCATAAAGAAACGTCAAAACTGATACGTGAACTCAATATGTCTTCAACACGTTAGTTAAGGCCAAAGGTTGCTATTATTATTATTATTATTATTATTATTATTATTATTATTATTATTATTATTATTATTATTATTATTATTATTATTATTATTGCGGAAATTCCGTGGTGGACAGAGGTGAAAGAAGGTGCGGGCATGAATAGGTCGATATAAGACAACCAGAAGATTAATTTAAAAATGTAAATTAAGACCTATATTTCTTTCTCTGCTATCTTTTGGTTTCCTTTAAAACTCTCAACTTTACAAAATTCAGGTACAAAAGTTCGTATGGTTGGGTAACAATTTTAGAAAATCAAATAATAATGAATTAACAAATTTGAGATTGAAGCTCTCTAGTTATAAATGCTGCGTGAGTGCTGAGGCTCGTTCCAACCGTCATGGAGACGGATCTCCCAATTTCTTTTACATCGATAGTAAGAACATAGTATCCAAAACATACAATCTTAAAAGAGCACCTTTGCTCCACAAAATGACCTAGGAGGCTACTCTCCGAACACTATAACATTACAGCCTTACAAAGGCACCATCCAAACTTTAAATTAATAGAAAGAGCGTCTTTGTTCTATAAATTTACACTTAGGAGCCTATTTCCAGAAATGTCCAGGCCTATCAAGGCACAACCTACATTTTACAAAATCAAACCGTATTCACTATTTTAAATGCTCAACAGTCTAACATCTTTACATGACAAGAATGGGAAAGAGTTTAGCAGGGGTATCGAGTACCCATTCTACCAGGCCTTGTAAGAAAAAACAGGTGAAAGTTACTGGCCAAAAAATCAAAATGGTGAGGAGGCGGACACTAGCGCTCCTTGAAAATTGAAATGAAAAACTTAAAACCCTATTTGGGCTTATGGCCCGAAGTTACAGAGGCTAACCCTATACTACTGAGGTGACTAGATGGAGAAAAGTTAAGTTTAAGAAATTACAAGATAGAAAAGGTTGCAAAATCATAGTCACCTCAAAATCAAGTTGAGAGGGAACGTGAGGGGGTATCTCACTTTCTGTTCCCTGATTTCGGCTAAGTTATTTCGACTTGTTTGAAATTTACATTTTAGAGAAATGAAATTACATTACTAAAGGTTTGAAACCTTCCCCTCGAGCTAATTTTAAAAGACTATCAGATTTTAGACTGGATCTACCATTACTTTGACCTGGTTGACCTCTCGAAGATGGACGAGGCGCCCCCGCCTCCTTTACAAACACACACACACACACTAGACTAGAGCGATGTATAAGACCACCAGGTCCGAAAATGTGCCAGCTTTTATACCCGAGGGGAAAGTTCCAGAAAACTCTGGGCTAAGGCCCGATATACCCCCAATTATTATTGGGTAATTAAATAAATACGAGACAACGTTGATTGGATGAAAAATAAATATACAAAATTTTCTATTGGCCAACATCTTAAGTTGGCGGGAAGAGATAGAAGTGTTGTAAACACTAACGCACCCAAAACAAATAATAACCAATTCAGTTTAGTAAACCTTAAAATACCAAATTACTCTACAATTTTAATAGCCAATCTTCACACCATAGGGAATAACATAGGTTTATAGTAGGGACATCTGTCGAGAAATGTTCAAACTTCTTGTATCAGTTGCGAGTTTTAGATTTTAGATGGCATTCTTCAAGGCGTTTCATTTAAATGTGCGGGACGGGTGTACCTCCGGTGCAATTATTATTATTATTATTATTATTATTATTATTATTATTATTATTATTATTATTATTATTATTATTATTATTATACGAAAGAGCTGAATATGACCGTCCTTGAGACTCGAACTTGATCTTCGAGCTCTCCGTTCGGGTGGTTAACCTATTCTGATAAGGCGGTCAGAAAATGAAGAAAATACACTTAGCTATTGATTCTGAATTATCTCCGGTTTTTTTAAATGAAGGTGTACTTTGATATATTCGTAAAGCTGTTGATAGGTTGTCAACAATACCGCCATAGTTCGAATTAGAGAAAACGCACAGTTTGAAAATTAAAAGTCATCTCCCCATGTTTAGCACCGAATGTAAACATCTGTTCGTGCTATGAAGAACCATGTATCAGTTCCACAATTGTTGCAGGGATTTCTTTGCCGGCACATCATTACCTTTAGAAACGAAGTTTTTGTATTGGAAGTGCTTGTTATTTCTACCCGTTGCACGCAATTTAGATGAGACTCCAAGGAGTCAGGCGACGATATTCGTGTCTTTATTTTTAATGATTTTGTGAGGAAGTAATTTTCATCGACTCGGAAGTACTTCAAGTTTTACAAGACGATACGTTTGCTGTACGAGACAGAGAAGTCCGCCTCCGCTCTTTGTTAAAGCACACCCTTTACGAGTTCTGTGGATATGCCTAATATATTCTTCCCGATCCTACCTCCACCATCTTGTTATCAGTGATGAGTATACCTCGGATTTGTAGGTGGTAATAGGTTAGAATGCAAAGTAATTTGGTTTGTAGGAAGTGTCGTGCAACCCGTTGTACCATAATGTGGGAATAGTAGCATAAATTCAAGGCGTTTGATAAGCTGTACCCCTAATATCTATGCAAATCTCGTAGCATAACCGTTGTATAGTGTAGGGTATACTCTTGTTACTGGCTTAAGTAAGTTTGCATTCTAACCTATTAGCACCTAATAATCCGGACTCTAGTGATGAGTTTGTACAACAGGGACTACTCCAGTTGGATAATGGCATATTGACAGTTGAAGAGGGCCGAATCGAGGTTCATTTCCAGAGGGGGCATTTGAATATTATTAACACCATTATTCAAAATAGTTTCTTCGCCAAGATATTGCACTGATTATAATACAGAGCATATTTATGCCACTGATATATTCTTTGGTGGTTTAACGAGTGTTCGGCAAGGCACGGCAGGAAACAGATTTTGAAAGCGATGGACGTGGATGTCTCCGTTGCTTGTCTGGTCTGAACATATGAAACTTACCGGGCTGAGTAGCTCAGACAGTTGAGCGCTGGTCTTCTGGCGGGTGCAGTCCTGAATCAGTCCGGTGGTATTTGGAAATTACATCTGTGTCTTCGCTCCCAGGTGGTGCAGATCTTTCCAGGTACACCCCCAATGGAGGTGAGCTGCATGTACCATTTTAACCACACACCGACCCTCCTGACGTTCTTAAATATCTGGCAGTACCGGCATTGAACCCAGGCTACCTTGGACGACAGCTAATAGTGCTAACAGTTAAAATACGACCGAGCTGTGGAATACTCTCCCTGCTACCATTAGAAATTTATGTTTTCGTAGGAGATTTAAGATCGATTGCCGAAATCACTTGCTGAATACCTCTGGGTGACTTGTTCGATGATCGCAATGTGAATGAGTGCGTGAATGAGCTTATTTTCATAAAAATTAGAAATGTATTTGCTAGTTATAGTTTTTTACTGTGTTTCCTTCTTTTATTATTACTAGTGTTAGTTTTAAAATTATTATCATGTTCATTGATATTGTCATGTTGTACATTCTATAATTATTTCTTTTATTACTATCTCCATATTTGCTATTAGTACTATATAATTTTAAAAAAAGATTTGTTGTATTTAAAAAATATATGTATGTTAATTATTTTAAATGTTGTGGTTAAGTGTAAGAGAGGGCCTTGAGCCCTAACTTCACCACGAATAAAGACGACTCACTCACTCCCTCACTCACTCACTCACTCACTCACTCAAGAGCTGCAGTCGCTTAAGGGAGGCCAGTATCCAGTATTCAGGAGGTAGTGGGTTCGAAGCCCACTGTCTAGCCATGAAGATGGTTTTCTGTGGTTTCCTATTTTCACACCAGGCAAATGCTGGGGCTGTACCTTATTAACGCCACGGCCGCTTCCTTCCCACTTCTAGTCCTTTCTTGTGCCATCCTTCCTCTAAGATCTATCTGTGTCACTGTGACGTAAAACAACTTGTAAGAAAAAATGTTACGCTAGGGCGGCGGACATTTGAAAGTACTGTATCGATAGATTTACCGGCATCGAACGAGTAGGCTACGTGCTTCGCGTAGCTTGCGTTCGGGAAAGTGTGGGCTCTAAACCCACCATTAGCAGTCCTGAAGATGGTTTTCCGCGGTGTCTCGTATTTATACCAGGCAAATTCCGGTGTACACCTTAATTAAGACCATGGTCGCTGCCTTTTTAGTCCTAGCCCTTTCAAATCCTGCGTCGCTGGAAACCTTCGATGAGTTAGTGTGATGTTAAAACACTAGGAAAAGAGAGAAAGAAAAAAGGGATTTACCAACACGCAAAGACATTTTTTCAGTTCGGCTTCCCCGAAACCGTCAAAGCAGTTAGTGGTACATAAAAAGCATTATTATTGTTATTATTAAAATAGGAAACCAGGAGAAAGCACATCAAAGCTGTCGACAGTGGAGTTCGAGCGCACCATCTACCGATGGTAAGTTTACAGCTACATGACCTGTATCGTGTAGCCAGAAAATCGTTCGGAAAGCTCAATAAAATGTAAGGCTATTTTCATATTCTAGGTATTACCAACTGATAGATTTTAGGAAGAGTTAGTAGAACTAGTGACTACAATCAATTGTAGAATAAGATTTTACCTGCGACAAGGATT
The DNA here is from genome assembly GCF_040414725.1 of Anabrus simplex. NCBI lineage: Eukaryota > Metazoa > Arthropoda > Insecta > Orthoptera > Tettigoniidae > Anabrus > Anabrus simplex. Next base: position 957,936,900 of record NC_090265.1, on the reverse strand, counting down.
TAGTGGAGAAAAATGCAAATGACTTACAGCTTATTCGGCGGAACAAAGTGGAAGAAGGGGAAGATCTTGACTCGAGGGTTGGACTGGAATATAAAAAAAAACTGCTGTATCGTGTCGCGGAATAAAATAATATTATTTGTTTAACGTCCCTTCAGTTGTTATAGATTTTAAATGATACAGTAGGTGTCGAAATGTTGTTCCTCAGAGGTCCTCCAATTTGCCGATGACACAGAGTTGTCGACCTTAGCCGTGATCAAACCCGACATCTTAGGATGAGAATGACTGAGTGAGTAAGGTCAGTTTGTCATAGAAATTTGACAAAAATTGGTTAGTGATCAACAGGGGCCAAAAGTTGACATGAAAATCCACCAAAATACTTAAAATGATTGGAAATCACCCAAAATTATGAAGGAAAATACTTGTTTAATTATTGCGTTAAGATGTTCGGTGTTGACTTAGTCAGTATAACATAAAATCCGAATTTATAAAATACTAGAACATACCTGGAAAATAAAATGGGTTGTTAATAATAAAATGACGTGTTTCATTCTTGTTTATGAGAAAAACATAAGTTAGGCACTATATGCCGTCACTATTAGGATATTAGGCTGCCCCTGTAATCCCCTGATTTTCTAGTTACAACGTACACGTTTGTGGCGACCAAAAATGTTTTTGAACGATGAATATTTTAATAGTTGCCACTTGTATCTCTTATAATTTAGAGAAAAGTGTCGATTAAATCCTTCTTTCGGGTTGAATAACATCCTAGTTTTTTGTTCATTGAGTACCGGATAAAACCCTGTTCAAGGATCACTGTGCGACGACTCTGTTTTCAGCGATCTAAGAGACGTTGACTATCTTATAAAATATTCATCAAATTCCATATTTGGGGCAAAATGAGGGCAAAGTATTCTTACAGGTTATGGAAGACCCTGGAAGTGTGAATGTGTAAACTCGCTGGGTTGAGTAGCTCAAATGGTAGCTGCCTTTCTGAGCCCAGCTTGGCGAGGTCGATCCCGATGTTTGAAAGTGCTCAAATGAGTCAATAGATTCCCTGGCACTTGGACTTCCCTGATGAAGATACTGTCAGCGCTGGGATGGGAACTTCTCATCTCCGAGAGGCGCAGTTGTTTAACTACTACGTTTTTAAACTGCTTTGAAGGTTCACTTTTCTCTAACTTTAATTTAGTAAAACTCAGAATTCCATGACGCAGCAACTAAAAATCCTACTGAACCCATTCCGTTACAATGGCAGATACAACTACCACCTTTCCCACACTGTGACATACACACTCTGCCCACAGATGTGTGACAAAATTATGACGTGGCAAGTCACCTTAATATAAATGATATCTCATTGTTTCTCCATAAACAATATCCTATGGGCGCCAGCCTTCAAGCTTATGGCTTGAAAACGATAGTTGATAATTAATAATAATAATAATAATAATAATAATAATAATAATAATAATAATAATAATAATAATAATACGTAAGAGACTCTAAAAACTCCCAGGGGTGAGGTGACGGAACACAAACCATTAAGTACACTTGGAAGTTATTATTTTTTTGCTAGGGGCTTTACGTCGCACCGACACAGATAGGTCTTATGGCGACGATGGGATAGGAGAGGCCTAGGAGTTGGAAGGAAGCGGCCGTGGCCTTAATTAAGGTACAGCCCCAGCATTTGCCTGGTGTGAAAATGGGAAACCACGGAAAACCATCTTCAGGGCTGCCGATAGTGGGATTCGAACCTACTATCTCCCGAATGCAAGCTCACAGCCGCACGCCTCTACGAGCACGGCCAACTCGCCCGGTACTTGGAAGTTAAGGATCATTAATAATAATTTCAGAAAATACAAATTAAAACAGCTATTTATTAGGATGAAAAAACGTGACGTAACGGCGTATTTACGAAATCTGAACTTACGGAAGCAAAAGAAAAATTGAATGAAGTAAACTCTAAGAACATGAATTGTAACGCGTAGACTTGCCGTAATTTTTGCCATTAGCTCACCATTTGTAGACTCTTATCTGGATACGATCTATGTAGTAGCTGTTGATTGATGGATCTCTCGTACAGGCGGCGTAATCTCTTGTTGTGGATCGCAGTCCTACTTCTGCTTTGTGCATAGTACACTAGCTGTTCTACGACTTTTCCTGCCTTTAGCACTTCCTACTGTACTCCTTACATAAAGTCGCAGTGAGTCCTAATTTTAATAGCAAAACCACCATGGGTTACGTTCATGGAGAGAATACACTTGTATTCTTCCGTATTAAGGAAATGTAGCGTAACTAAATTCATAACAAAAACCCTCCTGCCCTATACCAGTCAAAACCGGTCTCCCGTTGACTTTACCTCTCGTCATTGAGATAACAGGTCCCAATGAGAGTAACGTTTGAGTAGTATATACTCAGATGCGAAGTGAACTAAGTTACGATCTTCTCCGATGTGCAGACGTAGAATCGTCGTAAGGGTGTCCTTTCAAGGGTGTCTCTCCAGTCCTTTTCTTCGGAGTATATAGGTTCAAAGTCTCCCTCCATCAGCCATATCACATGGTCCAGTAAGATTTGATGTCTTATCCCTTCTCCTATGTATTGCTGTGAATCCATCATGTTGCTTCATTACGTCCATTTACATAGGTTGAACTTTCCCGCGGAAACGAAGCGTCAGGTAGCGAACTTCGAAAAGTAGGCGTTAATAAGTTTCCAACTGTCTCTTCATAGTATGGAATGGGTACGGTCTCTCGTAAGCTAGATGACGTACATTTCCTGGTAATGGGCTGAAAATAGCCTGCTGACTCTGGTCACCTCACTACGGCTATTGGAAAATTTACTGCAAGCTAATAATATGAATGATGTTGAAATACTTTACACAATAAGTTGTTCGTTCAGAATACGTTTTATATATATATCTTATCAATTAATTATACAGTTAAATAATTTAATACATGCCATGATGTCCCAAACGTCACAACACTACTGGGATCGCGGGTACGAACTGTGTCACACATGTGGATCTGGCTTGGTTTTACGACCGGATGCCCTTCCTGACGCCAACACTGTGTGAAGGGATGTATTCCCTATCACGTTTTTCTTTGGTCGTAGGCAGTGTAAAGTGTTGTATGAATATGAAGAGGAATCTGCTGGAACAACTGCCAGTCCCCGAGCTACAAGAATTAACAACACGCGGTTAAAATCTTCGGCTCGTCGGGTATCGAATCCGGTGTCCTCTGAACCAAAAGTCAGTATGCCGCCCATTCAGCCAGGGAGGGCGGATACAGCTGGCATGCGTATTTAAATCGCAAATGGCAGTAATGTCTTAATTTATTTCATTTGTGATTTTCTACATTATTATTACGTTCTCAAGTGTCTTTAGTTTGTTACAAGCGGTATTATTATCTCAAAGCTATACACTGCTATGCGAGATCGGGCATCTATTTCATGTCTATCTGTTTGTTTGTTTGTTTGTTTGTTTGTTAAATCTTCAGCATGGTGGTTGGTTGCATCCTCCTTCCATCTGTTGCCACTTCTTGCTGGGTGCAGTATTTCTGGAGCATCCATCGAATTCTCAAAATTATTTATGGATTGTAGCAATATGGCCGCAACCGCTGTATGGGTGGTGCTTAATGATATTCGGAACATAACTAGTACGTCTGGATGTTATGAGAGGTGCACTCGTAGGGCTGTTCATGTACAATAGCACTTCCTAGTCCCACTAATGCTGAACTACCTCACTCCTCATCACGCCTTCTCTGCCTCAAGGCACTGCCTTTGGTTTTTGCAGTTTCCGTACAACCCCATAAACTTCGGTGGTGATTTTTGAGGATTCAACCATCTAGTTCATTCAGTTCCCTATTTCATCTTGTATCACGATTTTGTAATAATAATAATAATAACCGATGACAGTGTGTTGTCGTGAATGAAAAGAGAACGGAGTGGAAGTACAAAGTTAATGGTGTGCCACAAGGTTCTACACTCGGCCCCCCTGTTATTTATTTTATATTTGAATGAAATCTCTTCTAATGAATATTGAATTTTCACGACTGCATTGTAATAGAAACAGACTTTCAACGTATTAGGTCGTGTTACGTACATGTAGTACGTGGTGAGGAGATGTTAAGTACAGAACAAAAATGGCCAGCCGGACACCAGTGGGATCCGAACCCACAACCTCCCGATTTCGCGTCGGTTGCTTTACCAATTGAGCTATGATGGCCTAGGCCATCTTTGTTCTGTTTGAAAGGATCTGAGCTACAGGTCTGGCACTGCTGCTCTTCTAAGTTGGAAAACTGCAACTACCATCTCTATGCCGACGACCTTCAAATTTACTGCCACACAAAAGTGAATGCCATAAATTGAAAATATGAACCAAAACTTAGAGCAGATCAGCTGTTATGCAGCTGAGAAGTCTCTCTCCATCAACCGAACGAAAATACAAGCTGTCATATTAGGGCAGAGAAAACTGCTTGCCCATTTACACAGTCTACAACTTCTACTCATTCAACTAAATGGCGCTGTCATCCCATTCCGTAAATCAGTAAAAAGCCTTGGAGTCACTAGAAATGAAACTTTAAACTGGGATGAGCATATCACTAATGTATGCAGGAAAGTTCATTCATCACTTCGTCCCCTTATGATTCACCAGACCGTATTACCTCTCATCTTAAAAATAAGACTGGTTCAAACACTGATACTTCCAATTATTAACTGTTGTGATGTTGTGTCGCTGGATGCTACCAGTGAACAAAATAAGAAACTGCAGAGAGCTTTAAACTCTTGCATTAGATTTATTTTTTCATTGAATTTTGTCTCACATATATCCCCTTTTCATGCACAACTTTCTTGGTTAAAAGTAGAGCAGCAGAGAAATCAGCATGTATCAACCATTATCTATCGACTCTTGACTGAAAATATACCAGAATATCTCTCCAGTAATTTCCGATTTCTATTTTTCATGATCCTGACACGGGATCTGAGTCAACAATTGCGATACCTCCACATCATATATCTGCCCTCAGTAATTCTTTCCTTGTGTCGGGCGCCAGCATATGGAATGCTTTACCCCTGAAATTAGAAATTGTTCCTCATTAATTACCTCCAAAAGACAGTCTAAATATTTCTTATTGAATACGTAGGCTATATTATGTAGTTATGTGTGAATGTGTGAGTGAATGTCTTGAGTAAATAGTTACCAAATGTTTACATAAATTACTGTTATATTATATCATTTCCACGTAGAGTAGTTAATATTGAATTTATTTTTCTCCTTTTAGACTTAGGATGTGGATCTTTTAGTTTTAGTCTGCATTAAGTTATATTATTATATTATATACAGTGTATTAAGTTTGAATATTAAGTTTGTATTCACTATCAAGTCGCATAATGTGGTTAAGTGTAAGAGAGGGCCAAGAGCCCTAACTTCGCCACAAATAAAGACATCAATAAATAATAATAATAATAATAATAATAATAATAATAATAATAATAATAATAATAATAATAATAATAATATAATGCCATGTGACCTCCGGAGAGGCGTGGTGCAGATCTTTGGAGTTGATTCCTATAGGCAACATGCGCGTCTGGGGCCCTAGCTATGATGAATTCTAATGCTGGAGACGGCACACATACCCAGCCCTCGAGCCATAGGAATTAACCAACTAAGGTTAAACTCCCCGATGCTTCCGGGAATGGAACCCGGGACCCTTGTATGAAAGGCCAGCACGCTAATCATTTATCCATGGGGTAGTAATAATGAATGCTAGTAAATGAGAAAACTCATCGCGAGGAAGAGGAGTTTTTCTTATAATTTCTTCTTGATGGTGGCTCAGAAAATTCTAACAAGGCTCTGAGCAATCATGGCGATTCTATTTACTGTATGTGGAAGAGTGACATGGTCAATCTCGTATTAAAACAGGAATCATGTGCCTTTATGTTCGCCAGCGGACAGAACTGTACCCTGACACTTAGACTTCTCTTTATGGTAATACTCTGAAATGAAAATCACCGAGCGAGTTGGCCGTGCGGTTAGTGTCGCGTAGCTGTGAGCTTGCATTGCGGAATGGTGGATTCAAGTTCCAGCGTCGGTAGTCCTGAAAATTATTTTCCGTTGTTTCCTATTTCCTCACCAGGCAGATGCTAGGGTTGTACCTTAATTAAGGCCACGACCGCTACCTTGCCAATCCTGTTTCTTTCCCATCCTTGCGTGGCCCAAAACCTTCAATGTGTTCGTGCGACATTAAACTGCTGTCGAAATAAAAATTGTTTGCAACAATCATAACAGAAAATATAAAGAAATAATCGCATTCCGCGGAACCTTTTCAAGCGGAATAATCCTCTATCAATGGCTTAAACAAAATTTTACGTGCTCATCGTACATTTAATATAATTTAAGAAATTATGACCGAATGAGTTGGCTGCGCGGTTCGGGCCATGTAGCTGTTAACTTGCATTCTGGAGATGGCGGGTTCGAAGCACACTATCGGCAGTCGGCAGCTCTGAAGATGGTTTTCTGTGGTTTGCAATTTTATCACCATTCTCATCGTCGCTAAGGGACCTGTCTGTGTTGGTGCGACGCGAAACTCCTAGCATAAACAAGAAAATAATGTTCAGATTTTAAAAAGCCTAGCGATTATCTGAACATATTTAAATATCAGATTTTCATAATTTTTTTGCAGCTAAATGAGTTCTGCACTATAAATACTAAAATTCATTGAATATTTCCCGGTCTAGAGAGCCAGGATTAACGGGCCGAGAGGAATCGTGGTGCCGAACACACGACACCTCGTAATCAGCAGGCCTTCGGGCTGAGCAGCAGTTGCATGGTAGGCCAAGGCCCTTAGTGGCTCTTGCAGCATGGGTTGGGTTTGTTCATTGAATATTAATGTTTTCTTCTGAAATGTTTTATAGACTTATATCAAGGAAGTACTCCAGAGTAAATACATTATTTCTTCAGAAAATATCTTAATTTCTTAATCATTACCTTTCATTCCGACTCCTTCGCTGAATGATCAATGCCGAAGATTTCTGTTCCGAGGGCCTCGTATTTGATTCCCGAACGGCTGGGGGATTTCAGCCACGTCTGGTTAATTCCTCTTACTCGTGGTCTGGGTATTTTTGCTTGTTCCTATAAACGTCTTTTCAAATACTCACAGCACACCACACTACCAACCACTGCAGAAGCACAGAACAGAAAATACATCCCCCCACATACGGTTAGCGCCAGGAAGGAATGACTGTAAACAGGGCCAAATTCTCATGTGAGACAGAGAGTGTAGGACAAGCGTAAGAAGAATCATTACCTTTCATAGCAATTTTTCGCATTTTTGCACTACTAATACTTCTGCTGCTTCCTCTTCTTCTCCCAAATGGATATGCACTTTGAATGAATTTATCCTAAATTTATGGTCGGATACCCTTCCTGATCCCAACCCTATTGCATGTTTCTGTGGTGTGATTTGAGTAGTTGAAGAGAAGTGCCTTGGGACAAACATAAAACAACCAGTCTCCGAATCAAAGGAATTAACTAGACAAGATTAAAACCCGATCCCGGCCTAGAATGAACACGCGGCCCTATGAAACGAACGTCGGTACGCTGAGCATTTAGTCAAAGCGCCGGATATTTCTGTGCTACTAATTATTTCCTTTAAAATAAATTAAATTACTTGTATCAAAGATAACAACATATAGCATGCATACCGTTCATATAAATAAACTACATCACCATGCAAGATTTCATTCATATATCTTCAAAGGTTTTAAATTTATTTATAATGAAAATGTATAAATAAAAATTGCAAAAAAGTGAGCAACAAAAATGCGACGGAGTTGAACGTGGCAAGTGACACAGGGCCTACATGGATATTTGCAAATATATCTATCTACCAAGCGAGTTGGCTACACTGTGAGCTTGCATTCGGGAGGTAGTGGATATGAACTAGCCTGTCGGCAGACCTGAAGGTGGTAGGTATTCCGTGGTTTTCCATTTTCACGTCAGGCAACCCCACGGTTGCTTCCTTTCCTGTCCTAGTTCTGTCGTATACAGTCGTTGCCATAAGACCTGTCTGGGTCGCTGCAACGTAAAGCAAATAAGCAACACATTATCATGAACATGTCTTTTGAAGCAGTGGAGATAAATATAAAAGGGTCAAATTAAAGAGGACAATATTAGAGAAAGTACATTGAAGAATACAATTTTTGACCCATAAGTGTGGAATTTAAGGGGAGGTGGCTAGATGTGAAACCACAATTTATGAATTCACATTGAAACACCGCACTGTAGAAATAGTTATTTAAGAAACTACACATTTCCATAACTATTAGTTCTGATAAACAAAACGGTCTGCAGCTTCTGATTTTTGGTACTTTGTTCCGATTTTTATACAATGAGTTTATGAAATCCTGAATTATAGTAAAAACCTTTTTATTTGGATTTCGAATACCTAAAAATGTGTGGCTTCTCGAATAAAAATCTCTTACCGCCAAAACAAAAGTAATCAGTTTTCCCATCTCATGTTCAGTAGAGTTTATCACTTAAATCCAGGAATTAGGTTATGAGTTCAAATATTTCTTCATACAACAAGGTAAATGTCAAAATTCTGAACCTATCCTAATATATTCTCTTAACAATCTCTCTTATTGTTAATATCTCTGTTAACAGTGTTCTAGGATAATATCTTGCATGTCTTTTATTCACGTTCGTCACGTGCATTCTTCCTATTAGCAATAAGCGACGAGAATATTTTGTTATAGAAGCTTTTAATTTCATCTTTATGGGCTTGATACGTTTGTAACTTCTTCATGCCTTCGATTTTTCACATTAATTGGCAAATAACGTTGTGGGTATGCTTTCATAGTGGGTACTGATGGAACTCTAGGTGTATTACACAGCTGGAATGTATGACTTACCATACTGTCAATGTAGTAGGGTCTTGCATTTCCTGATACAATTAGCTAACTTGATTTTGAAAGTAAAATGGCTTACTTTTCTTGTTAGGAAATATACAGCAGATGTGTGACGTCTCAAATAAACAAGATTTTAAAGATTAAAATAATACTATTACGATGAGGAAGACATGTGTGCTTTCTCTCTAACTAAAGCATTTAAATATACATAATAATTTATGCATTAAACTCATTTTGGCTGAAAAGGGAAATGTGCGATTTCTCCAATAACTGTTTCAACTAGGGACTAGCCCTTTCATTGTGCTGTATGGTTTATCACACCAAAGTAATTCGCTCTTAATGTAAAATGGGGTAAATTTTTGGCATCAGTTCAACGACTCTTTTTCTTCACTCGCTGCCCATATCGTAAGTTGTAAGTCTGCTGAGCTCTAACGAATACCACGTTGTGAAAAATTCCTATTTGCTATTCAGTGCCAGATGCTTTTCCCACTACCCAAAAGTCGTTTCCCGTCTTATATTTTACGTAGCGTAGCGCTTAAAACAGAAATTGCCATATTATATCTCAGTTAATTTTACTTGTATTTGGAGGTTGTAATATACAGTATAATTTAGAATATTTTATGTTTTATGTGGTTTGGGATGTGGGTTACTGTACTCACGTCCTGTAGTAGTTCGTGATCCGTGGACAACGGCTAAGAGACCTAGGAAGTGTTTGGGATACCATTTACTGTGGAACAGGAGTGGGCATCTCAGACATACTCTAGGTCAGGGATGGCAAACATTTACCGACTAGCGTATCATTTAAGGTCTTGTTTATTATTTTTTACTGTCAAGTGTGCTACCGGTTACTTTCTTATAAAATATTTAGGTATTAGATTGCACTGCATATAAATCCATTCGACTGAATGTATCGTGATTTTATTTTTCAAACATCACTGAAGATTACACTTTAAAAACCAGGTCAATTTTAAGAATAAGGTATATTTTTTAAAACAATAATATACAACGGGTAATTGTTTGGTCCGCCCTGTCAATATATTATTAATATTTGAATAATTTATACGTACATGTTTCGGAAGCCTTAACTCCCTTCGTCAGCGTATTTACATCAAAATCTTCCTTACCCAAGTCTCAAGATACAACATCTTATCATATTACATTAACCATTGCCCTGTATAACCTCAACTCTAAAACGCTATATGTACAATTTGCATTTTTGTATAATAATGCATGTTGTAACCCAAACACGTAAGACATGGAATATATTTAAAAACACTCTTGAGTCGTCCACTCATTCCTCCTATCCTTTACACTCATACAACGTGTATCAACACCCTGGTGGATTCATTAGCTGAGTCAGCGACTGATAAAATGTTACTTGTCACTCCTTGTATTGTTGCTGCCACTATAAAGCTACCATCTTATCGTCCAATTTGACATCCTTTGAAGTTAATACCCTTATAGGTTGCATTGATATGTTCATCGTTGTATGCGACTTAAAAATTTTAGCCATGCTTTTTGCTTTGACCTAAAATTTGTAAAATAATACGACCACACGTAAAACTGGTAGTCTATGTTATGATCACGATATACACATACTAAAACTGCAATCTGGCGCTTAGAAATTTTCCATGCAATTCCCCCGCGTCCGACTCCCGACCCGACAACAATTAATTAATTGTTACATACTTCTTTGTTAAAGCCTAATGTTATTTAAATTATTCTATGTTGCTAGATTTTTCAACCTATTCACTACATTGAAAAAAAAACCATTAAAAATATTAGTATGTTGTCTGATGTGCCACAGAAAGGTTCGCTTGTCATAGGTTCACCATCTCTTCTCTAGATTGTCGTCCACCTCGTACTCAGGCGGCTAGGACTATCCAGTCAACTGGTGGTCCCTAAACCGTTAGAGGAGAAATTCTCACTGGGACTATGTGAAAGGAAGGGTAGCACCCTACTTCACCATAGAAATTTATCGAGCTCAGAATGTTTCAGACACAGAGGCTTGCAGACTGCCTGCTGCAAGGCGTAACTGTATGTAATGAAGATATATGTGTGTATGTACGTGTACGTTTTATTATGTTCTTACCGTGCAACGAAAAATAGCGGAGATATTCGCGCTTGTAACATTTTCCACAAACTTTCGAATATTTCTGCAGCTATTCGTTCAGTAATTATAAGCACTCTACGCAACAACACATTGTAGAAAAACTGCCTTATCTTTGGTACATTTTAAACATATTTTATGTTTGTTATTGAAATTTGTGGGCGTTTTCATAAGAATAAGATATACACGTTATAAAATGGTTTGTCGACCTTGCTTCATGCGACTGTTCAGTGTGTCTTATTCATGCCTGAATTCTTTATGTAAGTAATTTTTGACAGAGTCATGGACGTGTTTTTAAATCTAAATCATGAAGTGCCACCTCGCCGAGAACAACTTTCTGTTTTTTACCCTGTTTTCTCCACACTCCGTGAAACCAAAACTTGTTTCACGTACATATGAAACTTCTGTCTGGTATCACATGTGTCTTGGGACATATACATTTACATATGTCCCTTTATTGTCCGTTGTCAGAACCTGATCTTACGTGGGAATGATGAGGAAGCGGTAGTGTGAGGACTAAACATAAGGACGAACGTCACCACGGGGTTAGGGGCGCGCAGCTGTGAGCTTGTATTCGGGAGATATTTGGGTTCGAACCCCACTGTCGGCATTCCTGAAGATGGTTTTCCGTGGTTTTCCATTTTAACACCAGGAAAATGCTGGGGATGTACGTTAATTAAGGCCACGGCCGCTTCTTTCTTACTCCTAGCCCTTTCCTTTCCCATCCACGTAAGACCTATCTGTGTCGGTGCGAAGTAAAGCACCTTGTAAGAATAAAGAGCGAACTTCCTAAACGTGCCATGGAGGGGACAGTTCTGTGAAATGACAGAACAAAGCCACCTAAAGCGAAGAATTGGCATGAATTGTTCTAAAGTTAGGGCAGTGGAATTGGGGAAAATAAAGCACGACAGATGTTTATATGAGGTCCTACGGATATTTGGTAGTCAAAACGGGAAGACTGATGGCCTGGAGTACCATCCCTTTAATTGGACATTGTAGGAAAAAGACTGGATAAATAGTATAGTATAGTATAGTAATCGTATCGTATCGTACAGTAATCGTATCGTATAGTAATCGTATCGTATCGTATCGTATCGTATCGTATCGTATCGTATCGTATCGTATCGTATCGTATCATGTCATGTCATGTCATATCATACTGGAGGACCCGTGCTAATCCGCAGCATTCGTTATAAATAGGTCGGATAACTTGTCTTCATTTATGAAATTGCTCCATGCACTGCCCGGGTACTGTTTCGAATGTTTACTTTTAGGAGTATTTATATTATGTGATAGCTATGTATCAGGTTAATTTTTTCTATCGTAGATTTCTTTATTGTAACGTTGATCGATATTTTACTATTTTGTAGTTTTAGAGTTATTGCCGTGTGTTTAATTCAAAGTTTAATTTGAGATTATTTTGTTTCGCGAGGACGTTTGTCCTTGTTGCAGCCCATATTATCAGGAAAGTAGATGATTATTTCAGACAAATAAATGATTATTGTATTTACGCGTCGCGTGATACGTATGTTGCACATGATTCCAACTGTCATTGCGACCAATTAGCCTAGCGAACACGAAAACTGTGGACTCAACACTAACCTCTGTTAGTTTGGATGGTTTTTCAAACCTTCTGACCTATATGCCGATGGAGGCTAAACTTGGACGTAAACGGCATCCCGAGTGTCACAGTACATCTCGACGACATCGAAAAGTATATATTCGACACTAATATTGGTCGTTTTTTATAATTATTTTCATGTCCCTCCTTTTCAATTCCCAACCGTAGCGGTGTCGTACCCCACAGTAGTTTTTTTACACATAGTAAGTCATATGGGTACCAAGTTTGATTAAGAGTTGTGCTGAAACATACCCCATGCATCCATAATCACGGTCATTTTGAATATTTTCTTTCTCACCCCAGTGCCGATGGAGACTTGAACATCATCCGGAGTGTCACTATTCATCTCGGTGACCATGAAAACTATGGATTCAACACTAATATAGTTCGTTTTCCATTATTCCTACATGTCATTCCCTCCCCTAGGGCTGGTAGAGGTGCCTTACCTCCATATTATTTCTCCCAAGATAGAATCAAGTCATATGTGTATCAAGTTTGGATGAAATTGGAGGTTTGCTTGTAGACACCTGACATTTGTAATCCCTTAACATCGCCGATATCTTTACGTAAATACATTGCTTCTTAACTGTGTGCAACCCGCTAACTAGGGACATTTAGTGACTTGATTTTACGATTACTAAAAGTTCACTGAACTTAAGAGACCTGTCAATGCCTCATCATTCACCGGCAGATAATTTCGCAGAGAGAATAAGAAAAGAATTAAGCAAATCGTTCCTGTAGAACGTCCGAACTAACTGGACAAACCTGTTTTTGGTAAATCTCTTTTAATATGTAGATAATACAATAAGGAGCCTCCGTGCCTTGGGAGGCAGCGCGTCGGTCTCTCGCCGCTGGGTTTCGTGGTTCAAATCCTGGTCACTCAATGTGACATTTGCGCTGGACAAAGCGGAGGTGGGACAGGCTTTTTTCCGGTTTTCACTGTTATCTTTCATTCCAGCAACACTCTCCAATATCATTCCATCTGCCAGTCATTAATCATTGCCCCAGAGGAGTACGACAGGCTACGGCAGCCGGCACAATTACTATCCTCGCCGCTAGATGGGGGGCTTAATTCCTTCCTTTCCTGACCCGGTCGAATGACTGGAAACAGGCTCTGGATTTTCATTCCATAATATAATAAGTCAAGTACAGTGCTTATTTAGGCAATTTTCTTGAGTGTTATTTATTTTAGGTGAATAATAATAATAATCATATAAATAGTAATAATAATAGGTTTTATGTTTGTTGCTCGTGCTCTTGCTTCCGTAAGAATGCCTATCTTGAATTGTGATCTAATTAACAACTATTTCGTTTCATTTATTTCTTTCGATAGCATTCAAGTGCCCCACCCTAATTCAGTGATTGAAGATTCGGTAGGAAGAACTGATCAAAATTCATACACCGTAATCTGACCTTTCCTCCGTCTCTCCTTCCTTTTTTCATTCACCCACCTAAAAGAGTAAAACCCTGTAAAGCGCTCTTCAGGGGATCGGATGTTAAGCACGTACTAAGCGGAAGACAAGAAGATCATTATCATCAGCTTAGTGTCGTCCCGCAGTAGCATGGTTCACTGTTAGGATTCTCGATCGCCACTTCCCTGCCATCGTTGCTTGGGTCTCTCACGTGGTCGTTGTCAATTGCTGCCAGTCAGACGTGGCCAAGCCATCGTAGTCGTCTTTCTTGTATTTCGTCTTGAATGGGGGCGATACGAAACTGCTGCCTGAGAGTGTCGTTTCGTATGTGATCCTAGAGGGATTCACCACGCGTTGTCTAGCGAACTATGCGCATTTCCATTGCATTAAGTCAACTTTCGTTGGTTTCGGTCGTGGGCCAGCATTCCGTGCTATATAACGCCCCTGGACACACACCATTTCGGTACATCTTTGACTTCAGATGGATTGATATTCTGCTGTCACACAAAGTAAATGTGACTTCCCTCCACTTTGACGACGTTGCTCTGACTCCCGCTCTAACAACACCGTCGATATCACCCTCACCCTGCAGGTACGATCCCAGTTATTTAGACAAGATACCTTTGTGAAGAGCTACACCATTATCTTTGATCTAACCATCAGCCGGACTTGTTTCTAAATCACTGTTTTCGCAGTGTTAAGACCAAGCCCAAACATCGAAAGGCGATCAGTTCAAATATCCCTTGAAATGTCTCAAAAGGACCCCAATGACGTGTTAAATCACAGTTAAGTTGCGATAACAAATTTTTCAGTACGCAGGAAACATGTAACGCCCAGAAAAAAAGAAGAAATCGAATTTTTGCACGAGTGCTATATATTTTTCACTTCCATCGTCGTAGGAAAGTAGAAATAGGACTGAGACTAAGCAGAACGACTGTGGAGACTCCCACATGATAAATGATGGTTGCAAAACAACATTATGTAACTTTTCCCTGATGACTCTGGATGAAAATTGAGACTTAAAGTCCTCAGTTACCTGGAGTCAGTAATTTGAATGGGCTTATCCTACTTTTACGACCGGACGCCTTTCCTGACGCCAACACTATGTGGAAAGGTTTATTTACTTGCATGTTTCTCTGGTGGTTAGTAGTATGTGCTATGTATGTTCTAAAACAATGGGTGCTGAGTCAGCATTTTCCCACCAGGTCATTTACCCCTAGTTGTGTAGTAAGGCTATGTCGATACGAGAACGAGATCATTGACCCCTAGTTGAGTAGTAAGGCTATGCAGGTTCTAGACCATTGAACGCGGAATACCGTTATCAACTTACGTACGAGAGCAAGCCTAACTTCACAGACTCCATTGGAGGGGCCTAATTGATCGTGGAATGATCTGTGGTGTTTTTGACCCCACAGATGAGGTTATGGCGTCATACCCTTAGGTACGAGCGCACTGAAAATCTCACGGGCAACTTTGGAGGAGCTGAATCGATCGAGCGCCCATGAAAAAGTTGCAAATCTGTTAGGTGACCTGCAGATGAGGTTAAGACGTCATTATGACGTATTAACCTAACCTTGCGCACGAATGCTAACCTAACCACACACACAGGCACCCCTTGGAGGAGTCCAATCGGTTAGGTGACTGGTAGTTGAGGTTTTAAAATGTTAACCTAACCTCGCCACGAGGAATGCCAACCTAACCTCAGACGGTTTCCCCTTGGAGGAGCCGAACTAATGAGGTAACTTTTAGGTGTGGTTAATACGTGTGTTAACCTAACCTTGGCCACGAACGTTAACCAAACCTCACACACGCTCTTTGTTATCTCCCCCTTGGAGTAGTGTCGGGGCTGTGACGTAATCAGCGCGGGCGATTTTAAAATGCATGCTTATCTTTAGATAACCGAACGCGCAGGCCCTCTCCTGACAGAGCTGTGACGTCACAGCGTGGGTGATTTGAAATGCGAACTGCTGGCTAAGGGTGCAAGACATTATAACCTAACGTGTGTCCATTCGTTGTCCCGTTTCTCTACGGTGTCGGATTTGTGGTGAGATGAATCTTTCAAGATCGATTTTTATAACCTGATGTCTTTCGGACGTCAACCTTATCAGG
Organism: Anabrus simplex; assembly: GCF_040414725.1. Lineage (NCBI taxonomy): Eukaryota > Metazoa > Arthropoda > Insecta > Orthoptera > Tettigoniidae > Anabrus > Anabrus simplex. The sequence continues at coordinate 957,920,741 of NC_090265.1, read as the reverse complement.
GAAGATAATAGGATTAAATGAATGACATTATACATGATAGTAGGGAGGAAGAGGGTAAAAACCGTTAGTGACACATAGACTTCTACTGTCGAATAGTATCGAGAGGTCTGCTCAAGGCTTTCGTCTCCAACCGACGGACAAATAACCATCAGCAGCGTTATATGCCCTCACTCCATATGAGAACCGCGGAGAGGATTGGAATTTAATCAAGGCTTTTTCTATTAATTAAAAATTGTATGCCACCATCTATCTTACCCTGCCAATCTGAATGACTCAGACGGTTGAGACGCTGGCCTTCCGTCGCAAACTTTGTAAGATCGATCCTATTTACATAATGATGACTGAATACTTCAGTCATCCGTAAATTCTCAACCTAGACGTCCTTCAGCCTAAATTTCCATAACAAGAAAATGGTGACCACTAGGGAGACATTTAATAGGTGTGAGGAGGGAAAGGGAATGCAATATGTAGAACATTTTAAATTTAATGAAGTATGTATTGTGTACATATTTACATAATTAAACAGACTACTACCGGTTATATTACAGTCTTTGTTATGCTGCCGACAAGCTTACTGTACTCCTTGACATCTTACTGTATGCTTCCGAAATTGTAATGCCCACATGCAACATTTAAATTATACAAACATTTATTGTTTATGAAATTAAGTTTTCAAAATATATTATACTATGCATGTTCTGCTTCGCAAAGGAGTTGATGCAGTCCTTACCTTAATGTCATCGATGTGTTTAGTTCCTTTATGAATTATTATAAGGTACTATAAAAAAGGGAAAATTTCATTCATATACTGTCTACACTTTACAATCCTCGGATTAGGTCCATCGCAATCGCATTACTTCGATGCTTGTAATGTCGTCAACAGCGGCTGCATGAAGCTACATCGATTAACATCTTACTGTGGAGAGGTAGGATTGCCCACAAAACATCTACGGAAGGTGCAGCGTACGTAGATAAAAATCCTGGTGGTAAACACAGAATCAGATATTTTGGCATCTGGTATAAGGTTCTATGTTTATAGAACTTAATAGCCTCTCTTACTTGAGTGAGCTAAATAAGATGTAGCGTATTAGTTTCTCTGGTACACAAACATGATGCACATTCACAGTTTTGTTTATCAAGACGATTGTCGGTAACGGTGTAGTCTTTTTCTTCTTTACGTTCCATAGTGTATGGTGTAGAAACAATAACTAACAATCATGATGAAGAGCTATCCTTATTTATAGTCTTGTTAGCGGATGGTAAGTGACATCACTCATATGAATAAGACAATAGGCTGTTGTGTTAGCAGGAATATTTTCAGATGTTTCAAATTCTAAACGAATACCGACAGGAGATTCTTTTATAGATTCTTCATGATAAGAGAAGTCTATAGCTACAATTGGTGCTTTGTTTTTAAATTTTTCAGGCGAAAATAGCGGACGATCTTCTTTCTGATAATACGATGACGAAACGGTGGTTGATAGAGCAAACGCCTGAAAAGCCTTACATCTGATCTGTCATAAAGCAATCCAAATTTATTTTTCTCGAAATTAATGTCCATGTCTTCGTAGGGATATGTAATTCTGTTGAGATATAGTCCAATATTTCTTAATCTACAGTGATCAAACTGCGAGCTATCCTTTTCATGGTTGAATTTACGATGGGTTTGAAATCCACAAATAATATGCAACGGCTTTTCAGTAAAACGTGACGTTTTAGCAGCCCAACTATGCTTGTTTGTTTTTGGTAATACAGGATACTAATGCAACTCGTGAAACATACTGATATGGCATGTTTATTAAATTGATGTTTTCTATATTGCAAAGAACTTGTGTCAGCCTCACCTCAATTGACTTACGTATTTCCATGATTGCACCCTAGAAGGCAGCTCCCTTGGTCGTGTGCACGGAGGATCGTTCTTTCGGCGAGACCTTTGTCTTACCTATTTGGAGTGAATCTTGGTATTGTTATGAGTGCTGAATATAAAGATGGAGCCCTCGCAGATTGGAACGGCGTTCTTGTATTATAAATGGGTTTATGACAGATTTAAACATGATCCATATTACCTTGCTTCTTATAATTTAAATTACTGATATGGCAGGTACGTTAATCTTTATTTTAACCATGCTTTTACGGTGTTTGTAAGACATTCTTCACTATCATGCATAGCTGATTGATATGCGTCCTTGTACTCAGAGTGAGAATGGGTTGTGTGTCTGTTGTTGACGTGATAGCATTGTGTTCGTGGCTGGGTCTCTGACTGATTTATTTTGGTGCACTGCATTGTAAAATACTTTGCCGTCGTATGAATGTATGCCCTGCGTCTCGGATCGGAGATCCATTTCGGGTCGTACGGAGTGCATAAGTGATGGGCTTATGCGTGACCGTTAGGTCACTAATATGTTGCTGGTAATTGCCTGAGCTGTGCACGCTATCCCTAACATATGTGAGACCCCATATTTCAGATCAGGTGAGGCACATTATATGAGTTTGTGTTCAACTTATTTACTGGTGCAACTGCTCGTATCATTTGCCGATGCTGGCAGTGTGTATGTGTTTGTTTGCGTGTGTGGGCGTGTGAAAGGAGAGTAAGGATGACGTATTGATCAGTTTATTAAATATTTTACTCTTTTCTGGTCCTCATGCTTTGTCGTGGGTAGGATTATTCTTGTTTTGCCTTGGTGTCCGTCCGCCGTATGTTGACCTGGAGGCCGCGATGTTGTTTATTTTCATTCGGGCTATGCCATGCCTGTGCTTCTCTTTGGTTTTGAACTTTAATTCTTTGCTCTCTGCTCTCTGTGCTAAGATGTGATCTTGCGTGTTTGTTTATGTTTCTCTGGGTTTATTGTTTACTATTCTTTTCTGCTCCTCGCTGCGTTGGGAATTATGATATGTAGTAATTGTTGAGACGATGTAGAAATAATAATAGACGCGTGGGCTTGGAATTTCATTATGCTCGTTGAAAGAATGATTAAATTAATCCGCGTGGATTGTAATTGCATCACGGTATTATGTAGCGAGGCTACTGTTGAAAAGGTGAGTGCGTTATATTAATAATTTCAACCTGGTGTTTTGAAAAGAAAAGATGTGGTCACACATCATTGATATGATTTCCAGTTGGATGGGTATTGAACGTGTATGTATTATATCTTTTGATTGCTGGCTTCATTTCTTATTTGTTCCTTTTTTGAATTTTTCTATTATTTTCAATAAACCCTCATTTGAATTTAATTCGTTTTTACTGATAGTAGTCTTTGCATTTATCCTATACTGCGTTGAAAGTAGGGACATTCCAAGTTCAGGGCTGTGTCATTGACCTTTTTCTACAATCTTGAGCAATTAAAGTTTTTCTCGATCAGGTAATGTTACATGTGGACTCCTCCACAATATACGATGAAGATTAATTTTCGAGTCTAATAAGGTGCACACCTCGATTCTCCCGTTGTGCGTATCATAATATGTCTGATATTATCTAAAAAGGGAGGGGTTTGGTTCACTCGTAACTTCGAAAACGTATAGGTATAATGGTGTACCTCAGTTAATGTTACATGTGGAATCTTCCACAATATACGATGAAGATTAATTTTCGAGTCTAATAAGGATTTTCCTGCTTTAAGAGAATTGTAATCACTTCGATCACGGATCAGAATTAGCTCTTGTTTTGGGTTGATTATAATACGTCTAAAATCATCAGCAAAGCGTTTTAAGGTCACATACCAGAAAAAGTACAGTCCTGATTAATCATCCAGTTGTTATTAGCTTTCGGACACCATCCTGCCATCCGTAAACTATTACTTTCTTTATCACTATAAGAAGGGTAGAATTTCATTGGAGTTGTAATACTAACATTCTCCGATCTACTTATTTCCAGGTTATTCACTTCATAACGCGCTTTAGGAAAGAGAAAAACTAGATAATTGTTGTTTAGTTGAGATGTGCTTGGTCCACATCCACCTGCCTTATCTAAGCGTCCTTCAATGTACAGGTAGCTTTCGTGTGGTAGGGTGTACACGTCTTGTTGATCAATGATATGGCGAATTCCATCATTGTTATTGAGTCCAAACTTAAAAGATTGATATTAATGAAGCTCACTTCGTACTACACCTTCATGAGTTTCTACTATGTTCATAACGTCTAGCATTTCCTCCATTTTGTTGTAGTAGCGTATTACCTAAATTAGGATAATCTGCTTATGGTCATCTGTTAACTGATTGAGTCTTCGCAAACATGTAGTATGTCTCCTGAATATACAACATGTATTATAGTTTTTTCACATTGATTTACGATGAAGTTTGTAAGCTACGTACGTGTGCCGATCTAAATTAATGAGCTGATTATGTTTATTCACAAGTCGAAGAGTGATTTTACTAATGTGCTTTACAGACACACGATGATAAAGAACTACTAATGGTTTCTCACGAATAGTATTACCACTTTCCTCTGTAATAATAAAGTAGTGCAGGACGTATGAAGGTTGTTGATTCCTATACATGTCTGTAATAATACTACAAGTGATGTTTACATGATGATCATCGAAGTGTGTTATAAGTTGATCAGACTCATAACGTATGAGCTCTCTTGGTGAAAATCCAAGCAATGGTCCAATCGGATCAGGTTGTGATTTGAAGTCAATCTTGAATGAAGACTCAACACATTTATGTGTGATGTTGCTCACAGTAATCGAGAACTTGTAATCATTATTACTAAAATCTCACCACTATTCTGTTCAGTTGATGTACTTTCAATATAGTCATGAATATCGTCTACTGATTAACTACCTGAGGTTAGCGTTAGCACATACTCATCGTAATATAACTTGTTTACGCCATCACGCTCATTATAGATATTATTGGGGCTTTCAAACGATACAAATCCGAGTTCGATCTGTGGATTAAAGTTGTTTCAGGTCCTTCTCCGCGTACAACGAACTTTATTACACCGTTGGTCATCACGTGCACACTGATACTCTTTATCTACTGGCTGGGTTTGATAAAAGAACATAAGATATAATCGCCTGCACATGCGTGTATTGAATTTTTGCACACGGTTTTTATTGTAAGCATTGTCTGCACTACTTCCGAAATAACGTATGAGCTCAAATGGAGGAGGTAAGTCTCCATAGCTATCGAAATACCATGCTTTAGATTTACATTTAACGTAGGCAACGTAGTGAGTTCCAGGTCCGCGACTGATGTCTAAATTAATTACAGCACTCTCACGTTCACGTGAACATGCAGGTAGTTGATGGCGTATACACACACCGCGAAATTAATGGATTCCTTGTTGTTTAGCAAACGTAACAACTTCTTCGTGGGTTAGAGCTCGATGTGGCAATGCATTCAGTAGACGTTCTTTGGTGATACGTAAAAGCCAAGCCCTTTTTTGTGTGGCGCTAGCTTCATGTGGACGCCTTTGCCTCGTAATGCAATTGCCTCCATTGTTTTGTTATGAAGTTCACTCTCTTTCAACTGTTGCTTCGGTTCTTCTACAGCCTTAACAGTTCTTGCTACAGCACTAGCACCATGCAGCAAAGAACCTGAAGCGTCTAGTCTAACAAACAGCGCAGGAAGAAAAGCTCCTTGTTTTGGTACAGGAATATTTCGTTCGCGTTTACAAAACATTGCTCTGCACTTTGGAGAAATTCTCGCTCTTGCTGCGCGTAGTGCCTTAGTAATCGCTACTCGCGGATTGTATTCCTTCGAGTAGCTTTTCGTGCAGCCATTACAGATTCTTTCCATCCAACAGGTTTTGTTTTCTTCTTGCTAACGTTTGGATATCGTTGCTTCAACATTCAGTCCACGACTTTACTCGTCAAGAGCGATTTATGAACTGATAGTTACTTGTTGTTTCATTTGATATATAATACGTCTAAAATCATCAGCAAAGCCGAGAATATGTTTTAATGGTAACATACCAGAAAAATACCGTCCTGATTAATCATCCAGTTTATTAGCTTTCGGACACCATCCTGCCATCCGTAAAATATTACTTTCTTCATCACTATAACAATCAGAAATTCTAGAACTAAGGAGAGAAATACGTCATGCGGGTATTATTCAGTAATGGCTCGTCAAGCTAAGACTTCACCCGTAAAGATAAGCTTCTCACACGAGTTACATAAACCAGCTCGTCGCACCTGCTATCGCAGACGCGTTATAACACGCAGGAAGATGATCTCTGGCGAGCAGACGTAGTAGAAATGTTTCCATATGCCTCTAGCAATAAGGGCATGAGCATCTACTTACTGTCATCGATGTGTACTGTACCCTTGAAAATTGGTTATTGGTTTGTATGGAAAGAATATTTTATTACTGGGGTGGAACAATGCATAAAATTATCATCCAGGAAGGAGATTTCAACTCTGCACTGTCTGCTAGCCCGCAGTGAAACAGGTTTTCCCCCTGCCGTGTAAGCGAGTCTGGGTTTTTTTGTGCCTTGTTGAAGACACCAGATGAGTAGCACGTGGACATGAACTCTACCAGACCAAAAGCGATCAATACTTTGAGATTTTGACGTCATGATCTTTAACCAATTGGATCGCAAGTTTAGCCCGATCGCTAAATCTCAGCCAATAAAATTCAATTAACAAACACACCTACGTCTTGAAGAAATAAATAACCATGTATCTGGGGGAATCTTCCTCTTTTGCTTTTGAGTGTCTTCAGTTGTCTACGGGAATAATTGCTTCGAGCACATGTGTTATTGGAGACGGCATATACGACGTTGAACATTACCAGCATTCATTTGATGAAAGACGATATTTTTGTCTGCTTCTGAGGAAATTTTAAGAAACGGAAATATTGGAAACACAGCAGTTCAGATTTCCTTAATTTTATAAATCTGAGGAAAATTTAAAGTACGTAAAAACTGTGCCAGCTTGGAGAATCGAGTGTGTGTTGGGAACTATTTCTAAAACAAACCTTTTAGTTTCAGCTTTCACCAGAAGACGGAAGATCCCTAGCAGTCCTGAACTATTTCGGAAGAATGGATCTTCAGCATTACGACGGAGTTTGTAATTGTCCTAAGTCCTCGCCTGCTGCAGCCATGTGTAACTAAAATGTGAGGCATAATTCAGCCCAGCGGAGAATAATATCGGCGATGGAGTTTGGTTAAATATTCACTGATCATCAACCGAGTCCAGAAGCCAAGTCTACTACAGCTAAGATTTTAAATTATACTTTTCTCTATTTTCTGTTGTAATAATTATGTAGACGTAATCCTTGCTTGAATATTTGAGATCACTTCTAATAGTCTTTATAGTTAGGAATTTCACTCTTCTTTCACTGGTGTTGGTAGATTTTATGTGTGTGAGAGTGTATTTGGGACCTATAATTTGTTCCATTTGAGTGAGTGCTTCGTGACATGTTCTCACTGTCCCATGATAAGTCGAGGAAAGTGTTAAAAATATTTGACCCACGCGATAACATTTATTAATTTATAAAATAATGATGGAATAAATTTTGAATTATTTGGGACAGAATATCGACGTGTTCCGTGAATTTAGGATTTTTCCTTGATGTTTCGTGGTTTATCATAGATTCGAGATAGGATAGAGTCATCTATGATTTCATTAAACCATAGCCTACGATGACGCGACCGCGCGCGTATAATAATAATAATAATAATAATAATAATAATAATAATAATAATAATAATAATAATAATAATAATAATAATAATAATTGACATTATTACGGTCTAATAGAATGTTTAAAGGTCATGAGTGTAATTATTACTGTGCTTATAACTGATTAATGTGTGCTATATTGAAGTAGATGTTGGCCTGGAATATTGGTCGTGGCTTGAATGTCCACAAATTTTGCATTTACTGTTATTGGTATTTTTGAGACTTGTAAATGGATCTTAAGATAGGATTTTATTTGTGTGTCCATTACATGAGTCAGTTAAGGAAGAGAGTGTGTTTTTGAACATAATTTCTTCTTATGCAGTACATATTGATCGATAATTTGAGATAATAGGAGATTAAAAATAACGTAGTCGTGACTCATAGACCGTATGCGCGAATGCTTATTTATCTATGACTGTAGGCAATTATATGGAATTTTTAGTGATGATTTCTACTGTAAAATTATCCTGGAACATCGTTGTGGAATCTGTGTCATTGGAAAAGTGATAATTCTGTTACAATCACACGTCAGTCGATCGTAATGGTAGCCCTTGTCTGATATTGTCATCGGGAGAAACTCTCATATTTCAAATAAAATTAAAAATTAAAAATCAAGAGATAGGGTTCGATAAATCTATTTGATAATATTACCGTGGACCAAAGCTTGAATGTGAGATGGATGAATGACTGATTTTGTTTGTAAATGTGATTTTCATGGTTATATTTCGTCATGATATGTGTACGCTGAGCGCGTAAAGTTTCGATTTTTTTGTTGTTTTGTGGCGAGCATATTTGGCTCAATTATAAATATTTAAGTAATTTTATGACGGAATAAGATAGATTAGGATCTTTGCTTCTAGGGAAAATACTTAAGCAAGGATCGCGTCAGTGAACTAAGCTCACAAAATGTAAAATGTTTAACTTTAGAATGCGAGAATTTTAAGTCTTTATTGTGAGTTGTGCACAACACTAGGTCAATTGACACAAAGGGAAAAATCTAATGAGTTGAATATTGGATTTCAAAATAATTTAATTAAATAATTTGAAGCTTAAGTAATTAATTAGGATAATATTTAATTAATAGAAATGATTTATTTGATTTTTCGTGTGAGGTAAAAATTTGACTCACGGCAAAATAAATCGCAGAGTATTGTTAATTTAAAAAATAATTTGAAAAATCAAATTTTTGATATTTTGGGATAGGATTTTCTCAGATAATAATTTAATCAATTTCGTAATACGATTTATTAAGACTCAGTTTCGTATCTTTGCAGAACGCAATTTAATGAAGAACTGTGGGTGAATTCCAGCAGGGAAGAGCTAAATATTTTTTATTCAAGATTTTGAAAATATTAATAGAATTTGGAAAGTGCTAGTAATTTCTTTTTAATAAATGTTAAAACCCATTTCTTTTTAGTGTTTTCATTTGTCGTCAGTCCTTAGGTTGTCCCTGTCCTCTATAATTTAGCGTTGCCTGTAAGCGAACGTTCCGCCTCTGGGACTTTTGTTTACCGGCTGGGCTGCCCGGCAAAACGGGGGCAGTACTCTAAGTTTGCTTTTGCATAACCTGTGCGTTCTAAGACAGCAGTATAAGTCAAAGACGCTATTTAAAATATTGTTGAACAATCAAATCGCTTTCCCAAGGCTCCTTCAAACCGATCAAGGTAAAGTGTTTTTCAACAAGGATTTTTCTTCTACCTCAAGTTACATGGCATTCATCACAACTCTACGTACAGCAATCTCAAGGCAAGTGTGGTAAAACGCTTCAATCATACACTCAAAGCAATGGTGTGGCGAGAATTCACAACTCAAGATTTTTATCGTTGGATTGAACTGCTACCTGGACTCGTATCTACTTACGATACATCTCATCGCACTCTCAGCACAAAGCCACGTCTTGTTACTAAGAATATACCACGCTTAAATGCCTTTCATCTTGTAATCAAAACGACTGATCCGCGACACCATCGCTTTAGAAAAGGTGCTTTCGTTCGCATCAGCAAGCAGAAGTCTATCTTTGAGAAAGGATACATACCTAACTGGAGCACATACATTTTTCAAATCAGGACTGTTAAGCTTACTAATCCAGTTACGTATTTACTTCGCTATCTTTCTGGACAGCCTATTGAAGGAAGATTCTACACCGAAGAAATGCAGAAAAAATATCCTCCTCAATATTTAATCGAACGTGTTATTCGTCCTGGAAATAAACTGTATGTCAAATGGCTTGGTTTTAATAACTTCAATTCATGGATTAATAAAGGTGATATACTTTAAAACTTGACTTTTTATTCTGGATCCTCTACCTCGCCTTTCTTCTACTTCATTAAACAAGTTTAAACTTGTAAGTCAATATTATTACTACTAGGTAATTTAGGACATGGTGTAGTGTAGGCTTAGTATTGAAACATAAAACAGCACCTGCATTATGTTTCACAAATCGTATTTATTTTAGTATATACAGTAGGCTATATACATTTTCTTCCTTCAAGTAAATCTATTCTGTCTTTTCTTACATAGATTATTAAATTTGTACTGTCTTCCCTGTTTAATGCCACCACCCAGTATGTCTCCGTTTCATTGCACCGGCAACGACAAGTGCTGCTAACTTCTCAGCAACTGTTGCATTAGGCGACGTCACACGCTGTATAGCTTTACGAAGCAGATTTTCATCAGCTATACGTCTTAGTTCAGGTTTGTTTTGACGGTAAGCAATGTCATGCTCTTTGGAGGCAGCATCTAGCTTATTAATATCAGAATCACCACGTGCCAAGCGGACTTCAAGTCGAGTTCTAGGGCCATAGTACTGGTAACTAGGAAGATGAAGCTCGAAAGGAAGAAGACCAATCACCTTATTGATGAAGCCATGCCCACCATGCTTCCTCACCTTTCTTACAGCACGTTTCTTCACCTTATCTGCTACAGCTTGCTTACTCTTTTCGCAGCCATGATAAGTGTTTATAAGCGAAAACAGCTCGTTAATTTTAGGTCTGTGATACAGTTTAATGAGTTGACATGTACGGTACTCTCTCTCACTGAAGTTCTCTTAGGTAAACTCACTACACGTTTGAAGCTCTGGTAAATAGGATCTTGAGTTCACCCACGAGGCACCATATCCCAGATCTTCTTTACTGCATTCGCAGCTAAATTGACTAAAATACCTTTGATAATGCATTCAACTCTTCTTCATTACAAGTGCTTAGTTTCTTTTTTCAATCATAACACTGTACGGCTGCCTTTTCAACTGCGTTACACTTAGTATCAGATAGAAATGACACGATGTCTTTACACATGTTTCTTTCACACTGTTGTCATTTAGACACTGCAGTTTATATATGTGGTTCACCTTCCGGCATGCACTGTGACACAACCAATCAAAGAGCATGCACACATGGCGTGAAGACTGTTTATTTGTTTCTCCACTATGCTCCTTGAGAAGAGTTTTAAACGATGGACATCCTAATTCATGCATGCCGATAATTTTACATGTTGATGCTAGATGCTCACGCAACCATTCCTTCTTTTCACAACCCTTTAAAAAACAAGATGTGATCTTGAAAAATGAGCATTCATGATCAAAGCTAGAAAGCGATGAGGTATTCCTTTTTCTCCCCACTGCAGACCTAAATTTTTCCTATCCATTATCTCTGCTCTTTGTCTTCATCTGTTTTAAACAGTAAGGGAAAGGAGGGATAAATACTAAAATGGCCACCTCTTTGAACACAAATTTGTTGCCGTTCACTTTAAAGTCTTGTGCATCAATTATTAGTGGTCTTGTCGTGATGGAATAATGCTCTCTACTCTCTATCACAGTATCTTAGAGACTAAAGACAATATATTCACTTGTAACATATAATATAAAGTCTTGAGTTTACTAGAGATTGACCTTGGTAACGAACAAGCCTAAACATGCACAACCATGTCGACGTGATCGCTGCATGTTAGAACAGTGTGACCGTTGTGTGACAGTGTGACCAGTGTGGCACGTGTTCAGTCCCGCTATTATGGAACTACACATAAAGTATGTACAATGTGTTTGATTCACAGTTCTGTTTCGAAATTTGAAAGTGATACAAGGCCTGAAACGGAGTCAAGGAAGGGGAGGAAAAGGAGGAGGAGTGTTGATGGTTATTTGCCCATTGGATGATGGAGACGTACAATCTTGAGCAGACTTCTCGATGTTAAACGACTGGAGAAGGCTATGTGCCACTATCGGGTTTTACCCTCTCCCTACTAACATATAAGATGCCATTTATTTCATATTACTATATCCCCTTATGAGGTTGACGTCAGGAAAGATATCCGTTTAAATATCGATCTTGACAGGTCCGACCCTTGTTCCGTTTCTCTACGGTGTCGTGTATGAGGTGAGTTGAACCTGTAAAGTTTGCGACGAAAAGCCATCGTCTCAACCGTCTGAGCCATTCAGCCTGGCAGATTGAGGTAGGTGATGGTATACAATTTCTAATTACTAGATAGTGTACCCGAAAAGACCTTGATTAAGTTCCAATCCTCTCCGCAGTGCTCATACGGACTGAGGGCATATAACGCTGTTGATTGTTATTTGTTCGTCGGATGGAGACGTAAACCCTTGAGCAGACCTCTTGATGCTATTTGGCAGGAGAATGCTATGTGCCACTACCGGATTTTTCACTGTCTCTTCCTACTATCATATGTAATGTAATTCATTTCATCTTATTATCTTCCCTGACGAGGTTGACGTCAGGAAGAGCATCCAGTTATACAAATTCGTTTTAAAAGATTCATCTCACCACAAACCCGATACCGCAGAGAAACGGGACAACGAATGGACACACGTTAGATTATAACTTCATGCACCCTTAGCCAGCTGTTCGCATTTCACAGCTCTGTCAAGGGAAGGCCTGCGGTTTCGGATTTTAAGTCGCCCGCGCTTATTATGTCACAGCTCCTTCACTACTCCAAGGGAGAGATGGGCAAAGAGCCTGTGAGTGCGTGAGTAATCCGTTTTACAGTAACTTGCAAACTCACAGTCAGAATGTACCTAAAGCTGATGTACATCTGCACATGTGCACTAGCTATTAACGCCTGTTTATGTCTTTAGCGGTATCTGACGGTCTTTTGATTAGGATAACTCACGAGGTCGCCGCGAGAGCACACTTATATATCTGTGGCGGGATCTGATAGTCATTTGTCAGGCTGTGACGTCACAGCTCTGTCAGGATAGGGCCTGCGCGTTCGGTTAGGTAAAAATAAGCATGCATTTTTAAATCGCCCGCACTAATTACGTCACAGCTCCGTCACTACTCCTCAACTACCAGTCATATAACCGATTGGACTCCTCCAAGAGGAGTCTGTATGTGAGGTTAGATTAGCGTCGTGTTCAAGGTTAGGTTTACACGTCATAATGACGCCTTAAACTCATCTGCAGGACACCTAACCGATTTGTGGCTCCTCCATGGGCGCCTGATCGATTCGGCTCTTCCAAAGGGGTCCTTGATCTTTGCGGCTCGGCTCTTCCAAGGGGAGGCCAACCGATTCGGCTCCTCCAAACTGAACCGTGAGGTTAGCATTGCATTCGTACTTAAGGGTATGACGTCATAACCTCACCTAGCGTTGAAACACTCCAGGTTGGGCAGTGAGGTTTGCACTGCCTTCGTACGTGTGCGTATGACGTTATAACCTCATCTAGGGGGTCAAGCGCACCCTAGATCATTCCCTGACCAATTAGGCCCCTCCAATGGAGTCTGTGAGTTTAAGCTTGCTCTCGTACGCAAGGTTATGACGTTACTCCGAGTTCAATGGTCTAGAACCTACATAGCGTTACAACTCAACTAGGGGTCAATGACCTCGTTTTCCTATCGAGGTAGACTTACCACTCATCTAGGGCTCAATGACCTCGTGGGAAAATGCTGAATCAGCACCTATTGTTTTAGAGCATACATACCTCATACTACTGTGGTTTGTCGTATGATGCGTGGTGTGTACTTGGATATTTATATTAAGACCAACACAAACACTCAATCCCCGAGATAAATGAATTAACCACAAGCGATTAATTTCAGACGATTTTCCATACTAATTTTCCTAATCCCTTTCATCACGGCCTGTGATACTGGACACGTTGTTTCGTGTTCATTGTTCAGCTTTCCATCACATTACTCTGATTTCACTCATCTCCTGCATTACTTTGTACTCTTGAAGGAAATTTATTTACAGAAATACTGTAGGTGGACCGGGACTGAGTGAGTTGGCAGGGCGGTTAGGGTCACGCAGATGTGAGCTTGCATTCGGTAGATAGTGGGTTCGAATGTCATAGTCGGAAGCCCTGAAGATGGTTTTCTGTGTTTTCCCATTTTCACACCAGGCAAATGAGCGGAAAAATCCGGTAGGGTAGTATGAAAATGTTTAAATTATTTTAATAACTTGACTTAATGCATTTTGTTTGCAAAACCACGATATGATACAGACGTTAGCTGATACAAGCCAAATGTTAAGGTCAACCTACTGTGCCGGGATTTTATATCGGAAGGCGTGAAGTGACTGCCTAATCGATCACAGTACTCTACTTGTTTAACGTCGCACTAACACATACGTCATACGATATCATTTGATTACTGAATTTTCTAATTTTAATTTTTCTTGATAAGTTTCAAGAGATCTATTTCATTCAAGTAAAACATTAAGTAATTTTGGTGTGTTTAATCAGATTTTAATTGTGAACTGAGTAGTGACGTGGACGATGATGTTAACATTTATTGCTCTTTATGACTTATTTGCTTTATTAATTACCTTATGGGCGTTTGAGGTCTGAACTGCTTGTGCAGTTATTGTTGAAATATGTTTAAACATTGTTGGTATTTTTTTGTTGGTTGTTGGTACATTTTCGTGTCATTGTTCAAATCCATTGGTAGAAGCTTCATTTCTATTTATTTCAACTTAAAAATGAAAAATCGCCTTCAGAGCATGTTAAGAAGTTTTAAGTACTCTAAGTACAGTATGTAATGAAAATTAAACAGACAATATACACCAAACAAGTCAAGTTATCTCATTTTTCTTGAACTACTGCAAATTAACTCATTATGTGAGCGACATATTTTGAAAGAAAACTGTTAGTTAAATTTGGCAAGCCAAGATAAATATGATTTCAGCTACACAGCACTATTCTAGATAATCTAACAAACCCTTGTATAATTTTAAGGATAAATACTCTAGGAACAAATACCAGCAGTGAAAGACGGTGAAAACTTTCAAACCTCTCTTTTCAAATGTAAGAATTTTGACCTAATGTGCTTTGCATGTAAACGATGTATTTCTTGTACGGCAGGATTCCTAAGACCCAGTCTAAACTTTCAATGATCAGTTGACAGTATGCTGTGTTGTATGTCCATGTATTTAGGTAGCTCCCAAAGTAGATCAATTAAACAGACATGGTTAAAATCCTCAGGGTATGAACATATAATATAAAATATAGGATTCACTTAATTTTCTTCACAACATTGTCTGTAATTTTCTGAGTTAAATTTTATTGAAAATTCTCAATCCATTACCTTAATTTATCACACATAAAGATACCAATGACCGGTATACTAGCATTATCGATCAAGTGTCTGTGCGGTTTGGGTCACGTAGCTATAAACTTGCATTCGGCAGGTAGTGGGTTCGAACCCCGCTGTCGGCAACCCTGAAAATAGATTTGCGTGGTTTCCCATTTTCACACCAACCAAATGCTGAGGATGTACCTCAATTAAGGCCACGGTCGGTTCCTTCCCACTCATAGCCCTCTTCTCTCCCATCGTTGCCATAAAACCTATCTGTGACGGTGCGGCGTGAAGCAGATAGTTAAAATAAAATTATAATATTAATTAAGTAGTGCTTAAGTTTGAGACTTTTTGACTGGCTCCACAGAATAGGACAATGCATATTATTCTTACAGGGCTAACGCATAGAGTACTGTAGTGAAATGGACATTTCATACTATCATTTTTATTGTTATTAATAATACAGAAATATTCTTCAAGTTGACATTTTAGAGGCTTGGAACGCCGAGTGTAAAAGTTGCGTGTACTTATATACAGTCTGGCGACGCGTGCTTCTGTGTTTTATATTCTGGTATAAGTAAGTGAGTGAGTTTTTGAGGTCGTAGTTGTGAGGTTCCTTTTGGGAAATGTTGCGTTCTAACTCCACCGTTGGCATTCCTCAAGATAGTGTTATATGTTTTTCCATTTCCACACCAGGTAAATGCTGGGGGTGCACCTTAATTAACGGACGGCCGTAGAGTAAACCACTCTAATCCACCGAATGCCGATGTCACGCACAGTGGAAGCCTTTACCTTCCACCCCTCTTCGGGCCTTTATGGGATGTATGGAGATGACTTTGTTTTTTGTACCTTGATTAAGGCCACCACCGCTATCTTCCCAATCCTAGTCCTTTATCACCCTCGCGTTACCGAAAATTTTCTCTGTGTTAGTGCAACGTTAAAGCACTAGCAAATAAAACGAACATGAAATTAATGAGTACTGTAGTGAGGTCGGCAAAGAAGCGGTGGTGGTGGTGATTGTTGTTTAAAGGGGCAAGTTAACCGGATTATCAGCTCCGGAATGGAAGCAACGTCCCACTAACTACTTTTACGGTTTTTGGAGACCCCGAGGTGCAGAAATTTAGTGCTTGGGAGTTCTGTTATGGGCTAGGAAGTCTACCGACACAAAGTTGACGTATTTTATCACCTTCAAATACCACCGGACAGACCAAGGTTCGAACTTGCCAAGTAGGGGTCAGAAGGCCAGCGCCTCAACCGTCTGAGCCACTCAACCCGGCAGCAACAGTATCGTAAGGATAGGTATCATCTCAGTATTCGTCTGAGTAAACACCGCAGAGGTTTACACGTTAAAACTCTCTGCTACCTTCGTAGGTCAATGCATATTATGCTTACTGGTATTACAGAATTCTGTAAGCAGAATATCTCAGAGGCTTGAGTCCGAAGAGGACTACACTATACACAGGTTCGAATTACGTGGCAGTAAATCCTACCTCAGTTCTCAAACGCAGAAATCTGATGCATATGACGAAAAAACATCCATTGTTTTTGCTTCATTTAAAGAGTGTAGAATACCTTGGCCATTTCGCTTAGTATGTATGTATGTATGTATGTATGTATGTATGTATGTATGTATGTATGTATGTATGTATGTATGTATTTTCTTGTTGGATAATCAGTGTCAGTCGGGTGGCGGTAGTACTGTGTGGTGTTTGTAATTTTGTGCTAGAATTGGCAAGGAAACTCTGTGGTATTTATGTTAGGTATCATGAACCAATTATATTCTCTGCGGCTGAATGTATCCTGTTCCATTTCCTCAGAACCGTCTTAGATTTATGGTAATCGTACCAAGGCCTGCTGGGCTGGAAGTTATTATATAACCCCTAGACCACGGCAGCGGGCAAAAAGGCTATCTAATATTATGCTACCGAGGTCTATTCCCCCCGTGGTAGGGATTGGTAGAATTAGTTGTGGCTGCTGACAGTTTGCCAGGTTGTGAAAATAATAATAATAATAATAATAATAATAATAATAATAATTAGGGTCCGGATGTTTATGCAGTAATAGGTTAGAATGCAAATTTACAGAAGGGAGTTATAAGTAAAGTGTACCCGCACGACGGTAATGCTATGAGGTTTGCATAAACATTAGGGGTTCGGCCCATTAGAACCCCTAGAATTTATGTTACTCCTACTACATTACGGTACAGTGGGCTAGGCGACATTTCCTACTAAATAATTTTGTTACTAAATAACTTTGTTAGTAGGAAATGTCGACTAGCCCGATCTAACGTAATGTAGTGGGAGTAACATAAATTCTAGGGGTTTCAATGGACCGAACCACTAATGTTTATGCAAGCCTCATAGCACTACCGTCGTGCGGGTAGACTCTACATATTACTCGCTTCAGTAAGTTAGCATTCTAACATATTACTGCATAAACATCCGGGCCCTATTATTATTAATAATAATAATAATAATAATAATAATAATAATAATAATAATAATAATAATAATAATAACAGTAATAATACCGAACGAGCTGGTTAGGTAGTTCGAGTCATGTAGCCATGAACTCGCATTCGGGGGATGGTGGGCTTGAATCTCACTGTCTTCAACCCCGAAGATGGTTTCCCGTGGATTCTCCATTTTCACTGAGGCTGCTTCCTTCATAGTTATAGCCCTTTCCTATCTCATTGTCGGTGAATACTAATCATTTTCATTCCCATCGTCGCCGGAAAGTTGTATAATGCCACGTTTCGTTAGAGAAAAGGTAGTTTTACTTCATGTTTCCTTATTTTCATGGTTTTCAATGTGAAGCCGACATTATACTAAATGTTACTTTAGAGCTCCATTTTGGCCGGCACGGCAGTAAGGTAAAACAAAAGGAGTAACACTAAATGCCCGCGTTTTATTTGAGTGTGTCCTGCTCGCGAGTGCTGCCTGATAGACAAAATGGCTAGCAACTGTGTTGGTTGGGTTGCCTAACTTGACAAGATGTGTGCAGTTGCCCCCTGGAGCATTGCTGTACATTACCGAGGATACGTTTTCCCTGGCCTTTATTTCCAGTTTTGTTGGGATCGGCACTTAAGTGGACTTAGACCCTTCTTTACAGTCAAACACACGCGTATGGGGCGAAATCTATCCCAGGTCATTTTATTTCCTAGTGAAATGTACAAATAACTTTCCTGTGCTCTTCCCGTTCTTGTAACTTTCTGGCTAGATCCCCGCAGAAAGTCATTCTTACATAATCTATCTTAAAATCTCCAATTAATACAGTAATTCATATTTTACAATACAATGATATGTGGGGTGGAAAGCACCCCCACGCGTGTGTCTGCGAAGATCTGGCGCGTGTGCTTGAGGGTTAACGCAATTATGTATTCGCTATTGCATGTTTCTGTGGTGGTTAGTAGTGCGATGTGTTGAATGTGAAGGGAATTTTATTAAGACAAACACAAATACCTAGTCCCCAAGCTAGATGAATTAACCATGCGAAGTTAACATCACCGACCCGGTCAGGATTCGAATCCAGGGCCCTCTGAAGTGATAGTTAGAAGCTAAAGGAACTGGGCACTTCATAACGGAGTATGCCGGGCTGAGTGGCTCAGACGGTCGAGGCGCTGGCCTTCTGACCCCAACTTGGCAGGTTCGATCCTGGCTCAGTCCGGTGGTATTTGAAGGTGCTCAAATACGTCAGCCTCGTATCGGTAGATTTACTGGCACGTAAAAGAACTCCTACGGGACTAAATTCCGGCACCTCAGCGTCTCCGAAAACCGTAAAAGAGTAGTTAGTGAGACGTAAAGCAAATAACATTATTATGACGGAGTATTGTAAACAGTATTGTATACTACAACCGAGTATGAAAGATCCGGGCAAGCCTGTTTATGTTTAATCCTTTCTGTCTATGTCAAGTATACTCCTAGTTATTCTTTTATTTGCTTTAGAATTGTTCCACCACCACCACCACCACAAAAAACAAAGACAAAAACTACAACTGCAACAACGAAAATAAACAACAACAACAAAACGAACAACAGCATAGTTAGACGGTATGGCGTTTTCTTTTCATTCCTATTAGGGGGGGAAATAAATTTTGTTTCAGTTAATATACACTAGTCTTTAATTAAGTAACACGGTGAGAATGGAAGTGCATTATTAAAACAATTTAGAACAAGAGTAACAAGTCATTTCATCACTTATGAACCAGTACTATGAAAGGACAAAATTCTAATTATACATCAGACGGTAAGAAACATAAAAATGCTGCAAAAATAGCCCACAATTATTACGAATTAATCTCCTACAATGAAATCTTCCCATCCGCCACAAGGCTCTCGTTCAGCATAGCAGATGAGGCCGCCAGGATGAGATACTGGTCCTCTTCCCCAATTGTATTCCAAACCAAATGCTTCAAGCTCCAGGACACTGCCCTTCACGTGGTAGATGTGCGATCCCCCACTGAGTCCGAGGGAAAAGAACGCTAGTTAATTTTCCTGGTTGGGGGTCTGGGTATTTGTGTA
Organism: Anabrus simplex; assembly: GCF_040414725.1. Lineage (NCBI taxonomy): Eukaryota > Metazoa > Arthropoda > Insecta > Orthoptera > Tettigoniidae > Anabrus > Anabrus simplex. The sequence continues at coordinate 957,901,074 of NC_090265.1, read as the reverse complement.
TATAATGTTTCTTGTAGAAAATTTAATTTCAAGGCCACATGGTACATTACATTTTCCGATAGGGCCAACCTTTTATCCGTTATTTCAGTTGATGTAGAGCATAATTGCCCATATATGGAACATATCCCTGAAAAATCCCCGACTAGTTCAAAACTGCAAAATATATCAAAATTTAAAGTATCCCCTTTCGTGATTCGGGATTTCAAGCTATCCTTGCTAAGTTTCAGCACAATTGGTCCAGTATTTTTCGAGCTATCCATAACAAATAAACAAACAGACATCATCTCATTTTATTGAGGGTATAGAATAGTTAAAAATTGTCATAGATTTTGTTTACAAGCTGTTTTACGTCGCACCGACACAGATAGGTCTTATGGCGACGATGGGATAGAAAAGGGCTAGGAGTGGGAAGGAAGCAGCCGTGGCCTTAATTAAGGCACAACCCCAGCATTTGACTGGTGAGAAAAGGGGAAATAACGGAAAACTGGCTGCCGACAGTGGGGTTCGAACCCATTATATCTCGAATACAAGCCCACAGCTGTGCACCTCTAATCGCATGGCCAACTCGCTCGGTTAACCATACGTCAACTATTTTTTGCGAGTTGCTTTACGTCGCCCCGACACAGATAGGTCTTATGGCGACGATGGGACAGGAAAAGGTTAGGAGTGGGAAGGAAGCGGCCGTGGCCTTAATTAAGGTACAATCCCAGCATTTGTCTGATGTGAAAATGGAAAACCATTTTCAGGGCTGCCGACAGTGGGGTTCGAACCACTATACGTCAACTAAGTGCCAATATTAAGCTGCTACTTGTAAACCAAACTGATGGCCTGAAAATAAGTCAAAATCACTTTGTATTAATTAATGAAATTGTCCACCTGTGTGGTGTAGTGGTTAGTGTGATTTTCTGCCAACCCTGGAGGCCAGGGTTCGATTGCTGGCTTTGACACGAAATTTGAAAAGTTGTACGAGGGATGAAACGGGGTCCACTCAGCCTAGGGTAGGTCAACTAAGTAGAGGGGAGTCGATTCCCACCTCAGCCATCCTCGAAGTAGTTTTCCGTGGTTTTCTACTTCTCCTTCCAGGCAGATGCCGAGATGGTACCTACAGTGCGGGACATTAGTATTCATACAGATGGGTTTATATGGAAACAACGTTTTATCAGATTTAATTATACAAGAGAACGTACAGTATTTAAGTAATGAACATCTATTTACTATAATCTTGCCTTAAGCATACACATACAAAAAATCAACATAAAATGACTGCTTACTAAATAAAAAATTACAAATTAGAATATAATTTTTACGTAGGGCATAAGTATTCATACAAGAACAAACGTATGTTTCTGTAACACCTTCACCAAATCGTTTTTTTAAATACTTGATATGCATTCATTGGTTATGGAAGCCTTGTGTAAGTCGTTTTGGCACGGTATATACCAATTTCCTTGTTATTTCGTAACCAATTGCGTTCCATTCTTGTAGTAACATTTCCTTTAACCTTCCTTACTCTTTTCCCCTGCTGGTTCCACAAATGCTCGATTGGATTGAGGTCTAGGGACTGAGCTGGAGCTTTCAGGGTGTGTGGTGTATGAGAGAAGAGCCAGAGAGGGACAATTTCCACACTATGTTTGCGGTCATTATCTTGCTGGAAGTATAAATTGTCCCTAATGCCCAGTTTGTCGACACTCCTCTACAAATTCTCCTTCAGTACATTCAGGTAACCCAATCTGTTCTCCTACAACTGAAGCTGCTATGGAGCCCCATTCCATTACACCACCTACCATGTTTCACAGTAGCCTGGATATTTTTGATGTCCATCTCAGTACGAGGCTTTCTCCAGACCAACATTCGTCCATGGTTGTGAAATATATTAAATGTACTTTCGCCACTAAATAAAACTCGGTCCCAAAATCCACTATCTTTTCCTACATACTCACTGGCAAACTGAAATCTGGCTACCGGTACTTGATTTTTATTGCTAATGTAAGGTTTCTTTCTGGGGACACTAGCTTTATACTTCGCGCGATGAAGGATTCTTCTGATGGTTCCACTTGTGACTTGTTTACCATAATATTCTTCTACGTGGGCTTTTATTTCCGTCGAACTTATGTCCGGATTCTTTATGACTGTTTTCACTACCATCCTGCTTCCTCGAGTCGTCGGTTTGTATGGTCGGCTGATCTTTTGCTGTTTACAAGGGTTATCTTTGTTTTAAATTGCTGTATGACACTTTGGACTGTATCACGGCTTCTACATACTACATTTGCGATTTCAGAATATTATTTATTTAGATTATGAAGCCGTACAATGATCTCTCTCTCAGCAACCGTAGTTTCCTTGGTCTTGCGCCCAGTTCGGATAACAACACCAGCTTGTACGCTGTACCGGTACTGTGCACTGATCATCGACGTACAGTTGAAGGAGAAACCAGGAGTATGAACACTTATGTTAATCCAGACTAATGACTACTTCGTTATTATTTTTTAAATACGTTTATTACCGGGCGAGTTGGCCGTGCGCGTAGAGGCGCGCGGCTGTGAGCTTGCATCCGGGAGATAGTAGGTTCGAATCCCACTATCGGCAGCCCTGAAAATGGTTTTCCGTGGTTTCCCATTTTCACACCAGGCAAATGCTGGGGCTGTACCTTAATTAAGGCCACGGCCGCTTCCTTCCAACCCCTTGGCCTTTCCTATCCCATCGTCGCCATAAGACCTATCTGTGTCGGCGCGACATAAAGCCCCTAGCAAAAAAAAATCCGTTTATTCACGTTGTTTCGTTTACGATGGTTACTGATGAAGCGTCTCCATCCGCATTTTAGTAATCTGAACTGTGTAAAAGAGACAAATAGTAATTTCGTGTCGATATCAGACTGTATGAATGCTTATGTCCCCCACTGTAACTTAAGACCGAGGCCGCTTCCTTCCCTCTTCCTTGTCTATACCTTCCAATCTTCCCATCCACCCTACAAGGCCCCTGTTCAGCGTAGCAGGTGAGGCCGTCTGGGCGAGGTACTGATCCTCCTTCCCAGTTGTATCCTCGACCCAAAGTCTCAAGTTCCAGGAAACTGCCCTTGAGATGATAGAGGTGGTTTCCCTCGCTGAGTCCTGGAAGGTAAACGGATTAATGAATTAATTAGTTAAATCCACTCACATTAATTTACCTGACAATTTGTAAAACAACAGTTCGCATTTAAAAATGAACCTTTGCTTCAGGACATAAACACTGAGACAAAACTAGAAGAGGAATGTTATGAGAATGAGAAGAAGGAGGATACCGAAACGATTCTTATAGTATATGCCCACTCGGAAAAGATTTATAGGACGTCCGAGGAAAATATAGATTTCAGAACGTAACGGGACACATGGTCTGATACTTGGCTGGATGATGATGATGATGACGATGGACTGAAATGGGTAGAAACGACTCTTTTCACTCTTAGCAGCCATTTGATTTTTTAAAAAATACTCTAACACATAACATCAATGGGACTGAATGATGTTTCTTCAATGACATCCTTATGTTCGATGTAAAGTTGGTTAACGCGTACCTGAGGTCATTTTCTACGTTCAAACGACTGCAGTGTTTGGTTGTTATAAGGGCAAGTGTTGGAAATCCTGTCTCACTCACAAATGTAAAATGCCGTATGAATAGTGTATTTACAGTCGATTGGAGCCCTACAAGCGAGACAGACGTGCGTGCGGGAGTGCTGAGTGCTTGTTGCGTAAGCGAAATGGGAATAGGCATAGAACTCTCCCGAGCGGTTGGCCACATAAAGTACCAGGTGTGGGATAAAATGTGAGGTAAATTACTTTGTAATGGTGTTGGCAGCGATAGTGATCGTGTGCTATTAGTAAATGGAGGAGTGGAAAACAATCCTGGGCCACTGAGTTGGGAGGATAGTGGAAAATTGAAACTGAAAATCCACATCCTGTTTCCAGTCATTCGACCGGATCAGGAATAGAATGAATGAAGCCCCCATCTAGCGGCGAGGACAGGAATTGTGCCGGCTGTCTGTAGCATTCCTCTGGGCAATGATTAATGAATGACACGTGAAATGAAATGATATTGGAGAGTGTTGCTGGAATGAAAGATGACAGGGAAAACTGGAATACCCGGAGAAAAACCTGTCCCGCCTCCACGTTGTCCAGCACAAATCTCACATGGAGTGACCGGGATTTGAACCACGGAACCTAGCGGTGAGAGGCCGGCGCGCTGCCGCCTGAGCCACGGAGGCTCTCAGTGAAAATTAAAGGGGTGAAAAAAAAGGTCAGCCAAGCAGACACAAGGAGGGAGCTGATCATGGAACAGAATAAGGACATTCAGAATTTGAAAGATAGCCTGAGAGGTAACTAGGCAGGTATAAAAGAATCACTGGATAAATACCAGGAGGAAGAGAAAATTGCAAAGGAACATCGCTCGGTGTTGGAGCAGCTCACACAGGTGCTGGAGATGCAGGTCCGGAGGTCAACGCTTGCCCAACGTAGCAGATGTCTGTTCATATAGGGCATTTATCACGTCACACCTTTCTTCTAAGGAAGTTGTCTGTCTGTTTTATACACATTCGTGTATGCGGTAATCTACACGTTATAATAATAATAATAATAATAATAATAATAATAATAATAATAATAATAATAATAATAATAATAATAATAATAATGTCCGCCTCTGTGATTTAGTGGCTAGTGTCATTAGCTGACACCTCCGGAGGCCCGGTTTCGATTCCCGTCTCTGACACGAAATTTGAAAAGTGGGCTGAAACGGGGTCCACTCAGCCTCGGGAGGTCAACTGTGTAGAGGTGGGTTCGATTCCCACCTCAGCGATCCTGGAAGTGGTTTTCCGTGGTTTCCCATTTCTCCTCCAGGCAAATGCTGGGATGGTACCTAACTTAAGGCCATGGCCGCTTCCTTGTCTATCCCTTGTCCATCCCTTCCAGTCTTCCCATCCCCGCACAAGGCCCCTGTTCAGCAAAAACGGTGAGGCACCCTGGGCGTGATACTGGTCCTCCTCCCCAGTTGTATGCTCCGACCTAAAGTCTGGCACTACAGGATACTGCTTTTGAGGTGGTAGAGGTGGGATCCTTCGCTGAGTCCGAGGGACAAACGAAGAAGAAGAAAAAGAAAATAATAATAAGAATATTTTGGTTTTACTTCACACTAACTACTTCTACGGTTGTTTCCCGATACGAAAAGAGTTGTTTTAAGTGCCGATAAATGCACTGATAAGAGGTTTACGTATTTGAGCATTTTCAAATAGCACCAGACTGAGCAGGAATCAAACCCACCAACTTCAGCTCAGAAGGACAGCATTCTGCCGTCTGAACTAGTCAGTCCGACTACTTCTAGTGATTCTTTATCTTCTCCCAGGTCTTTTTCCAACGTATTGGGATCGCCACTTGACGTGGTTATGACCTAGTTTTATAGCGGGATGCTTTCCTGATTCCAACGCTATGTGGAGGGATGCTTTTTGCAAGTTGGGTTACGTCGCAGCGACACAGATAGTTCTTATGGCGACGATGGGATAGAAAAGGCCTAGGAATGGGAAGGAAGCGGCCGTGGCCTTAATTAAGGTACAGCCCCAGCATTTGCCTGGTGTGAAAAGAAGAAACCGCGGTAAACCGTCTTCAGAGTGGGGTTCGAACCCACTATCTCCTGGGTGTATTAACTATTGCATGTTTCTGCATTTGGTTTCTAATGTGGTATGTTATACGTAGTTGAAGAAAAGTTTACTAGGACAAACAAAAACACCCAATCCCCGAGCCAGGGAAATTGACAATACATAGTAAATCTCTCACCCGGTCGTGTATCGAGACCGGGGCCGTTTGGACCGAAGACCTGTACTCTGATCATTCAGCCAAGGAGCCGGACGTTAGACGTGATTAGACGTGACTTTTCAAATCTATAACAATTTATCCACTTTGTACATGAAATATGCAACGGGGTGAAAGACACAAAGTAGCGCAGTAAATTATCTTCGAAACGGTCATAAAATTATTCCACGAAAAGGTATTTCTTGTCGCTGAACATGACCTAGAAAACATGTGGATGTGTCACGCACATGCGCAAACTTCTGTGCTGGCTGACCTCAGTGGACGAGTCACTTAGTTGTTGTTCTCCCTGATTTCAAGATAGTGGGTCGAACCCGACGTTGTTGGCATTTGGTGTTCAAAAGCAACAGTTTTATGTCATTCGCTTTCGGGACGTTGAAGAACTGCAGTGATACAAAGTCAACAACCCAGCGTCTCTTAAAATCTATAGCAAACGAAGGAAAGATTATTATTATTGACATAATAATTTGGGGATATTAGGTTGCGTAATGTTAATAATCTGCTGACGCGTTTCGATCCTGCGACCGGGAGCAGCAGCATATAATATATTGGCAACTATCACTCCATAGTAACCAGACTCAAGGTAGAGAGACCCTCTTAGAAATATAGTTCATTCCAGGGCCTCCAGAGTCAAGGAGAAAGATGTAGACGAGTGAACTATGGAGGGTAGACATGATCTACTCTGTATATAACCGTCACTTGTGTTAAATTATTCGGATGTTTAGAAATTTCTATCGCCTCACGAATAATTGTAGGTATAAAATATTTTCTGGCCTCAGGATCGAAACGCGTCAGCAGATTATTAACACAACGCGACCTATTATACCCCAAATTAGTATTATGTCATATAGTGGTCGTGAAAGTCTACGTATTATTATTATTATTATTATTATTATTATTATTATTGACCGACTCGTTGGCTGAATGGTCAGCGTACTGGCCTTCGGTTCAGAGGGTCCCGGGTTCGATTCCCGGCCGGGTCGGGGATTTTAACCTTCATTGGTTAATTCCAATGGCCCGGGGCCTGGGTGTTTGTGCTGTCCCCAACATCCCTGCAACTCACACACCACACATAACACTATCCTCCACCACAATAACACGCAGTTCTCTACACATGGCAGATGCCGCCCACCCTCATCGGAGGGTCTGCTGTACAAGGGCTGCACATGGCTAGAAATAGCCACACGAAATTATTATTATTATTATTATTATTATTATTATTATTATTATTATTATGATGTTGTTGTTGTTGTTGTTGGCTTGTTATTGGTTTAATGTCGCACTAATGAAAATATGTTTTCGACGACGGAAGGACTATAAAGGTCTAGGATTGGGAATATGGAGGCCGTGGTGTTAATTAAGGTAGCTCAGCATATACCTGATGTGAAAATGGAGAACCATGGAAAACCACCTTCGGGGCTACGGACAGTGGCATTCGAACCCACTATATCGTGAATGCAATCTCACAGCTATGCTACCCAATCTGAGTAGCCAACTCGCTCAGTATTATTATTATTATTATTATTATTATTATTCTCATCATCATCAAGTGTTCTTTGTCCGAGGAGTTGTGAGAACGACCGCATACACACGGTCCAGAGAGCTTGTTATTACTTGTTATTTAGAATAGAATTTGGTTGTAATAAAATCCAGAGTTCTTGTCGCAACAGCCCCGAAGGGCCTTATTCTGGCAAGCGACCACTGTACAGCCCGAAGGCTTGCATATTGCGAGGTGTCGTGTGGTCAGTATGAGTATTCATCCCGGTCGTTATTCTTGGCTTTCTAGACCGGGGCCGCTCTCCTACAGTTAGATAGCTTCATAATTGTAATCACATAGGCTGAGTGGACCTCGAACCAGCCCTCAGATCCAGGTAAAGATCACTGTCGTGGCCGGTAATCGAACCCGGAGGCTCCGGATAAGAAGCAAGCACGCTACCCCTACACAGTGGGTCCGGCACTTTGGTTGTAAAAGGAGTAAAATACTAACGTTGCAAGCCAAATAACATGCCGCGGACATACTGTATTTGTAAATAATATATTTGTAAATATACGAATTTCTCAATTTCTGTTACAATATCTTTAGAAATAAAGTTCGTATCTCTGGCTTGTTATAAACGCTACCTCCCACTTGGCACTTTGCCATATAATTTTACAAATGTAGGCCTTAAGGATGTACCGATTTTCTGTGAAACTTTCAAACCCTACTTAAAAACTTATGTTCATATTGCAGCCATGTAGGGAATTGCTTCCTTCTGAGAAGAAGAGTCCTTTTTATCATCGAACAATAAGTGAACCCATTAGAACACTGTCCAGCAAAGATAATTGCTGCTCAGCAAGATGGCCTGTAGATACTGGAGTGTAATGTGATCAGCGTAACGACATCCTCAACTGTATTGGTCGGCTTTTCTCAGCAGCTTCATTGCCCCTCGTATCAGGAAAATCCTCAATTGGTCTCCAGAAGCTGAGTGAATGCTGTTTCAGCTTCTGTCCAGAGTTAAAATTACTGGGTTGGCGTTTAATTGAACCCGGTGTAAAAGGTAGGCCTGTTACTAAAACGTGTTGTTCAAACTGCTGGATAAGATACTTCAAAAGTTCCTTTATATTCGGAATATAAAATATTGCAAAGGGACAGTCGTACCAGAAAAGGGGAAAAAAAGAAAAAGTACGAGCGCATGGCATGTTTAAGTACGTCGCAGGTACACATTCCTGAGAAATAACTGAACCAATGTGTGTCTTATGTTTGTTGTGATATTAACAGGGATTTTATCTATGTGGGAGGAGGATTATGTTTTAATATTAATAATAATCACGTCTGATAAAATATTGAATGGGAGGAACATTCAATACCATGAGCTCATTCTTGTTTGAGCGGCTATAGATAAATAATTTTGGACCATCCTTCAGGAGAATAAATCATACTGCTCACCGTAAAATTTTAAGACTGCAGACAATATGTATTAAATTCTCTCGCGCCTCCTATTGTTTCTCGTAATATTAAACCGAAAAGTGAATGTTCATATTTTTGAAAAGCTGAAAGAACATTGGAACGAACAAACATTTACCAACGATGACCAAGTCAAGATTACAGCGTTTAAAATAAGTTTTACAGTGGCTCAGTAACCAAGGAGCAGACTTATTCTATCCCAAGGGCATCGAAATCATATTAAAACAAGTATATGAAGACTTTAGATAATTATGGTTTGGCTTCGGATTTCTATGACATGTCACTTGATTTTTTGGACAGAAGAGAAGAGAAGAGAAGAGAAGAGAAGAGAAGAGAAGAGAAGAGAAGAGAAGAGAAAAGAAAGGTATATCTCCAGCATTTTCCTGGTGTGAAAATTGGAGACCAGGGAAAACCATCTTAAGGGCTGCCCACAGTGGGGTTCGAACCCACTATCTCCCGGATGCGAGCTCATAGGTATTTCACGCAAGTCGCGAGATATGACTTGTAAGTCTCCTTGGCCTAAAGACATGGGTCCTTATTTTGTGATTGTTTTCGAGTTTCATTGGGCATAGGATGAATAATAAAATGCATTCACAAGTCAGCTAGGAATGGCTGGTAACTTTCTATATCAAAATCCTACACTTACGCTCTCCTATGTGAGTGATCCTCCTGTCCCCCGAAATGAGTATGACCTCCCAGTTAACAGAAGTATAAAGTATAATGTCCTCTAGCGGTAAATAAGTACCCTCTTATTTTGTAATTATTATTTCTTTCTTTCTTTCTTTCTTTCTTTCTTTCTTTCTTTCTTTCTTTCTTTATCAGTTTACCCTCCAGGGTCGGTTTTTCCCTCGGACTCAGCGAGGGATCCCACCTCTACCGCCTCAAGGGCAGCAGTGTCCTGGAGCGTGAGACATTAAGTCGGGGGATACAACTGGGGAGGATGACCAGTACCTCGCCCAGACGGGCTCACCTGCTATGCTGCACAGGGGCCTTGATGGAGGATGGGAAGATTGAAGGGATAGACAAGGAAGAGGTAAGGAAGCGGCCATGGCCTTAAGTTAGGTACCATCCCGGCATTTGCCTGGAGAAGTGGGAAACCACGGAAAATTACTTCCAGGATGGCTGAGGTGGGAATAGAACCCACCTCTACTCAGATGACCTCCCGAGGCTGAGTGGATTCCGTTCCAGCCCTCGTACCACTTTTTCAAATTTCGTGGCAGAGCCGGGAACCGAACCCGGGCCTCCGGGGGTGGCAGCTAATCACACTAACCACTACACCACAGAGGTAGACTATTTTGTAATTATTTACGAACATAATGCGAGCAAGTGCTTCACTTAGTTATGGGTCAGAAATTAATTGTATTCATGCTCCGAAACATAAAACAGGTTGTGTAGTGCCAACCAAGGTAAATAAATATACTGTATGAATTTTCCAGTAACATCTTTTGTCTCACTGTCAACCAGTATTCGTGCTAAACAGTGCTCTCACGATCATATTATATAACAGAAGAGAATTCATATAACTATTCACTGATGTTACTGATGTAAATTCAAGGAAGTTTTTTAAACAATTTTTATTTCGTGGAATGTGGAAATAGAAAAATATTACAAGCATTTTAAACATATAATTGTTAAGCATCTAAAACATACACCAAGTAACAACACGATTTTTTATTGTAGGAGGACATAAAATGTTGACTGTCACTAGAAAGGAAAGCCTTTTATTAAGGAAATAATTTTGCTCACATCAAACAGACCAGCATTCATTGGCAAGTAAAATTTGCCAATACCCCTAGAAATCTTTTCAGAGATTCACAGTATACCGCTTTTCTATCTTTTATCAAGTATACTTACAGTACCTTCTACCTTATAGAGCCTTTTATTCTAGGTACTTACCTTCAAACTTATTATGTGTGCCTACCTTCAGCCTTGTTTCAGATAATTTCCTAGTTCTAATATACTTGCTTGACATTCATAATCATTATGTGTATATGGATGTGACTAATGATCGATGGACAATACCATTACCTCAGAGTGAACATGTGTTTCTGGTGACTGAATAATGACTATACACAGGTGCTCTACGTTGCACTGACTCAGACATGTCTTTGGTGACGACAGAATTGGGCACGGCTAGGAATTGGGAAGGGAGCGCCCATGCTTATAATTATTAAGGTACAGTCCTAGCATTTGCCTGGTGTGAAGAAAGGGAAAGCTCGGGAAACATCTTCAGGACTGTCGCCAATGGGATTGGAACCTACCAGCTCCAAAACGTAAGCTCACAGCTACAAGACCCGAACTGCGCAGTAAACTCCCTCTGTCCAGTATTCAAAGTACTGGGTGTTGCGATCAGTATAAGACATTTTATTCATATGAAATGAAACCTTCCTGAGCATCTTTACACCTGTTATCTCTCATTTTACACGATACATTCTACCGCAAGAGTTTTGGTGATTGTACCGGAAAGAATTAGGGACCATGGCATTTTGATCAGCATGAGCTGTATATGGGGTCATGAATTACAATTACAGTACAGAGGTGTACATCACATTTCTTCAATCGTCTGTTCGGACGCTAGGTACACGTATGTGCAACTGCACTTCTCAATTATTTGGTCAGTGGCTGACTGAGTTACGTGATTTGTGACTACAGGAACACTTTTACGGAACCCTTAGTCCACGAAATCTACCCCAGTGGCAGTCTACGCCAGAGCTAGAGGGAAATATTCAGTAATACTAAGATGACGGATAGACAAGGGATGTCTAGGAAAGAGTTTATATTTTAGTGTTTAAGGTTCCTGTGCCCTTCAGGTATCTTCGTACACTTTCCTCTTGTATTTACTACACATTATTTCTCTTTTCAATAAAGATCTTAAAATATTGTAATTCAATTTAAATATTGGGGTACACATATTCGCAACACCTATCATTACAGTTATATGAAGTAAAACCCTTTCTAATCTCGTAAATCTGAGTTATTTCGACCATTGCGCACTGTTGACAACTCATTTCCTATTGAGTGGGATTCGCTTCTGAACAGCTGAAGACGTTTTTCAGGCAATCGATCGCTGTCTTCGCACCATCCAGAGATTATGCAGTGCCTCCAAGGGATTCTGCGTCGTTGGGAACACGTTGTACTGTACGTAACGCTGGTGGCTACATCGAAGGCATGTAAAACCTTGTATGCATGCTATGAATCTACCTAGAAAACAAATAGTTGCTACTACTAAAAAATCAGCCTATTTATTTTCGGCTTTGTTTCTCAGTTCTTTCAAGTTCTCCCCATAACTCCAAATCGTATTAGGGCATTGAAACCACCAAAAGAAAATAATTACCGCTACCGTACTAGCATTATTTAAAATTAAATACCGAGTGTAAACTATAGCATGTGAACTGCTAATCATACTGAGTGATAATACAGCTCATTGAATTTATCACTTGATTATATGACTTAAAATACTGCAGGCGGGGAAGGAACGAGGGTATTCACCAAGCACACGTCTCTACACATGATGAGATCATGCCCACCAACTTATCCAATCACAGCATAGAGTTTGTTTTCTACAGTAAAAAGTAAACTCATGTCCTCATCCTGAGGTGGTGCAGCTCCTTCCAGGCACACCCCCATTGGAGGTGAGCTGCATGTACCATTTCAACCACATACCAGCACCCCTGCCAGTTTTAAATTCCTGGCAGTACCGGAAATCAAACCCGGCCTCCGAGGACGGCAGCTAATAATGCATCAAGCCCGGGCTCCCGAGGACGAGGGTTTGATTTCCGGTACTGCCAGGGACTAACCGTTACGCAACGGAGGTGGACGTTTTCTACAGTAAAAACTACGTATTCTTGTCTTAGTACGAAAAAATCCACAGCCTGTTTCCAGTCATTCAACCGGGTCAGCAATGGAATGAATGGAGCCCCCATCTAGCGACGAGGATAGGAATTGTGCCGGCTGCCGAAGCCTGTCGCACTCCTGTGGAGCAATGATTGATGACTGACAGATAAAATGAAATGATATTGGAGAGTGTTTCTGGAATGAAAGATGACAGGGAAAGCCGGAGTACCCGGAGAAAGACCTGTCCCTCGTCCGCTTTGTCCAGCACAAATCTCATATGGAGTGACCGGGATTTGAACCACGCAACTCAGCGGTGAGAGGCCGGCGCGCTGTCGCCTGAGTCACGGAGGCTCTCTCTTGTCTCAGTATATGACTGAAAATTCTATGTTCTACGTCCCTACTTTATAACGAAATGAGCCCAACAACCTATGTGTAGTGACATGTCCCTACTGTTGGCAACACTACCATTAGGTGTGAAGAATGAAAGTAAAATTATTTGTATTTCGTTCCCTCAATCTTGCTGGTAAAGTCTCCACCCACATACAAACATATAGATATATCATATACTTCTTTCCCCTCGTCTTATTTGAGTTTATATATATTACATGAAATCACTATTTATCAGTAGGAAGAGAAAGTATGAAAATAAGTAAACACTATGTAATTGTTTCAGAGAAATTTATCGGTAGGAAGAGAAAGTGTCCGCCTCTGTGGTGTAGTGGTTAGTGTGATTAGCTGCCACCCCTGGAGGCCCGGGTTCGATTCCCGGCTCTGCCACAAAATTGAAAAGTAGTACGAGGGCTGGAACGGGGCCCACTCAGCCTTGGTAGGTCAATTGAGTAGAGGTGGATTCGATTCCCACCTCAGCCATCCTGGAAGTTGTTTTCCGTGGTTTCTCACTTCTCCTCCAGGCAAATGCCGGGATGGTACCTAACTTAAAGTCACGGCCGCTTCCTTCCCTCTTTCTTGTCTATCCCTTCCAATGTTCCCATCCCCCCGCAAGGCCCCTGTTCAGCATAGCAGGTGAGGCCGCCAGGGCGAGGTACTGGTCATTCTTCCCAGTTGTATCCCTCGACCCAGAGTCTGAAGCTCCATGACACTGCCCTTGAGGCGGTAGAGTTGGTATCCCTTGCTGTGTTCGAGGGAAAATCCGACCCTGGAGGGTAAGCAGATAAATAAGAAGGAGAAAAAGAAGAAGAAACAGAAAGTATGAAAATCATTAAACACTAAGTAATTGTTTCAGAGAAATGAATCAAATATCAATCTGGACTTAAGAGCCCATACAATCAAGTTGAGTACTGTATATCCATACTTACATACAAGAAAACTATGAACAAGAAAAGACTCGTTACAACTGACTGTCAAGATCATTGATCCACTGTATTGCTTCTGGAGGTGCAATCAGAAAATCCACTTTGCTTCCTGTATATGCCCGCGTTTCACACTCTCTGACAATATGGTATATGGTTTCCCTATATACGGAAGTGGTACGAATTTACCGAAAAATTTAAACCTGAATCTGAAGATACTAACTATGCATATAATATAATATGTGCTATACTGGAGCCGCGTAATGGTGTAGACTATTTTTGTAGTCTTAAATTTATGAAAAATCACGTTATTTATTAATCAATAGGACGTATCTCCAGCTCCATGGCTGCGTAGTCATATGAAATGCTCCACGCTTTATTTTATTGGACTTACAAAAGCGATCTCTAGACAAAATTAAAAATTCTATCTACCATAATATTTATCATTTTCAGATAGCATGCGATGATAATTTCAGAAAATAAACTTCTCTACCTTTTGACAAATTGGACGGATCCTGTGCTACTCAGTATAGGTGTTGATATATAATCAAGTTAATGCTAATGACTTTAATACTTAAAAAGGTACTTAAGTAACTTCCGGGTTTTTGGTAATTACAGGACATACAAAGAACCTGAACTTAATATAAAGGGCAATAGTATAATTATACTTCGTAGTTCTCGAACTAAAGTGTGCAGTAGATGGGTTCCTTTTGAACAAACTTTGGTTTGTTTATGATTAATATATTAACATTACTGTTTATAGATGTTTAGTACATAACTAAAGATCTTAAGAATGTTTCCGAAGTGTATTCAGTTGCTGAAATATTGGTAAAAGTAGTTATTTATTGTTAGAATTTTTGTAATTTTTATTTTCTGTGATATTCAATATTTCTGAGGGACACGCACCTGCATGAATTTTGTTTCCGAAGCTGATGTCATACAGCTGTTCAGCTTATTTCTACGCGGCCGCATAAACAAAACATCCGTTCGATGGAATCTCCTGTTTATTCTTTCGTAGCTATAAATATCCGAACGTGGAGCCTACTTTTGCAGGCCTGTGTGCTATGTCCTTCCCGCTTAAATCTTATTCCTCAGGAAACCCTATGAAAGAACTTAATTCTACACAGCATACTACCAAAACTTTTCTGTGCTTTATAGAGAAATAGGGAAACTAATTATTCTTAATTTATTGTCCCATTATTATTTGAAACTATTAGTACTTCATCCTTACACTAATGATTTAATATTAACATATTTAACTTGAGCAATGAATGTCGAGAATTGTTTTGTTCTCAAGTGCAGGATATCTGAGAACAGAGGGTTTTCGTTTCGATCAAATATTAATTAGTTTAATGAAATTGTATTTCACGTGTTTGTGTTCTATTTGGTGTCTGCACAAGTTCATTACAGTACTGAATCAACTCAAAAATCGCTCGTTTTTAGACACGCATAATACTAGAGGAGATTGGAACTGATAACCGCCGTGCACAACTCAATAGTAATGAACAGAACGATATGTTTTTACACATGTAAGGAAAACATGGTCCACTGGTTACTGTGATTAGCTGCCACACCATGAGGCCCGGATTCGATTCCCGGCCCTGCCACGAAAATTTGAAAAGTGGTACGAGGGCTGGAACGGAGTTCACTCAGGCTGGAGAGGTCACCTGTTTAGAGGGTGGGGTGGGGATTTCCACCTCAGGCCTCCTCGAAGTGGTTTTCCGTGGTCTACCACTTCTTCTCTAGGCAAATCCCGGGGTGGTGCCTAACTTAAGGCCATGGCAGACTTTTTCCCTCTTCTTTGCCTGTTTCTGCCAATCTTCCCGTCCCGCACAAGGCCCCTGTTCAGCATAGCAGGTGTGGCCGCCTTCCCAGTTGTATCCCCGTCCAAATGTCTCACGCTCCAACACTGCCCGTGAGGCGGTAGAGGTGAGATCCCTCGCTGAAACCGCGGGAAAACTAACCGTGGGGGAGGTAAACGTATTCATTTTTTTTTGAAATACATATTTCCACCGGGCCTGCTAAAATCTAAATTCTTATCTAGACAGTCCAAATTTTCTACTTGTTATAGTATTTTTGAACTGAACCGTCGAATTGTTCTTAGACATTTAAAACCTTTAAATGTATATACAATACAGCTTAATATTACAAGTGGTAAAGGATTTCATCTTCCGATTTATCTAATTGTATTCTAACATT
Source organism: Anabrus simplex (assembly GCF_040414725.1). Taxonomy (NCBI): domain Eukaryota; kingdom Metazoa; phylum Arthropoda; class Insecta; order Orthoptera; family Tettigoniidae; genus Anabrus; species Anabrus simplex. Next base: position 957,884,956 of record NC_090265.1, on the reverse strand, counting down.
TTATTTATCAGTTGATGGTTTGGCATTATTTCTTTAACAAGATTTATTACGTACAATAAGTAATTACCCCGTCACAAGAGACCAAGAAATTAGCTTTGAGTATTATAACGGGACTATATTTTATTTCACTCATTAACATGCATCATATATTAATACATACCGATATCGAATAGTTACTTATTTCATAAGATGAATAATCTGTGATTTCACATATATAGGAAAGCTGTTAGCTATGAGCAACCTTTTGTCCTTCATATGTATAAGAGTAGAACTGCAATAGTATGTAAGTGGAAGGACAATCTCATTAGGACTTCTTTTCGATCACATCCTTCATGCTGGAAATGAAATGAAATGGCGTATAGTTTTAGTGCCGGGATGTGTCCGAGGACTTCGGCTCACCAGGTGCAGGTCTTTTGATTCGACTCCCGTAGGCGACTTGCGTGTCGTGATGAGGATGAAATGATGATGAAGACGACACGTACACCCAGTCCACGTGCTAGGGGAATTAACCAATTATGGTTAAAATTCCTGACGCCACCGGGAATCGAACCCGGAACCCCTGTGACCAAAGGCCAGCACGCTAACCATTTAGTCATGGAGCCGGACTTCATGCTAGAGATTTGTTAGAAATTACACTACGCTTCTCTACAAGACGACAGCTTAGAGTTAAAGAGAATGGAGAATGTATGTTGTATTACGAGTAATTGTGAGAAGACTCCTTCTCAACTAGACTTCTGCAGGGTTGTAGTTCTCTAGACTACTGAGCTGGGACGGAGGCATGGGAGGTCGGGTCCCCTTTATTTGAATTTCAGAAGCATTCAGGTTTTCCTGTGAACCAACTGAGGACCTATTTTATTTCCTATCTGAAGTTCACGGCCAAATTTCGTACCCTTTTGTTTGGATTCCTCCCGCGTAGCTAATAATTAACAGTTTTATACATACAATGCGAGACGTACGGCAGTGATTCGTATGTGAATGATTATTTGATGTAATTTAACGTAGTACGTAGGCTGGTACGTACTGTACGCTGGTCGACGGTGTAAAGCCTCTAAAACTGAGACCAATTGACGGTGTAGTAGTCAGATTCAGCGGAGGCTAGTATCATTCTGGCCGCACAGGCCATGTGGTGCGCTGGATAGAGTGACAGAGCAAAGGATGCCCACATATTGTGAAGTAAGGTGGAATTCGAACGCTAAAATAATTTTTGCTGTGCATACTAACAGAGCGGAAGTAATAAACGTTTTCACTGAATTAATGAACTGCCCAGATTTAAATGCCTCAACAGTTTGAGAAGCACAAGGCTAGAAAAATATTATTTATTTTTCTTTTAGTTTTTCAGAAAATATTAAAAAACTGAATTACTCTTTAACATGAATCAGAAGAAATTGAATAATATTCAGTTTTATATTATTGACGTTTCCGAATGTGTTACATTTTTACAGAATTTACGAAATGGCGATAAATGCATTGAGTTTTCTCATTTTGCTTAAAGGGCCGCAGGATCTGTATCATCTCTCAAGCGCCTTGTTTTGAAGGAGGACATTTCGGTATATCTAAGTACAAGCAACTATATTACGAAATACTGGACAATATTATAACCCAATTGGAAGTTATCCGGGTGAATTGGCCATGCGGTTAGGAGTGCGCAGCTGTGATCTTGCATCCGGGAGATATAGGATTCAAACCCCACTGTCGGCAGCCCTGAAGATAGTTTTCCGTGGTTTCCCATTTTCACACCAGGTAAATGCTGTAAGTTATTTAAGGCCATGGCCGCTTCCTTCCCACTCCTAGCCCTTTCCTATCCCATCGTCGCCTTAAGAGCTATCTGTGTCGGTGCGACGTAAAGCACTAGCAAAAATAATAATAACTGGAAGCTAGATTTTCAAGATATGAACAACTAACATTCCTTAAATTAGACCTTAAGCATCGGCTAGTAGCTCTCTTACCTTGTAAACGGTGTTTGTTGCTTAAACTAGTCTGTTTTACTTCATTCCATTTTTGTGAATAAGTGGCTATAATTTTATACTTACATACGAAGGTTTTATAAATCAAGAGAAGGCAATTTTTATTTAATTGCAAATTGTTTTTGAAGGTCCTAAATTGAGTTTTTTTTGCTAGGGGCTTTACGTCGCACCGACACAGATAGGTCTTATGGCGACGAAAATTGAGTTTTATTCTATTTTGCAATAAGCAGTTTTTATAATAATATTAACAAAGATGAGCCTGTAGAGCAATGCTGTACACTGAAGGCAAGGCGCCTTAGAAAGATGCTGCATATGTGTTGCAACGTGTTGTCCTACTTTTATACAGCTCGAATCCCGCGGTTATGGTTCCCATAGGCACGAAGAGAACACAGCAATATTCATTTTGACTTGAGAGGGGTTATAGGATTCTCGAGTCTGACCTAGGCATTCTCCAGCGAGAGCCATTCCAATCCCTACTCAGAACGTACCCTACAAGCACTTTCCGCGCTTGTCTTTAGTTTGTGGATGTACAGTATTATAAGCCTATTGTAAACTAATTACGGCTTCTTCTATATTATTCCCAAAGGGAAGGTGGCTTGTAGAAATATAGCGGTGATGGGCATCTGAGGCAGGATCTCGAGATTTCTCGAGACCCTCGCAATGACCTGTTACGTGTGAGAGGTGTCGAGAGATCTCGAGAGCGTTGTCCCCGCTATGTGCGTCGAGCAGCGTGTAATAGGTCTATGGCTAGGCGGAGCTGAATGGTGTTCGTCCAGAGTACGCGAGTATTCAATCATGGGTCTTGTCCATTCCGTAAAATCGTGTCAACAAGCGACTAACTACTCACTTCTAGCATGCGTCTTTTCTCGATGCCGTATTACATAAACTATAAATGATACGCACTGCGGCAGTGTATGCAGCATTCTGTTCTTCAAGGTTATCCAAGTAAACCACTGATTCATGTCTTAAAACTCTTGGGTTGTAGACATCGTACCAATTACGTCATGACTAGATGTCGTATTTGCCGGTTTTCACGATATCCGTGATTTGTTTGTGTTTCAAAACCGTACGTGGCAGTTAGTTTGACCTCATTTCTTCATATAACACGGTAAGTATTCTTTGGATTCTTTGATAGAACGAAATAAGATCAACACAGCGAAATAGGACATAAACAACGCATTTCGCGAAGTAAATAACAATAGTAGTGCTGTAATGGTGAAAAGAAATCCATCTCGAATGTTCGTTGGTTTCTTTCTTGCTGAAACATGTACACGAATATAGGGCATAGCTTTTGTTTAGTGTAGATGCTTTGTTTTGTGTACGGCACTGAGGTACTGACACCATTATAGGTTTTGTAATATTTTAGTCAACAGATTTGCTTTTTTTTTTTTTGCTAGTTGTTTTACGTCGCACCGACACAGATAGGTCTTACGGCGACGATGGGACAGGAAAGGGCTTGGAATGCGAAGGAAGCGGCCGTGGCCTTAATTAAGGCACAGCCCCAACATTTGTCTGGTGTGGAAATGGGAAACCACGGAAAAACATTTCAGGGTTGCCGACAGTGGAGTTCGAACCTACTATCTCCCGAATACTGGATACTGGCGGCACTTAAGCGACTGCAGCTATCGAGCTCGGTAAACAGATTTGAACACTGTAAGTGGTTATATATAGCGTGGAATAACAATTCAGAACTGAGGCAGCATGTTTTCGACAATATTTTTCGGCATACGCGTTGTGACCGTGTTTCCAAAATATGAGGACGTTATTTCATGCAATAACCGCCGATGATATACAGCAGGGCCTCTCAAACGCCCAAAATTTCACGCGTGCAAACTGCGGCGCAGAGTTCCTGTGCCCAGTGCTTTGGTCCCACTCCGCTCGGCTCGGACCAACGCTTCGTCTCTGGGCGAAGCTCGGCTCAACTCGGCTCGGATTTGGAGCGCTACGGAGCAAGTGAGGAAGAGCGAGACAGGCGTGGGGAAAGAAAGAGACAACGCTATTGCTCCAAATCGAGGAGTGGGGGTCTGCACTCTGATCAACCAAGCGAAGTCGTCTTTTGCACCGTGCACAGTGCATGTACCGTGAGAGGCTCTGATATACAGTACCAGCTACCAAGCTTCTGGCGTCGCCTACACTCGTAGTAATTCGTACGTTCCACAGATCGCAGCACGGGAGAATCGGTCGCGAGATATGATGTCAGTCTTGTGAGTCTTGAGCGGGATCACTGCCCATCCCTGCGTTCTATGTTCCGGCATCTTCTTCAAGAATACTTCATCTTCAACCGAAAGAAGTACGACAGATAGATTGTAAGACAAATTAGCTTGAAGTTCTATGCGCCATCTTAAAAATTCAAAGGAAGATTATTATCCACGTCAAAGGGAACTGTACATTTTATGTACCGGTATGTATGTTGAGTCCTCAGCCCTAAGGCTGGTTGGATCGTCAACAGCTCCGCCATCAGCTGTCATAGATGGCCTAGGCATCAATGAAGAGGCGTACTAGGGAAAATGAGGAGTAAGGAAGTTTCCCATTGCTTTTGGCCTCTGAATATTCTATTATCTTCCTTGTTATTATTTTATTTAAGCTATAATTATTATTTTAGTGGCACTCTGATAAGTTTGACTAAGATTGTGCTGTTTTGTTATTTTTTTTCCTTCATAAACAATTCAGAAGTACACCTATAACTATATTTTCCGGTAACTGTAGAGGTTGTCTTCAATTTTAGTTGTCTCACTCAACACGATTACTTTGGTTATATCATACGCCATCAGATATAAGTTAATTTTTAATTGATATTCATTTAACTTCTTCGAGAATCACTTACCTCCTGGCACCAACATTTATTTCAACTTTTGAATGATAACAACCTCATGAAATGTAAATTGAGGGTGAGAAATTTATAGTAGAAGTCAGCCAGTGCTACTGGAAATTACATAGGGAATGATAATGTTGTCGGGCTTCTATTTCTGAATTTATTAATGATTTTAGTAGGTGCATGTAAATATTTCCAAATACGTGTGTTTCTGCGTTTGAACACGGGGTACTAGGAGCTGATAAACGCACAAGGTTCCCTCATGACGAATATCCTTCCTCGCAGAACAGGAAATATTTTAACTTCACTAATTTATAATGAGATATTTTTAAAACGCTTCCAGTTCCCGTTCCGGAGACATGTCATCTCTTCTTTAGAGAAATTAATCATTCTATCAGGAACACGTTATATAACAATAATTCATAAGTAAGCAGCTGTACAAGATTCTTACATAAACGAGAGAGTGGAATGTACAGTAATCTGGCCTGACATCTCTCCCCAAGAAGGAGACAAATGTGGTAACTATAGGCTACCAGTTAAGTCTACTTACCTCCTTCTGCCAGCAGACCTGCCCAATCTGCCTAGGTCATTCTTCTTTCCTTCCAATTCCAAGAGTATTAAGTCTACAAGACCTAAGGAGTTTTTCTTTTTACCATTTTTAATGGCCTTTTCTTATACTGGCACCTTATAATCGAACCTGAAGTGGTCGTAATTCGAATATTTTGCTGCTTATCCTTATATTGTTTGTCCCAATAAATAAATAAATAAATAAATAAATAAATAAATAAATAAATAAATAAATAAATAAATAAATAAATAAATAAATAAATAAATAAATCAATCAATACTAAATGTTTAGCGTGCTGGCCTTTGGTCACAGGGGTCCCGGGTTCGATTCGCGTCAGGGTCGGGAATTTTAACCATCATTGATTAATTTCCCCGGTACGGGGGCTGGGTGTATGTGTCGTTTTCATCATCATTGCATCCTCATCACGACGCGCAGGTCGCCTAAGGGTATCAAATCGAAAGACCTGCACCTGGCGAGCCGAACATGTCCTCGGACACTCCCACACTAAAAGCCATTTCATTCTTTTTCTCGAAGATAAGATATTGTGTCGTGTTGTATTGTCACTATTGTAAATGTTACAGTTTGTCTGGTAATTGCTAATGACCTCTGACAGTCAACGTAATTTCCCCTTGTACAACTGTAGGTGAATGTATGATTATGTGATTCCTCTCTCCTCATCTATCACTGTGTTCAGTCGCCTTATACCAGGGGTGCTCAGCTGGGCGCCCGTTGAGGCTAGCCTAGTGCGGCCGGGCTGGCGTGACGTACATACGGGCAGCTTACGAAGCAAGCATACGTCACAGTAAAGCGAGAAAGCGAAAACAGTTTGTAGAGAAGGGAGGGAGCATTGACATTCGATTGTGATTAAGAAGCTCTCCTCCATTACTCAGCGAAATGCTGATTGGGATGCAGTATTTAACATAAAACGCTATACTCGTAAAAAAAAGCCGGGCCTTTTCAAGATATTTTGGTTTGATTTATACTGCTCTCGATATAAACAGTCAGTTTTATTTTCTTATATTTATTAATATTCAAAGAAACTGACACATTATGATTTTTGTGTGTTACAATCGACAAAGGTACAGGGTTTAAGCTTCGATCATATATCCATAGATGGCTGATGACGTCACATTCTTGAAGCAAAGATCTCAATCAGCTGACTGGTGGGTAGCGCGAGAGTTTTGAACATTGTGTTATAGGCGAGAATGCTGATCAGCGTACTTAAGTGACTTTTAGCTACTGTTAATGAAGCGATGGTGCACTATTGCGTAGCGTATGGATGAAAGGAGACCTTCAAAAAGAATCTGGTATTTCCTTTCACGGGTAAGTAAATATTTACCTAAATCTCTCTGGTTTCTTAGACAGTCACAGATTATGATGGTGATGTAAGGGGTTTCGTACAGTTGTTATGTGTCTGTAGAATACGTACAAGTACATGTAATTTATTTTATTGGTTACAGTTCCAGTTTCCCGGTTACAGCAATTTTAAATATTGTGCTTTAATTGATTTCAGTTTTCCTGCTTATGAGACAAGTAAAAAGCAATAGGTAGTTGCATTAAGAAGAGATTTTATTGCCTGGAAAGCATTTAAGTTTAGGCTCTAAGCATTTTTCACCGGAATGTTTTGATAATGGAGCATTTGATGTGGGAGTTAAACTGAAGCCAAATGCAGTACCAACAATTTTTAATTTTCCACCCCACCTTTTACCAGCTGAAAAGAGGAGAAAACCTCCGGTGAAGAGGAAACTTCAAGTGGATCCTGTTGCATCAACAAGTTGTGTGTGAACAGATTTTCTTATTTTTCTATTCTCTTCCATAGATTTATTCAGGAATGTGGCCTGTCATCCTTAAGCGAAATATTTGTGTTTAAGTCATTTGACATACTGTTCAACTGCAACATCTATTGCAGCATAGGTTACTCTTATATTATACATAGGCAAGACAGCTTTGTTGTTGACCCTTATAATTTTCATATTTTTTCAGTGCTCCTCAGGAAGAGGAGAATGAGTCTCTTCCTAAAACAAAGATGTTCAGAAAATCTTATGTTGGTGATTGCACTGAGGAAATGGTAAAGTCACCAAGGAAAGCCCAGGCCTTCATGCAGGTTGCCAGGGAAGTTATTCATAAATCCCATAAGATGCTAGAATTGGAAAGACAGAAGTATCGGCGAGCTATTAATTAGTTGCAGAATGGGAAAGCCTTAGTAAACGATATGAAGGAGAAAATGATGATAACTGAAGATGCTGCTCGCACGTTTGAGGTAAGAAAACAACAACTTAAGTAACTTTTTTCGGTTTCCCTATAACAGCATAGCCTTTGGTGATGTTATTTGAGGATCCAACCAGTCTCTAGGTTGATGACCTAACAGACAGACAGACAGACAGACAGACAGACAGACAGACAGACAGACAGACAGACAGACAGACAGACAATTTGGAGCCTTTAGAAGTCTGTAATTTGTTCTTATTTTATCACAATCTCTGTTAAACAAATGTTTCAATAATAATGTAATACCGTAAATTAACTTGTGAAAAAGCATAATGTAGGTATCTTTTAACTTCCATTGTTCCAGAAATGCCTTTCTCTGCTGCTGCCCAACTTCTGAAGCGAACAAAAGATGGTGATACAAGAGCACAGTATCCTCCTGAACTACGCTGCTTTTCACTTACATTGAATTTCTATTCAAGTCGTGTATACAGCTACTTGAGGGATGTATTCCCTCATGGCTTTCCCCATCCAAATACACTGCGGCAGTGGTATCAGTCAGTGGATAATAAGCCAGGATTAAGTTCAGAGGCCGCAACTGCTCTCGTTTCGAAAGGGAAGGAGATGGCTATGAATGGAAAGCCCCTAGTGCGTGCACTGATGATGGATGAAATATTCATCCGGAAGCACATTGAATTTGACAGAAAACAATTTCTTGGTTATGTGAATTGTGGTACTGAAATCGGGGATCAGGATTTACCCGAAAGCCAAGGAGGCTTTAGTGGTGATCGTGGTCTCACTAAATGGACATTGGAAAATTCCAGTTGGTTATTTTTTTATTAACGGTTTAAGTGGCTCAGAGAGAGCAAACGTAGTGATTGAGTGCCTTAAATTTTTAAATGACCTAAATGTAATTGTAGTGTCACTTACTTTTGATTGTGCTGCTTCTAATTTATCCATGACCCGTTGTCTGGAAGCTTCTTTTGATGAAAATAATGTGGTGAACTGGTTCGAAAATCCCTCAAGTGATTCTAAAGCCTTTATTCTTCTAGATGCTTGCCATGCTATAAAATTAGTGAGGAATACTTTAGGAGCTATGAGAACTTTTGCCAGGGGTGATAATGTCATAGAATGGAGGTATTTAGAAGAGCTAGAAAAACTTCAAAGTATCGAGGGTCTTCATCTAGGAACAAAACTTACCAAAAGGCACTTTCATGGGGAGAAGGAACCCATGAAAGTAAAGCTCGCCACGCAAACATTCAGTGAAAGTGTTGCACGTGCATTGACATATTGTTTTTTGTTTTTTGCTATTGGCTTTACGTCGCACCGACACAGATAGGTCTTATGGCGACGATGGGACAGGAAAGAGCTAGGACTGGGAAGGAAGCGGCCGTGGCCTTAATTTTGACATATTGACAGAGACTTAAATCTTCCTCAGTTTCGAGGGTGTGAGGAGACTTTAAAATTTGTTAGGCTCATGATCAATATATTTGATATCTTGAACAGCCGTAATCATTGTTCAAAGGGATGGCAGAAACCATTGTAAGCAGAGAATATCCACAGTACGAGGGCCTATATTCAGGAGGCTATTGAATATATACAATCACTTCAGGAGATGGGTGGTGGTGTTTGTCTAGTGAAGTGCTCTAGGAAAACTGGTTTTATTGGTTTGATTGCGTGTATTAAGCCTGTCTTAGGAGTGTATGACTCAATTTTGAACATGCCACAGCTGAAGATGCATTTTCTGCTCACTTACAAACTTAGTCAGGACCACTTGGAAGTATATTTTGGTGCCATGGTGGTCGAAACAATAACCCCACAGATAGGCGGTTTGAAGCAGCATATAACAGACGTTTGCTCCATATACAGATAGGTACTACAACCAGTGCCAATTGCTCGACAGTTGACCCTACTGTAATTGTGAATTGTAGAGACCGCACTCAGATAACTGGTGATCCTATTCACCTGCCTGCCAACAGTACGGATGTACTTTTTGTTAGTCATGATCATGCCTACATTCCACACCCAGCAACTTAAAATTGTATGTTGAGGATGTAGTGGAATATATAGCAGGTTTTGTTGGGAAAAGATTACACAAAGCAGTTAAATGTGATGTTTGCAAGGCGGTTCTCCAAACAGCAGTTTGACATTCGAAGTTGTGACACTTGCACGGAGATGGAATGTGTTGACACTTGCACGGAAAGCCAAAAATTCCCGGATATTTCAAAGCATGGCTATTTCAGACAGTGACACTTGTACGGAGGCCCAAGGAGGGTTGGAAACCAGAAACAGGGGAGGGGAAGGCCCACCCGATAAGTGGAGTTCATTGCTACAGTTGATACCTGTGTGTCAACTAGTGTTCCGTGTTGAACTGGTGATAATTGCTCTGCAGATATGGAGTTCACTGAGACTACCTTTATTGTTTTATTACTGACATCAGTATATTGTGGACTATACCTATAAAGATCAAATGACTTTTTGGCGGTGCGTATATTTAAAGAAAAGTAAATGTAAAAGAAGAATAACAACGAAAGATAATACAGTTTTAGGCGAGACAAGTCATGTTTGCATTCCGGACGACGCGGTGAATGAAGTGAAAAAAAATGTAGTAAATGCAAAAATACGTGCAAGGGAAACAGTCAGTATGATTTCAACAGTTTACACCGAAGCAGTAGGCCAGCTTTTCAACAGAGGCCATGACCTTGTGACATCTCTGCTATCACACAGAAGTGCCAAACAATCATTACATCGCATCCGACGGGAAAGAATGGGACCTACAAAAGACCCGATCGATTCTGGAGGTGTAATAATACAGGAAAGACACATAGCAATGAACGACGGTGGAAAATTTCTACTAGAAGACGACAACAGGGGCCTTAAAGACAGGATATTAGTGTTTGTCAGCGAGAAAGGAAAATCTGCTTTATCAAATTGCTCTTCCTTCTTTGTCAACGGGACCCCCAAAGTTCAAGCAAGCAGTTTGGGCAGTTATTTAACATCCACGCCGATCTTGGAAGAAACCAACACGATACCAGCTGTCTACGCGCTGTTACCAAACAAGAAACGGGAAACATATGCTCATTTCTTCGAGGCTGTTAAAAACAACGTACCAGGACGGAACCCTGTGACACTTATTATGGACTTCGAAATCGCCATCGTCCAATCAGCTAAAACGCTGTTTCCTCAAGCTGAGATTTTGGTTGCAACTACTGTATCATTTTAATCAGTGTCTATGGAGGAAAGTTCAAGATTGTGGCCTTGTTACTGCGTACAGAGAAAATGAAGAAATTAGACTTCATATTCGAATGTGGTCAGTACTAGCGCACATTTCCCTAGACATGATTGATGACGGTTGGCTATGTATTCAGGAGAGCATGCCTGAAAATCAGAATCTACAGGTGTTTTACGACTATGTCGTCGATCAATGGCTGGATAACGAGCACATGCCAAGGAATATGTGGAACTGTTGTGGAAGGCGGCATCGGACCAACAACGTTTCTGAAGGCTGGAACCAAAAATAAATAGTTTAATTTCGAGAGCGCACCCGAATGTATATTCACTGATCAAGACTCTTCGAGATGACTCAGAGTACTACGGTCACCAATTTGACAGGAAAGTTTTGAATATCGATGGGAAGAGAAGAAAGAAATCAGCAGTGAAGATCGATGAGAGGATTTCGAAGGCCTTAAAAAGACTTGAAGTTGTTGGCAAACTAAGAACATTCCTAGTTTGTGTTGCTTACGCTCAGAAACTGCAGTGAAACTACCCTGGAATATTACAGGATTTGTAAATCATGTAAATATTGTAAATATATAAATATTCTGAATCATATTTAATAGAGAAGAAACATGACAATGGAATATCACTGGATAACCATGGAAATATGCTGAATCAGCACTTTAAAAAAAAAAACTTACTTCCACGTGGTGTTCCCTGGAAATGGCGCTAAGTCGGCTAAATGTCTCTTACAATGTATAAAATTAACCAGAAAAACAAACCCCATGGCGCAACAGGCCGTGAAGGGCCTTGGTCTACCAAGTGATCGCTGCCCAGCCCGAAGGCCTGCAGATTACGACGTGACGTGTGGTCAGCACAACTAATCCTCATGGTAGTTATTCTTGGCTCTCTACACCAGCGCCGCTATCTTGCCATCAGATAGCTCCTCAATTCTAATCTAATCACCTCGAACCAGCCCTCAGATTCAGGTAAAAATTCCTGACCTTGCCGGGAAACGAACACGGGACTTCCGAGTAAGAGGTACTACTCCTACACCATGGGGCCGGCATTTATAAAATTAACAGTTACTTATAAATTGCACCTAAATTCACTACCGTGATTACCAGAGCTAGGATTTTTGATGACATGTCGTCTTTTAATTGGTTCTAAATATACATTGCTAACTCGTATAGAAATCCTTATCATAGTTCCCACATTGTAGAAATGCTAATTTCCGAGCAAGTGGCCGTGCGGTTATGGTCGCGAAGCTGTGAGCTTGCATTCGGGAGATAGTGGGTTCGAATCCCACTGTCGGCAGCCCTGAAGATGGTTTTCCGTGGTTTCCCATTTTCACACCAGACAAATGCTGAAGGCCACGGCCGTTACCTTCCCAATCTCCAACCCTTTCGTCGCCGAAAACCTTCGATGTGTTAGTGCGACGTTAAACAAATAGGAAAAAAAAGGAAATGCTAATTTATTAGGTCATTTTTGTTATTTTTTGCCATTTTGTACTATTAGGTCATTTTATAAAGTTGTAAGTCATTATGCGGTCATTTTATGGCATTTATTGTCCGGCTCCATGGCTAAATGGTTAGCGTGCTGGCTTCTGGTCACAGGGATCCCGGGTTCGATTCCCGTCAGGGTCGGGAAGTTTAACCATAACGGGTTCTAGGTTCGTTCCGCTGGCACGGGGGCTGGGTTTACGACCCGCAGGTCGCCTACGGGAGTCAAATCAAAAAGACCTGCACCTGGCGGGCCGAAGACTATTTTATACTTTTTGAGTCATTTTCTTACTTGTTGAAGCATTTACGCGTTTGGTATTGGATTTCCAGGAGAGGTCAGTATTTATGTGCATCTTCGTCAAAGTACCTATCAAATTAGATTAGGTATCCAAAATTTATGTTAGTATGACCATTCTACTTCTGACTCATCAGCTAGAGTGAAAGGCTCCGTGCAAGTGTCACTTCGTGCATGTGTTCCAACCCCTCACATTCAGCATTCTTAGAGAGAAAAAACAGAGATGGCCTTTCTATGCCATCATTAGATATGGTTTACCTCTGCAGGGAAGGTGAAAAGATGATGCGACAATTTCAGCACAAAATGACAAGGATGAAGGACCCTTTAAATGTACTTGTAATGGCAGTACTGAACCATGCTAAGAGATAAGTGTTTGACGAACTTCAGGAGCATACATTTCATTCTCCGCCCCTTGACAACCACATTCATCAGCTGAAGCGGGCAGTTTTGATGGAATATTTTAAAGTGAGGTTCCACCATAAAGCATGGCTTGAAACAGAAAAACTTCAGAGTGTGAGGGTACGAAGCTTTCACACACAGGCTGTTCTATTCAAGAATCAGTAATGTAAGGCAGGCTGCTTTGTAATATAATTATTGCATTTGCTATATAAATGTGTTACGGTGTGTAGGCCTATATGAAGATTTCTATGCTTCCTGTGACTGGAATATTTATATGGACTGAGGTTTCTTCCGTCAGAGAATTCTGGTGTGGTATGCTAGTTTCACTGATTTGTATTAATGTTCTACTTTAGGCATATTCCCTCTGTCTATTCTGTCCATGAGTCAGGTTGATTTGTATAGAAATTAATTCGTAAATTACTTTTATATTGGCATGTCTTTTTTCAGTACTTTGGGAACAACATAACTGAATGCTGCAGGATGTTTTCTTTCCTTCAGATGTTACCTCCTATTTATAGGCCTACTTCAAATGTGGCATGTGCATTAGTTTATGTTGGGCTTTAAACTAATCTTAATTTAGTAGGCGGCAGTAGAGTGAAATTTTACCTGTATAGCATTTTATTTATCCCTTTATTATTATTATTATTATTATTATTATTATTATTATTATGTTGTTGTTGTTGTTGAAGCAGCATATTATAACAGATCGCTGCTTTATAGGCATAAATAGGTACTACAACCAGTGCCAATTGATATGCAGTTGACCCTACTGTATTGTGAACTTTTACAATTTATGGTAAGTTAATATTTCTTGTTGTGGTACTTGTTTATCGTTCACCCTGGAGAGTTCATTTTTGTTGCCATCTGCTGGTAGTGTATGGTTCACTTAAGTACGATACTTGTGTTCTCTTCTTTCCATAATGGTCCTGTAGGCTATGTGTCACTCTTTGTGCCTTGTGCTTGGGCATTGGTTTGAAGTAGGCCTATTTCAGTCAAAAGTACACCAAGCACGGTAAATGCAGTATTTTGAAGCTGTTTGTGAAAGTTATGAAGTGTTTATTGTAGATGTCAGTCAGGCTATACTTCCTTACGGACAACTTTCAAAGGTTACCTTTCAGCTGTTAATCCAAATATGATGCGGTAATTGGAAATAGTTACTTGTCTCGTACATTATAATAACTAATTAACATTAAACAATTAGTGTTGCTCACGGGGATGTAATACTTGCAAAAATACGATCATAATGAGGGTGTATCCTATCGTAGGTCCCTTTTGGTTTTAAGGATTTCCGTCGGAATTACGCATTTATTGTAATTTACGCTTAACCACAACAGCAAAGCAGGGTACATCTCATATTCCAATTTCGTCGCCTTTTCGACTGTCACTGTTTGACAATCTCCTTATATCCTCTCAGAATCTGCTTCGAACTACCCCGCAGTCAGCTGATCGAGATGTTGGCTTCACGCCGCTACATAGACGCTATGCGCACTCTATAGTATTCATGTTCTAGGGGTTTAAGCGTACAAGCTACGATTTACAATTTCTTGGATGGACATGACAGTATTTTCATTTACGAAAAAGTAAAATTCCTGGTATTCATTAACCAAAAAGTGATGTAATTACATAATCTAGCTAGTTTACTGCTTGAGTTTGCACATTGTTGTAGTGTTGTGTGACTTTCCCTGTTCGCTAAATTTCTGAAGAAAAGTATTTAAAATTTCACAGGCGCCCGATGATAACAGCTAAATGGCGAGAGGGAGTTTCATCACGAGTGAGGACCTAGATATTTACTATCCAAGTACAACAAGAATGTAAATGCATCTACCGGATAGATACAGTATGCCTTCATACTGATTTTATTCTCGGTAAGCGTGATTGGATTGTTAGTGAGTTTATCAGATCATTTAAACCCAAATAACCACAAGCCACAGATCATCTACCTTAACTCCGTATTATATTAGAAATGTCTCTATAGCATCTCTTAAAACGTAATACCGAGAGTAAAAGTTGTAATTCATTACGTACATTATAAAAATATTTGAGGTTGTAGGCCTAACTCTTTATTGTATCCGGTCAAAATACGTAAACTACAATGAGCATAAATAACTTATTCCATACAATGTTAACTGAAAATGACATGGATTTCTGCCCTTTTCCTTTCATTATTTTCTACCTCCATTTCAAACTCGAGTATCGCCGCAATAATCGAGAGTGACTGGGAGATCTTGCCCAACCTTCACGGGCTATGACGTAGTCACAACGTCACTGTGGTTGAATAGCATAGCTCATCGCCTGCCCGCCCGCCCGCTTCCAGTGCTGGGCGCCCACGAGACGGAATGACCAGCGTGATCACCTCTGCCTTATGCTGTTCTTCACCGAATCCATCTATCATAATCTGCCTCTGACCTATACAGCCCTGCCTGTCTATATTTCAGTACTAACAGCTCTTTAAAACTTGCGATAGTCTGTCGTGTCCTCCTTTTTTCCAGTGTAAAATAAGCAGCAGTAGTAGTAATAGTATTATTATAAGGGTTGTTCAAATGAAACGCAGACGGAGCTGACAACACTGCAAATAACTGACGAGACGAGACACCCAAGATGCGGCAGCACTGCATAGCTAGCAGTGGCGTGCGGTGGTTTTGAAAAGTGGGTATGCTGTCCAAGGTAGGACGTACTAATTACCGGACGTAGGAAGTATAATTTAAACAGCATCATTATATAAACGAATGTAACAAAGCTGTAACCATATAGACTTACCTATGTGTAATCTCATGAAAATTGAAGAACTTCTAACCAGAGCGTACGGTATCATGTCAAATCCTTGGCTCTTCAGGAAACACAAAATAACTAGTGACGTCACATCTATAGATTTAAAAAATCAATATAATTTTTAAAGCTGTAATTAACTTATTGAGATGTATAGAAATAGTTTATTTATGCGCAATGACATTGCATAATCCGTTTAAAAAAGGAAGACAAACGTGTCATTGTTGCATTTTTGTATAAAAATTGTTATTTTATTCAGTTTCCTACATCAAAGTACATAGATTAGTAGACATCACGTATATTTCATGTATCACCCCTCACTATTCAGTTTAAAAGAACTCTTTGATCTCTTATGTATGTATCAGAAAACTCTCTGTCATGTTACACTTTTCACCCTTCAGCATAGAAGCCAACTTGAAATACCTCTGGCACTAATGCTACAGCATCATGTATATTGCATTGTACACACAGGCCTATCAAAAATTGATAGTAACTTATTTGCTACGTTTTTGTGAGACGTTCTTCTATTGTCCACTGTATGCTCTACTACTAACAAAAATGTGCATTAAGTCCCTCCACAAGATTTTTGGTTGCTTTGAGTCTACTTGAAGGTGAAATCTAGTCGTCTCTCTTGTTTTGTGAATGTTGTGAAGACATTATCATAAAATGTGTCTGTGCTTTTGAGTTGGTGCAGAACTTCCTTTTCTATGGACAGAACTGCCAAGCCTGAAAGCCGCTCTTGACTCTGTGTTGACCTCTGATAAGTCTTAATCCTCCTGAGGGCTCAATACGATCTTTCAACTGACGCTGTTGTGCTTGGAACAGTTACTGTAAGTACACCCAGTTTGTACACTTCAGGCAGGGCTGTATCTAATTGTTTGCTTTTCAGAGAACACACTAACTGATGAGGGTGTTGACCATAAAATTCGTCAAACGAATACAGCACGGTAAGTTCATTCTTCAATCGGATAAAATCAAACAAGTCTTTATAGGAAAGTTTAAGACTTTCAAAAGTAGAATGAGGAAAAGTAGCTTTGTACGCTTCATACTTCAGAGGATCCAACAAGGAAGTAAACTGTAATTGGTTTAATTACCCAAATCGTTCGTCTAATTGTACAATAATGTTGTCAAAAATAGAGCGGTAAAGGAAATTCCTTGACATTATTAGATCTTCTTCCCGACATTGTCGTTTAGTTGGTAGAGAGTCTTCGACACCATGATAGACCAGAGTCTCGGCCCAAATTACGTCGCACTTTTTCCTGAAGCTTAGTATCTCTCTTTTGATTTCCTGAACTTTTTGGGAGCAATATAGGACGTCTAAATGCTTGGATTGAAGGATATTGAAAAGGATATCAGTGAAGGTGAAAATGTTGCTAAAAATCAGTAACAAAAAGGAAGTTTCAGTGCTGGTTAGAAATTTCATGAAACCTTATGCCGCTACAACTGTTTCACTGTCCCAGTTTGAGCTTTCATCTAAAACATTCCGAAAGAATTCAAGGAATGAAGTGCGATGTTCTTTCACTGTGTGAACAAGACGAGATGAAAAATTCCACCGTGTTGAAGCATTTCTAGGCATCCTCTTTGCGGTAAATTCTTTCAGTTGATGAGATCATTTAGAGGACTTATGAAAAAATGATCCTAATTCCGTTAAGGTCTGAAAAAATATTCTACATTCCTTGATACAGGAAAATGACTGTGACATAAACAGATTAACCTTGTGAATAAATAAATATGGATAAATATGGCCTTCGGAAAGAGTTCTTGTACTTGTGTGGCCGGCCATCACAGCTGCTCTGTCGAACGTTTGTGCAACCAACATGTAGTTTAAGTCAAACTCAGTAACAATGTTTTTCACATGTACAAACAAACCACTGGCTGTTCGATCTGCGCTGACATCAGTGAGAGAAATGAACCTTTCGTGAACTTTACCACTTTCAGAATCAACGTATCTCAGAGTGGTTGATAGTTGAGACAAATTCATAATGTCTAAAGTCTCGTCAAGAAGAAGGGCAACGAAAATAGCGTGTTTTATTTCTGACTTCACTTTTCCAAAACTACATCACTGACTGCCCTTATTAAGTCATTTTGTATCCTGTTTGAATTCCCCCGGAACACGGTCGATGTTTCTAGGTGTGTAGTTAACGTCGCATCGTAAGTGGCAAGTAAGTTCAATGCACCCTCAGAATGTCCACGGAATGGTGATTCGTGAGTAGCTAAAAAACACACAACATCAATCAATCGCTTGAGCACCTTCCTGTTTTTCCGAACGGTCTCATTATATTGTACAGTGCTTGCACGCAATTGAGCATCAAGCTGAATATCAATTCTAGATTTTCCAAACGTAATAGTGCAGAAATGTGTGACTGCGATTTCTCGTGCTTTTGAATGGCATTGTGCAAGTTACTCAGATTATCATAACCAGTGTCAGACCAAACAGTCCGGTCTCTTGCAAAGAGTAAACATGGCCAACAAACAGTTTATTAAATTTGGAACTTCCAGATATCCATTCTATTTTACTGTACTGTGAAGTTTGGAAATGACGAAGGTACTCTTGACTTTTGTTTTTATGCGTCCCTTTAATGTTGGGCATATCTGGAGAAGATTTTCCAGATTGAACAATTTCTAGTTTCTCACATGGCAGATATTACGATAGTTGAAACTAATAAGAAATTACCGTACCGTATATTTCACTAATACTTCTACGTAAACACACAACTATGCACTCACGACACAGCACTGTCCACGTTTCATGTTATTATTATGAAAATTATTAGAACGTACGCCCCTACAAACATGCCACATGGTCCACAACAACGCTGGTACCTACTATATAGTAGGCAAGTTTTTCTCACACTGTTACATTTAAGAAAAAATAATTTTCAGTTCTAAAATGAACTGGGTATTCGTACTTTTAAAACGTTCTTCACTGCTGTCAGTTATCATTCGCAAGAGCTGTTTCAGCAATAAGCCAAATTACAATAAATAAACGTATCATAAACCAGCTCAAAGTTGCTTCACACTGTTACACTATGCGATCAAGCCGGGCAGCGTTGAGCTGTCGGCTTACCAAGCTCGCTTACTGGCGCGGTTACTACGCATGCGTCACTTTGAAGTCAACGCTGGGCGAGCCAAGCGGTAGGTGCGTCGCGTACCCTCGCTAATGCAGAAATTCGTACTGCAGAATAATTTTCTTGCATACTGCAGCAAATACTCTTAGTTAAAAGAAATAGTTTGCCAACTGACAAGATAAAATTATTTGTTGCACTTACAGTTGCATTATTGCTTACTTTGATTCTCAAGTCCAACGGGTAAGCCCGGCTTAGCCTGCATACCCACAATGCACGCCACTGATAGCTAGGTGTTCATACTAACAGGTCTGAACGTGGTCAGTCTGAGAGAGGCGTCTACAAAGTAGAGGAAAGGGCTGGAACAATATTCGTGTTAATAATCACGTCCAAACGAATACAACGTGGCATGATCCAATTGTTATGCAAAGTAGGTGCTTTAACCCGGAAATCTGTCTCGAAGTGCGCTTGTTTCACGGCAAAGCACCACAACACACTCCCAACACACTGAGTTCTTATAGATCACCCGCTTTATAGCCAAGGTCTCTCCCATTCAGACAGTTAGGTCTTCGGTCTGTTGAAGCATCGCCTCTCCACTCTCCACGCTTCCTGTGCTTTCGAGCGAACACGTGTTGGTTACTGTATTTTCCGCCGGAGCGCTAGCAGGATGTCATCGCTCTGCGTGTGTAGAATCCGGGGAACCTATTGCTTAATGCTGAGACCATGGTTTTAAGCTGACATTGACTGGTGTTTCATACTGTAATATAACGTATTGCGTGTGGTTTGCTGAGAAATACCGCAGTGCTAGTTATCTAGAGAATGGTATGTACGAGAATTTAGCATCATTCCAAAAATAGTGAAAGGTACACGTATAGAAGTCTATATATATAAATTAAAAATGTTATACTATGTGTATCTACAACTGCATGCCTGCTAAATTCACACGAATTTTACTTTGATTGAATTAAGACTCAGCCAAATAACCAAGCCACATTGCAGAATATTTTGTATTAATTTAATACAATGTATGGCCTACTTATAAAATAGCTGGGAATCATCTAATTAAAGTATATTTTTCACTTGTACGGTAGGCACCGGTACCGGCATATTATTTACACAATTGTTTATTGCTGTGTGCTATATTGCAAAAGCCAGAGCGGGAAAAGTAAAGGCATTTCATTTCACGAATTCCCATGTGATGCACACCTAAGACAGAAATGACTGGAACAGTGTCACGGGACTGCTTTGTTCCAAATTTTGAATCCAGGACATCCTCTATGTGTAGTCTGCATTTTGCCGAAGCAGATTATAGTCCCGGACTAAAAAATAATGAAACTGTAAGAAAATGTTGTTCCTTCCGAATTTACAGATTATCCCGAGCATAAGATGCCAGAATGAAAATCAACACCAGAGAGACGACCAGTAAAGAAACATGAACTAGGGCAAAGCACTGGAACAGGAAGAGAGACGAATTTTCGATTATGACTCAACTGTTTACGATAACAATGCTTATATCACACAGCTGGTAGATAGTGCCAGTAAGTCTGTTGGAGTACAGACAACAAAAAAGTGTTTTGAAGTCGACAAAGAAAAAAAAAACAGTTTGAGACTGAACTTGTGGCGCGCCAATCAGAAAAAGGAAAGAAACTGGAAGCTGATTTGGAAATAGAGAAAGCGAAGATGGATGAGTTCAACAATCAGTTACATACTAATTTTAAAGCAATAAAGGACACCAATGAGCGCAATCATGAAAACTCGAAGACCTCATCCATACTGGGCCAAATTTTAAATTACATCAAGCTATCATCCCATTGGTCAGAAAACTGCAAAAACACTGCCTTACCTGGTAATTTATTTCTTCGAAGGGTCAAGCATACGCACGAAATCATGTATCCAAGTTGTCCTCCAGGAGCACGGTGAGTTACCTAGAAGACACACCGTGCCAAACAGGAGTGACAGTTCTTGTCAAAGAAAGATTTCTCGTGGGCACTGACAGAATGAATGGGGCCGAAAAAGTGTGCTCCCTCTAGAAGGCCATCTGTGTTATCAATCTGAAACTATGTACTGGAAGATGTTTGGACCTTTAATCTTCAGATATTTCTACTATCAAGTTATGCGTCCCCCTGGCGGTTGGGTGGACAATTCATTTTTTAAGGGAATGTAATAGTCTACTTTGGTAAATTGCTTTTTTTATGTGCTGAAATTGTCAGCATTGCATGGCTTCCTTCTTCCTTAAGTTATTAACCAATCAGAAATTTTTGTATGCATTCTGTAGCCAATTAGAATTAGGGGTGTGTACAGTCATTCTGCTTAGAGAGTTCTAGAACTTTCCCCTCTGCCTTTGAGTCATGTTGTTTTCTTTATTGCCCCAATCTAGAGTGTAGTGGTGGCAGGGGCAGAGTTACCCGTCGTCGGAAGGTCCACCAGCTCAAGGTAATGGCAGACTTTTAAAAATGTGATTGTTCCAGAAAGTTAACTTGAGGGGAAGGTTTCAAAAATTATTTCTTAATGTGAATTTCTAAAGCTTAATATCACATTTTAAGTGTAAATTTTCAGGCAAGTCTTAGGACTATTCAAATCCCCTAGGGCATAAAGAGTGTTCACCCTCTATTAATTCTCATTCAACTTGATATGGGGTGATGATTTTCTTAAAATCTAAATTTTTAACTCTATTTTGGAACTTAATATTTCTCTATCCAGCCACCCTCTGTAGCACAGGCTAAGTCATAAGCGCATATGGGATTATAAGTGTTTTTCAAAAGGAGTGCAAGTGCTTCGCCTCCTAGCATTTTGTTCATGGCCGATTTCTTGAGCCTTTCCTTTGTACACTAAGGTTATTTACAATGGGCACCAATTGCCTCTGTTTAAAGTGTCATTAATTATGGACGAGGGTGTAATAGACTGTCGAGCAGAAATGACGGTGAATACTGTTTTCAGAGTTGATCTAGAGTAAAATTCGGATAAGAAACTTGTGCCTTTGAAAGGCTGGACTGTGTAAATTTTAGAGATCAGTCTCCTAGAGCGTAACTGAGTGGAGCTAAAATGGTATCTTTAGAGCTGCCATGCTCATTCATTTGTAAACTATTGTATCAAGAACTTTCTCCATTTCTGACTTCGAGCCATTGTTGTAGTCAGAGCTGACGTGCTCGTTATTTTTCCATTCAACTGTTATTTGTTGTTGTTCATTCATATTAAGTTTAAGGCCAGAAAAAAAGGAAACAAATACAATTTCAAATTTATGCTTTGATCTTTTCTCTGTCCATCCATTCATACCGACATCTTCTTACACCTCTGACAACCACCAAAACACTGTAATAATACTCGAAATAATAATAATAATAATAATAATAATAATAATAATAATAATAATAATAATAATAATAATAATAATAATAATGAAATGAAATGTCGTATGGCTTTTAGTGCCGGGATATGCCAGGACGGGTTCGCCTCGCCGGGTGCAGGTCTTTCTATTTGACTCCTGTAGGCGACCTGCGCGTCATGATGAGGACGAAATGATGATGAAGACAACACACACACCCAGCCCCCGGGCCATTGGAATTAACCAATTAAGGTTAAAATCCCCGACCCGGCCGGGAATCGAACCCGGGGCCCTCTGAACCGAAGGCCAGTACGCTGACCGCTCAGCCAACGAGTCGGACATAATAATAATAATAATAATAATAATAATAATAATAATAATAATAATAATAATAATAATAATAATAATAATAATAATAATAATAATAATAATAATCACAGACTCTTGATCTATCATATTCAGTATTATTATCCTTATATCCTTATACAGTTTTTCAAAATGATTCATTCATTCCCATATTTCGAATCTAGAAAGTCGAAGTGATGTATCCACATTAGGGAAAACTCATAATATATCTGCAGTGGTCCCTGTGACATCGTTTAGTAACCTGAACATCAACACCGACGGAGCACTTGGTCGGTTGTTGTAGACACTACTGCAGTGAAAAAAATAAATGGCGTATGGCTTTTAGTGCCGGTAGTGTTCGAGGACAAGTGTGGCTCGCCAGATGCAGATCTTTTGATTTGACGTCCGTAGGCGACCTGCGCGTCGTGTTGAGGATGAAATGATGATGAAGACGACACATACACCCAGCCCCCGTGCCAGCGAAATTAACCAATGATGGTTAAAATTCTCGACCATGCTGGGAATCGAACCCGAGACCCTTGTGACCAAAGGGCAGCGCGCTAACCATTTCGCCATGGAGCCGGACACTACTGCAGTAACAATAACGTTTCTGAGTTTTTCTACATTTGTGGGCATTGATTTTACGTAATGAACCCACGACCTTTGTGCCCTAAGAATATTATGTATTAAATTGTCAATTGGAATAAGAAGTTCGATTTCTTG
The DNA here is from genome assembly GCF_040414725.1 of Anabrus simplex. Classification (NCBI taxonomy): domain Eukaryota; kingdom Metazoa; phylum Arthropoda; class Insecta; order Orthoptera; family Tettigoniidae; genus Anabrus; species Anabrus simplex. The sequence continues at coordinate 957,861,774 of NC_090265.1, read as the reverse complement.
ATAGCGCGGAGTTGACACGTGGCATGGGGGTGGCTACCTTCTGTCCCATGCTCTGGGATACGTGACGTCACTCGCACATGTCGACCGCGGAAGAATCTAAGACATTTCGGTGGCTTATTTCAGAAGAGCGCGTGTGTATGGCGTACCCAAGCAAAGTCGACAGAATATAGTGCCTATCAAATGGGTCATTTATCCAGCTAATTTAATATGTATAAATTTTAAATGTCCATGAACACTACCGCCGGCAATGTAGCAAGTATGTGGTTACCTTCAAAACTCTTGTAATTACAGTTCAGTTAAGTCAGAAAAGTTACGGAAATTTTCCTGGCGGCAAAGTAGAATGCCCGGAGAGAGGGGGTAGTTTCTATAAATAAGGAGGGACGCCATGATGAAGCCCCTGCATTTTGTATCATGAGGCTGGAGACAGAGGGTTGAGCTGCTCTGTAAAATCGAACGACAAAAGTAGACTAAGTCCAACCAACATATTTTAGCCGTTGTGGCTGGGGTCTGGACTCCATGTGGAGATAGTTTTTCTTGAGTGGAAATAATTGTACAAAAAGGACGGTCAAGGTACCGAAGGAATTTGTATAAAATTCTGTGTAGTAAAGAAAGTAATTGGTGTGCGAGAATAATTACAGTCCGTCGTGTGCGATTAACAAGAACGACAATTGAAGGGCATTTTCTTTTTTTTAAATGCTTTATTTCCAGGAAATCGGAAGACAAAAATTATCTGTACAGCCAGAAATGTAAAAATGGCTAAATAAAAATGCCAGGGTCACAGGTGAGCCCTAAGATGAATGCTGGCGTGACTTAAAGGTATGTGACTTACCATCTTACCACCTATTATATCTTGTTTCATGATGTCTAAATTATATGTATTTGAAGGGGGTATATACGACGCAGTTGGTCGCCCCTATGTGGTTTTTGTAAATGTCAGAATACGACGAAAAAGGGTCATTTGTTTTATTTTCCACTTGGATAAATTTTTGAAGTCTTGCGAGTGCCGGGTGATGTTGTAAAAAGGTTATTAAATAGGGTTTCGAAGGAATATCGCGTCCAATGTAGATCATCATTTCCGTGTTTATTGCCTATATTTTGTGATGTCAAATTGTTCATTCGACGTAAAATTTTTCTGTCTGAAGTTTTGACGTAAATAATATAAGAAATCCATGGTTACCCATTTTCAATCGAGTGGAAGCGCGCTGTCGGGTGAGAGTATAGAGTGATGAATTTGGTCACGGAGTGAAACGTTTTTCTAGGCCCATCTAAACTGTGTCTGACTGACAAAAAAAAATAGTAGAATTTTACAGTCACTTTGTAAAGTCCAGTTTTGGAAATATACGAGATCATTATGCGAAGTGTTCATTAGTCAGGTATTTGTACGAATTAGGCGTCGTGGATTCCAAGTATTTTGATTCCAGTCTTGTTTGTCAGTGAGAGCCGTCCAGTGGAGACGAGAGTTCAGAGTTGTCGTATTGAGTTGAGATGGAATTTGTGAATCCGGGATAGGCATAAGCCCGAGGAAGATTTTGTATAATGTTTGGGGATGGAAAGTAGAATTAGAGAATCCATGCCGGTATTAATTTGCGACGTGTACAATTAGTGTAGGCATTTTGAGGTATAATCTATGTGCATTTTGCTGGTTAGAAATATCGTATTTGTTTAATTATGTCGGCAGAGTTTAAAGGTTGCATTCTGAGAGGCCAGTCAGGTAGAACAAACAGATGTCTCATATCACTGCCAAGCGAGGGTTGGGGAGAAATGCCGTCAGCTGATAGGGGTGCGCCGCCCGGATAACGGAACATGCAGAGTGTGTTACGCATTGAATTGAGATTGCATTTCTCGGCAGAGGATAACATTAAATGTTGGATTTAGTTGAAATTTTCATCCGGGAATAACGTGTGTGTTATTAGATACGGTAAATTTGTTTAATTGAGAACGTAATATGCATTTGAGACCACGAACTTAGAGTATAATGAGCAAGATTAGCCAAATTCAGGGTTGTCCAAAATATAGAGCGATGGTAGTGATTATTGTTTTGTCTGTGAGGGGTGCGCAAACGTTATGGAATGTTATGACGAGATATGACATCGTAATTGGCTTACATTATACGGTGAATTACTTTGGTTTGAACGTAATTATTAGGGTTATCCAAGTGTTGATAATAGCTAGGGTTAGATTAGATTTAAAGTGTGAGGTCATGAAACAAGATATAAACTGGACATGAATGATGTAATAGTCCTTTTCCAGCTATCGGAATCAACAGATAAACATCAAACATGATAAAAATGAACTACGCCAAGACTTGTGATGAAACCATTCGTCCGTGGAAATAGAATTTGTTGTTCTTTAAGATTTCAGTAAATCATTTAAATATATTTAATTATTAAATTCAGTGAAAACCGTATTTTGAATTAACTTTAAATCAAGGGAATAACTTGGAGATGCATTCTGGAAATCTTGGTTTGTTTTCTGGAGAATGTGTAAATGTTAACGTAACGATTAAAGGGACATATCCGAAGGTAAGGGATTTTACTGCCACAAAGTATTGTGAGCATTGTTGTTGTTGTTGTATTATTTAACATTGATTGATTGAGCAGTAAAGGTGCTGGGGTTAGTAAAGTGGAAACTTTGGTCATCAACCGATGTAACTTAATTGTGTTTAGCCTTCAGCTTAGAAACTTGGATGGTCAGGGGGTCATCAACCTCAGTGACTTAGATTAGGGCCATATGCCACTGTAGCATCATTTTCCTTGCGGTCATCATCCACAATGACTTTAAAGTAACTTAGAAGTTTAGATGTCGGTCCATGACATAGTCGCAGGTCACATCGATTCAATTAAGGGTCCATGCCGTATAACCACTGTGTGGCACAAACCGATTGGACTGCCTTAATTATACCCAGAGTCCAGAGTTCGTGTTACGAGGGCTGGACCATAAAGAATCACTATGATGGTACATGTAGTCTCACATGGAAGCCGAATTTAAGGATTTCCAGACTTTCCTTTCTTTTTTTTTGCTATTTGTTTTACGTCGCACCGACACAGATAGGCCTTACGGCGACGATGGGACAGGAAAGGACTAGGAGTGGGAAGGAAGCGGCCGTGGCCTTAAGGTACAGCCCCAGCATTTGCCTGGTGTGAAAATGGGAAACCACGGAAAACCATTTTCAGGGCTGCCGACAGTGGGGTTCGAACCTACTATCTCCCGAATACTGGATACTGGCCGCACTTAAGCGACTGCAGCTATCGAGCTCGGTCTTTCCTTTCTTTAATTAATAATTGAGACAATGGTTTCTTGTAAGGATGCCCATCAGGCAGTTACGTCAAAGTGTTCTGACCCTCTATGTAAAAATAATTGTGGTGTGCAGTGGACACAATCGAGTTGAATGACACCGTTGATAAATCTTAAATGCTACAGGAATTACTTGAATAAATAGGAATATCCTTTTGAAACTAACCTTTCATTTGAGTAGATAGATTAGAATTAGTGAACCCTACCTTTACCTCAGCAAGTGACGAAGAACCCGATACGACCCAAGAGACAAATCTCATGAACTTTTGCTGATAGGTAAGAAAGGTAGGTATCCTTCGATATGGACATAAAGGGTTCGGTATATATACTTGTAACGTAATTCCAAGGAAAATCAGATTAATGATCGAATACAAATTTTCCAGCTTCTAACTCGACTTTCTAAAGTAGTAACAGTAAGAGATATCTCCGCAAGATTTTAAGAGATTTTTCTTGAATTTGCTTTACGTCGCACCGACACAGAGAGGTCTTATGGCGACGTTGGGATAGGAAAGGGCGAGGAGTGGAAAGGAAGCGGCTGTGGCCTTAATGTACAGCCCCCGAATTTTCCTGGTATGAAAATGAAAACCCATGGAAAACCAACACAGGGCTGCCGTCAGTAGGGTTCGAACCAACTATCTCCCGGATGCAAGCTCACAGCCGCAACTTCGCCCGGTAAGAAATGTTCTGAGAGATGCAGTGGTAGTTACAGAGCCGTATAGGAAAGGGTACGACTGCTATAGGAAACAGATGACTCTCCCTATTTTTTATCTATTTCTTGGTCATTTATCATTCTCGAAGTATTCATCGAGGTTTATTTTATTTATTTATCGTACGGCTTTTAGTGCCGGAAATGTTCGAGGACATGTTCGGCTCGTCTGGTGAACGTCTTTCTATTTGATTCCCTTAGGCGACCTGCGCGTCCTGATGTGGGATGATGATAATGAGGTAGGGAGAGGTTGAAACCTGATGTCGGCACACAGCCTACTCCTGTCGAATAAAACCAAGGGGTCTGCTCAAGGCTTAACCTCCCCATCCGACGGACGAATCACTATCAACAACGTCATAAGCCCTCACTCCACATGAGCACTGCGGAGAGGTTTGGAATTTAATCCAGGCTTTTGTGTCGCAAACTAGTGTTTAGAAATAGCATGACACCACCTCCCTTACCCTGCTCGCCATCATTATGATGGTGAAAATCTTTTCGACCAACGGGTCTCGAACCGGCTAAGTACCATTTATACTTTAACGCTTATCGACCATAGCCACCAGGCGGGCATTGAAGTAATATTGAGTGAATCGTTCTGTCTGTTAAGTTACTCTACTGGGGTTTGTTAATTTAACGAGACTGTTAAACATGGCAAACAGTTGTGGGTCTGAGCTTATTATTTCTTTCCCATGTTTCTTGATTTTAGGTTAAGGCAGATTTCAGACTTGTTCAGTGTCTTGCATTAATTTAATTCTCCCTATTGTTATCTCTTGGATACAATATTTTTGCAGCTGTCTCCTGGCACAGGCCTAAGCATAATTTTGTTCTCGCTTATGCCTCATTTATGGCTGTGATAAAATAGGAGTTATTGAAATATGGGTAGGACTAATAGCTTTCAGAGCATAGCCAATGCTTGTGAGTGCTGTGAAAGTTTATACCCAAAGGTTTACTATATTATAACAGAGAAATAAAGCAATTAAGAAAGAGATGCAGGTTAGCAGGAAATAGATTTAAGGGTGGTTGTGGATGGTTGTTGAAGTAAGGAGAGATTAAAGGAACTTACTAGTAAATTCAATTTACCAAAAATGTCAGCTAAGGATAACACTATGGCAAGCGTAACTGAAAGTCTTTTGAATTTTAGTGGGGAAAAAGAAGGGTAGGCCCATGTATTGGACATTAAGGCAGTAATAGGTATCAGGAAGGATATTCCAGGAATTATTAATGGACAAAGGAAGCGAGGATCTACAGAAGGCAGAAGTATTTAGTTAGCAGTATGTAAAGGTAGTTGAACGTACCTGCAGGTAGAGGAAGTGAATAATTTCTAGCGAAGTGCTGAAGTTTATGTATGATAATGAAGACATTTACGAAATGATATAAAAGTTGAAAGCTAAAATATCAACTGGAATTGAATTATGGGAAAAAGCGGTAGGAAAAGAAGAAGAAACATTCGAATAAGTACCCAAGTAGAGCCGGCCACTACAGCTAGTTTACTATAAACGTAAGATTTATCCGTGACTGGGAGAGAGGTCTCATTCATTAATTAACTCATTCATGCGTTCATGTAGCCATATGCATAATGTCGTCTGTTGAATATGGAGGAGAACTCTGTACAGACTTATGACAAATAAATGTACTATAAACGTAAGATAAAATTATTATTACTTTACACAACCCATTACGGGCTTCAGAACTTACTACCCGATTGCCACATGTAGCGGAAACTCAAATTAGCAACCAGGGAATGGGATAGTGACCTAATTTTAAAGCTTGTCCAATAAGAGAAGGGTTCTGACAGATGCAGCCGTGACGAGACGAGAACTAGCCTACTACGTAAACAATGGCGAACTACGTTGCGAAATATCCATCAGCTAATTTGTCGTTGAATCTCCAAATTACATTTCTGCGTTAATTTTTGTAATGAAACTCTGTTTTTTGCTTCCCTAAGATACGAAATTTACATATCGAATCGACCGACAGCATGCATTCTTAAATGATAATGTAATGATACTGCCATAAAATACAATTATAGGAGGGCGCGTAATATTAGCTGAAACAACTCCATCTGTCATAACGCATAAAGAAAACAGGCACTCAACAAAGCCATTATAACGAAGTAATAACATTGCCGCAATACATACATGCATTGAAATGACAAGCTATAATACATGTACGCCTCTGTATGGACTGACGGCTGTAAATAATCACAGGTAACCGCCTACGTAATTCTAAGCAACTGAATCACATGGGAGTGCGCGGGTAAATAACAGCTGACTGAGCGATCGCAGCGCTCAAAGGTCAGAAACCTTCTCTTATTGGACAAGCTTTAGTCCCGTGCCCCTCGTTTTCATGGGAAAGATGCACGATACTCATCAATAACATTCCCTCTTAGTGGTGATGTAGGACTACATGAAAGTACATTCACACAGGCATAATATATACTATTACGTTACTGACAACATGGTATAATTTAACCCCCCCCAACCCTTTAATAACAAAACGGGATAAATAGGCATCCCAACAAAATCCATCCGGACCCCGAGACAACAGTTGAAAAACGGAACTGTCCCATCCAGAAAGGGACGTTTGGTCACTTTACTCGAAAACGAGACGTTGGAGCAGATGAAAAATGGACCAAGTTGAAAGAAAGAAAGAAAGAAAGAAAGAAAGAAAGAAAGAAAGAAAGAAAGAAAGAAAGAAAGAACAAGTGGAGCAAAAGCGTTCTCCTTCATACTTCCTCTAATAAAAGGCGCGGTCCAGATCAAAGAGAATGTGAATGATCTCATCTGTGAAGTTCATATAAATGCCGCTAGAGTACTCTACCATAATCCTATAGTGCTGCCATCGTACGAGCAGAACTGTAAACAGGAGAGCCATGAAGCGGCAAGTGGCGCGCTTGTATGTTGATGCCATTTCAGTGTACTAAGATGCGAGTACGAATGCTTGCGTTGTGCCATTGACATGTTGCTGTGAATTACGTGAGCGTCTGTTCTTGAATAGCTACAGTACTATATCATCGTTGAGTATAGTCTGTTAGGAATGACGGCACGCACTGACCTCGTGACTTGGGGCCAAGCACGGCTTGGTGACCTGAGTTAGAATGAGAGACCAACTAAATCTTTGTTACAAGTATTATATATAATTAATACACAGGGTTATTCAGGTAAGATGTCCACCTCAAATAACTCATGAACCCTTAAACATATTTCACCTTCAGTGATGGTACCAAGAGGCTCATAACCAGACTTAAAGCACTGTTTATAGGCACCGAGACAACTTTCAACTTTTGTACCTTTCTGTAAAAATCTCTCTCATCACAGGCAAATTTCATTGATTCGCCAGTATTAGTCACCTTCTCTGTCTAGTATGTATGTTGGGTATTCAGCCCGAAGGCTGGTTGGATCCCCAACAGGTTCACCATTAGCTGTCATGGATGGCCTAGGTGTCACTGAAGAGGCGTACTAGGGAAATGAGGAGTGAGGTAGTTTCCCGTTGCTTTCCTCACTGAGCCAGAATTTGCCATTGTACATCAGTCTGCCAAGCCCACCGAAATGCGTGCACCAACCGACCCTATGAGCGACACTTTCACACCATTCATAGCAGGGACTGGCTGCATAAGGAATGGCATTACTAGCGTCACTCATACCTCAGCCACTTTCATATTGTCAAAGCCAAGTATAAGACTGAGACAGGTCAATGAAAGTAAGAATTTTATTCTAGCCCATACCAGCAGACATAGTGCACTGTAAACACTACATTTCCCAGCAAAGGCATTCTCTGTCTAGACATTATCCTTATGTCAAACTGCCTTTACATACTGCTGAAAAAGTAGTTAGTGGGACGTAAAAACAATAACATTATTATTACATACTGCTGACTGAATACTTCTGCCTTTTGCACGACCTCACATTTACAGTCCCCTTGTTCTTAATAATCTCTGGAATATCTTTCCTGGATATGGGTTTTCAATTGAACTATGCTGTTTACTACACATACCTTTAAACGTATAAATATTACAAATTCATCACCGAGATTATTTTGAAGTCAGCCTCTGTGGTGTAGTTGTTAGTACGATTAGCTGCCACCCACGGAGGCCCGGGTTCGATTCCCGGCTCTGCCACGAAATTTGAAAAGTGATACGAGGGCTGGAATGGGGTCCACTCAGCCTCGGGTGGTCAAGTGAGTAGAGGGGCGTTCGATTCCCACCTCAGCTATCCTCGAAGTGGTTTTCCGTGGTTTCGCACTCCTCCTCCAGGCAAATACCAGGATGGTACCTAACTTAAGGCTACGGCTGCGCTTCCTTCCCTCTTCCTTGCCTATCCATTCCAGTCTTTCCATCCCCCCCCCCACATGGCCCCTGTTCAGCGTAGACTGTGAGGCCACCTATGCGAGGCACTGGTCCTATTGCCCAGTTGTATCCCCGACCCAAATCTCACGCTCCAGGGCATTGCCCTTGAGGCGGTAGAGGTGGGATCCCTCGCTGAGTCTGAGGGAAGAACGAACCTTGGAGGGTAAAGAAAGAAAGAAAGAAAGAAAGAAAGAAAGAAAGAAAGAAAGAAAGAGTAAGGTTATTTTCAAAATAGGACAGGTACTTCTCAAAAAAATGTAATGTCTTCAAACGTGCTTCATTTACCTGCGACGGGCTGCCCTATTCAATTCGCGCCACCTATGAAACATGAGCTAGTTGTTAACATGCATAATTCCTTCATCGTTTTCTAACAATCAATCAATCAATCAATCAATCAATCAATCAATCAATCAATCAATCAATCAATCAATCAATCAATCAATCAATCAATCAATCAATCAATCAATCAATCAATCAATCAATCAATCAATCAATCAATCAATCAATCAATCAATCAATCAATCAATCAATCAATCAATCAATCAATCAATCAATCAATCAATCAATCAATCAATCAATCAATCAATCAATCAATCAATCAATCAATCAATCAAGATCTGAACTTACGGCTGTCGCCAGGTGGCAGATCCCTATCAGTTGTTTACCTAAGTCTTTTCTGAAATATTTTGAAAGAACTTGGAATTTTATCGAACATTTCCCTTCACAAATTATTCCATTCCCTTACTACTCGTCCTGTAAATGAATATTTACTCTAATTTGGCTTCTTGAATTCCAACTATATCTTCATGTTACGATCTTTCATACTTTTAAATGCTCCAGTAAAGCTTATTCGTCTACTAATGTCAATCCACGCCAGCTCTCCACCGACAGCTCAGAATAAACCACGTAGTCGAGCAGCTCGTCTCCTTACTCTGAAGTCTTCCTAGCCCAAAGTTTGCAACATTTTAGTAACACTACTCCTTTGTTGGAAACCACCAAGAATAAATCGTGCTGCTTTCCTTTGGATCTTTTCCAGTTCTTGTATCAAGTAATCCTTGTGTGTATCCCATTTACTAGAATCATATTCTAACTGGGGAAGTTATCAGAATCTTATATTCCCTTTCCTTAAATATTTACGGTTACCCCCAAAATACCCTCATAACCAAATGAAGATATATCTGTAAGCTTTCTTTACAACGTCGTTAATGTGATTACCCCAATGAGGATCATTGCGAGGTATTTAGAGTGATCCCCATGAGGCACTATCAGCCCATGAACACAGTAATTAGAACTCCATTCTTTTGGAATCCTACAAGTTGAGCTTCTTGGTGCAACTTACAACCTGAACTTTCATCCCGTTTGCCAGCATACCATACGGTGACACAGCAAAATAACAGGAATAGGAGAGAGAGGCTGGTGTGTGACAATTATACATCGGATTCATGTGCAGTATAAAGCACCAATGTAGGCCCTAAGTATTTAACTATGCTGCAAGAAATGGTGAAATATGCATTTAAGTATGCACTTATTTTCATGCTATTAAACAAACATTCTCACTGCTCTTTGTGCTATTGTATCCTCTGTTTCACGAGGGAAAACATATTTGGTAGACCATTTGCAGTATTGGAGAGGGTTTCACTGTATCCAAGTTCAGTCTTTATTGAAGTTAGTTTATTGAACATTTTTGGTTTCCTGGAAATTTTCTGAACAAATTCCCAAGGTTTAGCTTTTGTAGGGATTGAACAGAATTATTTTCAGCAATCAAATATTCCTAAGCTAAAGATTGAGCGAAAAGGCACTTACGATCACATAACGCAAACTGTCAATTACGGGTTGGAGAAATCTTCTTCTTAGATCCGTCAGGAGGAACTGGCAAAACGTTCCTAATTACATTAATTAATTAATTACATTAACTCTTACTGCAAGTCTATCGCAAAATGACATAGCCTTAGCTCTTGCTTCGTCCGGAATAGCTGCGACATTGCTAGCAGGTGGAAGAACAGCTCATTCCGCTTTGAAATTGCTTCTTAAAGAGATTATTCGTGACCAGGACGTGGATATAGTTATGGTGCAAGTAGTGACAACCGAAAACCTTGCTCCCTTTCCTGGGTACCATCAAATTATTAATGTTAACGAGCACATACGTGGTACAGCCATATGCATCAAGGGAGGCCGATGACCTTCGATGTTAGGTCCCTTTAAACAACAAGCATCATCATCATCATATGCATCAAGGACAATATACCATACTCGGATACAGCACTCCTGCCAAATTCTCGAGGAATCAGCATACGTATTCGGGACTGACTAATTGTAAACATCTATGCCCATCAGGCTCACAAGTAAGGACGGAAAGACTCCTGTTCTACTGTATACCACAGAAATCCTTCCACTTATTTACAGCCGTAAAGACCATATGATCCTTGGAGGTGACTTTAACGCTGTATTATCATCCAAAGACCAAACAGAACAGTTCCAGGGATGTCCCACGCTTTCTGATTTAATAAAAGGGCTACACCTAAAAGACACATGGGAAGTGAAGAACAGAGGTTAGCTGGATATACCTAGGTGGCGCTTCTCGACTAGATAGGATATATGTCAGCGGGGGATTGAAAGACCAAGTGAGGGAAACAGATGTATGTCCACTGGAATTTTCAAACCATTGTGCGTTTATCTGTAAGATACGACAACCTGAGTCGGGACTAAGATGCGGACGAGAAATTTGGAGGTTAAATGAATCTATTTTGAACCGGGCGAGTTGGCCGTGCGCGTAGAGGCGCGCGGCTGTGAGCTTGCATCCGGGAGATAGTAGGTTCGAATCCCACTATCGGCAGCCCTGAAAATGGTTTTCCGTGGTTTCCCATTTTCACACCAGGCAAATGCTGGGGCTGTACCTTAATTAAGGCCACGGCCGCTTCCTTCCAACTCCTAGGCCTTTCCTATCCCATCGTCGCCATAAGACCTATCTGTGTCGGTGCGACGTAAAGCCCCTAGCAAAAAAAAAAAAAATCTATTTTGAAGAACTTGGCTTACAAGAAAGATTTTTCGCTGAATGGCAAAAACGGAAACAGAGATACCCCGATACAGAGATATTATAAGCGAGTCATTGGTCAACAATAAAAATAAACTTTTTTAGATTTTGGCCACGCATTTGACAAGGTAATCCACAAATATATAATTGAAATACTAAATGCCCTAGGCTTTGACACTCGATTCACGACTCTCATGGGTAAAATTCTTAATGGAGACTCTTCAAAGTTTATCATAAATGGTTATTTAACAAGGCCAATCCACATCCACATAGGAGTACGGCAAGGGTGTCCGATGTCTATGTTGATCTTTGTTCTCTCCCTAGAACCCCTTTATAGCAATCTACAACAAACTTTCAGTCCTAGTAATCTAGATATTGTCGCATTCGCAGATGGCGTTACTCTAATAATAGATCAAACCATTGATATCCAGCATTTTTTCAAGGTAATCGAGGATTACGGGTGATATTCCGGGGCTCAGCTGAACCCAAAGAGTACAAAGGCGATGTGGGTTGGGAAAACGGTCCGTGTCCAATGGGCACTTCCAGAGTGTGTAACATTAACACAAGAAATTAAAATTCTGGGAATAACCTGCTTTAACAGTGTGCACAAGATGATCAAAAAGACCTGGGCCGATGCTTTGCATTCTGTAAGGGGCATATTGCAACAGGTTAGGTACGGTGTAGATCTTTCCTCTTGCAACAAAGAATAATGTATGTGAATACGTACAGCTTAAGCAAAATATGGTATCTGAGCCAAGTCCTTCCCATGCCAAGGATGATTGGTAAACATCTAATTTCGGTTGTGGGTTGGTTCATTTGGCAGGGATCATTAATAAGTCTTGCCAGAAGTACACTCACCTTACCTAAATCCCAGGGTGGGTTGGGACTGATCGACATCAAAGAGAAAGCAAAAACCTTGTTTCTAACAAGAAACTTAAAGCTGTTTCATAAATCTAAGAACTTCCTCACGAGATGGTGCAGGCTTCAACAGTGCATTAACCCACCAGCTTATTATGACATCCATCATCATGCACCTCACGCAAGATATCTGAGAGTCGAGTTAATTTATATGCCAAAGGACGTCGTCACAGCTCCAGATGTCTCAACGAAAAAGGTTTATAATAATTGTATACTGTCTCAACAGTATTTAGCCCCTAACATAACGAAAGCAGCTATGATAATCAACTGGAATCGAGTATCGAGGAATATCTCCAATCGCATACTTCTAGAGGCAGTAAAAGAAAGTTGGTATAAAGTAATCCACGACATTATACCGACAAACAGAAGATTTCATCATATTCATATGATGGAGACGGAAAGACACAATCCAACACAGATTTACAACTTGTGCGAAGATTCGACCGAAATGGAATAAATTTAAACAGGTGCTGAAGTTCATTATCGGACGTCCGAACACATGTATCGCTCCTGAATGGGTGATCCGCCTTACATTTAGTTCACAACCACCCCAATTAAACAGTGCTGTCGTGTTACTGTTTAGTTGTTATGTCGACTGTGTGCTGAAATCTTCGGAGCCTTACAATGAGCTCGAAAGAATGACAGAGATAAGTGACTATGTTTTAATGTGCATCCAGTGTCCGATAAGGAAGAGATGGTTGGGAGAATATCTAGAGCAGCTAAATAGTTTTCTGTAAGTGTTAAGTGCTGGAAGTGCCATGGGTAAATTAAAAAATCAAGAAAGAGTGTATAAAAGTGTGATACATTTGTGTGATCCATTAATTTGATATTTCTTAATTCTTGTCATCTACAGATGGGTATTATTGCGATATTCTGAGACTTCAAATAATTCATGAACATTAGGCAACGGGAAGTGGTAAAGACGGTTTCTATTTATGTTTTACTCTATTCAATTGTGTGTTCATTTGTTAAACAGTTGAAATAATTTTATATAATAACTATTATATGTAAATAAATCAGATGTGAAACAAGAAAAAACTGCAGGAAGACAAACTCTCGGTGCTACTTTACATGAAGAAGGAAAATTTAAGTACTTTTGTAGGGAACAATTGTCTTGCTTAATAAATAATTATATTCTACTAGAAGTGATGTACCCATCCTTATTCATGATCTCCAAGTGGGTGCAATATGTATTTACAATCATTGAAAACTGTTCACATTCGAACTCGTCACGCGAGGTCATGGTGGAAAACATATACGAATTCTTCATATTAGTACAGTATAATAATTCCTTTTCGAATTAAGTGAATATATGTATTTACTACTAACAATAATAATAATAGTTTATAGACGTAGTGTATTTCCTAGGCTGACAAATTCTGAATGTTTCGTTTTGTTCCCAATGTCAGGGCTCATCTCAATGAAAATGGTGTTAATCCAGGACCACGCCTGGTTGTAGTTGCCTAATGGCGATCTATTTACTACGAACACCAGGAGATCTCCTGATGTATAGACATCTGACTTTTTAAAACAGTGAATATCAACATATTCTACTATCTACAATAAGTTCATAAGTATGCCGATATGCTTTATGATAATATTACTGTGACAGATATGTAATATGTGTGTATGTATCTATATATCCATGTATGCTGTAATGCTGATTTGAAACACAAAATTTACTTCAAACCTTCTACATTAAGCCCTAACCCATAAATATAATCATAAGTGTTAGAACTAGAAGAAAATAACAGTTATGAAATTGCGTTTTATATTTTACTCTTTCTTGTATAAATTAAATTAGATATGAAATATTGTTTCTTTCTTATTGTAAACATTAGAATAGTTAATTTACCGGGAGGTACACCTCAACCCCGCGCATTTAAAAGAAGCGCCTTAAGGAATTCTATCTATCAAACAAAACGTGAAACAGCTACTGAATGAAGTTGGGACATTGACTAGAAGATGCCACTCATAAATAACAGAGTAATGTGTTATTTTGAAGTTGCCTAAACTGACTGGATTTATTTTGTTTTGGTGTACAGCAAGAAATTCGAACTTTTCTCCATATATGTCCTTAAATAAACTGTGGTCATGCACTCTGGTGCACGGTGGAAGAGCTAGTGATTTAAGGAAGTTTTGTGTTCTTATGTTTTCTCAACTAAATTAATGATCATTTATTTTGTTATTTCAAGGTTTACAACACTTCCTTCTCATCCCGCCAGCTTTTGAATCTGGCCAATTAGAAAATTTTGTATTTATTTTTCAGCCTATCACAAGCTTCTTGTAACTTTTAAAACTATCCAATGAAAATGAGAGGGTGTGTCCGGATTTAGCCTTCTCGAACCGTCCCCTCGGGTATATAAGCTGCGGCTTTTCAAGCTACCTTGTCTTATTATGGCCGAATTACTGAGTATGTGTGTTAAGACAGGAGGCGGGGCGCCTTATTTCTTGGCAGGTAGTACAGCAGCCCAGGTAATGGCCACCAGTTTTCTGTCTCTGTAGCTATCTCCGCCAACTTATCCAAGGGGAAGGTTCTAAACTTTAACTATGTAACCGTTTGATCTCTAAAATGTAAACTTCTTCCTTTTCAGGTAAAATTTCATGAAGTCTTAAACTGTAAATCTGGGATAGAGAGTGCGTTACCCTCTCGAGTTCCCCGAATACGATTTTGTAACTGTTTCTTTTCCTGTAATGCATTAAATTAATCTTCATTCTAGTCACCTCAGTAGCTTGGGATTAGCCTCTGTATCATCAGGCCGCGAGCCAAATTAGTGTTTTATACTTGGTTTTCTAGGAGCGCAAGTGTACGCCTCCATCCATTTTGTGTTTGGGTCAGTAATTTTACCTGTTCTTCTTTCCACGAAGGCCTAGTATTTCGGGTAATATATACTCCTGTGTACAAACATTGTAAATTGTAGGTTGTGCCTAGAGAAGCCAGAGAGGTTTTGTGTAACATTGCCTTCAGTAGGCTGTAAAAAATTGAGAGCCAGTCTCCTTTGTTGAATTCGAAGAGCTTGTAAACTCTTTCTGGTTTTTGTGTTATTTTGAGTGGGGCCTTTGGAAGGCCGTATTTGGAACCTTTGGAGCAAGGTGCTCTTGAATTGGGAGATTTCTCCCATCGTCTAACTAAACGCAATATTTACGATGTTGTAAACTTGTCAGTTTGGAGCTGGAAGCTAAGCAATTGTAATGTCCAACCCTTTGGTTTTCCTTCTTGTATCAAAATGCTATTTGTACCTATAACCTTGTTATGTCACTAAGTGAAAAGTTTGTTAAGTTTGAGATTTGAAAAGAAATATAACCTTCATTTTTTTGTAAAGTTTTAAGTTAATCTTTGATATCGTAGATAGACCCATTCCAATCAGCACCTTCTTTCACCTTTCTCTGTTCCACGGAAACTCCGTAACAGTATATATATATTACGTTATTAGTCTAGTTCATATACGAAATTATGTTTTTATATATTTGTTTCTTGTAAGGATTAGATGTGTAGTGTCGTTTCTCTCTCATTGTAAATATAATATTAGAATAGTTTAGATAATGGGTTATTAGACTGATTTGAAACATTGAAAAATAAACACATGTAAACAATTGCCACTGTAATTCAGATGAGAAAACCTGTAGTACGCAATAAATAAAAATAAATAAATATGCATGTACATATGTATGCTTGTATGGATAAGACAGGAGGGAAAGAGAGAATATGCATGTTGTGTGAGTCAACCCCCTGACATTTCCTATCGTCACATATCCCACGGAAACATGGACGGACATTTAAGAGAGCAGATAGGAAAACCATCGACACATTTGAAATGTATTTTTATCACTGATTCCTACGAATATCATGGAACTAATGCATATTTTCTGAAAAATGTTCAAGTGCTCGATAGACTCATCATAGCCAATGTCTATCTAAGATTCTTCGGCCACATCTCCCGAAGAATCTGCGCCATGTAAGACATGGTGGTGCAGGGGAAAGTAAAAGGGAAGCGGCCCCAGGGTAGATGTCTCTGCAGATGGTTGACCATAGAAAATGTTGGTTGAAAAATCACCTCGTTACCAGGTACAACTGGCGGAGAATAGGATAGAGTAGCGTTTACTCTCCAATAATACACGTCATTCCATCACATTCTATCAGGGATATATGGATGGAAGGAAGAAATGAGTACGACACGCAATATACTGAGTGTACGTGAGGAACGAGATGCAGATATGTGTAAAAACGGAAGTAATACTGTATAAATAAAGAATACTGTGATTTTCTGTGATATTAGGTTATGAAGTCTTATCTTATATGTGGTACTAGTTCCTTTCATGTTGTCTGTAAAGTATATTACTGAAATAAAGCAATACTAACACAACAGTGCCATATCTTTCGTACTATTCTAGATATAACATGAAACTTCGCGGTTGGAAAGCTCAAACGTTGAGCATTTCTGAACCCATCGTTATATAACCCTTTCTTCTCTACAAATGAGAAATTCTTGAAATTTTGCCCCACCTTGAGTATTAACTACAAGCAAGCTGAATATACCAGAAGAACAGAAGAATATGAATGATGGTCTGTTATTTCTCTTGATCGACGTTGTGCAGCTGTTATGTCATCTTAGATGATACTATCTAGAGGGTAGAACTGTTTCCAGAACGTAATAAAGATAATATAGTTTTGGAAAATTCATATCGATTAATATAGTGACATTAGTCGTATTTCTACCTTTCCTTTCCCTGTACATAATTCATTGTTCATTTATTCGTAATAATTAAAAACACAGCTCATGCCCGTGCGCACGCTCTTATAAAATACCTGTAAACCATCATCTGACGAGAGGATTGACGCCTCTATACAGCTTCTAGAGGTAGTATGCTTGAAGTGCAGAAAGCAAGTGAACGGTTATTTGTGCAACTCGTGCATAAAGTGGACCATTCTTGAGAGAGTGCAAAGATTAAACTGGAGACGGTAGCCGAGGGCTTAAATTTCATAAGTACAAATAGGTTCAAGCCGCACGAGTGTCATACATTATTATATCTATTACCGCAATAAAAATACACATTCTGTGGAAATAAGCATGTTAAAAATATGTAAAGTTATGTATAGTATATCAGAATTGCTGGGATTTGTTCGTTTTCATACTTATAGTAAATATGTACTCTTTGGTATTATGCATCATAATTGCCTGTCTTCTGATGCATATTGAAAAGGCTATGTACTCTCTGCGAAACGTCTAGTGATACAAAGAGGGAGCTTCAACGGTTGCAGTAGTACTGCCATCTGAATGGAACTGGCACCTGCGGCAGTATGATCAATATTAATTTTCTAAAACTGTGTTTTCCAAAGCCCACAACTGCTTAACATCATGTTTCGTAACTTTTCCTTTATTATTCATAATGACATCAGAAGTAGTAAGAGGGCTCGACTGTCTACCTCTTTTTACCACGTAGGCCTATGCCGCGAGATTCGCCAGGGTGAGAGCCAGAAAATGATTTACTCCTCTTAAATGTGGGAACAGATTTTCCCGCATATGCGGTAGCTCGTCTTACTGAACGTGAAGAAAAAACTGTTTATTTTCTTTTTCTATATCACTGTAGTCTGCTACTTTTGCTAGTGATGGGCAGTCTGAAACGGGGTCTCGAGAGTTCTCGAGACTAGCGCAGGCACCGTTTCTCGCGAGAAATTTCAAGAGATCTCGAGAGCATTGTCCCCGCATTGTGTGGCGAGCAGCGTATCGTAGACCTGCAGGTGGACGGAGCTGAGTGTTGTTCGTACCGGGTGTGCAAATAGCCAACTACGGGCCTTTTCTATTCCATACATACGAGTTAGAAAGCCACTAGGGCGTTCATTTCTTTCATTTCTACCGAGGTCAATTTTGAGGCAGTGTAACATAATTATAAAGAATATGCAATCTGGCATTGCATGCAGCGGTTAGTACTTGAATGAGTAGGTTAAGTTCAGAAACGGACGGCTACTGTAGGTACACACCTACCTGGATACTAGAAGCTTGCATTATTCGAAGTCGAGACGGGGAAAGATGCGGTTTGCTGCATGAGCAAACACCATTACGTATGAGTAGAATGTGTAACCTAAAATGCCTGAGTTTGCTCTAATTATTACGACAGGGGTGATGGACAATGCTCTCGAGACCGATTCTCCTGTGCTGCGATCTCTGGGACGTCCCAGTAACTACGAGTGTGGGCTTGATAGTGTATCATCAGCAATTCTCATATGGAAACGCAGGTACCTATACAGTTTGTCAAAAGCCTGGAAATGTACTACAGGTTGAACTATGAGCTCTATAATACCATTAACTAAAGCGAAAACAGAATTTGAGTATCTTAAACTGTTCACGACTTACTTGAGGTGGACAACTTAGCGTAAAAACCCTGTATAATTTGTGAATAACTGTAGGTAGGATGAACACCTACCTGGATATCTCGTATTGTTGTAGACAGGATAGCTTCTTGTGTGCAGACCGGGCCGGAGGTGCTGTATGACGATTCCTCTTCACTGGTATGTGTTTTTAAGTGCCGGATCCTCACAGAAGTATTTATACCAACCATCCACTACTTACGTCTTAAAGTTGTCGCGTACAATTAGACACAATTAATCATCCAGTCTCGATCGAGTAAGCAGTGTGAGCGGATGTGCAGAGTGAGTGCTGGAGTATGAGGATAGCGGTAGAGCTTTATCGAGTGAGGATTGGAAGTTGGCAGTGCAGGAGAAAGAATAAATCGGAGTCGAGTATGAGGATGAAGGGAGAGAAAACAGGGAATGTGGCAGGGATGCCGGTGGCGGTGGTGTTGGTAGCGATGCTTATAGTAGGTGGAGTAGAGATAAACTCAGGGCCTGGACCAATTGGTACCCTAGGGTGGAAAGAGATTGAGGCGTTAAAAGAAGTGGTGAGGGAGGCGTGTCAGATAGACCAAATAAAGGAAATGATAAGAGATCATTCCAAGGCGTTAAGAATGAGGTGGATGAGATGAAGGGAAAGGTGGGGGAGAAATGAGGCGGAGATGGAAGAAATGCGAAAGTAAGTTCAGATGCTGGAGGGGGAGGTGGCGAAACTCAAGAGAGAAGTAGCGGATGGAAACCAGAACGAAGGAAGAATAATTGTATGTATGGAGTTGAAGAAGCTGCGAAAGAAGATAAGGTGACACTAATTTATAAGGTGGTGGAGATGGTACAGAACAGAATGAAGATAAACTTTAGTGAGGGGGATGTTGATGAGGTCAGAGAGTGGAAAGAGTGAAAGGTAAAGGTGAGAGACCAATTAAGCTTACATTGATATCTACCCTGATGGCCGACATTGTCCTAAGGAACGCAGGATTTTAAAGGAAGAGAAGATATGGTGGAAACATGATATAGGTAGCGAAGCGAGCTGAGAGTTTAAAGTTATAAGAAGACACATATGGAGAGCGAAGCAACAAGGATTGAGAGAAGTAGCGGATGGGAACCAGAACGAAGGAAGAATAATAATTGTATATATGGAGTTGAAGAAGCTGCGAAAGAAGATAAGGTGACACTAATTTATAAGGTGGTGGAGACGGTACAGAACAGAATGAAGATAAACTTTAGTGAGGGGGATGTTGATGAGGTCAGAGAGTGGAAAGAGTAGGGGCAATAAGTTGGTGGTGGGAAATGGTAGATGGGCAAGAAAATGGTGGACCGAAAAGTTGCAGGAAATGGACAAGAATTATCTGCAAGATATTATGCAAACAGCGGCAGGTATGACAAGAGAACCGGAGGGTTCGGCTGGTGATGACGGAGTAACGGGTGTTGGCGAGGAGAGGAGTAATGTCCAGTGTAAAGAAAAAAGACAGGGAAAGTAAACATAGCCGGGGAGAAGAAGAGCCTGATCAACGTGCGGAGAGAGGCGGGGGCAGTCGTGCGTCACCGGCAAGTGCTGTGGAGGTGGAAGAGGAGAGTAGCCGGAGGGAGGTAATGAGAAGGGTTAGACGTGTAACTTTAAAGTATCTGTGGGGCAAGAAAAGCAAAGGGAAGGGGGAGAGGGGGAGAAAAAGATCTGCTAAGACGTCAAAAAGGTAGAGAGCAGGGAGGAAACAGAAGGAATGAGTAAAAGTAGAAGTAAATCGAGTAACGCAGCTGATGTAAATTGAAATAAGTGTGAAAAGAGGGGATAAGTGAGTGTAGCAGGAGCAACGGGGTAAGAAAGGCTTTGTAAATATTGAAAGGGTAGGAAGTAAGTTGGGTAATGTAGAAGTTGGTAAGATTGTGGAGAGTTTTGATATAGAGGCTCTCCTAGAGAAATGGCTAAGAAAAGGGACAAATCTAACTTGAAAGGGGTTCGTGGTAAGGAATAAAACGAGGGAAAAGCAAGGAAAAGAGGGAAGAAATCCAGGGGGTATTTAGTTATTAGTTAAAGACGAGTTAAGTGATCTAATTATAGATATAGAGAATGAGATGGAAGAGGTAATGTGGGTTAGGTTTAAGCTGGAGGGTGATGAGAGGAAGAGTGTGTGCTTGGGTTTTATATACAATCCACCAATTGGCTTCATATATGCAAATGAATATTTTTTGATGGTCTGATAGAGGAAATAAGTAGTATTAGCGGGGAGTACGAAGAGGATGGATTGATTTTGTTAGGCGATTGGAACACGAAAATAGGGTGCTCCAGCCTAGAGTATGGTAAATAGGAAACGGGAATAAATATGGGATGTAGGAGAAGTGAAGGTTAAGGGAGGAACGGATACGGGTAGAAGTTGCTAGAATTATATGGGGTGAGCAACTTTACATTCTGAATGGATGGTGGAAGGGTGATAGGGAAGGAAAATGACACATATTACAAATGAGGGAGAAAGTGTTATCGATTTGGTAATTAGAATTAACAGGATTGAGTTGGTTGATTGGGTGGAATCAGACCATTCTCCGGTATATGTAATTGTGAATAGCATTGGGGTAGTGGAAGGAGGGGATTAGGAAGAGGGGAAGGAAAATGATCGCAGAGTATATTTGGACAGAGGAGAGTAAAGCGAAGTTAATCAACTACCTTAAAGATGCAGAGTTACAGATCATTATGGTAGGGATCGATGTACCTGTTGAGGGCAATAATATTGATAGGGCTTTAGAGCTACTGGAATATCCTGGTAGGAGAGTGGCGGTGGAAAAAGCATACAGGAAGAAGACCAGAGATGGGGGGAGGGATGGTTCGATAAGGAGTGTAAGGTGAAGAGGCAGGTAGTGAAGCGAGCGCTGGTTGAGTACAGGAAACATGGTGGGAGGGAATTAAGGGAACAGTTTTACAGGTTGAGAAAATAATTTAAGAAAATGCTTGGAGAGAAGAAAAAGGCATGGCAGGAGGCTCAAACGGAAGCATTAAACAGGGAAGGAGATAAGGTGTGGGCGAGTGTTAATAAAATTAATAGGGAGACAAGTGGAGTGAGAAAACCTAAAATTGAGTACGTAACATGGGTGGAGTACTTCCAGGAACTATTAGAGGAGAAGGAAGGATGGATAAGGCTAGAAGGAGGCTATATAGTTCAAATGGGGATAGAAAGGGGCTGTCAGGAGTTGGATAAAAGAATAACAGGCGAGGAGGTGATGGGAGGGATAAGTAAATTGAAGAACAGGACCACGGGAGGGGAAAATGGTATAACAAATGTTTATTGGAAGGAAGTAGCAAAAAATGGAGATGACGAAGAGTTAGGTTACATTTCTAAACAAGATACTCAAGAGGGCAAAATTCCCGAAAGAATGGCAGAAATGGATCATATGTCCTATTTACAAAAACGAAGGAGAGAGGACTAATTCCAGTAACTATAGAGGCTGCTGTACTCCCTGAGCAAGGTGTACACGGGTATTTTAGCAAAGAGTTTGAGGAAGTGGGCAGGAGACTACACAATTCTATCGATATTTCGGAGTGGGTTAAGAAAAGGGTGAAGGACTGCAGATAATTTAATGATTGTGAGAACAATAATAGATAAATATGTTAGAAAAGAAGGCTCTAAAGTGTTTATAGCTGCAATTGACTTCCAGGAGGAGTTCGATACACAGAGCAGGAAGGCCTTGTTTGAAAGACTGGGGAGGGTAGGGGTGGGGGAGAAGATGAGAAGAGCGATCAGAGGCATATATGAAAAAATCTATTATAGCATTAACATGGAGGATGGGGTGGTTAGTGGATTGACTGAATCGAAAGTTAGGCTGAAACAGGGATGTAAATTGTCACCAATTCTTGTCTTATTGTTTGTTAACGACTCGCTAGGTGGTCATGTAGAGAAAAAGGACCTATCCGGTCCTAGGCATACAAGAAATTCCAGGTTTGATTTTTGCGGATGATGTATTACTGTTGACGTGACAGATGGAGGCCTGAAAGAAAGCTTGAAAGAGGTTTGCAGTTTCGCGAAGAAAAGTTCATTGAAGATCAACAGTAAAAAAATTAGGGCGATGGTCTGTAGGAAATCGAACAAAAAGAAACCGGGGATAAAGTGGGCAATAAATGGGGAAGAGATGAAGGTGGTGAAAAAGATAGAGTATCCGGGGGTGATAAGTGGAAATGGTAGTTGAGTGGAGCAGATTAGCCGAGCCAGATGGAAAGGCCAAGCTGCACTCTCAGTAAATAGGATATTGGAGAATAAATTTCGGGGGGTAACCTATGATATACAAAGCATGGTGATTAATGCTGTAGTGAAGAGTAAAATTCTGTATGCTTCTGAGATTTGTGGGGCGGAGAAAGAGTGTGGGGTATTACAGCAGGTACCGCGAGTGCAGGAGTAAGGATGATATGTAAAGAGTACATTAAGATTGACATTTTAAAAAGAGTGCTGGGCCGATGATCGTAGATGTTAGGCCCCTTTAAACACAAGCCTCATTATTATCAAAAAGAGTGCTTGGTTACTGGTGAAGATTGAGAGAAGGTGAAAGGGGCCTAATTCTGCAGTCGGCTTAACAGTATCAAATGAGGTGCAATTATGGGGATTACTGGGTTAACAAGGTGAAGAATGCCTTATATAGACTGGAGTTAGGTGAGTTTTATAATATTGAATGTGGGAAGAGAAGGGGTACATATTGGAAACATGTGATTATGAGTGCGAGAGATATTGCTGAACAAGAGCCGGTAGCCGAATGTAGGAAGAGAGCTACGCTAAAGATGTTTCTGTGGGCTAATCAGAACCATGTGACCTTGCCGCGGTGGGGAGGCTTGCGTGTCCCAATGATGCAGATAGCCGAGCCGCAGGTGCAACCATATCGGATGGGTATCTGTTGAGAGACCAGACTAAGGAATGGTTCATCGAAAGGGCGGTAGCAGCCTTTCGGTAGTTGCAAGGGCGGCAGTCTGGATGATTGACTGATACGGCCTTGTAATAATACTCAACATGGCTTAGCTGTGTTGATACTGCTACACGGCTGAAAGCAACGGGACACTACAGCCGTAACTAACTCCCGAGGACATGCAGCTCTCTCTGTATGAATGATGTACTGATGATGGCTTCCTCCCGGGTAAAATATTCCGGGGGTAAACTAGTCCCCCATTCGGATCTCCGGGTGGGGACTACACGAGAGGGGGCGATCATCAGGAAGATGGATACTGACATTCTGCGAGTCGGAGCGTGGAATGTTAGAAGTTTGAATCGTTGTGGTAGGTTAGAGAATCTGAAAAGGGAGATGGATAGGCTAAAGTTAGATGTAGTTGGCATAAGTGAAGTACGTTGGCAGGAAGAACAGGATTTTTGGTCAGGCGACTACCGAATTATCAACACAAAATCAAACAGAGGAAATGCAGGAGTTGGTTTAATAATGAACAAGAAAATAGGGCAGCGGGTAAGCTACTACGACCAGCATAGTGAAATAATTATTGTCGTCAAGATAAGACACCAAACCAATGCCCACCGCAATAGTGCAGGTCTATATGCCTACTAGTTCAGCGGATGATGAAGAAATCGAAAGAATATATGAGGAGATAGAAGATTTAATACAATATGTAAAAGGTGACGAGAATCTAATTGTGATGGGAGACTGGAATGCAGTGGTAGGCCAAGGAAGAGAAGGTAGTACAGTAGGAGAATTTGGATTGGGACAAAGGAACGAAAGAGGAAGTCGGCTGGTTGAATTCTGCACTGATCATAATTTAGTCCTTACCAATACTTGGTTCAAACACCACAAACGACGGCTGTATACGTGGACGAGACCTGGAGACACTGGAAGGTATCAAATAGACTTCATTATGATTAGGCAGAGATTCAGAAACCAGGTGTTGGATTGCAAAACTTTCCCAGGAGCAGACGTGGACTCTGACCACAACTTCTTGGTCATGAAATGCCATCTGAAGTTCAAGAAATTGAAGAAAGGAAAGAATGCAAAAAGATGGGATCTAGACAAGTTGAAAGAAAAGAGTGTGAGGTATTGTTTCAAGGAACATGTTGCACAAGGACTAAATGAAAAGGCTAAAGGAAACACTATAGAGGAAGAGTGGATAGTCATGAAAAATGAGGTCAGTAGGGCTGCTGAAGAAATGTTGGGAAGGAAGAAAAGATCAACTAAGAATCAGTGGATAACTCAGGAGATACTAGACCTGATTGATGAACGACGAAAATACAAGAATGCTAGAAATGAAGAGGGCAGAAAAGAATACAGGCGATTAAAGAATGAAGTGGATAGAAAGTGCAAGGTAGCTAAGGAAGAATGGCTGAAGGAGAAATGCAAGGATGTCGAAGGCTGTATGGTCCTGGGAAAGGTAGATGCTGCATACAGGAAAATCAAGGAAACCTTTGGAGAAAGGAAATCTAGGTGTATGAATATTAAGAGCTCAGATGGAAAACCACTTCTAGGGAAAGAAGACAAAGCAGAAAGATGGCAGGAGCATATCCAACAGTTGTATCAAGGTAAAGATGTAGATAATTTGGTTCTGGAACATGAAGAGGCTGTT
Source organism: Anabrus simplex (assembly GCF_040414725.1). NCBI lineage: Eukaryota > Metazoa > Arthropoda > Insecta > Orthoptera > Tettigoniidae > Anabrus > Anabrus simplex. The sequence continues at coordinate 957,836,602 of NC_090265.1, read as the reverse complement.
GATGCTGATGAAATGGGAGACCCAATTTTGAGGTCGGAGTTTGACAGAGCTGTGAGAGACCTCAATAGGACCAAGGCACCTGGAATTGATGACATTCCCTCTGAATTACTGACTGCCTTAGGCGAAACCAGCATGGCAAGGTTATTTCATTTAGTGTGCAAGATGTATGAGACAGGAGAAGTCCCATCCGATTTTCGGAAGAATGTTGTTATACCTATTCCCAAGAAAGCCGGTGCTGACAGGTGTGAAAACTACCGCACCATTAGTTTAGTATCTCATACCTGCAAAATTTTAACACGTATTATTTACAGAAGAATGGAAAAACAAGTTGAAGCTGAGTTGGGAGAAGATCAATTTGGCTTCAGAAGAAATGTAGGAACACGTGAAGCAATCCTGACTTTACGTCTGATCTTAGAGGATCGAATCAAGAAGGACAAGCCCACGTACATGGCATTCGTAGATCTAGAAAAGGCATTCGATAATGTTGATTGGACCAAGCTATTTATGATTCTGAAGATGATAGGGATCAGATACCGAGAACGAAGAATTATCTACAATCAGTATAAAAATCAGTCTGCAGTGATAATAATCGAGGGCTTTGAAAAAGAAGCAGCAATCCAGAAAGGAGTGAGGCAAGGCTGCAGTTTGTCCCCTCTCCTTTTCAATGTTTACATAGAACAGGCAGTAAAGGAAATCAAAGAGAAATTTGGAAAGGGAATCACAGTCCAAGGAGAAGAAATCAAAACCTTGAGATTTGCCGATGATATTGTTATTTTATCTGAGACTGCAGAAGATCTCGAGAAGTTGCTGAATGGTATGGATGAAGTCTTGGGTAAGGAGTACAAGATGAAAATAAATAAGTCCAAAACAAATGTAATGGAGTGCAGTCGAACGAAGGCAGGTGATGCAGGAAATATTAGATTAGGAAATGAAGTCTTAAAGGAAGTAGATGAATATTGTTACTTGGGCAGTAAAATAACTAACGATGGCAAAAGTAAGGAGGACATAAAATGCAGACTAGCACAAGCAAGGAAGAGCTTTCTTAAGAAAAGAAATTTGCTCACTTCAAACATTGATATCGGAATTAGAAAGATGTTTTTGAAGACTTTCGTGTGGAGCGTGGCATTGTATGGAAGTGAAACATGGACGATAACTGGTTCAGAAAGAAAGAGAATAGAAACTTTTGAAATGTGGTGTTACAGAAGAATGCTGAAGGTGAGATGGATAGATCGAATCACGAATGAAGAGATACTGAATCGAATTGGTGAGAGGAGATCAATTTGGCTAAATTTGACGAGAAGGAGAGATAGAATGATAGGACACATCTTAAGACACCCAGGACTTGTTCAGCTGGTTTTTGAAGGAAGTGTAGGTGGTAAGAACGGTAGGGGTAGACCAAGATATGAATATGACAAGCAGATTAGAGCAGATGTAGGATGCAATAGTTACGTAGAAATGAAAAGGTTAGCACAGGATAGGGTGGCATGGAGAGCTGCATCAAACCAGTCTATGGACTGATGACTCAAACAACAACAATCAGAGGGTGAATTTGAGAGTGGTAAATGTAAATAGGACGTTGAGAAGAGGTTCAATTTGGTGGTTTTTAGGTATAAATGAATAGAGACTGGACGAAGTCAAAAGTAATTGTGTCAAGAGGAGAACGAACGAGGCAGTTGATTATCATGACATAGAGGAAGAGCGTTGAATTTCACTAGACTCAGCGCAGGAGAAAGGCAGCCTTCCCCACTACGGGCTAGCAGTGGGGAAAGGGGCAAGTTGATGGCATGTGTCACCAGAGGGCGGATCCTAGCATACAGGTATTATGCTAGGTCAGGAGAGATTTAGTTACACATGCCATCACGTAGGGAGGTATTTAATCTTGTGTTGCCGTGTTGCCATTATTTTGTATTTTTGTTTTGTGTTTAGTTTAGTTTTTCCGTGTTACCATTGTTTTACTTTCTTTTGTTTGTCAGTTTTGTTTTGTTCACTAGCGTTGTGTATTATTGTATCTTTATAGTGTAGGCTACTGTCTGATATGTTGTCTTGGTTCGCTTGTTATTGCTTGTAATTTTTCCTAGTTTTGCTTGGCTTCTTAATTGTCTTTTCTATTTTGTTCTTTGAGATAGATTAGGTTGGAAAACTGTAAGATCTGGAGAAAATAAGGGTTATTATTTGCTCCAGTTAAACATTGCACCGCCATATACCGAAGTCCCTAATTATGATACGAAGACTCTCTAAATAACATTGTAAGGAATTATTTCCTTCGTCATCACAATATCGGTGAACACAAGCATTGGTCATATGATGTTGAATAAGGGGACAAATCGACAGACACACCTCCAGGAGAAACTATATGTCCAAGGAATGACATTTGAGGCTTCGCAAAAGAGACCTTCGATAGCTTAACCGTGAGCCCAGCCTTACGGAGACGGGCCAGTACCTCCTTGAGGTGTACCAAGTGCTCCTCAAAACTTTCCGAATAGACGACTAAATCGTCCAAATAATGGTAGAGGTAATTAAACTTAAGATCTGAAAATATCTTATCCAATAGCCTGGATAGTACCGCGGCGCCTGAGGAAATGCCGAAAGGGAGCCTACAGAACTCGTATAAATTCCAGTCGGTGGCGAATGCGGTTAAATGGCGAGATTCTTCGGCCAGGGGAATCTGATAATAAGCTTGATTTAGATCTAAAACCGTAAAATAGTGGGCATTCCTGAACCATGAAAAGCACGAGTGTAAATCAGGGAGAGGAACCGACTGTAACACAATTTTCTTATTTAGGACCCTATAGTCAAGAGCCGGCCTGAAGCCGCCCTGCGGTTTAGGGACGAGAAAAATGGGTGACGAGTAGGCCGAGGTGGAAGGCCGAATGATTCCCTGATCGAGCATTTTATCGATGATCTCCTTCAAGACCTTGACCTTAGGAGGAGATAATCGATAAGGGGGAATTCTTACAGGAGTAGGATCCGAGACTTCGATTTTATAGTACAACACATTAGCCATATCCAATTTCTTGGAAAAACATCGGAAAATGCGCCACATAACTCCCTCACACTCTGCGCCTGATCCTCAGGCAGATGGCTAAGGTCACACACCATCTCGCTCTGAGGGGGCGTAACCGAAAGGATAGAAGCAGAATTTAAAAAACTTAGCGGCATTTTTACAGAATTACAAATTTTAAAGGAACAAGTGTGATTCTGGAAGTCTAAAATTAATCCGGAATAGGAAATAAAAGTTTCTAAGATGATGCGACACGACAAATTTACAGCTACGAAAAATGGAAATTTCCAAGAGAAGTTAGAGATTCGAATTTTCGCCCTAGCCAAACCCCTACGTTCGAAGAGTTGGCCGATACGCACGAAAATGAAACAGGTTCTAAGTCCGAAAACTTACAAATAGACTTGTGGCAGGCATACCACTTCTCACTTATGAGGGACACCACGCTGCCAGAGTCTAACAGTGCAGACACGGGTTCGTTACCAACCTCAACCTTAATAAAGGGAACGGGACCTTTAAGATTGGACGAGATGCTTGAACACTCTACCAGACACTTACTACCAGGATGATCAATAGGCAGACCTTTATCACCATTGACACACGGGGGTTCATCAGTGGGAAAATCTACGACTGCCCCCTCACCTAGTCAACTGGAACTCGAAGTTCCCGGACAATTTCTCGCCAAATGACCAGCTAGGCCACACTTAAAGCAAACCAACCTATTGGTCCTTGACTGCCCTATTGCGCCAGTGCTAACTCCAGAAGACCGCGCTTCCGAAAATTTAACTGGGCAGCGGTTTCGCAGATGTTCTGACGAGCCGCAGGCATAGCATTTCCTTACATTCCCTGACTTGCGTGACGACGGAGTACTAAGAGCCTTAGGCATGGAGGGATCACTCGACGTACGCAGAGAGTCCGCATGATGAACTCCTTCGGCGGATACTACCATCGCCTCCAACTCCGAAAAATTGCGAGGATGGGCCGCAAAACACAAACAGGAGCGGTAAACAGGAGAAATCCCCTCTACGATGGTTGAGATAATCTGCTCTTCTGAGTAGTTCAACGCATAGACTCTCGCATAAAATTTGATGTCAGAAATGAAGTCCAATAAGGACTCGTCAACGCGCTGCACTATAAAATAGTAACTTTGAATAAAGGAATTAAGTGCCCGAGCCGGAATGAAATGTGTTAATAAATATGCATGAAACTGTTGAATGGACATATGCTCAGCAATTGCATTAACAATCTTTTGCGACAAAGCACCAAGAGCAAGTGGATAAATAATCTGTAACATATGAGCGTGTGATAGACCAAGGAGCGAGGCATGGTCTTGGAACTCTACGAGAAAACTCAGGAAAGAAACAGTATCGCTAGCCGAACTTACACAATAATATGGAGCCTCTCTTAACATCAAGGTCAACGGATGGGGAATGTTAGAAAAGGGCGAGACATAAGACTATAAGGTTGACTGTAACGGTTGCTGCTCTACCGATTCTAAATTCTCTCGATGTTTACCCAAATCGTCTTCACCTACAACTACACCAAGCGGGGCAGATTTGGCCTTAACAGCCAACTTACTAAGCCACGAGTCAACCTTCTCCAAAAGGCTAGCGGCCTTAGCTTCTAAATCCTTAATTTGGTTCCTAGTTTCCTCCTTCAAGGTTAATGAGAGTAGGTCTTCGATACGATGAAGGTAATGAGTAATGCGACCTTGAACTCTTCTAAGTGGGTGGTTCGATGCTACATCGCTCTCTAGAAACTCCATTACTGACGAAATGTCAGATAGGTTTGCTTCAATCAATGAGGCCGCTCCACCAACCTCGCCGTCAGTTAGGTTGAGCACAGAAATTACTTTGTCCAAGTTAGCTCTTAACAATACCTCGTCACTCTTGACAGTGCCTCTAGATTCTAAGCCGCGAATAGCTAATTCGTATAAAAGTTTCTCCTTCCGGAGAGCCCCAGGATAGGCTATACCTCGAGTAGCCATTTTACGGCAAAAATAAAGAAATGCAGGGTTCCCACAGACAGAAATAGCCTCAGGGCACACGTCTCTCCCACGCTTATACAGCAGTTGATCCTAGGCCAGCCCCATTCAACCACGACAACTCTGCAACCAGAACTGTCCCAACCTCTGGCAAGCGTAGCGAATGAGAAGGAAGTGGTGGGCCTATGGGGCTGGACAGATATGCACTCGATATCAAAGTGCCAAAACTTTATTATATAACAGATTTAAATTTGCCTTGTTTAATAACAACATTTGCTACGCACCTTAAACATTAACTCTGTCAGACTCTTTATCCAATATATGGTAAGACCACTCGAATAATAATTAATTTACAACCGTGACATAAGGTCACCTAGGGAACCAGCCCAGGTAATTTAAAAATACAGATAATACAACCTTAAGAGGAGGGTATCCCACTTCATATTATCGCCGAATACCAACAGGTAATTCTAGAAAATACTGTGGCTAACAATCTAAAACTATTACACTTTAGGAAAGCACAAGTTTGCCATAACATCTAAACAGCTCTTAGAACTTCAGAGAAACTCTACGAGTTTCAAACAGATGCGACTTACACATTACTTGGCATTACACGAAGGTGCGTAAAACCTTGCCACCTCAATATAAGGAAGTTCAAATAACATTACGCGTGGCTTTACAACTCATAATGAAAGACTTTACCATTTAAGGGTCCTCATGCAAGGGGTACGACATGCCTCATGAAACGAATTGCCACGGCAGAAGTGGAAAATATTACAAGAAATAACGAGCACTAGCTCTAAGTAAACGCACCAACAAGACTTTTACAAACGAAAGTTACAATTAAGTTTTGTACAACCTAAAACCTTGATTTCCTTTCATAACATTACTAAAAGGGGTCCAACCACCTCATACCCTTTCTTACTTGGAAAGGTCGGGGAACTATAGAAATTTCAGCTCCTACCTCCATGTTAGTGGGACCTAGATCGACCTCCGCACGGCACCAGGTGGAATGTGTCGCCTTCAAGCACAAGCAGCAGAATTCTATCACTCAGTCCACTGAATCGTGACCTTGCTGAAGGGGCGAGGTGACGTGTCAAGCGAGTAAACAACGATTGGATACCCCGAGAGGGGCAGGGGAGGTAGCCCAAAGACATGGAGGCATGAGAAGAGGGGAACGCTCCCAGAATGGGAAATGTCCACTTCCTCTGAGGCCATACTTAATAATCAAGGAATGACACTTTATTAAGGGAGGGAAGACAGGCTAAGAAATGAATCATAAAATATACATATACAAGAAAACAGTTACAAATATAAGGTTACACGTAAGATTAGAGCCTGGCCATGCTGAATAAAATACCAAGGGCCGGGGGAGACTTCCCACGGCACAACTAGCGTTGTGTATTATTGTATCTTTATAGTGTAGGCTACTGTCTGATATGTTGTCTTGGTTCGCTTGTTATTGCTTGTATTTTTTTCCTAGTTTTGCTTGGCTTCTTAATTGTCTTTTCTATTTTGTCCTTTGAGATAGATTACGTTGGAAAACTGTAAGATCTGGAGAAAACAAGGGTTATTATTTGCTCCAATTAAACATTGCACCGCCATATACCGAAGTACCTAATTATGACACGAAGACTCTATAAATAACATTGTAAGGAATTATTTCCTTCGTCATCACAATATCGGTAAACACAAGCATTGGTCATATGACGTTGAATATGGGGTCTGACGACGATGTACACCTACTCGTCGAAATAATTTGAGCAAACTCAGGCATTTTAGATTACACATTCCACTCATGCATAATGATGGTTGCATAAGCAGCAAGGCGCATCTTGCCCATTCTCAAGTTCGAATAATGCACGCCTATGGTATCCAGGTAGGTGTACCTACAGTAGCCGTCAGTTTCTGTACTTAGCCTATTAATTTGTGTACTTAGCGCTGCATACAGTACAATGCCAGAATGCGCATCCTTTATAATCATGTTATACTGCGTCAAAATATACAACGTTAGAATTGAAAGAAATGAACGCCCTAGTGGCATGTTGACACGTACTTACGGAATGGAGAAGGTCCGTGGTTGGCTATTCGCATACTCTGCAGAAAGGACATTTAGCTACGGCTGCCTGTAGGCCTACGGCACGCTGCTCGCTATACAAATGCGGGATAACGCTCTCGAGATCTCTCGAAATTTCTCGCGAGAAATAATGCCTGTGCTAGTCTCAATAAATCACGAAACCTCCTCTTACACTGTCCATTAGCACGTTTCCATATGAGGACGCTGATGGTATACTATGACGCTTACACTCGTAGTTACTGGGAGTCACACAGGTGAATCGGTCTCGAGCGAGAGCGTCGCCCAACACTAACTTTTCGTATTATTTTTCTACGCTCACTGTAGGAGTTTTAACGTATTCCTGTGATGTACTTAGATGTATCTCAGCTATTGCATAGGTTTCAAAAGATCAGTTTTAACCTACATTTTCTTTTTACTTTACTGTCAAAGTAGTATTCGAAGTATTGTGATTGCACGGACCGATGTCTCACGGCGATGCATAATGGAATCTTCTTGATGTCATAGGTTGCCAATCCGTTTCTCGAAGATAAGCGAGGTGTACCAACTCATTAATAGGGAGCCGAACGGTCACTGAAAGTTTCGCGGATAGTATGCATTTTCTAGGGGAACAGAAGAGCTATATGCGCAACAGCCAAAGAAGGTGAGTTCTTGAATTACAAGTGAGATGTAACTTTCGAAACGAGTAAATTAAACTTACCACTTTACTGACTGTTGCGTACAATATTTTATTTCATACTATAATGAAATTACTTATTTTAAATTAATTTTTTTTTGTTAGTGCCAACGGCCGTAGCCGTGTTGAAACACCGGATCCCGTGAGATCTCCGAAGTTAAGCAACATTGGGCGTGGTCAAGTGTTGGATGGGTTGCCACGCGCTGTTGGTGGGAATGGAGGAATGGAAAGGAACTGGCCACCCTACCGCACGTAAACTCCGGCTCAGGAACACCTCTGCGGAGGTTCGAACCTGCCTTCGGGCAGAATAACCCCTTACCTTACCTTACCTTTTTGCTAGTTGCTTTACGTCGCACCGACACATCGTCTTATGGCGACGATGAGATGGAAAAGACCCAGGAATGGGAAGGAAGTGGCCGTGGCCTTAATTAAGGTACATCCCCAGTATTTGCATGGTGTGAAAATGGGAAACCACGGAAAACCATCTTCATTTTGTCACCCTGGGACGCAAATCATCCATATTTGACTTATGCAGTTCCATGTTTTATTGTGTGTTGCTATGAAAAATATGCGATGTGTACATGGAATTATGTGATAGTAAAAAAAAGTCAACATTAATGTTATTTGAAACAGTGAACAGTCTACTAAGCTAGCAGAGTTAAAAACGTGATCTTCCAGTTGTGGATTAATGATGGCAATACGAAATGTGTGATGTACTGTGATATATGCGGTAAGCACATACAACTCTTTCTCACAGGAAATATTCAAATTGCCCTCCGTTAGCATCGATACATACATCAACCCGCCGTCGCAGTGAATCAGGATGCGCTGATGTAGAGTTGCAAAAAATGAGTTCTAACATGAAAAAAAGAAAACCACTTTTCCCTTTGCGAAAATAAAATGATCTTAAATACGTCTCTCGTTCATGGTCATCCATCAACAGCTGCTAATTTTAGATGGCCACCAGCCATAAGACTTAGCCTGCACGGTAGCTACAAATACACCGTTATATATTGGTGTTCTGTGGATTACGCTTCCGCCACACATTTTGTGACGCTAACTTCCGTAACGCGAATTTTCATATGACTGCCAGGTATCGACATATTTCTGTCCATAACGCGTTATCGGACCCATATACAGAATGTATTTTCTTATTCTACGTGAGAGTAATGTGCCATGAAAATTTGGACATGCCTTATTATTACATCCTGTATTATTCATCACGGTAACTGTGCCAGATTACTTGAACTGGGAATACAGAGACGCCAGGTGGGAAGTGAACCACAGTGTTTCAATCAGGTGGAGAAACAGTTCTACAAGGTTAAGTTTTGTGTCTGCTGATTAATAATCTCTCTGACTATTTACTTTACATTACTGCGAATGGGAGTTCAACCAATCGGAGTTGTTTTATAATACAACAGTGCAGTGTCATAAGGCAATGAAATAAATACTATTATTATGTAATACCAAGTTTTCATTAATGCACAAAATATAATAGCTGCTGAAATATCCTCCTTTATGTTATATAAATAAAATTGTCACTTTATAATTTGTTACCTTCTCTTCCAATTAGAACAGGAAATAATCACTATCTTCATGTAGGCAAGCTGTACAGGCAGCGATGTAATACGGCAAGCCATGAGTGTGCAGTAAAGTTACTTTATTTCAGATGTGCTATAAAGTAACATTATTTCACAGTGTCCAGAAATGGACTACTTTTCAAATGAAAATCTGCTCAGAAAACGCCGTTTGTTATGGTAATAGATAAAGGAACGAAGGAGCACAGAGATAAAGAAGCCTTCAAAAGGTAGATAAAGGAACGAAGGAGCACAGAGATAAAGAAGCCTTCAAAAGGTAGATAAAGGGACGAAGGAGCACAGAGATAAAGAAGCCTTCAAAAGCTACATAAAGGAACGAAGGAGCACAGAGATAAAGAAGCCTTCAAAAGGTAGATAAAGGAACAAGGAGTACAGAGATAAAGAAGTCTTCAAAAGGTAGATAGAGGAACGAAGGAGCACAGAGATAAAGAAGCCTTCAAAAGGTATATAAAGGAACGAAGGAGTACAGAGATAAAGAAGCCTTCAAAAGGTAGGTAAAGGAACGAAAGAGCACAGAGATAAAGAAGTCTTCAAACGGTAGATAAAGGAACGAAGGAGTACAGAGATAAAGAAGCCTTCGAAAGGTAGATAAAGGAACGAAGGAGTACAGAGATAAAGAAGCATTCAAAAAGTAGATAAAGGAACGAAGGAGCACAGAGATAAAGAAGTCTTCTAAAGGTAGATAAAGGAACGAAGGAGTACAGAGATAAAGAAGCCTTCAAAAGGTAGATAAAGGAACGAAGGAGCACATAGATAAAGAAGTCTTCAAAAGGTAGATAAAGGAACGAAGGAGTACAGAGATAAAGAAGCCTTCAAAAGGTAGTGCATTTATTACAACGTACACAGTATCTTCAGTAAACAACATGACAAATGTGTTTTGGATATTAGTACCTCCATGAATAATAACTTTTCTCTTCATGTTTTCGTTCAAAATTTTTTTTTTCATTTCAACCTGAAATAAAATAAAGTGGATAAGACAGTTATATAGAAGCTACATTAGTGTTCGGTTCTGCAGGTCACGCTGCAGTTCGGAAGAGTTTCAGACCCGAAGGGCAAAGCTCCTAGCACGCCAACTTTCTTCGTGGTAGGCACAGGGTGAAAAAAATACAAGGTGTGTCCGTGATTGTGCTAAGGAGTGGCAGCTTGTCGTGGTTTACAGATATTCAGGCTGCAGTGCAGGAGAACTTATGCTGGAGATGACACGATACTGCGTCGTGTAAGGGCTATGGTCCATGCTGGATGAGAACTTTCAAGTTCGGATTCGAAACCAAATTCCGTAAGAGCTTTGTTAAAAAGCATCATATACTTTCTTGAAATGTTAAAGTAGAATCCATTTTATTTTCCGTTTCCACTTTGTTAAACAGATTTTTTTCGCAATCAGTCGAAACTAGTAAAAGATTAAGAAATACTAGAAAATACCTGGGAAAGAAAATATTTAATTTATAACAGAATGGCATATTTAGTTCCTGAAAGAACAACACAAGTCAATTGAGAGAAAAACTGATGATATTATCTCACGAACAAGGAACATGCCATTCTGTAAATAATTAAATATTTCTTTTTCCAGGCAACTTCTAGTATGTCTTAATCTTGCACTAGTTTCGAGAGACTGGAAAACTTAAAGGTAATATTTTTTCTCGAAATGATGACCGACTGTCAAAATTTCTGGTATGAGGTGAGGACTAAAAAGGCATACAATCCCTTGTGTGTACTTGTATGTTTAGCCAGCGAATCATCACTTAATAGGCTCCTTCGTTGGTTAATGCCTTTGCAATTGGACTGAGATAATTTTTTAAGATATGCTGTGGTGGTATTTCAAAAATTTGGTTAATGTTCTTTGACTTACGCATGTTTAGGATCAATGTCCGGGCAGTGTGCTATAATGGACCATGAAGTAGAATAGACTCCTCTTTTTTGTAATACAATAGGATTCTTTACTTTCTTCTGTTAGCGTCACTTTATCGCGTTCATGTGAAGTCGATTGAGCTGCTAGGCTCAGTTTAGGACTTTTCTTATTTTTTACCATACGCTGATCTTATTGAAAAGTCTATCCTTTTAAGTCAAGTTTCGAACTGACGAATATACATTCGAGAGCCCAGGGGGTTCTCTAATTCCTGAGGATGTATTTACAGGGTTTGAATAAGGAATAAATGAAGATTTCAAAGATGGAGATGAAGAAGTCTCCCTGGCTGATCAGGGACGAATTCAAAATTAAATATTCTAAATAAGGAAAACTGACATATATAACCACGACAATTTAGATTGAATGAACCTGTATTGCATGTGAGTAGTTGTAGAAGAAGTGGGAAACTAGAAGTTTACTTCGCTATTACATGACCTAAACAAATTCCACTTGTTTTCACAGTTCTTTCGTGGAAACTGCTAAAGCGTGAGGCTGTTTTACGAAATTTCTTTTAGAAGAAGCTACCTGCACTGCAGCCAAGACGATGTTAGGCCTGGAAATATAAAAGGGATATGGTATTTATTTACAAAGTAACAGGAGATCTAGAGAGAGAAAGTAAATGCTATGAGAGGTTTCGGGCGGAAGCTGGAATCTGAAAGTTCTTGTACCTTTATAGATGATGCACACTGATAGGGATAGGACTTGGTCATTTCGTTTTCACGAATGAATTGGAGCGTCTGTTCAATTCATTTGGAAGAAATCATCGGATCACACTTGCAGAAATTTCTTAGGGCTGTCTTTTCGCGCAAGTATGATGATGCGATAGCTTTCTAACGTTCACAACGAGGGCTAGGTCATATCCCTATCGTCGTCTTTTAACATTGGCACTGTCCCTGCTATAAAAGAACGTCTTGCAGTGGTAATTTAGTGCTACTGTTGCAAGATGCGGTGTCGGTATTGCTAGACCCTGTGATCACAAGGAAAAAAGAATATCAATTCTGGAATCTCGGACCGCAGTATTATTTTATGTTTTAGTGCGAGCACTAATATCACCACTGCGATCACAAAGGAACAAGAATATTTGCACTACAATCCCGGACAGGATGACCGTAGTTGGACGCTGGCGATGGTTTGTGACAGGCACATGGGGTTCTAAGTTGAGGTCACACTATGTTCTATTATATCACACGCATTATAATTCATCACCTTAGTTCTTAGGAGACGAAGATCGCCTCCTCTGGAAGCTCATGATCACACACTATGCCACTTCGGATCTGTAGTTTTCTACATGTTGGTTTGGTTGGTGCACAAGTCGTGGCCGCCCCAAGGTGTTCTTCTAAGTGAACACGGGGGAGACTCAAATCTAAAGCCCTTTTCGAATATGCTTGAAAAATAATTTTGCCTTTATATATATTATGTATATACATATATGAAGGCATTTCTCACTAACGCTATATATACACACATGTTTCAAGAATTAAATGATAACAAATAACTTATATAACAATATCTCTTATAACTTTTAAATAGCTGCATTATGTGTGTATTCTAGTGCTATGGACAAATCTAGTATAGAGTTTTTGTTTGTCTGAAACCGCAAAGCGTCCGAAGGTTTTGATTGTGGAGTTGAGCATAACGAGCATCAGTTTGTATGTACAGTTTGACCCTGGTTTCCATCGTCTCCTTATTGCTTGATAGTCAACATGGACAGAAGTGATATGGAGGAACGCTTCCTGTTCTCAGCCCGTCGGTCAGCTGCAGGACTGTGCTGGGCTGGCTGGCTTGTGAAGGTAGACCGTGGCCGCATCCTGCAACAACAACAACACATTCTTAATGTTCATCATGATCATAACTGAGGCGTCAGCAGCGCAAAGGCTGTCTGGAGAAATCACAGTTTAAAAGATTTCTCAACAGTAGTTCGTCTACCTAATTTCCTCTATTATTATTAACAACTGAAGCACCTGGGTAAATGGATTCAGTCAAACGACAGGGCATTAGGGGGATGGAATTGGTGAACAAGCTTGCACAAAACATATACAATATCGATGAGAACGGAACTAAAACACAGCAACACCGTGATAAGGTCAGCGACATCAAACGCATTCGAATGTCTAACTCACAACGGGAAATCAGAGGACAAAGAGATACGGAGAACGTAATTAGGTCTCAGAAAAGCAGGTGACACCAGAAAAAAAAGAAGGAATGAAAAACTGTACTCGCAGACCATCCGGGCAAGTTCATAGGATGACAACGGATGGATCAAGAGGATTGGGGATTACACGAAGAAATACAAGACCACGACGATCTGTATGAAACTAAAAAAGACCTAGATGGACAAGGCCTATACACAGAATACATGAATGTCAGGGACACATACAGAATAATAATAGAACAGACTTACAGGAATAGTTTACGAAACCCGGAGAACAGCAGAGGATACTAAAACATCGACAGAAGGAGACCAGAATCCAAACATCAGGCAGTTTCGGAGAGTGGAAAAGACAGGAGGCAAAGAAGCAGAAGCTAAAAGTGGTCCACAAGAGATCCTTTACTGCAAGTGAAGGGCATTAAACATTAGAATTCTTTATCTTTGGATAATTTTTTCACTATTTCACAGTATGTACCTAATTTAAAGATACATTTCAAAGAGGAATTCAAAGTTTTATAATAATTATACCTCGATGTTTTAATCTAAGATTACTGGGATGGATCGAGAATTAAGAGAGAAAAAATCTCAGTAATATTATGGGTTACTACGCCATGTGTACGTAGCGTTTTACCAAGGACGTGCCATTTGGGCTCTTCAGTAGGACTGCACGCTTTTAAGAAGCTGGGAGTGTGCAGTTCACCCTTACTGCCCATAGTTTGAGCGTTCTGAAATCATTGTCTATTTCGATGAAAATATTATTTCATAGTGCAAAAACAGACGAATTCCAAAAAGTGTACCCTCGGGCATTTGTGCTGGTTGCCACCGATCTCTAACGTAGTAAAAGAACAAATCAAAAAAACCTGATGTTGAGTTCGTCCTTACTACACGGAACACCTCATCTACAATATATATTTAAGTACACCGAAAGAATAATAATATGCAGGTATGGCATCTTAAAAAACGAGGTTTACTATGCTCAACAGTGTTGAATCGATGAGAAAGGGAGATGGAACCAACCAACCAACCAACCAACCAACCAACCAACCAACCAACCAACCAACCAACCAACCAACCAACCGTTCACCGCTGATCTGCATTTAGGGGTGTGGCAGTTCCCATATCAATTGTTTGCGCAGTCTTTCCATAAATGATTTCAAAGAAGTTAGAAATTTATCAAACAACTCATAATCTTGTAACTAATTCATTGGCCCTCATTTTTGTCAGTATTCTCCCATGATCTACCTTATCAAAAGTCTTGGATAGGTCAATAGCGATACAGTTAATTTGGCCTCACGAATCTAAAATATCTGCTGTATCTTCCTGGAATCCTCATTGGAAAAACCTTTCTGAAACCCGAGCTGCCTTTTTTCAAGTCGGTTGGTGATTTCACAAGCGTGTCTAATATGATGGGAAAGAATGCTTTCCCAAAGCTTGCATGAAACATATGCCAATCTGACAGGACGGTAATTATCCACTTTATATTTATCAACCTTTCCTTTGCACACTGAGGCTACTACAACAACTCTCCGTTCATTTGGTTTAGCTCCTTCGTACAAAGAGTGGGCAACTAACTGAGATACGATTCTCTATCCCAACCCACTGCCTTTAGTATATCCCCAGAAATCTTATGAATTCTGAATGCTTTTCTGGCTTTCAACTTTTGTATCATTCTGTAGATATCTTTACTATCATAGGTACATTTCGGTACTTAGCTAGTATTGGTCACCTCCTCTACCAGAACATTATGCTTGTGTCCAGCTGGGCCGATGACCTTAGATGTTAGGCCCCTTTAAACAACAAACAAGCATATGTCCAGCTATAGTAACATATTGCTGACTAGTAAGTCTGCCCTCTAAATTCTCACATATACACTCCCCGTATTAATTTATGTTTCCTCAAATGCGCTCCCTGGAACCTGTTTCTGCCTTAAAGTGCCTATACAAATCCTTCCACTTTTCACTAAAATTCTTATGAGTGCCAGTTATGTTTGCCATCCAAGTTGTCCTTAGCTGACATTTCTGGTAAATTCCATTTCCTAGTAAGTTCCTTCAATCTCTCCATACACCCACAACCATTCCTAGCGCTCTTTCTAACCTGCAATTTCTTCTTAAACTCTTAATTTCTTCTCTAAATAATGAAAAGTCACGTCTCTGTGGTACGAATTCCGCCTAAAAATGGGATCGTTTGACTGCGATCATGATATCAACAGTCATCTAGAACTTACTACTGCGCTTGCTTTCTCCGTTTAAAATCTCCTTATCATTAACCAGGTTCTGAACCGCGGCCGATAACGTCACTAAGCTCTTATGACACACACACGGGTGATTATCTAAGGGCAAAGTTAGCAGGTTGAGGTCAGGATGCCGTTTGAGTCTATTTCACGTGTCTTGTCTTTCCAACAGAAGGGTCTTCCAAACAACAGTAAATACCACTACAGCCAACAATATCTATGAGTATTTACCTCTCAGCAAACGTATCATGGAAGGGGGCAGGTTGTGACCCTCTTTTATGAACCATTAATCCCTTGAGACGCAGGGTACACAACAAAATTTGCATTTCAGTGCCAATTAACATCTAGAATTCCGACAAATCAGATTCTTTGAAAATGCATTTCTCGAAATAAATATCTAATTTATGTAATATAATTTTAATTTGTATCTTTAAGAAAGTATTCTGGTCTCTCCTTTCCAGAACTTTGCGCTCCTTTCGGGGTCACGACCTACATTTTGATAACCACTATCCTACTATATTAGTGCTTAAGATATGCTCCCTGATCATAGTTGATCCAGTCTTTATTACAAAGGGTCACTTCTGAGTGCTCAGTACTGCATTTGAATGGCGACGACAATGGGATTTCTTCCATACACGTTTGCTGTTATCAACAAATGGCAGTATGGTATTCATAGCGGTATGTTTTTGGCGTGATGGTTGCAATTCTGGATTGATTACATCCCATTACTGCAAGTGAAGGGCATTAAACATAGTTTCTAGCATAATTCGAAGTTATTAGCGATTTAAGAAATGTGTTAAAAGCGCTTGAAGACGAAATTCTGGAGTTGAAGTCTTTATTAAATAATGGACGAAATTAATCAATACCAAAGGCGAAATAGCATTCGATCTTTTGGGTTGCCCGAAAAATCCGGTGAGGATATAACTTATTTAGTGCTCAAGGTGGCCCACAAATTGAATGTTCCTTTAAGCGCGGAAGATATTGACCGCTCGCATAGGGTTAGAGCCCCTGGGTCTGGGAAGCCAAGGACAATTATATGTAAATTTGTCTCCTACACGAAGAGATCAGCACTTTTCCATGTGAAGAGATTGTTACGTGGATCCAAGGTGACGATTCGTGAATATCATACATTCACCAGACATCACCTTTTGAAACAGGCAATTTCCATCTTCGGCGAAAGCAGGTGTGGACTTCTGATGGCAAAGTTATCGTACTACAAGGGAGCGTTAAACACCGTATGAAAAATATTGCTGAACTTAAAAAGATCTCTCCTTGTTGAAGTTCGCTCTTCTCTTCTTTACTTACGCTTCGGGTAACGTAAAACTCTATGTAGTGTTCTTAGGACCTGTACTTGAATATTCATTATCTCGAATTTTTGTAACCATCCAAATTCATACAAGCTTTGTGGATTTAAGACTTCTAAAATTAACAAAATTACTGAAGATCTATCAGAAGGCTATACCTCAGATTTGCAAATAATTCACTTAAATGCACAGTCATTAGTTGATGAGGTACATTTCCATGAGTTTTGACTGCTTTGTTAACTCAAATATTAATGTTACTGCTGTGAGATATTTTTCAATGAGTCCATACCAGACTGAGAGGTTAACATTCCTGGCTTTAATTCATGTAGAAACGATAGATTGGGCAAGAGCGGTGGAGGAGTAGCTGTGTACGTAAAGAGAAGCATAAAATGTAAAATAGTTCACACCTCCCCTGCAGAATATTGTCGTAAGCCAGAGTATATTTTCCTCGAAATTTAATTAGCCGTGGGTAAAGTACTATTTTCATGCATGTAGCGTCTTCCCAAAATTAGTTTTATGGAGTCGTTTGTAGAGACGATACATAATTACGTTTTTCATTATAAATGTGTTGTACTTGCGAGTGATATGAATGGACATTTTGAATCAGGATCCTCGGAAACTGTAATAATTGATGATGCACCTACTCACGAAATCTGACAAGAGTACCATTTGATGACACATACCACACTGCATATTGTCATTCCAATCTCGATACCATAGCTTCACATTGTAATGATACCCTTCTGAAATTTGGAGAGACCCCCGCGAGTGGATTTCCTTGACATTATATGCTATATGCCGTCTTCTCGATATCAACACCCAAATATGAAAGGAAATGGATCACGTTTAGAGATTCCGCAGTTTTAATTCTGAAAATTTTCGAAAAGGCGTCATTTCAGCTCCCTGGTATGAATTACTCTCTCAGTTTAATATCGATTATAAAGTCACCAAATTTAATATATTTTTGTGTTGTGCGATAAGCATGCCACACTAAAAGTAATTCAAGCCAAACACCCACTTAACCCGTGGATAACGTCTACAATTAAGAAATTAATCTCTGCACGGGACAAGGAAAAAGAAAGCATATCAAAACCAGGCAACCTGAAGACTTTGAAACCTATCGCATCCTGAGTAATAAAACCAAACTCGCGATCCGAGATACTAAATATAAACTCATGCATTCTTTATTCAGTAAGAGTTCAACTCCGTATTCTCTAAGAGGAACTATAAAATCACTAGGTATTGCTAAGAAAAGTTTACAACTTACATCCTCATTCGTATCTGCAGAATTACAATACTAACATTTCTTTTAAAAATTCACCAGTGAACAGTTCTCACAGAATATCCTAAATTATTCATAGTTACATGAACACAAATGAATCTCAACATGATCTCTTTCACTCTTCATACATTTACTTAGAGGATATAGTCAAAGTATTTAGGAGCATGAATACCAAGGCTGTTGGACCAGATGGTATCTCACATTCCCTCCCAATGAACTGTTTGTACATAATCACTCCGGTCATAGCTCACATGTATAATTTCTGTTTACAGTCAGGGATCTTTCCAGATCTCTGGAAAAATGGCCAATATCCGACCTGTTTCTAAAATTCCTTCCCTTCAAAATTTGATGATTTCAGACCAATCAGTATTTTATCATTATTAGGTAAAGGATTAGAAAGTATTGTTTACCAACGACTCACTTCGTATTTACATTATAACACATTTCAGTCTGGTTTTCGAACAGGCCATAGCACTACGACGGCGTTTCTCAGAGTCACCGATGATATTATCAAGTTTGCTATGGGCCGAGACGAACTAACATTTCTGGTACTATTCCATTTAAGCAAAGCATTTGATGGAGTTCATCATGACCTCCTTCTGACTAAATTACACACAATGGGCATATCTCTGTCAGCTCTGTCCTGGTTTGAAGCGTTCTTGAAAGGGAGGTCTCAGCGTGTAGTATTTGACAAAAAATGTCACCTAAATGGTCTAGTGTATATTCTGGCGTCCCTCAGGTTTCCGTGTTGGGTCCCCTTTTATTTTCACTCTATATAAACGATCTGTCTGGAGTTTTACGCCCCACACGAGACATCATATTCACTCCGATGATTTACAGGTCTATTACCATTTTCCTGTGAATAGTGTTGACGAAAGTATTAGAAAATAAATCTAGATATAGAAAGACCACATAGATATACACTAAGTCATAATTTACTATTAAATGAAAACAAATCTTAGTTATTTTTCTCGGATATCGAAGAAATTTGTCAAATCTTTTCAACAGGTACATTCCTCCAGCAACTGCAAACGGTTCTGTAGTCAAGTAAGAGGAACGTGTTAAGAATTCAGGTATTTTTATGGATAATGCTCTCTCCTGGATCTTCCATGCCAAGCATTTGGTCAAGAAAGTGTCTGGTATGTTGCATCAGTTTCGACGAAACTTAGCCGTATCTTTCTTTTTCGGCGAGAAAAATGTTGATCCAAACTATGGTATTTCCTATTTTAGATTACGGCGCTGTAATTTACAGCGATATCTCAGAAAAATATAATACCAAACTCCAGCGAGTTCAGCATGCCTGTGTGCATTTCGTCTTCAATATACGCAAGTACTCTCATGTAAAATCTTACTATAAAGCCGCAAAGTGGTGGAAAATCAGGGATAGACGATCGTACTCAGCTGCTGGCTTACAGCTGAGAATTTTAAAAACGAATGTTCCCTCATAATTGACAAAGTCCTTTGTTCAGATGACTCAAGCGCATGGTTGGGACAATAGGTTTGCAGCTAACACCCTTCAGGTTCCACAGCATTTTACGGTAAAGTGCAGTAAGTCGTTCATTGTCACTGCCTCTCAATTATACAATGACCTTAAAATATACGAAATACAGCAAAGTAGTGTCGAAACTCAGAAAAAAAGTCTTAAATACCACTACCTTTCCACTTATTAAGCCATGGAAGTGAATTTTTACAAAATTAATTCAATAGTACGAAATATTATAATCTCCTAGATACATTTTAGATGTTCAGTTTTATTCTTAATTCATCCTAGCCATTAAAATGTATCTTACGTTTCTCTTATGTCTTATCTTCCTTGTTAGTATGGTCTGTGTTTCTGAAGTAGTAAAAGTAATATTGTAATCTCCTAGGTGTTTCGTTTTTCATCTTATATTTTTATCCTGAGTATGAAAATGTATCTTACGCTCTTTTATGTACTTTTTATTAGATTTTGTATATTAATTGATACATTTAAGTTAAATTTGTCAGTTAGTTACAGCCAAAGGGACCTCTGGTCCTACTTGTAATTAATTTTAAATACATATATTTCTGTGTCTGTACTCCAGTCATTTTCATATTGTCAAAGGTCAGGAATAAAACAGACAAAGAATAATACGTGTAACAAACTTGTTCTAGCCCACAAAGTCTGTTGTATAGATCAATTTTTTGTAAAATGCCGCTAGTCATGCTGGGATTGCTGGGACGGGAATCAAAACAACAAAAATGGCTGTCTTCATGACCGAGGAATGTTGTATGTGTATTAATTGCTAAGTACGAGACACATCGCTGTCTATATTATGTGGATTCCGTAGAGTACCAAAATAAAATGAATACAGTGGCAGCTTACGGGGAAGTTGTACGACAAATATATCACGGAAGTGGTTATGTTTTATGTTTATTACCGTACGGAAACTTACAAGTAAACACTGTTATCGATGATCGACTTATTACGATCTTCGCATATTATTATTATTATTATTATTATTATTATTATTATTATTATTATTATTATTATTATTATTATTATTGAGTTCCTAATATATATTTGTGTAATAAGATATGAATTTACGTTGCATTGCTATAATTTTTATTTTATTAAGGTGAGTAAATGCATTGCAAAAATTACGTTGAGGAGAACCTCATTAATATTTTCCCCATGTAAATTATGGTTTATTACGCGTTTCTATTCTTTTCAAGAATATATCCCACTGCTAGTCCACGAACCACAACTGATGTTTGCCTGTCTTCCGTATAAAATCAAAATGCTATCAAACCTTGCCAAATCTTTTCAAATCTTGTCAAACCTTCAGCAAGGTTGAAAAATCTTTGACAAGATTTCACAAATTTTCTTGTGAAGGATTGAGTGTACAACAAACAGCACAAGTTGAGAAAGAACACCGTAAACCCTATTGCCTTACCAGAGATGGATTTCGAACTTTCGTAGACATAAATCTTCGAGGCAAAGTTTCAATTTTTTCGAAAAGCAATTGATTGTTGGTTATGAGCTATTATGCTGTAATTTAATATCAGTCAAGTTGCGTGCTCTCTACTTATATTTGTAAAGAAAACATTATTACTGAAAATCGAAGTAGGTCAGGGGATCTCACCTTAGCGAAGGGCATAACGATCTGCTGCCAGCTCTGATGATATTGATCGGATGCATGGCAACAGTGAAACACGTGAATTACAAAACAATACAAAATAGAGTTTAATATTCATGGACGCTGCAGAAAGCCAAAAGTAAATTAAACAAGGTGGATTGTTTAAATATACTCGCTTTGCACATGCATACATACACATCACTATTACATTTGATGGCACATTTCATGCGTGTCCATGACAGTGGGCTACATCCACGGATCTCAATCTCACATCTCCAAGATACACATAAAAACGAACAAATTAATTGTAGCGGGTCGACGCGGTTATATCCATCTTACAGAATGCCCAAGGGGGTTGTTGACCGCCATAGCGGCGTTTTGACAATGTTGGACATGTCTATCTGTTAGGTCAACAGCCCAGAGGCTGGTTGGATCCTCAAATAGCACCACCAAAGGTTATGCGGTTATAAGGAAACCCCAAAAACCTATAGCAGCACCAAAATGAGGCGTACTAGGCAAGATGAGGAGTGAGGTAGTTTGCCATTGCTTTCCTTACTGGATCAGAAAGTACTATTGCAGCACGACTGACCCTGTGAGCAGCACCTTTCATAACACTCCGAATGTCATTACTCAGCACCACCCATACCCCAGCAACTTCCATACTGTCACAGCCATGGATGAGACTGGGACTTCGGTGGAAGCTACACTTTACTCTGGCCTGTGCCAAGAGATGGATGCAAAAGTACTGTATCCATCAAGAAATGACAGCAGGCAGATGTTGGACATATACATTAATATCACCGGAACCATTAAATTGGTTTTCATTAAATTCTTGTCGCATATAGTAAATTTCTCGAAAAATTGGCAGCTTCAACTAGCAGTGTTACATCTTTAAAACTTTTCCTGAGGCGGGAATGTAACCAAAACTTTTGGTGTATTCTGGCTGAAACCACCCATGGTATTACATAAGAGTGTGGGGAATAATAATAATAATAATAATAATAATAATAATAATAATAATAATAATAATAATAATAATAATGGCGTATGGCCTCCTGAGAGGTCTGGTCCGGGTCTTTTCCTGGTTGACGGCCTATTAGGCGACCTGCACGTCTGAAGATGAGGGCCCTACCTAGAATGATTTCTAATGCTGAATACGCCACACACACAGCCCCCGAGCCATTAGAATTAACCAATTAAGGTTAAAATCCCCGACCCGGCCGGGAATCGAAACCGGGACCCTCTGAACCGAAGGCCACTGCGCTGACCATTCAGCCAACGAGTCGGACAGTGCGGGGAGTAATCCGATGTTACAATATATTTTCTTTCTCAATAAATATATTTTTAAACATACGTTTTTATTTGGGTTTATACAACCCTCTATGCAAGAGGGTCCGGATCCAAGGCTAAATGGTCAGCGCGCTGGCCTGTGGTCACAGGGGTCTCGGGTTTTATTCCAGGTAGAGTCGGGAATTTTAACCATCATGGTTAATTTTGCTGGCACGGGGGCCAGGTGTATGTGTCTTCTTCATGATAATTTCATCCTCATCACGGTGCGTAGCACCTACGTGGGTCAAATCAAAAGAACTGCACGTGGCGAGGCTAACATGTCTTCAGACACTCCCGGCACTAAACGCCATACGCCATTTCATTATGAAAGAGGAAGTGATACAAGAGAATGCACTGCTTGTAAGAAAAATTGTAAACATTGCAAAATAAGTGACTGTCAAAACATGCACCTTTACAATTAGGGTATTTAAATGCCACAAGGACCTTACAGCATCAGATTCAAAAGCTTATAGCATGAAAATTAATTAAGATATAAAAAATAGCAAGTTGATTTCAACAGAACAAGGCTTTCTAAAATGTCAAATATTTTTCATTTCTTAGACTGGAACGTTGGTTAGTTCGCTCTTAAAAGTATTGGAAATAGTTAATAATTTTTAATACCATCATTTACTCGGGGAACTGTGAAAAGGAGATTACAATAAGTATTGTTCCAAGTCGGCCTAAAAAGTTCTGTCTTGGATTCTACTGGACAATGTGGAGAGCCAGTGTGGCCACACGATTGGTGAGTATCAGGGAGGATTTCGGCGAGGACGTTCCTGGACCGAGCAGATCTTCAACCTTAAAACCATTCCCCAATTAAAACATATGAGAGGCGTGAACATCACTGTGGTATTTGTCAACTTCACAAATGCTTATAAATGTACTGACAACCAGACACTCTTATCAGTTCTGCGAGAACGAGGAGTAGTTTAAAACACACGCACCCTTTTCGAACAGACTCAGAGATACGTCCTCCTAGGTAAAATTCAAAGAGGAACTGTCTCGGAGTTTCTAGATCACAACTGGTGTGAGACAAGGAGATGGACTCCCACCAATTCTCTTCAGTCTGGTTCTCTACAAAGTCCTAAAGACCTGGGAACTTACACTGAGCAATCTAGAAATCAAACCGGTTACCACTAGATCTGGAACACGGAGGATCGAGATCAGGAACCTGACAACTCTAGGGATGCTGAAGTTGCTGTTCAATCCCTACACAAGGCAGCGACGAAGACAGGAATACAAATATATTATAAAAAGAGAAAGTACTTCGAGAGTAAACACCCCGGGAAAGCCCCTTTGACGACCTTCTATGGAAGGATTGAAAAAGTCAATCGATTCCGGTATCTTGGTGAATGGGTCCACCCCAATAGTACCCCGAGATGGAACCTCCAGCTTAGACAGATGTGCCAAACTCAACGCAGCATACCAACTGTCGTAAAACAGTTACAACAAGTAGAGCGCCACAATATGTCATTACAAGATTGTTATCAGGCCCTAATTTTTATACTGTATGCTACGGAGACCTCACTGATGAACAGGAAAGGCACCATGGACGACCTGGTAAAAGTCCAAAGACGTATCCTCCGAAAAATTCATGGGCCAAGAGTCATCCCGGATGGAGCCCACTGATTGGAAGCGAACTCTGAACTGGCGAACTCTGAACTGTACCAACAGTTGGAAACGGCTAAAACCAGCATTCGATGTAGGCAGCTGAAGTATTACGGGCACCTTGTGAGAATGGACACCGGTAGGCTTACGAAGAAGCTCTTCTAACTTATCAAACGTTACACGACTTAATGAAGTAGAAAATAAGACTTAGCTTTCGTTGGGATTTCTGATCCTGATGTTTCAGACCCTCCCACATTTTGTAAAATGGTAATATGTGGTCTCCGCTACCAAAGGTTGTTAAATCTCGCAAACCTCTTTCGCTGGAAACGAAGGAATAACTAATGATGATGATGATGATGATGATGCTTGTTGTTTTAAGGTGCCTAACATCGAAGGTCATCGGCCCGGAATAACTAATGGCAGGGCTCTAGACGTAATGGGAATGAAAGCAAGCATCCAGAAAGAACTAGTCATAAGTGCTCCCTAGTGGACTTAAATCACTGGTAATAATTGTCCAAAATCGAATGCCATGTTTAAATTCACTAAGATCTGGCAGAAAGGGCTTATATCAAGAATTCAGAAGATGCGTCTGGTTGTATCTGCGATGTTCTCCATCATCTGAGAAAACTGGACCGTTGAGGCCAAAGAAAATAGTCGAAATGATACCTTCGAGGTGTTGTGTTGCTGTTGGATACCGTGAGTAGTAGGAACGGAGGGACGAAGAAATACATCTACCATAAAAGTATAAAACATCGCTAAGTGGCTTTCTTCCCCCGTGAGTGAAACCTACATCCTATTCCATGGGCATATTTTGAGGAAAGAAATGGAACATTTGGAAAACACTATTTTACAAAAGTGAAGTGGAAAGCAGAACGACCCGAGGAAGAACATCAAGTAACTTGGATAGTTTGATTACGCCAAGCAGATCACAATATACTACAAAGAGCTGAAGATTTGCTTTGTGTGGCTGCGTTTCGTCCAGAATGTGATCTTAAGGGAAGAAAGAAATAAGGTCACGACGCTGAGCGAAGACAGGAACGACTGATTGTGATGATGATGATGAAGGGGAAAGAAAGAAAGAAAGAAAGAAAAAAGAAAAAAGAGAGGGGTATACTTCCCCTTTTTGAAGTTTCCAACAGTTAATATTTTTTGAATGTATCACGGTTAAAATGTCGATGAAATTGATTTGAAGCCACGTTTGAAATAAATAGAAAACATCGTTGCATTGCACGTAGATCTAACGTGATGATATATTTGCAAAGAGGAAGGCCTAAAGGAACCAAATAATTGCCAAGTTATGTTAACGACGTCATCAACACGAAACAAGATGGCTTTGAAGCTGACTGGTGATTTCCTTTGTTTCATTGTTTCAAGGCACGGAGGTCATTGTAGCGTTGGAACGGTACGGGGTAGGATCGTTCGGAAAGAGTGGTTTTGTAGTGAACTGATAATCAAAGATTGTTGAGCACCATGAAGATATGAAATGAAATGGCGTATGGCTTTTAGTGCCGGGAGTGTCCGAGGACAAGTTCGGTTCGCCAGATGTAGGTCTTTTGATTTGACACCGTAGGCGTCCTGCGTGTTGTGATGAAGTGATGATGAAGACGACACATACACCCAGCCCTCGTGCCAGGGAAATTAACCAATTATGGTTAAAATTCCAGACTCTGCCGGGAAACGAACCTGGGACCCCAGTGACCACAGGCCAACACGCTAACGATTTAGCCATGGAGCCGGACATCATGAAGATATAACAGTGGATACCAAAAAAATTCTGACGAAAACGTGAAAATGCAGTTTTGGTGAATTTAGGACAAAACGTCCGAATACATGCAAAGTAAGTGGGCAAAAGAACGTATCAAATTAGACTAGAGGAACAAACGAGGATTCCAACAAGCTCTAAACGACATCAACAGAATCTAAAACGAGTCGAGTCCGTAAATGACTTAGGAGTTACAATGAGTAGTAACTTATCACTCAGTGCACATATTGAAATAATAGGAAATACAGCACTGAAACAACTAGGTTTTATCGTACGAAACGGGAAGGACATAAATAACATTAAGACGTTATGTGTTCTCTATAACTCATTCGTGAGGCCAAAATAAGAATATGCATCCGTTACATGGATGCCCAATTACAAATCTTATATAGATAAAATTGAAAAGGTTCAAAAGAGATTCTTACGGTTTATTTATTACAAGAAGCATAATCAGTCAGCATATAGGTTGAGAATATCATATCATCACTTATTAGAAGAATTTAGCTACAAGAACTGTTTCTACACAAAATTATAAATGGCGTTATAGATGGTGACGATCTACTAGCCAGAATAAATTTTAACGCAAGCAAATCTAACTTGCGTAAACGGACGTACTTTTACAATCCTTTATCCAACATATTAATTCATAAAAAATCGCCATTAGTAAGGATGTGTAGTATGTTTAATGATTCAGAAACCACGACATAGATCTCTCAATGTCCCTAACAGACTTCAAAAAATGTCTAGTGATTTTCTTTAGTGAATATACTTAAACAACCTTAACAAATAGCATCTTATAAAAACAATAAAATTCATTACACTATCTCTTTGTCAATAACCCAAATGGACTTTAATTGTCTATAAACTCCGAGATATTACTTTTACACTCTTAATCATGCACCTGACCTGTTGGCATATGTGTGTGCTTGCACATAAAGTTTTAGCTCTTCTTACTTATGTAATGAGGAGCCAGTAATTGCAGTACTACCTAATCCTGATCTGTATATAACCTATTGTTGTTTTTGTGATTTTTTCTTCTAAATTTGTTTATTAAAATTTTTCAAAATATGTTGTTAATTTTTCGTGATCTTTTTCTGTTTTGCAATGTATAATTATTGTACTATATTTTGTAATGTCTGTTGTATTTGGAGTGCAGCTCTGTTACGGACATGTGTAATAAATAAATAAATAAATAAATAAATAAATAAATAAATAAATAAACAGAGCACTGCAAATCTGAGGCGGCGCGTGCGGAGACGGTGCGGGTTGAGTGAGGTCATAAGACACCCGGAGAATGAATGCCTCTCGTAAACTTTGCATTTTATACTCCAATTACCATACTCAAGTATTCAACATAGTATCGACGTGTGACAAATAAATAATACAAACAAAATATTTCATTTCTTTCACGTAACACACCAATGTTTCCACGCTTAAGCGCTGCGGGCATTCCCTGCCCCCATTTATTTTACAATTAAATCTAAATTACATATGTTTTGCTTGTTGTCTATCCTATGCTGAAAAACAGTCGACACCGAAGGTTCCGTTCATCTGTTGTCCACGTTTTCCTACCAACGAAGTATTTATTTATTGTATGTAACAGTTTGGCATATTGTAGTGTTGTGTTAATTTCTGAAATTATGATTCTTACAGCAGAGGAGAAGGTGTTTATCGTGGATCATTATTTCCGATTCTATGGAGTGGGGCGTGTTTGCTTAACGTTAACGAACGGTGCAAAGAGCAATTTAGTAATGAGGCACTAAATAACAGAACAATGTTACCTGGAGTTAGTTCGTGTCGACCACATGACACCGCGTGATCTGCAGGCCTTTGAGCTGAGCAGTGGTCGTTTGGTAGGCTAAGGCCCTCCAGGGCTCTAGTGCGATGGGGTTTGGTTTTAGATCATTATTATTATTATTATTATTATTATTATTATTATTATTATTATTATTATTATTATTATTATTATTATTATGATTATTATTATTATTATTATTATTATTATTATTATTATCACGATGTATAATCAGTTTGTATAAAAGTTCTTTCTTTCTTTCTTTCTTTCTTTCTTTCTTTCTTTCTCTCTTTCTTTGTTAATCTGTTTAGCCTCCAGAGTTGGCTTTTCCCTCAGACTCAGCGAAGGATCCCACCTCTACTGCCTCAAGGGCAGTGTCCTGGAGCGTGAGACATTGGGTCGGGGATAAAACTGGGGAGGATGACCAGTACCTCGCCCAGGCGGCCTCACCTGCTATGCTGAACAGGGGCCTTGCGGGGGTATGGGAAGATTGGAAGGGATAGACAAAGAATAGGGAAGGAAGCGGCTGTGGCCTTAAGTTAGGTACCATCCCGGCATTTGCCTGGAGAAGTGAGAAACCACGTAAAACCACTTCCAGGATGGATGAGGAGGGAATCGAGCCCACCTCTACTCCGTTGACCTCCCGAGGCTGAGTGGACCCAGTTCCAGCCCTCGTACCACTTTTCAAATTTCGTGGCAGAGCCGGGAATCGAACCCGGGCCTTCGGGGGTGGCAGCTAATCACACTAATCACTATATCACACATGCGGACTTGTATAAAAGTTACTAAATGAAAAACAACAGCAACAACAACAAAAACAAAAACAACAACAACAAGATAGCTCAATGGAGAGGCGAACGGTTTTGTTGTCGACCGAGGGGTCATAATCAGCTTTAAATCAAGTTTATTTTACTCCCACACAATTTTCTTTTGACGTCGGTTGTGAATGGATAATGAGTCCGATGAAGGTATTGCGTGTGAGCAGGGTGTTATTACTGACTTGAAGAACGACTGGTCGATTGGCCTGGTTCATAGAGCACAAACAGCAACGTGGTTATTTACGTTATATTGCTATTATTGACATCGACTTGGCATTAAGAAGAGAGTAGACTTCCAGATGTAAATTGGGCTGAACATTTCTTAATCCTCGAATACAAGCGTGACCGAAAGGCAGGGACACTCTATCAGAGCGATATTGGCTTGAGGGCTGGTGTATGATTCGGCAGGTACATGCAGTTCAGTTCCATTCGGGGTACGCAACATCCCGAGACGGGCTCACTAATTTACTCTTTCATAGAGATTTCTGGACGGTTAATGCGCGGATGTTCATCTACACTTCTCTAATAAAAGGGAACTCTTCTAAGATTTTAATAATAATAATAATAATAATAATAATAATAATAATAATAATAATAATAATCGTTTTACGTTCTAGTAACTACTTTTACGGTTTTTGGAAACGCTGAGGTGCCAGAATTCTATCCCGCAGGAGTTCTTTAACGTGCCAGTAAATCTACTCTTACACGAAGCTGACGCTTTTGAGTACCTTCACATATCATCGGATTGAACCGGGATCGAACCCGACAACTTGAGCTCAGAAGGCCATGGCTCTACTAACTGAGCTACCCGGCCCGAATCTGTGTTTTAAAATCAGTTTTAAATTATGGCATTCGCTGCATATTGTCCTAAACACTTTCCTAACTTGGAAAATTGTGTTTTGAAAAACTATACAATAAAGAGACAAGAAATATTTTATTTTGAAAGACGCTTGCACGTGGCATACTAAGTTTGATGGTCATTCTTCCGTCCAAGGGACCATTCACTTTTGTGTCAGCAAATGTACAGTCGCTCAAAAAGAATGAGTGTAAGTTTGTTGGAGGTATACTTTTCTCGGAAACAACTGTTTATAGTGGGTACCCTCACGATTTTATATCCACATGGGCGTTGAATTATATTTTGATGATAATTACAATTTATTCTGATAAAATATTAAATTGCGAGGAACATACAGTACCATGCGCTCATTTTTTAAACTGACTATACAAGGCTCTAGTCGGCTGATGTCTGACTCGCATATCTCTTACCATCTTGCAGTGGGAACATAGATGTCAATAGAATATTATTTGTTTGAGACTTCGTGGCCAGTAAATATAGTGACATTCTTGTGTGTTTATGTTGAACGATCACGGACTCTGTATGATTAGGGAAGCAATATCGATTATTTTTCTACACGTCCTTACACTGGTTCTAGAACATCGAGGGAATTCTTTTTTTTTACAAGTTACTTTACTTTGCACCGACCACAGATATGTCTTATGACGACGATGGGATAGGAGTGGGAAAGAAGCGGCCGTGGCCTTAATTAAGGTACAGCCACAACATTTGCCTATGTGAAATTGGGAAACTACGGGAAACCATCATCAGGGCTGGCGACAGTGGGGTTCGAACCCACAATCTCCCGGATGAAAGTTTATAGCTCCGGGTACCTAATCGCACGGCCAACTCGCCCGGTATATCGAGGGAATATTAGACTTCAAAAGCTCATTAATGCCTTAATCTATTAGAATTCAACATTATCGCTGACCTCAGCGGATTAGTCATTGTCAAATCAAACGAAAGGCCCATGGCCTACAAAGCGACCGCTGCTCAGCCTGAAAGCCTGCAGATTAGGAGGTGTCGTGTGGTCGGCACGACGAATCCTCTCGACCATTATTCTTGGCTTTCTAAACCGGGGCCTCGACCTCACCGTCAGATAGCTCCTCAGTTGTAATCGATAAGGTTCGGATGTTACGGAGAAGTCATATTTCATTCCTTATGTTATTTTACCGGAAACTTGAAAAATAACTGTGAATGATGGGTTCCTGACCCCGTTTGAGGTGATTATATGTTGCATATAACGATCATTTTTATTATATTGCTTTGTTCATATTTTGCACATTTTAGTGATATAAGGTCATATTTGTTCATATTTTGCTCATTTTAGTGATATAAGGCCATATTTGTTCATATTTTGCTCATTTTAGTGATATAAGGTCATATTTGTTCATATTTTGCTCATTTTAGTGATATAAGGTCATATTTGGTCATATTTTGCTCATTTTAGTGATATAAGGTCATATTTGTTCATATTTTGCTCATTTTAGTGATATAAGGCCATATTTGTTCATATTTTGCTCATTTTAGTGATATAAGGTCATATTTGGTCATATTTTGCACATTTTAGTGACATAAGGTCTTATTTGTTCATATTTTGCACATTTTAGTGATATAATTTCATTTGGTCATATTTTGCTTATTTTAGTGATATAAGCTCATATTTGGTCATATTTTGCACATTTTAGTGATATAAGGTCATATTTGGTTATATTTTGTGCATTTTTGTTTACATTGAGGCATCGTTTTTAACAAGGTCATGTTATCTACGTCGATTTTCTAACACAGGATTTCAAAATATTGTAGTAGATGAATTTTTATTTCTTTTCCTGAAGGAGATAGGTAGCAGGTTACGAGAAAGAGATGCTGTATGAACGTACGCCGACAGATACGAAAAGGCATGCTAATACTTCATTTTTCTTTATTTTTTTAGGAATATATAATGAAAACTGTTCCTCAGGGCTATGATACTGAAGGAACGTATAAAGATTTAATGTATCTACTGCACTGTCGCTCATCACTTTTGACACGTTTAATGTTGGTAATATTTGCTACTTATTTCTACAATGCTTAAGTTACATTTTACCCTTTTTAGGTCATATTTAGCTAGTTTATAGGGCGTATTTCCTTACGTATTTTGTACTTCTTTACGTGATAAACTTCCGAACTCTAGTAATCACGTAGGACCTCGAACCAGCCCTCAGATACAGGTAAAAATCCCTGACCTGGCCACGAATCGAACTCGGGGCCTGCGGGTAAGAGGCACGCTGCCCCTACCGCTAGCCTTTCAGATATTTTTGCTATTTGTTTTACATCGCACCGACTCAGGGAAGTCTTATGATGAGAGGGGATAGGAAAGGGCTAGGACAGGGAAGCAAGCACCGTAGCCTTATTAACATACAGCCTCAGCATTTGCCTGGTGTAAAACCTGGAAACCACAGCAAATCATTTTCTGGATGGCCGATAATGAGGTTCAAGCCCACTTTCTCCCGAACGCAAGCTAACAGCTACACACCTCAAAACAACGAAGCCAATTCGCTCGGTAGTCCTGTGTTTATAATACTTGAGGGTACTTAAATATGATAATTCCGCGTCATTCGTTTCCGGCACCTTTAAAAATACCTATGTGACAAAATTTCAACGACCCGACGTTGCTCAAAATTTTGGGGGCGTTAAATCAATCAAATCATCATCACCCATTTCCTTTCTTCTTCTTATTATTATTATTATAGATGTTCTTGACCCCACAGCAGGATGCAAGACCGCTACTTGGCGGTAAATTACATCTGCTGCCATTGTCATTGTTGACAATGTGACCAGCACCATTGTCGCGCGTAGGCAAGTGTGCGGGATTTCTGGCGATACGAATGACATACTGTACTTCCGTGCATTATTTACCTTATTATAGAGGTGAACAATTGGACGGCCAATCTCATTCCTATCGTTTATTTCAAATGTGTTTAAATTTTTATTTATATGCCAGGAGAATCTACTGTAATCTAAGAACGTTCTCCGAAGGAAAAGATGGCTCTTGTAAACGAACCCAGGAAAGATTAAAAATGATCGGTTTATGATCAGAATAAGTACATCGAAAATCTACAGCCTGTTTCCAGTCATTCGACAGGGTCAGGAATGGAATGAATAAAGCCCCCATCTAGCGGCGACAATATCAATTGTGCCGGCTGCCGAAGCCTGTCGCACTCCTCTGGGGCAATGATTAATGAATGACAAATGAAATGAAATGATATTGGACAGTGTTGTTGGAATGAATGATGACAGGGAAAACCGGAGTATCCGGAGAAAAACCTGTCCCGCCTCCGTTTTGTCCAGCAGGAATGTCACATGGAGTGACCGGGATTTGTACCACGGAACCCAGCTGTGAGTGGCCGGCGCGCTGCCGCCTGTGCAACGGAGTACATTATGAACAGTAAAATCAATTGGTCTCACCTCCTTTTACACCCCACCGTCGTTAACTTTATTTACCACCACCCCCAAATTAAATGAAGGCGTGTTTCTTTATGTTTAGAGGAGATTCTAAACACCAATGTTCACGTCTATTACCTTCAGTTTTGAGATATAAGTATCCCCATAAAAATAATTAACTTTTTTTCACTTCCTTTAACCCCCACCAAGTGATTTTTCCGGCAAAAATACTTGTTTCTTTAATAGTAAAGGATCTTCTAAATACCAATTATCACGACTCTAACTTCTTCAGTTTTTTATTTATGTGTCCTCGTGAAAGGAATTAAACTCCTTTTCACTCCCGCCCCCCAAGATGATTTCCCCCCCCCCAAAAAAAACGGGTTTACTTTGTTTTAAAATGAGATCCAAATACCAATTTTCACGTCTGTAACAACTTTAGTTTTTATTAGATGTAAGTATTCTCATACAATTAAGTCAATTAGTTTTTCAATTCTTTCACTCCCTCCCCCCCCAGACTTCATTGGATTTTCCGAGAATACGTGTTTCTTTGCTTTTAAAGCAGATTCCAAATATAAATTTCACGTCTGTAACATCTTCATTTTTGAGATATCAGTAGCCTAATTAAAAGAATTCAACACCATTTTCAGTCACTTTTACCTCCCCTCCACCCAAGTGGTAATTCCGAGAACTAAAAATACACGTTTCTTTATTTTTAATAGAGATAAAAAATACCATTTTTCACTTCTGTAACATGTTAAGTTTTTGAGATATTCCGGTACTGTATAAATTCTCATTTCAAAATTTCACCCCCTTTTTAGTTCCCCTTAAGAGGAGTTTCCAAAAACAAATCACATATGTTTCTTTACACTTACAGGAGAATCCAAATACCACTTTTTACGTCTGTAACATTTTACGTTTCTCAGATATTCTGTAGGTACAGGCTTTCAAAAAATTCACCCCACATTGTCACCCCTGTTTAACCGCAATTAATTGGATTTTCCAAAAACTAAAAATACGTGTTTCTTTACTTTTAAAGGAGATCCCATATACTAATTTTCTGTTCTGTAATGTCTTCAGTTTCTGAGATATATGTAACCTCATTAAAGGCATTCAACCCATTATTCACCCTTTTACACCCCTCCTATTGGGATTTACAGAAAACAACAACAACAAAAAAAGTGTTCCTTTATTTTTAAAGGTGATTGAAAATATCAATTTTTACATGTGCAAACGTTTAAAGTTTTGAGATATAGATACACTCGTTTTAAAATTACACCCCCTTTTCAGCTCCCACTATTTGGATATTCGAAAAGCAAAAAAAAAAAAAAAAAAAAGTTCCTTTGCTTTTAAAGGAGATCCCAAATACCAATTTTCAGGTCTGTAATATATTCAGGTTCTGAAATATAAGTAGCCTCATTAAAGGTATTCAACCCCTTCAGCCTTTTCCACCCTTTCTATTGGAATTTTCCGAAAACAAAAGATACGTGTTTCTTTATTTTTAAAGGAGATCCCAAACATCAATTTTCAGGCCTGTAATATCTTCAGTTTCTGAGATATAAGTAATCTCATTAAAGGCATTCAACCCATTTTCACCCCTTTTCACCCCTCCAATTGGGATTTTCCGAAAACGAAAAGAATACGTGTTTCTTTATTTTTAATGAAAATTCTAAATACCAATTTTTACATCTATAAACTTTCAAAGTTTTTAGATATAGATACACTCATTTTAAAAATTTACCCCTCTTTTCACACTCCTATTAATTGGATTTTCCAAGAACAAAAAAATACATGTTTCTTTATTTTTAAAAGATCAAAAGTACCAATTTTCAGGACTGTAATATCTTCAGTTTCTGAGATATAAGTACCGGTATCCTGATTAGTGGCATTCAAGCCATTTTTCACCGTTTTTCACCCCTCCTATTGGGATTTTCTGAAAACAAAAAAATACGTGTTTCCTTCTTTTGAAATAAGATTCTAAATACCAATTTTTACATCTCTAAACTTTTAAAGTTTTGAGATATAGATACACTCATTTTAAAATTTCAACTCCCTTTTCACCCCCTTAGCGAAGGGATATCCAAAAACCCTCTCTTAGCGAGCACCTACATCTTAATATGAATCTATGCCCAAAATTTCCTTTCTTTATGTCCAGTAGTTTTGGCTCGGCGATGATGTCAATCAGTCAGTCAGTCAGTCAGTCAGTCAGTCAGTCAGCCAGTCAGTCAGGACAAGTTATTTTATATATATAGATTATCTTCACTGACCGTTTATTCTTTTTTATACAGTTTTGTGATGCATGCTAAACAGTATTCCCAATTAGCCAAGTAATAGAAATAGAAAGTTAAGAAATACAGTAGGAAAATGTAAAAATCAATTTCATTATTATCCAGACCAGCTCAAAACTACAGCGATACATCTGAAATGAGTGCAGAAAACTGTATCTACCAAAAACCTATGAACATCGACCAGCAAAATTTTACTTCAGATCTGTGTACTGCAAAGGTGGAAGACAATATCCCACTGCCAAACCTGGAGCATCCAGCATTAAACAATTTTAAAGAAAATAAACAAACTAAACTAGGTGTCATGTGTACCAACGCTGCAGAAAGCCATGTCCTGCTTATCGGTTCGATCACATATTTTGCGTTCCTGAAGACAACTTCAGTAAGCTACCGGAAGCCATCACGGAATTGGAGAAGAATGACATACTCTTGTGGAGTCCATTAGAATTGTGGAAGAAGTTAGGAGAAGTCTTGAGCAAACATCTAGGAAGGTAGCCTCTGCCAGGGAAATAGGGTCCTGAAACGAAATCCAGGGTTGAAAGAGATAATAAAAGTAGCCGATATGCTACGAGGTGAGGTAGGTAGAGCATTAGACCTAAACCCAGATGAGCTGGTTTCACTGAAGTTTTTTCCCATCACTTCATGTGATGTAGAGAGATCTTCCTCACAATATAGAAACATTATTCATGACAATATAACCTGATTGTAACTTGTTAGTTGTAAATTCCTTCCATAGCCATTGAGTGTACTATTAAATTATACGTCATTTTTATGCTTACTTGGTTGCCTCTTTTACACAATGGTGCCTATTTACGTGCCTATTTTGGTTACTTTTAGTGCCTATATGCCTGCTTATTTTAACTAATTTTAGTACTTATAAATCCTGATTCTAGTTTGTTGATTCTTAAATCAGATATACTCACACTACAGTTACTTGCAAATAGCAAACCGTTCACAGAAGAGTTCTCAGGACAAAAGTTGCACCTTTCACATAAATGAGATACAAGGCTCATAATGAAGGATGATTAAAATAACCCATAAATTATTAAAAATATCGAGAATCTGTTTTGAATTTCAGTAATTACAGTTAAAATATCATACTGTGAACTTAAACATTACTTATTTAATTTAACATTTTATATAATACATATTCCCTATCCGTTGTTTTCCTAGACTTTTGTTAAATGATTTCAAAGAAATTGGATATTTATTGAACTCCCCTTCCTATAAACGATCCTCTTGAATTCCAACTTTATCTTCATATTGTGATCTTTCCTACTTTTAAAGGCACCGCTCGAACTTATTCGTCTACTAATGTCATTCCACGCCATCTCTCAACTGACAGCTCAGAACATACCACTTAGTCGAGCAGCTCGTCTTCTTTCTCCAAAGTCTTCCCATCCCAAACTTTGCAACATTTTTGTAACACTACTCTTTTGTCGGAAATCACCCAGAACAAATCGAGCTGCTTTTCTCTGGATATTTTTCCAGTTCTTGAATCAAGTAATCCTGGTGAGGGTCCCACACACTGGAACCTTACTCTAGTTGGGGTATTACCAGAGACTTAGATACCCTCTCCTTTACATCCTAATAAAATTCACTAATGAAGAACAGCTCTTTTGGATTCCTGTACAATGCAATTTTATTAAAATAGTTAATTTCCATGGTGGCCATGCTGTTTTAAATATGTTTCCGAGATTACATGGCCTGTATAGGCCCTACCTTTCTAAGAAAGCTCTCAGTTTAATATTGTTCAATTTCCAGAGTGAAATGTTCGAAGAAACCAAAGCTCCACACAAGTCTTTACAAAACACAGAGGTACCGCCATCGGAGGATGACTGTGAGAGTAACAGTTGAGAAACTTTTCGTTTGCTACTAGTTTTGACTCCACGTATGTGCTTCTCTCGACCGATATGTTGCTGAACGGCAAATTCCTATCTCCTGCAACTTTCACTTCACAGAGTTTGCAGATACGAATTTCACCATCGGTGGTAAAATTATCCTCGCCGAATTCCGAAATTATTTGTTTGAAATGAACAGCCCTAGATGGCTTTAACTTGGGCATTTTAAATACACTCCGAGAACAATCGCGGCCGAAACACAAATCCACGTAGCACACGTATGGTTGCACTGAGGTACTTAACCAGGCTGGTATTACTGGGCCTACTGTTGTCCGTCTTCCTACACCCTCGATTTCAACATCGCTTCCGGATTAGCTGCAAGCGCAGGTGTGTCTCCTGGAATGTGCATATTCCCAGAAATAAGGATTGAACAAAGTTGTTAAGATTCTCATGTTTTCGTATTCATCCTCACTTTCAGTTCCGTTAATATCAAGTACCGTACGCAAAAAAGCATCCTAAACCGTTAAGAATGTGAAAAAATGACTCAAAACGCATAAAATATTCTAATAAATTCCATAAAATAATCATTCTTGGTGACTTCAATACTAATCTCCTAGTTACAAGTAACGAATCAACATACTTACAAAATTTATTCCATGGCATGGATTACAATATACTGACACTAGACGCGAGAACCATGTTCACAGAATAAACCACACGTCTCACACACTGATTGAACTTATTATAACAAACAATCCGCAGAAAGTGGTAAAACATGGACAGCTTGCTGTACCAGGTATTTCGACCCACGATCTCTTATACTTATGTTACTCTCTCAAGGCACCAAAGTACAAAACCAGGTACATAATGCGAAGAGACTTCAAGCATTTTAATACTGAGATAATACGAAATGAAGCATATCAATTGCCGTGGAATGACATTCTACTGACTAATGACATTGATGATAAGGTTGACAGACTGAACTCTTTAATAGTAGGACTGTATGACAAACACGCTCCGAAGAAGCAAATTCGAGTTTCTCACCCTTCGTCTCCTTGGCTAACAAATGAAATTAAGTCGGTCATGGCAAATCGTGATGCTTGGTATGGGCGATTTAGGTGAATTGAAAGCACTAGTGATTTCGAAAATTACCGTATTCTTCGAAATCAAGTTAAGAAATTAATTCGTAACAGCAAGTATAAATATATTCAAGAGATAACAAACAGACGAAACTCAGCACTAATATGGAAACATTTGCATCAGATGGGTATAGGTCGCAGCCTGACCATGCAGACACCCAGTATACCACTTGATGATCTAAATTCTCATTTTACGAAAGCAGCATACACTAATAATGATATTACTGACAATAATGACTATGATGCTAACTATCCTAATAATGATAATGATAATAATAATAATAATCATCATCAACCAGTTGATGACCTAACTGATGATGATATTAACGCCATAAATGCTCATTCCCGAGTAAATCAAGTAAAATTCACTTTCAAAAAAGTTGGGGCGAACGATGTGAAGCGTGTAATTTACTCCCTCAAGTCTGATGCTCCGGATAATGACGACATACCATTATCTTTCATAAAAAATATTATTGGTGCCATATTACCTATTCTGACGCATATATTTAATCATTGCCTCGTACACGGAGTATTCCCAACTGTGTGGAAGCACGGTATCGTCATTCCTATTCCTAAGAAGAATTCTCCTAGTTTACCATCAGATTATCGCCCTATATCCATTCTCCCACCCCTTTTCAAAGTACTAGAACGCTTGGTACACGAACAAGTCCTCACTTACTTGACTAACTTCTCACTGCTTGACCCTTACCAATCTGGTTTCAAGAAAGGACACAGCACAACGAATGCCCTACTGAAAGTAACTGATGATATCCGACAGGCAATGGACACTCGACAAGTGACTGTACTGGTTCTACTTGATTTTCTAGCGCTTTTGATACTGTTGTTCCTCAACTGCTACTTTCAAAATTGGATTCATTAAATTTCAGCAAGACGGCAATAAACTTTTTCAGTTCGTACCTCAAAAATCGCCGTCAGTGTGTCAAAGTAAATAATAGCAGATCTGAGTGGCTTAACAAACCCCTCGGTGTCCCCCAAGGGTCTGTACTTGGACCATTGCTGTTTGCAATTTACTTACATGATGTTGCCAAATCGATTACACATTGCAAGTATCATCTTTATGCTGATGATCTGCAGATCTACTACTACTCAAGAACTGATAAAATTCAGAGTGCTGTAGAAAAAGTTAATGCTGATTTAAGTCTCATAAGTAATTTTGCATTGAGTAACAATCTCAAAATTAATCCTCTTAAAACGCAAGCAATAATCATTGGTACTTCGAAAAACTTACACGTCTTAAAACAATACGAAATTCCTCCTGTAGCACTAAACAATACCATTATTCCATTTTGTGAAACAGTTATGAATCTTTGTGTGGCTATAAACGAAACATTGAACTGGTCGCAACATGTGATGAAAGTGTGCCAAAAGGTATATCAAAGCCTGCATCCTCTGAAGCGGTTTAAAAATATATTTCCTCGGTCCTCGAAAATAAAGCTCATTCAATCACTCTTGTTTCCAATTCTCGAGTACTGTGATACAGTTTTTATTGATATCAATAACGAGCAAAGCCTGAGACTCCAACGTGCCCAAAATGCATGCATCAGGTATGCATTCGACATACAACCATACGCCCATGTATCCCCATTCTATACACAATTATCTTGGTTACGACTGAATGGCAGACGTAGACTCCACGCAACTACTTTGGTGTATCAAGTGCTTTCTGAAAACACTCCTCCTTACCTATCCACCAGATTTCGCTACCTTAGTTCCCTGCACCTGTTCAATACCCGGTCAGGCTGTACGCTAGAAATTCCTGTGCATCGAACCGCAACCTACAACAGATCGTTCACTATCATCGCCACGAGCTGGTGGAATGAACTCCCCAATGACATCAGGGAAGCTAAATCTAAGACAAAATTTAAAATCCTTTGCCAGCGTCATCTTTTAAGCACTTCCAGTCTTTCTTGAGTGTGAATGGGATGCATGAATGAGAGTGAATATGGTTGTTTATTGCAATGTGTTCCTGTATATAATTTAGTTATACTTTACTCACCTTAGTTTAGTTAGTTATACTTTAGTTGCTTTAGCTATACTTTAGGTTGTAAAGATTTCATATGTTTAAATTTTATGTAAAATATACATTGTATATACATGAAGTGGTTAAGTGTAAGAAAGGGCCGGGAGCCCTAACTTCGCCACAATAAATACGCTTTAATAATAATAATAATAATAATAATAATAATAATAATAATAATAATAATAATAATAAAATAACACAATAATAACGCGAAAAGGGAGAAATGACCTAAAAATTAAGTACTTAAAAAATGACGAAAAATGACTTAATAAATATCCATTTCTGTAATGTGGGGGCCATGAACAGGATTTATATATATGTTAGCAATGTCCACGGTGAACGATTTAAAAAATGACGTATTATCAGAATCCGGGCCCTGGTTATTTTGAATCAAGTTCCATAATCATCCGGAGTATAATAAACCCTTTTATTTTCCAATTTTAAATAATGTTCTCATTCGTTTTTAGTGATGTGATACCCGCATTCTCCTTCCCCTTAAGCCGCTAAGTTATATATATTTGATGCCTGCTTGATTTCAAACCCAGTTGACGACCCTGTACATATATCGCCGGAGATCCACTTGGGTACGAGCGGGTGCAATACATACATACATACATACATACATACATTACATACATACATACATACATACATACCGGGCGGTACACCTCTACACCGCTCATTTAAATCTTGCGCCAATTAGAATTCCTCTACAGGAGAAACTCTGAACTTGGAACTAGACCTACTTAAACTTTTACTCAGAAGATGTCACTACTTTAATTTTGTGATGGTGAAGTTTCCAGTACTGTGTGTATTTCAACTTGTTTTTGTTTTCCGTTCATCAAGAAATTTGGACCTTCTCTCATAGAGGTCACTACAAAAAAAACTATGATCATGCACCCTGGTGCGAAGTGAAGGAACTTTATTTGATGAAATTTTGTATTCATAAGTTTGTTCTTTACTAAATTATGTTAATTCATTTTTTGGGTTGGCAATATTGACCTTTTCTTTCCGCCAGTTTTGAATTCAGCCAATCTCTAATTTCTGTAATTAATTTTCAGCCTATCACAGGCTTCTTCTTCGATTTTGTGTGTAACTTTTCCATCTACCAATAAAATTGAGAGGGTGTGGCTTAATTATTCATGAAAAGTCTCGAACTTTCCCCGAGGGTTTATAAACTGCGGATTTTCACGTCTCTTGACCATTTGATCAACATCTAACTGAGTGTGTGTATGTGAAGCAGAGGGCGGGTGGTGCCTCTTTCATCAGGCAGCAGTTTTTCAGCAAGGTAATGGCCGTTTAACATCTTTATTTCTTGCTATCAGCAGTTTAACCCGCGGGAAAGGTCCGAAACATTTACCATGTAACCTAATTTTTTAAAAATGTAATTTTCTGCCGGCTTATGTAAAAACTTCACAAAATATGCAACTGTAATTCGGGGATAAAGAGTGATTTACCCTCTCGAGCTCCCCTTCATATTGGTTTGAGGTGACTACGTTTTGTAACTGTTTTTTCCTTTCTGTAATGTCTTAGATTATTCTTATACGAGTCATCTCCATAGTTTGGGAATAGCCCCTGTTTCATCGGCCTAGTGCCTTTTAGGTTGTAAGAATGCCTGTTTAGGACTGCAAATTCACGCCTCCATTCTATTTGGTGTTTCGGGCCATTTACTTAACCATTATTCGTGTTCCATGAAGGCCCAGTAGGTTGGGTACGAGATACCCCTGTTTCAATTGTAAGTTTGGCCATGGAAGGCCAAAAGGTATAAGATACTGTTGGAATTGCCTTGAGTAGGCTTGGAAAACTGAGAGCGTGTCAGCTCTTTTCTAGTGTTGTAAGAATGTCTCTGGGAGGCTTGACATTGTAAAGTGGGAGCAAGTGCTCCATGTTATTTGGGGATTTCAGCCCTTGAACAAATTTGGGCGTTGAGCTAGGAGCTCGAAATTGTAAAACTAGGGTCTTGTAGCTCAAGAGAGTTAAAATTCTTGGATCCTTCTAAGTTTGTTTTTAGATTGCTATGTCTTTGTAATTTCCCTAAAGTGAAAGGCTATCTAATTTCTATTGTTTTCTAGAAAATATAACCTTGTTAAAATTTTAAATTAACTTTGACTCTGTAGTTAGACCCATTCTTGTATGGCCATAGAAAGAAACATGGTGCAGTACAAGCAAATTAATAATGTCCGAGGTAGACTTCATTGGAAATGATCCTAAGGGCGTAGGCACGGGAACATAACGTCTCGTCAGTGTAATTGTTATGAGGCGAACATTTTGTATGTAGAGACCGTGTTGGCAACGAGTTCAGTACTTTATGTGGCAAAGCCACTCGTGGCCAATCGTTCATTGATTGCAGGCTGAATTATCACAATAATAAAGATACGAGGTAGGTGATGTTTGAAAACGTGCGTCTCAGTGATCCGCATACACAATGTGTCTATTTAATTTGTGCTCGAAATGTTGACCATCAACATACACGGTCGCACTTCCAGTAATATATCTTATTGTTCGGGTTCCAGACGTACGTGATTAAGACACTCGAAGGGGCACAAAGAATAGCTGTTGTTATTTCATTTCCGGGGCTTGGACATCGTGGTCGTGTAGCCCCATGTGCTTGGGTGTGTGAGTGTGTGTACTGTGTGTCTGTTAGAATGTGTCTGATAACATGTGTTATTGTGGTGTCTGTGGTAGTGTACTGTATTTGTACGAGGAACTGGGACGAAGGCGGCCATTGTCGTAAGTTAGGAACCATCCCAACATTTGCCTGGAGTAGCGTTGGGAAACCACGGAAACACTTCCAGGATGGCTGAGATGGGTACCGAACCCACCTCTGCCCCGTTTTGCCTCACGAGGCTGAGTGTACCCCGTTCCAGACCTCCAACCAGAATTAAATTGCTTATCAGAGCTGGGAATTGAACCCGGACCACTGCGGAGTTAGCTACGAATGCTAGCCGCTACACGTGATTAAGAAACTCGACAGGCTGCGGAGAAGAGTGGCTGTTTGTTGTTATTTAATTTCCAGGGCTTTGACAGCGTGGTCATTAATCCCGTTTGCTTGGGTGTGTGTGTAGTACAAAGCGCACCTCGTTTTGTGCTGGTTTACTTCAGGCGAAAGAGCAGTGTTACCAATGCCGGATTATTTGGGTTGGGATAGGTTATTAGTCATTAGCAGACAAACAGCTTGACTTATTATGTGGGATGTTCAAGGCTGATCGTGGTGAGATGGCAGCAACTCTATTATTTATTTTACACGCATTAATCTCCGCGGAGCTCAAGTGTGACTGTAGTAGCACGATTTCGGGAGAGTGCAGGTTCGAGTCCTGTCTCGCCCAACCTGAAAGTGATTTTCATGGTGGCCCATGTTCAACACCAGGCAAATGCCGGATTGGTACCTTCGGGATAGACAACGGCCGACGTCCTTTCCGAATCCTTCCCATTCCCATCCGTGGGAAAATACGCTAAACTGGATGTAAAAAAAAAAGAACTTTAATCTCCCTTCCCCGTTGTGTGTTTGCCAGTCATATAATAACGTTGCACACCCAGGGAATGTTACGGTACATCACATTATGTTTACAGTACATGCATGGTAGCCGTTCTGTGGCTGAACTCACACCCAGGAAACTGCTTGCGCGTCAATATGTCCTTGCCCGACTTCACGCCGTCTGATGCAGCATGCAAAACCGCGCATGCTGTTCTTATTTATATCTCAAAAAGTACTTGTCCGATTTATAAAATACTTACATATTTGTACTTGTACGCAGTTGAACTTTTAGGCCAGCTGTATGAATTTGTGTTGTTCTATTTAAAAAGTATGGAGTTAGTATCAATATCTCGGTTATTAATCACTCCATGAGACTAAGTAACACGTTACTTTACAAGACCCTGGGTAACATTTACGAATATGAGAACAGAATGGCGATATCTTTAATGGTTTAGAAGTTATTTCCGTGTAACATGTTAGTTCAATAACCCTGTATATTAATTATTCTTGTACATAGTTACAGTTAGCTGTCGTCTGCA
Organism: Anabrus simplex; assembly: GCF_040414725.1. Lineage (NCBI taxonomy): Eukaryota > Metazoa > Arthropoda > Insecta > Orthoptera > Tettigoniidae > Anabrus > Anabrus simplex. The sequence continues at coordinate 957,792,419 of NC_090265.1, read as the reverse complement.
TGTAGTATAGTAATTGTTCTTTTGTAAAATAGCTAAGAGTTGTAACGTTATGAAGTTTAATTTATTTGGATTTGATTAGTGATAGAGCCAGAATGATAATTAATGACGAGCTAAAGTTCATAACTAATTAAGAAGTGGATTTTGACAAGTAGCTTCATTGTTCATTGCATGTTTGAATAGCATTTTTCATCATAACACGTTGATAGATGTCTTGAGTATAATAATAATAATAATAATAATAATAATAATAATAATAATAATAATAATAATAATAATAATAATAATAATAATAATAATAATAATAAGTAGAAGTCGAAAGATTCTTGGTCTCAACCTCAAAGATGGTGTTTATTTTTTTTTTGCTAAGGGCTTTACGTCGCACCGACACAGATAGGTCTTATGGCGATGATGGGATAGGAAAGGCCTAGGAGTTGGAAGGAAGCGGCCGTGGCCTTAATTAAGGTACAGCCCCAGCATTTGCCTGGTGTGAAAATGGGAAACCAGGGAAAACCATCCTCAGTGCTGCCGATAGTGGGATTCGAACCTACTATCTCCCGGATGCAAGCTCACAGCCGCGCGCCTCTACGCGCACGGCCAACTCGCCCGGTAAGATGGTGTTTACAGACTTCGGAGAAACTTAAATATATACCCATACAGGAAAGATATCAAACGTAATCCAGAAAAGAAGGATACATTTTTACGCTCATCTCTTCAGATTGCCAACTGGAACAATCTGTAAACGTTTGTTGTCCTACTTCAGAAATCTCAAAACGATTCCTTGGTTTGTGGAGATCGATTAAGGATCTTTTAAAATATGGAATCACAAAAACAGACATTCAACTCCGAACACCACTCAAATACAAACTTACACAGGTTCATCAAGAAGTCCCAACTCGAATGAAGGATGTCCATTTTGATGCATGGAAAAAAAGCACACTTCGAAAGGATGGAAACCTGGTGGGCCCCAAAAATGACAAACAGTTGAGATATAGCGGTCCTTAGCGGCCTTAACGAATAATAATAATAATAATAATAATAATAATAATAATAATAATAATAATAATAATAATAATAATAATAATAATAATAATAATAATAATTTGGATGCCGAAAGAATTAACAGTAAATTTTCCCAAAAGTAAAGTGATAATTATAGCTCAAAATAATGAAATAATTTGCTTACTAAACATTGATTAAAAGTTAAGATTCAAATGTAAATATTATGCTGAAATTTTCATGACTTAATACAAATTTTGAGTGCGAAGTGATATTTATGGATGTTTTGAGTTGGTGATGTTTGGTGATGATAAAATAGTCTGACCAGTCGGAAAATTAACTGCGATATGATATTTGTCCCTACATGTGTTCTGAGATGCAATGAATCGTAGAATCGACTCCAGGCGAGAGTGTTTTCTCTGCGTGAGAAAGGTGATTTTTAAGACAGAATATCTTACACGGGAGATGTATACTTGACTCCAGGTGAGGGTATATTTTGCTATGTGCAGCAGATAGATGATTCGAGACAGGATGTCTCAGGCCGAGTGATATGTTTTAGGGGTCAGTTGTAGAACACTACAGAGACGTCGTTGTTCAATGGATATAATTTTCTCCGTCAGATTTGGTTCACGGTGTGTTATAATCATCTTAACGTCCCATAAATACTCATTTTGTGCTCATGGAAATTTACTTGTCTCCATCAAAAATGTTATATGTTCATTAAGATAACAGGAATAACATTGTCATGCAGCTGCCTTATTTAAAGGTAGGGAAAAATTTAAATGAAATATTCAAGTGATATTTTGCCATGAATTATAAGTGAATAGCTAGTTGAATTTCAAGTAATTGAAAGCATGGACATGTTGTATTCAAGTGTAATTGAAAGTATAGATTTGAATGATAGTGTGCCGATGCCAAGATTCTGTTAACGCTAATATGGAGATTATTACAGGATGTGTTTTTTGATGAATCGACCATAATAATATGATGAATTATGTCTATCGTCAGTAGTCATACCTTGTGAGATAACAGGGTGCTAAAAAATTATTCTGAATTAACAGATGCCAGAAATATTGAAGCTAGGCTTGCATTCCCCTTATGAATTAAATACTGTAATCCGAACTATAATAATCATGTAAATTTGTCTTAATTAGGACTAATTGTTGTCTAAAATAGAAACGTGGACCCCAGGGGTCTAAAGTAATATGGGCCTGCCAAAATACAATTTCGGAACCCCTCAAATAAAATATAAAACCTATGAATCTATATGTGTGTATGTATGTATGTATGTATGTATGTATGTATGTATGTATGTATTACATCTCCTAAACCACTGGAGCGATTTCGACCGAATTTGGTACACTTACGACTTAGTATCAAGAGACAAACCGCGTTGGGGTAAGACACTCCGAGCACAATTAGGGGCGGGGGACGAGGGGTTCAGGTATAAAAAATCTAAAACAGTGTCAAATCCATACTTTTCGTAGTCGCTGAGATGAATAGTGACACTCCGAATTTTTAAACAGTCTTAGTTCAGCCCCCTTTCGTTAGGGGAGGGGCGAGGGCGGAGTGAGATATAAAATTAATAGAAAATAGTGTTGAGTCCACAGTTTTCGGGGTCGCTAAGTTGAATAGTGACACTCCGGATTTTTAAAAAGTCCAAGTTCAGCCCTCTTCGGGGTGGGAGCGAGGATGGAGTGAGATATAAAAATAATGGAATATAGTGTCGAACCCATAGTTTTCAGGGTCGCTGAGATGAATAGTGACACTCCGGATTTTTTAAAGTCCAAGTTCATCCCCATTTGAGGTGGGGAGCGAGGGGGCGGGAGTGAAATATAAAAATAATAAAAAATAGTGTCGAATCCATAGTTTTCGTGGTCGCTGAGCTGAATTGTGACACCCCGGATTTTTAAGTCCACGTTCAACCCCCTTTGTGGTGGGAAGTGAGGGGGAGCAATATGTAAATATAATACAAAATAGTGTTGAATCCACGGTTTTCGGGGTAGCTAAGATGAATAGTGACAGTCTGGATTTTATGAAGTCCAAGTTCAGCCCCATTTGGGGTGAAGAGCGAGGGGAGGAGTAAGATATAAAAAATAATCGAAAATAGTGTCCAATACATAGTTTTCGGAACTACTGGAGCGATTCCAACCAAACTTTATACACTTATGATTTACTATCTGGGGCTGAGATGTGGTTTAGTGTGATAGTCTAAAATTAGTGTTGAATCCATTGCTGTGAGGGTCGCAAGGCTGATTGGTGACAGTCTCAATGACAGCACGACATAAATACATACAGTATATTTGTTTGAAAGGATCATATACTTCCCAGTCAATTCGAGCTTCCACAAGGACAAAGTTCTACTCAGAAATTAAATAATCTAAGGATGACGTGCACCGACCAAGAGTAAGTTCTACTTCCGTAGAAAAGTACTCTTGAAGTCAGAATTCCATAAGTATCTTAGTCCTTCAGATACACTTGGAATAAATTATTACAAGAGTGAAATTTTAAAGAGCACCGTCTTGTAGTATATTACTAAAGAAGTAAATAACGCACGAATACGGTAAGTTAGAATTTACTCTCACGTCGTGCATGGAGTAAGTTAGGTTTAGATTTGTTGACTAATGATAATAATATCGTGCCGTATACGAGAGGAAGACGTTATGGATTACTTAGATTATATTGACGATCTCGACGCAGAAAACGTGCGTACAATGCGTGAAAGGCGAGAGCCGTATGCTGTCCACACGGAGAGAGTTTAAGGAATGTTTGGTCTTAGGAGGGAATCCTTTACTTCCCTTCTAAATCTACGTGGAGATCATTTACAGGCGAATTCCTGTCTTAATTTTGTTGTATCTCCCAAATTACAGTTTTTGTGTGCCCTACGAGTGTTTCGTACCGGAACATTTCAGTATAGTTGCTGGTGATGTAATTAACGTTTAGCGCACGACTGCTGGCCGTATCTTTCATCGCGTGGTTAAAGCACTAGTGAGGTTAAGAAGGAGGTACGCCTGGAAATGATGATGGTTGTTGGCAAAATAAAAGGAAATTCTTCACGTTGGCAGGTTCACACACATCGTGGGTGCAATTGACTGCACGCATATTCCCATTTCTTGTCCCTCCCGGTGACATCGATGACCTTTTCAGTAATCGGAACGGGTATTATTCTTCTTTTTTCTTTTTTCTTTTACAATTTGCTTAACTTCGCACTGGCACAGATATGTATAATGGCGACGGTAGGGTAGAAAAGACCTAGGACTGGGAAGGAAGCGGCCGTGGCCTTAATTAAGGTACAGACCCAGCATTTGCCTGGTGTCAAAATGGGAAACAATTTTGCTGTGGATGTAGGCGATCGGTATGAAGAAACCACCATCAGTTTTAATTTTTCACGCCTGTCCATGACTTTCTGTTTTGTTTTCTTAGCCTTCGCTTTTAAATCCTTCCACATAATTATAACTTGCTCTTCACTGCGTTTTCCGCCTCTCTGTCACAGCTTTCCATGAATTTCTTTTCTTATCCGGCATCTTTATGACGTGTTTCTTACTCTATATCCTTCGCATAGATCTTCATTATCTCTACTAACAAGCGTTTATAATTTTAGCTTACGTCCTTCCCCCGTTTCCTATCACACATAACCTCACCTACTTAGAATATTCTTTAAAGAAAACATGCAAACACAACTTCACTCCACGAGTAACGAACGCTACTTCTATAGTAGTAACTAAAAGAGTACATTGTACTTCAACACTCCGACTTTACTTCCGGAGTAAATAGCACCCGTAGTAATTTACTTCTGTAGTATGGACTTCTTTAGTAAACGGTACTTCCGGAGTAATTTACTCCAAGACGGTGCACGCTACCATAAGACTTGAAATCAAATACATCTAAATAACTCTAAAACCTCTTACTATATCGTAAAATATCAATCAACATCTCAAAAAGAAATTCTATAAATATTCACTTTTACACCCAAGTAACTGGTAATACAAATCTTAAAAGTAAACATTCAGAAACTATCCGGGCAACGCCGGATACTGCAGCTAATAACTTAATAAAAAATAATTACAGCAGGTAGAAATAAGGCAATATATTGTCAAGTTATATGAACAAAGGGATTATTCGTTATTGTAAGATTATTAAAAAATAACGTGTAATGGGTTTTATTTGACTGCCTCCATGGTTTAACGGCTAGGATGCTGAACTGCCAACCAAGGGCGCCCATACCCGGGGGCAAGGGGGGCCGCGGCCACCCCTAACTCTCAGGGGCAGGCAAAAATCTAATGTAGTCAGGTGTCTTTCTTTCAAGAAAATGATTTAATAGTCGGTATTACGTGGATGTGGTAGTACCACTCTCCACCAACAGGCAGGGGATACTGTGGGTGTTATTATACCGCGGAATACAATTCGCCATTCATCTTCCAAAATATTAAAAATACTACAAAGCCCAGGTCTAGGCCCCACTCTACAAACTGTCATATGGGCGCCCATGCTGCCAACCATGAACTACTTCGATGTAATGTATATAACCTTAATTGGTTTCATTTTTAAGTAACTACAGGACTGTAATCCGTAAACGATGTAATCAATTACAACACAGAAAAATATACTAACAAAATTAAATCAAAAACAGTTCAAATAAAGTTTGATAAATATCAAACCATACAACTCATACGCCTATTTATAATGCACAAAGATACCTCGTTCGAAACTGAGTTGACTGATTGTTGCTACACAAACTTCTTATTGGCGTTACACATTGTTCCTGAACAAATATGTGAAAAAAGTCAAATGTTCTGCAAACTTCGTGCAAAATACGATCTCAGGTGCTCTACACATCAAGACAGTATCATTTCCTAACTAAACTGTGGTATTTTGTTACCAATTTGTATTGCTGTAATTATTTTAAAATAATTTGATGCAGGTCATCTGAGGAGTACGTCGCGGTGTTGCCAGAGATGGAAGCTGTACTGTGTTACACACAAAACAATACCTGCTGCTAGATACAAACAAGTGGCAAGTCCTTACGTACACATTGTAAAAAAATCAAACTATTTCGACTAATCCTACAAAACCGCCCAGATCATTTTCGTGCAGAATGACATTAAGATAGATTTTTTTTTTTGCGAGGAATCTGCGGGGCCCCTCAAAGGCCCGGGCCCGCCTGCATTGCTGGCCCTGCAGGCCCTAACGTTACGCAATTGGTGGATCCTAATGGTTACTTCACCAGCGTAGATAGTGTCTTATGTGTTTTCCCTTTTAGGTCAACGCGAGTTTCACGTGTATCATTTTAAGGGTTATTATTTGTGTGCATTTTTTAATGTTTTAATGACAATAATTTTGTTTTTGTGTTGAACCAACATTCATGTCTGAGTGTAAATAATACACCCGCGATTATCATAGTGTGTTAAATTTTAGGTCGGTTAGGGATACGATGACAGCTAGCTTAGTTATTTAAATACAAGCAACGGACAAAACGCTGTAACGACAGGCTTCCTCACTGAACAGATAATTGGTTTTCTTGTTTGAGAATGTTTAAGGTATTTGAGATTTCAGTTGTTCGATTAATTATAAGGATATTAAAAATATGTTCAGTCGACCACTAGAACCACTTGATTAAACGTTTACGCAAGGCAAATGGTCTTAGAATTTTGTGGTGTTTTGTAAAAAATAGTCATAACTTAAACAAAAATTAGTAAAAATGTAACCAGGTATAACCTAATCAGGGCAATCATGAAACGGAATTGAATGGTATGGTAATGTTATAAGTATGGTTATGAAAAATTAATTTTGAATAATTGTTCCTAGGGGAATCCGGCTCATGAAAATAATGCAAGAAATTAATTGGAAAGGTCCTGTGTTCAGGTCAAGTGATAATGTGATAAGGTTATAACGGTAGTTAGAGGATGTAGTAAGGATGTAAAGGAGAGGGCATATAAGTCTCTGGTAAGACCCCAACTAGGGTACGGTTCCAGTGTATGGGACCCTCATCAGAATTACTTGATTCAAGAACTGGAAACAATCCAAAAAACAGTTCGATTTGTTCTGGGCGATTTCCGACAAAAGAGTAGCGTTACAAAAATATTGCAAAGTTTGGGCTGGGAAGAGTTGGTAGAAAGAAGACGAGATGCTCGACTAAGTGGTATGTTCCGAGCTGACAGTGGAGAGATAACGTGGAATTACATTAGTAGACGAATAAGTTTGAGTGGTGTCTTTAAAACTTGGAATTATCACAATATGAAGATAAAGTTGGAATTCAAGACGACTAATTGGAGCAAATATTCGTGAGTCAGCCGCGCCTGACGTTTTTGCTTTTAGGCATCCCAACGAACGTCAGCGGGGTGATGGTCGATTTTCCTTTGCCGTATACGAAGCTACAGTCGCCTTTAAAGCACTTACTGCGTCATCACTGCACGACCTTTGCAAAAACATGTATGCGACAGATATTTATACAATACATCAAACAGTCATACGGTTGTGTAAAATGTACATCCCAATTATAAGCTTTCGATTGGTTATGAAATTATCGCTAAAAGCGATGGCATACTGATAGAAAACGTGTTTGTGAAGCGCGGCGTAGTTTTACACCAAGTAAGCTTTCTGATAAAGTGGAGTCAACAGTCACCGTGGTGCAGTGGACTAACCACAGACGTATTGACGCATGTTGCGATGGTAGGTGGGGTTCGATTCCCACGAGCGATAAATATTCACATTTTAAACTTTGAGGATCAAATAAATGGTCATTCGTGCCACATTCGACCAATAGCATGCATGTTGAATGTGTAGTGGCCTGACATTTGGTGTAGCCTAGCAGTCCTGGTCATATCTTCGCTATGTATTCAACAGATGAGTATGTTGACATCCTCCTCATCTACGGTGAAGCAAGGCAACGCACAGGAAGCACAGCGCCTGTACCAGGAATGATTTCCACACCGACAACAACCAAACGCAAATACGTTTAGGAGTGTGGAGCGACGTTTGCGTGTAACTTCGTCACTTTCCCAAACAGGTCCTGTGAGAGAGGCACCATTTACGTCCGGTGAAACTGCTGAGATGGTTTTGGACACTTTCCGGGAGAATCCTCAAACGAGTACCGAGCAGTAGTACAACAGTCCAACATCAGCCAGTCATCTGTTGTAAGGATATTGCATTCCAGATTTTTTCGCCCGTGTCACCTGCAACTACACCAAGAACTCCCCGGACGAGATTTCTAAACTCGTGTTGATTTCTGTGCGTGAATACTGACGCATGCGGGAAATGATCCTGCGTTTGCATCTCGCATTTTGTTTTCGGAAGAGGAGCGATTTCATAATAATGGCTCTGTGAATCGTCAAAATATTCACTACTGGAGTGTTGAAATTCCCCACTGGGTAAGTCAGGTAGCATTTCAGGCACGATGGGGAGTAAATATCTCGTGTGATATACTGGGTGATCACCTAATTGGACCATATTTCTTTGAGGATCATTTAACAGGAGCCCGGTACGTACAATTTCTTCATAAACAACTACCATTGCTGCTAGAGGATGTGCCCTTCGGTGAGCGTGTAACCATGTGGTATCTTGCTTGTTGTTTTAAGGGGCCTAACATCAAAGTTCATCGGCCCATCCAGGTGGTATCAACACGATGGAGCTCCCCCTCACATGTCAGCAGATGTTCGCAACTACCTGAATGTTACACATCCCGGTCGATGGATAGGAAGGGGAGGACCTGTCATCTGGCCTCCTAGATCGCCCGATTTGACGCCACTGTACTTATTCCTATTAGGCTATCTGAAGGATGTAGCAGCTGGAAAGTCCTGAAAGCCTTCGAAACCTTATTACGGAAGCCTGTGAATCCGTAACACCTACAATGCTACAAAGAGCACGAATGGCAATTGAACGGCGTGTTGAAATGTGCATTACTGCAGAAGGCCATCTATTCATACACTTACTGCGCTAACAGGCTGCTGCTCAGACAAGCGGATTCAAACCCCCAACCATTCTATCCTCGCCCAGGTCTCAGTGTGCTAGCAGCAGTGCCAGACCTGTAGCTCAGATTCTTTTAAACAGAACAAAGATGGCCTAGGCCACAATAGCTCAATTGGTAGAGCAACCGACGCGAAATCGGGAGGTTGTGGGTTCGGATCCCACTGGTGTCCGGCTGGCCATTTTTGTTCTGTACTTAACATCTCTTCAACACGTACTACATGTACGTAACACGACCTAATACGTTGAAAGTCTGTTTCGATTCGAGACTTATTGTTGAAATACAAACAACTATTTGATTCCAAGTCAAGTTCGATTACGAATTTCAAATATTCACTATTAGTTACAGATTGGCTCCCATTCAAAAAGAAGGCGTACCCGATCCCTGAAAAATTCATTCTAAGGTAGTAAAGATAATAGAAGGGATGAAAAAAGATGGAATTGTCATAAATGGCATAACACAATTCATTAATCCTCTTGTAGTCATTCCAAAACCCGATGGTTCACGCCGAGTATGCTTGGATTCTCGCGCAGTGAATGAGAAACTAATACCCGAGAATGAGCACGCTCCAAGCATCAAAGATAATATCAGAAAGTTTCGGGGGATGAAATATTTCTTATCTGTCGATTTTACATCTTACTACCATATTCTGTTGGTAGAGAAATCGAGATTGCTTACTGGCTTCATGCATGACCAGCAGGCATGTTTCCTGCACATTGTCTTTTGGTTTGCGTAATGCTGGCGCGGCACTCATTAGTGCCCTTGACCGTTGCCTCACGAAGAGATTGAAAGCTTTACCACGAGATACTTTGACGATCTATTTTTAGCAATAGAAAATCTGGAATAATACATGGTTAAATTGGAGAAATTACTCCTTAATCTTTGAAGAGCAGTTTTCCACATTAATCTGGATAAATCCCACTTCTTCTAGTCCAAGACCTTGTTTTGAGGACCTATCACTGATGCAATGGCGTAAACCCCAATCCAGTGAAAATTGAAGCAATCAGTAAATTTCCTAAACCAATCAGAGTGAAACAAGTAGGAAAGTTTTTAGGCATGTGTCAGTTCTTTGCGAATCACGATTCATGAAAATCTTGCTTGGGATGGACTCAGAACCTTCGTCAGAAACACTGCGAGAACATTTGATATGTGTCAGAAAGTCAAACCCAGTTCCTATCTGCTTCAACAGCACTCTATTTCAATCTTACCATCATCACCAAGAGAACTATACGCAATGGACTTATTCGGCCAAATTCCGACATCTAAAAGGGGTAACAGTTATATTGTTGTCACATTAGACGTGTTTTCAAATTATGTTACCTTGAACCCGATCCAGAAGGCAAATTCCAAGTCTGTCTTACAACAACATCACCCATAACACTATACCACATATGTGAAAACCTAAAACGCTACTGACAGATCATGGCTATCAGTTTACCGAAAATGAATTCCAGCAGGCTATGGTTCAATTAGGCATCAAACGTTTGTTGAATGCTGCTAGGGACCCGTCCAGTTGGCTAAATTCTGTCGCATATTTTGCGGAAATTCCCATTGGAAATGGATGGACGTATTACCGATAATAATGGAGTGTTCTAATTGTACAATTCACGAAACTACAGCACAGATTCCATCCGTGCTCCATTTTAATAGATATTCTATCAGACCGTGGGACAACATTATTCGATGTCCAGGTGCCCTTAAACCTACTCTGCAAGAGAACATAGAACTAGCCGCAAAGTGTTTAGAGAGTCATGCCCCAAGATGTCAGAGAAGGGTTCAGAACAAGCAATATCATAGAACATTGAAATTGAATGAGTTTGTGTTGCTAAAAAGAGTGACCCTGAATCTACAAACAAATTTTATGCTAAATTTGCACCCTTGTCATACAAAATTCTTAAAGTATTTGGGAACAATTCCTATGAAGTCCAGATTCTAGACAAGACGTATGAGTCATTCCATAACGCCCCTAATTTAAAGGTCTATCACCAACCTAAGCGAAGAACAAATGCCCATGTTATTGTAATTAACATAGAAAATTATCCACCGAGGGAAAATTGTGAAGATCCGACCTACCACCAGGTAGCAACCCAAGCTAACATGCCAAAAGAAACGTGCCAGGATTGGCAAGATTTATTGGTGAAACTTTTGAGTGATTTGCGTTTATTGTGTGCAGCAGTCGAGACTGACAATGCAAGGCCACGCCAGGAGCAGTTCCAGCTTCTGAGGACAGGAAAAACTACTTTAAACACAGGTAGCAAAACTTCTTTAAACACAGATAGCAGTGAACTGAAATTTCCGGGAACATTGTCATAAAATATATGAGGATAAAGATTTAATTCACCAAATAAATAATTCATCAATTAGGGGAGAGATGTCCCCGTAAAAATTGTGCTTTCCGTGTATATACTTATTTTTATTTCTAATAGTCGGTGTCATTCCTACGTTATGTGTTATTTTGAAAATATTACTGGGAATAGTTTCTGAATTTTATTCAGCTAGGTGTTGTAGCCAGCTCAAGTCATCGTCATCATAAAAAATCCAGTAATATAATTTCGTAAAAACGTACATTTTTTGAATGTGTAAATTCGTGTGTTATTCAAGCAACGCCTAGAAAGAGACGATTTTTATTAAATCATGGATTTTGTTTTGTACACATTTTAAAATAAATGTTAAACCTGTTACAATTGTTTTGTGTTATCGTCAACCCTTGTCGTCAACCCCAAATACCTGTGGAAATGGGACAGCTAGCAAACGAACGGTCCATCTTGGGATCACTTGTATGCTCGCTGAGTTAGACTGGGGAAATGGGGACAATACATACATACATGATGTGACCGTATGCTTCTGTCCAAGTGACTGAATACAGAGTTGTATGACGAGATTCTCGGCCTCTCTTTTTTGGAACGGCACGTGTAATATTTCCGTAGTGAGGCGGCAACATGTTTTCAGTCGAGAGGGGGACGAACTAGTTCGAATCAGAAAAACGAAGGGAAGAGAGAAGAAATAAATGGAGTATGAACCCTCACAGCTGCACTTTATAAATGTAAGAAAATATTAATCCTAATATTGACGGCACGATCCCCTGTACTTACAAATATATGTAAATTTGAAACTAGGCCGTGCAGTGGTAATGATATCATAATTATAATATTAAGAAATTAATTAAATTTGATCCTTAATTGTGTAGGTGTGGCTTTAATAATAAACAATTGAAGGAGTTGGCAGGAATTCAGTATCTGAACTGACTTACTTCCGACAATCAGTGGGAGACCATACGCGTGCTCATTCTCATTCTGTTCGCATTCTACGCTCATTCTGATCTCATTCTGATTTCATTCTACTTGTCAATGAGAACGTCACTACACATCGTGTGGGAACGTCATTCTGCTTTCGGCTGCACCAGGGATAGTGAAGACGTCTATCCAGTGTCTATTAAGCACTTAGAAAATTGTGCCATCCCAATGACTACGATTAAATGTACTCGACCAACAGGCGTCGAATTTATTCGAATTACTAGCAATAAGTACGTAAATTTTCAATTTTTAATTGAAAGGATTGTGCCTAGAATTATTGCTAATTGTTCTGTGCAAGTTTTAGTGAACTCATCTGGGAGTACTAAATTGAAGAGGACCTCAACAGCCAACTTTACAAGGAGATGGAATTTACAACTGTGTTCTACCCATATTTCGCCATGAGTTGCTAAAACCAGCAATCCATCGCCAACGGAGGAGAAATGCAGGAATTTCTACCCTGGACTGATCAATTAAGGACGTCCTGAGCTCAACATGAAGCCTACTGTTTATGTTAAGTCGACTAAGTCTTTTAGTAATTTCTTTTTTTTTCTTTTGGTGTGGTCATAGTCTATTAGTTGATCTATTTCTTACCTTTTTCATTTAATTGTTCCTAAATGTCCGAGTTAAGATGTAAATCTTTGTTCGAGTATGTGAGTCATATTCCTAACCGCGTGTTACAGGTTTTTGAAATGATGGATCATTGAACGTTTAATCCGTGTGTTATCATAACCAACCTTCCTTATTTAATGAATTTTATTATATTCGTGAGTTAATCTGTGTCGTAGGAATTTATTACGATAACATTTTCCATATATTTTTCTATATTTCGGTGATATTTGGACTTAGACTTGTACCTCGTGGCAACTTTCATTAAATCCATGTCGATGATTAACTTCATAGTACCATTTGCAAACTTACAAAGTTAAGAGTGTTTTTTGTGTGAATATTTACTGAAGAATAATTGAATCAGGACATAGATTCTAGGATGAATATCCGTATCAGGCTGTAGTTGGAAATCAGGCGAACTCACTTTAATCGCACGAATTCTTAACTACATGGAAACTTCACATTTTCAGTTATATCACAAAATTGACCTCATTGGAGAGTGGGAGCATAAATTCATTCGTAGATGTCGTGTAAATAATGTAGATAGTTCTTCCATAGAATATTTCCCGTAGTTAGTTGGTGGAGTTAGTCATATTTTGTAATTATTAGAGATGTCTTATGAATTTCAGATATGTGTTTTACTGACAGATGGACTGACCAATGATATTTTTGTATACTTATAAACGTTGCTGTCCGCATTTTAGCGTTGATAACTTTTGATTTGATTGTTTTCTTGAGAAGTGTTATCCATTTCACTTCATTAGAAATGACCACCTAACACTAACATTAAATATTAATTCTCATAAGCAGATAATTGAGTGTAATTTAGAGCAGATATATCCGACGTCTCGATTTAATTTTTACTTCTTTTCTAAAGCATATTCAAGTAACATTTAAATTATAATCAATGTTTTCAAGAATATAACTTCACTTAAATGTTATCACAAGGAAATGAAATTTTGTAAATTCTAGATATCTTTTTTTTCAACTTTCCATTAAAACTGAATGTATTTTTCAGATTTGTCCGAGAAATTGTACCTCAACTGCCTCCTTGCTCACGATTCAAATTATTAAATTGTTAAAATTGATCGATAAAAAATATGTAATCATTAATCAATACCATTAGAAATGTAGGGCAAATAAGTCGAATGTACCATTCCATTTGTTTTAATTATTTTATGTCACGTCAAGAATCTTCAGTAATTTAGTTTAACGTAGCGATCATGTCTCACAATCAGAGTTAGTCAGGATGGCAAAAAAAATATTATGTTATGAATAAATGTAATCATTTCATCTGATATCAATAGTTTATTATTTCCGAACCTATTGTTTTATCCGGCCATTTATGTTTATTTCCCCATTAATGTCAAGTCCTTACTGAGCACTGCTGAGGTGTCTCTTGCTTTCCGACTTCTCTATACGGGTGCAATACATACATACATACATACATACATACATACATACATACATACATACATACATACATACATAATGAACCTACCATTTAGAGGTCCTAAAGTCCGTCCTAAAAGAGAAACCCATTATTTAAAGTGGCAAAGGAACAAAATAAATAGCGCCATTTTGGTTACTTTGAGGAAATTGATAGTTCGGTTCTTCATCAGAATTGATGTGATCTCAGCACATTAGCCAATATGAGTCGACTTGTAACATAGCAGTGCTCTTAAAGACAACATCAACCAACATGGATCGACTTGTAGCATATCAGTGCTCTGAAAGACCACATCAACCAATGTAAGCCAACTTGAAACATAGAGGTGCACTGAAAAACCACATAGTGGGTGAGTTGGCCACGCGGTTAGTGTCGCGCAGCTGTGAGCTTGCATTCGGGAGATAGTGGGTTTGAACCCCACTCTGAAGATGGTTTTCCGTCGTTTCCCATTTTTACTCCAGGCAAATGTGAGGCTGTACCTTAATAAGGGCCACGGTCGCTTCCTTCTCTCTCCTAGACCTTTCCTATCCCATCGTCGCCATAAGACCTACCTGTGTCGGTGCGACGTAAAGCAAATAGCAAAAAAAAAAAGAAAAAGGAAAGACCCCCATCAACCAATATGAGTCGACTTGTAGCATAGCGGTGCACTAAAAGACCACATTAACCAATATGAGTCGACTTGAAACATAGTGGTGCGTGAAAGACCACATCAACCAATATGAGTCAACTTGTAGTATAGTGATGCACTGATCCTATTTTCAAACCAGGCAAATGCTGGGGCAGTACTCTAATTAAGGCCACGGCCGCTACCGTTCCAGTCCTAGCCCTTTCTCATCGTTCCGTCGCCGAAAACCTTAGGCATGTTAGCGCGACGTTAAACAAGTATCAGAAGAAGTAAGTAGTGCAGTGAAAGACCTCATCACACTAACGAGGAACTAATTCCACTTAGGGGATGCTAAAGCACAATGTTGTTGACCTCGTTCAAAATACCACACAACTAGCTCATATGAGAATAGTAGCTGCTAATGGAGATCATGCCGGGCTGAGTGGCTCAGACGGTTAAGGCGCTGGCCTTCTAACCCCAACTTGGCAGGTTCGATCCTGGCTCAGTCCGGTGGTATTTGAAGGTGCTCAAATACGACAGCCCCGTGTCGGTAGATTTACTGGCACGTAAAAGAACTCCTGCGGGACTAAATTCCGGCACCTCGGCGTCTCCGAAGACCTTAAAAAAGTAGTTGATGGGACGTAAAGCAAATAACATTATTATTATTATAATGGAGATCATTGTCTTCAGGAAGCGTTCAAAGTTACTTTTGGGAACTGCGATAGGTATCTGCCTCTGAATGAGAAGGTTATTTACAGGAGATTGGGGTTATGCGTTCATCGTCAGAGTTAAAATATGATCATACTAGCAAGGTACCCGTGCTTCGCTACGGTATTATACTGAAATTCTTAATTGAATGCTTATTGTTTTAGATATATAATCCGCCAAAATTCGCGGTCTGACACGTTTTCAGCGAGAATCCACCAATATTCCCGATCTGACTCGTTTTCTATTAGATTACGCCACGTTTCCTCCCATTTTTCAATCTTCCTTTCCAGCAATCGATTTCGTACTTCCCGGGCTAGGCTCAGGTATTCTTCCCGGTCAGTTGGGTCCGTAAATCTTTGCCAGACCGTATTTTATTTTAATCATTTTTAATCTGGATAAAATCCTTCAGGAGATCCGGCGTGGTGTCATATTGGGTGCCTTGGCGGCACTGAACCCGCGGCCGGACTGCATTCTAAGTCATTACCCGTCCAGGAGCCGTTTCCAGCGCGGTCCGCACATTTGACGACGGTCCGGAACATTATTATTATTATTATTATTATTATTATTATTATTATTATTATTATTATTATTATTATTATTATTATTATTATTATTATTATTATTAATAATGTTATTCTTCTTCTTCTTCTTCTTCTTCTTATTATTATTATGTGTTGCTGGGATGAATGATGACAGGGAAAACCGGAGTATCCGGAGAAAAACCTGTCCCGCCTCCGTTTTGTCCAGCACGAATGTCACATGGAGTGACCGGGATTTGAACCACGGAACCCCAGCTGTGAGAGGCCGGCGCGCTGCCGCCTGAGCAACGGAGGATCCTTATAAGTACATTAAGAACAGTAAAATCAATTGGTCTCACCTCCTTTTACACCCCACCGCCGTTAGTTTTTACTGCCAACCCCCCCCCCCAAAATTAAAAGAACGCGTGTTTCTTTATGTTTAAGGGAGATTCCAAACACCAATGTTCACGTCTATTACCTTCAGTTTTGAGATATAAGTATCCCCATAAATATAATTTACTTTTGTCACTTCATTTCAAACTACTCCCCGCCCCCCTAGTGAATTTTCCCGCAAAAAATACTTGTTTCTTTAATAGTGAAGGATCTTCTAAATACAAATTATCACGACTCTAACTTCTTCACTTTTTGATTTATGTGTCCTCATGAAAGGAATTCAACTCCTTTACACTCCCGCCCCCCAAGATGGTTTCCCCCCCAAAACGCGTTTTTCTTCGTTTTTAAAGGAGATCCAAATACGAATTTTCACGTCTGTAACAACTTTAGTTTTTATTAGATGTATATATTCTCATACAATTAAAGTCAATTAATTTTTCAATTCTTTCAACCCCTCCCCCCGCTTCATTGGTTTTCCGAGAATACGTGTTTCTTTACTTTTAAAGCAGATTGCAAATATCAAATTTCACGTCTGTAACATCTTCATTTTTAAGATATCAGTAGCCTAATTAAAAGAATTCAACACCATGTTCAGTCACTTTCACCCCCCCCCCTCCACCCAAGTGGTATTTCCGAAAATTAAAAATACACGTTTCTTTAGGTTTAATAGAGATAAAAATACCATTTTTCACTTCTGTAACATGTTAAGTTTTTTTTAGATATACTGTAAAAATTCTCATTTTAAAATTTCACCCTTTTTGGGTTCCCCTTAAATGGAGTTTCCAAAAACAAATCACCTATGTTTCTTTACATTTACAGGAGATTCCAAACACCCACTTTTTACGTCTGTAACATTTTACGTTTCCAAGATAATCTTTCAAAAATTTACCCCAATTTGTCACTTCTGTTTAACCGCCATTAATAGGATTTTCCAAAAACTAAAAAAATACGTGTTTCTTTATTTTTAAAGGAGACCCCATATACAAATTTTCAGTTCTGTAATATCTTCCGTTTCTGAGATATATGTATCCTCATTAAAGGCATTCAACCCATTTTTCACCCTTTTACACCCCTCCTATTGGGATTTACAGGAAACAAAAAAATACGTGTTCTTTTATTTTTAGAGGAGATTCTAACTACCAATTTTTACATCTGTAAATTTTAAAGTTTTAAGATGTAGACACATTCATTTTAAAAAGTTCACCCCCCTTTTCACCCCTCAATATTTGGATTTTCCAAAAACGAAAAAATACGTGTTTCTTTACATTTAAAGTAGATCCCAAATACCAATTTTCAGGTCTGTAATATCTTCAGGTACTGAAATATAAGTAGCCTCATTAAAGGCATTCAACCCATTATTCGCCCTTTTACACCCTTCCTATTGGGATTTTCCGAAAACAAAAGAATACGTGTTTCTTTATTTTTAAAGGAGATTCTAAATACCAATTTTTACATCTATAAACTGTAACAGTTTTGAGATATAGATACACTCATTTTAAAAAATCACCTCCTTTTCACCCCCCCCATTAACTGGATTTTCCAAAAACAAAAAAATACGTGTTTCTTTATTTTGAAAGGAGATCCCAAACACCAATTTTCAGGTCTGTAATATCCTCAGTTTCTGAAATATAAGTAGCCTCATCAAAGGCATACAACCCCTTTTTCACCCCTTTTCACCCCTCCTATTGCGATTTTCCGAAAACAAAAAAATAATTGTTTCTTTATGTTTAATGAAGATTCTAAATACCAATTTTTACATCTGCAAACTTTAAAAGTTTGGAGATATAGATTCACTCATTTTAAAAATTCACCCCCTTTTCACCCTCCCATTAATTGGATTTTCCAAAAACCAAAAAATACGTGTTTCTTTATTTTTAAAAGAGATCAAAAGTACCAATTTTCAGGTCTGTAATATCTTCAGTTTCTGAGATATAAGTACTGGTATCCTGATTAAGGGCATTCAACCCATTTTCCTCATTTTCACCCCTTTTCACCCCTCCTATTGGGATTTTCTGAAAACAAAAAAATACGTGTTTCCTTATTTTTAAAGAAGATTCTAAATACCAATTTTTACATCTGTAAACTTTTAAACTTTCGAGATATAGACACACTCATTTTAAAATTTCACCCCTCTTTTCACCCCCTTAGCGAAGGAATATCCAAAAATCCTCTCTTAGCGAGCACCTACATCTTAATATGAATATATCCCCAAAATTTCACTTCTTTACGTCCAGTAGTTTTGGCTCTGCGATGATGAATCAGTCAGTCAGTCAGGACAAGTTATTTTATATATATAGATAGGACTTTTAACTTACTCCATGAGCAGCGAATGAATAATAAGTCACTGGACTGATCACAAAAATTCACTTTATCTAAATCGAAAGGGAAATCCTTCCCTATACTAATACATTTCGAACGATCATATTTATGATTCAGTACGCAGTTACACATCTGATCGTCTTGAAGGAACTTTGTGAAATGTAACTGCTGAAGCAGATGGTTCTGCAACACTTAAAAAAAAGTTTTCATTGCTCGTGATTTAACGTCTTACTAACATATCGAAGGTTTTCGGCGACGCAAGAATGGGAAAGTGCTGGGATTGGGACGCAAGTGGCCATGGTCTTAAATACGGTACAGCCGTAGCATTTGCCTGGTGTGAAGATGGGAAACCATGGTAAACCATCTTCAGGGCTTTCGACGGTGGAATTGGAACCCACCATCTCCAGAATGCTACTCACAGCTACGTGAATCTAAGCGCACGGCAATTCGCTCGTTCTACTGCGGACAATTATCACCTAATGTTGCGTTTGCAAACTGGACATTGTGTGATAGTTTCAAGGGTAACCACAACATTGTGCTTTTCCGAACATGAAATGAGATGGGTTTTTCATGAGCGACCGTCCTGTTGGCATTTTAATACATTTTGATATAATAGTTACACGCAATATATACAGTGGTACATTCATGGGATAGGAGCAATCATCTCTAAAATGTTAAAATTGGAAAACAGGACGAACATACAGAATCACCTTGTATGTAATGCTTGAGAGTTCCTCACACAGCGATGTAGCCACATGCTTGTGATTATGGGTTTCCTCTCACTTTCTCATGCTCAGTTTGTGAGTGTCTTCCACTCTCTAATCATGTCTGTCTAATTAATGACTACGACTCAGCAGTGGTTACTGGAATGAGGATATGTTCTGCATTGAAGCAATCTGGGACATTCACTGTCTCACTCATGCTACAGCAGTAGCGACAATTGGGAATTAGAAGTTGGGAGCAAGAAATATGTACAGACAACAAAAAGTACGCGGGTTTGTGGGGAAAGAGCAGCGGGAGAGAGGAGGTAAATACATCAACACTGACAAAAGCTACACAATTGTAAGTTTTCTGATGCTCTCTGGGCGAATTTTGACAGAAAGGTAAAGGTTGACAGTTCACCAATTTAAGTGCGGTAATAATAATTTATTGAGATGTTGATTCAATACTACACAATAAAACATTCAACGAAGTTTACGAACTTAAGTGCGGTAATAATGATTTATTGAGATGTTGATTGAACACTACACAAGAAGACTTTCACCAAAGGAACAATATTGCACAAGTATTACAATTAAATATAAGTCCGGCGTGATTATACAATTAACGATATTTTAGTATTTGACTACACACTAACAAAGTAACAGACACTAAAGAGCCTACTAGACCGGCTAATGCGCGTAGCAAGCGGGTGAATCGTACCTCTGGGTCCATTACCTTGGCAAAAATGTATACCCTTGCTACCCTTCCTTACAGCAGATGAAAAGTTTCCACCACTTCCTGTGGCGCTGTACGAATCTGTTAGCTGCGACGAGCGACATTTTGTGCATATTTCTGCTAATAATTCTGTTACTAAAGGAAATAAAAGAATTAGCTGATAGGACAATAGAGCTTGTAAAAATAGCTTTTTTATAATTTCTAAAATTTCTAGTTTTAGCCGGCTGAAATGGAATAAAAATAGAATGTTTTCTTCACAAAGTGGTGGTGGGGGGGCACTGCCCCCTCTTCCCCACACCCCTACTAATCACCGCTACTGTGCTACAGGACTGCGCAGAGAAATGTAGTCTCGATGACTTTCACGAAGCAGGTTGACCCAAGATGCTGATTGGACCAATAGCCTCGCAGGACAGACCGGTTCGTTTCTCATCCACGATCGTCCTTAAAATTATTATTCCCTTGTTTTCAGCTTGTATTCCATTAAGATTCTGCGTAGTTAGCAGTGTTTTATTATTCTTTTAATTGTATACTTCCTAACATAAAAATTGATCGACTGAAAACGTTCAGTCCCTGAGTACAAGAACGACCGAAAGAAAATAACACATACATTTCTTGGTTAGTTAATACACGGGCGGTCATTTACAATTTACCAATAAAAGGGTTCACTTTTATGCTTTTAGAAACGCATCAGATATAATTCGCTACAAAATGCCCTAAACGCTGCGTGACACTTTCCTACCACAATAAAACGTCTTCCCCATCCTGGTATTTCTTCCACTTACTTGGGGTCGCAACTATACGGGGACTAACTCCAGTTTTATGGTGGTATTAGAGGAATTAACCCGGCTTGGATAAAAACTTGGCTCGACGAGAAGTGAACACAAGACTTTCTGAAAAATAGGCCACTACGCTGAGTGATGAGCCAAAGAACTGGACTCTTAAGGTGGTGGTGGTGATTATTGTTTCTTAGAGGAAGTACAACTAGGTAACCATCCTCTATCCGAACTCCTAACATGACAGAACTAAAGAAGATTTTTGGCAAAGTGTGTATTGTACAGATATATACTGAAGAGTAAGGCTAGACATACTGTATTACGATGATCTATTGCACGGGACGAGGCACACAACGTTTGATGTTGATTCCTCCGTACAACTGTCCACTCATTTTTATGTTAGGAAATGTACATTGCGTTGGAATATATCTTGGTAGCATATTTGGTCATAATCGAATAATAAATGAAACAATGAGCGGTATCTGTGTCGGAACCAAGGCTGTCTGTCTTTTGGGGGTTACAGACAAATAAGTGTGCAGAATTTACGTTCAGAATTATAATGTTGGAAACATTTCTTAACAGACAAAATAGGGCTCCCCGTACTACGAAAAACTTAGAATTAAGCATTTTTCTCAATTGTGCCGAATGTTGAAGGGCTAAAGGGCCCGGAAGGGTTTCAAATTGTGAGTCTTGGATAGCTCTATGGAACTAAAACGAAAATTTCAAAAATGCAGTTCCGGAGAAACAACCGAAAATCGCTTGTTTCTTTACGCGTTTTCTTTTTGATTCAATTCCTAGCCTAATTATTTATATAATTCTTTCTGTAATGTGTGGAAAATCATCTTCAGGGCTGCCGACAGTGGGGTTTGAACCCACTATCTCCCGGATGCAAGTTCACAGCTGCGCGTTCCTAACCACGCGGCCAACTCGCCCGGTCATAAAGTTTGTAATCAGCAGAAAGTTATAAAAGTTCATGAAAAGCGAGAGGAGTCGTTTGAACAATACATGGAGGTAAATTTCTTCGGTAACACGCTTAATGAATTCTGTCACGTGTGTGACCGTATACGGTGTCAAATCATCTTCGTACAGTGACTGGTTATAATCCCACAGTCGGGAATTTCAAAGTATGCAGTACGTGCATCTTCACGTTCAGAAAACACCACTTTTGTCGACAGTGAACGGGTTCGTGTATCCCGAGGAAGTGACGAGTTTGCCGCCGCTTTGTTCTATATCGGAAATACTGATATCGCCACGTTTTCCATTTATGAATATTCGGAAAATTCGTAATTTCGAAGGTTGTAAGAAACTATGTAGTCAAGTGATCAATGCGCCTATGGACGTGGACACGATAGTGTACGCGTTGCTTCGATAACTAGACAATGACTGTACGTTTGCGGTAAAAAAATCTTTTGTGGTACGGCTGGTTCTCGTAAAACGTACCTGCTGCGAGCGGTGATGGAGACGGTCAATCGCTTCACCCAGAGACGATGATCCAACAATTGTGCGTAATTGGCGTGTGCTACCACCTGCAAAGCTCCAGCCAATGCCGACGGTACGAAAATCCATTAAGCGCTGAAAATCCCCATAAACTGCAAGGAAGTATCGAAAATATCAGCCGACAAGTTGCAAACGATGCGTGTGTATCTGGACGACGTGTGCACTATCATTATCGATGGGTAGAGTCAGTCATCGTTTTCGAAGTTGTGGGAAAGATTGATCGGACCGTTTCGGGGGCTTCCACGTCGTCTCCTGTGGCGATCTCAGACAGTTGCCTCCCGTGAATGCCAAGGCTGTGTATTTAGACCGGTAAACGTGTTGCAAGATCAGATTATGTGGCATCAACTACAATAGTGTCCCCCGGCGCAGGAGATCAGCCAATCCGACAAGACGTTCTCCGACGTTCTCACTACGACTGGTGATGGTAACAAGCTCGAGGATGACGAACGTGCACTCATCAATTCGAGATTTTTCGATGTCGAGTTTATAGAATCTTGTCGAGAACTTGGGTCAGCTATTCGCTTATTCCATAGGAACAAAGACGTCGCTGATTATAATTATAGAGTCTTCTCTAACGATACTGCTGGCATGATCGAATGTCCTACTAAGGAGATAGTGTCGGGATGCATAGACGATAAACAACGCAAATTCCCTATGGAGCAGTTGAAGAAGATGAACGTTAGTGCATCGGGGTATTTGCCGATAATGTTACATTTGGTGTTGGAAAGACCGCACATGCTCACCCAAAACATGTACAAAAACGATCGTATGGTGAAAGGAGCAATGGGTGTCTTGAAGCACTGCGAGTCTACCATCAAGGATGGCAATAAGTACATGTGTCGTGTATAGATAGAATTTGAGGATCCCGAGTGGGGCGAAGTGCTCAGATCGAAATTCCAGCAACACATAATCGAACATAAAATACCTAATACGTACACTTCGATCGTGAATCGAGAATTACTCATCGCGATGCGATTGAAAATAATCAAAGTCAGACGTAGATAGTTTCCACTTTTACCACCTAATGCTATCACGATTCTCAAGTCCCAGGGTGCATCGTCCGATAAGGTGGTCTACGAGTACGATAGATATCAAGAGCTTGCCTTGGTGAACGTGGCGTTATCCAAAACACGAAGCTTGGAAGGTCTCTTTTTGACCAATAAAAAGAAAGATCACCACTTTAGACATTGTTGGAAATACAACTTCACGAGTAGAATTGCAGAACGAGATGCGACGTCTGGAGACGAAAAGATCGTCACCCTGTACGATCGATGTGCTCATAAAACAGGCCGAGGAAGAAGAAGAAGCGATGACAATGGCATCGTTTAACGTTTAGACCTTGCACGCACGTTATCGGGACGTTAACGCTGATACCCTTCCTCCTAGAATGTCGATCTTGGTCTAGTCGAAAACTTGGATGAATGGAGGAGGTGGTCTGGCGTGTCGAGACGATCCACGTGACCATCCTTGTAGGCAGATTTTTAATTCTAAAGGATATTCCGGTGATAGTGGTGAAACGACTCCTGCAGAAGTCTAACGATGTATCAGAAGATCTCAAAACGATGTACCAGGCAACAGGGGTGGAGACGGATTCTTGTATCGTCACAAGATCGAGATCGAAACACTTCGTAAGCCTTACGGAGATGTGTGCTGAGCGTTTGTCAAATATTATGACAAACACGGTGTAGAATACAGGGTCACCCTTTTGTCGTTCTATTGTAAACCAAATATTTGTGCAGATTTACAGATATTTCTTATGAACATAGCACTTATGAGTTTCTACATAGGAGTGATTGGTCTTCATTTAAGTAAAACAGAATATTATTCCTATTGTCTACTAATCCTGTGTGGAGACTTGAATTTCGACTTCCATTTGAGTCCAGCTGCTCAAACTGTCCTCAATTATTTACATGAAACACATCGATTAACGTACACAAGTAAGAGATTAGGAGCGGTACTAGGAACGGAACGACTGTGGATGTCGTGTTCAGAAAGATGATGCCAGTCGAATTAATGCACTACACGCTCTATTTCAGCGCACGTAGAGCCATTCGTTTTTCTGTTCTTCATGAACGGAAGACGAAACATGGTGCATGAACAGAAGATGAAGAAAAGTAAGAGGCTTTTATTAGAAATTGCACAAGCAACGGATATACAAGATGATAACTAGAATCGGTCAACATTTAATCATTATTCACTTTTCTGCCGCTGTTCGAGATAGAACGTTCTTTTAGAACGAAGTGGTGTTTTATCAATGTGAAGCTCGTGCATACACGTACTACAGACTTTGCATTCGATGATTAAGAAAATGATTGTAATATTTAAGAATAAATAAAGAATATATTCTCATATTTTATTATATTTTATTTACCTAAAAATCGTAGCTCATATCCCTAGGACGTTTTCAACATTGAGTTGCTTGCCTGAAGGGCTATAACTGTGGGTTTTCATCACCTTTTGTGAATATTTTCAGGTCACGCTCAAGGTTCATCATCTTGATTGATTATATCGTGAGTGTCTCTGAGCGTAGATACCAATACGGGATCCGTGGACATACCCAGTTCTGGCTTTTGACGCTCGGCCTGCCTCGACTTTCTTACCTTGTACATGGACTTTTTCAGTTTCGAGTATTTTTGGATTGTTCGATTTCCTTTTACTCATACATTCTTCGTTTTTACATTTGCAGTCGGCTTGAACTTTTTAAAATTAAGGTACTGAGAAATTCCGGACAATTTCACAAAGTTCACACATATTTCACAATTGTTCACGTACCCCATAATATTTTCTCACAGATATCATTACTGACATGGATACAAATCCCGTAGATGAAATTAACGACACTCAGTGATACATGCTACTATGCCGTGGTCGCAAGTTACACTTATTTTTTCCGCACGTCATATGAGTTCAGATTTCACTACAAAATGGTCGATGCGCACGTCGCTCGTGTTACAACATATAAACATGTAATCTATTTAAGTAGACACTCTGAAAATTTCTCTCTTCAAGTCAGTTTTTATATTTCTGCTAGATTTTATAGTTTTTAAATTATTGAAAGAAGTCTCTGTATACTTTCCTGACATACACGGATTTTTACCGAAGAAGA
The DNA here is from genome assembly GCF_040414725.1 of Anabrus simplex. Taxonomy (NCBI): domain Eukaryota; kingdom Metazoa; phylum Arthropoda; class Insecta; order Orthoptera; family Tettigoniidae; genus Anabrus; species Anabrus simplex. The sequence continues at coordinate 957,766,756 of NC_090265.1, read as the reverse complement.
CACCACAGACTATTCTATAACAAAAACTTCTAGTTCGGAATAAAATACTACAGGTAACACAAATGATAACTTGGAGATATTCACAGCACATGAAGATTACAAAAAACAAAATAAAACAAAAAGGAAATTGTATAAAATCATTAGGTGAAAAGTTCTTAATTACGGCAGTGAAAACATTTTCTATTGTATTGTAGCTTGGAAGTTCAAAAGATTTACAGCGAGTATGAATGTAAATTCTTATTTTTAATGCTAAATTAACGTCATTTAGAAAGAAAACTAGGAATAGGAAATTGAGGAAGTACCCAGAATTGTACTTTGTGAGAGAATTAAATAGGAAGGGTAAGGTTGCGATTTCGTAGTAGTGATCAATTGTATCATGTAGGAATTGCACTTTGTGAGAGAACTAAATAGGAAAGGTAAGATTGTGAGTTCATAGCAGTGATCAGCTGTATTATTTAAGAATGATGATAATGTTCTTGGTCCCATGTCCCATTATTTGTTCTAACTTTACTGTAACTCTTATACTGATTTTTACGTAGCCTCAGCAGATTACGAGCATTATAATATTATTATTTGTAGTAAGCTAACTCAGTTGTATACATTTGGGCATGTGCTGTTTTCTCACTATTTACGCATAGTAGGAGATGGCAAGGAGTGATGGGCAAGGGAGAGCAGGACATAACCGTAAGAGGACGGGGTAGGACGGGCCTACCCCAAATATGTAACAGAAAGGAGACATGAGAGAGGCGGGATACGGGAGGAGAGCGGCTCCAGCCTCACGTGGCTGGCCGCAATGGAATGGTGAGAGAACCGCACTGTCATCTGGTAGGGTTGTTGGGTCTTCTTTTGGGCCCCACGGATAGGGCCGGTCGTGTCATCATCGCGAGGGTGGCTTCATCTCACCAGGGGTGATGACACGGCCGGACAGTAACAGTAGATTGTTAACTTATTCTTCTTTGATTGTCATTAATATTATTTCTTCCTTTTATTTTATTATATTTGATTTTTCATTTTATTTTGTTTCTTAATATTAAGTGGAGACGATGGACGTGGCATGTATGGACTAAGGATGACAGCTGTGGTGACCCTCCGTTGGGAGTGTCACGTTTCCAGCGTATCCAATGGACCTCATGGCATGCCCAAGGAATCTCTTGTTTCTCTTCTTTTCTTTTGTTGTTAGTTGTTCATGCATGGAAAGGGGCTTTATGAACATGTATCGGGGCAAATCGCCTGTTATGTTCAATAAATACTAATACAAATACTAATAATAATGCCATGTCCCATTAACTAATTTTAAGGTTCTCGGAGTTGAAAATAAATGTGAAAGGAAGGTATAAAAATTAGCACTATTAAACAGTGCCATATGGCTGACAAAACAGGCATGAGGGAGTTTTTGAAAATTAACTATGATCGGTGGAAAACGGTAAATAGAAATGTAAACAGACTTTGGGATGGGTTTAAAGCAATTGTAGGGGAATGTGGAAAAAGGTTTGTAGCTTTAAAGGTGGTAAGGAATGGTAAAGATCCACTATATTACAATAGAGAAGTAAAGAGACTAAGAAGGAGGTGCAGGTTGGAAAGAAATGGAGTTAGAAATGGCTGTGGAAGCAAGGAGAAATTGAAGGAACCTACAAGGAAATTGAATCTAGCAAAGAAGTCTGCTAAGGATAACATGATGACAAGCATAATTGAGAGTCATATACATTTTAGTGAAAAATGGGAGAGTATGTATAGGTACTTTAAGGTAGAAACAGGTTCCAAGTAGGACATTCCAGGAATCATTAATGAACAATTGGAGTGTGTATGTGAGGATCTTCAAAAAGCAGAAGTATTCAGTCAGCAGTATGTAAAGATTGTTGGTTACAAGAATAATGTCCAGATAGAGGAGGTGACTAATACTAGAGGTATTAAAATTTACCTATGATAACAATAACATTTACAGTAACGTACAAAAGTTTAAAACTAGAAAAGCGGCTTGAATGAATAAGATTTCTGGAGATATACTAAAGGTAATGGGTTGGGATATAGTACTATATCTGAAGTACTTATTTGATTATTGTTTGCATGAAGGAGCTATACCAAATGGATGCAGAGTTGCTATTGTGGCCCCTGTGTATAAGAAAAGGTTGATAGACATAAAGCTGAAAATTACAGGCCAGTCAGCTTCACATGCATTGCATGTAAGCTTTGAGAAAGCATTATTTCTGATATTAGACATGTTTGCGAAATTAATAACTGGTTTGATAGAAGGCAGTTTGGTTTTAGGAAAGGTTATTCCACTGAAGCTCAACTTGTAGGATTCCAGAAAGATATACCAGAAAACCTAGATTCAGGTGGTCAAATCTACTGTATCGCGATTGACCTATCTAAAGCATTTGATAGGGTAGATCCTGGGAGACTACTGGAAAAAATGAGTGCAAACGGACTAGACAAAAGAGTGATTGAATGGGTGGCTATATTTCTAGAGAATAGAATTCAGAGAATTAGAGTAGGTGAAACTTTATTTGCCCCTGTAATAATTAAGAGGGGAATTCCTCAAGGCAGTATTATTGGACCTTTATGTTTTCTTACATATATAAATGATATGTGTAATGAAGTAGAATCAGAGATAAGGCTGTTTACAGATGATGTTATTCTGTACAGAGTAATAATTATATTATTAATTATTAATTATTATTATTATTATTATTATTATTATTATTATTTATTCATTCTTGAATATTCCGTTACAAACCCTAGTTTACCATTGGTATATTAGGACTATAGATAGTGAGACTAAGTTATTATATGAAAATTAGATTTAAAATGGAGACAACGTATAAATGAGGTGGGGAAATTTAATAGACACTTTATAACAGCATCTTCTATGAAATATCATAGTGAGAGGTGCTTGGTATCTAATATTGCACATGTTTAAACGCATTAATAATTCATTTCTACTCCTGTCAAAAATTGGACACTCAAATAATAGATGAGGAACAGTGTGTGGCATTTCACAGGTACAGCTGTAGGGCTTCTGAATATTGATTTTAAAATTCTCGAAATACGATCCAAACTTTCCATGTCCTGTCAAAAACTGAGTAGTAATATATTCATGTTGCAATAACCTACTTTGTAGTCTGTGTTGAATATTTGGAAAGAACAAGTCCCTTGTTAGCCGGCCGTTTGTGCTGGTGATCCATTGGTTGTTCCGCATATCTTGTGTATACTCTCTCAGCTTCCTTTTTACAAGAGACACAGGGCACTTCTCATATATCAACAAAGCGTCAGAAGAAGTAGTAACTGCTTTGGCAAGTTCATCATCTCTAACATTTCCTTCTACTCCGTCATGCCCTCGGACCCATTTCATGCAGATATGTTTACTGTAGCCTAATATGTGTGATATTATATTAACAGTTACCGGATGAAAGTTATGTTTTTCTTGGATTGCTTTAAAAGCTGCCTGAGAATCACTCAATATTTGCGCAGCACAACTGTGTTTCTTAATCCACATAACTGCCTGTTGTATAGCATACAGTTCTGCTTGAAAGACTGAACTTAAGGGAGATAGTGTTTGTTATTATGTATCAATACAAAAGCACATCCTACAAGCCACCCATCTCTTTTTTTTTGCTAATCCGGGACCCATCCGTATAAATATTGTAATTATGTTGTGTGTTGCACATTTCTTGTACAATATTATTGACAAATTTACTTGGGTGACCTGCTGTCAATGCTTGCAGCTCAGGAGTAACCCTTAAGATCCTATTACAATACAAAACACCTTTTTTTAATGTAAGCTCAGCTTTAGCAATGCCTGTTAAATGAAGAGGTGGGATTCCCGCCACAACAAGGGCTGCTTCTGTGGATATTGTACGGTATGCACGAATAATTCTGAGTACAAAACATCTTTGAATTTGGGCTACTTTGGCTTGAACCCACTTTCTTTACAATACATTATGATAAGCAGATGCACCATACAGTAATAACAGTTCAGCTGCTCCATGATACATTGTCTTTAACACTTCTGGATTAAGACCCCATGTCAATCCGGTAGCAATAGTGAAGCCAGCCAGCAATTTGCTAGCTTTGGTAGACAGAGCGTTGATGTGAGTGAATGTTAGTCTGTCTAAAACAACACCTAGGTATGACATTTGATCCATCAGTTTTATAGCTTGTCCATTCATGTGAACTACAGGTGTTTCAGCTTTTCTCTTCCCCGTAATGAACATGCCGTTTTGAGGGTTGAACTCCAGTTTATTTTCAAATCCCCAGTTGTAAATTATATTCAGCGCTGTATTAGATCGAAAAATCAAACTTGAAACGTCATTACTTTTAAGTAGGAGAGGGACATCGTCTGCGTAAGCAATTATGTGACAGTCAATGGGTAATTCCAAAGTCAGTAAATCATCATAGAGAATTGTCCAGAATCCTGGACTACATGCAGAACCTTGAGGACAGCCTTTTGTGACATTTTTGGTAAATATAGTACCGCCCATTGTGAGCTTTGCCTTTCGATTATTAAAATAGTTTCTGATTATTATACACAGGTTTCTAGGACAGGAATTTTTCTTCAGCTGATGTAATATTTTCGGCCACCAGGCATTGTGAAACGCTCTTGAGATATCTAACGAGATCAGCAGAGCGGTCTTCCTTTTTGTAAATACCTCTTTTATCCATTCGACTACCAGTCGTATTGCATCCTCTGTTGACTTCTGTGCTGTGAACCCAAACTGGTTGTCATTTAAAAGATTGTTACTGCTCAGGTTGAACATCACTCGATCAATTAATACTTTTTTCTAATATTTTTCCTATCACTGGCAATAGACATACAGGCCTATACGATTTTGCACTAGCTTTGTTTGAAGAGTTTGGTTTTGGAATACTTTTCACTGCAGCTTACTTCCAACAGTCAGGAAACACACCAAGTTTCAGGGACAAATTGAAAAGTAATTTTGGGGTACACATTATGATATTTTTATTATATTGGTTTAAATTCTGTCTATTCCTGGGGATTTATTATCACATTGTTTGTTGATTACACGTTGAACTTCTTAAAGTGTAAAGGGAGAATCATTTGTCGTGTCTGGTGCAGTGTTTGCGGAATTACTGACATATTTCTGAAAATTATTATCTTGTGATTCTTCGGGGAAGAATTTCTCCAAAAGTACCTCTGATGTTTCTTGTATTGTTGTTGTGAACCCACTCGCTGTTTGCAAGGTTATGATAGTATTATTGAAATTGTCAGATCTTCGTATTTTTATATATACAGTGTTCCAAGGGTTACTGGTTTTTTGTGCAGAGCAAAAAGCTTTCCATGACTCATTTTTAGTTTTAATTACTTTTATTTTATAGTCCAATTTAATTCTATTATAAGCCTATTCATATTCTCGACGAAGTATTTCACAAGAAGATCGCTTGAATGTCCTGTATGTTGCTAAGACCATCTTTCTCATCCGATCTAGTTCAGAGTTCCACCAGTAAGTTTTCACAGGTTTCCGTGACAATTTCGGAAGATGCGCTTCATCTACATTATATATATAGTTTGTGTAAGGCCATTTATCATTATATTAAATTGTTTGCTCGTAGTCACTTGTAGCACCTGTTCTGCTTTCTTTCAAGTTTCCGAGCAGCTATCTGAAAATTGAGTCCACTGAACATTCTCTGTTCTAAAACTACGTGTAATGGAATCATTAGCACTAACTGTGTTTACGTCTGTCTTAATTTTTATAGTACTAAGTCTATGATCAGAAATACTAGGAGCTTCACTCACTTTCCATTTCACAATGTGTTTTAAAAGTGCAGGTGGACAGACGCTGGCATCTATAAAACTATTACTATCATTTCGACTGAAAGTTGGAATTAGTCCATCATTAAGTGTTATTAGATTATTGGGGGAGAAAAAATCGAAAAAAAAATGATTTCCACGATTGTCGGTCACAGAATTTCTCTATGCACTATGTTTAATTTTTTTTTTTTTTTTTGCTATTTGCTTTACGTCGCACCGACACAGATAGGTCTTAAGGCGACGACGGGACTGGGCAGGGCTAGGAGTGGGAAGGAAGCAGCCGTGGCCTTAATTATGGTACAGCCCCAGCATTTGCCTGGTGTGAAAATGGGAAACCACGGAAAACCATCTTCAGGGCTGCCGACAGTGGGGTTCGAACCTACTATCTCCCGAATACTATGTTTAAATTAATATGCCCAATTATTAAAAGGGCTTGCCTTTCAAATCAACACAAAGTTTGTTGAGGTCATTTAAAACACGTAAGTCATCCTTAGATTCACGGTACATGTTACATAAATAGAAAGTCCTACCATTTAAATCAACACCCACTACAACTCTGTTAGGAGAACAGTATTGTATCAACCGAAAAACGGACGTTGAAGTTGTTATGATTGCGACACGCGGTCTATCGCTATTTTGCACATTATTATTGGTAAGAACTGTACAGTTCTACCAAACTATTGGATGAGCCTAAAACGGGCAGAGGGGGGGGGGGGTTGTTTTGCAAGCAGCGTACCAGCCACAGTTGAAGCATATGCATGCGGAATGTTAGCTTACAAAAATTAAAACGTATTTGGATAGGATTAGTGTGGGTTATATTTGGAATATAGTTTGGAATAGAAAGGGGAACAGTAGACAGAGAGAGAATAGAGAGGGTAAAGGACACCCAAAGGCAGCGCATGATGGAAGAGTGCAGAGAGAGAGGTTCTCTTAGGCCCGGTTGTATAAAACATTTGATCTGAGTTTAACGAGGAAAAATGGCTGCCAGTCAAGTTGAACTTCGATTTTCCGTTGTATAAACGCTAATCTAAGGTCATCTCGTCTCGATCTAAGTTCAGATTTGACTGGCGAATATTCGTCGGTTAATCTCCTTGAACCTAGATCATTATCATTCATATTAAACATTGAACTAGCTCTGAAGACTTGAGAAGTGTTTCCTTGTATCGCATCTGCGTAAGAATACCGCACCTTAATAATATCGAGATGAGTTATAAATATCTTGAATGCTAGAAGTTAAATAATATTGCTAAAGATCGCTCGATTTTTCAGAAGTGAGGTTATGTGAATATCATATAAACAATAGCTTACTGCCATACCAACACGTTGTTGTTACTTAGTTTTATGATACTGCTTCAATAATGAATTATTTTAAATTATGTTTCAAGTTTACAAAACAAAGCAACTGTGTAATATATATATATTATTTAGCAGAGATATCAGATTATTCCGACTTTTCGTCTGATGAAGAAGAGTTGATTTTACGATGAGCTCCTCGCGTCTTTCGGTACAGACGGAATCCGATGATTGAAATGGGTGATCAAATGTTCAAAACGAGATTTCGTTTCTCGAAAGATATTGAGGAACGACTGGAACTGAAGTTAAGGGACACACTATTAAAAACCTACTCAAAGAAATTATCCCCTGTCACCCATGTGTATGTTTTATGCTACAAGAAGTTTTCAAATGGTTGTTAGAGATCTCTTTAAATTGACAAGTCAACGGCTTTCTCTTTCAACTTTGATGTCACCATATCGGTTCTTTTATTTTCTATTATATGTTTGTACCTTGATAGTACAATATCCACCAGATCGTCCTTTTATTTCGGTGTGAAATTCGCAGAACGCTCCTTTGAAGTTCTTTCCATGTTTACTTCGCGAGATTTCAATATGATCTTCTTCTCCTTCTTCGACCGTCACGGCAGTTTCGTATTTCATTTGTTTACAGTCACGGCCAGGTCAATCCCGCCATTTATGTATTATCCAAAGGGCCGAGCTATTTCGTATTTCATTTGTTTTGCGGTGTTGCCACGTCCACTTTTTTGAACTCCGATTACATTTGAACTACATATGTGTAAACCGAGTTCAGTTTTATACAACACAATGAAGTCGTAATCTCAGTTCATTTTCAGAACTAAGTTCTTAATTGATCTCCAGTCAGATGTCTTTATACAACCGGGCCTCAGCCTTTACAATAGAGTTACACAAGTTGCAAGAATAAGCCTTATCAACATAAATAGATCAGAAGAGGTTTGTTATGGTGGTTTATGGGACTGTATAGAAATAAGGGATGGACTAGAAGTGCAGATAAGTTACGGTGCTTATTGTGGGAGAATGTGTACAATAACCTTCACTTGGTGAATGAATGCATAGCATTAAAAGTGGGAAGTAAGCTATTGAGTCTTAGGGAGTAAGAACTACTTAAAAAGGGGGACGAACGGAAAATCATAAAATGGGTGGCGAATGAATGGACCAGGAGTGGAAATTTGAACAAATACTTATGTGCAGTAAAACATTATGTGTGATGAAAGTGGAAGATGAGAATGGCCAAGTAACTTGAGAATTGTAAAAAGAAGATATGGCGAGTTTGGAATTACATTTTTTCTATAATAGTGAGATTATTGCAACTTAGGTCTGCACAACTCAGCAGACTGAATGAACGATATGTGTGTGCAGCAAGATGGAACAGTAGAGGGAGTCACGATTAAGAGTAAGCAGACAGGTCGAGCATATGGGAACATGGCTGCTTGCTCAGATGCGTGACGTGTGAGGAGGAAGAGAATAGACAAGTATTGCTGACACAAAAGGATGGGGGAAGGTTATGAACCTCCACATAGTGCCTGTGTGTTTTTATTTATTTTTTTATTTTGTCTTATATTGCCGAAGGCATTTATTTTCTTTATGCAGTGTTGCCATTTTGCCGAGGTTTTCGATTAGGAGCTTAATTTTGTTTTGTTCCATTATTTTTATTTAAATATTGCCTGGGTTACTAATGTATGAGATGTACGGATATATGGGTTTATTATATTTCTTTTTTTGCTAGTTGCTTTACGTCGCACCGACACAGATAGGTCTTATGGCGACGATGGGACGGGAAAGGGCTAGGAGTGGGAAGGAAGCGGCCGTGGCCTTAATTAAGGTACAGCCCCAGCATTTGCCTGGTGTGAAAATGGGAAACCACGGAAAACCATTTTCTGGGCTGCCGACAGTGGGGTTCGAACCTACTATCTCCCGAATACTGGATACTGGCCGCACTTAAGCGACTGCAGCTATCGAGGTCGGTATGGGTTTAATTACTGTAAGATATGATGAAATAAATAAATATTGCTGGCTTCCCCTTAAAAAACTGTACTGTTCAGACCAAATCCAACGACTTTGTTCCCTCTGGTGTTCAGTTCTTGCACACATAGAAGTATTAATACAGGTTTCGGTTTTAAACTATTAAATTACGCGTTTCGTATAAGTCCTGCGTTGGGACAACAGTTTTATGTAAGTTTTGCTGATATATATTAATTTCAGCCATAATTCATTTTCGATTTGATAATATTTACGATTCTTTGATAAATGGAACAGTCAGTTGATGTGGCAGGATGATCAGTCTTCAAGTGTCCATACCTTGTTCTAGAAGACATTTTCCGATTTGTGTTCTTGCAATTAATGCATTCAGTTTTACTTTTAGGGCAGTCTTTTGTTTCATGTAAATCAGAACACTGAGAACAGATTAAAGGACTTACACACTCTTTCGCAAAATGATTGAAGCCGTGGCACTTGTAACACCGAATCACGCGTATATAATCGTTGACTGGGCAACTACAATAACCGATATATAATCTCTCCGATCTCATTATGACGTTATAAACACTCGCTGACACTTCAAAATTCCTTGAATTTCTTACAAAGCATTTCTTCAGGAACGCACTGGCATCTAGCAAGCTGTGTTTCACTGGAGGATATTGTTCCAAGATGGCTTCCGTCAGCTCCTCCTCCGGAAAGTCCACCTCGACTCCAGGTATCATAATTCGTGCAGACAGGTTAGATTCCGTCTCCTGGAAATGGTTTACAAAGTTCTTACACTCGTCATTATTTCTTAATTCCAATATAACATTCTTATTTAGAATTTTCTTTATTTTTTTAACTCCTGCATGCAGCGAAGCCAATTTTGTCTCAGATTGCAATATGTTAAGAGTTTGTTGTGAATCTTTAACTTTAGTAGCGTCCTTTGGTGACACCAGCACAACATTAGCTGTTTTCTGTGAAACTGGTTGAGCGGACTGTGAAGTGACCTGAAGAACATCCGAGCAGCTCTGTTGTTCGCTTCCAGCTGTAGTAAGTTCTTCCCATAACTTGAGTTTTTCTTCTTTAAATGAAGTAAGAGTTTTCTTGATATCATCTGCTGAATTAAGTACTTTACTGTTCCATTGTTTGTTGGTCCTTTTGTCAGAGTTAAGCACCTCCTTTATGAAATTTATGTGATTTTCAGCACTGCGATATAATTCATGCACATCAATACGCTTCGCCATCTTGATAACTTATAAGTTATAAGATTGTGATTGACTGATTGACGCTGAATTACCAGAAGAATTTGTTTGTACCACAAGGTGTATTTGAGCACCTTTGAGCTGTGATTGAATCTACAAAATGTACTCAGAAATCCAGCACTCTACCAACTGAGCCACTCAGCGTGGCATTCATAAGAAACAAAACAAAACGTAAATTCGGAAACGTAATGAAGATCTCATCAATACAGGTAACATAAGCTATTTTATCATCCCGGAATATCAAAGGGTTCCCGTGGTTTGGCACGTTAGTATAGGATAATACAGGCACAATTCCGAATTTATCATACAAGGTTGAGACGATGCTCATTTTAAGCCTCATGATGTGAAGAAAAAAAACGCATTTGAAGACCCTAAAACCAACCGTTTCAGAGATATTGACACCACACTCCACCGCTGTATGAATCAGGTGAAAAAATTATCGGCCGTAATCGTGGCAATGGAAACTCAAGTGTTCTAGAATTCAGGCTTGGTGTTCGAAGTAGGCACGGGCGTGAGTGTAGGCTAGACCAAGGAGAGATTCTGCGTGCAGATGTCTCATTCACAGCATCATACTGCTCATTTAACAAACTTTTAGGCGTGAGTTCATTGCCTCGGCCTGTTTTAATCTTCCTCTGTTTCATCATTCTTACTTTATTCCCATATGGCCCTGTGACATATCATTTGAAGTCTGTACAATATAATTTGACAAGATGTGTGCTATTTTATAAGGCAAGGGACTTCAGAAATGTGGAGCCTTTGTAGTCGTTAGACCGAGCTAAACCAGGTACGACAGATAGTTATACTAATATTTATAAAGAGAGACTGTGAGTTTGTTTACATGTAAAGGATTCTTTCAGAAGCTAATGGACCTATTTTGAAATTTCTTTCACCATTCGAAAGAATTTTTGTTTTGGATAACATAGGCTATGTCCCGGAACATCAAAGGATTCCCACAATAACCGTGATTTAAGGAAAAATGATAGCAATAATAAATCTCCAACATGTTCTTACGTTTGCAAGTCTGTGCTTTTTCACTTGACTGATGGAGCTCAAATTTAGCATACTTATAGCTGATACCTTTGCTTAACACACAGGCTACTTATTTTTCTGCTCGTTGCTTTACGTCGCACCGACACAGATAGGTCTTATGGCGACGATGGGACAGAAAAGGCCTAGGAGTGGGAGGGAAGTGACCGTGGCCTTAATTAAGGCACAGGCCCAGCATTTGCCTGGTGTGAAAATGGGAAACCACGGAAAATCATCTTCAGGGCTGCCGACAGTAGGGTTCGAACCCATTATCTCCCGAATACGAGCTCACGGCTGCGCGCTCCTAACCGCACGGCCAACTTGCCCGGTAAGGTAAGGTAAGGGTGTATTCTGCCCGAAGGCTACTTATTATCACGCTATCCTTTAAATCGTCTATGTAGCAAAATAAAATGTAAACCACGTCAGGGGGAAACGCGCTTGGAACATTTAAAATTGAATACGCCGCCTAAACGGTTAATTATATTGAACAATGGAGCGCACAACGTTTACTTGAAATTCAGTTTGCTAAAAAGACATTTTCTTCGTATCTCTAAGAGTTTTCACGTACATTCTACTTGATAGAACGTGCTCAAATTTAGCAAGCTTATAACTGGAACCTTTGGTTAATATACAGGCTACCTACTGTTATAGTGTATCTTAACTGGGGCCCTGGAGGGATATAAAACTGAAGTAAGTTATAGGACAATGTACGCCTGGGAGTCTTAAAAGTGCTACCCTGCTTAAACGGTTAGTTCTATTAAATATTGGAGTCAGCGAGTGTACTTAAAACTGCCCCGTCGTGTAGAGGTAGCGTGCCTGCCTCTTACCCGGAGGCCTCGGGTTCGATTCCCGGCCAGATCAGGGATTTTTACCTGGACCTGAGGGCTGGTTCGACGTCCACTCAGCCTACGTGATTACAATTGAGGAGCTATGTGACTGTGAAATAGCGGCCCCGGTCTAGAAAGCCGAGAATAACGGCAGAGAGGATTCGTAATCTGAAGGCCTTCGGGATGAGCAGCGGTCGCTTGACAGGCCAAGAGCCTTCAAGAGCTGTAGTGCCATGGGGTTTGGTTTGGAGTGTATTTAAAGTTATATTTCCTAGAAAAACACAGTATTTTCTTCGTAATTCTAATAATCTGTACAGTATATTTATCTATCCTTCTGTATCTATTATCTTTACTAATATATAAAGAGGGACTGTGCGTTTATTTTTTTGTAATGGATAATCTCAGAAACTGCCGAACAGATTTTGAAATTTCTTTCATCACTTGAAAGATAATATTGTTCTGGGTAGGAGACTACATATCATCCCGAAATATCAGGGTGTTTCTCGGGTAAAGTAAAGATCCATGCAAGTTGATCAAATCTCACAACGTGTAGACTACTTGATATAGAATTCTATACACAATATAGAATTTCGCAGCGAAGTACGGTTACGTCAGCTATTCTCTTATAATTATTATTATTGTGCTTTTACGACCGCATTGGACCACTGTAGTTAATTTCTGTCCGGTCTTCCATGATGTCTCTACATATAAAATAACAGTTTTGTCTGTACATTGCTCAGAATTTAAAAATAATGGCATTTCTCTATCGGTCGTGTCCACAGTAACAAGGAAATGCACTTTTTAATTTTCCGACATATCTGTCTGTCTGTACGGGTTTCACGAGAAAATAGCTGAAGAGAATTTAATGAAAATCTAAATGTAAAGTCGGGAAATGATGCACTACAATATAGGCTACATATGTTTATAGTAGTTTACGGGAAGGCTTAAAACTTAATTCTCAAATGTGTGTGTTATTAATGGTCCTATCGGTAAATACTACATAACTCAAGTTATATAGAATTACATTTGCGATCATTTATGTCTTATACATTTTTACCGTACCGGCTATGACAACAGATTTATAGTCATGAATTTCGATTTTAGTTGCTAAGTCCATATCAACGCCGAACCACGCGAAAATGGGTGAACAGAATTTAACGAAAATCGGTGTATAGAGTCGGGGAGTAAGGTGATACAGTCTACGTTATAACTATTTTTTATTCACGATGGATGAAGTGTTTAGGGGAAGGTGCCTAAATTTAGTTTTTTAATTACCTATGTTATTGGTCCTATCGAAAGGTATTACATACCGTAAAAAAAGTTATAGAGAATACAAGTTCCAATCATATATGTATTTTTTTTAAAACTTGCATCACGTCGCACCGATACCGTATTATGGCGACGATGGGGTAGGAAAGAGCTAGGAGTGGGAAGGAAGCGGCCGTGGCCTTAATTTAGGTACAGCCCACAGCATTTGCCTGGTGTGAATATGGGAAACCACGGAGAACCATTTTCAGAGCTGCCGACAGTGGAGCTCGAACCAACTATCTCCCGTATGCAAGTTCACAGCAGCGCGCCCCTAACCTCACGGCCAGTACTAACATCTCACATGTCCTGGGTTTCAATTCCTATACTTTGCGCAGGGTCCATGTTTCTGACCCATAGTCTACAACACACCATAGCAAACTTTTCACGAAGTTCTTTCGTACCTTCAAGTTTATGGTCTTAGATATTATTAGGCATTCTTTTTAAAAAGCTTACTTTGCCTATGCATTTCGTGCGTTTACTTCTCTCGTATATTTTACATCAGCTGCGATTAGACTTTCCAGATATTTGAATTCAAAATTATTAACTGGTTTGATAGAAGGCAGTTTGGGTTTAGGAAAGGTTATTCCACTGAAGCCCAACTTGTAGGATTCCAGCAAGATATGGCAGATATCATGGATTCAGGAGGTCAAATGGACTGTATCGGGATTGACCTGTCTAAGGCTTTTGATAGGGTAGATCATGGGAGACTACTGACAAAAATTAGTGCAATTGGACTAGACAAAAGAGTGACTGAATGGGTTGCTATATTTCTAGAAAACAGAACTCAGAGAATTAGAGTAGGTGAAGCTTTATCTGTCCCTGTAATAATTAAGAGGGGAATTCCTCAAGGCAGTATTATTGGGCCTTTAGGTTTTCTTATATATATCAATGATATGTGTAAAGAAGTGGAATCAGAGATAAGGCTTTTCGCAGATGATGTTATTCTGTACAGAGTAATAAATAAGTTACAAGATTGTGAGCAACTGCAAAATGACCTCGATAGTGTTGTAAGATGGACAGTAGGCAATGGTATGATGATAAACGGGGATAAATGTCAGGCTGTGAATTACACAAATAGGAAAAGTCCTCTCAGTTTTAATTACTGTGTTGATGGGGTGAAAGTTCCCTTTGGGGATCATTGTAAATACCTAGGTATTAATATAAGGAAAGATCTACATTGGGGTAATCACATAAATATGATTGTAAACAAAGGGTACAGATCTCTGCACGTGGTTATGAGAGTATTTAGGGGTTGTAGTAAGGATGTAAAGGCGAGAGCTTATTTGTCTCTGGTGAGACCGCAACTAGAGTATGGTTCCAGTGTATGGGACCCTCACCAGGATTACTTGATTCAGGAACTGGAAAAAAATCCGAAGAAAAGCAGCTCGATTTGTTCTGGGCGATTTCCGGCAAAAGAGTAGCGCTAGAAAAATGTTGCAAAGTTTGGGCTGGGAAGACTTGGGAGAAAGGAGACGAGCTGCTCGACTAAGTGGTATGTTCCGAGTTGTCAGTGGAGAGATGGCATGGGAGGACATCAGTAGACTAATAAGTTTGAGTGGTGTCTTTAAAAGTAGGGAAGATCACAATATGAAGATAAAGTTGGAAATCAAGTGGACAAATTGGGACAAATATTCGTTTATAGGAAGGGGAGTTGCGGATTGGAATAACTTACCAACGGAGATGTTCAATAAATTTTCAATTTCTTTGCAATCATTTAGGAAAAGTCTAGGAAAACAACAGATAGGGAATCTGCCACCTGGGGGACTGCCCTAAATGCAGATCAGTAGTGACTGAAATTGAAATTGAAATGATGTTGCTTTTCTTCATCCATGAAAACACCGGCAATTTGGTCATCACTCATCCCTTATATACGTTATTATCTTGGCCTTCTTTATTATTATTATTATTATTATTATTATTATTATTATTATTATTATTATTATTATTTCTTTTTCCGTAGTTCATTCGATTTAATGCCTTTTCCATATCTTTATAATTTGCCGGAGCAAATAAGGCGGTGCTCCATCCTATTGGAAAATAAGTGTTTTCTCTGTCCTGGCGAAGTTGAGACATCAACTAAATAATTAAAATTCGGATTTTTGCGGCAACTCACTGATCTTTCTTCAAGAAAGAAAGGACCATATATCTCGTACAGCACAGCACAGAACACATTAACTTAGTGGGTTCGAATCCCACTATCGGTAGCCATGAAGATGGTTGTCCGTAGTTTCCCATTTTCATATCAGGCCGTACCTTAAATAAGAGCACGACCGCTTCCTTCTCACTCCTAGCGCTTTCCTATCCCATCGTCACCATAAGGCCTATCTTTGTCAGTGCGATGTAATTCAAATTGAAAAAAGAAACAAACATTAACTTTTGAAGGAACGCATAAATGTTCCACCAATGGCCTTCAGTCCCACATATTAGAACATTCTGTTTGTTCATGACTCGTGACTGAAGAATGAAGTGAAATGGGGTACCGGGAGTGTCTGAGCACAACTGAAGAATGATTCACACGCCAAAATCGTCTTCTTTCTCTTTCTTTTCATCATCATCATCATCATCATCATCATCATCATCTTCATCTTCACATCATCACGTTACAGTATTTCCACCATGTAAGAAATCTTGACGTTTGATCTTGCGGTTTTATTGTACACGCTACACTAATTGGGACTCATTTTCACTCGCTTTCAACACATTTTCTGAACAGTTTACTGCAGAATTTGTTCTTCCAAACTCATCCTTGTGGACTCTCGTGAACTACGTAAGTATACAGCACGTGTTTTGATAATCACGACCCTAAGGGATATTTGATTTTACGCAAATAGTGGCAAGTGGCTGCGTGGTTTGCGTCACGTAGCTGTCAGCTTGCATTCGGGAGATAGTGGGTTCGAGCTCCACTGTCGGCAGCCCTGAGGATGGTTTTGCGTGGTTTCCCATTTTCACATCAAACAAATGCCCGGTATGTACCTTAATTAAGGCCATGGCCACATCCTTCGCCACCCTAGCCCTTTCCTATCTCATCGTCGCCATAAAACCTATCTGTGTCGGTGCGACGTAAAGCAAAGTGTAAGAGAAAGTCCGTTATTTAACTTTTCTGTATCAATCGCAGATTGGCCGCCTAGTAGTACTGTCTGTCTCTCAGGTCATCAGCCCAGAGGTTGGTTGGATCCTCAAATAGCACCACCAAACGTTATGCGGTTATAAGGAAACCCCAAAAACCAATGGCAGCACCAAAATGAGGCGTACTAGGCAAGATGAGGAGTGAGGTAGTTTGCAATTGCTTTCCTCACTGGGTCAGAAAGTACTATTGCAGCACGACTGACCCTATGAGCAGCACCTTTCATAACACCCAGATGCACTAGTCATGCTCCGAATGTCATTACTCAGCACTACCCATACCCCAGCAGTTTCCATTTTGTCACAGCCATGGATGTTGACTGGGACTTGGGTGGAAGCTACACTTTACTCTGGCCTGTGCCAAGAGATGGATGCAAAAGTACTGTATCCATCAAGAAATGACAGCAGGCAGCTAGTAGTACTATCATCTGCAATAGTGTCTCACTGAATTTCCATGCTCCACAACTTAACGGCGCGTAAGCCATGTTGATATCACTGAGAGGTTTGATTTTATGGAACATTAAATCAATTTATGTATTTCTTATCCATCCTGCACTTTATCGATTTACAGCTTGCTCTCAGTCTTAGAAAGAGATAATTATCTTTCCAGTAAAGAAGTACTACATTGCAAAGTGGAACAACATGCATCTAATGTAAACTTCCTGTTATTTGAGTTAGTGAAGGGAATAACCTGTACAAGGCAGTTAGTAAACTCTGGTACGGTCATATAATTACTCCACCGAGATCGTGTAAACTACAGTATATCAGCACATATGTTCAGTCTGCCAATCTATAAAGTTAAGCCCGCCAGTCTATCTATCGACATAAATTTATTGAAGGCATTTCTCTTCTCACTTCTGAGATTGAGGAAGGACTATGTAATTTCGAAATATCACACAGAGCAACCATCATCGGTGTGGAGAAACATATTTGAGTAATTTATAGGTTAATTTAAAACTGTTTGTTGTGGCTATCCACATGGTTTTTATCTACATTGGGAAGTGAATTATATAAAAAATGATAGTAAAAATTAATTCCGATAACATATTAAAATGCGAGGGACATACAATCAGAGGCATGCATTACACTCTCATCGCCTGGTGCGAGCTGCAAGAGTGTAATACATGCTTCTTGATTCTTCTTCTTCTTCTTCTTCTTCTTCTTCTTCTTGGCTTTTCCCAGTTTCTTAGGGTCAGCACTAGAGGTCATACTTATATAGAGGAAAGTATTGATTGTTGCGTGTTTCTATGCTGACTAGTAGTGTGATGTGTTGTTTTTAAATGATGTGCATTAGACGAACACAAGCACCCAGATTCCGAACTAGACGAATCCACCGGACGTAGCTACATTTCCTGATCCGACCGGGAACCTAATCATTCTTCCAAGTAGCCAGATTAGTCAATGGATACAGCTGAAGAATATTCTAGAAGAGCTTAAGAGCAACCATATAGACCGAAAATGAAATTGACTTAAGCAGCAGTATTGTGAACTGATGACTTTATTCTAAGTTATAGTATGCCCAGCATATATTTTCATTGATGAATGTGCAGTAGAGTGAGGAGAAAAAGTGACTTTATGTGACAACAGTTGAATTCGTATCAAAGTGTTGGGTAATATGGACATGCCTTGTAACCAGTTTCGTAATTTTGTGTCGTAAGAGAGAAATACGCCTCTTTGGTGTAGTGGTTAGCGTGATTAGCTGCCACCCCCGGAGGCCCGATTCCCGGCTCTGCCACGAAATTTGAAAAGTGGTATGAGGGCTGGAACGGGGTCCACTCAGCCTCGGGAGGTCAACTGAGTAGAGGTGGGTTCGATTCCCACCTCAGCCATCCTGGAAGTGGTTTTCCGTGGTTTCGCACTTCTCCTCCAGGCGAATGCCGGGATGGTACCTAACATAAGGCCACGGCCGCTTCTTTCCATCTTCCTTGCCTATCCTTTCCAATCTTCCCATCCCTCCACAAGGCCCCTGTTCAGCATAGCAGGTGAGGCCGCCTGGGCGAGGTAATGGTCATTCTCCCCAGTTATATCCCAGACCAAGAGTCTGAAGCTCCAGGACACTGCCCTTGAGGCGGTAGAGGTGGGATCCCTCACTGTGTCCGAGGGAAAAGCCGACCCTGGAGGGTAAACAGATGATGATGATGATGATGAAGAGAGAAATAAATGCTAAGAAACGCAGAAACTAAATGTGCTGGTTTAAAATAAAACATAACAAATTAAATTACCTCGGAAATTGGAATAGAGGTGCAGCGAGAGTACAATGCGAAAATTAGCCTTTCCATGACTAGAAGGGAAGGAACGTAAGAAGACTGGAGGTCCAGTGGGGAATATGAGACTAAAACATGTAGATCATTTCAAGTAGTTGGGATGTGTATTCTCCCAGGATTAGTATACAAAGTGAGATTGAATCAAGCTGTAGCAAAGCTAATGTAGTAAACTTACAGTTGTGATCAACGATATAATAAAGAAAGCAATC
Source organism: Anabrus simplex (assembly GCF_040414725.1). Taxonomy (NCBI): domain Eukaryota; kingdom Metazoa; phylum Arthropoda; class Insecta; order Orthoptera; family Tettigoniidae; genus Anabrus; species Anabrus simplex. The sequence goes on along the minus strand of NC_090265.1, from coordinate 957,747,698 downwards.
GACTTTCGGACGAAAATATCTTTATATCGGTCTGTTTTCAGACCAACTATGTCGTATGAGAATGAAAACTATCTGGCAGAATAAAATAGAGCGTCGAAATTGACGCACGGGCAGCTTACACGACGTAAAATCAAAATGTATGTGCGCAGTAGCTGAGGCCAGATGATTTCTTCTTCTTCTTCTCCTTATTATTAATATACTTCCAAGTACGTTGTACCTTTTGTGGGCTAGAGCTTCACATGTGTGAATTATACGATGGGTAGCTCCTTCTGCATACTGTGATTCTATTTTTTAATACTTGCTTTACGTCGCACCGGCACAGATTGGTCTTTTGGTGACAATGGGGGAGGAAGGGGCTAGGAGTGGGGAAAGAAGCGGCCGTGACCTTAATTAAGGTACAGCCCCAGCATTTGTCTGGTGTGAAAATGGAAAGCTGCAGAAAACCATCTTCAGAGCTGCCGACAGTGGGGTTCGAACCCACTATCTCCCGGATGTAAGCTCACAGTTGCGCGCCCCTAACCGCACGGCCAACTCGCCCGGTAGTGTGTATTCTAAAATGCTCTTTAGAATTCCCACTTTTACATAAGTAAGTCCTGTGAGGAATACTTCTACGCTACCATGAGCCTAATTAAGAACAATACCTGGTTTTGTGTCTTAAAGACATTTATATTGAATACAACATTTTCAAGTAATGAGCAGCGATGAAATAATTTTTATCCACTACTGTAAGAGTAGAGGGGCTGCCTGGCCGAGGCGGTAAAGGCGTGCTCGGTTCGCCCGGAAGGACGTGGGTCTGAATCCCCGTCAGGAAGTCGTAAAATTTAAGAAACGAGATTTCCACTTGCGGAGGTGCATATGGCCCTGAGGTTCACTCAGCCTACACCAAAAATGAGTACCACGTTAATTCCTGGGGGCAAAGGCGGCCGGGCGTAGAGCTAACCACGCTACCCCATCACGTGCCGTGGTTACCAATGGTGGAAGCCTTTACCTTCCACTCCTCCAAGGGCCTTCATGGCCTGTACGGAGGTGACTTTGTCTTTGTCTTTAACTATAAGAGTAGAGATGACTTGGAAGAACAGTGTGAAGTGATGGAGAAAGAACACACGGCTTGGCAGAATGATGAAGTTAGGACAATTTGTAAACATAAGAGACTTTGGGAGAAATCTGGAAAGATTATGTCAGGTGACAGGGAAATATTTCAAAATTGTAATAAATAATCTTAGGACGGAGAAGAGATGCAAGTTAATGCCTTTTGGGTTGAATCATGTGAACACACAGTAGATCGCATCGTATCCATGGATGGATAGATCGAACATTTTGAAATAGTATGAATGTAAAAGGAAGTCCTTTGTTGAAGACAGGAAGAACAGAGTTCACAGTGAGCAGATGACAATGATATTACGCGTGAAAAGTGAAAGTGGAGAGGATAGTAGACTAATAAATAAAATACAGTGTCAAATGATTCTGCCCCGTGAACCGTCAAAAGTAGTTCTGTCTGTCTGTCTGTCAGGTCATCAGCTCAGAGGCTGGTTGGATCCTCAAATAGCACCACCAAAGGCTATGCAGTTATAGGGAAACTGCAAAACCCAATGGCAGAGCCCAAATGAGGTGTATTAGGCAAGACGAGGAATGAGGTAGTTTGCCATTGCTTTCCTCACTGGACCAGAAGGTGCTACTGCAGCACGACTGATCCTATGAGCAACACCTTTCATAACACTCAGACACTAGTTGTGCTCCAAATGTCATTACTCAGCACCACGCATACTCCAGCAGCTTCCATATTGTCACAGCCATGGATGAGACCGGGACTTCGGTGGAAGCTACACTTTACTCTGGCCTGTGCCAAGAGACGGATACAAAAATACTGCATCCATCAAGAAATGGCAACAGGCGGGCAAAAGTAATTAGTGGGAGTAAATAGAGAGACGGATAATCCGCCTAGTCAAGTGCTTCTTTAAAAGTGCATGTACTGTGAGGTATACATCTACGCTATTATGAACCTAATTAAGAATGGGTTTGTACCTTAAACACATTTATATTGAACTAGCGAAGGTACCCTTGCTTCGCTACGGTATTCTATATTGTATACAGATATCTAAGTAAATTACTGTACATGCAGTGAATAAGATCTCTTAAATTCAATGTCTCACACCGTTATCCGAGAAACAGCATAGGGAGGTCCACATACGTTGCTTCTAATGTAAAGAGCGAGTTGCGGAGTTGTGACGATAATGGCATGTCCACTTACCTAGTGCCATTCGCAATCGATTTGGGAATTTTCATTGTAATGGTGGGCCCCATTGCCTGCTGCGCGGTCACAATATATTTGGGGAGTTTTCGTTGCAATGACAGGCCCCATTTCCTACTTCCAGACAGATAACAATCGGGGAATTTTTATTGTAATGGCAGGCACCTTCCCTAGAGCCAGTCAAAATTAAGTTGTGCTGTTATCAATATATAATGACAGACCCCTTTTCCTAATGCCAATCAGCTTACTGCCACTAACACCGAGATTTTGAGATTCCATTATAATAGCAGGCCACTATGCCTAACGTCAACCACATTTTAGAGGGTAAATTTGTTTATAATGGCGAGCACCCTAGCCTACTACCAAACACAATCAGGTGAAGGAGTTTCGAAAAAAAAGTACATGTTCCCTGGCCTTCTGCCAGTCAAATCGAGAAGGAAAGTAATTATAATGGCACACAGGAGCTGGAGAAAGACCCCATTCATACTGCCAGTTAAAGTCGATGTGGGGAGCACTGATTACAATAGCAGACGCCCTCCTGCTGAGAGTCATTATCGATTTGTAAAGTATTAATTACAAAGCCACGCACACCTTTTCTGGATCGTTACAAATCGACTTCAGTGAATAAATATAGATCGACATACGAAAATATGTGCATTTTTACTCATTTGAAGATTAACTGCTCTAAAAGGTACATCATATCGTCAAAAGGATTGTAGGCCTACGATAAGACGCCAATATAACAGTCTAAATGGCTGGTCCTATGATACGTTCTTGTATCTCATCTATTTGTGGGTAAGATTAAGTTAGAAATGATGAATACGGTGAAATTTTGGTAAGGTTTTCTCACAGTGAATTATTTTTTGGACACATATATGACAGCTACAAACATAGAATTTGGTACATACATAGCTACTGCGTGGGCCAAGGTTCACGTAGTTGATGATCCTATCTTTCGGATAAGTGAATCAAACTACCAATTATACGTGTAAAAATTGCAAAAAAATACGTACAATCCAGAAATAGAGCCAAATTTAACGTATAAGGGATAAAGATACGACAAAAAGTCATAGGACCAAAGTTGTAGATCACTCCAAATTGAATGAAGAATGTGACATCCGTTTTGTGATACGACTTACCGTTTAGCCACCAAATACCTCAAAAGGAAGGTCTTCCCCGTCTTTAAAATTGCATCCATATTTCAATATTTTTGGGGGCAAAAAATAAACATTTTAAACATCTCGTAATTTTTCCGTCGGTTACGGGCTAAAAGCTATAATTTAGCTAAATTTCAATTTTCTAGTTCGTCTGGCAGATTATGCCGCCATCTTGTTATGGCGAGGGGGATCAAAAATTAGGACTTTCAGGAAACTTTTAAACCCATGAAACCTATAGGTTATCGTTTAGGATAAATATATCCGAATGCGTTTTTATGATGAGCCCCAAATTTGAGACTCCCAGCGAGGCCCCTCAGAGTATTTGGACAATTTTCTATTTTTCTAGGGATCCTGAAGTCATCAGCTTCTCTGGTACCATGTTTTAAGTTTCTAGGATGCCTGAAAGTGCCTCATTAATTCACGTCAATTTTAATTTGTATACCTTAACTTATATATACAGTACAGTGTACTACGTATATTGATCGTTCCAAACTGACTTCCATTTATTAATATAGGTTATATTTGACCCCCTTCCCTAGAGTTTCTAGGGTCGTCTTGACCCCACAGTATATTTTCCAGATAGTAGGTAATATGTGTACGCCTCCAACCCCAAAGCGGGCTGAACATGTACTTTAAAAATATCCTGAGTGACACTATTCATCTCAGCAAGCCCGAAAAGTATGGATTCGACACTATTTTCGATTATTTTCATATATCACTAACACCTCGCCCCCCACCCCAAAGGGGGCTGAAGTTGGACTTTAAAAAATTCCGGAATGTCACTATTCACCTCAGCGATCGCGAAATCTATAGATTCGTCACTGTTTTGGATTACTTTTATGTATCACTCCCTCTCGGACCTCCACTTAAAAGGGGGCTGAATTTGGATTTTAAAAATTTCCGGAGTGTTACTATTCATCTCAGCGACCCCAAAATCAATGGATTCGACGCTATTATCAATTATTTTTATATATCACTCACTCTCCCCCCCCCCTTCACGAAGGGGGCTGACTTGGACTTTTAAAAAATCCGGCGTGTGACTATTCATGTCAGCGAACCCGGAAACTATGTATTCAAGACTATTTTCTATTAATTTTATATATAACCCCCCTTACCCCCCACCGCTAAGGGTGCTAGGGATGGCTTACCCCCACAGTGCTCATCTCCAGATAGTGTTATGAGTGTACCAAATTTCTTTGATTTTGCTCCAGTGGTGTAGAAGATGTGTCATTTACATACATACAAACATACATACATACATACAGGGACACATACAAACATTCATTTATATATATATATATTTAAAATTTTCAAGAATGAACAGCAATGAAATAATTTTTGTCCACTACTGTAAGAGTACATAGTATTGACTAGGCGGATTATCCATCTCTCTATTTACTGTGATGAAGTCAATACGGACCCAATACTGGCCATTATGGTGGCCAAGATTATAATAATAATGGGATGTTTGTTTATGGCGTGTGGCCTCGGGAGAGGTCTGATGCAGGTCTTTCCAGTTGACGCCATATAAGCGACCTGCGCGGCTGTGAGCATGGAGCCTAACCTAGAATGATTTCTAATGCTAAGACAACATACATACCAAGACCCCGAGCCGTCGGAATTAACCAACTGAGATTAAAATCCCCGACCCTGCCGGGAATCAAACCCGGGACGCCCTAGACCAAAGGCCAGCACGCTAATCATTTAGCCATGGAGCCGGACAGTGGGATGTAAGACCAATTAAAGCATTATGAGTAGATTAAATTAGAATTGAAATGGTAAAATATTTCGGGAAGGCAGAGATAAAACGGCTTCATATTGCAAAAAGTATTAGCATTGAATTTGAATATACTTTCTAAAGACGGTGATTGCACAAACAATAATCAATGGAACTGGAAGGATTGCAACAATCATCGAGCTATTCCTTTGATCATCATACAGGAAAAGTATTCATACGCATTTGAGAATAGAGGGCGGGGGAATCAATGGTGGACAGTAATTTGGATGAACACCAGTGTTGTTACACACGACAGACAACAGACGATCATCTTGACTAGATTTTCAATATGCTTCAAGTCATTGATAAACGCAACGAGAGAAATAGACAGTCATGCTTATGTTTTGTATGTAGATCTAGGAAAGGTGTACGATAGAGTACGGAAAGAAGACGTGTTGGCTATAACCAGGGATTACGGGATTGGGGGTAGGTTAATGAGGGTATTTAATTTTATAATCGACTTACAGTTTATAGAGCTGCGGCCCGAGCATTACTTTCACTGCAGATGATAGGCCCACAAGAGTAAGGAATTCACTGACCTGGGCGCTCACTCGCGTTCGGCGTCCTCGCGGAACAGGTAGGTGGACCAGTAGACCAGGTTGAACAGGGCAAACACCAGCGGGAAGGTGATCCTCGAGATGACGTCTATGCGCTTGGAGCGTGTCGGGAATTTGGACAGCCATGTGCGACAGCAATTCTCTCGTTTCGGCTGCATATGGATCTCGCACTGGCGCACCTTCTCCAGGGTCAAGGCGTCGCCAGGGTGTCGAACCAGCGGCTTCTGCAAGTATAACTAGAGCATTAACGCGATCCTCCTCCTATATATTTGTTGTTAACTTTCATCTATCATTTGTTGAAACATTTTGAGCGTTACAGTTTCTCCGGATGTTAACGATTATAGAAGAGCAGTCTTATCATCACCGAGCGGGCAAAGCTTACTGATAACAAGCTGTCATTTGTACAGAATTGTTGTTTAAACTCTTAATCCTTAAACGCGAAGCATTGCACACATACAAATGAGAAATTACGTGCTTGCTCTACATTTTCTTAGGATTGTTATTTCTGCTTTACAACTTTGCAAAAGTGTACATTTGCTTTTACATTGAAGATGAAATTGTTAGCTGTCACTAGTGCTGCAACAATGAACAGTATTTCTTTCATACATCTGTGGCGTCGAAACGAGATTATCTCCCTGTGGGTAGGGGTGGTAGGATATGTATCCCCTGGCGGTTGTAAGAAGCGACTAAAAGGGGGACCAGGAACTCTCAAATTGGGAGCATATGCTGGCAACTACGGCTCCCCTAGATTAGCTTGGCAATGCTTCCACTTACTTGTGCTAGTCTCCTCACTTTCGTCCTTCCTATCCGACCTCCCTTGGTAAACTCTTGGTCTTTTCCGATCCCGCCGGTATTAGTTTGAGCGACCTAGGGAGTCTCATTTTCACGCCCTTCGTGGCCCTTCTTTTCGTTTTCCGATACCTACATTCTTTGAAGGTTCGAGCCTCTCCCATTTCTTTACCTCATTAGTGTTTTGAGAGGATTATTGGAAATTTTTACTTCCTCTTAAAACAATGATCACCACACCACTAAGATGATTCTAGAGTAGAATCTTGATTTGCGAAGTTATTCGGAGTGCTTTAAAATTACATATTAACAAATGTGCGTCTATTTTTATAAGTTCTTTTCGATTTTTAAATTTTCTGAGTTGACATAATGAAAAGAAAATCCACAGCCTGTTTTCAGTCGCTCGACCGGATCAGGAATGGAATGAATGAAGCTCCTATCTAGTGGCGAGGATAAGAATTGTGCCGGCTGCCGAAGTCTGTCGCACTCCTCTGGGGCAATGATTAATGACCGACAGATGAAATGTTACTGGAGAGTGTTTCTGGAATGAAAGATGACAGAAAAAACCGGAGTAGCCGGAGAAAACCCCGTGTCTGCTTTGTCTAGCATAAATCTCACATGGAGTGATCGGGATTTGAACTACGGAACCCAGGGATGAGAAGCTGGCGCTCTGCCGCTGAGCCACGGAGGTAGTGATGGGAAGATCGTGAATGAGTCGTTTTAAATGAACACTTCACTCTTATGAAGTGTGCACTAATCACTCATTTTCAGTGAAGTGGTAGTTCATACACTTCACAGTTCTCACGCATAACGCCACAACTCATTCGATTCATCTGCCGCTCTTCCCCCTCCCACTATCTGCGTCATTTATTACCCCTTCACTCTCAGGCCCATTCTATCTGTCAACTGTGTTCTTACATGTATTTCCTTCTTTATATGAGACAGGCTTCTCTGTTTATCTTTTCCTTGTCCCTGTCAGCCATCATCCAGGAGCCAGTTCCATGAACGAACTTTGCAACTTTTCACTTTGCACTTTTCAGTTCATATTTTGTTCCACTATCACTTTTCAGATTTAGCTTGCAAAGTGAAAAATGAAAAGTTAGGAGTCTTTTCACTTTTCAAGCCTGTTATGTTCCTCCATAGGTACAGAAATGCAAAGTGCAAAGAAATGAAGTGAAAAGGTTAAAGATCTTGCAAAGATATGATTCCCTTTTCATCTATTAATTAACAAGTGTGTACACTTGTGTCTCGGCATAGAATTTGGTTCAGTGATATAAACATGTTACGACGGGAACTTTTGTTGTCATCAAGTGAGGACAGGATTAATTTTCATAACCTCATTTCAACGGAATTTCGCGAGTGTTTTCGTATTACCCAACACGCTGACCATATTCTTGAAATGATCCGTCATTTATTGAAACGTGCAACTAAAAGAAGTCAATCTCTTTCCGAAGAAAAACAAATTGTTATATGCTTACATTGGTCACGAAATGGTGCCCAGCTGCACGGTGTAGCAGCAATGCATGGGACATCAAAATCAATTATTTGTAGAACTGTTACCAAAGTCGTAGATGTTATAGTAAATGTAATATTACTTAACATAGTACGATGGCCTGATAATCCACATAATATAGCGATGACATTTCTAATGACGGGTGAATTTTCTTCTGTGTGTGGATGTGTTGACGGTACTCCTGTTAATATTGATGCTTGTCATCATATGAGAGGTTATTTAAGTTGCCAAAAAAGGATGTCCCGTTTCTCCTTGACAACTTCTGGCACAGTCAGCTTCTTGTAATCATCTTTCTTTCTCATGATTCAAACTTTAAAACTGCCAGTACCACAATTATACTGTCAAGTTTGCCGCCAAAAATAAAGCATTAAAATCATAGAGTATTATACAGTTTGTCCATGGAATATACTGGATCGGATCACTCATTCGCAAAGATTTTTCATTTTGTGAAGAAATTGAAAAGTGAAACCTAGATCATGGTGGAACCGAAATACTTTGCACTTTGCAAGAATTGAAAAGTGAAAAGTTGCAAAGTTCGTTCAAGGAACAGGCCCCTGATGCTGCAAGCGGGTAAGCCATTGGGTGTCCGTATTACATAGCTCTGCCATCTGTTGGTAATATTATAACGAATTATGAAACTTTATTGAGTGAGTGTGCATGGCTGACTTGGAGTGAGACATTGTGAACGAAGTCGCTGCTGAATGACATACAGTGAGCAACTTCGTCAGGCTTCATTACTTCATGAACGAACTACTTCATTTGAACGATTCACAGTGAGGAGTGTGAATGAGTGAAGTAGTTCATACGAATGAACTGGTTCCATCCATAGCTACACGGAGGCTGTTCTGAGCTGACATAATCGTTAGAGGCGCGCAGATATAAGCTTGCAATCGGGAGATAGTGGGTTCGAACCTCACTGTCGGCAGCTTTCCGTGGTTTCATATTTTCACACCATGCAAATGTTGTAGCTGTAATTAAGGCCACGGCCACTTCCTTCCCAATCCTAGCCCTTTCGTATCCCATCGTAGTCACAAGACCTATCTGTGTCGGTGCCACGTAAAGCCAAGTGTAAAACGACAGAAACAAAAACCAGCAGAATACGAATCTAGCATTCGTGAGTATGCTCATTCCCTAAGACTTAAGAACAACAGTAACTTCTGTAGAAAATTGCACATCTTTGCATGTATGCAAAACTTTATAAACTCATCGTACTTTGACTTTGGATTGACAAATACGTTTTGAAATCGTGATGACATTACTTTTGGTTGAAAAAGTAATATTTGAAAGAAATAGTGAATAGCACATATAAGGGTTAATATATGAGATAAAAATTTGGGAATTTATTGAATATTCTTGAAAGTTTGAGTTATATGATGGAATACACTGCTGAGAAGTTGTGAGAAAAAAAATGTTAACTGACTTGACAGGCTATAATATCAAACGAAGATGTTGAAAGTATTATGTTGAAAATAAAGCTTAATTTTGTTAATTTTTTAAGATGGAAAACAGTGTCGACTTAGTGCATGTTTACGCAATGTGACCAATTTTGTACTTACTGCATACACACATGTTATAAATGTGATTTGATAGAATCTGGGGACATTCTTGTAGAACGAAATATGTAATTCTGGTGTAAGTGTTTTCTTTTACAGGTACGCTATAGTGTTTTCATAAATTTCGCAATTCGTGTTTCGAGAGACTAAAAAATATGTTCATATTTATAATGAAATATTAATAAGAGTCTCACTCTGAATCCTGGAATATTTAATTAAAACTGGAGTATTTAAGGCAAATATTTTGACAGTTGATCATGAAATTATTGCGACTCCGTCATACCTACCGCGACTGAGGGTCAACTACCAGATATGTACATACATAAAACATATCATTATCTTCTCCTGTATTCATTTTGCTTGCATTTTAATTTATACCACGGTGAAGGCTTTTCGGTAAAGGTGTATTACTTTCTACTGGAGCGGACATAGTGCATTTTTGGAAATGCTTGCCGAACTCGGTGTGATAAAACTGCTGGAGATAATGCCTGCCCGTAACTCATTGTATCAATTTCAAATGAGGACTAGGTAATCTTATTGCTTAATATATGTTGAGGAGCTTATGACTGCCAAGACTTTGTACGTACAGTTCCCAGTCGTTTTTAAATGAAATCGTACCTAATCTTGTTTTAAAAGTTACAGATAGTGAAATATTAAGTAAGATGACGAACTCTTCCAGTTCTTTCTCTGAATGGCCGTTATATCCTGATACTTCCTGCCGTCTATACCAGCCAAGGAGTCATTGAACACACACACTTGCCCTCACGAAGCTCGGGTAGCCCCGTACTAAACCTTACTAATATTTTACAATTGTTATCATAGTCAGGAATGGAACTTGATGGCTTCTGATCAGCTGCCTGGTTCTTATATGAGCAAAACCGTAGACGTAACTAAGTCTTTGGATAAAAGTACAGTAATCGGTAGATTGATTTTAAACATATGAGAGAGACTGGTTTTAAAAGCTATGTGGAAGGACATTCTCAGAAGGCTAGAGGGCCTGCATTTCACAGCCACGTCCTCAAATCAAACTTCAGTTATTACTTATGAAATTTATATTGAACAAAGTAGGAAGCTTTCCTCCTGGTTCTTCGGTTTCCCTGACGGTAATTCATTCCATCAATACTCCGAAATGAGCAGTTTATCGTCGTCTCGGAGGTTGTGGGAGGACTACGCCAGCTGACACATTTATATACTTCATCACTTGCTGGGGTAGCATTTCCCAAGATCAGCACTTGGATGGTATCATATTATATACTTTACTTTTATATTTCAGCAAAAAAAGAGTGTTATGTACAGACCCGCATGAGATCATGACGATTTTGAGAGGGAAATGGTCTTCTTATTGAATAATATGAATATTTAAAGTGATTAATACTGACTTATTAATACTATCTACAACTTTATTAAATGAATCAGAGGATAATTTCCATCGGTTTTCGAATTTATAGGCAGTTATTATGGTCAGTAATATTAATAAACGTCAAGAAGTGATATCGAGAAAGGAGGTAAGCCAAGCCTTTCATGAATGTTTGCTCCTCGACTTCACAGGCGTCGAAAGTGTGACATGCTGTTAATATTCCTGCCTATAATGCGTGCACAATTGTTAGTGTGATCTAGAAACTGTTAGTAAATTGTTAGTACTCACAATCAACCCACAGATTTGTCCATTCTTTGTCGCAGGAAATATAAACACTTTAACAAACAGTAGTTAAATTGACACAATACCTGTGAGAAATAGTTCCAGAGAGTGAAACTTTCTTAGTGCAAAACATATGCCGAATTGTTACCGGCTGTTGATGTTAAGTACCAGAAAGCTTCACGAAGGAATTATTTCTCGCAGCCTTGGAGGGAAGGGGGTGTAAGACACACCCCGTGACTCGGGCCGAGGACTGTAGTCTCAGCCGGGGCCACGGAGCGATCACAAATAGTTGGTAGCCCTAAGAGAAAGCCGTTCTTGCACGAGAGTCCCTTCAAAGTGGAGACAAGGATCGGAGACGTATTTTGCCACCTTCAGTTTCTCTTCTATTGTTTACTTACAAAGGAAGTTATTCAGTGAGAAGCAAGAGAGACACTTGTGAACACAGTGCGACGTGAAGACAGAGAAAGACATGAGGACTGGTGTTCAGTCTGTACCAATAAAAGCACTAGAAATCACTTTCATTTGATGAAATATTCTCAGCCGAGGAGCCAAGTGGAATGTGAAGTCGTGAACATACGATAACGTTATGTAACTGTGCAAATCAGATGAAGTGTTTGGTCCCCGATGCAATGTGAATTTTCATTAGAATTCAGCTAGATGTGGCGGAACTTTAGTGATACGAACCTAAAACCTATTAGATTCTGGACATAGGCGATGACCATTTCACTATACTTGTCAAAGTGTGCGCAGTGGAATTTTAAATTCAATATAATTAGCAAAACTTCTTCATAAACTACAGTGCACCAGAGCGCTTTGTCAGAATCAACGTTGTATTACTCGAAATGCGGTATATCTACCAGAAAGGTGCAGAATTCAGAGGAAATAAACGGTGACAATAAAACTTCGCTGAAGCAGAACATGTAGGATAGCAGTAGATTATTTCTACAAATAATACCAATATAAAATTTAATGAGCTATCTTAACTAATATTTAGCGCTATTAGAACGAAAGAAGCTGAGAGAGCAGATTGCCGTATTATGCGTAACTTTTGTAGCATGATACTCACAGAGAAATTGCAAAATGTGATGTTCACTTGAAGAATTGTTGACAAGGAAATAATGATCATTCCGAAACTACGCAACCTAAAAATTTGAAGACACCCATTTCAGAAGAGGACTACTTGAAACACCAGACTTCAGTTAGAGTTACCTTGTATGTATGACACGAGAAGATGGATAGCAATATGATCAGTAAACTACCCTGTTACCAAGTGTGACGATGTACACTGCATTCTGGGCCGATGACCTAGATTTTGGGCCCCTTTAACAAACAAGCAAGTACACAGCATTTTAATTAGACGACGGTTAGAACACAGTAAGCTTGCAGAGGTTAGTAGTTAGTGAAAGCTGTTTTAAAGAAGAACAAGCATTAGTCCAAGCCAAACCAAATGTTCGAAGGTATACAGTGTGTTAGAAGAGAGAAGACTGTTAAGGACAGGGAACAAGCCGAACCAAGGGTTTGACGAAGCACACAGTATGTTACCATAGCGAAAGTTGTGGCGCCGTCTTCGAGCAGGTCGGCGGCCGCCTCCAGGGACGCCGCGTGCTCCATCTCGCACTGACGCCGCTGTTTCTTCATAGTCTCGCGGTGCATGTCTGAGCGCGACGCATAGTTGACGAGCGCGAATTCCAGTAACGCCCCGAACACAAAGGTGAGGCATACCCCCGTCCACACGTCGATAGCCTTGGTGTAGGACACTGGCGGGAGGGAGGCGTTGATACCTGACGTCTGGGTGGCCATTGTCAAGAGAGTGGTCACTCCCAGGGACACTCGTGCGGGAATGGCATTCTGATCGAGCCAGAAGGACACCCATGAAACGATTACTAGCATGCAACACGGGATGTAGATCTGGATAAGGTAGTAGCTAAATTCTCTCTTGAACAGCAGGTCCACCTTCAGGCAGCTGTATTCTCCTGAAACAGACAAATACAACAGTGTGTGAACAGGCCACATTTTTCACAGACAAAACTTGTTCATTGTCTATTAACTGAACTCATAGATTATGAAAATAATAGGAAATACAATAAAGGACCGTTGACGTACATTCCAGAAAGTGGACATGCACCGAGAAGATGAATATTTTGCAATTTTAGTTCGGCAACGTTGTTGGAAATAAACTGCTTATGGTCACAGTTTAACAGAATTACTGACATTTTAGGAATGAAATGAAATGAAATGGCATATGGCGTTTAGTGCCGGGAGTGTCCGAGGACAAGTTTGGCTCGCTAGGTACAGGTATTTTGATTTGACGCCAATAGGTGACCTCCGCGTCGTGATAAGGATGAAATGATGGATGAAAATGACACATACACCCATCCCCAGTGCCAGCGAAATTAACCAATGATGGTTCAAATTCTTGACGCTGCCGGGAATCGAACTTGGGACCCCTGTAAACAAAGGCCATCACGCTAACCATTTATCCATGGAACCGGAAATTTTCAGAGATTAAGTTGATATATTAACTTTAGGAATTGAAAATAATGAGACACTTACAAACAAGGAAAGTAACTGTTCTTAGGAAACAATTGTAAGATAGCATCATACAAAAAGAAATCCGAAAACAAGTTCTTGATGAAGGAAGATTGAAGCAAGGCTCTTTGTAAGGACGATGCCTTATTTGTGTTCACGGTATGTAATTAAAGAAAGGCGAAGTATGTGAAATTAGGACAAAAGGGTTGGTGGTTTTCGGTCAGAAGGTGTCTCCTTAAACTTGTCAGAAGGATAATTTGATGAGGGGTAGAACTGGTCCAACGGGGGTTGCCGGGAGAAAAGGGAGTGTCTTCTGAAATGAGATAGGTACTGCGAAATATGGTATAGCATAATATCACGTGTCCTCATTATATTCACATAGCAGACCCTTGCATGTAGAAATCAATCAATCAATCAATCAATCAATCAATCAATCAATCAATCAATCAATCAATCAATCAATCTTGATCTCCATTTAGGACAGTTACTCAAGAGGCAGATTCCCTCTTTGTTTACCTAGATTTTTAAAAATAATTTCGAAGAATTTGGACATTTATCGAACACCTCCCCTAGTAAATTATTCCAATACCTAACTCCTCTTTCTATAAACGAACATTTGCCCCTCCTTGTCCTCTTGAATTCAAACTTTATCTTCGTATTGTCATCTTTCCTTCTTTTAAAAACACCACTGAAACATATTCGTCTACTAACGTCATTCCACGCCATCTCTTCACTGACAGCTCGAAGCATACCGCTTAGTGGAGCTGCTTGTCTCCTTTCTCCCAAGTCTTCCCAGTCCAAACTTTGCAATATTTTGGTAACGCTACTCTTTTTTCCGGAAATCACACAGAACAAATCGAATGTATATTTTTTTAGTTCTCGAATCATGTAATCCTGGCGAGGGTCTCATAACTGTGATCTTACCAGAGACTTATATCCGATCTCCTTTATAGGCCTACCCTTACTAAAAACCCTAATTATCACAAGGACGTTCTACCCTTATATTAACTTTTCCTTTTGGTGAAACTCACATCATAGGCTACCATCTCACAACATTGTCGAGGTTGTATCGTGGCCGCTCACAGCCTTCTAACAATTATTATTCTATACAGAATAACATCAATCGCAGAAAGCCTTATCTCTGATTCCAGTTCTTTACTCATAGCATACGTATATATATATATATATATATATATATATATATATATATATATATATATATATATATAATTCGCTGGGGCCATCAAGGACCACTTTAAGTCTTGTCGCATTTGACACTGAACTTGGCCTTCTTTAGAGCCCAAATTTCCCTCATTCTTTGTGAGTGGGCCTGCTTACACTCCTCTGTCCAAGGGGCACCGCGTCTTCTCTTCGGTTGCTCGTCTCGGTTTAGCCCGTTCGTCAATATTTTCTTGCGGAAGAGATCTCTGTTAAGGGCGTCTTCAGCTGAGATATGTAGCATTTGCAGGTCTTCTTTGGTATTTCTAAACCAGGGAATTGTGGTTTTGGGGTTTGAATCAAAAATGTGAATGATTTCTTTAGTTAACTTTCTTCCGTCCATTCTTTTCAGATGACCGTAAAATCGTGCCCGTCTTTTTCTGATTGTGTCGGTAATTTTCTCTATTTTGCTGTAGACTTCCTTGTTGGATCTCTTTTGATGGATTCCATTTCTGTACTTTGATCCCAAGATTCCTCTCACAATTTTGCGTTCTCTTTTCTCCAGTTCTTCAAGAAGTCCTTTGTTGGCATTTAGAGACAGGGTTTCGGCTGCATATAGAACTACTGGCTTCAGAACTGTTTCATAGTGACGTATCTTGGTGTTTTGGGAAAGGCATTTTTTGTTGTAGATTGTGCGGGATGTTTGGTAGGCTATTTCCAGTTTGCGTACTCGCTCCTGAAGTGCTTCTTTGTCCAGTCCATTTTTCTTGATGATCTCATCCAGGTATTTGAATTTGTCTACTCGGGTGATGTCCCCGTATTTTGTATGGAGTTTTGGTGGAGCCTCTTTGATGTTAGTCATTACTTCTGTTTTCTCAAACGATATCTGCAAACCAGTTTGTTCGGCAATTTCCTTTAAGATTTCAACTTGAGCTCTAGCGGTTTCTATGTCGTTTGAGAGAACAGCAATATCATCGGCAAATGCTAAGCAGTCTGTTGCGATCCCCTTGGATTTCGTTCCTATTCTCAATGGACTGTAGTTGGTTTCCTGTAATCTCACCCGATAAAGGCCTTGAGGAATTCCTCTCTAAATGATTACAGAATCAGATAATACTTCAGCTACTCTTTATTATCTGAGTTATATTTTCTAGAAATATAGCAACCCATTCAGTCACTCTTTTATCTAGTCCAATTGCCCTCCTTTTTGCCAATATTCTCCGATGATCTACCCTTTCAAACACCTTAGATAGGTCAATCACGATACACTCTATTTGACCTCCTGAATCCACGATATCTGCTATATTTTGCTCAAATCCTACAACTTGATCTTCAATTGAGTAAGGTTTCCTAAACATGAAATGCCTTCTATCAAACGAGTTAATAATTTCGCAAGCTTACATGCAACACATGTCAAACTGACTGACCTGTAATTATCGGCTTTGTGTTTGATACCCTTTCCTTTATGAACAGGGGCTACGGTAGCAACTCTCCATACAATTGGTGCAGCTGCATCGTGCAAAGAATAACTAAAGTACCGGTACTTCAGATATGGTAGTATACCCAACCCATTGTCTTAAGTATATCCTCAGAAATCTCATTAATCCCAGCTGCGTTTCTAGTTTCCAAATTTTATATCTTGCTGTCTTTGTAGGTAAATTTCAATACTTCGCTAGTATTAGTCACTTAATCTACCCATATTATCCTTGTAACCAACAATTTTTGCATACTGCTGACTGAACACACACACACACACACACACATGCTCATTAACGATTCCTGGAATGTACTTATTGAAACTTCTTTCTGCCTTTAAATACCTACTATCATTCCACTTTTCACTAAAATTTGAATGATTGCCAATTGCCCATCATGTTATCCTTAGCTGACTACTTCTTTGCAATCATCCATTTCCTAGTAAATTCCTTCAATTTCTCCTTATTTCCACACCCATTTCTAACTATTTCTTTCCGGCATGCATTTCCTTGTTAGGTTCTTTATTTCTCTGTTGTAATATAGTGCGACTTTACTATTCCTTACTACTTTTTAAGGTACATACCTGTTTTCAAATTCCTCGACTATTGCTTTAAACGCATCCAATAGACTGTTAAGTCCTACTTTTACAACCTTCCTTTATATCGCATTTATTGGTAACTACGATAAAAACAGCTTCTTGATCACTTATACCATACTACTTCAGTTTCTGTCTAGAGCTCATCTGTTTTTACCAGCACCATGTCCAAAATATTGTTCCCTCTAGTTGGTTCTATCACTTTCTGATTCAGCTGTTCTTACCGGATTAACTTATTTTCCATTTGTTGGTCATGCTTCCTGTCGTTATCACTACCTTCCCAGTTTGGTAAATTGAAATCACCCGCTATGATCACGTTCCTTTCCATGTCGTTTTCTACATATCATTCGAATAATTCAAATATCAAGTAATTCCTCATCAGCATCAGCGTCACCCTTTCCAGGTGTTCGGAACCAAGTTTGAGTGAAGGCGGAGGTCAGACTGTGACAATGACTGAGGTGATAATATTCGCTAATTTTTTGAAAAATAATGTAGAATAAGGTGGGAAGTTCAGCGTTAACCAGTGTTTACTGTACTAATTTTAACTGCATATATAGGAAATTATAGATGTTTATGAGGCCTGATAAACAAATATTGCAGATGTAAACGTACACTGGATGAATGACTCATTTGTGCAGCGGGGAGTGACTAAACATTTCAGTCTTATAGATAACTTTGTCAGGAGCACTAAAAAAGAAACATTAAACTGATATCCAGCTTTCTTCCATGCGAGTATAATGTTACTGAATACTAAAACGTAGAACTGATTATGGATAGTGGTTTATGATAGCATTATGGCTTTTGAGGTCGATATCAATGTTAACAAGCAAACCTCCCTCACGAAAGCGTTTTGTAAACTTTCTACATGATGTAGTAGTCGTTATGTCTGTGCGTTTGTCCGGAGTTGTAAACATATCTTTTTATTGAGTAGATATGAATCAAGAACCAGATATAATTTCATTTCAACATTGAAAGAAAGACAATTATACCACCATCATTGACAAATGTGCTTGCGCTCTTTGCGATATTTTGAATATGTGTGGATGCATGCATATGATGGTCGGATCAGATTTTGTTGCACAACGGGGCCTAGAACACCGACTGCACAATCGAATTATACATCCAGTGTATGTGTTGTTTGGGCTAACTCAAATATCTAACTCAAATATCTACAGACTCGTTAAAGATACTGACATTCTGTTTTCGTATTCTTAAAAATAGTATTTAGAGGCTTTTTTCTCCCTTATTTCGTTGGAATATTAATAACTGAGATATTTATGCCAGGTTTGCTTTTTAAAAAAATTGAACGATACCGGTTTATCCACAAGCACAGCATTGCTATGTTAAGAAAATTCGATTATGTACTTGTTTTAACGGATAATAATCGAAGACTTATCCTTTAAAGGGGGCCAAAATACCATTTTCTAAATGTCATCTGTATGTTGTATATATTAAAAGGGAAAGATGAAGTATTCTTTAAAAATTTATAAAGAAACATGCAAATCGTCGTTGAAGATACAAAACCTCGCATATAACAATGCTCTTCTTATCCATTATTTTCCTTACCGTACTGCACTGTACGGATGTATGTTTACACACTCCTACAGTTTACTGTATTTAAGGTTCATTTTCCTTCACACATTTTCATAGGAAAATGAACTCAACGAGACTCGTTCTGATGGACAGCATATCCATATGTGGCTGAGGGGCGTGACCAGTCTTAAGGGAAATAATGGATGGGAAAAGCCTTGTGATATACGAGGTATTGTTTCTTCACCGACAATATGGACTTAGCTCCTACATTATTATTAATTTTTTGTTCAAATCTAGTAGAGTTTATTTCTGCAGAACAGGGAAACAATGAGTTGCAGTCAACTACAATAGATCGTATAAATTACCATGCCTATTACCCTGTTCATTCCAAAGGAGGTAACTCCCAGCTTCTCCTTTATGCCATTGTATGCCAATTTGGAGATAACTCTGCTCCCAAAGCAACAATAGATGTTTGATCTTCATGTACATTTTCACGGATGCAAATGGTGTGTTTATGTCTATAGAACGCAAATAGTTTGTTTCAGGCCATAGTCTATTTAGCTTGTGACCGAGACATTGCTCTGTTTGAGTAAAGAAAGAAGGTCACTGAAGCTTTTGTTCCAAATGATCTGAAAAATATGGTTGTTAAGTCTCACCCTACACAATCATTTCAAGTTGTAAATATGAAAGGGAATTATTTCCTTGATTTTCAGCAAGTAGCTGGTAAGTTCGTCAATACATCAAAGATAAATGTAACTTCTGCTTCACGAATTAAAATAAGCTTTTCTTGATTGGTACAGATTAAAAAGGCACTTAGTGAACTAAAGGAATGAACAACTTACGCCTTTCCCGCTTCCAGGATGGGTCACGTAAAAGGAATCCCGACCAGTCTCTCAGGGTTCTTGAATATCTAGTTGTTTAACGTGGGATCAGAGAAAGCTGATACGTCGAGTACTATTTTATCTATCTACCAGTAGACTCGATAGACGTCTCCTTCTGATGCATCAATAGATCAATATGATTATTTGAAAACTCATCGCCTTAACTCAAAGGTACCTTACACTACTGTAGAAATCTATCAATGAGACCTCAAGCAAAGTTGTTTATTAAGAAAAAATATAAAAATCTAGGAAGAAAAAATAATGTAGTGTAATTAAAAATAAAATCGATTGATTGATTGATTGATTGATTGATTGATTGATTGATTGATTGATTGATTGATTGATTAATAAACATCTGGTGTGCTGAACTCATTTGTTAATAAACACATTTTATCATTCATCACTTTTTATCACAACTGAAATACGCTAAAACTCATCTCATTTACAACATCGATAAAATAAAAGTATTAATAAATGCAATCTCCTCCTGGGAAAATTAGTTTGCGTTATAATAATATTCTCTGTCATGAACATTCTTCGTTATCTGCGATAGTTTTACTTGTTCACATCACCGTTTGTTTAAATAATGTTTAATAGCTTTACTCCTGAATATTATCTCATGGTGTAGAAATTCTTCCCTAATAAGCATCTAGAAAGTGGGTAAGTTTCTTGTTAACTTCAGCCAAAATTTGCTATTAATAAATTAGTACTACTCTATCATTCAAAAATCATGTCTTAAATTAACATTCCTGTCCAGGGTAAAGTGTTCATTAAGTGCAGCTTGGTATTTACAACCTTAAATGGTTCTAATTAGTACTATAAGATCTCGCGTGAATCAATTAATATGAGAGAAAACTCGTTTTAGAAGACATAACACGATATTCACCCATACGTACTCTTACATGCAGTAGCAATGATCCTCTATATTAATAGAATTGTGACCGAACTCGATAGCTGCAGTCGCTTAAGTGCGGCCAGTATCCAGTATTCGGGAGATAGTAGGTTCGAACCCCACTGTCGGCAGCCCTGAAAATGGTTTTCCGCGATTTTCCCATTTTCACACCAGGCAAATGCTGGGGCTGTACCTTAATTAAGGCCACGGCCGCTTCCTTCCCACTCCTAGCCCTTTCCTGCCCCATCGTCGCCATAAGACCTATCTGTGTCGGTGCGACGTAAAGCAACTAGCAAAAAAAAAATCCAATTGTGCCACGATCAATTTAAAAGAATGCAGCTATTTACAATAAGTTCTGCCTTAACATATCCATGTACAATAAACATTTGTTGTCATAGGGATATCTTCAGATGACCACAACCTATCATCCTATTTTATGAAGGTTAAAATACGTTGCAACTATTGTAATGCATGGATTCCTGATGATATACAATGATACTCAGTCACTACTACACGTGATCCTAGTTTTCGTCAATCATTACATTCACCGCTTTAAACATTCCATCTCTTCTTTCATTTCATCGTAGAACATACTTCCATTTAATTCGTCTTTCATTTCTTTCCTGTAACAACTCTATACTTTAATAAATTATTTATTTATTTATTTATTTATTTATTTATTTATTTCTTTATTTATTTATTTATTTATTTATGAATGCCTTTTTTCAGTGGCGAAGTTAGAGCTCGAGGCCCTCTCTTCCACTTAACCACATACTAATCAAAATCATAAACAAAATACTGAGATATTTAAAATAGTTAAAACCAGACAAAGAATTAATCGAATTGAGAACACATTTAAATACATTACTTAATAATAAAACTAATTAACAGTAAAAACTCTTAATAATAACTAATCCTCAGGCGCGCGCACTTTCATACTTCAGCCGTTCAGTTAGCTGTCCTCAGCAGGTAGTGTCGGCAGGTGACCTTAAATCTTTGTAAAGAGCTAGTTTCTCTGACCTGAACTGGCAGGGAATTCCATAATATGGCGCCGGTCACTACAAACGATCTATTAATTTTATTTGTGCGGTGCCCTGGAATAGAAAGAGAGGATCTGGAACGTGTATTTAAGTTGTAAAATGATGATAATAAGGTGAATTTAGAAGAAATATACAGTGGCTGACTTTCCGCTAGTACTCTAAACACTAACGTGAAAATGTGTAGCTGCCGACGTTTATCAGGCTTCAGCCATGAGAGAGCCTTATTGTATGGGGTAATATGAACATCGTACCCGATATTGTAAATAAATCGCAGGCAGGAATTCAGTGCTCGTTGAAGTTGAAGTGTTTCTTCTCTTGTCATATCAACTAGAACAATGTCACAATAATCAAGAATAGGGAGAACCAGTGTCTGTATTAGTTTGGCCTTAAGCTCAAATGGAAATACATCCCTTTGCCGTTTAACAGGGTGAAGCGCTCCAAAAATCTTTTTACAGATGATTTTCGTGTGATCAGACCAATCAAGTGTTTCATTCATAATTACGCCGAGATTTTAAACTGTTTTACTGTAGGGAATAATGTTACCATTCAGTAAGATAGGCGGAATTGCAATATTGTTTGAGCAGTTCAGTAATTTTCGTGTTACAATCATGATTGCCTGAGATTTTGTGGAGTTTAGTATAAGAGAATTTCGTTGTGCATATATACTGAGTCGTCGGAGGTCATTGTTAATATCTTGTATTGTTTCATCTAAGTCTGAAGTCTTGCAGTGTCTATAAATCTGAAGATCGTCAGCATAGAGGTGGTGTGTGTAATTTCCTGTCACAGATGGTATGTCATTGATATAAATACAGAAAAGTAAGGGCACTAGAATACTGCCCTGTGGGGCACCACTAAGTTTCATTTTTCATTTAGAGACCTTGTCGTTTACTGTTACACGCTGTTGACGGTTACTTACATAAGAACTAAAAAACTTAAGCGCAGCCAGGTCAAAATTTAGCAGTTCCAATTTCTTTATCATAGTCTGAATGTCTATAGTGTCAAAGGCGCTACTGAAGTCAAGAAGGGTAAGTATAGTAAGCAGTCGTTTGTCCATAGCATTTCTAATGTCTTCAGTAACCTTCAAAAGTGCTGTCGCAGTACTGTGCCCCTTCTTAAATCCAGACTGCAAAGAGTCCAAAAGACAATTTTTATTTAGGTACTCCAGAACCTGCTTGTGTACTAAACGTTCAAAGGCTTTTGAAAGCGCAGGGAGTATGGACACCGGACGATAGTCAGAGGGTCATTGTGGGTCTAAACTCTTAGGTACCGGTAGAATATTGGCTGTTTTCCAGACAGTTGGGAAAGTTCCGTTTAGTAAACAATAGTTCAGTATGTGCGTCAGTATAGGCCTGTGGCCTTTGATTTAATCGAATACAAAGCCTTTTTAACCTGATTTTTTGTGACACTGTGAAATGTGAATGGTGGAGTGGCTGGAGGGGAAGGCGGTGAGTCGGTGCAGTTAACTGCAGTAGGTTTGAATATTTATTCTTCTAAAGTACCGTAATCGTTCAGTTCGTCAAGTGGAATGTCAGGAGTTGTCTGTCCCTGTTGATGTTTTCCTATTCCCAGAGCTCTAAGTTGGTTCCATGCACGATTAGAATTTATGTTGTTAGCTAAATTCCGGAAATATGCATATTTTTTTATTTCTGATTAATTGATTTGTGCGATTTCTTAAGATGCGGTTAGATTCGAAGTCTGTGTCATCTAGGGTTTGTTTATAATGTCGAAATAACGAGTCACGGTGGGCCATCATTCTCTTGGTTTCATCATCCAGCCATGGACAAGAAGGGCGAGGAACCTTTATTCGACGTTTAGGGCATGTCTGCCATATAAGTTCTTTACCATCGTATTAGACAAGTTAACTTTAGCGCCAGTATCATTTAGACTCCGTACATCGTTCCATATGCCTTTGCTGGCAGGACCTAGGGTTGCTAGAGCAATTTTGTTACTTTCATAGATCTGTCTCTGTCTTATCCTTGGCATTGACAATATGAAAGTGACTGAGGTACGAGTGATGCTAGTAATGCCAATTCCTTATGCAGCCAGTCCCTGCTACGAATGATGTGAAAATGTTGCTCATAGGGTCGGTTGTTGCACTTCAGTGGGCTTGGCAGACTGATATGTAATAGCAACTCTGGCTCGGTAAGGAAAGCAACGGGAAACTACCTTACTCCTCATTTCCCTAGTACGCCTTTTCAGTGATGCCTAGGCCATCTATGGCAGCTGATGGCAGAGCTGTTGAGGATCCCACCAGCGGAAATGCTGACGGACTGAACATACATACATATCGTTCCATGATAGTTGATAAGCGTCATATTTCAATTAATCCAAGTTTAAGTCCTTCGTATTTCTGACAGTTATGTACTTGGGTTTGTATTTAGGCACTTTGAGGGAATACGATAAATATATAAGGTCGTGGGTCGAAACGGATGGTACAGGGATTTGGCCATGGGTTATTACTTTACTTGGATTGTTCGTTATAATGAGATCTATGAGTTTGTGTGATGAACGGTTTGTTGCATACACGTGGTTCGTGGGTTATAGCGGGAGAATAGTCATGTTACAAGTAGTAAACAAATCTACTAATCGTTTACTGTCATGAGTCGTATTAAGTAGGTTACAGTTAAAGTCACCCATAATGATTATGTGTTCATAAATAGCCTGGAAGTCTAGTAAAGACGTTTCGAATTCGGTCGTTTCGACTCGTGGTTACGTGAATGATGTTGATCCATGAAATATCACTGTAATATTTGTCACAAATGGAAGAGAGTAATTGCTTTTACTCAAATAAAGTCTCAAATCCCAGGTTGATTAAGAAACGAATTATTTTATTTTACTTTACTGCCTTACAACAACTATATTTCTGCTACGTCGCAGCGCTTGCGTAAGTGTTTTGTTTGTCCAACACTGTCGTCTGTGATGTCTTTGCTCAGTGAAGATCTTTGGTGTCGTTTTATTGATTTTTCTCATTCGATGTAATTTGATGGGCTGTCACTTCATGTGCATTAACTGATTCATTAAACGATTTATTGGTCCAAGGATCATGCTATTTTTCAACAAAATACCCGCACTCCCATTCGCTAGAAAAAGAGCTCGTTGGTGCCAGCTCTGGACCTCAAGAAAGAAACAAAAGACGGCGCAAGCAGCGGAATGCAACACCATGGACTCTTATTTACAGCCAGTAAATACGTATACATATTTCTTGCTAGTAACGACGGTATTTCTTTAATCAACCTGGGATTTGAGACTTTATTTGAGTAAATCAATGATTACCTTTCGTTTGTGACAAATATTACAGTTATATTTCGTGGATCAACATCGTTCACGTAACCCGACTCGTATTTCTTGTTATTATCCTCATCTCTTCATAATAATAACCTTCCTTAACGCACAAGTAGTTTCATTCTCATATACTCTCTATATCGGATCAACAGCTTCTTAATTCGTAATAACCTTCCTCCTGTCTGGTGACATTTTCGTTTCTCATAACATATCTCATAATAACAACGTATCACCTACATTTGTATCAAACTATTACTTGGAGTCTATATAATCTCATAACATTTCTTCTTATAAGAACTTCGTTTTCAGCTATGGCATAACATTACTTGGATCATATATTTCTTTTGATATCCAACTGGGATTTGCTTCTTTGTATATATACTACCTACTCTTTTTAAATCGATTTATACAGAAATTACTCACGAGAATCTACCATAATATAGGTTAATTTTGATTATTGTAACGGAACAATAACAACACTGACTACACATTCATCTACTCAAATACTATCTACCAAACTACGTATTTTATTTCAAGAAACTTATCTCCTTTCTTTCGATTCTGGAATGGTTTAGGTCTCATCCATTCTCTGCTGCTGGGAGCAATCCTCGTGGTTCATGGCTGGCTATGTGGTCGTCATCTGTGATGTCAGTTCATCACGTTCAGCTCAGGTAACTCCAGGTAGTCTGTAGCCCATCTTCTTAAAGAGATATCTTGAGATGCTCGTTTATGGAAATAGAAGACATATATGAGATCGGCTGATACATGTTAATAATATTATCAAAGCCTTCTAATTGAACAATTATCTTTCTTTTGTAACTTCTTGGTTTGGTCTCTCATTTTTATTATCAGACCTCCAAAATGTCCGCAATACTCTCAAAATCAATGTTAAGTTGGTTTGATATTATAAGTTTTAATGATGCATTTTCGTTATTATGGCTTCTTGCTTCTTTGGTCGGTGCAATTCAATTGGCTTTTTATAGATGGTTAGTTTCCAACTCTTGTCAAGTATTTGGGATGGAAATTGCGCGATAATTCAATGTATTATTTTAGCTGATATATCCTTTTTGTCCAATTCTCTTCTTTTCTTGAAGTTTTTATCTTATTAATTCCGACTCTTATCTGCAACACGTCTATATGCTAAGATTGTCAGTCATTTTGCGTCATTTTCTTTTCACATTGTTGGGTCTTCTCAACAATCCAAATCCCCTGTTTTGTCTTTTTTCACACTGCCATCATGATTATATACGTATATTTCGATAATGCGTCAATCTGGACTTCTGCGACATACTATGAAATTATTCATTCTACTTAATTTCGCTACGGGTAATCGCGTTTACTCCAACTTGATTAAAATTTCACTTCCGGAATAGTGTAATGGTACAAACTATAAGCGAAGGGGAAGCGCGTGATCATTTCTGAAACTGTGAAATTAAAGAGGTCACTAGTGTAATGCGTTTTCCTCATAAAAAGAAGAATGATCTGAACACAATTACAGACTACTAACACGAAGAATGCGAACAATTCTATAAAGACTCATATTAGGTTGAGAATGTAAACCATCGCAAGATGAAGTTTTTTAAAATTGATAAAGAAACAATGCATCTGGTCTTAGGCCCTAAATCGTCATTTTCTGTCAAAATTTAGTAGAGTTTATTTATGCTGTAAATCTAGTGTGTAGGAAAAAATAGTGTTTTCTTAAAGTGAATATATAACATTTTATGGTAAGGTAATGCTTATTTGATTGTATATTCATGAAATTAAGTGTTTTGTAATACCCCAAAGCTTTGTTAATGGCATTTAGCCCCTTTGGAGTGATACGTCTTCACTTAGTTTGAGAGAAAATCGGTATTCCAAACCATACTCTTTCGAATGTGGCGCGTATATTGGTTGTTACCCTGCAGCAGGAAGTCGTGCCTGGTAGGTATCACTCACATAAACATATAGTGTGTGTTCCGCAAAGTTGGGACGACTCTAGTTAGATGTTCACACTTTGGACATAAATAAAGTACGATGCATTCCACAATTACGACACGATCATTGCAACGGTGAATAACTGGAAACGGAAGAGGGAGTTATAAAATTTGTGCAATATTATGCGCCGTTCCCGGCTCATTGAAAGGACGCATAATATCCAGGCTAGCTTATTTATGATCTTCCAACTAAACATTTCAATAATTTGGGTGTTGAGTTCCGATTCGGAGAAAGATATACCATGCGGAGCCAAATAATACTTAAATCATCTATAGAAACGACTCTCATATGTTGCTTATTCTAATTCTTATACTATCAAGATGTTATCGCTCTCATTTACTTAAATCTAGGTCTCTATACTACAAACACATTGAAAGAACTGTTTAATATTTCTATATTTGTTTATTATAACAATATCTCAATCCAGAATTCGAATCTTGGACTATCCTCCATAAAAAAAAAAAAAATCTAGTAAAGAAAAATGGCATGGTCGGCTGTTTATTTGACCTATTTCGAGGGAACCTTGGGCTTAATTTCATGAATTTACCTATTTCTCCATTCAGTGTTTAATTATTCATTTCCTTTTTCCTTCTAATTGCGCTATGTCATTCCTTTATTCCACATTTCCACGTTTCAGGATGGAAAGAAGAATCGAAGAAAAAGGCGGTATCGTGCAAAGATATATGTCAACAATGTTTACGGAAAATCTACTGATATTTGGCACATCCAGTGCCCACTACGCACTCTAAAGTAAAGGTTGCTTAACCTCGCCATCATCTGTAATATATCTATTGATATTCATTACGTTAAGTGCACAGGTCATGCCTGCCCACAAAAATCAGGGATAGAATACTATGTATGGCAAGGTATTAAATTCTGAATAGGCCATCATTAAGCTGAATACTCTTATGCTCCAGCTCATAATCATTAAATTAAACCCATAAGTCCAAAAGAAAATGTGAAATTTCCCTCTTAAGCCCTTAAAGCAATAATTAAATTGAAATAAGCATTCAATTAACGGATTGAAACAAACCGAATATGTTCGAATTCTTAAGTTGATGACAGCTTTCCTAACATAGGTAACCAAAAATTCATATAAATAATTGAAAACTTACTTAGATGACTAAAGAAAAACTCATCTGCATAGTGACTTACTTATCTAAATAACAAGAAATAAAATATATTATTGGTCTAGGTAACAAGAAAGAAAATTATTAGTTTGGTTTGGTTTGGGTGCACCCTAGCAAAAAAGAAAGAAATATTTACAACTTGAGTTCTAATAAGCAAAGTATAGATTGAGGGTGTCTTCTTCATGGTATCCAGGACGCATTTATAAAACTTATAGCAATATCTCAAGAATTGGAATCTTTCCTACTACATATGAGGTCTGAATTAACTATTAGCTCTCTCTAGGAGCTCATATTCACTTACAGCCATAGAATAACCCTATCCTTCAACATATTAATAAACACCTAGGGATGATAATCTGGGAGAATAGTTCCCTAATGTTTCCTTACATCATCAAATTACAATATTGAATATTCATGCTTCTTCGTCTATTTCGTTCTGCATGAATTCCGACAAGTTTCCCTTTCAAATCAATGTAGTTCTCATAAAAGTTCAATCAGAACCAGTAAGATACATATACCATTTAAAGATCCAAATACTCTCGTCATCTTAAGCTAAACACAGGTGCGATATCCTACTTGTTAATGACTACCCTACTGTTCTTGTCTGAAGTATGCTATCCAGAGTGGTTCATAGTGTGAAAACTTGATCGTCGAAAAACATTTCTACATTTCCATTTGGTCATCAGTGATGGGATGTCGCCTAAGAAATTACTACGTTCCTCTCGTCTGAGAATAAATTGGTATTAAGAAATTTTTTTGACAGTACATGAGTTCAGTTCGTCCTCCAAACTGTGATGTTGTTGACATTACTAAGTGAGCGTTCCGACCAACAGATGTCACTCAGATCTTATTTGTATTTCTACATGCTTGCTCGTGAGATAAACAGAACATGAAATTGCTACACGTTCATTTCCTAATTAGCAAAACTCTACATGAAAACCGTTAAGTACATAGCCACATCACCGCGTTCATCCTCGCAAAGAATTAATAACTATCATTATTCTCAATCGTCAATCACGTATCAACTTCTCTAAAAATATTACTATTATACTTTCAAAACCATAATCTCTCTCCTCACTAACACGGGTTCACTTCTCACCATAGTGGCCCTTATTTTTTTAAATTAATTAATTACGGTTCACGGATACATTTCCAAATACTATGACCTTCATCCAGTCATAACCACCATTTATCATAAACAGATTTGTCTACCTAGCAAGCATAACCTACTGTTGGTTCCTAACTTGACATTCATTGACAGTGACCGATGTGCACACGTATCTATAGCTCTTTTATGTATCATACAACTACTGTCACTTTGACTAACTCAGAATTTCACACTACATGGATCACATTTCGAACGTAGGCTTTTATCACTGAATGACTGCCTATCTAAGGACTTGTTATGCACATCTGAAGATTACCTATCCACCTTCATTCTAATTTATTACACCACTCTTGTTGTTTAATCGCTTCTCACCGAACAAATTAATAAACCATACTACATTTACGGTTGAATATAAACATTATTACACTGATTTAAAGGTAAAACTTATCTGAATTCAGCAGCTCCAGTCGCCGTCATATGTCCAGCTGACAGGACATATTGAAACGTCGCTACTTATTTCCCTTGGTGGACGGGAAATATTCATATGTTACTCCTCTGGGCTCAGTCATCTCGGTCGGCCACGTCATCCCGCGGCACCCATTTGGGCAGTCTGGCTTACCATCTTCTTAGAGTTCCATGTTCATCTGTGGTCTAGACGGAATATAATAACATATAAGATGGATTAGCATTTCCTTTGAGAATAACTGTGAGAAGCTGTCTAATATGAAGATTATTTTCTTTGAAAAGGTTGATTTACTGGTCGAATATTTCCTTAACTTGATGTAAATTTAGAATTTTGAAATGATTAATTCTTTTTCTATATTTCCAGTTATTGTAGGATTCCCTTTGTAACTCTTCACTTCGGTAATATCGTGAAGTACGCCAACAAGGACTGAGTGACGTAGTCTTGTTACCGTTATTTCCTCTCTTCACTTCTCTCGGAGATCTTGAATGGAATTATTAATCTCTAGCTCAATTCGCAATGTAGCTTTAAAATTCCTCCTTTATCCCGCGGAGCTGATTTCTTGCTGTGCCGTCTTTAAGTTTGATACAGTCACTTCTGTCTTCACTCCGTATATTTCTTGGTAGCCATCCAATCTCGTTTCGTTTTTCTTTTTTTTAATTGTCAGTAACAATATTCCCGTTCGATCCTTTTCACTGCCTTCTGGATCTTACCTATTGTTCTCCCAATTGATGTGAGCACTTTTGTCTTCACATGCGGTATGATTCAGATCTTTCGGCGTTAATTATTCCCAGATACATGGGTTCCATCTTTGTTCTACTTACAGTTGTAACTTCTCATTACAGTGAAATGGCACAATTAGTTTACGCGGAAGCGTTTTACGTGCAATCTGCTGGGGAAATTGTATGTCAATTGTGTATTAGTGAGATTGAAGGAGGCATAAAGTCTGAGAAACATCTATACTATTTGAAAGAGTATAGTTTGGAATACTAATTTGCTTCCAAAACAATTATTTTCTTCTTCTTCTTCTACCGCTTTTCCCACACCTATGGGGTCGCGGGTGCGAACTGCGTAGCACATGTGGATTTCCCGTGTTTTACGGCCGGATGCCCTTCCTGACGCCAACCCTATATGGTGGGATGTAATCACTATTACGTGTTTCTGTGGTGGTTGGTAGTGTGGTATGTTGTCTGAATATGAAGAGGGGAGTGATGGGACGGACACATACTCCAGTCCCTAAGCCAGAAGAATTAATCAGAAGCGATTAAAATCCCCGACCCGGCCGGGAATCGAGCCCGGGACCCTCTGAACCGAAGGCCAGTACGCTGACCATTCAGCCAACGAGTCGGACTTCCAAAGCAATTATTATATCTTGAAAAATAAACACCACTAAATTCATTTAATTTAGCGCGGCTGTTTCCTTAAGAGAGCAAATTGGTATAGATATCTGCGTTATCAACACCATGAAAACGAGGAACATGTTGTTTTACAAGCCCCTTATTTGGCGATAAAAGAGACTCCATCCTTTTCCAGCGGTAGTCGCGTGACGGGTGAGGAGAAATGAAGAGAATAGAAACCCACACCGGTAGTTCCTAAACTTGGTAAACATTAACATGGGTCGAATGCTCCTCGATCATGCATGGCCAGGATTGTATTGTATTGTACTGCAAGAAGGAACTTGGCAGGTAGATGAGGCATTTGTTGCACTACTTGTAAGTGCAAAGGTGTCTTGCATCTCATTCACCCCTGAAAGGTCATAAAATTTTAAGCAGGTAGAATTTCTGTACTCACCAAACACACGAAAATACCATCTATATATATAAAATAACTTGTCCTGACTGACTAACTGACTGATTCATCATCGCCGAGCCAAAACTACTGGACATAAAGAAATGAAATTTTGGGGATATATTCATATTAAGATGTAGGTGCTCGTTAAGAGAGGATTTTTGGATATTCCGTAGCTAAGGGGGTGAAAAGGGGGGTGAAATTTTAAAATGAGTGTATCTATATCTCAAAACTTTAAAAGTTTACAGATGTAAAAATTGGTATTTAGAATCTTCTTTAAAAATAAGGAAACACGTATTTTTTTGTTTTCAGAAAATCCCAATAGGAGGGGTGAAAAAGGGTGAAAATGGGGGAAAATGGGTTGAATGCCTTTAATCAGGATACCGGTACTTATATCTCAGAAAGTGAAGATATTACAGACCTGAAAATTGGTACTTTTGATCTCTTTTAAAAATAAAGAAACACGTATTTTTTTTTTGGAAAATCCAATTAATGGGAGGGTGAAAAGGGGGTGAATTCTTAAAATGAGTGAATCTATATCTCCACATTTTTAAAGTTTGCAGATGTAAAAATTGGTATTTAGAATCTTCATTAAAAATAAAGAAACACGTATTTTTTTGTTTTCGGAAAATCGCAATAGGATGAGTGAAAAGGGGTTAAAAAGGGGTTGATTGCCTTTAATGAGGCTACTTATATCTCAGAAACTGAAGATATTACAGACCTGAAAATTGGTGTTTGGGATCTCCTTTAAAAATAAAGAAACATGTATTTTTTTGTTTCTGGAAAATCCAATTAAGAGGGGTGAAAAGGGGGGGATTATTTTAAAATAAGTGTATCTATATCTCAAAACGTTTGAAGATTATAGATGTAAAAATTGGTATTTAGAATCTCCTTTAAAAATAAAGCAACACGTATTTTTTTGTTTTCAGAAAATCCCAATAGGAAGGGTGGAAAAGGGTGAAAATGGGTTGAATGCTTTTAATGAGGCTACTTACATTTCAGAACCTGAAGATATTACAGACCAGAAGAATGGTATTTGGGATCTACTTTAAAAATAAAGAAACAGGTATTTTTTCGTTTTTGAAAAATCCAAATAATGGGGGGTGAAAAGGGGGGTGAATTTAAAAAAAAAGTGTGTCTACATCTTAAAACTTTAAAATTTACAGATGTAAAAATTGGTAGTTAGAATCTCCTCTAAAAATAAAGGAACACGTATTTTTTGGTTTCCTGTAAATCCCAATAGGAGGGGTGAAAAATTGGTTGAATGCCTTTAATGTGGATACATATATCTCAGAAACGAAAGGTATTACAGAACTGAAAATTTGTATACGGGATCTCCTTTAAAAATAAAGGAACACGTATTTTTTAGTTTTTGAAAAATCCAATTAATGGCGGTTAAACAGGAGTGACAAATTGGGGTGAATTTTTTTAAAGACTATATCTACAGAATATCTTGGAAACGTAAAATGTTACAGAAGTAAAAAGTGTGTGTTTGTAATCTCCTGTAAATGTAAAGAAACATAGGTGATTTGTTTTTGGAAACTCCACTTAAGGGGAACTCAAAAGGGGTGAAATTTTAAAATGAGAATTTTTACAGTATATCTAAAAAACTTAACATGTTAAGGAAGTGAAAAATGGTAATTTATATCTCTATTAAACATAAAGAAACGTGTATTTTTAGTTTTCGGAAATACCACTTGGTTAGAGGGGGGGGGGGGTAAAAGTGACTGAAAATGGTGTTGAATTCTTTTAATTAGGCTACTGATATCTCAAAAATGAAGATGTTACAGACGTGAAATTTGATATTTGCAATCTGCTTTAAAAATAAAGAAACACGTATTCTCGGAAAATCCAATGAAGCGGGGGGGGGGGGTGAAAGAATTCAAAAATTAATTGACTTAATTGTATGAGAATACATACACCTAATAAAAACTAAAGTTGTTACAAACGTGAAAATTCGTATTTGGATCTCCTTTAAAAACAAAGAAAAACGCGTTTTGGGGGGGAAACCATCTTGGAGGTCGGGAGTGTAAAGGAGTTGAATTCCTTTCATGAGGACACATAAATCAAAAACTGAAGAAGTTTGAGTCGTGATAATTGGTATTTAGAAGATCCTTTACTAGTAAAGAAACAAGTATTTTTTTGCGGGAAAATTCACTTAGGGGGGGGGGGGGTAGTGTGAAATGAAGTGAAAAAAGTAAATTATTTTTATGGGGATACTTATATCTCAAAACTGAAAGTAATAGACGTGAACATTGGTGTTTGATATCTCCCTTAAACATAAAGAAACAAGCCTTCTTTTCAACTTCTTTTTTTTGGGGGGGGGGGCGGTAAATAAACTTAACGGCGATGGGGTGTAGAAGGAGGTGAGACCAATTGATTTTACTGTTCTTAATGTACTTATAAGGATCCTCCGTTGCTCAGGCGGCAGCGCGCCGGCCTCTCACAGCTGGGTTCCGTGCTTCAAATCCCGGTCACTCCATGTGACATTCGTGCTGGACAAAACGGATTCGGGACAGATTCTCCGGATACTCCGGTTTTCCCTGTCATCAGCCATTCCAGCAACAAATAATAATAATAATAATAATAATAATAATAATAATAATAATAATAATAATAATAATAATAATAATAATGTTCCGGACCGTCGTCAAATGTGCGGACCACGCTGGAAACGGCTCCTGGACGGGTAATGACTAAGAATGCAGTCCAGCCGCGGGTTCAGTGCCGCCAAGGCACCCAATATGACACCACGCCGGATCTCCTGAAGGATTTTATCCATATTAAAAATGATTATAGGAAAAGATGGCAAAGATTTACGGACCCAACTGACCGGGAGGAATACCTGAGCCTAGCCCGGGAAGTACGAAATCGATTGCTGGAAAAGAAGATTGAAAAATGGGAGGAACTTTGCCGTAATCTAATAGAAAACGAGTCAGATCGGGAATTTTGGTGGATTCTCGCAGAAGACGAGTCAGATCGCGAATTTCGGCGGATTATATATCTAAAACAATACGCATTCAATTATAAATTTCAGTATAATACCGTAGCGAAGCACGGGTATCTTGCTAGTTTAAGAATATAAATGTCAATGTAATTAACAAATCTGGAGATATTTGAGGTGAATGTTCTCTACAGTATATATAGCCCAACTCGTTGGCTGAATGGTCAGCGTTCTGGCCTTCGGTTCAGAGGGTCTCGGGTTCGATTCCCGGCCGGGTCGGGAATTTTAATCGCTTCTGATTAATTATTCTGGCTCGGGGACTGGGTGTTTGTGTCCGTCCCAACACTATCCTCTTCATATTCACACAATACACTACCACCACAGAAACACGCCGTATAGGTTGGCGGCAGGAAGGGCATCCGACCATAAAACAGGGCCAAATCCACATGTGCGACGCAGTTCGCACCCGCAACCCCACACGTGTGGGAAAAGCTGTATGAAAACAAGAATAATAAGAATAAGTTCTTGATATATGCTTTCAAGATTTCTCAACCAAGACTGAAAATAACAATTACAATCATGGTAATTTAAAATATAGTCTAAGAACTTTATCCTCGCCTACAATTGTCTGTCATTTCCTCCTATCCCAAACTAGAACTCTTCTCCACTGACATCCTGATGATCCTATAGGGCTTGATATCTCCGGCGAAGCCTCGGTATACCCAGAATTATCTGCCTAACTGTCCAATGAAGACGTGGGGTAGTTAAGCCATTATTTTCTACGATTTGTCCTAATCATCGTAGACCTCCGCTGCAGATTCTGGCAATTACATCAGAGTCACAGTAGGTCGTTCGTGTATCCTAATTTCTGCGTAGTTTTCCACATGTTTTTGTTGTTGTTGAGAACATAAGATTTTCCGGATAATTTTACTTTCAAAGGTAATGAGTGATAGACAACTTTTCTTAGTTACGACTCAATTTTTAGAGTCATAAAGCAGCATTGGTGGGAAATTGTTTTATATATTCGAATTTTGTGTTTCTGGACAATAATTTTGAAGTGAATAGTTCTTTGGCGATAAAGTAACACTGTTGACTAATAAACATATATAATCACTATTATGGGCAGTTAAAATGAGCACAGCAAACACTCTTCGTACTTCAGTTTTCCATCTTCTTAAATATTATACCAATATTTATCAGGAACTTCGTGAACGTTTCTTGTAAGTGAAAGGGGAAACTGCGATTTATGCAGGTTATGCTTACTCAGTATCAGCAGAGAGTCGGTAATGATTGCAGTCTCATGTTGATGTACTCACCTGTGTTTGTCTTACTGTTGCAGTAATCCGTGAGGAACTTCTCGAGAGTAAATCTCGGCAAGTGTAAGTTTTTGACAACTTGCACGGGGTCTCCGTCTTTCCAGAGAAACACCAAGTCGTCTGTGGTCCAGCCGTCTGTGGGGCAAGAAGAAAATGGACTTTCAAAAATTGGCACTCTACAAAAACATTTGCGAGCGAGACCTAAACAACATGTCTGAACAATGAAAATGCACAACATTATTATATTTCCACATACCTCATACTTTTAGAGATATCGTATTTACTTACAACTGGCCATCCTGAGTGAGCACACCTGTCTGTCCAGAGGATAGAGTTTCAGATTCATGGGACAGGACAA
The DNA here is from genome assembly GCF_040414725.1 of Anabrus simplex. NCBI lineage: Eukaryota > Metazoa > Arthropoda > Insecta > Orthoptera > Tettigoniidae > Anabrus > Anabrus simplex. The sequence goes on along the minus strand of NC_090265.1, from coordinate 957,712,004 downwards.
CGTCAGAGATATTCTGCAAAGATCATAAATTGTGGATGAATATTATACTGTACATATACAGGTAACGAAATGAATGTAAATATATTGGATTGTGCAAAACGTCCGGGGCATTTTTTTTTGATGGATATGAAATAATTATTATGTGTTCATGAAATAATCATTCGACAAAGTATCCTTTTACTATTACCTTCTAGTAAATATGAATTAACACCCTCAGAACACTGGAAATATTTGACAGTGTTGGAATCACTCAACGAATTTTGATTAATGAGTTCTGTGGAGGCCGAAACAAGTGTGAGTTGGGTGACACAATGATCGATAGACAACCACGTGCAACTTTCTATAGCTGATCAGAGGCACATAAGGCCTCAGCTTGTCTTGGTGGAACACAAAAGCTTTCCGAATCACTAGCTCCCAGCTCCTCTGTTGAGCATTTTGGTACCAGTTTTTTCAGTTGGCTCCAATTGACCTCTAAATTGATGGCCTGATTGTACAGGAGTATATTATTCTAATGCAAGCATCTACATAAGAATCTAATTACTAATAGGGGCGTCTACTGTTGAGGAACGATCTGTATCCAGAGACAGTCCAATGTCACCCTACAAGTAGTTACAAAAAATTCTGTGTTCACATACGTTGTCAGTGTGAGAATGGATTTCTGTGATTTTCTGTTTTCACTTCCAGGCAAATGCTGAACAGTTCCAATTCATCATAGGGTAAAGCCGGCATTCCTTCCACCTCCTCACCCAATTTAAGTCACCATCATTCATTTTATCTTTATTACTTCATCAACTGAAGTTGGCGTCAAGAAGGGCATCCGACCGTAAAAATGTTATATATAAATTCATCTCACCTCATGCCCGATCCCGTATCAAGAAACGGGATTAAGGGTTAGACAAACACATAGTATCAGTGTATCTGAAACATTCAAATACACAGTGTTACTAATACTCAGAACGTTTTTGACAACCCAATATTGTAATATTAAATTCATAAATGTATGCATTGCCAATAATAATAATAATAATAATAATAATAATAATAATAATAATAATAATAATAATAATAATAATAACACCTGGTGCAGGTCTTTCAAGTTGGGTGACTGCTCGTCTCTGACGATGGGACTTATCTAGGATGAAATCTTATGTTGAATAAGACACACACATTCATTCACCAAAGCAGATGAATTAGCCAATAAAAGTTTAAATCCCTGGCACGACCGGGAATCGAACCCGGAACTCCTTATGCCAAACGGCAAAAGTTTTAAAATCTAAATAATTTCTAGACAATACATGTGGCGACAGTGTACAATATCTCATTGTAAACAGAAAGGGTCAAGCTACCTCGGTATGGCGACTTGAGGGTGATGCAATAGTGCCAGGTACTTTTAATCACCGTGCCACGCATCTAACAGTTGGAGTAGCTTTGGACTGCAGCGATGCAGCACGTCAGACGAGGTGTCATTTGATTCGTATCAGTGATTTTTACAATCACGGATAAAAATAGAATAGTAAACATTTGAGAAAATTGTGATGCGAAAAATTAGAAAAAAATCTTTCTTCCACAAAATGTCGCGTCAGGACAATAAATGTCTTTGAAATAACCGAAAATGGATTCGAGATAGTAGAGCGTCTTGTTAGATTTCCAAAAGTCCGAAATCACCAGCGCGAGCATCAAAAGGCTTATCAGGAGCGTCCCAAAGTTAAGGCGGTCGAGCGGCGCGAGGTGAGTTCAACGCTAATGGAGCCCCAAGCAAGCCCCAATGGTGAAAAATGGTTTAAGACTTGTGTATGTGGACACTGATCGTCCTCGTGATGAAGAAATGGCTCCACATGAGCGAAGCGATGATTTCAGGAGGATTTTGTTATCAAAGCTCCCAAGACCATGAGCGGTACAAATACAGATTTAATTTTCCCCGTAATATTGACGTCGATCTCTTACTTCTCATATCGCAGACATCGACTTTGTCTCCAAGACCTTAGAATTAAGAAATAAGATGTCAACAATACGAGTTACGTCTTATATTGACTGTATACTTTCACTATGTGCGTATTCTACGTCAAAACTTGCAGTCGTAGTCCCGACGGTTCCCACACAACCCCATTCGATTTTTTCAATTGATTGTCTACCATAGTTACGGGGTTCATGTGCCTCTAACATTTCAGATGAATATTTTGATCCAAGGTCGACCGGGATTCGAACCTCGGTCGTCCGGGTGGAAAGCCGGCAGCTAAGCCACTACGCTAACGCGACCAAACCTATAGATATCAGTGAGGTGGATACTACAGGAATGCTGAAGACGTTGTCCACAGATGTGTGACTAACAATGGTTTCTTGTTAAGCCACATTTAAAAATATTTCCTACTCAACCGGTTGATGATGACTTGAGGCGAGACAAGACGAGTGGATTCTACAAACAAAACGCGAAGAACAAGGAGAAGAGACCCTACACCGATAGTTCCTGAACTAGATTTTCCTCTGAGGAAAGTCTCTTCTTGCATTTGGTCACTAGAAATGTATTCTATGATTATACCTGCTTCCTAATGGTGAAACTAGTAATTCATAGAACGAGTTTTTCCTAATGAATCGTTTGAAGGTAGCTATTGAAGAGAAAATATCGGAAATTGATTGGTTATGCAAGAGTTATTTATCTTCACAGCTCCAGACCTCATATTTCTGTACTAATTTTTAATATGTTTCTGTCCTTTGGGAAGGACATAATATTTCATCTAATATCTCTTCTACCCTATTTTCCTGCAGTGACGACTTTCTTCCCTATCCTCCTCAGTCCGTATGTGGCATATGCTCTACATGTGGTTTTGTCTACTTACAATAAAACAAAGTAATTTAAGGAAAAAAGTAATAAAGGTAGGAAAGTCAACTCTGAGTCCTGATGTAGCATAAGTTATATGCTACACGAATAAAACAACTTAGTGAAACACACTAATTTTCTATGGTGAATTTTTAAAAATTATTTGAGCAAAATATAACACATTGAATGCATCGACAGGCTTGGGACTGAAGAGGCTATAGGACTGTAGATCATCGAGCGGTTCTTAAAAGAGCAATAACGAGTTCGTGCACTCGTCTATCTAAAATATGCGTGTGGTACAGAGGAAGGAAAGCGAAAGAGAAGCAATAAAACACAAAACGAAAGCAGATTCATTTTATCTAACAACATGAGCTGGGGACGGAAGATATAATACCATTGTCCAGAAAGAGGTCGATCACTTCATTGTGTCCTGAATTTCGACAAGGGTTTGCAGCCTGGGAAAATATAGATCCTAAAAAATATAATACGAAGAAGTGCTACAGTTTCAACCAATGAATATGATAATTGTGATATAATCGTTGTATTAGTCGCATGGCATTTAATGTTTCTCGCAATTAGTACGTTATCGGACTTAATTTTAATTATTGTCAAAATAGAATTCACTTCCCATGTAGATAAGAACCCTGTGGATACTCAAAAGAAACACTATATCTGTACGTTCAATTGTTTGTGGAAAAACTGTATTTGCGAGGGACTTTTACAATACCAATCGCTCATTCTTTTTATTTTTTGGTGATTGAATAAGAGAAAATAATGGCCAATAATTTATAGTCACATTAAAGATAAACCAGTAGAAGATATTTGGTGTAAAACTCAAAAGAAGAATGACACATTTTCGCTACTATACTCTGTGCAAAATTCCAATCTAAGGTACCAAAACCTAATTATCCACTGCCTGTTTTATAGAAGGGAGACAAAGTTGACACACTTACCTTATACTGTACAACACGGAGCCATAAGGGAAGATACGGATGTAGACATTCGGCATTATAATATTATGGAAGTGACCTTCTTTCTCATTGGAAAAGAACAAATCTGGCATCCACACTCGCTGTGCGTCCGTCAGCGTCAGGTACTTGATCTTGCCTGTAAAACAAACAACATCACTCAATGAACTGATAATATATTACGTTTATTTTAACTCTCAGAGTGAATATTATGTGCTAAAGTAGTAGTAGTAGTAGTAGTAGTAGTAGTAGTAGTAGTAGTAGTAGTAGTAGTAGTAGTAAGTGTCGGGGTATATGAGTAGCGTATCTGATTGATACTCGTAGGTCCTGGCTTCAATTTTCGTCTAAAGATGTTGGTAATAATAATAAATGTTTAATGTTCTTTCAAATACTGGAAGCGAACTAAATAGTTTCTTATATGCCCGTTAACTCTACCAAGAGAGCCAAGTAATACGGCTATGGTGCCGTCACGCTGGCCGCTTGATACTTGGCATTCTTTTCTTTTTTTTGCTATTTGCTTTACGTCGCACCGACACAGATGTGTCTTGTGGCGACGAAAGGATAGGAAAGGTCTAGGAATTGGAAGGAAGTGGCCGTGACCTTAATTAACGTACAGCCCCGGCATTTGCCTGGTGTGAAAATGGGAAACCACGGAAAACCATCTTCAGGGCTGCCGACAGTGGGGCTCAAACCCACTATCTTCCGATTACTGGATACTGGCCGAACTTAAGCGACTAACTGGGCATTAGTCGTCTTGGCAGGCTAAGGGCATTCATTGGCTTTACGGGTAAATCATGTCTTTGTTTCTTAATTTGTATTACGTTTACGTGTCATCAGATTAACAGTGCAGTTCTAGAAATCCATTCTGTAGTTTTCATATCACATTTTTTCTCTACCAGAAGAGTAAACAAAATCCCATGGCGCAACAGCCCTGATGAACCTTGGCTTACCAAGCGACCGCTGTTCATTCTGAAGGCCTGCAGATTAAGAGGTGATGTGTGGTCAGTGTGACGAACCCTATAGGCCTTCAGTTTTCGTTTTCTGGACAGAAACTAGAAGAGTGAGGCATCATCGAAATTTCGTGAAGTTTTTTGAAGTTAAGATATGTTGTGTTCACCCGCGACTTCCAAGTTGAAATTCGTTGGCGTGTCGTGAAGTGCTATTATACCGGTGCTCCTTTACGGCCCGCCTCAGTAGAGGAACGGTTAGCACTATTAGCTGCCTGGGTTCGATTTCCGGTACTGGCAAAAATTTAAGAATGGCAGGAGGGCTGGTATGTGGTTAAAATTTTACATTCACCTCATCTCGTTTGGGGAATGTCTGAAGAGATTTGCACTACCTCGGGATGAGGATACGAGTTTACTGTCGGAGGTTGGACACTACAGGTCTCAGCAATGAAAAAACTCCAGGCTTTTCAAGTGTGGATGTATCGTAGACTGTTCAAGATCCCACGAGTAGACCGCGTCACCAACGAGGAGGTTCCACGTAGAGTCGGGAAATTGTAAGTCCTAAAGCTGACACCGCACAGAACTCTACGCTATGTTCGCTACGCACGCTACGTGAGAGATATTGGCTGATAGTGTGCCGTGGGTGTGCAGTGATGACTCCGACGATGGGCTATTGTTGTTACTTTCCGCATGTAAGCGTAGAAGGAAGTGGCTGCGAACTCACAGAAGTTTGGTAGATTTCATCATTTGATAAAACAATTACGTATTGAAAAAATTAAATCTAAAGCATTATTTAAAGAGCCATTTTTAATTAGCGAATACTGCGCTGAATCAGAGGTAATAACACGAGTTGTAAGAAGAGTGGAAAATGACTGGTGAGAAATAGGCGCGCATACCCATCCAGTGCAACGTTTTCCAAATACAGCCGAGAATCATACACTCCGCGACGCTGCTAATGTAGCGAACAGGACGAACGCAGCGTAGAGAACTCCTCTCACATTGTCAATAAGGGAAGTTATTTTATTGTTCACATAGCGACCATCGCGTACGTGGCGTGCATCGGTTACGTAGCTCTCTGTAGCGGTACCTTAACGTTCGCAAAATATACGAAAGCGACCTATTTAGATTACAACATACGAAATGACCAAACTATCCTGATATAACTTATCATATAGTGGTTTATTTTATTGCATATAAACGTAGTGTTTCTTATTAGTTTTTGTATTATTGTTCACTACACTTTATTAATTTGACTCTGTTTTAGTTTGTGTTTGTAATATTTAATGTGGTTTTTAAAACCGGGCGAGTTGGCCGTGTGGTTAGGAGCGCGCATCTGTGAGCTCGCATCCGGGAGATAGTGGGTTCGAACCCCACTGTCGGCAGCCCTGAAGATGGTTTTCTGTAGTTTCCCATTTTCACACAAGACAAATGCTGGGGCTGTACTTTAATTAAGGCCACGGCCGATTCCTTCCCATTCTAGGCCTTTCCTGTCCCATCGTCGCCTTAGGGCCTCATTCAGGCGGCCTCACCTGCTATGCTGGGATAGAGAAGAAAGAGGAAGGAAGCGGTCGTGGCCTTAAGTTAGGTACCTTCCCACCAATTGCCTGGAGGAAAGTGGGAAACAACGGAAATCCACTTCGAGGATGGCTGAGGAGGGGATCGAACCCCTTCTACTCAGGTGACCTCCCGAGGCTGAGTGGACCCCGTTCCAGCCCTCGTACCACGCCTCAGATTTCGTGGTTCCGGGCTGAGTGGCTCAGACGGTTGAGGTGCTGGCCTTTTGACCAAAACTTGGCAGGTTTGATCCTGGCTCAGTCCGGTGGTATTTGAAGATGTTCAGATACGTCAGCCTCGTGTCGGTAGATTTACTGGCACGTAAATGAACTCCTGCTGGACTAAATTCCGGCACCTTGGTGTCTCCGAAAACCGTAAAAAAGTAGTTAGTGGTACGTAAAGTAAATAACATTAATTCATTTTCGTGGCAGAGCTAGAATCGAACCAGGGCTATCGCGGATGACAACTAACAACGCTAATCACTACACTACGCAGGCGGACATTACTGTCTCTGACAATACAGTACGTGTGGTCTGAGGAATGAAGAAACAACATAATTTAAACTAAGCGTTTCTCTATCTAGAAAGTTCACGACGGATGTGCGATTTTCAACTGCACAGGCGAGTATTCGGCTGTTGAATATGCAAAGCCTGGGGCAACGTCAAGTATCGACTCAAGCACCCCATGAGGTTCCACATAGTTTGTGGAGGATGCTGTTTTGGGTCTTAAGCTTCAATGCAAGGTTTTCTGGATGCCTTTTATAAGAAATTAAGGATCACATGCAGATATTTTAAATGAGGATTGTGCCGAAGCATGGTGCCGTTGAGAGACACACTCAGCCGTGTATCTACCATCTTGTTATTAAGATACTTGGCTGTACTCCACAATTACGGAAATACGATGGAGTGTTGTAATACTTCTACGAAGAGTCAAATTATACTTCATGGACTAGTTAATTTGGAACACTGGAGCACTACGTGCTACCATTTTCATACGAGAGTTACATTTTCTACAAAACGGGAGAAGCGACTTGTTTACGAGCAGCTGTCAATCAAGCTGTCTCTTCCATCTTTGTGAGGCGTGAAGGGAAAAGACAGCTGCAGTAGTTGAACAGAGACATCTACAAATTCAGCTTAGCAATTTATTACTTCCAGCCATGAGTTTTCATCATTCACGATTTTAACAACGAAGCATTGAAAGAATGGAGGTAAAATTGTATTTAATTTTGAAACTGGATTCTGATGTGTAGACAATGCTATAACATGCCTATTTATAGTAAAAGAGGAGATTGAATACAAACAGAATAAATTCTTTCACGCTCATAAACAAAGAAACGAGGACCCGACATTTCAAACCTGTCATTGACGTATATCATATGTTATTTACAAGGTGCTTCGGGAGATGAGTAGATTCAAACCCCACTGTCGGCAGCCCTGAAGATGGTTTTCCGGTTGTTTCTATTTTCACACTCGGCAAATCCTGGTGCTGTACTGGTGGCTAACTTCCCACTCGTAGCCCTTTCCTATCTAATTGTCGCCAGAAGACCTATATATTTCTGTGCGATATATATATTTTTTTTCAATTTGCTTACATCGTATGTTTATATACTGTGTGTTTGTTTGTTTGCTTGTTTCTGTTTAGTTTGTAATAAATTACTTATTGAAAATGAAGATCCACAGCCTATTTCCAGTCATTCTACCGGGTCAGGAATGGAATGAATGAAGCCCCTATCTAGCGGCGATGGTGGGAATTGTGCCGGCTGCCGAAGCCTGTCGTACTCCTCTGGGACAATGCTTAATGAATGACAGATGAAATGAAATGATATTGGAGTGTGTTGCTGGAATGAATTATGACAGGGAAAACCGGAGTACCCGGAGGAAAACCTGTCCCCCCTCCGCTTTGTCCAGCACAAATCTCACATGGAGTGACCGGGATTTGAACCACGGAACCCAGCGGTGAGAGGCCGGCGTCCTGCCGCCTGAGCCACGGAGGCTCAAATTACTTCTTCTTCTTCTTATTCTTACTATTATTATTAGTTTAATTGCTATATTTTACCCATCTCTCACTGCAATGAGCCACTCATGATTTTGAAGTACCATCTGACTCCCATAAAAGAAATCCTAAAATTTAGCCCGTATTTGTGTTACACCCTATATATTAAAAACCGTAGTAGTAACCTAGATTTTCTATATCCAGAACAACCAGTGGTGTCTTTACCTGAAGTAAGCAGAACAATTTTTATTCTAATTTTAATTTATTAAATTTTCGAGTGTACTGGTGTTAAGAAGTCAAAATTTAGCCCTTTTGAATGCTGTGCGAGTTCAATGGCACCTGCTGTCATTTCTTGATGGATTCAGTACTTTTGCATCTGTCTCCTGGAATAGGCCAGAGCATTTTTTTTTCTTTTGCTAGTTACTTTACGTTGCACCGACACAGATAGATCTTATGGCGACGATGGGACAGGAAATGGCTAGGAGTGGGAAGGAAGCGGCCGTGGCCTTAATTAAGGTACAGCCCCAGCATTAGCCTGGTGTGAAAATGGGAAATCACGGAAAACCATTTTCAGGGCTGCCGATAGTGGTGTTCAAACCTACTATCTCCCGAATACTGGATACTGGCCGCAATTAGAGCAAAATGTAGCTTCCGCTGAAGCCCCAGTCTTATCCATGGCTGTGCAAGTGTGGAGTCTGCTGAAGTATGGGTGCTGCTGTATAATGACGTTTGCAGCACGACTAGTGCCTCTACGAGAACAGCCACTCATAGGGCCAGCCATGTTCCAACAGAACTTTCTGGTCCTTTGAGGAAACTTTCTTGCCCAGTACGCCTCATTTTAGCGTCGCCATCCTTTTGTGGTTTTCAGATAACCACGTAGCCTCTGGTGGAGTAATTTCAGAATCTAACCAGATTATTGGCTGATCACCCAACAGATGGAAGTGCTTAAAAATTGCGTTCGTTTACGTATTATTCCACATCTTCAGAAAACAAAATCGTTAAGTGTAGGGACGTTAGCCAATCAATAAGTCAAGTATAGTTCTACAGAAATTTGTAATATAATGATAACAAATTCCAAAAGGAAATTTTCTGTTAGTGCGAGAAAAACAAGCCACATTAATAAGAACAATTTCAGTCACTATCAATATTTTGCAAATCTTCTATTATTATATATTATACTAGCAGAAGTACCCGTTCTTCGTACGGGTAATCAGAAACTGGCTTTAGTTGCTCATACTATCGGTGTGACTGACTTCATTAGATATTTATATCACTGGTGTATTAAGTACGTAGAAATTATTTGTCATGTTTGGAATTATTATCTTCATGGGGGCCTCTAAATATTAGTTCCTAATTAGCGTCGACCTCTAAGATCTTTTGCTACCATGTTTTTCCTTCATTCCCATCTAGATATACCTGCTCCCTTCACAAACCTGCAGGTTTGGTATAAGTATACTTCCGCTAGATAGTACCACAAATATAAATATTATTGAATGTATTTGTTTGATCCGACATTTCGTAACTATTACAAATGATCAAGGAAATACGCGACGCATAAAAGAAACTACTATAATTATGTATATTTATAATTCTCAGGTCTTGTCACTCATGTCGCACATCATATAATGAATCTGAGTATAAATGTTGAGAATTTTTTTCAAGTCATCTTGACAATTGTGTACAGTATATAGGTTGTTTTCATGGTTACAATGATCGTAAAAGTGGACCAAAATATCGGCACTAATAACATCAGTGATCCTACTACTCCTTGATTTGATAGAAAATACTTTAAACTATAGGTAACAGACTCCGCAAAATGCTGAAACCTAAGCCAGTACGTAAAAACGGAGGCCCGTCGGCAACCGCTGGTCGCTGTACTACGGAGATCTCCGGGGCTATTATTTTTATACTTCACTCCCTTTCCATCCCCGCCCAAAGGAGTGCTATGAGCGTCTTACACAACAGTTTATTTTTTCCAGATAGTAAGTCATACGTGTATCAATTTTGGTTGGTAGCTATGCCCAAACGTACATGCATAATCTAGCTGCTGTAGAATCCTGGAGCTGACGTTACCATGGTTACAGCCGTTCGTTTCTTTATCCGATTCCTAGAGCAGGGGTAGTGTGGTTCCAATATCTCCATAACGGTTGGTTTTAGGGCCTTAAAACATTGTTCTTTGCGTCAAGGGGCTTAAAATGAGCTTTGTCTCGTCCTTGTACGACAAATTCGATTTCGCCTATATTAGTCTATAATTTTAATATTTGTATATCTACCCCCGTCGTCCCCCCCTCGTATTGTTTTGAAAATCAAATACAGCCCATGTCACTCACTGGCAATGTAGCTTTCTATAGGTGAAGTCGGTTCAGTAGTTTTTGAGTCTATCTGTTAAAAACAAATACACAAAATTTTCCTCTTTATAATATTAGTATAGAAGTATAGATTACATCCCTACACATACGGTTGCCGTCAGGAAGGGCATCCAGCCGTAAAACAGGGTCAAATCCACATGTGCGACACAGTTCGCACCCGCAACCCCACAGGTGTGGGTAAAGCGATAGAAGAAGAAGATACTCATTTTAAAAATTCACCCGCTTTTTATTCTTTTCACCCCCTTAAGTGGATTTTCCAAAAAGAGTGTGTTAATTTCTAAAGGAGATTCCACGTACCAATTTTAAAGTCTGTAACATCTTCATTTTTTTTTTTTTGCTAGGGGCTTTACGTCGCACCGACACAGATAGGTCTTATGGCGACGATGGGTTAGGAAAGGCCTAGGAGTTGGAAGGAAGCGGCCGTGGCCTTAATTCAGGTGCAGCCCCAGCATTTGCCTGGTGTGAAAATGGGAAACCACGGAAAACCATCTTCAGGGCTGCCGATAGTGGGATTCGAACCTACTATCTCCCGGATGCAAGCTCACAGTCGCGCGCCTCTACGCGCACGGCCAACTCGCCCGGTCTCTTCATTTTTTTGAGATATATGTATCATCATATAAATAATTCAACTTCCTCACTTCTTTTCACCCCCCCCCCCCCCGCTTAAGTGGATTTTCTGAAAACGAATATTTGTGTTCTTTTATTTTTAAAGGGAATTCCAAATATCAATTTTCATGTCTGTAACATGTTAGTTTTTTTTATTTATTGTAGATAATTTAGCTGCTGTAGAATCCTGGAGCTGACGTTGCCATGGTTACGGCAGTTCATTACTTTATCCGATTCCTAGAGCAGGGGTATGGTGCCAATATCTCCGTAACGGTTTGTTTTAGGGCCTTAAAACATGGTTTTTGGGCCCGTATGGCTTACCGAGTCTTGTTCTTTGTGTCAAGATGATTAAATTGAGCTTTGTCTCATCCTTACACGACAAATTCGATATTTTGCCTATATTAGCCTATTATTTTTATATCTCCCCCTTCGTGCCCCCACCTCGAATTGTTTTGAAAATAAAATACAGCCCATGTTTCTCACTGGCAATGTAGCTTTCTATAGGTGAAGTGATTTTTAAAATCGGTTCACACAATGTACGAAATAATTCTATGCATTTCCTTTCAGTTGTTATGTATATTACGAAAAAAATACAAAACTAAACATCTACAGGAAACGTGTTCTACAAACAAAATACAGCGGTGTCACCTGTAGGTGACATTGGTCAGTATAGTTACAGCACAGCGTATCGAAGAGGAAGTGTGACATCTTCACGAGTTACCATGGACCGCCGCACAGATGGCACTGCCATCCATAGTGATGACTGAGAGCGACGATAACAGAGGCATTATCGGGACTGCTACTTCAAAATCTGCTAAGAAACTCAAGCATGCAACTTACGTTTGAAAGTGATTTCATCTTCTGGACACTTTGGGATATTTCCTGGATGATTTCGCTGCCTTCGAAGTAACCAGCTCTCTTCTTATCTCCTTCGTGCGGAAGAAGAATCGACATTTCAAGTAGTGAAATACGAGTTTTGGTAGCAAACACAGCACATGATCTTCACAGCACCCCAACTGCGATGACTTCACTTTAATAACATGTAATTTTTCCAAGCCCTCGAAGGAAGTATCACCCCAAAAACTATCCATACACGATAGCTTTTCCGCAACAACATTTTCCATTTGCAAAAAACGCGTTATAAACACTTTCCCTTCACCAAATTTCTCAAGTGGGATTCAGAAGGCAAAGGCAGCAAGTCATGAATTAAACAGTGCCGATAACCCTTGGGAGACTTTATTTTCAAAAGAAGTGCATCAAGAAATTCATCACTATATCTCATTCCTTTTTTACTTTCCGCTTGACATTTCTTTAAAATTGTATCGACTATAATTTTCTGTGTTTGTTGTTTTTTTTTTTTTGCTGAGAGAACCGAATTGTTTTGACTGAGTGAAATTTCCCTTTGATTTTATATCAGAAATGTCTTTTTCAAGCAAATGTATCTTAGCTTTAGCGACATTGAGTTGATTATGCGTTCTAATGAAATTACGTTTCTGATTCTTCAATCTCCTCTTTAATAGCGCAATAGTTTTCCTAGCATCTGCGACGTTAGAGCTATCTTCAACTGCTGAGCATACAGGTTGATCACTATCACTGATATTTACAATCTGTTCAGGGCTTTTATTAGATAAATCTCTTCGTGTGGATTGCCTATTCGTAGGGGAGTTGCGTTTCTTATCTGCCTTAGAAATATACTTGGGTAGATTAGGAAATATGTGAGGAAATGCTTCTGGTTTTAATTTCCAGCGCTGTCTTGGTATCTCTACTCTTTCACCATTCTCCGTAAATGAGTCTACGTTTACTAGAAAGTCATCGAAAAAATGAATGTCACAACCGAAACAGTTATGAGTTAATTTTCGGTCTTTTCTATGGATAGCCTTCTGCCATTTCAGTAAAACACCACTCTCTTTAGGAGGCCTAAAGAAATGCCTACGTGAAGACGATCGGTCATATCCAGATCTGCAGCCGGGTACAAAACATGAGGGCATGATGTGGTAGTTTCCTCCCGCACTGATATACGTTGCCTTATAGCACAATAGCGACAAAGACCGAGGTATTTAAAACATAACATTTCTCACACCAGTCAATCGTGAATACACTAATAACGCAAAGTGTGGAAACATCTCTGACAGCGACAATAATGAGCAATAAAAATTACTACAACTGAAGGCGAATATAACGCGGGCTAATGGCCAAGGGTCTCTGTTGACATCACAATCGCCTGTGCTGCCACCAAGCGGGTGTCCCACCAATCTCTTGAGCTCTTTACGGGCGAACGGAGATGTCGCACTTCCTCTTCGATACGCTATGGTTACAGTTTGCAGCTTTCTGGTAGTTTACTTTAAAGTGCGAGGACAACTGCTGCCCCTAACACATATTCGGACTTTTCAGGATGCTGAGCCCATTCAGGTCCTTGGTAAGACTTGAAGGCTATGAGGTAATCAAATCGCGTAGCAATTGTTCACAGTTTATGGCCGAACCGCAGAGGTTTTCCGTGGATATGTTGCTTGGTACTGAACGACTGTAATAGGGAACCATAGCTTCATCCACTGCAAGATCAGTTGAATCGATTTCTTCAAATGACCGTAGTTTTGATTTAGGAATTTTAACTGTTCTCATACCATGCAAAGTTTGTCATTGAGGGGTGGGGGTGGGGTGGGGGGATATTCATATTATCTGAAGGAAGTAAATACTGATGAATTTCTGGAAATGTATTTATTCTCATGCTGTAAGTTATTGAAGACATCTGATTTTAATTCTCAAAGCATTCCTACAGTTTTGCAAATTCATTTAGCCAGTCAACAGTAGCACAACGATATAAACATTTATATCATCTGAATTTATGTCTAACACGTGGTTCCTGAGCAGAACATATAGCTTCGACATTTTTACAATGAGATTATTCTTCTTCAATGAACTATAACTCAAGACACTGAACTGGAGACAGTTGCGGTGTGTCATATTCAGAAGGTACCTCATGCACGTCACCTCACTTAATCAGAAAATAAAATTCCCCTCTGTAGCTGCACACACTATATTGTATTATTTCTTACAAGATTCTGGTTTATTTGTCTTAGAAAGAGCAGATGCCTGCTGCATTTCATTATAAGGTACCGACGTACCATCATCTGCTGATATCGCATTTATTTCCACTGTCAACCTCAATATTCTACCAGGGAGGGGATTGACATCGACAGAATTGGTTGCTTCATCACCACTTTCCCCATCCGTAAAATGTCCTTCATTTGAAGGAAACATAATGATATCTATAGATGATGCATAATTACTGTCATCTTCCAACATTTCTAGTACCTCATCCAGTGTAAGATTGAAAAGAGGGAGAAAACACGAAGTGAATATCGGATACTATTCATGACTGAAGCTGGACAAAAAGGCCTACTTCATGTGACCAACGTCATCTATAGGTGACACCATGCCTTTTCACGACGATAACATATACTTAAATTATAATATTGTGCTTACAAACGTGTCACTTTCATTCCGAACATTTTAACCATTTACGTGCATAAAATGCAAAATAAAATGACCTTTTATTGCACGCTTTCCATACCATAATGACTTGCAGTTGCTTCTTCACTTCAATCCAGTCTGTTTCCTCTTTTATCCGAGCGAGAACTGACTGACCAGTGCAGGCTGCGAGTTCAAAATTGGTCCATTTCAAATGATAAGACCTTTCTTTAAATACTTCCAACAGGCAGAGAAGTTCAAGCAGCCTGATGAGCAGGAAATGTTATTAGTATTAAATGTCACCTTTCCTGGGAGCAAAGGCAGCCGAGCATAGAGCTAACCGCTCTACCCCACCAAATTTCGAGGTTAGGTATAGTGGAAGCCTTTACCCCTCCAAGGGTCTTCATGACCTGTACGTAGATGACTTTGCTTTTTAATATGGTTGTTTATTTATCAATATTTAAGTGTTGAAAATTCAATAAAATGTGAACAAAATTTTTCTGTAACAATATTGTTAGTGTGTTGCGGGCAATGTATAAAATAGATTTTATAAATAATTATACATCTAAAACAGTTTGGAATATTGTAGGATTAAGCACGTGATGTGGTAGGACGCGTGTAGTTGTAGAGAACACTGTATACACACAAGTAATTCAATTGCTTGTTTACAATACAGCAGACGTGGGGTGAACAATGTCATCACAAGTGAAGTCTGATAATAGTGTATACAGTGCAGTGCAAGCTACAGCTAGTGTTTTCATTTCATGCACAATGCATATTTCGCACTTTGAAGAAGCCAGAATTGTTGCACTAATTCAGGGTGGATATATGCAAGCAGAAATATCACGCATAATCACCATCATCAAAAAGTTTGTATACCCTCCCTGAAGGGGAGGGGCAGGTCACCTAGTAGGTTACGCCTACTCTCTGGCTAGTATATCACGCATCGTAGATGTTACCCAACGGTGCAGTGTCAAAAACGCGAGAAAGGTACCGTGAGACCAATGATTGACTGACAGACTGAGGAAAGATTAACCGAGTGACAACGCCACGTCAAGTGTATCCGCGTAACAGCGTAGAGGAGACCAACTTGGACTGCTCAACAATTACGGCATGACCGTGAGGGCAACCGCGTTCCATGTATCTTCACAAACTGTGCGTATTCGGTTAAAAAAATGCCAAATAAGGTCATATCGACCGATTCCTCGTTTTCCACTAGAGAATCATCGTGTTGAGAGAAGATGATCGGCCATCCAACATCTTAATTGGGGGTTGGGCGAATGGCGTAATGTCATGTTTGCAGATGAAACACAGATATCACTTAGGGTAGATACACGACGACAAATAGGGTAGAGACGCAAACGATGCGGTTTAAAGTAACAGCATGTTCAAGAAACGGATTTGGTGGAGGTGATGTAATGTTTTGATCAGGGATTTTACAGGGTCGTCGTACACCTTTGATGTCAATTCGAGTAACTTTACCTACTCAGCATCTTCGACCATTTGTACAAACATTTAGGAATGAATATAGTGCTGAATTAATTTTAATCGAAGGCAATGGTCGCCCTGATGGAGGAAGATCAGTGAGGAACTTGATGTGAGAGGCGGGTATCAATCATATGGACCGGCCAGCTAATTCACCGCATTGAACTGCATTGAGCATGCAGAGGACAAGTTGAAAACGGCTGTTTTTGAACGACCACAGCATCGTCACACCTCATTAGAATTGCCAATAAGGAATGGGACCTTCTTCCTCAAGATGATGTCAATGTATTGATCACACGCACGCCGCAGCCATAACGCAATACTAAGGCAGAGCGAGGAAGGGACAACCTTCACAAAAGAAAAATGTGACCCTTTCATTATTACTGTTTTTTGCGTTAGATATTGGAGGAAAAACGTTAGAGTGTGTAAAAGTTTACATTTGCAGATTGTGTATTTCTGTGATTCAATAAAAGTATTCTATAACTTCATTTCTGCATTGTATCCTTGATATTGCGGTGTATATATTCATTATTTATTATGGAATACAATAGTTTCTTTCAAATGAAATCACCAAACTTTAACGTACAACATGTGAAAATACTTTCTTTTTTCGAATAGTATTAGGTTGTATTTTGAGAAAAATCGCTCACTACCCGCGTTGGAAACAATCCATCATACGAATTTACAGTGCAGAGTCACTCTCAAAAAATGGGGTGAGACGCGAAGGACGCGGTGGAAGGTAACAGATGTTCAAGAGGCGCATTAGGAGGTGGTGGTGTAATGTTTTCGCATTCATTTCGAATATTTAGCTCTGTCGTAGAAGTATCGTAATTTTGTAAAAATTCCTGGTAAACATTTGTTAATGACATGAACCACGTTCATATTTCTTACAACTACTTGTAGAAAAAAGCGCACTTCTACGGGTTGGACGGGCAGTTTCCCTTACCAGGGGAGATACCCCGGCAGCCAGTTCTTTTAATTTAGTCTTAGACAGTAGAACAAGCTAGTTAGGATGTTAGTGTAGCTTGTAGTTAAGGTAGCATCTTACATGTGGTGCTGGATATCCGCGCATGTGTGGGATGCTACAGAGTAGATTTAATAAATAGTAAACTTAGACATAGGGGGCAGTAGTGGCTTGTTATCTTTATTACCTAACCGATGTTATGTACTATGATGGAAATAAATGAAATGAAATGTCGTATGGCTTTTAGTGCCAGGATATCCCAGGACGGGTTCGGCTCGCCAGGTGCAGGTCTTTCTATTTGACTCCCGTAGGCGACCTGCGCGTCGTGATGAGGATGAAATGATGATGGAGACAACACATACACCCAGCCCCCCTGTCATTGGAATTAACCAATTAAGGTTAAAATCCCCGACCCGGCCGGGAATCGTACCCGGGACCCTCTGAACCGAAGGCCAGTACGCTGACCGTTCAGCCAACGAGTCTTTATTTAATGTTTTTTGTATAACGTGCATATTAGATGTTTCAGTTATTTTCAAATACCAGTTTTGAAGAGTGGGAGAAGTGAGTCCTAACATCGAAATTGGATTCCTGAATCATCGGACACGGCCCGAGATCCATTAACTTCACTAATGACATACAATAGAGTCCCCCTAATCCGAAACCCAACAATTACGCAATCTGAACTAATTTTTTGAAATACAAAATTTGTAATGTAATGAAAAATAATGCGTTTCTGAACGAATATTACCGTATTGGAATTTTGTTATTCACGTATCATATCATTTTTTTTTTCTATTTGCATTACGTCGCATCGACACAGAGCGATCTTATGGCGCCGATGGGTTAGGAAAGAGCTAGGAGTGGGAGAGTGGGAAGGAAGCGGCCGTGGCCTTAATTAAGGTAGATCCCTAGCATTTGCCTGGTGTAAAATGGGAAACCGCGTGAAACCACCTTCAGGGCTGCCGACAGTGGGGTTCGAACCCACTATCTCCTGAATGCAAGCTCACAGCTGCGCGCCCCTAACCGCACGGCCAACTCGCCTGGTACATATCATATCAGTATAGAGTAATTTTGCCCTCTCAACTGCATTACACCGAGCTCGATAGCTGCAGTCGCTTAAGTGCGGCCAGTATCCAGTATTCGGGAGATAGTAGGTTCGAACCCCACTATCGGCAGCCCTGAAAATGGTTTTCCGTGGTTTCCCATTTTCACACCAGGCAAATGCTGGGGCTGTACCTTAATTAAGGCCACGGCCGCTTCCTTCCCACTCCTAGCCCTTCCCTGTCCCATTGTCGCCATAAGACCTATCTGTGTCGGTGCGACGTAAAGCAACTAGCAACTGCATTACACTTATATTATCGAAGTAAAACAATGTAGCAAAGTTAATAGATTTTCATAATATTCAGTAACACAGAAATTAATACAGCACAACGCTCCACAACTTTCAACCGCTACTTAGTTATCTTCACAGAGTCCATTATGACTGTTTGATTATTGCCATACATGCCAATATTCTCAGTTGAGGTGCAAAACTGGATTTCGGAAATACTAGAAATTTGTTAATCCAAATAGGCCCCGGTCCTAATTAGTTCGGTGTAACGGGGCTCCACTGTATTTTACTTCTGAATTTACATTTCTTTGTAAGTTTATATTACTGGAACCCAACACTTATTTTATACCTGCATATACTAAAGGAAGCAAACGATACTAAAGTAAATATGTCGCAAATGGAAAATGTAAGACTCGGTAATTATCCGTAGGGTTATTGTCTAATGCTTCTTTCATTGATATGCGTGTCAATCATTCTATGATGTGGTATTTTCAATGACAATGGAAGCCTTAGCTAAGAAGCTTCAGTAATAATAAATAGTTATTACGTGGCCAGCTTGATGACTGAAATTCCTTTATTCTGGTTGTGTAACGGGGATAGAGTACGTAAATATAGGAAGGGACTTGTCGAGGGTGATGAGATAATGGACATTTAATATACTGGGTCACCTCCTGTTGGGCAAAATAGATCTACAGTGTCCCCTGCCTGGCTTGAGAGAGGAACGGGCAAATCCCAAGGGCTCTCATCTTGGGAGCGTGGGTTGACAACCATGGGGCTTACAACTAAGTCTGCCATTGCTTCCATTTGTTTGTGATAGGCTCCTCACTTTCGTATCTGCTGTCCGTCCTCCCTTGGCCAACTCTCCTTTTTTCCTAGAACGACGGAGTTCCATTTGTGAGGCCTCGGATGTCTTCCATTTACCCGCTCTTCGAGATCCTTCACTTTCTCTTGCTGATACCCTCAATCATCGTTCACCGAACTCGATAGCTGCAGTCGCTTAAGTGCGGCCAGTATCCAGTAATCGGGAGATAGTGGGTTCGAGCCCCACAGTCGGCAGCCCTGAAGATGGTTTTCCGTGGTTTCCCATTTTCACACCAGGCAAATACTGGGGCTGTACCTTAATTAAGGCCAGGCCGCTTCCTTCCACTTCCTAGGCCTTTCCTATCCCATCGTCGCCAAAGACCTATCTGTGTCAGTGCGACGTAAAACAAATAGCTAAAAAAAAAAAAAAAAATTCATCGTTCCATATTTTTCCTCTGATTAATGCTGTCCAGTTTCAATAATAATAATAATAATAATGTCATTTGTTTCACGTCCCACTAACTTCTTGACGGTTTTCGGAGACGCCGAGGTGCCGCAATTTAGTCCTGCAGGAGTTCTTTTACGTGCCAGTAAATCTACCGACACGAGGCTGGCGTATTTGAGCACCTTCAAATACCACCGGACTGAGCCAGGATCGAACCTGCGAAGTTGGGGTCAGAAGGCCAGCGCCTTAACCGTCTGAGCCACTCAGCCCGGCACTGTCCAGTTTTAGTTCCTTTTGAAACAATAATCATCAGAACCAGTAGTGTGAAGCTTGGATCTTCATATGACATCAATATTCAGAACATATCGACCATTTACTCTAGGCAAAGCTACAGTCGGCATTAAACCAAGCAGTAAGCAAGCGTATAGTTTTTCGTGCCTGTTGTCATCATTAACACAGCCGCAGAAACTCTAGTGTTAGGTGGAATCCGAACCATAGGGACGTGAATTTCCATTTCCAAAACCCCACGTGCATTGTCCGGAATTCAAATTGCGACCGCCTTGGTTGGACGTAAAGCCGATAATATTGATTAAAATTGGTAAAACTGAGCACTACATAAATAAAAATACTAATTTCAATTTAACAGTTATATTTCAAATATAGATTATTATTATTATTGCCTTACGTCGCACTGACACAGATAGGTCTTGTGGCAACAATGGAATAGGGAAGGACTAGGAGTGGGAAGGAAGCGACCACGGCGTTAATTAAGGTAACAGCCCCGGTATTTGCCTGGTGTGAAAATAGGACACCATGCTGATAATTGGTTTCGACGCTGTCATCCACAGATTGAAAGTTTACAGCTTGTAAGATGACTGTAAAACAAAACTATTGACTTCAGAGCCATGCCGAGAAATGAACATCAAACACTAACACACAGAGAGTTTCAGTCAATGCCACCGTTGCGTGCTCGCTATAGGCCGAGCCTATCAGCAGGGAGGTCCTTGTTCAATTCCCTCCCCTGGAGAAGTTTATTTCTTCTATTGGCGCTCTCAAACCGGTCATAAGCCACATCCAGATTTAGCAACATCGCCTCGCAAAGCCCATCTGATTGTCTAACTTCAGCAGGTGATAAAATGATAACAGCGCGATATATCGATCTGATTGTCTAACTTTAGCAGGTGATAAAATGACAGCAGCGCGATATGTCGATTTGATTGTCTAACTTCAGCAGGTGATAAAATGACAGCAGCGCGATATGTCGATCTGATTGTCTAACTTCAGCAGGTGATAAAATGATAACAGCGCGATATATCGATCTGATTGTCTAACTTCAGCAGGTGATAAAATGACAGCAGCGCGATATGTCGATCTGATTGTCTAACTTCAGCAGGTGATAAAATGACAGCAGCGCGATATGTCGATCTGATTGTCTAACTTCAGCAGGTGATAAAATGACAGCAGCGCGATATGTCGATCTGATTGTCTAACTTCAGCAGGTGATAAAATGACAACAGCGCGATATGTCGATCTGATTGTCTAACTTCAGCAGGTGATAAAATGACAACAGCGCGAAATATCGATCTGATTGTCTAACTTCAGCAGGTGATAAAATGACAGCAGCGCGATATATCGATCTGATTGTCTAACTTCAGCAGGTGATAAAATGACAACAGCGCGATATGTCGATCTGATTGTCTAACTTCAGCAGGTGATAAAATGACAGCAGCGCGATATATCGATCTGATTGTCTAACTTCAGCAGGTGATAAAATGACAGCAGCGCGATATATCGATCTGATTGTCTAACTTCAGCAGGTGATAAAATGACAACAGCGCGATATGTCGATCTGATTGTCTAACTTCAGCAGGTGATAAAATGACAACAGCGCGATATGTCGATCTGATTGTCTAACTTCAGCAGGTGATAAAATGACAGCAGCGCGATATATCGACGTATTTTTAAATGACATAGTAGTATGACCAACGCTCTAACTGTCCTATACCCGGTTTATGTTGTTTCCGACCACCCTGTAGGGTGTTAATGCCCATTTTGAGGTCATCGTATGTTTGAACCTATAGTTTGGCTATAAAATACTGGCCTAGATGTGGTTCTGAAACCAATAATTAGATCTTGGTGCCATTAACTACTTCAGTTTTTGGGACACATGGTTTCTTCATGTTCAGCCATCTTGAAAGATCCTATGGAGTAGTTTAAATCACACCTATGCTTTTGAAGGTTTTCGTAGTTATATGATTAACCACGTAATATAAAACGCATTCTAGCTATATCGCTGGAGAATTTATTGGGGCAAAGGAAGCAAAATAAGTGCATTTGCTGGTGCATTGACAAACTGTGAGATGAGTCACATGACTTCAGTACACTTAATTCTGAATAAGAAATTCATGTTAACACAGGGCCTCTTTTCAGTGTAAGTTACTGGAAAGTAAACTTGTCGAATTCAAATTGATCGTCGCACAACTGTTACTTTCAAATTTCCACTCATACTACATTCATAATTTGTAGAGAATTTTTTTAATATTAATTGGTAAATTTTAAAAAATATTTCCTGTTAAGGTATGAAAAAATAACATTTTTATGTAATACAAATACATTAATAAAAATTGCCAAAAAACTTAATGATTGCACTGAAACCGAAAATAATACGAACATTTATTCGTGAATAACTACGTTTCAAAGTAATGAAGTACTGTTGCATCCGAAACATACTGAAAATGGACTACGTTGTTTATTAAAAATACCATAATTTTTGAAATATCTGCTCTATTTAGGCAAATTTTTAGGTTTTATGATTAGAACCATATTAACCAATTTCTAACATTTCTCGTAAGTCGGACGTTAATAGAGTCCCCGTAAGTACCTTATAGATGGTCACCAAAATCGGGGAAGTACTCACCTCCGAAGTCGTTGAACTTGAGCCGCTCGTCCAACCACTGTTCACGAAATGTTAGCTGTACGCTGTATTCCTGGAAGATGAGAGCATTGCTGTAAACATTTGTCACGGGCACATAACATCCACTTAAGTATTTCAGCATACAGAGAGGCACATTCAAAGCTGAATTAATCTTCAGAGACTTACGTTAAAAAACATTATGATCTAATGAAATCTACTTTCAGTAAAAATAGTTTAGTCTAACACAGCACTGAGTACAATCTAGAAGTAATGAAGGTTGAAATGGAGGACGAGTGTAAAATTAATAATAATAATAAAATACACAGATACAGTAGGAAGAAGAGAGACATGCACGAAGCGAATGAAGTATAGTTTTACCTTGTTTGAAGCGCGCCGTCCCCCTGCACTGTACTTCAAGCTAAGGAGGGCGGAAGGAAGCAAGCGGGTGTGCATGCTGTACCTATAGTACCTACATGTTGCGGGAACGCACTCTCCACAGTCAGAGTACTTGGTGTTGTCTAAAAGTTATCTTTACGAATAAGCTGTCCAATAACCTTACATTTAAAACTTGTTTTAATTTAAGCAGCTGTTGTCAGATGTTAGTAAGACATGTATTAAGAAATTAATACTAAGGGAGCCGGTCGTATTTAAAATGCTTACAATGATTCATCGATAGGATATCTAATTTTACCGAATTTGTCATTTCTCTTTGTCTACCGCTTGTACTACGTCTTGGGTTAATAATATTGTTACTGGTTTCATGTTACATTAACCACCTTTATAGTTTTCTGAGACAAAGTCATGGTTTCAGAATAGCTTTTCCTTCGAGAAATCCGTTATTGTATGTTTCTTTCGTTCACCTTATCTCAACCTAATCTCTTCGTGTTTTTCTTCCAGAGAATTACACTTTTCCTAATTTTAATGATCACATTCGTATTGTTACATTTTTGTCACACTATTTAGTGTTTACTTTCCAATTTGAAATGGCTGTTTATCTCATGCCTCTAATGACCAACCCGGTATAAGGACTTCAACCGACCAACAACTGTCTATCGCCATAGTATTATCGTCTTAATATTTTCCCTTTCGTATTATCGCACCTGCGTGCATTAATTACGTGACTCTTATTCTGATGAACCCGACAGAGACATGTTTGGAGACTGCAACCCAAAACGTTTAAATGCATAGTACACGGTACTGAAAGTGTTGTTCTCTGCGTAGGTTATCAATAACTATGTATTTGATTTATTTTATATTTGTGTACGTTTATTTATTTCATTCAAATAAAAATAGAGCTCCAGATTTTCTCTAGATAAATTCTGAAGATATAATTATATTACTAAATATAATTTACTCATATATTTTCTTCTCCAGACATCAAAAATCTTTCAATCATTTAATAACACAGTCCTTAACATTTCTTCTGACCATTTGATGTGAATGTGGTATGCCATTGCTGGTATTTCGAATTAAACAAACGCAAGCTTGTAGTTTTTAGGGACAGTTGATATCTTGATGAAAGTCGTGTGATCCGAATCTTACAGACCTGAACTTTCATTTAAAAAATTCAGCATACTTTTGTTCGGGATTCGAACCGCGGTCATCTTGGCGAGACCTAATAAAATTTAATGGAACGTTCTATACATAACAGCTGATACTGAGTGGCAATACTATCTGAAATGTTTCATTTTTAACACATTTTTATCACCGTGAACAGCTGCAAGTCAAAGATTCGATCATCTTCTTAACTTAGAACGATCGCCAAGTTTCGTATTTTGTTCCCTCAGCAATAATTCCATTTTTGTTTATAACTAACTGAGTAATATTTTCAAGGAATTATGAATATTTTACTTCGTTCTATTGTAGTAGAATGAACACCCCAATAGTCTTAAAAGAACATAAACTTTACATTTCAAAGTATTAAAAATATTGATTGTATTATTTTAACAATGTCCTGTTATCTCAATAGCACCGGTTAACTAAAAAAATCCTTTTCATTAATACAAATTGTACTTTAATTTTTGTTTCCATTTTCCAGGCTTGTTGACCTCCCGTTACAGAATCATTCTGTGTCCCATTTTCAATGATGCGGGAGGCCTTCAACATCAGCTTGTTGTAACCTGTTATAAAATATTCTTATTTGACTTCATTCCATTACTTATCAGAAATGTATTATTATTTTCTCTCACGTTTCCCCTTAATTATTTCTTGTTTGTGTGTATACATTAGATATTTGCTATCTACGACAACAACTGTTCTTGGATACTACTAATGATTTTAGTTTTGAAGGCATAAAGTCAGTGCATGTGATAAAAGTTACGAAGTTGTTCTATTCAGCTGCTGTACCATACATTTATTCGTATAACTATTTATTTAGTGTATCTTTCTTATTTAGAAAACAATGCTGTGTTTATTAAAGAAGAACCCATAGAAACACTCCACCATTAATATTTCTTGAGATAAGCCTCGACGTGCTGGTCTATGTTGGAGTCCTTACAAATCATGCGTGATCACACCGTGTTGAGGACTAAACATTTCCTGTTCAGTTTCATTATAACGTAACTGAAGGCTTTCTATAATTTGAAATCTAAAGGGAGTGTGAAACCAAGAGTTCAAGTAACCAAATCTAGTAAGTAAATAGTGAAAATCAATCACTTACACCTTAGGAAAACACCTTAATATCGTTACGTTGGCCAACCAAAAGAATACATTCTACTCGCTGTATATTTTAAATCCAAAATACGCTTTGACTAGAAATTATTTCAGTCTCAGCATAGCGAATAAGTCTCACAATCAAGCTGTCATCTAATTTCTGTTACGTTACTTCATAAACAACGTAACGCAGTGTTAAGTAATTACATATATATGAGAGTTCTCCTTATGATACAGCTGCTAAAGTCCATGCATAGTTTGTAAGTTGTTTAAAGAACAAAGTGATTTATACTTTTGTTTCAGCTCCTAAAATCTATTAATAATTCGTAAGCTATCTAAAGTACAATGAGAGTTGGATAAAACAAAGTACGTAGCCTCAAGTAACTATACATTAAAGGAACGTCGTTTATTACTTTGTTCAGGATTACTTCATTCGAATGCTAATGACAGGATAATGACACTCAATAGTTGTTTTTCTCCATTGCTCAAACGGTCAGAAACTGTTTTTCACAGCTGCGCAAGTACAAGTCTTATCGAACGTGTGCTGAACAAAGCGGGAGGTGGAATTCTCTCCAGGGTCACATGTTTTTACCACATTTTCAGCATTCACTGCATGCTCACTGGTTTCAGTAAATAATTATTAGGCAGTTTTAATTTTAAATTTAGCCTGTATGGTAAGCAAGTTGTATGAAGGCTCTTATGCCATAGAAAAACCATTTAAAATGTCCAGATGATTTTCTTTTGGAAAACGATTTGGATTCGTTATGTTTTTAAATACAGCACAATCTACGGAATATTTCCTGTCAGGTATGAGGTACCTATTTTGCTCTGTCCTTTCATGTGCTTAAAGAAAAATTAAAAACCGATTTCCTGTATTAAGGTTATTTACAGAGATTGATGGACAACGCGCTATGGCTCTAGGGCCAAGCATTGCATTCAGGAGAGTGGTTTCGAAACTCACAATCGGCTGTCCTGAGAATGGTTTTTTTATGGTTTCCCATTTTCACTTCCAGGCAAACCTCGGGACATTTCCCATTCCTAGGCTACAAACGATTTCTTCCACCTCCTTAGACAGTTTAATTCACCATCACTCATTTCATCCTCATTAGCTCCTCAACTGAGGTTTGACGTCATGAAGGGCACCAGGCTTTAAAAGCATGCCAAAAAGTATCATCTCACCTCATCTGAGACAGAAAACGAGACTAAGGAGTAGATATACACAGAATTGGATGGATATCAAGGCGTCATTCCCCAAAAATTGAATAAATGGTCCTATCTTTATTACAAGGAGTTTTTTTAAGATTCAGAGAGTTGTACAGTGCCAGTTCATACTGTAATATTATCTTAATATTATTAAAATAAATATGGGCCGATGACCTTAGATGTTCGGGCCCTTTAAACAACAATCATCATCATCATCATCATCATCAATATAAATAATAATAATTAAGTCTTCTCCTTCCTATGTCACCAACTGAGAATTAATTATTTAAGGCTATAATCAGAATAACTGACCTGGCATTGAATAATAATAATAATATAATTAGTGATCATCTGGACATACCTTTCTTGATAGGTGATTGATATCGAGGGAGAAGTATTCTTTAGTATGTGAGTAGGAACATGAAGTACGTAGAAGATTCACTATGGCAGCAGACTCTCCACACGGCTAAAGCACTAATAAAGTGATGTGTTATTTTTTCGCTACAGAAGACTTGAAGCTGGGGTATGTGCGTCCCCGCACTCACTGTGAACTCACTACTAGCGCCGTGCGGTGGCAGTTATGTAATGATTGTCCTTACCTTTCTGGCGATTCGCTGACTTAACACGAAGGGGGCGAGGACCGAGGGAAAGGGATGAAATTGACTCTCTCTCATTTAGCAGATGCTGGACTTTGCCAAGTGAGGTTTTTTTTTTACAGTTCTTGCAATAATGAAAATAGTCCCAGCTCTGAAACAGACTTCCTAAAAGCGAATCCACGGAGAAGAACATCCAGTACTGTCATGCAGATACACTTAGGTTATTATTGACAATATAGGCCTGTGAGCTCTGGTAACAGTCTATTGCAAAGGCAAGCATAGCAGTCGTTGGCCTTTCACGTCACATTTAATCAGCTCTGAAAATTGCATTCCTTTCATTGGAAATAATAAATAAGGTCTGTAAATATTTTGGAAGTTTGTTGTTACCGATGCACGTTATGGATAAAGGTTTTGTCAGGTCGACAGTTCCACGCACTTACGTGGAAAAGTGTTCTCTATCTCTCTTCTCTCTCTCTTTCTACAAGCCCCTTAGACCTAGTACTAACAACAAGGGACCTATTTTCATGTGGTACCCGTACTCTAAGTAGAGGCATAACTATTTGGTCCTACTATCGGGATTGGAAAGTTGGTTTGAAATTGGGATAGAAGCGCATGTGGAGTCAACTGTCAAAAGGTTGTCATTAGAATATATTGTGGTTCGTATTTATGACTCTTGTCAGGATGTGTGAAATTTGTATACCTCCAACGTCACCAGTGATGATGTGTAACACTTTTCTAACTGAAGGAAATAAATTCTTTGGGATACATTCTTGATCCGGAAAGGACTATGTCATAGTTTTCCGACAATTCGAGTACATTGCTGTATTTATTATCAAGGCGAGTAAAATCGAAATGTAGGCACAGCATCGTCCTTGGTCTATCGTGCAAGAGCTGCATGTCATAGACTCCTCTGAGTGAGGACGGAACTCTAGCATTAAAACTGAAGCAGAAAGGTCAGCAATATAATCCGTATTCAGATGATTACCTCAGATCGAGTAGGGGTATTTCTTGATAAAGGATTCCGCAATGTATTCAAAACACCTGACAACCTGAACATAATGTATACAGGGTGGTCTAAAACAACGTGAATCATGTATATGAGAGTTAGAGAGTTGGTCTTAATAAGTAATTTCGAAAGAGTACACTAGAACCTCGTATATCTGTATTAAGTGTGTCCGACACTGATCCGGATGATCGAAAATCCGGATAATCCGGAAAAAACTAAAAAACAAATGCAGTTATGTTATGTAATCTATTAACATAAGTTGTACAGTAATACCTTTTTTCAATTGTACAAAAAATGTAAGAACACTTTACGACTCTGCTTTATGCACTAAAATAACGTGAGTTTTTCTTCTGTTTTACATTTGTATAGCGTTTGCGCGCAGCACGATCACGAAGACGTTTTACTAACAACAGTTCTGCAGTTGTGGTTTCAGTCAAGGATTCTAAATAGGCCATCAGTTTGCCCAGCTGCATTGTTGCCTTTCCATGAGTCATTGTTTCTTCTGATGGAACACCGGTTTCATTTTCGAATTCACCATCAATGAATTAATAGTGCGTTACATCCAGAAGAGTATGGGTTCGAATACTTCCTCGGCCGTCCTGGGAATGGTTTTCCATTGTTCCCATTCTCAATTTCCAGGCAAACGCCGGAACGGTACCTTTGACAGACCGTGACCGAATTACTTCCAATTCCTGTCCGTAACTATCCTTGGTGGAAAAGACATTCAAGAAGAGTCGACGTCGTAAAAGAAATACTGTACGAGAAAAATAAATGTTTATAATTTTCGATTTGGATAAACCGGAGATCCGGATAAACGAGGCTCTTGTGTAATTCGATGTCTCGCGCCGTTGTTACTGCATCAGCTGCTGAAGTTAGCGAATCACATCGGTTCGCAGGGGAATTCAAATGCGCTGTGTTTCTAAATCTGCACGTGGTATAAAACTAGCCTGAGAGAACCAACTTCGCCATGGGAGAGTTTTGAACAAGGACCTGACGGGATTGCGTTACGGCGACACCGGCTGAAACCCACGGTGTGTTTGGCTCTCAAGCTTGTCTAAGCCTCCAGAAAATTTATCAACACCGCTGAGCAAAGCCCATTAGATTGCCCTCGGGAAGAGATCTGATTGGCTAACTTCAACAGGTGATAAATAGCCCACGGCGCAAGATAACGATTATTTTTTTCAAATTATCAGTACGACCAACTCTGTAACGCTCATATACACGGTTCACATTCCTGTATATGAAAACTACACCAATCCAGCCCAGAGGAAGAGCGTGCAATGTTTGTGTCACCGGGTGCGTGGTCAACTTAACTCGAGTCTACCCCGCTTTTTTTCGATTGACAGGTGCAAGTACTGTAGCTTCTGAAACTGTTATGAAATTCATTCAGGACTTTTGCCGGCATATTCATGAAAATAAGGATGTTGCATTGTTATCTGATGTGCAGCTTTGGGCAGATGACCTAGATGTTAGGCCCCTTTAAAAACAAGCAAGATGTGCAGCCATGTGGATTAAGTGTAGCGTCTCTGTCTCTTACGTGGATTTTAACTGTGGACTGAGGGCCTGCACGGTGCTCACTCGGTCTCGTGAGGATAACGGAGGGGCTCTCTGATATCAAAGGCAGTGACCCCATTCAAGAAATCTGAGCAATATCGTCACTCTGATAAGGTGACAATCCAATTTCTTCAAGCCATCTGCCAGGCAGACTATACAGTACGTACCACTGGAGATGGAGCTTCGCTGAGGAACTTCGAACCTTAAGTCTCTCGTTAGTAAGGACCAATATTATTATAACCGTACAGCAATTGTCAGTACTGTGAGTATATTACATTGATAGCTGAATGCCCAGAACAGGAATTTACCTGTTTATTTGTATTTACAGAGGTACGGTCCTTTCACGGAATCAATTTAGTATGGTCACGCGTGAAATCTCCCCGGCTCCTTCACTCAGTGGTCAGCGTAGTCACCTTCGGATCAGAGGGTCCCGCGTTAACCTTAAATGGTTATTTCCCCTGGCTCGGGGACTGGGTGTTTGTACTGTCCCCAACATCCCTGAAACAACACTATCCTCACTATAACAATACGCAGTTTCATACACGGCAGATGCGGCCACCCTCTGCTTCACAAGAACTGCACCAGGCAAGGAATAGCCACACAAAATTATTATTATTATTATTATCCCTCCAGAGATATCGAAGTCTTTATTTCATTTTTCCCAGCTAGCCTGGAATCCGGTAAGTTAAGTGCATAATGCACCCAACTGCTCTACCCTCCCGTTATTTTAAAGTGTTAGTACGCAGTTTTCTCTTTCAGTATGAAACATGCTTCATTTTGAGAACGTGTTTGTTCCGTCTCATTGGACCAGCCAGCTATGGCCATACCTGTGAAAAAGACTTGTCTTCTCACTGCTACTTGACAGATTCCGCGAACAGACTATAGTTAACTGTTGTAGTCGCTCATTCAAAATGAATTATGAGCCCAAATAATAGGAGGAAATACCCCACTGAAATGTTGGTTCAGTGCTGCCTTTTTTCCAAGAAAGACATGCCCGAGACATCAGAAATATTATTCTTAAATCACCTACTCCTTATCCGGTTAGCATGCTGGTCTTTGCCCATAGGGATCCCAGGTTCGATTCCCGGTAGGGCCGGGAATTTTAATCATAATTGGTTAATTTCACTGGCACGGGGGCTGGGTCTATGTGTCGTCTTCATCATGATGTCATCCTCATCACGACACGAAGGTCGCCTACGGGAGTCAAATCAGAAAGATTGCACCTGGCGAGCCGAAAATGTCCTCGGACACTCCCGACACTAAAAGGCATACGCCGTTCCATCTCGTTGAAAGGTTATGAAACAATGGAGTCTAGAGCTGTTCATGCAGGGGTCCCAATAGTGAGCTGTCAACGGATGATTAACCTCTCTAAGACTTTTCAGATGCCGGCGTGGTATGTACAACATAAGAACTGAACAAAATCATAATGTTCTTGTTCCTTGATAGCTTTTGGAGTAAGTTATTAACACAGAGCATGGTTGCTCATGCGACATCCGAGCAATTTTATATGCAATTCATTCTGAACTACTTTCAGTATTTTGTCAAGACAAAATCAGTGAACAGGGTTTGTAAAGGTAAATATTTACTGATACCAGATATGTTTGATTATTGTGTAACAATGCCATCTCTGCACAGGCCGCGAAACCTCCGAAGGAGTGGAAGGTACCACTCAGCACTAATTGGAATAGAGTTAATACTGAGCGGTTGTCTCTATGCTTTCAATCTGTAGGCTCCTGAGGACAACACGGGGCTTAGTGTACATGCATTGGGATGGAAATGTCGACCTCAAATGTATAATATTTTTAAAAAGTTACTTCTGAATTTCCTCATCAATATTAAATAAATTCGGTGAATTAATTCGAGCTGGATATAGTCACGTGAAAGGCAAAGAGCTGTTCAGCCTCTCGGTTAAATAGGCCTTTGGTTTCAATTGTATACTTTAATTTATTTTATCTTCTCTCATGCTGGGACAGGCATAAATGCGGCAAATATAAAGTTTTCTTTAAGCGATTCATTTGATATGAAGCAAGGAGTCCACACAGGAATTTCACATGGATTTCTTCTTCAATATATTGTCAAACTGAACATGAAGGCATTTTGTTGTGGGTTATCACAGGGCTTCATGATGTTCTTCTGAACTGAGAGGAGTCTGGAGGAGCGGAATGTATCAAACTACAACATGAACACCGAGGACAACAACAATGACATACAACATACAGTCTGCAAGCGCGCGGACACAGAAATAGTGAGACAGGTGACATCAACACGGCAGCCCGACACAGACTGCGACCCGAACTACTGCAGTGCAACTGATTGCTTTATCATCAGTTTAATTCTAATGAAGTTTATTAAAACAGGACCACGAGAAGGGTTAGTGAAGTTCAACTTCACCACTCCTCCTGCATAACATGGACTTGGAGTCTCCGAGTGCCTGCATTCCACATCAAATTACAAGGCCTTTCAACTCTACAAGAAGCCTTAGTGAAGTGCAAGAGTATTAAGAACAAGTTTAACAGTGATTTAGACAGAGTTAACGTTTAAAGCGTGTTGCTCGACTTTGTGAGGCAGCCGCACTGCAGCCAACATTACATTAGTTTCTCTATTAAACCATTTAGATTACTCATGCTAGTCATAGATAATTTACAACATATTGATTAATAAGTATTTGATCACATTCATATGAAATTCGCTAACTTCAGTAAAAACTTTGTTTGGGAAAATAAAACAAATTAAATAGGTCTAAGATTAAAATAATTATGAGATACTGCAACAATAGTTTAATATTTTTAATAGGTATAAAACTACTGTATTGAAAATTACTTCAAACACAAAGTTTTACGTTTATATTAATAAAATAAAGTCTGTTATATCTTGCTATAAAGATCACGTCTTACATGATACAAAAGATACACTGTTTACTCCTTAATATGTGATATTAGAATCGTTGCAACTAATGCATAATGTCTATGATAGGTAAAGAAATACATGATACAGTAATTAACTTGAAGGGTGCTAAGACCACATTACTTGTTAATAAGTATGACGTAATGTTCAAGATAACGTACATTTTACTATCAAGAAGATTATGAAAGTAACATATCAAAGAAGTGAAACTATTTTTAGAGAAATGAAAAAGTTGAGAAGATAAATATCTATTAGCTCACGAATTCGCAATATACTGATACAGATTACAATATCAGTATATTTCGGTCCTGTTAGTTCATTCTTATGTATGTATGTATGTATGTATGTATGTATGTATGTATGTATGTACGTACGTACGTATGTGTGTATGTATGTATTTATGTATGTGTTTTATAAGCTTTCTATCGTATGCCATCGCAAAACT
The DNA here is from genome assembly GCF_040414725.1 of Anabrus simplex. Taxonomy (NCBI): domain Eukaryota; kingdom Metazoa; phylum Arthropoda; class Insecta; order Orthoptera; family Tettigoniidae; genus Anabrus; species Anabrus simplex. The sequence goes on along the minus strand of NC_090265.1, from coordinate 957,678,986 downwards.
ACGTCGTATAAGAACAGGTTCTCCAGTCATTGCGTATTGGCGCAGAGCAAACTCAAAGCATCTCAAGTCATTACATCTTATCGTGGAGCAAACGCAAAATCCTCTCAAGTCATCGGGTATCGTCGCAAAACAAACGTAAAACCCTTTCAAGTCATTTGTATTGTAGATCAATGCAGACTCCCTAGGCGTTGTGATCTTTATCTCCAGAAGTGTTGTAACAACCAACAAGGAGAAAATTTGTTCGATATTCTCTTGCACTACTGACTCTTCACACAACTGTCTTGAATATCCTATACGATGAGATATTTATGTGATCCTCAGTGGAACATCTGTGAAGAGACCTGTATATGTCTTACAAAGTTCCACATCTATCAGCCACAGTGCACAGGAAACTAGCGAAAAGTTCGGTCTGCGATAAGTTGAAATTGCAATAAGTTAAGAATGTATTAGTATGAATCATTATCAGTTCATACTGTAATAAATCGAGAGAAATATATTGATGGCAAAGAACTGGACCTGATATTTCTCAGTCCCCTCATAGAAATGTGCGTAGGCTTGAATGAAGACACAGTTCATTTCCTTCAGCACTCAATGTTTGTTAAGTACTACTTCAGCGAATGGTGGGATCTCACAACTTAAACGCACTTAAACTTGTCCAATAGATGGAGTTAACTTTGTCGTCCTGCGATCACTGCTGTTATGCCCTACCTTCTTGTATCGGGATCACTTTATGGCCATCCACAAACTTTCTTTACTTTTACTGCTAACTAGAAAGCTTCAGTGGAAGACAACCAATAACAATGATCCCTGCTTTATGACCCATAAATATTGTTCTATCCCTTGCTCGAGAACATGCCATAAAATACTTGAAACTGCACGATAGTGTGGATATGGGTGCTTTCTGAGCGATTAAATATGATTAGGAAGATTCCAATGTTTTCTCTGCGTTTAGAAATTATCGTTAAAGTGTATTAATTTTTAAAATATTCTGTTTGTAAACCTTCATGAAAATGATACACAGGTATAGTAGAAAAAACATTATCGTATTTATTAGCAAGGACTTGCTCAGAATTTTTACTTTTATACTCTTTATCATTACTGAACCAACAGGACTGTTCGCGAAGTGATATAAATTATAGAGAGATACAGCTCCTTATTTGCGGTAGAGGTTATGGCATGCAGTTTACAAATTTTCTAGAAGTATTTAGGAATGAATAGTTCAGTGTTATAATTTAATGGGAGTTCTGCAAACACAAAGACAAAGGACATGCTTCAGTCTTTCTCTGTATTTTTTACTGTCTTGTAAGGAATATCACAATCGTATGGCCTTCTTGATTGCTATTAGTATAATTTTATTATTTAGATTTAAATGTCATTTAAAAAGAAACAAAAATAATAGATCACTCCACACACCTCATGGTCATAGTGATGTAGGCAGTAATCTATCACTTTGACCACAAGATGTGTGTTGCTTGTTGGTATTAGGCACGCTCTGGCGCAGTCTGCACGGCATCACATGACAAACATCTTTTGTTATATACAGAACACACACGTTAATGAGACCAAGTTACGGAGCGATGACGTCACCAGACTCACCATTTTATAATCGTCTATTTTGCTGATTGAGCGAAGGAAGATGTTGACTTGCACTATCGTGGGGGCGTCCGCTAGGGAGGGAGGAAAAAAGAAAGAACAAAAATTATTTCAATGCACAGCAAATATGTTTGGGTATTACCAGCCACTAATGGAGCTACCTCGCCCGGTCCTTTTACTCTGAAGTACACTACGCTGACCAGGAGCTACGGCAAGCTAATGTGGTTTACTTTCCTCGGCTAATGAAAAGAATGAGCAAAACTAGAGAGTAACTCGCTGGGCACGATGCAGGAGTACATTGCATAGCATGCGCCGGACTCCAGCCTGCCAAGGATGTCTATAGGCCACCCGACCTTCACCGAGGGCGAGTGGGTTACCGCTACTGCACCCTGCGCGTGAAGTGCCCACTCGGGACAATTTAGAACGAACTATGATAACCCCTCGCCCTGTGTCGTCTACTCTCTCATAAAAGACATTCATTACATTTGCTATAACTTAAAATGGAAAATAAAAACTTTTAATTTAAATAATTGTTAAAACAATACATAATTAAATGAATAAGCTCGAAATTTGATACATGCTAAAATATTCCAAAAATACAGAAAATCATAATATCAAGAGGTTATTAAAATGTAGAAATTTAAATCTACTTTCTTTTATAGTTAGACCTAGATGGGGGCTCATTACCACTTGAGAGTCTGAAATTTATCCATCATTAGTGCAATTTGTAATTTGGGAATCGTTAGAAGATGTCAGGGATTACTTTCTAATGAACAGATAAATAAATAAATACATTACAGAAGGATTACAGATACAGAACTGTACTACAGCAGACCCGATTCTCGCGCATTTTTGTATCTTACAAAAGTCAATACTTGGTGACTGCTAAAACTAATTAGCATTAGAAATGTTCAGTTACTTGTCCATTTGAAGAGCGAACAACCAGGTCTGACTAAACGATTCCCAAATTATATGGAGTCCGGTACACTAAGCGATAACATGACCTCTTCTACAAAACATTCTATTTACATATTAAGAGGTCTATTATCAATTGTAGAAAAGGGAGGTCAATGATGGAACACTCACACTAGACAGTGAAGACACCACACGTTAAATGGGATATCCTTACTAACTTGGGCAACCCTGCACAACTGCATTATCAACTATGAAATTTATTCTATAATATTTTAAAAAAAGTGAATCAATATGGAAACCAAACTAAGCAAGAATGGTGGAAAATGAACAAACAATGAACAAAGTGAAAAGAAACAAGCAGATGTAATAAGTGAGCAGAGACTTTCTTGCCCAGGCTGTTGTTCGAGTGAGTGTGTGCAGCCAAAAAAGACAGAGAGACAGATGGAGAGAGAGAAAGAGAGAGAAAGATAGATAGAGAGAGAGAAAAACATAGGGCGTGCAGTAGCGGAAGAGGTCAACCTCTTGGGCAATGGCACACAAACCAACAAAAAAAGAAAATGAAATTCTAAAGTGTTCTCCATGGAGCGACTTACCATCGTTACGTCATCAATTTTTGAGATACTTCTTACAAATATGTTGACACGCACTATAGCAGGCCCATCTGAGATATGAGAGAAAATAACGGTTAATAGAACTGAATTGTTTGAACAAGAAATGAAAATGTTTAAAAAGAAACAAAACTGTGTGTACGCGAGCTGTTGGATTGAACAATGCTGAACACTAGTGGTTGGAGGGCGCCCTTCGCTTACCAGCCGCTCGACATCCTTGGCATCAGAATCGGGAGGGGAGTTGCACTTGTGGTCTGGTGGTTGGTTTCTTTCGTTATTGAGATGATAATAAACAAAATGCTGTAGAAATGCTAATATTTTGAAATTTGCCAGCAATACATCAGTCAGACTTCCTGGCTTCAGAAAACCACACTTACCATCTTGATGTCACTAATGGTTGCAATGCTTCGGACAAAGAGGTTTACCCGCACGATTGCCGGGCCATCTGGAGGATGATTGTAAAAAACAAACTGATAAACACACGAAGCGTGGGTTACGGAAAAAGGTGTGTGAGGGATGAAAAGGTTGCTAACTGAGGGGTTACAAGATAACACGTTAGATACTGCCTCTCAATATTTTGTTTCCATGGACACAAAGTGGATACATTCCTACTAAAACACTGTTCAGTAAAAAGAACCAAATGTAATGACGACAAGTAATTCTGGTTCTCGGTTTAGAGAGTGCTCGCTCATCATTTCCAGTTCAGGCTTAAAAGTGCTATGGAACATAGAAATATTCGACTTGTGGACAAACTCTCCTAAAAGCCTGCAAGATACAAAATGAGAAACATGTTGACCACATTAGACTAGTTCCGTAGGTAAGAAATACTTACCGATTTTGAGTTTACACTTTTTACACATAATTAGAAGAACAAGTACTTGTAAATTGCAATTTATAAGTTTCCTTCTTTTATATCGTCCATGTGTCAAACACTTCGAGAAACACAACAAAGGAATGTCTATATAAAATTAACTCATATTCGAATGTTGCTAAGTTTAAAACAGCTTCATCGTCGCCATAAGACCTATCTGTGTCGGTGCGACGTAAAGCCCCTAGCAAAAAACAGCTTCAATATGGTCGTATTTTTTTCTTTCATTTTCTTTTCTTTATGGTAGAACGTTTCAGCCAGAATTACTCTGAAAAATTACGAGGGAGATTCAGTAAATAAGGTAGCAAGTCATAGTTTTAACATTGTTCCAAGGCATCTAACTCGACACAGGTGTAATCAAAACCGGGCTGAGTGACTGAGAGGGCAGAGCACTGCCTTTGAACTCAATTTGCCGGATTCAGTTCCTGCTCAGTCCATTGGTATTTGAAGGTGCTCGAATACGCCATCCTCATGTCGGTATATTGACAGGCACGTAGAAGAATTCCTGAGGGATAACAATCCGCCACACCAGCGTCTGTGAAAACCGTAAAAATAGTTAGTGAAATATAAAACCTGTAGAATTATTATTAAGTAATACTAGGCAAGAACTTCACCATTTGTTCCACAAACGTAGACCTGCCATTCTAAAGGGACTAAGCGCCAACTTTTGAGATTTAATTTTATTGGGTCTATTGGCGGTGCAAACATATGTGCATATAAGGGCTCTGTCGTAGGTCAACTATAAGCCACTCTTTCATATACCGACAAATGATGTACCCTCGTTTTACTGGAACCATGTGAGATCCATACATATTCTCCACTCCTGAGATGTGTGTAGGTTCGACTGCTTTAATAATACTTTTGATATAATGCAGGGTAATAGCGAAGGAAAAGCTGTTGGTGAACATTCATGCATGAAGATTTTTTTTTTTTTTTTTTTGCTAGTTGCTTTACGTCGCTCCGACACAGATAGGTCTTATGGCGACGATGGGATAGGAAAGATCTAGGAGTTGGAAGGAAGCGGCCGTGGCCTTAATTAAGGTACAGCCCCAGCATTTTCCTGGCGTGAAAATGGGGAACCACGGAAAACCATCTTCAGGGCTGCCGACAGTGGGGCTCGAACCCACGATCTCCCGGATCCAAGCTTACAGCCGCGCGCCCCTAACTGCACGGCCAAATCGCCCGTTACATGAAGATTAAACGTCATGATAACAAAGTGAAAGTTTTAGCATTTACAACATGTTGCGGCAAATAAATCTCTGCTATAATATAGTTTTAGTGGTACACGACTGTTTTGAACGCACTGAATATAAATATCATTGAATCCGGCTCTGTAGATAAATGGTTAGCGTGCAGGGGCATCGGGTTTGATTCCCGGAAGGTTTGGGAATTTTAACCATCATCGGTTAATTTCACTGGCTCGGGGACTGGGTGTATGTGTTGTCTTCATCATCATTTCAACCTAATCACGACGCGCAGAACGCCTACGGGAATCAAATCAGAACATGTCCTCGGACACTCCCGGCACTGAAAGGTATACGCTATTTCAAATATTTGGTATCAGGCCATAGTTTCCTGGCCTGGGATCACTATTTCGCTTTAACTGAAAAGCGCAAGAGATCACTGAAATCATATGTACCTGATGATGTAAAGGAAGTGATTACATTATCCTAACGTTCTCACATAGGGTGACGTTATCCAGATGTTATTTGATAGTATGTGATGATCACAAGGTAATCCCTGGAAAAAAATAATCTGGAGGAAATGATCCACTATCTTCCACAAGAACATCTACAGTTTTATGTTAATTTATCCAGCAGTGAAAGAACTATCATAATAAGAATGTTATTGGCTTTACATCCCACTAACTACTTTTACGATTTCTGGAGACGCCGAGGTGTCGGAATTTAGTCCCGCAGGAGTTATGTTACGTGAAAGTAAATCTACCGACACGAGAGTGACGTATTTGAGCACCTTCAAATACCACCGGACTGAGCCAGGATCGAATCTGCCAAATTGGGGTCAGAAGGCCAGCGCCTCAACAGTCTGAGCCACTCAGCCCGGCAGACTCTTTTTCTACTAAATCGTCAGTTTACATGTGATATTGAGACGGTATAATTAATACGCGTTACAAGAGAGGCTATAAGAGAATGTAGTTAGTAAATGTAACCCAGGAATTTCTGCTTTCTTTTGTAAATGGTCGGCGTAGAGACCTTCGATTTTAAGTGTAGTGTGTTTGATCCCAACCGAGCCCAGGATATTGGCCACGTTCGGTTAATTCCTCTGTCCCTGGGACAAGGTGTTTGTATGTGTCAACACATATCTCTTCATTTACATACAACACACTACCTCGCCTACCAGCACAGTAATACGTAATGGTTCAATACATCGCCCCTCCCCACCACCACCATAGTGTTCGCTTTAAGAAGCACGTCTGACAGTAAGTGACATATCTCATCCGTGACTCCATCAAGGTGTAAAAGGAGTTCCAGAAAAAAGTGGAAAATTGGAATGAAGAACTGTATAATTACTACTAAATTGTTTTAATTCCCCCCCTAAAGGGAGAGGCGGGTCTCTTAGATGGTGAGGACGTCTCTCAAGGGCAAGAGACTTGTGTTGGTGATGGTGATGTGTGGGGTTGGCAGCTGTGGCCACTTGTAGGGTGAAGTAACCGCCGACGAGAACGGTACAATACACATATGAGAGGTCTTACTACTTTACTTATTGAACCACTCAGATGTAACATGTACTGCCATAATCAAATATTAGTGGATATTTACTACTAAATACGCTAAATTTGAAATATGCAAGAAATGTGACGCTACTATTGCCTCCATACTAATAATTGCAGTGTTAAGAAGTGTACAAGAATGAAGTAAACATCAAGCAATTTCATATGCGTTATTCATGAAACTACTCTGATCCGCCAATGGCTAGAAATAAGCTCCAGGCTAAATTAAAAACCATAGCCTGTTAATTATGCGCTTTTTTGCAATACCTTTAATATTAATAGAATGTCTTTAGTCAAAATAAATCTAGAATAAGAAAAGTTAGCACTCAAATATTACAAATTTGGAAGACATCTTCGTCTTCGTCTCCATTATTTGAACAAGTTCCATTACATAGCGTAAACTGAAAACGGAAGATATGATTAACTTGGAATCATAAGAACAAGCAGTGCTTTCTTTTTGCCGGTACGCAACGGTACCCAGTACCGTCACATTCTTTTCTCAATTGTTTAAAAACGATCTGCGATTTATCGTCAGATAAATTTATGACAAATATTCCAGCAGATGGTACTGTGTTCGCGAACTGAACTTCCAGTTTTGATTTTATCCAAGTTGGTATCATTCCTACATGTTTCATAGGTTCCATAAGTTTGCAACGCAGCCGGGAACAGGAAGTCATGCTCTCTTCCGATTGTTTCCAACGACATATAATCAGTTCTTTATACGTTCTACAACATGCAGGTGTTCACGCGAGTTTTACGTTAATCTACTGCAGTTAAATAACTGAGGAAGGGTGAAGAAGTATAGGGTCGATGCATAAGTTCGTGCGATATTGTTTTGGGTTGGCAACAATGCGGCATGAAGGGATTGCTTACAGGTCCTGCCAAAAGTTTAAGGACACCTGCATATTTCATGAACATGATTCCTGTCCTTAAACTTTTAGTCTCAGGCGTACGATTGTTTACAGGGAACTGGAATATTTTTAGAGGAACATTTGCTGAAATGTTGATAAAATATCGTTATTCAAGTTCTTGTGTATAATAACTGGAAAGAAAATAGCTATTTTTAATCCTCGAGGAGATTTGGACAGTACAATATGGGGATCACAGTAATAATTTTTGTTGTGGAGAAACGCATATCTATAGAATATTATTATAATTGTAACAGAGAAACAGAATATATTTGCATTTAAAAACATCCCCCGTTTCATAGCTCGCAACAGAACCACAGAAAGTGGTAAAAAAACAAACATTTCTTGAGCTTGGATGGACAAGAGAACCCTTAATCTACCGAGATCATTTGTATGTTACGTTGTAGCGGGATATCTACAGTACAACGTAACACAAGAACGATCTCTGTAGCTTCAGGGGCCTCCTGTTCAGCCAAGGTCAAGGAATGTTTTATTTTTACCACTTTATGTGGTTGTGTTGCGAGCTATGAAACGGGGGATGTTTTAAAATGGAAACATATGCAGTTGTTCTATTACAATTATAAATATTGTTCAGATACCTGTGTTTCTCCATAACAAAGATTATTAATGTAATCCCCATATTGTACTGTCCAGAGCTCCTCAAATATGAAAAAATAGCTATTTTCTTTCCAATTATCGTAAGCAAGAACTTCAATAACTTCTAAACAAAGAACGATATTTTAATGAAAATTTCAGAAAATGTTCCTCTAAATACACTGACTGACAGAGCAAATGCAACACCAAGGAGGAGTGGTTCGAAAGGGATGAAAGTTGGGGACAAAACAGAGACGGCACGGACGAATAATTGATGTTTATTTCAAACCGATATGCAGGTTACACAATGCGCACGGCATCGACTCAGTAGGATGTAGGACCACCGCGAGTGGCGATGCACGCAGAAACACGTCGAGGTACAGAGTCAATAAGAGTGCGGATGGTGTCCTGAGGGATGGTTCTCCATTCTCTGTCAACCATTTGCCACAGTTGGTCGTCCGTACGAGGCTGGGGCAGAGTTTGCAAACGGCGTCCAATGAGATCCCACACGTGTTCGATTGGTGAGAGATCCGGAGAGTACGCTGGCAACGGAAGCTTCTGTGCACCTCGTAGAGCCTGTTGGGAGATGCGAGCAGTGTGTGGGCGGGCATTATCCTGCTGAAACAGAGCATTGGGCAGCCCCTGAAGGTACGGGAGTGCCACCGGCCGCAGCACATGCTGCACGTAGCGGTGGGCATTTAACGTGCCTTGAATACGCACTAGAGGTGACGTGGAATCATACGCAATAGCGCCCCAAACCATGATGCCGCGTTGTCTAGCGGTAGGGCGCTCCACAGTTACTGCCGGATTTGACCTTTCTCCACGCCGACGCCACACTCGTCTGCGGTGACTATCACTGACAGAACAGAAGCGTGACTCATCGGAGAACACGACGTTCCGCCATTCCCTCATCCATGTCGCTCTAGCCCGGCACCATGCCAGGCGTGCACGTCTATGCTGTGGAGTCAATGGTAGTCTTCTGAGCGGGCGCCGGGAGTGCAGGCCTCCTTCAACCAATCGACGGGAAATTGTTCTGGTCGATATTGGAACAGCCAGGGTGTCTTGCACATGCTGAAGAATGGCGGTTGACGTGGCGTGCGGGGCTGCCACCGCTTGGCGGCGGATGCGCCGATCCTCGCGTGCTGACGTCACTCGGGCTGCGCCTGGACCCCTCGCACGTGCCACATGTCCCTGCGCCAACCATCTTCGCCACAGGCGCTGCACCGTGGACACATCCCTATGGGTATCGGCTGCGATTTGACGAAGCGACCAACCTGCCCTTCTCAGCCCGATCACCATACCCCTCGTAAAGTCGTCTGTCTGCTGGAAATGCCTCCGTTCACGGCGGCCTGGCATTCTTAGCTATACACGTGTCCTGTGGCACACGACAATACGTTCTACAATGACTGTCGGCTGAGAAATCACAGTACGAAGTGGGCCATTCGCCAACGCCGTGTCCCATTTATCGTTCGCTACGTGCGCAGCACAGCGGCGCATTTCACATCATGAGCATACCTCAGTGACGTCAGTCTACCCTGCAATTGGCATAAAGTTCTGACCACTCCTTCTTGGTGTTGCATTTGCTCTGTCAGTCAGTGTATGTTCCATTTCCCTGTAAACAATCGAATGTCTGAGATTACAAGTTTAAGGACAGGAATCATGTTCATGAAATATGCAGATGTCCTTAAACTTTTGGTAGGACCTGTATTGTTATTCCATTGTTTAAGCTGAGTTTGTGTGTTGTGAAACACAGGTTTTCATGATTGTGAACGTATTATTTGTGTATATTTCAGACAAACGAATATGTAATGTCAAGATGAGAAAAGTGAGCATTTCCGAACCATTTTGCTCTTTGAGTTTAACCGAAGATCCAGTACAGCAGGAGCTGCGAGAACAATCTGTGAAGTGTACGGGAATGAAGCAGTTGCTGAAAGAACAGCACAGCTTTCGGGCAGGACGGTTTGACTTGTCTGATGATCCACGTTCTGGAGGACCAGATTTTGACGAAAGTCGCTTGAATGAGTTGCTTCATGAGAATCCTCGTCAAACAACGCGGGAAATGGCGCAAGTTTTTGAATGTTATCAGTCAACTATTGTACGCCATTTGTATTCGATGAGTAAGGTACAGAAAATGGGTATATGGGTACCGAATGGGCTAAGTGACAGTAATAAAAATCAACGAGTAAACATCTGTTCGTCCTTGCTTGCCCGGCACCGGTTGGCTTGTGATAGGCACAAAGCATTCCTTTCGAACATTGTCACCGGTGAAGAGAAATGGTGCCTGAATGTCAACATGAAGAAGAGGAAAGAGTGACTCAGCCCATCAAGAAAAGCAACTCCCCGTGCCAAGGATAGTGCCCGTCCACAGAAAATCATGTTGTGTGTTTGATAGAACAAGAATGGCATTCTCCACCATGAACTTCTTCCGAAAAACGTTACAATTACCTCTGCTGTGTATAGTAACCAGCCGTTGCTATTGACAACAAAAGACAAAGACAGCAACCAGTCTTATTGCTCCATGATAACGCTCGTCCGCATACAGCGCAATTGACCAAAGGTGTATCCGGTTCCATGGCTAAGTGGTTAGCGTGTTGACCTTTGGTCACAGGGGTCCCAGGTTCGATTCCTGGCAGGGTCAGGAATTTTAACCGTAAGTGGTTAATTTCTCTGGCACGGGAGTTGGGTGTATGTGTCGTATTCATAATCATTTCATCCTCATCACGACGTGCAGGTCGCCTACGGGAGTCAAATCAAAAGACCTGCATTTGGCGAGCCGAACTTGTCCTCGGACACTTCCGGCACTAAAAGCTATACGCCATTTCATTTCATTTTGACCAAAGATGTGGTTGCTGAACTTGGCTGGGAACCTCTTCCTCATCCTCCGTATTTTCTTGACCTTACGCCCTCATATTTCCATCTTTTCCGCTCTCTTTCTAACCACATTCAGGGGCAAGTGTTTCGTGACGAACCTTCTCTTGACCAATATCTAACAGATTTCTTCCAGTAAAAACCAAAACAGTTCTACAGGCGAGGCATTCAACTGCTACCTGAACGTTGGCAGAAGGTCGTAGAGAGTGGAGGTGAACACATCACTGAGTGATTGCGATTGTGAGTTACAGTGCGTGACAGTGACAGTAAAATAAAATATAAAATATAAAAACCGCACGAACTTATGCATCGACCTAATAGAAATTATAAAATCTAATTGTGAGCCAGTAAAATATAAAAAATAGCACCGAAAATAAACGTGGCGAAGAGGATTACGAAACCAAGACCGAAAATCGAGGGGGTCAAAAGAAGCCAGATTCTAATAATGGCTGACCAGAACGTTTGCGAGAAATGAGTGGATGGTACCGACGATGGTATATCGGAGTTTATGTCAGAAGTGTAGAAGTTGCTGTAACAGTACGTAAATGGTGAGTACGGGCAACTTTTCTTCAGGAAATCCACAGTTCAGCCAAGCAACTCATTGTTGAAAACATCCTAGGGATATGAGCTACGAATTTTAGGTAAATAAAATAAAGTATGAGAATATATTTTTAATTATTCCTAAAAATCATTTTCTTGATCATCGTTATCCGGTGGATTAGATTAGCATTTTGCCTTTTCTACCACTAGGAGCGCTAATGCGAGTCGATGCAGAGTTTCACTTAAGCCCTTATAACTGCCTTCGGTGCGGACATTATTCAAACAATCACAAAAAAGCCCGGGGGTATTGAACGTAGGAACACATTACATCAAGAATGATACAAATAAGTTAATTTGGCTAGGATTTGAACCAAAAAGAAAACGAGTAAGAAACAAGCAATTTAGGCTGTTTTTCCGGAACCACATTTAGCCGGAAGTGAATTTCAAAATTTGCTCTCTCCGAGTCCTTTATCCCTTCAACTTTCGGCAAAATTGAGGAAATTGCTTTACTTTACGTTTTCAGTAATATTGGAACCCCTACTTTGTCCGCTATGGAATTTTTGCATCATTAAAAGAGCACTGAACAAGTAAATAACCGAGCGAGTTGGCCGTGCGGTTAGAGGCGCGCGGCTGTGAGCTTGCATCCAGGAGATAGTGGGCTCGAATCCCACTGTCGGCAGCCCTGAATATGGTTTTCCGTGGCTTCCCCATTTTCATACCAGGCAAATGCTGGGGCTGTACCTTAATTAAGGCCACGGCCGCTTCCTTCCAACTCCTAGGCCTTTCCTATCCCATCGTCGCCATAAGACCTATCTCTGCCGGTGCGACGTAAAGCCACTAGCAAAAAACATGTAAATATTTACTGCATAGATCGGATAGCATACAATATGCATCATTAAGATAGTGTGTAGAATCCGCGAACCTACTACGCTGGCGTAGCAGGGGGAGAGGTGATACTCCACGTGGCGCGTCCCAGGTGGCGGATAGGGTGTCCTAACCGGCTTGCCGGCGGACTTGAGGGAAATAAAATACCTCTCGCGGACCAAACACACTACCCCCTGCGGGTGGGGGATGCACATGTGGAATACACCCGCGGTATCCCCTGCCTGTCGCAAGAGGCGACTACAAGGGGCCCAAGGGGCTCTCAACTTGGGAGTGTGGATTGGCGACCACAGGACCCTTAGCTGAGTCTTGGCATTTCTTCCACTTACTTGTGCCAGGCTCCTCACTTTTGTCTATCCTGTCCGACCTCCCTTGGTCAATTCTTGTTCCTATCCGACGCCGACGGTATTAGAGGATTCGAGGCCTAGGGAGTCTTTCATTTTCACACCCTTCGTGGCCCTTGCCTTTCATCGTCCGTTACTTCATTTCTCGAAGTGACGGATCCCGTCTTTTTTTCTTTTTTCTCTCTCTCTACCCCCTGTGGGTGGAGGACGCAGACGAAAAATACACCCACGGTATCCCCTACCTGTCGTGAGAGGCGACTGAAAGGGGTGACCAAGGGATGATTGAATTAGAACCATGAAACTACTTTTGATTCGTACCATCACGCGGGGAACACCATGGGTTGCCTGAACTTGCGAGTAGTACCACTATATTAGGTACGACATAGGTTTGTGATTAGTAGCAGCAAAGAGTGGGTTCTCCTGCGGGTTTCCAGTACCCGTGCGTCGTACCCATGTGAGCAACACCGCGGGTCTGGGCGTTGCCTGTGAGTTGTATCACTATATGAGCGACGCCGTGGGTCTGCGTTGCCTGTGATTAGTACCCACTATGTGAGGAACACCACGGGAATACCGGTACCCGTGACTAGTACACCTAGGGGAGGAACCTCATCGGTTTGCGTTGGCTATGAGTGGCGCCATTGTGTGAGAAACACCATAGGTCTGCGTTACCCGTACGAAGTACAATACTTGTGAGTAGTACCATCTTGTGTGGAACACCGTGAGTCTTCGCTACTTTTGATTAGTACCCCAACATGACAAATGCCATGGTTCTACTTTTCTCTCGACATGTACCTTTCTGAGGGGCCCTAGACTTGGATTTTGGACCCCGCTAAACATTAAGCATCCTCGCTTCAGGATTTTGCTTTATAAGTGGTCCCTTGGTCCGTAATACTATTATTTATGACCTTTTTTGAGTCGGATCCGCTGTTTTTTTGATGGGTTCATGTCCATCCATTCAACCATCATGACATTTTTTTTTATTTTGGTCAGTGGAAGATTTTGAACTCTTTGTTGTCATTTCATTTTGTACCATCAGGGGCCGATGACCTCGATGTTAGGCCCCTTTATACAACAAGCATCATCATCATCAGTGTGTAGAATGCAGTAACACAATTAGAAGGCAAACAGTGGAATCAAATTAAATCAAATCCATGTAATACTGATAATCGTAATGGGAAGAGAAAACCTGCCGCTCATGTGTTCAAGAATATCGATCCTGCTTCCAGGGATTCTTGACCCTACTTTGTCTGTTCATAATGTTCCAATAAGCGTCAATAATTTGCCAATGAATTTCCGTCAGGCACTTATATGTTACGATAAAGAACTGTATGACGCAGTACACCTCTCATTTAGCGACACCGCCATTTACAACACGTGTTACTCGAACAAGACTTGGCGTACTGCTCCCAAACCACACGACGGGAAAGCGAAAGGAAAGGTGAAAGCCAATGCAGGGACAATACGCATTACAAATTTACTCTTCGGCCTATAGACTATGCGATGTATCTTTGTTTTACGAACACGTCTCATACATACATACATACATACATACATACATACATACATACATACATACATACATCCGAAACTCGTGTTTTATTTCTAGAGATTGGCTGTCTATATCTAGACTGTTTCACCCTGATTATAAAAAGGTTACGATATAACGTCTTGCCTTATTTACTGCTCGTATTGAGATTATTATTATTATTATTATTAGCGTATGGCAAAGAAATTATATACATAATATACAATATATACACAATAACAAAAAAAAAATTGATTCACTTCAGGCATTAGTGTTATCTCTTATATCTGAATGTCCAACTTATCAATCCACCGTAGTGCTTCCACTGTTGGAGATAGGAAGTCTTCCAAACTACCTGGATAAGCCCATAGTTGACACTCGCTTACAATGTGGGGAATAGTCTGGCGAGGGGCTCCACAGTCACATTCTGGAGATGGTACAAAGTTCCACTTGTAGAGAGAATCTCTGCACCTTCCATGACCTGTCCTGATCCTGTTCAGTCTGGACCAAGTTGCACGTGGCAGTTGGGATCCATTTACAATATTTTCCCCTCTGAAGATGTTATGCAGGGGCACGTCGGGAGAGTTATTCCAGCGGCCTTTCCACTCCTCCAAAGCATTGAAGTTGGTGGACGTCTTCAGAGCAGCATCACAAAGGGGTGGATGTCGTGATTTCAGTCTTTTGAGACTAAGAGCTGGTATGTCATTTAGAACAGGTAGCAGAGGATTCTTGCAGATCTTGTTGTACTCTCGAACAAGAGCTCTGGATCTTCGTAAGTCAGGTGGCATTATTCCTGACAACAGTGGGAGCCAGTGAACTGGAGTTGATCTGATGGTGCCATGGGTCAATATACTTTGTATACGGACTATTAATCCACACTGGAGCACAGTAGTCAGCAGCAGAGAAAACCAGTGCTAAGGCTGAAGAGCGTAGGATGTTTGCAGTAGATCCCCAAGTAGTACCAGTTAGCTTCTGAATAATATTGTTTCGGGTTTTCAATTTCTTCGACAAGTTCAAAAGATGTTGTTTGAATGATAAAGTCCGGTCCAAGGTAACACCTAGGTATTTTGGATACCTATTGTGATTAAGTACTCGATTGGAGAAGGTAATATTTAGTTTTAAGTTACCAAGCCTGTTGCTCAAATGGAAGCAAGAAACCTCCGTTTTGGCTGTACTGGGTCTGAGTCTCCATTTCCTGAAATATTCTGCCAATGTGGATAAGTCCTGAGTCAAAATGTCTTCAGTTTTCTCAAAGATCTTGTGTTGTGTGGCCAGGGTCAAGTCATCAGCATAGCAGAACTCCCTGGATATTGTTTCTGGAAGATCAGAGATATACAGATTAAACAGTAGTGGCGATAAAACTGATCCTTGGGGCAAACCATTATGCAGTTTTCTCACTGAGCTTTTCTTTTCACCTAAACAGACCTGGAATTTCCTGTCGCTGATCATGTTGTTGATAAGCTGTGCAATCGTTCTGCAGGGTATAGCTCTGAGTAATTTATAAATCAATCCTTCCCTCCAAAAGGTATCAAAGGCAGCAGTGAGATCCACAAAGACAGCAGATGTTTTAAGCTTTTGCTGGTATCCGGCCTCAATGTAAGATGTTAATGAAAGTACGTGATCACAGCAGTTTCGGTTAGGTCTGAAGCCTGCCTGATCCACAGGAATGAGTTCTAAAATGGTTGATCCAATTCTGTTGTAGATAAGCCTTTCAAAGAGTTTGTAGCAATAGCTAAGGAGGGCTATTGGTCTGTAACTTTCAAATCTGTTTTCAGGTTTTCCAGGCTTCAATATGGAAATAATTTTAGCTTTCTTGAATTCAGGTGGGATTTGTCCAGTCTGAAGAATGTCCGTGTAGAACTGTGCCATCCATCTCTTTGCATTGTCTCCCATATGTATGAGGAATTCTGGATGAATTCCATCGAATCCAGGTGCCTTACCAGGTTTTAGTTCTTTGAGGGCCTCTTGAACATCAAGGGCTGTAAAGTGACGTGAATAGCTAGAAATGCGAGGTACTGATGATTTCAGAGAACGAAGCTGGCATCTAATATACTTTGTGTGATTCTTATCAGCTGGAGCTCGAGAAGTTGTTACAATATGGGAAGCTATTTGGTCAGGTGTCACCTGAGGTTGACCCTTCACTACTGGTGCACCTTCTCCTAGCCTTCTAAGAAGGCCCCAGGCCTTTCTGCTAGAATGAGTAAAATCTAGGCTTTCAACAGTTTCAACCCACTTTTGTCTTCGACTATCATCCAAGCTAGCCAGAAGTTTGTTAGCAGTTTCCGCATCTCTGTTTTGTTGGAAATTCTTAAATAATTCCTCATTCTGGGCATTCCAGCCAGGAATATATTCTTTCCGATAACCTCTGGGCATACATTTATTAGCAGTAGATATAACTGCGCCAACAAAACGTTGATAACTTTGGTAATTTGGGGGAATCCAACGAATGCATTTATCTAGTTTTACAGAGAATGCAGACCAATCAGCTTTCTGGAAATTCCATCGGGGACGTGGCGTTGAACGTATAATTGGAATTGTGACACCAAATTCGAGTATTACTGGTCTATGCTGGCTATGAGGGAAATCTCCCATCACTTTTCGTGTAGTGTGCGAGGGATTTCCATTTATATTGGAGCTGATGAAGCATAAATCTGGATTTGAATCTCTACCCCATGCAGCTGATCGAAACGTTCCTCGATCTTTAGCATCAAATACTAGATGGAGGTTATTACTTTCGTACCAGTCCATTAATTTAAGTCCACAATCATCTGTTTTAGAATACTTCCAGAGTTCATGATGACTGTTGAAATCTCCCACATAAATCGCAGGATGTTCTGCGGTTGGTACAACATACTGAGGCCATGAAATGCATGGTGGTTTGTAGATGATGATCGAGACATTATTCAGTCGGACGACAACCTGATGGACATTTTCTTCTGTGCTTTGAGATAGTAGCTCAGCTTCTTTGATGTCATTACGGACATATGTGGCCACTCCATATGCTTCATGGTAGGTTGCTCCTAGTGCCTTGTACCCAGCAATACGATATCTAGTACGGAGTTGTTCTTCATTAGCAACATGCGTCTCTTGAAGGACAACAACATCTATGTTGTTCTCTCTGAGTATTTTTGAGAGGTAATCACACTTTGCTCTGCTGATACTTTCTATATTGAGTTGGAAAATACGAATAGTGGGACCAATATTTCTTGTTAAAGAGCTCTGAGAAGAGCTGTTTCCACATGGTGTCTTTGATATAATTTGATAGCCAGGAGATCCTAGGATAGACTGGATGCCTATTGCTGTTGCTCGTATTGAGATAATTATTTCTTAAAAGCAATACTTGCCGTGAACATGAAGATAAATACACATTTAGTTTGGAATTAGAAGTATATCGAGCTGATAATCGTTCAGTTGAGAGTTGC
Source organism: Anabrus simplex (assembly GCF_040414725.1). Taxonomy (NCBI): domain Eukaryota; kingdom Metazoa; phylum Arthropoda; class Insecta; order Orthoptera; family Tettigoniidae; genus Anabrus; species Anabrus simplex. The sequence goes on along the minus strand of NC_090265.1, from coordinate 957,661,188 downwards.
TTTGGGCAATTGCTGTAATTTCCTCTCGATTAACTTATACACTAAGTATTCAATTGTCCAGCCCTGCGGTGTAGGGGGCAACGTGTCCGCCTGTCACCCGGCGGCCCCGGGTTCGAGTCCAGGCTGGATCATGGGTTTTTAATTGTAAATGATTAATATCCCTGGCCTGGGGACGCTCCTTTCCTCACATTCAACACTTTACACTTCCGCCATTTCCATAATACAAGTAGGGGAAAAGATCTTCATACAGTTTTCGACTATTAGATGTAGATAACCGAACTTTCCTCCCTGTAAATACATCCGAATACTAGTTACTGTAGGTCGACGCCCCGAACAAAGTATTCAATTCTTCTCGGTTTTGCATATTAAATTAAGGGTAATATTACTACATTAAAAGTACTGCTGTAGAAATTTCTGTCAAGCGTGCGAGTTAATTGTCTTCACTGCTTTTGTGTATCATTTATGGTTTGGAGGGTGTAATAACTGAGTGGGATTATCACTGGCTCCTCACCAAAGCGACTACGATTCAAATTCTGGTCAATGCACGTAGCAGTTTTGAAACGAAGCAAAATACACGTCCCTATGGTTCAGTTTCCACGTAAACTTAGAGGTCGCGTGGCTATGAGCAGAATATCAAGTGTCACGTAAAACAACAAGTCTGCTTACATTTATTTTACCAATGTGCGTAATGTGATTACGGGCTGTCTAACAGAGCCAGCAATGGCATATTTGGTTCGTCCGGAAGGATGTGGGTCCGATTCTGTGTCAGGAAGTCGAAAAATTTAGGAAAATGATTTCCTCCCCCGGGGAGGCCCCGTGAACAAAGGTGCAGAGTAGTGCGTGACGTCCTTTGGAACCGTTCTGAAGGCAATGCGACCTTGGGAGATCCACCAAGGAGTTTGATGTCTTACCTGTTTGAATGGTCCAGTTTGCGAAAGAGGAAGAAGAACGAATACTAGGAGCCACGAAAGGTATTCTGGTCTCGAAAATACACGAAGAGAGCTCAGAAATGACTTTGAAAATAGGATTATGCCTTGCTCACCATTTGACACATGAGTTGTATTTCTAAAGACTGTCATCTCTGTTTTAATTGCGGATAACTGTTCTAAAGTAATTGTTGATACTATTTTATTAACGGGCACGGAATATCTAGATTACCTTGATTGCCCCAGAATCAATCAATAAATCAATCAATCAATCAACCAATCAATCAATCAATCAATCAATCAATCAATATGATCTGCATTTAGGGCAGTCGCCCAGGTGGCAGATTCCTTATCTGTTGTTTTCCTAGTTTTTCTTAAATGATTTCAAAGAAATTTGAAATTTATTCAACATCTTTCTTGGTAAGTTATTCCAATCCTAACTCTCCTCCTTACAAATGAATGTTTGAACCAATTTGTCCTCTTTTGTCTCTGAACCTGTCTTACTGAAGCTCCTGGATCGATACTAAGGCGCATAAAAGATGACTATTATCGTTCCAACCCTACATCTGCCTGCATTTAATGTTAAAATGTAAAAAAAACTACGTTTACAGTATCATATACATATATTGTAAACATAGTCACATGATATCCAGTCTTACATGAAACTGGAAACACATAGACGTTATATTTCATTTGAAAAAAAATCCATATGCAGGGCTGGAATTAGAACCAAGATCGCATTGATGAGAAGCAACGTATAAGTTAAGCCGTTGAGATATCACTTTTGGACTAATTGAGAAGTTTTTTATTGCTATTTACTTCACGTCACACCGACACCGATAGGTTTTATGGCGACGATGGGACAGGAAAGGCCTAGGAATGGGAAGGAAGCGACCGTGGCCTTAATTAGGGTACAGCCCCAGCATTTGTCTGTTGTGAAAATGGGAAACCACGGAAAACGATCTTCAAAGCTACCGACAGTGGGGTTCGGACCCACTATCTCCCGGATGCGAGCTCACAGCTGTGCACTCCTAACCGCACGGCCAATTCACCCGGTAATTGAAAAGTTAAATAAGAAAATGTCTTCATGGGAATCTACAGACATCGTTGTAGCCTGATGTCGAATAACATAACTACGACATGGTGTATTTGTCATACTAACGTAGTTTTATATCAATTGACGGTTAGCCTGAATATTGGTTAATTTATAACTGTTAAGTTCCTCAGTCTGCCGAAACTAATCTTGAGTAATACATGTATAAACTAGCTGAAAAAGAAAACATATGGTAACATGGAAGGAACATCATCAGGTTGTACCAAATTACACTCAAATATTCAGAAATATTTAAACATAAATGTTTAAGTATTTAGGAACTTGACATATGGAGCTTATCTTGATGAATTCCTCTTTTCTGTCCGATCTAGCATAGAATGCGAGGTATTGAAAAACCGTTGCTTTGTCGCTGGCGCGAGTTCAGCTGGCTAGCCAGTACGTTGACCTTCCGCCACGCAACGCCCCCCGCCCTGGCTAGGGCAATGACATGCTGTATTTTACTTTTAGATGCTTTATTGTTAGTGCTCCCTTTATTGTTGTTTTTGTTGTTGTTATCCTGATATTACAATTATTTTGTAAACTATGCACGGGTTCTTAATGAACTTCTGATGATGATGATGATGGTGATGATGATGCTTGTTGTTTAAAGGGGCCTAACATCCAGATCATCGGCCTTAATGAACTTCTGATGGGCTGCCTGTTATACAGGTAATTTTTTGTAACTTTATTTTCGCTTACTTCAACTCGTTTGGAACATTAATTGAAGTTTATTATTATAGTTATTGTTTAAATCTGGCATGGAAATTTAGTTTTACTTGGGCTAGATATGTGGCGTTGCTGTTTGTTACGTGGCATTTGAGTTCTTTCAAATTAAGCTACCATTTTCGTTGTTACATTATTATCGTAATTTGAATTGTTTTTTGAAAACTATTGAGAGGTTATATAATGAACTTTTAATGGGTTAGCTACTTTTCCTTTAATTTTCCGTTACGTAATTTACGTTTACTTGAACCGCTTTCGTGGAACTATATTTGTATTATTATTACTGGCATTACATTTATGTTAAGGATTTGATTGAACAATGTGTGAATTGAATTAAAGTGTATCTTGTAAAACATTAATTTTATTGATAAATGATAAGCTACTAAAACGTCTGGAGTGAACACGATGCTGCGTAAATTCAGAGAACTTACTTTTTTTTTTTTTTTTTTTAGTTTTTGTACGTCGCACCGACACAGATAGGTCTTACGGCGACGATGGGGCAGGAAAGGGCTAGGAGTGGGAAGGAAGCGGCCGTGGCCTTAATTAAGGTACAGCCCCAGCATTTGCCTGGTGTGAAAATGGGAAACCACGGAAAACCATCTTCAGGGCTGCCGACAGTGGGATTCGAACCTACTATCTCCAGAATACTGGATACTGGCCGCACTTAAGCGACTGCAGCTATCGAGCTCGGTGGAGAGAACTTACTATAAATAAGAATACCGTAACTTCTAAGTCAGAGTATCCTCCAGGGTGATTCATTAAGCGCTAGTACAAAAAGTGATGTTCTTCAGAAATTACAGTAAGTAGTACGAATAGCGATGAAATTTTTAACTGTGTATGGTTATTGAGGCTGGCTTTGTCAGCTTTTCTTGCAACGTAGATTTTGATGCCTTCTTTAATATTCAATGCTTTGCTCTTATTATCGATGTGTAAAAGTTTTAGATCTGTGAAGTGATGTGAGTTATCATACAAGTGGTCGCCGAATGCTGAGTGTTCCTTGTACCTGGTGTGGAAATTGCATTTTGTCCGGACGATGTAAGTGGCATTATCATTTGGTTCTTGGCATTTGAGTTCATAAATTCCTGGTTTAGAAAAAATGGTCTGTTTTATTCAGATTACGTTTATCGAATTGTTTGTTCTGAATGCTACTTTAAATCCTCCCTTTCGAACACGTTAGCTATTTTGTACGTCTTTTATTCACGAACTGTAATGCGATAATAATAATAATAATAATAATAATAATAATAATGGAATCACTAAAAATAAAACACTTAAAAAGTTAAATACAGCATATCTTTGACCTAACCAGGGCGGGGGCCGTGGCCTGGCGGAAGGTCAGCTGGATTCGCTCCAATGACAGAACAACGGTTTTTCAGCACCTCACATTCTATGCTAGAGTGGAGAGAAAAGAGGACTTCATTAACATAAGATCAAGATTTAAAGTTCCTAAGTATTTAAACAGAAGTAAGCATACATTTCTAAATATTTGAGTGTAATTTGATAAATCTGATGATGTACTTTTAAGAACGAAGCATGTCATTCTATTTCAATTAAGTTATTTCTTTTTCAAGTAAATACTGTTACCATATTATTTGTTTTTTCAGTGCGTTCACCTCCGCAACGTGCCGGTTAGCACTATTAGCTGTGCGGGTTCGATTCCCAGTACTGCAAGAAATTTAAGAATGGCAGGAGGGCTGGTATGTGTGTGTGTGCCTGAAAAGAGCTGAACCACCTTACGATGAGGACACGAGTGTATTCTCCGTCTCTTTGGTTGAATGGTTGGTTCAGAGGGCTCCGGGTTCAATTCCCGGCCGCGTCGGAGATTTTAACCTTAAATGGTTATTTCCCCTGGCTCGGGGCCTGGGTGTTTGTACTGTCCCGAATACTCCTGCAATCCGCACGTAACACTATCCTTCACTACAAAAATACGCAGTTCACATGCACTGCGGATGGTGCCCACCCTCGTAGGAGGGTCTGCCTTACAAGAGCTGCACAAGGATAGGAATAGCTACAGGAAATTAATTGTCGCTTGCAGCAAGATAACATTCCTGAGAAATCATCGATCTGACTCTAGAGCATTTTCAAGTTACCGGTAACCAAACGCTAGTTTGCATTGGGTTCGGGACGAGGAATCAATAGCGGAATAATCTGAATATTTGAATTTTGATCCTCTCGAAGTCCCTCTTCTTCTAGCGATTACCACGCTCTCTGTTTAGTAATGAGGACAGGGATGATGCGTGATATTAAACAGGCGGTGTAATTCTGACGCATGTTCGATTAGTCAGTCCTCTAGTCCATTGTTTAGGAAGAAGCATTACAAACTAGAGTGGTGCTGAAGTTCGCTCTTGTACAATATTGCAAACTTTTCGGTATTCTGCGCTGTAAAGTTAATGGTTGTGTATGTCCATCCATCCATCCATTATCTAAAGGCTGCAGCCACATCCCACGGTCTTCAGCAGTCCTCTTCGTCGTGACATAGGAAGCAAAACCCAGCTGAGTGATTATGTTCCTAAGGTAAGAGACACGTGCTCTTCCTCTCGACTTCTTCCCTAGGACCTTTCCTTCGAAGACATTCTGGAGAAAGGTGTCATGTCGTAGGACGTGTCCAAGAAATTTAACTTTCCGTTTGCTCTATTGAAGAGCCGGCCCCGTGGTGTAGGGGTAGCATGCCTGCCTCTTACCCGGAGGCCCCGGGTTCGATTCCCGGCCAGGTCAGGGATTTTTACCTGGACCTGAGGGCTGGTTCGAGGTCCACTCAGCCTACGTGATTAGAATTGAGGAGCTATCTGACGGTGAGATAGCGGCCCCGGTCTAGAAAGCCAAGAATAACGGCCGAGAGGATTCGTTGTGCTGACCATACAATACCTCGTAATCTGCAGGCCTTCGGGCTGAGCAGCGGTCGCTTGGTAGGCCAAGGCCCTTCAAGGACTGTAGTGCCATGGGGTTTGGTTTGGTTTGGTTTTTTTTTTTTTTTTTGCTCTATTGAATAAATTAATGTCTGTTTCTCATTAACTTCATTCAAGATTTGGACATTAGTCTTTTTTTCTGTCCAACTCGTCCCTGTCATTTTAAATAAAAAACCATGTAAAATCTGTGTTTGAAACGAGCTGTAGATATTATTGTGTGGAGTGCTTTTCTTCCTGCACATTTCAGCACAGTCGACGAACATTCTTATTATGTACATACATGTAACCAGAAGATCAGTCACGTTATTCTCATTATATTCAGACGAAATATCATACCAACCACCACAGAAACACCCTCCATACAGGGTTGGCGTCAGGAAGGGCATCCGGTTGTAAAACAGGGGCAAATCCTATGTACGACACGGTTCGCACTCGCGACCTTACAGGTGTAGGAAATAATAATAATAATAATAATAATAATAATAATAATAATAATAATAATAATAATAATAATAATAATAATAATAATAATAATAATAATAATAATAATAATAATAATAATAATAATAATTTCGTGTGGCTATTTCTAGCCGAGTGCAGCCCTTGTAAGGCAGACCCTCCGATGAGGGTGGGCGGCATCTGCCATGTGTAGGTAACTGCGTGTTATTGTGGTGGAGGATAGTGTTAAGTGTGGTGTGTGAGTTGCAGGAATGTTTGGGACAGCACAAACACCCAGCCCCCGGACCATTGGAATTAACCAATGAAGGTTAAAATCCCCGACCCAGCCGGGAATCGAACCCGGGACCCTCTGAACCGAAGGCCAGTACGCTGACCATTCAGCCAACGAGTCGGACATAATAATAATAATAATAATAATAATAATAATAATAATAATAATAATAATAATAATAATAATAATAATAATCATCATCATCATCATCATCATCATCATACCGTGCCAGGTTAGCTTCCGTGGGGGTCAGGCACTAAAATGAATGTGTGTTTGGTATAACTTCACGGAAGACACTGGGGCGGGGGTCCTCAACCCCGACACGGCACCTCCCATATGGCTGATAGGGGATGTTCCTGTAGATATGCAAGACAGGTGTGAATATGGCTTAGCCAAATAAACACCCGCGGATCAACTGAGGCAAAAAAGACTGCAGTCAACGGTCTCGATGGCGAAAGAGGATATTTCCCAACGGCTGAGAGGCTAGAAGAACTGGCTCTACGGCTAACAACCGTAGTTCTAACCACGGACAGAGTAATCTGTCCCAGCAAGTATTACCACGAGGTAACACAGTGCATGATGGAAACACGTTAGAGGAAAACTACCCCAGGTGGTACCCAGCAATGGAAATCCACCGTGGCATCAGGCGGCGCAAACAAGCCTTCGGATTCTGGGAAGCTTGTGCCAACATGCAAGATGGAGTCGGAGCCATCTGGTAGCCAGACTGATGACGTACTAACGACAAATACGACTAACCTAAAACGAAATCTACGCACAAAGAAACATCACTATTTTGGAACTATCAACATACAAACTCTACTTCGGACGGGGAAATTAAAACGGACTTTGGATGAAATGGAAAATCAGAATATCCTAATACTAGCAGTGCAAGAGACACGTTTTACTGATATTAATGCGTTTGATTTAGAAAATTACAGAATATTTAAGGGTAAACCTGGATGAAAAATTGGAAGAAATCTGCAACAACTTGGCACAGCATTTTGTGTAAACAAACGAGTTATTGACTCCGTAACGGACTTCTCTTCTCCTTCTGATAGACTCTCCACTCTAACACTGAAATGTGCAAACAAGAGATACAGACTATTCAATGCACACGCCCCCATAAATGAAGACAACAGAAACAATCCTGATACGGTGAAAATATTCTGGGGACTGGTGAATGAATTGCTAAAGACGCCAAGCAATCATGTCAAAACTCTGATGGGTGATTTCAACGCGCAGGTCGGGAAGGAACGTCAGTTCCGAAAAGTAGTAGGTAGTTATCCAGCTCGCACCAGAACAAATACGAATGGGAAGAGACTTATTGACTTATGTGAGACTCTTGATCTTAAATTAATGCACACGTATTTCAAAAGACTGCCAAGGAAAAAGTAAACATGGTGCGCTCCACGGAAAGACCTAGGTGAATATCAACTGGACCATGTTGCGATTTCAAGGAGAAACACTAAATAAATTATGAATGTGGTAGTACGAAAAGGAGCCAATCTTGACTCTGATCACTTCTTGACGCGCATAAAATTCAAGCCGTCACCGCTAAACAAGAAAAGACTCTCTACGAATATGTCAATAAAAGTAAACCACGAAAAACTTCAATAAAACAGAAACGACTTTCAACGACGTATGCGGGAGAAGAAAATGGCGACTTGCGAGGATATTCGAGAGAATATGGCTAATATAGCGCTAAGGATGTTGCACCATTGCGACGAACTCGCAGACACCGATGGTGGACCACAGGCTGTGATGTAGCAATTGATAGGAGAGCTGCTGCCTATAAATCATGGTATGGAGATAAAACAGAAGATAAATTTGAGATATACAAAAAGGTACGCAAACAGACAGCAAATACCCTACGGCAAGCCCAATGGAATCAAATATCTGAAGAAATCCGAAGTATTGACACGGAAGAAGAACAATTCTAGAACCTTTAAAGAGCACATAAATGGATAGCAACCATCTACCATGGGATTTAGGAGGGAAAATGGAAAATTGGCTGTGAATAAGAATGAACATTGTGATATATTAGCTACTGATTTTGAGAATGTGAAAAACCTAAAAATAAACGGTCAAAAGAGGATCCAAAGCAACGGAATGAAAACTCATTACCCCGTGACAAAAAAGAACGCCGTAAGATAATTACAGACTTGAAGAACAACAAGGCTGCAGGGGAAGACTGTCACAGCAGAGATGCTGAAAAGTGGTGGAGAAATCGCAATCACAATTTTAAGGCGAGAAATGGAAAAGATCTGGGAAATGGAGGTAATCCCTGAAGACTGGAAAAATGCTGTCATTCATCCTCTACACACAAAAGGTGATAGAGAAGATCCTAACAACTACCGCGGCGTTTTCATCATACCTGTAACATGTAAGACACTATCTAAAGCACTACAGAAGAGACTTGTGGAACAAGTGGATCATCAACTAGGCGAGTATCAAGCAGTATTTAGGAAAGGATGATCATGCGTTGATAAAATCTGGAGTCTGAAACGTGTACTAGAGAATCATCTCTCAAAGTATCTGGTAGTGGTTTTTGTAGACTTCAAGAAGGCGTATGATTCATTCGACAGGGAAGTGCTATTCAGTATATTGGTGGAATATGGAATCGACAGCGAAACAACGGCAATTATTAAGTAGACTATAACTGGGACACATTCGAAAGTTAAGTTTATGGGAGAGATCTCCAAGCAGTTCGAAATTAAAACAAGAGTCAGACAGGGTGATGGACAGTCACCAATTCTTTTCAACTGTGTGCTGGAGAAGATTATCCGGGAATGGGAAAAAGAACTGGACAGAAAAGGATTACTTAACCAAGTATACATTCGAGGATTAAAAAGTAGTGTCATGATTAATAGCCTTGCCTTTGCTGATGACCTTGCTCTGCTATCTAGAAATACTGACACAGCAACAGAACAGCTGAATGTTCTAAAAGTACAAGCAGAAAAATGATGATGATGATGATGCTTGTTGTTTAAAGGGGCCTAACATCGAAGGTCATCGGCCCACAAGCAGAAAAAGCAGGACTACAGATTTATTTCGAAAAAGCTAAATATATAACAAATATCAAAAATAGCCCCTCGGTACCTGAAGACTGAACACGGTACAATATAAAGAGTTGATAGCTTTAAGTACCTGGGTGAAATAGTGCAATTGAAATTTAATGAAAGAGAAGCAAACACCACCAGACAGGAGAAGGCTGCGACTTTTCGTAGGACATATCTTATATACAAGAAGAAAACCAGACGAACTAAACTAAGGCACTACAATACAGTGATTTAAACGGAATGACTATACGCTAGTGAATGCCTTCAAATGACAGGGAAAGCGGGACTGAGAGAAGCTGAGAAATTCAAAAGAAAGATCCGTCGCAAAATAATGGATCCAAAGATTGTGGATGAACAGTATAGGTTGCGAGGAAGGGAAGAACTTTACCGTGACAATGAAAGGCTAACTGAGTCCATGAGAAAACGGAGACTTAAGTTCCATGGACATTTATTTAGAATGGATGAGAAGAGACTAACGAAAAGGATTTTAACAATACTAGACAGCAGACCTAAAGTGTCGGACAAATGGTTTAGGGAGGTGAGAAAGGACCTCAAACAGGTGGGACTAAATTCAGAAGACATCTCAAACTAAACAAAGTTTAGGTCAGTGGTCCACAAATTCCAGGGATTCCATGACGAACCAAAACTTAACCGTGCGTGGACGGAAGAAAGAAGACAGGCTGCCAGAGAAAGGATGCTAAAGTTTTGGGCTGTGAAGAAGGCTTCCAGAAACATGTAACTGTTACCTAACGTGGTCTCTAATGGCCGTTAACGAATAATAATAATAATAATAATAATAATAATAATAATAATAATAATAATAATAATAATAATAATAATTTTATTTGCTTTACGTCCCACTGACTACTTTTATGGTTTCGGAGACGCCGAGGTGTCAGAATTTAGAACCGCGAGATTTATTTAACGTGCCAGTAAATTTATCGATATGAGGCCGATATATTTAAGCACCTACAAATATCACCAAACTGAGCCAGGATCGAACCTGCCAAGTTAGGGTCAGAGGGCCAGCGCCTCAACCGTCTGAGCCACTCAGCCCGACAGGACTTGGGAAAGCGGTAGATGAAGAAGTATGAGAAGAAGAAGTGGTTTGGTTCATGAAATTTTAGGTCGAAGTTATGAGACAGTATTCTTTGCATATAATTAAACAACCTGTAGTACGCGTTGTTGACGGAACAATATATGTATGATTACACTTTTGTCCACCCTTCATACTTTCCCCCCATACTTGGAGGCACATAAGTGGGCGTGCCTCTCCCTGTCAGCGGCTGTCGTTACATGCTCACTCGCTCTCTGTGGCGCTTTGCACTTTTATTATTTATTTTTTGCATTACTGCAAATTTTAGTTTGATCCCGCCCAGATAAAAGCTAAGAATAGGGTTTATATTCAAATGATACTACAAACGTACAAATCCTTTGAGACGTTACAGTCTCTAGAGCTAGTTACTGCCACTGATATTCCCGTATTTTTTGGCTGTATCGGAAGAAAGACATAGAAAAAACATCGCCATGAGCTATTTTCGTATAAAACTAACCGCAAGAGAGAGAGACCGAGTTTTTTGCTTTAAGCCCCATCTGAAGCACCCTCTCCTTGTGAAATGTTTTGAATAACCTATAGTTAAGATCATACGCAACCTTATTATAAACTGAAATGCCAAGTTTCATTAAAATACACCCATTCATCTTTCCGTAACGGACGCAGAGTGAACTCGACATAGGTCATTACTATACCTCGGATTTTTGGGTGGTAATAGGTTAGAATGCAAAGTAATTTGGTTTGTAGGAAGTGTTATGCAACCCGTTGTACCATAATGTATGAAGAGTAGAATAAATTCAAGGAGTTCTATAGGCTGTACCCCTAATATCTATGCAAACCACATACCATAACCGTTGTATAGTGTAGGGTATGGTTGTTACTGGCTTAACCCTCAAACACACGCGTATGGGGTGGAATCCACCCCAGGTCATTTTATTTCCTAGTGAAATGTACAAATAACTCTCCTGTGCTCTCCCCGCTCTTATATCTTTCTGGCTGGATCCCCGCAGACAGAGTCATTCTTATATAATCTATCTTAAAATCTCCAAATAATACAGTAATTCATATTTTACCATACAATGATATGTGGGGTGGAAAGCACCCCCACGCGTGTGTCCGCGTCCTAAAATTTGGCGCGTGTGCTTGAGGGTTAAGTAAGTTTGCATTCTAACCTATCAGCACCTAATGATCCGGACTCTAGTCATTACATAGACGTTAGTATTCTTGTGAGAATACAATACTAACTGACCGGGGCCGATGACCTTCGATGTTAGGCCACTTAAGACAGCAAGCATTATATCATTATACTAACCGACCGGAATGTTGCATTTGAACGCAATCAGCCCCCCGACCTTTGTTAAAAATATTTAGATACCATACTGATTCCTCCTTCGGTTTCATTTCTTCTGTTTGCCTCTGGAGGCATCTACTAGAGTGCTTGGCGTGAAAGTTGTAGAAGGCATGAAGGAAAGCGAAATAGCCTAAAATTTACTGCAGGGGGCTTAGAGGAAGTTTACAGAGGATTCGCAAGTGTCTTTTGAACAAATTTCCACAATGTATTTTTCGAACAAAGTGCTTATAAACCTGTTGTAGGAAAGGATATTTTAACCACTTTAAGTTCAATTTATTTTCTGGTAGAACGACCCATTATCTTCGGAACATCAATTCAAATGTCTCTCGAACTGAAAAGTTAAAATATAATCATCTTTAATGGTATGGCTATTCTGAGTGTGATTTTGTCCTGAAGTATTCCACACTCTAAAATAAAATACTGCCATAGTACCTTATTTTAAGTCCCGAGGTACCTATGAAAATCATAGCTGGAACACTTTTAGTTACAAAGCGCACACTTCTGCAAACACAACAATAAACATCTGTTATCAGACACTTTTCGACACACGAAGTATCATCCTAGTTAATGACCCGTAGGTCTTTGATAACAGGAAGTAACGATGCTACGGGAGAAATTGAACCTGTTTCTTCCCACCGCATCATTAAGCTGCGTTCATTTTTCTAATTCTTCAAGAGGGACTATTGATGTTTGTATATATACTCCACGTGGAGTGAGAGTTGTAATATTTCAGGGTAACTAATCAGTTTATAGCGGTGTTCGCGGCAACTGTTGCTTGTAGTCCGTCGTGTCCATTTAGACTTCTGGTTAACCACCCCATGATTACCCGAGTGCCAACAACGCATTTTTCTGAACTAGGCATATAATGTGTGCCAGGATCGCTTGTTGAGTGCGCGATTAATATTCAATGTCCTTAGCCCCGAAATCTAATCCAATTAATAAGCCGCCAACGACAGACACAGCAGCTACGTAGTTCATCATATGAGTGATGGCAATCTATTCCCATCACTCATTTCAATACAGAAAAGAATCAAAGATATTCCATTAAAAGAGAGCTAAATTGTTTCAATTAATCATTTGTTTCTTTGCATTAGGAGCTCATTAAGCACAAGGAAGGGAAATTACTACAGTTGACCATCTGCTGGCCTTCCCGAGCACGTACTGGCGTGCGAGGGAAATACAGAAATTATGTTGGCTATCGCAACAGAATACAAATGAGGGTATATTACCATTCTAATAGGTCCTTTTTAATTGCTTATATTTGTTACCAAACGTAAAATGAATTAAAAGTAGGCAGTCGCAACATGCAAGCGATTAGTGTGAAATCAAACCGCGGTTAATTATTATTGGCTACGTTACAGCTCACACCAGCTTTGTGAGTACAAATTCTAATTGCTTCCTTGAATCAAACCTGCGACCAAAGAATTGTATGGCAGATCACTACTGTGTGTCAGTAATCTGGTAAGAATGTAATGGAAACAATTCGCGATACAGTCAAGTTCATAGAGTACATGTAAAGCTGACAATAAGGCCTACATGTAACATTTGCTGTTAATTTACATTAGCACTCTGTTACACATAGGTAATCCATTATGTGTATTCTCTAGGGATGAAAATTCGGAAACTAAGTCTCGTGTTGTTTAATCACTCAGGGTGTTGCAGAACTTGTATAGAGCACCGTTATGGTTGAATCAACGCATTTCTCGGTATAGTTAGGGGAATAAAACAGAGTACTGTATGACATATATTTATCAAGTACACTTACCTCATTATATCGTTCATAGAAAATGATGGTGAATTTTAATGAATGGTGTACTTCAAAATTCATCAATTATGTTTCAATACACAACATTGTATACATTAAACTTCGAACGAACAGAGCTCCTTTCACACTTAGCCTAATTCTGCATTTGAACTTGAAGGTACATCAGCAAATAACTGACGTAATTCCATAACTCGCATCCTTTAAACGTATAGCCATCTCTAGGCAAAGTTTTGGTATATCTACAGACTTCGTTCGCTAGTGATGACCAATATTGTGTCCGGCTCCATGGCTAAATGGTTAGCGTACTGGCCTTTGGTTCAAGGGGTGCCGGGTTCGATTCTCGGCTTGGTCGGGGATATTAACTGTAATTCGTTAACTCTCCTGGCTCAGAGGCTGGGTGTGAGTGTCGTCTTTAATATTTCAATTCATTATAGGTAGGGCCCCATCCTCCCAGATGTGCATGTAGGCGTCAATTCGAATTACTCAATTCAATTATTATTATTATTATTATTATTATTATTATTATTATTATTATTATTATTATTACCAGCAGCAATAGCAGCAGCAGCAGCAGTAGTAGTAGTACCTACGAGCTTTGAAAGAGTAACTCTAATTACGTTCCTTGGGCCCGGATTTACGCTGAAGATCCTGGATCTTGAATCAGACGTTTTCAGATGGCATAATTCGATCGAGTGTACATGGCCGTGGGGAGCGAGGGAAGCAAGCAACTCAGGATAGTGACTGTCAGCGTTGGCATTTGAATCCACCATCTGCGAACACTTCTATCACTGAATTTTCCTTTTATATCTCAGCTACGGATGTGAAGATGGAATCTGTAATGTTACAGCCGCATTTACAAGGAAGGAACACTGACAACAAATCCGCTATAATGGGAAAAGAGAGCTGTCCAGGCGAGACAGCAAAATAATGCCTGGTACTCCTCGAAGGACGAGCGTTCAGTTCCCCGTTAGAAAGTGAGGATGTTCACTTCCGGAGATGCACATGGTTCTGGGAATAATTCAATATCACAAATCCAGGTTAAGTGTTTAACCACTCTTCAAGAACGCTTATTGATACACCGCTGTTTCCAAATATGATCGACCTGATTGGATTTCTTTTTCTTTTCTAGTCGTTTAATATCACCCTACACCAGATAGACCCTATTATTTTGGCGACCATGGTATAGGAAAGGAATAGGACTTTGAAGGAAGTGACCGTAGCCTCAATTACGGTATAGCCCCAGCAAATGGGAAACCACGGATACTACGCGACTCATAGCATGCAGCCAACTAGCTCGATGCGCTGGTTAGTTTACCTCAGTGAAGGAGATAGATTAAGAGAACTTTTGTGACCAGTGCAGTGATCCGTTCATCATAGGCTGCTCACGGTACAAGTTTGGTGGTGGTGATTTTTGTTCGACAATTTTTTCAAAATTCTGCTAAATCGTTAAATTTGGTCATTCTAAATCATTTTAAAAATTTGCTAAATTCATTAACTTCCAGACACAAAATTATGGATACTGACGTTGGAGCTTATACACTCAATTGGACCATGATCTACAACTTAGAAATGTTATGCCGTTATGTTATGTAGGGCCTACATGGACTTCATCATCTTGATGTCCCACGTGTCGTATTTAAAGCAACGACAACAACATTTGATAAATACACTGACTGACAGAGCAAATGCAACACCAAGAAGGAGTGGTCAGAACTTTATGCCAATTGCAGGGTAGACTGACGTCACTGAGGTATGCTCATGATGTGAAATGCGCCGCTGTGCTGCGCACGTAGCGAACGATAAATGGGACACGGCGTTGGCGAATGGCCCACTTCGTACCGTGATTTCTCAGCCGACAGTCATTGTAGAACGTGTTGTCGTGTGCCACAGGACACGTCTATAGCTAAGAATGCCAGGCCGCCGTCAACGGAGGCATTTCCAGCAGACAGACGACTTTACGAGGGGTATGGTGATCGGGCTGAGAAGGGCAGGTTGGTCGCAGCCGATACCCATAGGGATGTGTCCACGGTGCAGCGCCTGTGGCGAAGATGGTTGGCGCAGGGACATGTGGCACGTGCGAGGGGTCCAGGCGCAGCCCGAGTGACGTCAGCACGCGAGGATCGGCGCATCCGCCGCCAAGCGGTAGCAACCCCGCACGCCACGTCAACCGCCATTCTTCAGCATGTGCAAGACACCCTGGCTGTTCCAATATCGACCAGAACAATTTCCCGTCGATTGGTTGAAGGAGGCCTGCACTCCCGGCGTCCGCTCAGAAGACTACCATTGACTCCACAGCATAGACGTGCACGCCTGGCATGGTGCCGGGCTAGAGCGACTTGGATGAGGGAATGGCGGAACGTCGTGTTCTCCGATGAGTCACGCTTCTGTTCTGTCAGTGATAGTCACCGCAGACGAGTGTGGCGTCGGCGTGGAGAAAGGTCAAATCCGGCAGTAACTGTGGAGCGCCCTACCGCTAGACAACGCGGCATCATGGTTTGGGGCGCTATTGCGTATGATTCCACGTCACCTCTAGTGCGTATTCAAGGCACGTTAAATGCCCACCGCTACGTGCAGCATGTGCTGCGGCCGGTGGCACTCCCGTACCTTCAGGGGCTGCCCAATGCTCTGTTTCAGCAGGATAATGCCCGCCCACACACTGCTCGCATCTCCCAACAGGCTCTACGAGGTGTACAGATGCTTCCGTGGCCAGCGTACTCTCCGGATCTCTCACCAATCGAACACGTGTGGGATCTCATTGGACGCCGTTTGCAAACTCTGCCCCAGACTCGTACGGACGACCAACTGTGGCAAATGGTTGACAGAGAATGGAGAACCATCCCTCAGGACACCATCCGCACTCTTATTGACTCTGTACCTCGACGTGTTTCTGCGTGCATCGCCGCTCGCGGTGGTCCTACATCCTACTGAGTCGATGCCGTGCGCATTGTGTAACCTGCATATCGGTTTGAAATAAACATCAATTATTCGTCCGTGCCGTCTCTGTTTCTTCCCCAACTTTCATACCTTTCGAACCACTCCTTCTTGGTGTTGCATTTGCTCTGTCAGTCAGTGTAAATTGAGCTTAATGGTACCGTTCATTTATTTGAGTGGGTTATTTGAAATCTGCTAAACTTGTCCCTGAATATTAAATCCATGCCTTACTCATCAATGAAATATATCGAGTTGTCCGCCTGCAGGGTATCCCCAGATACGCTGTACTGAAAAAATGACTTTAGGAGGTATTGAAGATGTTCGAGATCCTTCAAGAACGTTACTCTAGCGTAGATGATAGAACACAACAAAACGGAAAAGTAAACTGCATTTGTTTTATTGAGTATGACAACTCATTTCGCCATTTTCAGAACATCACACTGATTTCGTTGACGTGCCTCACTCTTTTGCCTACACTTAACCTCATACGATCTCATTATCTACTGTATCTATATCCATTATTGTTGTTAAGGTACTCTTATGTCCTTGGGCAACCTGCAGCTGTTGCAGGAGGATTGTATAATAAATAAAATAAAAAATATGATAATAGACTTGTCAATAAGTGCGACAATTTAAGATGAACTAGTACAGTTTCGATGCCTCTCGCCCGGAGGCCCAGGGTTTGATTCCCGGCCAGAGGGCAGTTTCGAGATACACTCAGCCTAAATGATTAGAATTGAGGAGCTATCTGACGGTGAGATGGCGGCTACGGTCTTGGAAGCCAAGAATAACGGCCGAGAGGATGCGTCGTGCTGACCACACGGCCCCTCGTAACCTACAGGCCTTCGGGCTGAGCAGCGGTCACTGGGCAGGCCAAAGCCCTTTTAAGGGCGTTGAGTGCCGTGGGGTTTGGTTTTTTTAGTACATTTTCGAGCCAAAATATATTTGCTATATATTCAGAGCCCTGACGACAAAACATGGTATAAAATGCGTTTCGGAAATGTATGCAATTTACAAGAGCTAAAAGAACGTATATTATCAAATCTGGTGAAATATTTATTCAGAGCTTGAGTTTTCCGCTTCGTCAGCACGTTGTGGATTTCAAGTCCCTTATAGAAATGACTTTCCTAATGTCGGAAGAGAGTTTTTCTGAAATAAGAAAAGTGAAAACCGCAGGTGTTTCGGAGAGTACATCGGTTTCCAAACAACAATCCGACAAAGTAATGACCCAACCACTTAATAAGTGAACAAATTAGATCATGAACTGCGACATCTACTAATCTTTCCTCTTGACTTTCTGCCACTCTTGATAGGAACGATACAATGTTTTACTTATTAAATGACTGTTTTACAATTACAGAATTGCCAACATTTTAAACATAAAACTTGACATATTGTCATTTACAGTAAAGAATAAACTGTCACTACTCCGACATTCGTTTGACTGTGGCACTTGGAAAATATGTCATATTCTTTGAAGCGCAGCTGGTATGTGTCACTTTATTTCCGAGAATAACATTACGGCCAGTTCTTTAAATCTCACTCTAAAGCTGACAGTTATGACCTCCACAGTTAATTGTCAAACTATGTCTACGTCTACATAAATTATTAAATAAAGTGCCACTTCATGCTTCCCATAAATATGACATTGTAAATTGCTCATCTAAATAATTCAAACAGAATTTCTCTTCGGAAAGTTCACTTGCGGTTTCTACTGAAACGATTTATTTCTTAAGAAAATATTTGCTACAGATGAATGATCGCAAATGTTCTTGAATGATTCTTATTTTATATATAACGACACCTTATTGTTTGAATATAAACGCACGATACGTATCACGGCCAACTATCTAGCTCTTGTAAAGGAGCTAGCGGCTTTTTCAGTCGGCGTGTTCGTATTTACTTACTTCGCTGATTGACTGAGAGGTTACGTTACGCCGCTAAGGTGCCGTAACGAGTTCCCAAACTTCACGTTAATACCTGTAAATGCTAATATCTAATTCAAAGAGAAGAGATTGAGTGATGTTTCCTTAATTGACATTCTCCGAAAATATGCAAACCGAAGATATTTATTCATTGCACTTCTTCTAGAACCGCCGTGCAGGCTAGGGTGACAAGATTACAAGCATGAAAATACGGGAAACTTGGACTGCCGTTGACTATTAGACCCTATTTAAGATTAGAATTTGTCTTAGCACGAGCCACAGACCTCGCAAAGAGTACCATTTATTTATAGATAATTATTATTATTATTATTATTATTATTATTATTATTATTATTATTATTATTATTATTATTATTATTATTGAAATGGAAACGGTCCAATTGCAGTATATAAAGTGTTGCAAAAGTGAAACTTTTCCCTTTGCGAAAAGCTAATCATCATGAATGTCTTTCAATAAATGAAACTCAAACACTGATAACGAACGATTTATACGCGTCATTTCACAGATCATTTATGGCGTCCAAGGCCTACGTTAACGACTTATGTGACGTCACTTCCGTTACATATTATGTCGCGTTTCACAAATTTTCGAATGACCCTCAGCCATACGACATATTCATGTCAAAACAATGTTCACTATAGATGACTATAAGATGCCATTTTTACATTTTATATAGATACGTCTGTCTCAATGGTTTGTTGCATTTAGTGACAACCAGACAAACTGTAATTGCTTTACACAATGAGCAATATACATGAGAGGTTTGTGTCCGACTCGTTGGCTGAATGGTCAGCGTACTCGCCTTCGGTTCAGAGGGTCCCGGGTTCGATTCCCGGCCGGGTCGCGGATTTTAACCTTCATTGGTTAATTGCATTGGCTTGGGGGTTGGCTGTTTGTGCTGACCCCAACATCCCTGCAACTCACACACAACACCATCCTTCACCACAATAACACGCAGTTACCTACAAATGGCAGATGGCGCCCACCCTCATCGGAGGGTCTGCCTTACAAGGGCTGCACCCGGCTAGAAATAGCCACACGAAATTATTATTTATGAGAGGTTTGTGATAAATGGAGTCGGTTCACGAAAAACGGGAGAAATAAGGGACAATCCCGGAAATAAGGGACGTCTGGTCAACCTAGTTGAAGCTAATCCCAGCGTTTTAGAGCTTACAGTTTACTTCGTGCTGTGAATCAAAACCTTCAGTAACCAGCGCCAAGAGTTCTAGCTAACTCCTTCAGGTTATTATGCTGCATGAACACAGATCCTGCTTGTTGCGTTGCGCTTCCAGGAACTGCAGTGTAATTTGAACGTTTTAGGTTATGGCAGGGCCTCTCAAATGCCCAAAATCTCACGCGTGCAGATCGAGGCGCAAGAGCTCCGTGCACTGTGCATGGGTGCCGCTCGGCATGACTCGGATCAACGCTTCGTCTCTGGTCTACTCGGCTAAGCTCGGCTCTACTCGGCTCAACTCAGCCCGGATTTGGAGCGCTACGGCGCAAGTGGCGCAGAGGGAGACAGGCGGAGCGAGCGAGACAGGCGTGAGAAAAGAGAGAGACAGCGCTATTGCTCCAAATCGAGGAGTGGGGGTCTGCACTCTGTTCAACCAAGCGAAGTCGTCTTTTGCACCGTGCACAGTGCATGCACCACGCGCATGCACCCTGAGAGGCCCTGGGTTATGGTAATAGTTTAATTCGCGCTGTGTATTGAAACATTCATTAAGAAGGGTAAAGAGTTGTAACTCTTTTGTGGTAGAACAGCATATTTTTACCATTAGGTAACGTTAATTGTTTATTTCAGGCTACTTCTCATTCTCTACTCAATACCAACAAGCATCATCACAAAATTCGATTGAAAGTACTCGAAAAGGCTGCAGATGAGTGGAAAAGTTATGCTGACTTTATTGTCGGCTACCCTTCTTATAGATACAGATATGTTATTGATTTTACATCCCACTAAGTACTTTCATGGTTTTTCGGAGGCGCCGAGGTGTCGGAATTTTGTCCCGTAGGAGTAGTTTTACGTGCCCGTAAATCTTCCGATATGAGGCTGACGTATCTGAAAACCTTGCTCTATCACCAGACTGAGCCAGGATGGAACCTGCCAAGTTGGACTCCGAAAGGCAATGCTGTACCGTCCGAGCTACTCTCCCCCTATGGGTGGGGGCGGTAGAATAACACCCACGGTATCCCCTGCCTGTCGTAAGAGGCGACTAAAAGGGACCCCAGAGGCTCTGAACTTTGGAGCGTGGGATGGCGACCACTGGGCCCTTAGCTGAGTCCTGGCATTGCTTCCACTTACTTGTGCCAGACTTCTCACTTTCATCTATCCTATACCCCCTTGGTCAACTCCTGTTCTTTTCCGACCCCTTTCCTTTGTCCGATACCTTCATTTTTCGAAGTGTCGGACCCCTTCCATTTTTTCTCTCTGATTATTGTTATATAGAGGATGGTTGCCTAGTTGTACTTCCTCTTAAAACAACAATCACCACCACCACCACCACCACCACCCCGAGCTACTCATCCCGTTTCTTCTTACAGACTTCCTATTAATGACTCTACGGTTTATGCAAATTTGCTGTCTTTAAATGGCGAGTACAGTGGTGAGATTGAATTTGTTGCATTCATCAGTTATTTCTTCATCGTTTATATAGAGCTTACGTAAATTATAACACAAGCTTTGACTACGGTACTGGGAATATTATTCGCAATTTACTCTTTTCTGGTAGTGTTGATGCACCATTGTAGAATTTCGTCCTATATACAGAATACAGTTCAAAACAAATTTTACCTTTAAAAGTGCATAAAACTTCTGTGCAGTCATTGAAAATGAATAGCAAGGCTATGACATCGAAACTGAACGGCTAATTAAATGGGATAAAGCTCCCATGGCTAATGTATATGCACCACTGTGCATTGAATGATCCTTCAGAGATCTTCCGCGCAGTGGCATTCCTTTTGGAGGAAAAGATTTTGGGCGGATATTTCCAGTATTTCCGCAGGCCTCTAAACAAACAATCATTCAAAGTGTTATTAAGTTATATTCACTTTTGGTCAGAAATTAAGGTAATTAAATCTTTTGAAAACAGGCGGACTAAACAAGATGAATCAGAAAACATTGTTTTCTTATTTCAAGTTGGTAATGGTGATAACTATAACTTAAAACTAGGAATCTTCATAAATGTCTAGCGTTAGGGGAGTTAGAGATTGGAATAACTAAGGGAGATGTTCAATAAATTTCCAATTTCTTTGGAATCATTTAAGGAAAAGGTTAGGAAACAACAGATAGGGAATCTACCACCTCTCCGGAGGTCACACGTCATTAATTATTGCATTTACTCACCTTAATTGAATAAAAATTAATGCCATGCGACGGAAATTCATATCTTATTACATGAAAACATCTTAGGAAATCAGTAATAATAATAATAATAATAATAATAATAATAATAATAATAATAATAATAATAATAATAATAATAATAATAATAATAATAATAATACTCTTCGTACGCTGCCATTTTATTCATTTTATGTTGGTACTCTATGGGGTCCACTGAATATAAGAAGGCATGTGCCTTAATAATGTCATGAAGAATCCATTTTTGTTGGTTTGATTCTCGTCCTGGCAACCCCGGCATGCCTAGTTATATAGCGCGCACCACTAATACTCGAATTATATTGGTCAATTCTGTAAAAGACTTGATAATTCTTTGATCGATTAGAACACTTTGAAGTCTTGTAAAGTCTTGAATTTTACAAAAATTTGCTCGTGTACAACAGGCTTTATTCATGACAGGCAGCTTGGACTTCCGTAAATACTTCTTTTTACGGCTTACATGGCAATCGTTAACTTTTTATTAGTATGAATCCTGCTGCTACGCATCTTCAGTGATTCAGTTTCCTATTTTTTGTGTCAAGGGCCAATAATTAATGAAATTGATGTAAGATATAACCCTAATATACTACTGTAAAATAGCGTTCCAACTATTAGGATATTAAATAAATAAATAAATGGTATGAATTGTATAAGTTTTATAAAACGAATATATTACCTAATGTTTATTGTGTCGTTTTGGAAAATCCAGTTTTGGTCAGATAACGTAAGTGAATTAAAATAAGAACCTCTCCTGGCACGCACAGCCCATTTTGGAGCCTTGGCCTGCCAGAGGGCCTGCATATTCAGGAATACCACGTAATCAACAAGCTGACGTCCTCAGCCGTATTACTTGAATTTCATAACCGAACCGCTGGCTCTCATATCACATAGCTCCTCAGTTGGTCCCATGAGGCTGTGCGAACACCATTACAGCCCTTAGACCAGAATTAAAATTCCTGGACTAGGCAGGAATCAAACCCAAACCCTCCCGGTAAGAGGCAGGCACTGCAACCCCCAACACCATGGGGCTCACCAAAAAGGAAATGACATATAATATAATAATTGATTTGTTTGAAATAATTATAATTTAAATAAATTATACAATTTAGAGGCCGTTTCGTAAGTCATTATAACAGCGTTACATCTTCCGAACATGTGCGAACACGGGAGTCCGGTATGTACATTTAAAACCTTTCTAGTCCTCAGTAACTTGTTTTGAAGCACTAGCACCCAACGCTTCCATAAGCTCCCATGACGATGACGTGCATTTCTGCCATGAAGAACGGCAATTTTCACTTATGATCGCTGTTGAACTTTTCTTGGAGCACGGCCGGTAGCACTCTGAGCACAGACGCCATTCGGTAGCAGCTGACGAACTGTCTCGTGTTGCTTCACACAGAGGTGTCAGTGGTCGTTATCGAAAAGTGCTTAACAGAAACAGGAATCGGACTGTTCAGGAATTATCCATACATACGTATATTTCTGAATTTTACAACAGGACTCAAAGATGCGCAAGGATTTTGTGCATAATAAAACAAGAATTTCTTTTTTATCTTTCGATTGCTTCTTGTCACCGCTCACATAACCGGATTCAGTTTGGTCCTAGCATTGAGAAGAATATTCTAATAGCAGTGGATTTACATAGCTGCTTCATTATCAGAAGATATAATATAACACAGTTATTAAGCCAACACTTAAGAAACGACCCTGGTAAGAGAAACTGAGAATATAGATTTCGCTTCTTAGTATTCTGCCATCCTGAGCGAATTCAACATATCTGAAAATGTTGAGTTTTGAGACAACGGGTGTCAACGATTGTTATAGTGAAACTAACCTATCTACATCTAAAGATATTAAACGATTTTGTTTAGCGTTTTAAAAATCACTGTTCATGATGACTCAAAACATAGCCGAAATTTCGTATCTTGCATTTGTGTGGGTTAATCGACGTATTCACTGGAAGATACGATAAGCATGCTAAGGAAGTATCAGATACATCTATAGTGTACGAGAGACAAAAGAATTCAAAATCTAAAATGCCATTTATTTCAAAACACCTATTTTTCATATACGTTGAATTCGCTTCGGACGCCAGTATTGCTATGTGACAGATCGTTAAGCCGTGGTATGAACTCAGAAGTCGGACAGTCATCTTAACATTGTACCTGAAGTAAACTTGCCATCCGTCCCCAAGGGTAACGCTATTTCCTCTCTACTTCCAAATTGATTTAAGCTCGCATTTCAGTGTTCGCATGCTAGAGCGCTATTACTTGCGGAGGGAGCCCTTCCCTTTAATCAAGATAGAGTTGTGGATGGAACTTCTCGTATAGTCGTGTGTCGTGAATATCAGTGGTGTCAGCTAAGGAACTTTCCTCTCACAGAACATCTGTATATTCACAGTCAAGGGAGCAGAATTTAGTGCAAAGTTTGGTGTGATTCTGTAGAACAGTGCCGGCCAAGAACTAAGTGGCTAACGGCCGTATGAGCGTGATATTCTTTTCCTCTTCTTCTGCTTCATGGGCGTCATTACCGCCAAGGTGCGGGATCCGCCTTTCTGCATCTTGCCCTTCACTTCATTCGGTCTGTGGCGTCAGTAGGGCGGTTACCTACACTTCTGATATCATCGTGGAGGCAATCCAACCACTGCCTCTGGCCATCCATCAGGGTTGCAAGCCAAGCAGATTGGTTTTTTTTTTCTCAACCATCCTTGGACTGCGCTGATACATTTCTCCAGTCCATCTCACCTTATTCTTTCCCGACCCAGTCTTCCAATTAATCTGCACTACAGGTCAACCAACGCTCCAGATACAACCTAGAAGCGAACTCGGCCAGCCCTCCGTGCCATCTTACTCAGCCACTGCATGTGGAATTTTTGAAATGAAGTGGATTCCACATAAAACTGGTGGGCTTGTAGCTATGCCACGTAAAACCAAAAGCTTGTTTCACTGTTATTTGACATATCAACTGAAATTGTAAAACCAAAGCATTGTTTATGAAGACAACGAGAAGTAGGTATCGACATTTTCAACTTTCAGCATATTTCCACAATTAGTATTCACTTCTTCATTGTGCAATTATGGGATGAAAACGAGTTTTTTCATTGATCTATGAAGGGATACAAACAATGAAATGGAAAACTTTTGGTTCCCTCTGTAGCTTAGGGTTGAGGAGGAAATGGCTACATCTTCCGAGAACTGAAGTGAAGTATCAGGTGAATATGTTTCTAGAAGACTATTCTCTTTAACATTGTGCACCAGGACCCAAATCAGTATAAATCACAATGCGGAGCTGAGAATCGAAGCTGGGAGAATTCGATAACATTTCTGAACTCCTGGAGGGTGGATGCTGCTCAGTAGTTTTTTCCTTGTTCGGACCTCTATACCTTGACACAAACACACGCTACATTTTGTGATAATTCAGATCAACGTGGTGAACCCAAGGGATTTTTACGAATAACATTTACCTTTTGTTTCAGTTCTGTCCTGCTTGTGATTCCGCTCGTGTGCTTTCCCTAGGGTCACTACTGCTTTGTTCTAGCAGCTTACTGTCCAGCTCCGTAATTAGCTCAGCTATGTTATAGAGTTTCATCATCATCATTATGTTCTTCTTCTTCATCTTCATCCTCTTCTTCTCATTCCGATGCAGTCTCCTCACAGAAGGTTGGGACCAGCACGGTTTTTTTTTTATATTTCCCGTACCAGGGTCTCACAATGAAGACAATCTTCCTCGCCAACGTACACATTTCTCTTGTATGTTACATGCTATGATCAGTTGTATCAGGGTTCGGCTCTTGTCTGAATGATCCACGTAGTGGCCTTCGTTTCAAAGCAATCCGGTTCGATTCCCGGACGGGTAGGGATTTTAACTGCGTATGGTCAATGCTTCTGGCATTGTCTCAATACAAATCTTCATCTACACACTTACGACCACCAAAAACACGCTGTAGTGGTTACACCTCTTCACATAGAGTTGGAGTCAGTAAGGGCACCTGACTGTAAAACTGGACGAACTCCACACACAGCGTCAACGTCAAGAAACTGGGAACGAGGCTAAGAGGAAGATCAGTTGTATCAGTCTGTATTGGGAATAAGTGACCGTAATAGGCTGACTTCTTTTACGAGGGTTGAGACTTCACGTAATTTCCGAGCAGGACGGAGTATTGGTCACGTGGTCTACCCACGGGATCTTAAACATTGTGCGATACTCCCACATGTCAAAGGTCTCCTGTCAGTGCCATCCTCCGACACAATAAATCAGCACTGGTGACACAAAATACTTCACTTCACTTCACACCAATGAGTTTCGAATCGGTTCTACTGAAGAAAACAGAAACACACTTCAGAAACACCGATTCTGATTTTGATTTCTTACTATGGAATTTAACACACTAGCAATGTCTAGAGCCAATGGTGTGGTCTTTCTGTATACTACTAAATGAGCCTTACGCTCATTCCTTTGCCCACACATTTATATAGGTCAGGAACATACTGCTCTCCGGCTTCATATTCCCCACAAGACAGTTCAAATCTGTACCACACGTTTGGACAGACTTTGCTCTCTCTGTTACAACTGGTTAAGTTTCGAATAATCGCCAAAGAGCTGCAGCAATTGGTCGTAAAGTATTAGAAGAGTGTATCGTAATCTGTCAAGGGACGCAAACATATTTCACAAATATTCATCAAGCAAATTAGTTTATACAATTTAAGCCATTTAACTTTTAAAGAAACTGTAACTTAAGATGATGTATTTAGCAGAACACAAAGCTCAGTCCTCAAGCCAGAGAAATTAATCAGAGTCGGCTAAAATCAGTATCCCGACCAGGAATCAAGACCCTCCGAACCGAAGGCAGCTGCTCTGAGACAAGGAACCAGACTTTACACGAAGGTGACGATGAGCCTCAATTCACTGATCAGACGCCAACTTTAACTGATGTACTTAATATTTTGTGAACCGTGTAACGGTTTTTACCCAGCCGATAAAATCTGGTAATAAATGAATCAATAATTGAGTTATACAGCCCATTTACATCTCTGGTGGAATAAATTTCTATCGGCATTAATCAGCTAACAAAAGAGCAGTGCAGTGCCAATCAGGCGAATATAAATATTCAGGTTCATAACGAATGGTCGCCAATAGGACAGTTTATCAGCCACCGCCATAATGCCACAGCTATAAATAATGACTACTTCGTTATGGTAATGCCGGAAGTAATCAATTGGGTTACAAGCCATAATTTCAACTGTTGCCACTCGAACAAATACAATGAATGATACACTTGGAAGTCACTCAGATAGACAACTGTGAAAAGTGAAAAGTAAAAAGTAAAAATAAATAAAGCTAAGGCCTTTCGCGTACAAGTATCTGTGCGTTGTCAGAATGCAATAAATCTTCGTTGGAATTGAGGGTGTCCAGGCTTACGGATACAGAACTGTAAGAGTACACGTTCAAGCAAGGGAGTTGAAGATGGAGTCTATATAGCAGGGCCTGACTGTGCACGGTGCAAAAGACGACTTCGCTTGGTTGACCAGAGTGCAGAACCCCCACTCCTCGATTTGGAGCGATAGCGCTGTCTCTCTCTTTCCCCACGCCTGTCTCGCTCGCTCCACCTGTCTCCCTCTTCCTCACTTGCTCCGTAGCGCTCCAAATCCTAGCTGAGTTGAACCGAGTAGCCCAGAGACGAAGTGTTGGTCCGAGCCGAGCCGAGCTGGACCGATGCACTGTGCACAGGAACTCTGCACCGCTGTTTGCACGCGTGAGACCTTGGGCGTTTGAGAGGCGCTGCTATATAGTGTGATTTTCTTGAAAACATTCCTTTAAGTAACCAGTAGGCGTGGCCTGCATGGTAGAATGGAGTGAAAGCCGTAACAGCCGTGCATGTAGGGGATAGCATTACCTGGTCTCATTTTTATCTTCGCCCAATCTGAAACTACATATTACACAGTAACAACCTCTATGCCTTCACAATTGACTTGTTTCATACGGTTTCTTCGGTATGGGGCAAAATAAACGACATTGAAGTTATTGCTCATCTCCCGACCACGTTTTCCTAGCAACGAAGTATCTTATTCTTTTTTTTAAATAATGGACTTTGCTTTAGTTATTCACCATTTGGCCAGCTGATAATGATAGGTCATGAGGTCAATGATGGCATTGCTAAAGGGTGGGGAGGCGATGGTAGAAAGGTGGTTGTTAATGGGATGTAACAGTTACGAGATTATTTTTAACTATTTCATTTGGGACTACTGCATCAAGGTTTAAATAGTGAGCTTTATGTCTTTTAGAAACTAGATCAGTGCTCTGTAGATGATGCTATCGTGGTCTTGAAGAGTAATGTTGTCATTTGTGGGAAATGAGATATATAGTGACCGAATCTGTGCGAGTAACTTTGCTCGTTTTTGCTCATACCTGGAACAAGAAAATGCTATATGATTCAGATCCGCATCGTCGTAATCGTCACGTGGGAAAAATTTCGAAGGTGCGGTGGAGTTGGTGACGGTAGCATCTGTGTCCAAGCCTCATCCTGACGATGGTTGTTAAATGTCTCCTTGCAATATTGTATTTCCAGAACCAGGGTTTTTGCGGTATTGTTGTTTGCAGTGTTGCGTAATGTGTTCCTTGTTGGGGGCTAGTTCTTGACCATTATCTTTCCACTGGATACAGGCTCTTCTTTTAACTGGCGGAATAAAGTCAGTGTATGGAAGCTGCATTCATTGAAAAATACCAATGATTATACTTCCTTTCGCGAGGTGATCTACAACTTCATTGTCCCTTATTCCACTGTGTGCTTTTACCCACAGAAAGTGTATTTGACTACCGGATGTTGTAGCTTCTTGAATCTCTTGAAGTAGATCATAAATGTAAGGGTTTGTGGTACAATTTTGAGCTGGGTGTTGCAGTTTTTCCAAGGTACTTCTCACGTGGTGAGTATGTTATGAAAATGGTAAGAGAGACGATATTTTATGGCAGCAATGATGGCGAAAGTTTCGAAGGTAGAAGTATCTTTGTATAACATCGTTACAGCCTCATTGGACCACGTTTCTTTAGGTTTCCAGTCATGTTTATGTATCTTTGTGCACATGGCCTTCATTCTCTTAATATGAGCATTCCTTCTGTCCTTTGACCAGGGAAACCGTTTCGTTGGTTGGAACTCATTTTCAGGTACACTCCAGTCCTGGAATGTTTGTTTAAAGATGCGTCTGTCTAGGATATCTTGCTCCATTATCCCGCAGATCATCAGCCACTACTTGGTGCCATGAAGGTTTTCCTTTGAGATTCCAGACTTGTGTTAGAATCTGTTTCGTCAGCCTGTTGTCAGACATACGAAACACATGATCGAAGAATGTCAGCCTCCTTTTCCCGATGGCGTCCGTTACTTTGCCCACTTTGCTATGCACTTCTTAATTTTTCTGAGCTTGCACGTTCCTTCCTTTTTAATGGGTCGTAAGATCTTTCTCCTTATCCTTCGTTCTAGTTTCTCCAGTTCTCGTTATGAGGTTTAATTTTTAAGATCAGTGTTTCTGATGCATATAAACTGATCTTACAACTGTCTGGTAGTGTCGTATCTTACCTCCCCATGATAGTTTTCTCTTGTTGTATGTCTCAAGAGTCTCCGTGCAGGCTGCCTTCATTCCATTTAATTTGGCCTGCACACCATATTTGCATTATTCCTCATATCTAGCTACTCTCCTAAATATTTGAAAGCTCAATGAAGGAGCGACTTAACAAGGAGGCACCAAATAACACAACAATGTTTTTATCGTTGACGAGTTCCGCCAAACGGGACCAGTCCTACGCCAAAGAAAGGGGGATAACAGGGCGTCCAAGGACCGTCACCACAAACAAGAACCATGGACGACTTCCCCAATAGGTGTTACAGACCCAAAAGTACGACGAACATCACTGAAACTCGGTTTGAGCGATAAATCTGTCCGGCGAATGTTTAAAGAGCTGGGTGGATTTGCATACCACATTCAAGTTGCTCAGGGACTAACAGAAAGAGATGAGCGAACTGGATTAGTTCTACAGTATTGCAGCCGACTGTTGTCCATAACGTATGAGGATCGAGTTTTATTCTGTAACACATATTTTTCAGATGAAAGCCGGGTTCACCTTAATGGCTATATCACTCGATTTTTTTTGGTTTGAACGGCCCGAAGTCGTTATTCGGAAACCACTACAAAGTGCGCTGGTTGCAGTGTGTTACGCCGTGTCCCGTCATGCAATATTGGGTTTATTTCGGCGGATGCTCCAAAAATCCAGAAACAGTGGACCAGGTAGTAAACAGGGACCTCGTCATAACCCCATCCGTGCGGGACTTGATCCTGTTTTGTTGCGACAGAACCTTACACCTCCAACGACAATGGATGCAGCAAGATGGAGTTACAAGACCGCGGGCGAGTCTCTTGAACGACGCTTCTCGCGGAACTCCATGGTCGTCTAACGAGAAGTCGCGTAGTTGAGCGATAAGGGGTGCGAGGGGTAAACATGACGACCGCGCATGCGCTAATCTCAACTCTCAAGGCCTGTCAATAAACATCTCTTCCGTCTGCAGTTACTCTTGCGAAATGAGGTGTTGTTCTGATGTTTCAAAGTGGTAGTGCAATTGTGCTTTAGGTACTGTACGAACCACATGTGAACAAGTTAACAGTGAACACGCATCTGTTTCAGAGAGTTCGCGTTGTCTGTCACAACGACTGCTTTTAGCTTAGAGTGTACTGCAGTATCTGTTACCCGTGTCGTACCTTCAAGCTGCTGCAACATTCCCATACCCATCCTGGTCCCCGGATCTCACACATGAGGTATGTTGAAAGAGTCACTTTTCAAGACATATGACTCACAAGTATTCCCGAATTACGCGAGAAGATTACGTCATTTTTCAGTTCATACAGTAACATTTGTTCATCAACATGTCCAATAATCTTCAAACACATTATGAAAGGTGTGTGGCACATGATGGCACATACACTATAAATTAAATCAGTCACCACTGATTTGCATTTAGGGCAGTCGCCCAGGTGGCAGATTCCCTATCTACTGTTTTTCCTAGCCTTTGACTAATGATTGCAAAGAACTTGGAAATTTATTGAACATCTCCCTTGGTAAATTATTCCAATCCCTAACTCCCCTACATATAAACGAATATTTTGCCTCAATTTGTTCTCTTGAATTCCAACTTTATCTTCATATTGTGATCTTTCCTATAAAAACACCACTCAAACTTCGTCTACTAATGCCTTTCCACGCCATCTCTCCACTGACAGCTCGGAACATACTCCTTATTTTTTCTATTTTTACAATTGGTTTTACGTCGTACCGACACAGGTCTTATGGCGACGATTGGATAGGAAAGGCCTAGAAGTGGGAAGGAAGCGGCCGTGGCTTTATTAAGGCATAGCCCCAGCATTTGCCTGGTGTGAAAACGGGAAACCACGGAAAACCACCTTCAGGGCTGCCGACAGTGGGGTTCGAACCCACTATCTCCCGGATGTAAGCTCACAGCTGCGCGCTCCTAACCGCACTGTCAACTCGTCCGGTATATTACTTAGTCGAGCAGCTCGTCTCCTTTCTTTCAAGTCTTCCCGGGCCAAACTTTGCAAAATTTTCGCAACGCTACACTTTTGTCGGAAATCATTCAGAATAAACCGAGCTGCTTCTCTTTGGATTTTTTCCAGTTTCAACGCAATGAAATATCATAGCAGATTGATGTGTTTTGCTACATACAGTAATTCTCCTATCTCTTTCTCATTTACTGCATCATTCTGTTCCTGGACTCCTCTCACAATCATATCTTCCTCGAATCACAATTTCATCAACAAACAGTATTGGGTCAATTCTTGTACCTTCATAGGATCTTTGTGCTCCCTTTTATGATAACGTTAATCACAAATATAAACAGTATAACATGTATTAGCTTCAAATCAGTTGCAGACCCTAAATTTCAGCATGACATACATTAGGAAATTAATTTATTTACATGCATATAAAATACTAAATTCTTCTACTATTTGATCGACTTTAGTCATTAAATCAGTATTGTTTAACAACAGTAAAATTAATTTATAATATTCTGTTCACTACTAGCACACATGCAATCCTGGAACCTTACGTTGCTGACTTGTAGCTATCTAGTCCATTGGGTATCAAGCATAATGAATAATTACACAAAATGAGAGTGCATAATATATGAAACTCACTCCGTCACTACCGGGTTCCATTTGAACAAGAAATCTTATTTTCTACCTCTTTTGCCACATGCGGTTTTCGGTATCATTAATGGGATTTCATTTTTTGATCTTCCCTTGAATTACTCCTATCCTGGAAGAGATGCATAACACCTATTCTTCTGAACTTAAATACTGAGTTATGTTCAGTTGCTTGCTTGGAGCCAAAATCTCTTAATTATTTGTTTTACGTCGCACCGACATAGAAAGGTCTTGCAGTGATGCTCAACAATTCTTCTGCACATATTGGGAGTTTCTTGTTGATGGCTTAGGCAGCGTAAACATAAACAGCACCCGGATGGCTGTTATTATTAGCGGGCGAGTTGGCCGTGCGGTTAGGGGCGTGCAGCTGTGAGCTTGCATCCGAGAGATAGTGGGTTCGAATCCCACTGTCGGCAGCCCTGAAGGTGGTTTTCCGTGGTTTCCCATTTTCACACCAGGCAAATGCTGGAGCTATACCTTAATAAAGCCACGGCCACTTCCTTCCCACTTCTAGGCCTTTCCTATCCAATCGTCGCCATAAGACCTATCTGTGTCGGTACTCAGAATCAGAATCTGACCAGTGTGAAAATAGAAAACCACGGAAAACTATCTTCCGGGCTGCCGACAGTGGTTAGCTAAAATCGTGGAAAACTAAGTGTAAAGTCGTGAAGATCACCGGTACTGCCTGCCGTACAGAAAAATATCACAAAAATACAATGCCATAAACTTCATTTCCTACCATATTTCACATAGAAAATAATTCAATAAATGTATTATTAACGGAGATTTCGAGACCGTAATACATTCAAATACCTTCAAATCCATTCAACAATTTATAGAAACCTCCAGCTCGCACTAACAAAATAATTCATAGTCAAAAAGCCTAAAATCCATCAATTAAACATACTCACTACAACTTCGCAAGTAAAACTGGAAAGATGCTCTCAGAACAAGTAAATATCTATACGACCGGAATAGAATGTTATCTAGTCTTTAATTTGTCTATAAAGAGCTATAGTCTATCATTATAAGCTTAATTTAGCAAATTGCACCTAATTGTCAGCTCATAATAAAAGCAGCACTATAAGACATTCTTTAACAAACTCACCGTCTAAATATTTCTTTGATCGAGCGAGTTGACAGTGAGGTTAGTGTTGCGCATCTGTGAGCGTGCATTCGGAAGTTGGTGGGTTTAAATCCCACCGTCGACAGGCCTGAAGATGGTTTTCCGTGGTCTCCATTTTCGTACCAGATAAATACTATGACTGTACCTTATTTAAGGCGACGTCCGCTACATTTCCCATCCCTCCATCGCTAAAAGATTTCAATGTGTTAGTGCGACGTTAAACAAGTAGGAAAAAAAAATTGCAAAAACTTCCGCTACTGCGCAACCCGCTTTGATCAGAGATCGGGAATGAGTGGACAAATTAATTACTGTACCGAAAGTTTGTTTTAAAATTCAGTTACTTCATGACGATGGATCTCAAATTTATCACACGGAGATACATGTTTGGAGTCATAAGGTCGCTTTATGTTATACTATCGACCTGATCCAATTTCACACTGGAGCAATTTTAAATTTATGCCGATAGGACTTCATTGTATGATAAGACTGATTAATCTCAAAGTCTAGTTTCCAATTTTAATGTTGATTTTTACTGCAGCTATAACTTAAACTCTCTTATTAAATACCAACTTTCACACACGTCGGTATATACAATGCTGTCCAGGATATTTTTGTACAGATTTTTATGCCCAACAATTCTTCTATACATATTTGGTGTTTATCCTTGATGGTTCTGACAGCGTAAACCAAATGAGCACCCGGATGGCAATTTTAGTTCCTTCTTCTCAAAAATCTTCACTGCTCGGCTCTCTCTCAAGTTCGACAACTATTTCGTACACTCAAACATGCCTCGATAAGTTGTCTACACAACGGTGAAATCGTATCAAAAGGCGTTCAGCAGTTTGAGAGATTAGCCCGTGCAAACACTAGAACCTTTCGAGGTCTTTATTTTATCTACCTTAGTGCAAATAAATGTCACAAAGAATTTGTTAGAGGCTTTGGAAACAGACCAGTTCTTGTCGGTTCATCTCGTTCCATACAGAATTACTTTATTTCGGAAATAATGACGCAATGTGACCCAGGGCCATGGTTTGAACACACCTGCTCTAAAGGGTATGGACTGGCACATTTAAAGCTAAAATTCGGACGTCGTACGCTGTAAATTAACTCCAGCATGAAACTGAATGCACAGAACTTCAAATCGGCTTGGCTCGGTGTGATAAGGCTTTAAAACTCCCTCGCTGCGAGTAAGTTAACATCATTCAGATGGATGGGGACGGCAGACATTCAGAGCTGAGCTGGAAACCTATGGTCAGAAATGGACCAAAGTTGAATGTTTGGGCGGATAAAGTCCACTACACAACCTGACACAATCTGATACTGATTATTAATTGATTTTTGAAGGCACACAATGGTTAACTGACTGCCCATTGTCACTGTGAATTAAAAGAAAAAAAGAGGTGATCAGACCAGTCCATTCAGAGTAACTTTAAAAAGCCAGCTCTAAGTTTTATGTGATCCATGGTCCACGGCTTTACGTGTGTTTCAACAATGGGGGGCAAGAATTTTCATTCCAAAACTCTTACCAGAGTTTGACTGAATTCGAAAAACTGACACTCAGTTAGAACAGTGCGACAATGTTGTTGATATTTTTACAACTTTCTTTACGTCATACCGATACAGAAAAGAAGGTCTTACGGCAACGATGGAGTAAGACAGTGCTAAGAGCGGGAAGGAAGCGAACTGGCCTTAATCAAGACTCAGCCTGATGTAAAAATGGAGAAACGCTGTAAACCATGTTCAGGCCTATCCACTATCTTTCGAACGCAAGTTGACGGCTACGTGATCCAAACCACGCAGCCACTCGCTCGGTTGTTGTTGATTTTTATATAAAAGTATTATTATATTATCGTTTATATGGTGACGCACCCAATTCAAATGTAGTTTATAACAAAACATTTTCTATGTGAATAGTTTTAAATCGGGATGCCGATTTGGAAAGTTGAGAGAAATGAGAATAGAAAATATTCTAAAACGCTATAAAATATAAACCGCGCGCGGTACAGTCGAGTTTCGTAGGACGAAAGTTTACGTGTCAACCAATAAGAATGGTTCTTGAAGGTATTCAAAGACACGAAGAGGATTCGACGCATTTCTCGAGGGTTCGGTTCCAGTCGTCCAGTCTACTTTGCAACTGCGTAGCGCACACACACGACTAAAATACATGAATAAAATACATTTTTTCTACAGAATATAGTGAAGTGCAGTATATAAGACACGTTACGCTATAATAATTGTGCAATAATTAGTGCAAACGTTTGACAATGTCGACGCATATATCGAAGTTATTCAAGTGGAATTACAAGAAACAACAATTAGAAGAATGAACAGCTTCCTCTACATGGAGAGGAAGACACAGGCATTGCGAGTGCGTCCGGCTCCATGGCAAAATGGTTAGCATGCTCCACTGAATTATCCTGCCTTTGGCTTTATCAACGTTGACAAAATCATCATCCTTTTACCACGAGTCCTCTCGCCACGGCAATGAGTAGAGTTACTGGGTGAATAGTAGCTGTGCGTTTCGGTTTTACACACTGAAGAGAATATGTTTTGTTTTGGATTATTTCTATAATAATAATAATAATAATAATAATAATAATAATAATAATAATAATAATAATAATAATAATAATGTCCGACTCGTTGGCTGAACGGTCAGCGTACTGGCCTTCGGTTCAGAGGGTCCCGGGTTCGATTCCCGGCCGGGTCGGGGATTTTAACCTTAATTGGTTAATTCCAATGGCACGGGGGCTGGGTGTATGTGCTGTCTTCATCATCATTTCATCCTCATCACGACGCGCAGGTCACCTACGGGTGTCAAATAGAAAGACCTGCACCTGGCGAGCCGAACCCGTCCTGGGATTTCCCGGCACTAAAAGCCATACGACATTTCATTTTTCATAATAATAATAATAATAATAATAATAATAATAATAATAATAATAATAATAATAATAAATAGCGCCTTTTAAAAGGCCATCTATAACAGGAAATCGGAAACTCATTTCGGAAATAGTTTTAACATTCCTCGACAGATATCGCTACTATCAACCTATGAGCGCCCTCTGGGGTGAAGATCTATTCATTTTCAAAGTAATTTTGTGTTGCCAAGGTTTCCTAAACTGAATTGTTTGTAGTTGGCTTTTGGTGTTCTAAAGTTATCAACATTTCTATCTCTTCCCACCAACTTAATACGTTAGCCAATTAGAAATTCTGTACATTTATCTAAATAATCAATCACTGTATTTATATTTATTTGATTGTCCAATGAAAATTGGGGGTGTGTGTCAGGATTTCGGCCCAGAGAAATCTGGAACCTTCCTCTCCGCTATAAAAGCTGGGACATTTCGTGCCATATTATCTGTGTGATCGCTCCAGTCAAGAGGTTTAGAGTGTGTTCGTAGCGGAGGCAGGGGAACTGCTCCGTCGTCCATCTTCGGGAGGACCACCAGATCAAGGTAATGGTCTGTTTAACAATGTAATAGTCTCTGAAAGCTATCTCGAGAGGAAGGTTTCAAATTTCTTTCGCTATGTAACTTCAATTTTTCAACATAAATTCTGAAACAAGTCTTAACCGCAATTAGGGAATAAAGAGTGAGGAATCCTTTTGTATTCTCTCTCAAATGGGAAACCACGGAAAACCATCTTCAGTGCTGCCGACAGTGGGGCTCGAACCCACGATCTCCCGATTACTGGATACTAGCCGCACTTAAGCGACTGCAGCTATCGAGCTCGGTCAAATTATGTATACTTACTTTTCCGGACTCTGCGGGTAACCCTGTCTACAAGACATTTCAACATACCCTAGATTTAGGCCCTTTGGCACAATAACATATATCGGTGAAATATCGAAAGACGAGACAAAGCTCATTTTAAGTCTCGCCCCTACAGGTACGAAAACCATGTTTTAGGTCCTGAAAACAACCGTTATGGAAATATTGGCACCATACTATCTCCTCTCTAGGAATCGGATGAAGAAACGGCCTGCCGTAACCATGGCAACGTTTTCCTGTTTATAAGGAAACCGACGGCGGCGCATAACGAGGTGTACAAACCATAATGAGGAGTAAGGCAGTATTCCATTGCTTTTCTCACTGGACCAGGAAGGAAGTGCTATTGCGGCATGCCCAGTCCTATTACAGCACCTTTAATAACACCCAGTCACAGAGCGAGTTAGCCGTGCTGTGAGCTTGCATTCAGGAGATACTGGGTTCGATCTCAGCCCTGTCGGCAGCTCTGTAGATGGTTTTCAGTGGTTTCCCATTTTCACACCTGGTAAATACCATGGTCACTTCCTTCCCACTCCTAGCCCTTTCCTACCGCATCGTCGCTATACGACCTATCTGTGTCGATGCGACGTAAAGCTAATTGTGGTATAACACCCAGTCGCGCTCTCAGTGCCTTCCATAGCGCAATCCTCTCACAGATATAAATAAGACTGAGACTCCTGTGGAAGTTGAATTTTGTTTCGGCCTGTGCTAAGAGACAAATTCAAAAGTACTTCAGCCATCAAGAACGATCATCAACAATCTAAATTCTATAAAAAAACGTTTTTCTGCTTAAAAGGGTTAATTTGTAGAATGTAGGTTCTATACATTCGTGAACTCGGTAACAGAACAGTAAGTGGTGGTGGTGATTATTGTTTTAAGAGGAAGTATAACTAGGCAACCATCCTCTATATAACACTAATCAAAGAGGAAAAATTGAAGGGATCCTACACTTAGAAAAATGAAGGGATCGGCCGAAGAAAGGCAAAGGCCACGAAGGGCGTGAAAAGGAAAGACTACCTAGGCCTCGACTGGTCTAATACCGTTGGGGTCGGAAAAGAACAAGAGTTGACCAAGGGAGGTCGGATAGGATAGATGAAAGTGAGGAGCCTGGCACAAGTAAGTGGAAGCAATGTCACGACTCAGCTAAGGGCCCCGTGTTCGCAAACCCACGCTCCAAAGTTCAGAGCCCCTGGGGCTCCTCTTAGTCGCCTTTTACGACAGGCAGGGGATGACGTGGGTGTTATCCTACCGCCCCTACCCACAGGGGGAAACAGAACAGTGAGTTAGAATGTATCCATTGTAGTTTCTTTATAGCTGTCACTTACTCTACAGTAATTTGTTGTAACCATACTACCCTCTCCTCAGGCTAGCAACTGCAAGTAAGGTACACATTGTGATGTGGGATAGCAAGGATTGTTGAGGAACATTAAATAGAAGAGAGAAAAATTAACAAAGAAATATTTGGTAGGGAACTGAGAACCACAAACAGTGTAAATAAATAAATGTATTGTTAGAGAAACTGATGTTAAGAGTAAACAACAATAGAATCAGATAAACAAGTAAGTATATGAATAATTCAGAGGGAAAATAGCAAACACATTGGAACAGACAATAGAAGTGTTCAATGGCCGACGTCCACGCGATTAGCTTAGTGCATAAGTACGAAAAGTACAACGTACCTCGTACTTGAGTGTAGAACACGTTACAGCTCATTTTACAACGTGTCAGTATTGTGTATATTAGTCTTCTCAGATGCCTATGCAATCGACATTCTCAGCCGATTGGTTAGTGAGGAACAAATCCTATGAGATTAAATAAAGTACAATGAAATAAAGTTATTTTTAAAACATTTTCCTATAGTGCTTCGAGGGCCAGGAAAATGTTTACTTCTTCCACGTACATTTTGTGTGGAGAGTATATGTAATACTGGGCGCTTCAAATAATGTACTATATACATAGAGTGACTGTGTAAAAACGGGGTAAACGTCATGCTGAGGATTGTCATCGTGGCACAGAATTGAACTATCCAGCTTTGGCTTCCTGGTCTTGTACGGAAGCCTTTCTCAGCGCACTGTGCTATGTTACTGGGGGAAGTACACATACACAAAATGCTGTAATTGTGGGTGTGATGCTGTTCAAACTCACAGGTATTAATTGGAACAAAACAAATAACTTTCTACTCTTCCAAAAACACACATTATTTACCAACACCAGAGTAAGTTACTTTTAAATTCACACAGAAGATTATTTTAAGCACAATGAAATGAAACTCGTACTAAAATGAACCTCTAGTTTATGTACTGAAACGAATAATTTGTTAATTATACATCGTAAAACAATTTCCAAACATTAGCATAACATGACATGCACTCATTACATACATCGTCCTTCCGCCTATCGATAAAACATAACATTGTATTCTCCCCGGTTATCACTCGTGGTAATGTTTAAGATCATTTTCATTTCTAAATAGTATTAATTATTATCAGTGGTAAGACACTCCACCTACCCAGAAAAGCAAACAATTTGGAACCTGTCCTCCACAAAATGCACTATCACTTCATTATTACGATTGAAGAATATATGTGACGAATCGTATTAAGTTATGAACCGATCAGATTTTATATGGTGTTGTATACATTCAACTTGAAATGAAAATTTATATACTATAGTTGAAGACAAACTCGTTATGCAAGTGAAGTAAATAGATTCTTCGTGGAAAAGTTTATGTGCAACGTAAAGCAGTATGAGTCTTATGTATGTGCCAAATGTAGCTGAATGTGAATGGTAAAATGCAGTATATTTACCATTATTTCTAACAACACTGCCTCAAACAAAATATAATGTCTCAAATTTTGCATAAAAAAGCCGTTCAACACAATGTGTCATAATAGGAGGAAGAAGAAAATATACGAACGATTATCGAAAGAAATAAAATAAAAACAATGAAGACACAACTAATACTGATTACTAAGAATGTGACATAATACAGTGCGTATAGCTCACACTTGAAGAATTATTTGAACCGAGAACTCAGAGTAACATGAAGCAGAACTAATGTACAATTTGAAATTTGTACTCTCAAAAAGCAGTACCCAAAGACTGGGCAAATTTATAAAACATACTGTCTGGAATATTATACATCCCAGTAAGCCCATGCATTTCTATAACTGAAATTAAAACAAATGAAGCATTCGTTGATTACGATATAACATGTGTATGTCCTTTAATGGTGCATTTTGATAGAACATTTCAGTAATTTTAACCCCGCGATATTTGGAGTTTCATATTGGAACCTAAGTTATAGATGTTTTCTCCCTACCGCTAATTATTGTATATAAAAGCCAGCCAGTAAAATACATCTCTCCGACAAATACACATATATTTATATAGATCAATCAGGGTTAATCTGAAAGATCTTAGAAATGACTGACAAAGTTAATGGTATTTTATTCTACTTCAAAACCGTACGTATGTCAATTACATCACATATGAATGCATCTTCGGTATTGCTTGTTATATTTGGCCTGTTTTGTATAGAAAATTGTTTATTAATTCTTAATTAGTCTTATTAATATGTTTCTCTCTCGAAAACTTGACTTTTACTGCATCTCATTGCTATGCATTTCCATCACATACATTAGAATGCTACAATATACGACTATTCATGACAGCTGTATCTGAAATAACAAATAGCATGTGTACCTCAGAACACTAAAGAAGACAGTGCAGCCTTGCCGAAATTTAATTTAGTGTTAGTAAAATTATATTCTGAATAATGCTAACTATTATCGTAGTTCATCGTGAGGAATAACATCAATTTAGGAGATAAATGCTATGAGCCTGGTTGCTCAACACTCCGTAATTTGCCTTGAGAGATATATGTACTCCAGACCATACACATTAACACAACCACTGAAATTAAAAGGCAAAACACACGGTTTAAATAGTTCAATTAAATATAATCATGACATCATGTGTAAAACATTAATCATAATAACATGGACAATCATTGTAAACACCTACCTGTGCCGTTGACACCTGATGGTCGAATACGGGCGTCATAGCGGCCTGGGCCAAGGATCTGATCCAGCACCTGCTTCTCCTTCTCACGGAAGTTTACCTTACCCTGGTTGGCCCTGCGAAGAGATTATTATTATTATTATTATAATTATTATTATTATTATTATTAACAAATACATTGTAACTGGAAGATATGTCGGTGACAATGCTTGGTTCAGTAGTTTATTAACGAAATTGAATTAACTTATAATTTACATGTACATACATACATACATACATACATACATACGTACATACATACATACATACATTTTCATGATAGAATGTTACGCGTTTCAATGTTCAATCTGCAAGCCTCTAGGAATGAACTAAGTGCCTCGATAATCCTCTATTTGCAACTAGATCCATGGCGTCCTTTAGTTTCACTTATCTTTAAAACATAATTATTTCGTGTGACTATTTCTAGCCGGGTGCAGTCCTTGTAAGGCGGACCCTCCGATGAGGGTGGGCGGCATCTGCCGTGTGTAGGTAACTGCGTGTTATTGTGGTGGAGGATAGTGTTATGTGTGGTGTGTGAGTTGCAGGGATGTTGGGGACAGCACAAACACCCAGCCTCCGAACCAATGGAATTAACCAATGGAAGTTAAAATCGCCGACCTGGCCGGAAATCGAACCCGGCACCCTCTGAACCGAAGGGTAGTACGCTGATCATTCAGCCAACGAGTCGGACATCTTTAAAACATAACAATCTGATTCTAACCATCGTCAAACTTGGCCTCTTCCCTTACCCTCGATGCCCTAGTGGCGGAGCTTTAACACGCGCGCCACCAGGTGACACGCGAACACTCCTGCGGCACGTCAGACAAAATACGAACGTATTTGCATGTTTTTAGCATGTAACAAATAGGTCGAAAATCTAGCAACGTAGCATAATTTAACACTACGTTCTAACAACGAAGTATGTGTCAATTAATTCTATGGACATATTTTTTTACAACTTTTATTTGGTTAAAGAAAATATATATAGCTTATTCTTAAAATTAACCTCTTTTTAAAATGAAATTTCCAGTGATCTTTTTCAGAATAAAACCATGAATCATTCAGTCGAATAGATTTATGAGTAATGCAATGTAATACCTAAATTAAGTTAAATGAGGGGTTCAATGATGATTTTATAGGAAAATTACCGATGGCACTCTAGACAGTAAACAGTAATAAAAAAGACTTTAAATGACACGCTTATCAGAAAATGTTTGCCCTCTCAACCTTAGTCCATTATTCACCTACGTAATCTATCGTTTTCCATTCGCTTCACATGCCCT
This sequence comes from Anabrus simplex, assembly GCF_040414725.1. Lineage (NCBI taxonomy): Eukaryota > Metazoa > Arthropoda > Insecta > Orthoptera > Tettigoniidae > Anabrus > Anabrus simplex. Next base: position 957,618,881 of record NC_090265.1, on the reverse strand, counting down.
CATTGTGTGTACAGCTTCATCCATCGAATTCATTCTTAACGTACCCGTCATCTCCTCATTCCGAGTAACCCCTGCCACTGTTCCCACCTACTCCTACCAGCGATCATTCTGGCTACTTGTCCGTTACTTCTAACTTATGAATGAGATATCCTGAGTCCACCCAGCCTTCACTCTCGTACAGCAAAGTCGATCTGAAAACAGACCGGTGTAAAGATAGCTTCATCCCTGCCTTCTTTTTTACAAAATACTGTTAATCGAAATTGTGAACTCACAGTATTAGCTTTGCTCCACTTTATTGAATTTTACTTTGATCCTAAAATGCTTGGAATGATCCACCTGTTTCAGTTTTGTATTCCTAACCTGGTATTCAATGCTCTTAGGTTCTTTCCGTACTGATATCACTTTAGTCTTGGAAATGCTAGTTAATCAATTACATAAGAAGGAAACACAATAAACAATTGATGATGATGATGACGATGATGATGAAATGATGATGATTGTTGTTTAAAGGGGCCTAACATATAGGTCATCGGACCCTAATGGTACAAAATGAGACGAAATTAAATGACAATGTAAAATTCCAAAATTCATCCACTGACCAGAATTCAGCACTTGGGGATGAAGAATGAATAGATGAATATGAATGTAAAGTACTCACAATAATAAAAATTAATTCCAAAATCAATCCACTGACTAGAATTCAAAAAGACTGCGGTGAACAATGTTTGTGAACATAAGACAATCAGTGGATCCGACCCGCAATGCCCCACATTGCCAGAAACTATGGTAGGCCTATATACTGACCAACGGACTGCTTCCAAAGCACAAGCCTGAATCGATGATGCTTGTTGTATAAAGGGGTCCGAAATTCAGGTCATAATAGTACTTATCGCTGGTAAAGTAGAACCATGGTATCTCTCATGTAGCGGTACTAATCACAAGAAACGTAGAATACCAAAATGTAATATTAGCTATGTCAAAAGACTACACAATAAACTGCAAAACGTATTCTCCGATCTTTTAAATGTCATGCAGTTTTAACCTTACCAGAAAAATAACGGAGAATTCGCAAGTACTACATTTTTCTCAAACTTCCAAAGAGCCTATCTCCCCAAATATTCTGTCTAAAACTGTGCGTAATACGGTCACAGTCGTGCACATTTTCGAATTATTATGGCCCATAGATTTTGAGAGTACGAGGTATAACGCTTGAGCTCTTCGCTAATTTAGCTTTGCTGCCCGCACGTAACTATATTAGATCCAGATCAGGGTATAAGCAATGAACCCGGTGTTGTAGGCTGACTAGACCTTCCATCTCTTTAACTTCATTTTACAGCTGGAGTCCTTCAACATCTAGATAATGGAAAGTTCGAAACGTGGAATGAAAACATCAGTATACATATTTTTTAAATGACAAAAGCCCCCCCATTCATTTGTCACTTTTTCCTCAGATACGGGAATGCATAGCGCGCACCTCACATATTAAGGATGTTTAAGACAAACGTTTTGTGGCACTACAAACGGGTTATCATTTTACGCTGCCCAGCTTGCAGCTGCACCGTGCCTTCGGACACCCACCGCCCGCTTGTCGACACTTCAGTCCTTTCGCTTCTCCATATCGCTTACCGCCATTCTTTATTGGGCGGTGGTGGGGCTGTGACGCTTAACGGCGGGCTTGTGGTGCTGTTCATTTGTGCGTGTGTAGGGGAAGAAATAACCAACATCTCAAAAGAAGAACAGCAACGAGTCGGACAAAATGTGTTACGGAAACCGAGTAGTGTAAATTAGCCAACAATGCAGCTGTTTAATAAAAGCTTTGTTATCAGATAACCATGACAAATAGAAACGTGAGATCTTCAGAATTTGTCAACAACATCCATGGCTGTTTGCTGATAGTGAATTACAGAAATTTAAAACATTTTTTAAGAAATAATGATCATTTGACAATTCTGAACATTTTAGGAAAGTATTTCTAGTTTGGTACCTTCTTTGATGTTACAATAGACAATTTGATGAAATCTATAATTCTTAATATAATGTTATTGATACAGCTTCTGAATCAAAATTATTGTTGACAGGCATATGGTTTCAATTTTATTAATGTTTGATTTCGTCAATACTTAGCCATTACTTCAGTCATGTCTTCTTTTTTTAATTATTTTTCTTTCAGTTACTTCCATTTTGCTTCACAACTTTTGATTTATAGGTATATATAACTTCACAAAATTTCAGCTTGATCGGGCACATGGGCGCCCGCAAGGTGGGGGAGGGAAATTGGGGGGGCGCTTTCCCCCCCTAGAGTTCTGAAAATAATGATGTTCAATTGTTTAATTAATATCATACCGGATTATTTCATAAACTGAACTTACTGACAGTCATCTAGCATCTGTTATAACCGGAAATTTCTGTAAACAGTTTAATGTTGCTGACGTTATATTGGTTTTTATACTGAAGAAAATTGTTAATGTCCCCCCGCCCCCCCCCCGCCGGAAAAGATCCTGCGGGCACCCATGATCGGACATATGGTTCCCGAGTAAAAAGTTACAATTTATGAATTTACAATTTAAAATTAATGAATGTTTACCCAGCACTCTAAAACTTTCCAGGGCCACATTCGTCATCATCCACTTCTTTTCTACATTTCCCTTATCTTCTTTTGGCTCTCGCTTCCTTGGTTTCTAATTCGGCTGCTTTATTTAAAAAAATATGCGCTCCTTGTCAATGTGTTGAAGACTCGTCTGGCAGTTTCTTTCGGAATTGAAACTTATTTCCCGTAGCAACAGTGCATTAGCCAGAACTACGTCATTAAATGTAATTACAGCATCCTTTACTGCAATATTTACTACCTGCAGACCCATAATAACAGATTTTGATACTCGCTCCCAGATGCAGTTATTGAGACTTTCATTTGGGTTTTGAGTCTTTGCGTGCAAGAATATCTTCAAGAGCTCACGTTTGTTCAGATCCCTCCCTGTAAATAGGTTTTATCCCTTCCGTTACTGCATAGAGAAGAGAGTGTTCATGGATGTACGGTTCCTCAGTGATTTGGGATCGCTGGCACTTACATCAAGAATCTGGACCTTTAGGGTGGCGTTTCGTCAGTGGAGCACTTGTGTAGCAATGACGCCCACACAGCCTCATGCATGGCGTTCAAGTTCTTGGTGTTTCTTGTTATTGCTAATCCAAAGTAAGTCTTCAGTAAATCTATTTCAGGACCTCCTAATGCCTTACCATCAGTAAGCTTCCTACCCTTCATGTCCCTCTTCAAATTTCGCACTGAGAGGCGGGAAACCAAATGAAAATCGATACTATGTACAAAGAGTAGCCAACTTATTTTTAAAAAATCTCTCGGAGGCAGAATACTTCATCTAAATTTATTTAATAATTATGGAACAAAAGCCATGTTAAGTACGAAAAACGACGTGGTGTCTGAGCGCAGGGTTCAACAAAATCGTCAATAACCCCCTTAAAAATAATTTTTCCCAATAAAATTTATATTGTAGGCCCTAGTAATCCTGAATATCCGTAAATTATATTCACTAAAATAACAAAATTGTCTTATTGTGATATTTTACAGTACGCGGCTCCGTTAAGATGCTAAATTGCTAAATAATGTTACCACGGTAGCCTTGTCTGTTCATCCACTTTATGCTGATTTGTGAGAATATAAGTATATCCGACCGCTGAAGGGACTGGTGTGCTGGCAGACAAGCGGTGCGTCCCCGAGGCCAAGATGCAGCAGCAAACACTGCGGAATCAAATAATGACACTCTACCTGAAGGGCACTTCTGATAACGCTTCCTGCACATTGCGGAAGGCACACACTTGTACCCTTGCTGCACAGCAAACGTACATTGGTAACACAACGCGGCAGCATTCATACCTCGGTTATTTCCTCGAAGCACACATATGGGAAGAAGACACTTGCCTTTGGTTGCGCTCACATCATGCGCGGCTTCATAATACGATGTAATATACAGCGATTAGCGATCCCATCCTTCATACTGAGTGCTGTTATCGAGCCAAAGGTCGATACTCATTCAGATACTGGTGATCTGGCAATATTATTAGGATCTGTAAACGACAAAACATCAAGCGAGCACACTTTACTACAGGTTTTCATTTTCGATAGGTGGCAACGGGTCTCCCATAAGGTTCTGTATAAACAGTAACGCCTTGCAGCACGGCTGACCTATTCGCGTGTATTGGAGAATCTGTGTCGCAGACACCATAGAGTTAGTAAACAATACACTAGATGTAGCACCAGCGCCACCGTCTGCGAGAGAATCACTGCAGCGAGCGGAGCATGTTGAAATCTCAGCTGTTTGGCAAAAAGCTCACTCCGCTGCACTCATCAATGTAAATAGAGAACTTCTAAAACTGCGTGGATATTGATATTGTTTAAATTCTTACAAGTCAGCATCCTCAGATACTACAGTATAGTTGTGATGCTTCTGTTCAGTAGAAGCCGAGCTCGATAGCTGCAGTCGCTTAAGTGCGGCCAGTATCCAGTATTCGGGAGATAGTGGGCTCGAACCCCACTGTCGGCAGCCCTGAATATGTTTTTCCGTGGTTTCCCATTTTCACACCAGGCAAATGCTGGAGCTGTACCTTAATTAAGGCCACGGCCGCTTCCTTCCCAGACCTAGCCCTTTCCTGTCCCATCGTCGCCATAAGACCTATCTGTCTCGGTGCGACGTAAAGCCAATAGCAAAAAGAAATGTTCAGTAGAAAGAAAGCCCAAATAGCTTAAATACAGGAGACTTGCGTGATAAAAGAGGACAGTGTTCAGTTGTGATTAAGTAACACAAAATCAGTTTACTTTTCATGTTAAGTCTTCAAACAACGTACTTTAAGGTTAGGGGTACGTATATTTCTCCATCTTCTGTGTAAATGGCCATAAATTAAGCATAATTACATCCAACAACCGAAAACATTCTCTTTCGTAGAAGCGAATGTGTGAGTTCTTAGGTCTACAAGTAAGCATGAATATGTTTCTCCGTAATAGTAGTGAATTCCTCCGAGTTAGGTAGTCATGAAAAAGAAAACAAGAACGTTAGTACCATCAAGATGATGTCCCCACTCCATTAAGAAAGCTGGCTCCCAAAGATGTATGCAGGCCTAGGAACCTCTGTAAATATTAGTGTGTCGATACTAGATCAAAAAATTTTCGATAGGCAGAAGAAAGTTTTTTGAACCTTTTTAATTGATTTTTTTGTACAAGTCAGTTATTTATATCATCGATGTCCCTCGAAATCGGGATCTTAAAAATTGACATGTATGTTTACCTGTATTTTTTCTGTAAATTTTTGGGAACTTCAAGGCTGATAGGACATGGAGTAAAGCGTTTCTGCGGTTGGAGGACTGATCTGCACGAGCTCAGTTGACACTTTTCGTATGCAGTACAAATTTATATTTGTCTATTACACTTACTACAATGGACTGGGCGTCGCAGAGCAGAGTACCCAACATAATTCAGCACGAGCCGCCTCTGGCTCACTTGAAGACTCAATATGGCGGCTCCATAAGTAACATTCGTGTCTTGACCTGCCTAGACCTTTGCCTCCTAGACTAACCTTGTATGGGTGTAAGAACACTAATGGCATCTGTTAGTGAACTTGAGAACTACGAATAAGTGATTCACTCATTACACCGCTTTGATGGTAATGCCAAATCATTAAGTAGGGTGAGTCAGGTGAAGCGGTTGACTGCATAATATGCATCACTATGCCCCAAATAAAAAGGAAAAGGTGATGCAAAAAGTAAAATACTACGACAGAAAGAGTTAATGGTGATATGGAGTAGTCCGACTGAATTCCGTATCTTTTTAGGTAGGAAATGGCTAGGTATTAAAACTTTACACTGATGTATGTTCGGTGGTTTATGATTATGGAGCAGAAGTTAAGAAGCAGTTTATCATGCGCTGTTAGGTAGCTGCTCTCATATTCTACGCGTATACGGTCTGGAGGTTTATGACTGGACTCATTTCAACTGTGGACATCGTATGGTACTAACGGCAAGAATGGTATTTGTGTCTCTCTAGTAATCCGTAAAGGAGATATCACCGTTTATAACGTAGAATACAAAACATTTCTCTTGTGACATGAAGAACTAAGTCGATTTTACGAGTAAACGACTCTCCCGTAACACCCATCCATAACTGTTACATGAAACCGTTAAAACCGTTCAGTGATTTCAATACACTGTGTATGTTATGACAAACTGAATATATTTGGGTATTACAGTACACGTCATGGCCAGATATATTTTCCTAATTACATTCCCTCCCACTCCCCCGCCCTACCCTGTGGTTGATGGCAGTCGAAAATATCCGTGGATACCATTGAAATTACAAATACATGCTTGAATTTTGCTTACTCTATAATCAAGTGCCTTACAAATTATTCGCCGCGGTTCCCAGAGGCGCCACCAAACTATGGCAAGGGTCGAGGATATTGTCGTACACCTACTCGTTTGTTAGAAATGTTAAAATGTTCATATGCGCAAGGGCTTAATGATTTTACTAGGTCTACATAAAAGAGTTTCTATGGGGTAGTGTTAATTCTACTGTCTTTTTATTATCTTATAATTCGTAACACAGAGGCCAGTAAGGCAACATTAATGCATATAAGCTTTTCTTCATCCGGTGTTTGAATTCCGTTCCACCTTTGTGAACGTGGATTTTCTGCAATGGCTGTAAAACAGATGAAGTATAGAGCTAAAAAGATGGAAGAAAAAAGTGCGAATTGCAATATCTAGAGTTAAATAATAACATCAGGGTATAATGGAAAAAGGAGTAAGTGTTGCAAGCTGCAAGGACAGTGAAAGTGAATACAAAAGTAGCATACGTTTGTAACGGTAAAGAAATATTCTTTGTTTAAAAATATATTTTTAACATTGTTGTTTTGTCTATGTAAGCGAAATTATTAATTAAGAGTTAATATAAAGAACTGTAAAAATGAAGATCAAAGTACATAATCATCCACGAAAAATGTGATATGGGTTATCTTGTTGCATTAAACCACTTTTATATTTTTATTGTTACTGAAATTAATGTTTCTACCTCAGTAACCTACACAAAAAAATATACCCAAGAATTAGCGTATACCCGACTTATACGATCATAACAGCCAGTACATGATCAGCAGGAAAGGAAGCTGCAAGTGTCAACCAATAGTTCGGGAACCGCTATTATAATCTCTTGTTAGATGATTTGTTGATGTGCGCGAATCTCTTGGATATTACGAGCATTTATAATTCATACCCTATTTAGGCCTTCCGGATTATATATTTTTCACGCCTCTCGTGATATCGTACTTCTTTACAATTTTTGACACTTTAGACTGTGCACGTTTTGACGTGACTTCGTCTATAAAATCGGGCACATACATTCGAACTTCAGTATAACGAAATCGTGTGCTCACATCGTCCTTATAACTCCAAAACTAAAGATCCGATACGAATGGTTGAGCTACGGCTTATTGGAAATGTGGGACATGAGGGAAAATATGGCAGTCGGTGGGCCTCAGAGATATATCGGGGGTGTAGAGAGGCTTCAAAAAACTATTTTGAAGTGTATGATTTGGTTTTAGATTAATAACTCCGAAACAAAAAGATGTACGAATATGGTTCATTTTTTAAAAGTAGAGCATCTGATGCCTTACACTTGCATAATGTTATGTTCTAAAAAAAAAAGCTAAGGAGGGGCCCAAAATTTGAAGTGAAAGATCGGTAATTTGACCGTCTAAATTTCAATCCTCATCCATCCTGTGGGCTACCGTTTAAATCTCTCTTTGAGTTAGAGATGATGGTACCATAAAGGTTGCCCTATGACCATTATCGATAAAGTCATGTGGAGGTCGAAAATGTAATAATGTTTAATTTGCTTCACATCGACTTCTGAATTTAAATTCCTGCCCAAGGTGTATGTAGATTGAATGTTATAGCGGTACCATTGAGGTGAATTTAGGACTATTAAGGGAGAAGTTACATGGAGTAAATTTCGGAAATTACCGAACGTTTTGAAACATTACTGTGTTTGGGACAATTGGAAACAGAAATTCGAATGGGATTGAACTGTGCCGTTATAACACTTTTCAGTCTTCCACTTTGCATATTATAACCGTACGGAATCATACAACTTACTGCACCCCTAAGGCAAATAGGATCATGTTAATAAATTTAATAAAGCTGGATGTTGAAAATAACATACAGTGAAAGAAGCACAGGCATTTCACGAGAAGGCGACAGAGATACCTCCCAGAGTCCAAGATTATCTTTCGTACTTGGTCATAGGCAGGTTCTGTTCTGCACTTAAAACACAGAGGCCTCCAATAAAAATTAACAAGCCGCCTGGTGACAACTCTCACCGAAGATTCTCACGAAAGACCGGAAATGGCGAAACAATCGAGACACACCCAAAGTAAAGACGAGGATAGAAGATTGAAAATAAGGATAGAGAGATATCCTACACCCCTCGTCACAGTGGTTCGGTCTAGCTTGCACTACGTCGAAAGGGCCGTAGGCAATATAAACCAATCATAACACTGAAAAATTCAACCGCTCAACTGAAGTCATAAGGCAGTTAAGTTGTTTTCGCGACTCGGAGGTGAATGTACGTCGAAATACAGTGCTCTTGTCATCATGCAATTAGGAATAATTTTTGTGATAATTTAAGTGCAAAACTATAACCTGGATAATTAATTATAAGAAACTACGTCGTTGAAGTGTGTGAAATAGATTCGTCCAAGAGAAAGTGCCGAACTACGGTAAGTCGTTAGCAATCCGCTAGGAGGAATTACACTACTGACGTTATCATTTTATTTAAATGTGCACGAACGATAATTTAGATTCTTTGCAGCAGTGCAATAGCACCAATTTTTGGAGTCATGGGCAACATTTAGTTTATCAATTAAGCCACGGAAATCAGAGATATCAACGTGTATGAACTATATTAATCCGCCGCCCCCGTCTTCAAAATAAATTTCGGGCCGTGGTCACAAAAACTACAAAACATTCCGAGCACGCTTAGAAGGCATCCATTACGATCTTTCTACTAGCGGGATTCGTCCGTCCCTTGGTATAAGTCGCACTGCAGTAATAAGTATCTTTGTAAATGAAGAGAAGTAGAAACATGCCGAAAGTAACGTATCCAACACAAAACATTTGTAAGTGGAATTTTTTAAACTTTAATTAGACTTACAATATATCGATAGACAATTGAAGTTGGATAAGTCATGTCATTAATTTAATAACCTCATATGCTGAACATTAATGGTAGCTTATTGTCAGAGAAGTGACTATAATGCTCTAGCAATTGATGAAAATGATAAAGAAGGACGCAGTTTTAAAGACTAGTGGTAAAGACAGTACAGGTAAAAGAGGCTCATTAAAGCCACAGTTCCGTACCAGCAGAAGGGAAGATGTTGGTCAGCATTTCACGTAGGTGAAAGGAAGGTAGTCAAGGACACATTCCGAGGCTAGTACAGTTCGGGAGGAAGGGTAATGACCACGAAACTTTGTTTATAAACAGTTAACGGGAGTCGGAGGTTGCAGAATTAGAGAAGGTCTGGCCAGGTGACCAGGAAATGACTGTTTCGGCGATAGGAATAGTTTATTCCAAAGACAAAAGTGGTTTATAATCTAATTGTAAAAATTAGTGTAATTAGTGTGTAATATAAAATAAGCTTCAGGATTAGCGGGTGATAAATTGATAAATGTGACCAGTGAAATAAAAATGTGTTCTATTGGGAGTAATCCACGGTTTCTGTACCAAGCCTATGGCCTTTGCCATGGGTTAAGTTGTCATGGAAACGAGGGCTGACTGAATGCAGTAACTAATTGATGACCTGTACAAGATGAAGAAATTATTAAATGTATTTTTTTGTCATTTATGTGACGGTGAGAAAAGTGTTGTCCGCATTTAGGTTAGAATGATGTCAAATCCCCAATCAGGAGGATTATATGTTTAGCTATGAGAAGTAGAAATTGAGTTCATGTTCCTAATATTAATAATAATGATGATAGTCCATACGGGAGATTGGAGCAGTCAGGTTTAACGATCGGGATTTGAATGTTTTAATCTAGCATGATGGACGAGATAAGATTTCATGTATCAGTGTCAATTTAATATTTGTTCTAATAATCCGAGATAAGCGATGTTTCTCGGAGTAAATATAACAGTCATTTTCAAGGAGAATTACTAGCATACAATTAATAATAATAATAATAATAATAATAATAATAATAATAATAATAATAATAATAATAAATTTATCACGAACGTAAATAAATTTACCTTAGGTAGCGTGTGATTTTCAAGTAGTAAAAACATTAATTTGTGGGTAAAGAATAATGTAAATGATGTGAGAATAATAATAATAATAATAATAATAATAATAATAATAATAATAATAATAATAATAATAATAATAATAATAATAATAATAATAATAATTGTACCGGGAGGTACACCTATACGGCGCACATTTAAATGTTGCGCCTAATAGAACTCCTCTACTGGAGAAACACTGAACTTGGAACTAGACCTACTTAAACTTTTACTCAGAAGATGTCACTACCTTAATTTTGTGATGGTGAAGTTTCCAGTACTGTGTGTATTTCAACTTCTTGTTGTTTTCCGTTCATCAAGAAATTTGGACATTCTCTCATAGAGATCACTACAAAAAACTATGATCATGCACCCTGGTGTGAAGTGAAGGAACTTTATTTGTAGAAATTTTGTATTCATAAGTTTGTTCTTTACTAAATTATGTTCATTCATTTTTGGGTTGGCAATATTGATCTTTTCTTTCCGCCAGTTTTGAATTCAGCCAATCCCTAATTTCTGTAATTAATTTTCAGCCTATCACAGGCTTCTTCTTCGATTTTGTGTATAACCTTTTCATCTACCAATAAAATTGAGAGGGTGTGGCTTAATTATTCATGAAAGGTCTCGAACTTTCCCCTAGGGTTTATAAACTGTGGATTTTCACGTCTCTTGGCCACTTGATCAACATCTAACTAAGTGTGTGTATGTAAAGCAGGAGGCAGGAGGTGCCTCTTTCATCAGGCAGCAGCTCTTCAGCAAGGTAATGGCCGTTTAACATATTTATTTCTTACTAGCTCCGCAGATTAACCCGGGGGATAGGTCCGAAACTTTAACGATGTAACCTACTTTCTGTAAATGTAATTTTCTGCCGGCTTATGTAAAAACTTCATAATATCTTTAACTGTAAATCGGGGATAGAGAGTGCTGTACCCTCTCGAGCTCCCCTTCACATTGGTTTGAGGTGACTACGTTTGTAACTGGTCGTTTCCTTTCCGTAATGTCTTAACTTATTTTTATGCGAGTCACCTCCATAGTTTTGGAATAGCCCCTGTTTCATCGGCCTAGTGCCTTTTAGGTTTTAGAATGAGTATTTAGGAGTGCAAGTACACGCCTCCATTCATTTTGGTATTTCGGACCATTTACTTAACCTGTTCTTTTTCCGCTAAGGCCCAGTAGGTTAGGTACAAGATACCCCCGTGCCATTTTTGTAAGTTGTGCCTTGATGGCAATTAATTGTAAAGTCTGGTATTGCCTTTAAGAGGCTTGATAAACTGAGAGCGTGTCAGCTCTTTTCTAGTGTTGTAAAAGTGCTTCTGGGAGGCTTGACATTGTCATTTTGGGAGCAAGTGCTCCATGGTATTAGGGGATTTCTGCCCTTAAGCAAGGTTGTAAGGTCGAGCTGAGAGCTCAGGAAATGTAATGCGAGGGTCTGGAAGCCCGGATTACTAAACTGTCACTAAATCTTGGATGTACTTGCCTTGTATAAACTTTGTCATGGTACCTGGTATGTTATTTTTATCTCAACTAGTAAAAAGTTGTTAAATTTTTGTGGTTATTGATTGTTGAAACTCAGAAAATATAACCTTTGTTAAAGTTTTAAATTAACTTTGATTTGGTAGTTAGACCCATTCACCCCGGCACCTTCTTACACCTCTGCTGATCCACCAACCACGGTAATAATAATAATAATAATAATAATAATAATAATAATAATAATAATAATAATAATAATAATAATAATAATAATAATCATAATAATAATAATGTAATGTCAGATTTATAAGGAAAGATTCGTAATTATCCGCGAGTTTGAAAGCTAAAAGCAAAACCTATTGTGTAGGCAATCATATTTTGAGTATAGTAATAGTAATGATTTGTTGGTAAATATGGACTCCATTGCTAACTTGCAGGAGATGAAATAAATGAGATGTATGCGATAAAGAGATCCGATTGAAAGATTGAAAACACAAAAACAATTGTGAAATGTTATCCCAAGTGCAATTAATTGATTAAATGCGCGAGAAGAGGCCGAAAGGGCATGTCGTGAAGAAAATAAGTAATAATCGTCGTTAAGGAAAAAGAAGTAGACATGTTAATTTAAGATAATTAGCTCGAGGAATCGGAGCTCAAGTCTACGTGGGAAAAATGAAAATAAAGTGACAAGGTGTTCAACATGCAAATAATTAGCAGGGATGACAAGATATAAAAGGAATGACAGTTGAAGTCGTCATTTCAAAGACGAAAGTGCTCTTAGACATTATCATGGAAATAAATGGACCAATGGAGATATGAGATCAAAAAGCAAGGTAGCAATGATATAGGAACAATGTGATGTTTATTAAATGATTGAATTCTGAGACGAATGTAATCTAAATATGGGAGGATAATTTATGGATTGATTGCCGACAGTAGAACCTCAGTGAATAAAATATGTAAATAACGTAAATTGTAACCAGGTGACTGATAATATTATAAACTGTGATTTAATTTGTGTTCTATTGACGTGGTAACTTGTGCTATTTATCATTGACCAGAAGTGATAAGACTTAATTATGCTACGGTTTGAATATACTCATGAAATATGATGGAAACATGAGCTACTGGTATATTGAGTGAGGTATAGAACAGTCACTAAAGAAGCCAATTAACAAAACCACAGTAATATATTTGATACGGTAATAGAAAAATCAGGTCGCTGATATTTTTGTTCGAATCAGAGTAGGAAGTTAGGGGAACGTCAATAAATGTTGTAATTTCAGTGTAGATATTGTATTACAGGATTGTGTACTTTTGTTCATTATATTTTAATTAATACTACGTTCGACAGTGTTGTGTATATTTATAAATAATTTCAAGGGTGATTTGATCTTTTCACTTAATGATAGTAAGGAAGGACAACCTGGTGGTCATCGTTATTAAATTGCAACGTTTCTCTTTACCTTAATGAAAGATATCACAATGTAAATCACAACAACCATTAAATGTAACTGAGAAAATACGTCATGTCATTGAACCTACCTTGATAAATTAACTTAATGTCAAAATAAATGTTGTAAAGTTGTTTTATTAAGTGTGCTGAAACCTGCCGCAACAGCACATAACATAATAGGTTGAAATTGGAACGGTTGTTAAGTGTGATCAGCGGTATAACGTGTAGAAAGGCGAATTGCCTCCCGCAAGTCCAACCCCTCCTCCTCGTGGTGGCAGGCAGACGACGGCGTGAAGTAGGGGATGGCCTGCAGGGGCGAAGTACAGTGGGGATATTGTGTGCCCTGGCACCGCCACGGTAGCTATGAAGGCCCTGTAGGAATCCTGAAAAGCGAGGGCTAACAGGGCTCTGGTGAACACAATGGCAGTGAAGGCGGAAAGAAGTTTCTTGAAACGGTGGAACTGACAGAAGAGGCAACTCAGCTCTCCGTGGTAAATAGGATTAGCAACCACTGCCTTGTGGGGAAAGGGGGTATCCATAAAGGCTTAGGGAGAGAACCCCAACAGAAAACCCCGCATGCCTGGTAACGGAAAGGGACAGCCCCCACCACGCTAGGGCGCTTGGGCCGATAACTCATGCTAACCCGAAACAAGAAATAGCCGGACCGTTTCAAAAAATGTGACATTTGCTATGCAAAAGGACACTAATTGTATTTTGTAACATTCAGACCATGTGGCAGACTGGGAAGCTCGAAGAAGGGCCAAGAGAAATGATGCGGTATCGACTGACAATTTTGGGCCTTAGTGAGACGAGATGGACAGGTTTAGGAGAAATAAAAACTAGGAATGCAAGTACTCTGTTGTATTCGGGAAGAGAGGATGACAACAATGCTGAAGGGGTAGCTCTACCACTGAGCAGCACAGCAAAGAAGAGTTGTTAGAGTGGCATCCTATTTCTGAACGGATAATCACCGCACGATTTGCATCTAGAGCAAGACAGGTTACCTTAGTACAATGTTATGCACCGATGGAGATGACTGAAGAAGAGGAGAAAGATAGCGAAAGATAGCTTTTATAGTAAGGTCATCTGGGTCTCTCCAGATCATAAGACTGAAAGCCAGATTGACCATTTTGCCATAAAAAGGAATTGGCGCAAGATAGCATCAGCAAGGACGTTTGACGGAACCAATTGAAATTAAGACCGGTGCGAAACAAGGATGTATACTTTCACCCATATTGTTCCTTATGGCTCTTGATATTGTCATGAGAAGCGCAATGAATCGACGAATGGGAATTCAGTTGAATCTTCTCAATGGCTGGAAGATTTGGACTTTGCCGATGACCGATGATACTTGCTCATAGTTGTAAAGATATGGAAATTAAGCTTAAAGACCTGGAAACGGAGGCACAGGAAGTTGAACTTCGGATTAACATTAAGAAGACGAAGTAGATGCGATTGAGAAACCGAAATAACACCCCGTCGCAATTCGATGGGAGTGAATAGTTTTTGCTACCTAGGAAGCATTGTAACGGTGAACGGAGAGGCAGATGAAGATGTGACCAGCCGTTTGAACAAAGCTTAGGGTGCATTCGCAACACGCCGCCCTATACGGAGATCTAAAGAACTCAGTATGAGAACAAGACTGCGGATCTTCAATATCAATGGCCAGAAGTGATGTCAAATGAGGAACTGTGGAAGAGAACGCACCAATTACCAATTGAACAGCAGATTAAGAAAAGAAAGTGGCAGTGGATTGGCCATACACAGCGTAGACCTGATGACAGCATAGCAAAACAAGCTCTTGAGTGGAATCCCCAGGAGCAGAGGAGGAGAGGAAGACCCAAGATGACCATGGAGATCAGTAGAGATAGAGAGTGAGCAGGTTGGGTATACATGGGGAAACCTGAAACACCTGGCACATCACAGAACCAGATAGAGAAACCTTGTCCCGTCTCTATGCTCCACAACAGGAGTTTAAGGAATTAAGTCAAGAAAGGCGAGTTCAATTGATCAATGGCAGAGCTAAATGTACTTGTAAGCTCTAAAGGGTCCGATGACTGTCACAGTGATTAACTTAAAATTATATTTCAAGGCTGATAAATGGTTTTAATCTGACATTTAATGGCAGCCATGAAAGGTAGCACCAAGCCATTTGATAACAGTGCGTGAGTAAAATAACATTAAAATTAATTATGTTTAGAAAGATAATGTGTGTTCATGGGTGAAATGGCTTCGTACGGTTAACAGTCTGCAATTATAGGTTACTTAACTATTTTGAATTAATAGAATTATGGCTGTAATGAACTAGTTTCATTGAAGGTTTGGTCATAATAATTGATTCTGTTAAGACTCTTGAAACAGTTGGATTTAATTTAATTATAATTTTATGAGAGTAATTAATTACTTAATTTAAGTTGATTTTGAATTATTCTTAAGTATAATTAGGTTTAAATTTCAGGATTCTCTTTTATAATTCAGAATCATTGTTATTTTAGAACGGGAGTAAATTCATTTCAAATTCAATTTTGCCAAATTTAGTTGAGTTAAATTTTGTTTGATTTCATTCTTTTATTATTCTTTTTATGAATGTTATAAATTGTTTTTAAATCAGATTAGCTTGACCCATTGTAGTTATCTGGATCCCCCATCAACCTAAGAATTGAGTACCAATGGACGTATCACCCCTGAGGTAAGTTTCTACGTGCGCGGTGAGTATTTTCTTTCTGGAGGCGAGGCAAGTCTACAAGAGGATCACCGCCACACATGCCATCGCAAGGGTGCATTACATAAGCGCACGCGCCGACTTGTGCGGATTGATACGGAGTGGTATGATTAATGCATGCTCGGGCTATATAACTAGCCATCCGTGTGGCTAGGTAACCAGTCAATAAGGTACATTGGGCCCTGTAGCAAAGATAATGTACGTTGTGTATTCATCCTGAAGGCTAGTTTGATCCTCAACACCTCTGCCATCACAGCTGTCATAGATCGCTTAGGCATCACTGAAGAGACGTACTAGGGAAATGAGAAGAGAGCTAGTCTCACGCAGCTTTCTTCTCCAAGCCAGAACTTACTATTACATATCAGTCCGCCAAGCCCACTGAAACGCATGTACCAACCGAGAAGTGACATTTTGTCATCACTCTTAACAGGGAATTGCTGCATAAGGAACGGTATTACTAGCATCGCTCGTACCTGAATCACTTTCATATTGTCAAAGCAATGATGAGACAGACTGGCCAGTGAAGGTAACAAAATAATTTGATCTAGCCCACACTAGAAGACTCAGTGTACTATAAACACCAGGTCTCGCTAGCAAAGCCACAGCAAAGTTATAAAGAAATTAACACTAGACATGAAGCCCGACACTCTGAGCCTCCGTGGCTCAGGCGGCAGCTCGCCGGCCTCTCATCGCTGGGTTCCGTGGTTCAAATCCCGGTCACTCCATGTGAGATTTATGCTGGACAAAACGGAAGGGAGGAGCGAGCAGGTTTTTCTCCGGGTATTGCGGTTTTCTCTGTCGTCTTTCATTCCAGCAACACTCTCCAATATCATTTCATGTCAATTCTCAGTCATTAATCATTGCCCCAGAAGAGTGCAACAGGCTTCGGCAGCCAGCACAATTTCTATCCTCGCCGTTAGATTGGGGCTTCATTCATTTCATTCCTGACCCGGTCGAATGACTGGAAACAAGCTATGGATTTTCATTTTCATGAAGCCCGACACCGAAAGGCCTTCCTTAATCTCGGGTCACTTCAACGTAGATGCCGATGACCTATAGAACGCTTGGTTCTTCAACTTCATGACCGATGTGTTCGCTCTGAATCTACACACCTACTGCAGTTAAGCAATACCTTTGCATTACTTACATCAATATTACAATCATATTTTGTGAATAATAATAATAATAATAATAATAATAATAATAATAATGCTATAGGTTTTACGCCCACTAACTACTTTTACGGTTTTGGAAGACGCCAAGGTGCCAGAATTTTGCTCTGCAGGAGTTATTTTTCGTGACGGTAAATCTACCGACACCTTGAAATACCACCGGACTCAGCCAGGATCGAACGTGCCAACTTGGGCTCAGAAAGCCAGCGCCTTAACCGTCTGAGCCACTGAGCCGAACACAGTGTAAAGCAGGATACAGGTAAATACTTATACAGTAGTTTACACTATGAAGTTATCGCACAATGGTTAAAGGAAACAATTTGTATCACATCGCTAGTGCCCCATGAACCTGCTCTCTCAAACGCAGCGATCACACAACGTAACTAGTCAAAATCTGTAGTGGTCACTGCGTGACTGTTGATATCGTGATCCGAGACCTCCAGTTTGATGTGGAATCCGAAGCAGATGTGACTTTTCATTTGAAAAATTCCATTGTATTGTCCGGAATTCGATACGTGACTGCCTTGGTGAGCAGTCAGTAACTCTACCATATGCCTATCATTTCTTAGATCTTTACTTTTGAAGATTTGTTTCCTGTGGACGTTTTAATAAATGGAGTGATCTTGGTCGCAAAATCATGGTATTGGTTCTTATTCGTCTGAAAATGCCTTCACTACCACGAAGTTTGTCAGGATCCAATACATAAGCTGTCTCATTAATTATTCTTTTCTGAGATTCGTGACAGCATAAATTGACGTGAACTTCCTGGGTCTTGTAAGTACTGCACCGGGCAAGTTGGCCGTGCGATTAGGGCCGCGCAGCTGTCAGCTTGCATCCGGGAGATAGTGAATTCGAACCGCACTGTCGGCAGTCCTGAAAACGGTTTTTCGTTGTTTCCCATTTTTACACCAGGAAAATGCTGGGGCTGTACCTTAATTAAGGCCACCGCCACTTCCTTCTCATTCCTAGGCCTTTCCTATTCCATCGTCGACATAAGATCTATCTGTGTCGGTATCGTCGACATAAGATCTATATGTGTCGGTGCGACGTAAAGCAAATATTAAAAAAAATAAAACTGTAAGCACTGCCAATCGCTCTCTTTACACACATTCGACAGATATATTGTGGTACCGTTCTTTTATTATATACGATGTATAATGTAGCATATCAGTACATATTATGAAGACCTCAGGATGGGGAGAAGGCAGAGATACATGCTGTTCGTAACCTCTGTGCAAAGTGGGATAGAGTAATCACTACTAGGCCCGCCTGCCTTTGCCCGCAAGATGGAACCTGGAAACTATGTAGCTGATGGTTGAGATTATTTTAAAAGGAAGTAAAAATGGGCAACCGTCAAACTTATTTAGATTGATTGAACCCTAGAAGGGAAAGTTCAAATTTGTTGACTTTCTGGCGGAGAATCAAATCCGAAACCTTCCGGGTGAACCAATGACGCCAATACTGTCTCGGCCAGGCAACCCCCTTAATAAGTTACAAGTGTTATTAATCGCAATTCGATACAAAGTTCTCTATTTTAAAGTTGTGACTCTTCTTCTCTTTAATAAACTCATTTGTGAACATTTGGTTCATTATACTGTAATTGGGCATCACTGTGGCTTTACGTCGCACCGACACAAATAGGTCTTACGGCGACGATGGGATAGGAAAGGCCTAGGAGTTGGAAGGAAGCGGCCGTGGCCTTAACTAAGGTACAGCCCCAGCATTTGCCTGCTGTGAAAATGGGAAACCACGGAAAACAATCTTCAGGGCTGCCGACAGTGGGATTCAAACCCACTATCTCCCGGATGAAAGCTCACATCCGCGCGCCCCTAACCGCACGGCCAGCTCGCCCGGTAGGTCCATAAGATTAAAATGACACAGAAGGTTATCACAACTCCCTCATGGTGTGAATGTTTTACCGCAAAAGAATTCATACAGAAGGATTCCTGTCCCTTTTCATCACGTTTCGCGAGTTTCATTCACAGTACTTTCGTGTGTACACGCCGATTGGCAACGGCTATGAATTAATAGCTATCAAACATGGACTTCACCCTGTCGCAAAACTTGCGACCTGCTGAAGTATCAAAGTGGTACGGTACTTGTTGGTACATTTACTACTGTTCCTTGTGCACTATCGGCAAGTGCCAATTGGTTAACATTCTATTTATTTTCTCTCATCCTCAGGAAGCAAAACAGTTTCAGATATATTTCCTCTTTCTACTAGAGGAATATCATCTTAGGTTAAGTGAACATGTCCATTCCATGGTAAATGTCCATGTTTATGGCGGTTCTTCCTCCAAAACATTCTACCAAATCATCATGTTTACAGTTGCGACCCAATGAGCCGAGTAATATCTCGTTCTCTTCTCAATTTCTTTCACTATTAGCTATTTTGTAGCCGCGATTATAGAGCTCGACCATGTTACCGCAGCAACTCGCCCACTCAGATGGCAAGATTGGTGTCGACGTGGTTCAATTCAAAATACACCGGCGTTGGAAGATAAAAGTATCACTTGTGTTGCATACAGACAATATGTATACAGGTTTATTCATACAAGATGTTCATCTTTAATAACTCGTGAATAACCATTAAAGATATCGAAATTCTGTTTTACTTCCCAATAATGTTACCAAGAGGCTCATCTTCGAATTTACAGGGTGTCGATATCTGCTGAGTACTTCTCGAGAAAATGGAGTGTATTCAAACGTGCTTCGTTGGCCAGGCGTGGACCGCTGTCCTCGATTGAATCACAGAACACACGTTATGTACGAAACATGAGCTGTTGACACAGGTCCAGAGAGTTCTTTCACCGTCTTCTGAAAGCTAGTATTCGCTCTACTGTGGCCATAATTACACGATGATAAACTGTTTTTAACAGGTAACAGAAAAAGTATTAAGGAATATTTAGTGGGTTTCATTCCCTATCCGACTTCCGGTACTCAGCTCTTGTTCTGTTCTGTTCTGTTCTGACACCGATGGTAATAAGTAGAGCCCGGATTTTTATACATTAATAGGTTAGAATGCAAACTTACTGAAGCAAGTAACAAGTATAGTCTACCTTCACAACGATTATGCTATGGGGTTGGCATAAACAGTAGGGGTACTGCCCTTCAGAACCCCTATAATTTTGTGTTACTTTTGCTACATTATTGAAGAGCGGGTGGCCTACACTTCCTACTAACCAAATTAGTTTGCAGTCTAACCTATCATTGCAAAAAAATCCGGGCTTTAGTAATAAGTTTCGAGGAGTAGGGAGTTCTTGATTCTCGCGCCCTTCTTTCTTGTGTTCATTCTTCGAAGGGTCATTTTTTTAATTTTCTTTTTTGTCAATCAATTTCCTACCACCAATACTTACAAACACTCAGTGTAAAGTTAACAACGTTCACCCACAGTAGGTTTTCATTTTTATTAAATTTGTATTTTTCCTTTCTGTGCTACTTTCCCCACACCATGGGTGGGGAGGGGGCACTATCGATGTCATATGCACTTTTACAGCCAGATATGCTTGCTAGCACCACCCCGGTGTGAGTAGGTGTTTTTCTTTTGTAGTGTTTTAATGTCGCACTAACTCAGGTTTTCGGCAACGATGACATAGAAAAGGCAAGGGAAGTATTTCGTGTAATGCAGGTTTCTCGCATTCAAATAGTCTGAAATATTTATTATATTTGTGTATTTGTTTGTTGTCCGCCTCTGTGGTGTAGTGGTTAATGTGATTAGCTGCCTCCCGGAAGCTCGGGTTCGATTCTCGGCTCTGCCACGAAATTTTTGAAAAGTGGTACGAGGGCTGGAACGGGGTCCACTCAGCTTCGGGAGGTCAACTGAGTAGAGGTGGGTTCGATTCCCATCTCAGCCATCCTGGAAGTGGTTTTCCGTGGTTTCCCACTTCTCCTCCAGGCAAATACCGGGATGGTACCTAACTTAAGGCTACGACCGCTTACTTCCCTCTTCCTTGGAGGGTAAACAGATAATAAAGAAGAAGAAGTGTATTTGCTTGTTTATTTTGCAGTATTTAAGTGCGAAACTATCCCGAATCCCAGTAAAATTAGAATGTACACTTCTTGGTGTCCGTAACGTCAATATATAACTTATATAAAATAAGATTCTTGTTTGTACATTGCTGAGACTTTAAAGAGAATGGAACTTCTGTATCAGTGGTGTCCATAGTAAGAAAGAAATGGCATTTTTAATTTTCCGTTGTGTCCTTCTGTCAGCCGGTATGTACACTCATAACGAGAAAATGGCAGAACAAAATTTAATGAAAAGCGGTATCTACAGTCGGGAAATGAACTATAAATGATTGTATTCGACCTGGGTGAAATGGTACTTTATGGTAAGATCTAACATTTGATTCCAAAATATCTATGTTATCAGTAACCTTTGCGCGTGACGTAGGCCGTTTTGAGAGCCATGCCGAGAAATCAGCGTCAAACGCAAACACATCGTGGTTTTCAACCAATGTCACCGTAGCGCACTTGCTTTCAGCTCGGAGGTCTGTATTCAAACCTCTGCCCTGGCGAAGTTCTATTCTTCTACAATCTTATGCCACGTATAGATTTAGCAACCCCGCCAAGCAAAACCCATTTGAATTCCCCCGCGAAGTGACCCGATTGGCTAACTTCAGCAAGTAATAAATTGACAGCGGTGGGAGATATCGAATTATTTCTCTCAAATTATTTTTCAGCATCACCAACGCTCTAACACGTATATACCCGTTTCACGTTGTTTCCGACCACCAGCCCTTGACATTCATGAAGATAGGCAACGTAGCGAACGCTGGTAGACTAAGGTCGATATTTGCTCTGCTTGCTACCAGTATGCCAGCAACGAAAGACCAGGTAGACTTGCACTGAAAAGGACGATATGCTATCTTCGCGCCAAGATAAAAGGACGTTTACACAAACATGCTGTTTATTGTGTGCCTTTTTAATACACATTCCACCAATACGAACTACTTAATAGGTTGTGTGAAATTATCTATTGTGGCAGAATCAAACTGAATAGTGTAAAACATGAATCAGAGACATGGAAAGGATTTTGCATTAGTAAGTTGAGGGCCATGAACTCAAAGTACAACTACCAAAAGTCATGCGCTGTATGGCAAACGTGACTGAAGGGGCAAGGTGCTGGTCGTCTACCAGGGCTAACAGCAGGTGCTTCGGCGCACGCAAAAATGTTTTTAAGTGTTCACAGCTCTTAGTACAAAGAAAGACGGCAAGAATTGTTAACGCCAATGTTAATTCCATATTTAAACTAAATAAATAAAAGATCGTTCATGATATGGATATACTGAATGTAGTTTTGTCCCAAGGTAAAACCATTCTTCTTCTTCTTCTTCTTCTTCTTCTTCTTCTTCTTCTTCTTCTTCTTCTTCTTCTTCTTCTTCTTCTTCTTCTTCTTCTTCTTCTTCTTCTTCTTCTTCTTCTTCTTATTATTATTATTATTATTATTATTATTATTATTATTATTATTATTATTATTATTATTATTATTATTATTATATTATTATTATTATTATTATTATTATTATTATTATTATTATTATAGAATCAAAATCTTCCGGGATATTCTTCTTCTAATTCCTGCCAGACGTTTAGACTAAGCAGTCGTTCTGAAGGCACAGAAGAGCACCCTTTTATTATCAAACTGTAAATAAAATAAAAATCCATAAATCTCTTTGATAATGTGCTCATTATTTTCGGAATTGCTTATACTTACGAACTTAATAATTTTCAGCCACTCCCTTTCCGTGCACTATATAACTATTATGTAATATTCACCCGGGACCTGGCTAGTGCCAATGAAGGATGAAGAGTAAGTACCGGTAGACGAACTTCTTTTAAAGTATGTTAGCCGGGCTGAGTGGTTCAGATGGTTGAGGCACTGGCCTTCTGACTCCAACTTGGCAGGTTCGATCCTGACTCAGTCCGGTGGTATTTGAGGGAGCTCAAGTACGTCAGCCTCGTGTCGGTAGATTTAATGGCACGTAAAAGAACTCCCGCGGGACTAAATTCCAGCACCTCGGCGTCTCCAAAAACCGTAAAAGTAGTTAGTGGGACGTAAAGCAAATAACATTATTATTATTATTATTAAATTATGTTACGGGAAACAAAGAGTTCGAGAGTGGAGGAGACAGGAGTGAGAAATGAGGACGCTTGGAAGTAATTAAAAGTGGGTATGTTGAGGGACAAAATGGAATAAATTAGACTGAGATCGTTTTAAAATATCATACTAGTGAATGCAAAATCAATGCCGAGAAGTGTGCAATTACAAGAATAACGAGACACCGAGGAACACCTAGATTGCGATGACTGGAAGTGGGAAAGGATATTTATAAGGGCCTGGAAATTGTCTAGATTCAATTGCATCTGAATAACATGATGATGATGATGATGATGATGATGATGATGATGATGATGATGATGATGATATGATGTGATAATGGCGATAATAATAATACTTATGATGATGATGATGATGATGATGACGATGATGGCTGTCAAACCACTCACCAGCTGAGGTGCGGCAGCGCGAGCAGTAGAAGCGCCACGCTGTATCCCCACTTCACCGCAACCATGGCGGGCTCGTTCTGGAACAAAACACAGGTTAAGTATGAGATATAGGCTGCGAAAAAGTTATGAAACAGTGGTTTCAAGTGTCTGTGTGTATCTTTGTTGGTTATTTATTCGGGTATACATACATTGTTTTGAACATTATTTTGATCATGTAATACGTCTTCTTATTCAGGGCAGGATATAAAAGAGCATTATTTTGTTTGCTTGTGGTTTAATATCACACTAAAACAGAAGGTTTCTGGTAACGCAAGGATGGGAAAGTTCTAGGACTGAGAAGATAGCGGACGTGGCATAAATTTAAGTACAGCCACAGCATTTGCCTGGTGTGAAAATGGGAAGCCATGGAAAACCAAACCTGCAGACGAACCCAATTTATCTCGAATGCAAGCACATAACTACGTGATGCGGACTGCGTAGCCAACTCGCTTGGAGAAATAGGTTTCAAAGTATTTAATAAAGATATACCTTTTTATGTTACATACGAAATATTTCTTATACAGTTTTGTTCTCATTAAGTTCTTCTTGACTGCGAGATCCTTTTGTTCAATTATTTTCGTAACATATTCACCAAACGTTTCGTACAAATACATAAATAATTTTACGTCAGTGTTAAATGCAA
The DNA here is from genome assembly GCF_040414725.1 of Anabrus simplex. NCBI lineage: Eukaryota > Metazoa > Arthropoda > Insecta > Orthoptera > Tettigoniidae > Anabrus > Anabrus simplex. Next base: position 957,594,536 of record NC_090265.1, on the reverse strand, counting down.
CCAATGAAACAATTTTTAAGTAATATAATGAATTTGAACAAAAACTTTGTACCAACTCCCAAACTCCTACTTTAATATTACTTTCTATTAAATTCATTAACATACAGGATGACCCAAAAGTCTGTTAACATTTGTCGAGGCAATATTTCGCGGAATATTGGAGGTAGAGAGGTAATAATTGACACACACGATTGGCATACATGGGGTTTTATTGATACTGAAATAAAGTACCCAAAATGACCGACTTGTGGTGCTGGACAGCAACACGTACAAATGGCCACACATGCCTGACATGACATGGGGTTTTACTGACACCAAAACGAGTGCACAAGCAGTCCAACAGATGGCGCTGGACAGCAACACGCACAAATGGCCACACATGCTTGACATGACATGGGGTTTTACTGACACCAAAACGAGTGCACAAGCAGTCCAACAGATGGCGCTGGACAGCAACACGTACAAATGGCCACACATGCTTGACATAACATGGGGTTTTACTGACACCAAAACGAGTGCACAAGCAGTCCAACAGATGGCGCTGGACAGCAACACGACAGTGATGCCGCACGAGACGCGTGTATGGTATAAAAGGAGCTGTCGTGAAAGAGGGTGTCACAGGCGCCTTCAATCGCGGTATGTTGACGTTACCAGAAAAGTCACCGTTACTGAAGTTTTATTTACTTAATTTTGTATGCCAGTCATGTGTGTCAATCATTACCTCTCAACCTCCAATATTCCGTGAAGTATTGCCTCGTCAAATGTTAACGAACTTTTGAGTCATCCTGTATTTTAAAACTTTGAATCATTTTATTGTTTGTATTTCAACAATGCCAGTGTGGAGCGCTGAAAGTTCGCACAGCAAAACAAGTAAGGTACAAATAAATCTCTTGATAAGGGACGCTTGTATTATTTACTATTATATACCAATCAAGTACCTTACATCAGATATTGCTGTGTCAATAGACCAAGAAGTTGTGTTGACTGGCTGTTTTCAATTTTAAGTTCCTCGTTCTGAGTTCTTGCCATAAAAACCCTGAGTTGTTGTACAATAAACTCCAATCGGAATGCCACAGTGGCTCTTAAAGAGCCGGCCCTCTAACCCCACGTTGGGTGGTTCGATCTCGGTCAGTCTAGTGGTATTTGAATGTGCTGAAATACGCTGGCTCCGTGTCCGTAGATGTACCTGTACGAAAAGAAACTCCCGCGAAACAAAATACTTGTACCCGATCGTGGGACGTAGAACAATATTATTATATTATAGCATCTATACGCAATGGGTATTTCAGAATAGATCTGAAAGCGGGATGATTAAATATGAAGAATGGGATACAAAAGGATTAGGAGTTTGTTATTTGGTGACAACTCAAGGGAGGGGGAAGCAACAGCTGATTTAATATTCAAGTGACGGGATACTTATTATGTGCACGGAACAGATGATCGACCTGTCATGATGGCACGATAAAAAACAGGAACCACGTTCACGCCTGCATAGAAAACAGGCTACATCAGAGCATACGGACAAACAAAGTGTTTGTATATCCTGGCAACGTAAACAACACGTGATACGATCACACATTTTAAATTTATCGAGTGAGTTGTCTACGTGGTTTAGGTCGTGTGACATTTGGGAGATGGTTGGTTCGAACCCTTCTAACGGGATACCTGAAAATGATTTTCCGTATTTTTTCCATTTTATATGCTATTGTTTTTTACGCCCCACTAACTATTTACACGGATTTCAGGCACGAAGATTTTATTACGCCTCTCTATTCGCATCAGTGAAATACTCCAGTTCTTCGCACATATTGCGAGACGAGGAGAAAATTTAGAGTTGATCATGCAAGGGAAGGTCAAACCTCCGCAGAGGCGTGCCTGAGCCGGAGTTTACGTACGGCAGGATGGGCAGTTCCTTTCCGCTCCTCCATTCCCTTACCCCCACTAACAGCGCGTGGCAACCCATCCGAATCTTGACAACGCCCAATGTTGCTTAACTTCGGAGGTGTCACGGGATCCGGTGTTTCAACACGGCTACAGCCGTTGGCAAGGGAAGGTTAAGGGCAGTAGAACACTGGAAGGACTGTAACCAGATGGATAGGACAAACGAAGACTATCACTGGGTGTTTTCCAATGTTTCCTGGTGGAAGCCTAGGATCGCCCTCGATGGTGACGCTACAGCACACACATGATAAGCGGAGACTGAGGCTTGCAGACTGAATGCTGAATGTACTCTATGTATGTATGTATGTATGTATGTATGTATGTATGTATGTATGTATGTATGTATGTATGTATGAAGTCAGCAGTGAAATGTATTTTGTTATTTTCTCAATTTCCTTTACGTCGCACCGACACAGATGGCTCTTATGGCGACGATGAGATAGGAAAGGGCTAGGAGTGGGAAGGACGCGACCGTGGCAGTAATTAAGGTGTGAAAATGGGAAATCACGGAAAACCATCGTTAGGGCTGCCGGCAGTGGGGTCCGGACACCATCTCCCGAATGTAAGTTGACACCTACGTGACCCGAACCACGCAGCCCCTCACTCGGTTACTGAAAGTTTGGCTTTTAAACAAACCTCTAATAATTACACGTACATACATCCTAGTATTGTAATATAACACAGATTAGTTATGTTAGATTTTCTATATACTCAGGAATGCTGATACAAGAGTATACCTATTAGTGATGATATTTATTGACACGAGGCTGGCGCATTTGACCCATTTCAAGTACCATAAGACTGAGCCGGGATCGAATCCGCGCACTTGAGTTCAGAAGGCCAGTGTCCAACCACCTTAGCTACTCAGCCAGACGGTTTGCCCACCTTTACTCCAAAACAAATGTTGAGGTTGTACCCGAATGAAGGACACAGACACTACCTCCCAGTTCTATCCTATCATTGCTAAAAACAACCCTTTCTAAGCTCGTGCCTAAACAACTAGCAAAAATAAAAATGAAATAACTTTACAACAATGCCAATTATTTGTATTGAATTCTGATTGTCCACTAACAGAAATCTACTGTCTTTCTTTCCTACATTACCGGGCGAGTTGGCCGTGCGGTTAGGGGCACGCGGGTGTGAGCTTGCGTCACGGAGATAGTGGGTTCGAATTCCACTGTCGGCAGCCCTGAAGATGGTTTTCCGTGGTTTCCCATTTTCACACCAGGCAAATGCTGGGGCTGTACCTTAATTAAGGCCACGGCCGCTTCCTTTCAACTCCTAGGCCTTTCCTATCCCATCGCCGCCATAAGACCTATCTGTGTCGGTGCGACGTAAAGCCACCAGCAAAAAAAAAAAAGCAAGCTTTCGTACATTCTTCTATAGAATGGACTGCCTGGATTAAAAGTGGAATAATTTAATGTACATTATATTCGTTCATATGCTTGCCTGGAGTGAGACATAATTCTCTCAGTTTGCTGGGAGGTGCCTTGCATCGCGTCATTAACCAGTATTCTGCTGCCAGGGAGCGCCTGGTTGGGTATGCAACCAAGCTTACCAGCAGCAGCGGCATCCTTTGTATTCTTGAGGAAAGATTCCTGTCTAGTTATTCAATTGCCGCGTAATCTTTGGGAAAATACAATCGTTGCGAGTGCTTTCAGGTGATCATTTTTCTGATTAAATATGACCATCGCAAAGAAAAGTGTATCATTAACGAGCGAGTTGACTACGTGGTTAAGGTCGTGGAAATGTGTTTTTGTATTCGAAATATAGAAAAGTTTATTATTAAAGAGCGAGTTGACTTCCTGGTTAAGGTCGTGGAGATTTGAGCTTGTATTCGAAGTATAGTGAGTTAGGACCCTACCGATGGTAGCCGTGAAGATGTTTCCCTACCAGGCAAATACTAGGATTGTTCATTACTTGAGGCCACTGTTCCTACCTTTCCGTTTCTACCGCTTTCCCACTCCACTGTCACGTCGCCGAAGAAACCCGAACATGATGTGACGTTAAATCTAATACCAATAATATATTTATTATTACTTCATACAGAATCAATCTGGGGATATCATATCTGCCTCTCGCTTGGAAGACTCAGCTTAGACTTTCGGCTCATTCAAGGATTTTTTAATTATTGACCAAATGAAGAACTGCCCGACATAATCGATGATTGGAAAGTCAAAGAGAAAAGCAAAGTAATCTTCTAGTTTTACGTGGCTGTTGATATCGTGATCATAGCCACGGGACCTCCAGGTTCATGTGGAATTCGAAATTACATTGGCCGGTATTCTAATCGCGGCTGCCAATCACAATGCAGTTCGGTATTACGCCACATTAAGTCAAACAACGAATGGATATCGTCCCATTGACCATGCGCTCTCGAATGTTTACATGTAATATGTTTGGGCAACTGTGATCTTGGCAAGAGCAAGGTTATGTACAACAGGGTTTGGTTTTTCGTTAATAAACGCATAACGAATACATTTTGACAGCTAAAAGGTGATACCTAATAGAGACATGAAAAGATGGTGAATATAGGATAAACTCTTTAAAAGTGAGACAACATGGTAGCCATGATCGATAAGGCGTCGAGTCTTTATGAAGTGACACTGTGGTTAGCCAGCTCGAGTCCAGTTGGTGGAAAAACATTTCACTAGCAGAATGTTGGTCGCCGGGGTAGGAGAGGTAATGAGATACAATTCCTAATCACTAAATCACCGAAAGGCTGGGTTCAAGTACTTCTTCTCTGTGCTCATATGGAGTGAAAGCACATGACGTTGTTGATAGTGATTTGTCCGTCGGTTTGGGACGTTTAGCCTTAAGCAGACTCCTTGAGTTTTCCAGCAGCAGTAAGCTATGCACCGACACAGAATTTCACGCTCTCCCTACCTCATGATCATGATCATCATCCTCATCATCATTATCATCACAAGCTCCACAGAACATAACATGCAGCTGGCACAATGGACACACAAATACACTCCCGTAATGATTTTCGCTTCTGAGCCGACGAGTACGTTAACTTGACCAAAGATTGCAAACCAACCTTGTTTACGGCCTCGTATCCAAGTGCCTGTGCTTTAGAATTCACGTTCTCAAAGCTACGAAATTGTATCCAATCTTTAACATTTCGTCAATTATTGGATATCCGCTCCATATTAGATTGTCAGATTCATGTACAGTAAACATACCTAGAAAATCATTGTCTTTATGACACACTCGGTCACTGTGTGATAACAGATGTCCCGGTCTGAGGAGCCGATACCCATCAGCATAGTTCAAACTGGGGACACGTGACATGTGCTGCCGTGAACAGTTATTACTATCTGACATGTTAACTGTTTTAACTGTGATTGCTGTGGCCCTGACACGCTACTCCTTGCTTTGACCACTGCCCCAAATAGACTGGATGAACTAGTAAAATATTTGTGGTTATGCTCTGGTAGAGTTTCGGCCTCCGGATCCCTAGATCGCGGGTTAAAACCTGGCTGAGATACTGTAGTAGGACTTTCGAAGGGCGGAAAAAAACCATCCGACACTCCATGTCGTACGTATTCGGCATGTAAAAGATCTCTGCTGACACATTTGGTGCGTACTTGATAAAATTAATATCTCACTCATAGGTCGCCCAACAGAATTCCGGTTCCTGGACAACGTATAATGGAACTTCAAAATTGACACTCAGACAGTCTAAATGGTGTCAATTAAACATGTCTGCAGTATGGTAACCACGGGTATACTATTATTATTATTATTATTATTATTATTATTATTATTATTATTATTATTATTATTATTAGGAAAGTAGGGTCATCTATCATCTGTAAAAACATCAAACTGCAGTGAAAAGAATGGAAGAATCTGAAAAAGATGCAGCTATCCCGAATGGAGTGAGAGGGCTGCAATTTCCCCCCTCCCCGTCATTTTTAATGCTTATGCGGAACAGACGGTATAATAATAATAATAATAATAATAATAATAATAATAATAATAATAATAATAATAATAATAATAATGGTGTGCGGCTGTCTGTGCCTCTGTGAGAATGGGATGAATTATACAATGAATTCTAATGCTGAAGACGATACACACACAGCCCCCGAACCATCGGAATTAGACGACGAAGGTTAAAATCCCAGACCCTGCCGGGAATCTAACCCGGGACCTCTTGAACCAAAGGCCAGCACGCTAATTATTTAGCTATGGAGCCGGACGGAACAGAGGTTAAAATACGGTAAATAAAAGAGAAAATTGTGAAGAGAATCACAGCAAAGAAAATCAAATCGAAATCCTGAGATTTGCTGATGATATTTATTTATTTCGTCCATAAAAGGTATACCTCCCAATTAAAATAGAGAGTGACAGATATATTTACGGAAATAATGATAAGGATGATGGCTTTACGTCCCATTAACTACTTTGACGGTTTTCGGAGACACTGAGGTGCCGGAATTTAGCCTCTCAGGAATTGTTTTACGTGCCAGTAAATCTACTGACACGAGGCTGACTACGATTTCAGAAGAAGGCTACCATGGCAAGGTCACCATGTTGTTAACATTCCAGTTTATTCACGAATTTCAAATGAGAGGAAATCATTCGAAGGATGATCGACATTTAGATACCAGTCAACATGTTTTTTGAGTGCAAGTGATCTCGACATACCAGCCAATGGTTTAAGATGTTGAGCATCACCGACCGGTGGAAGGAAACATTATCTCATCGGTTTAACATTTCTAAATGAGAACCAAAGATGGACAAATGTGAAAGTTCCAGAAACATGTTTTTGAGTAAACGCCAATAATAGATAATGGCATAAGGAGGCAAATGCAATGAGATAATTCCAGACCTAAAGGTAGGGGGCCGATGACCTTGACGTTAGACCCATTTAAACAATAATAATAATAATAATAATAATAATAATAATAATAATAATACTGCCGCCTCTGTGGTGTAGTGGTTAGCGTGATTAGCTGCCACCCCCGGAGGTCCGGGTTCGATTCCCGGCTCTGCCACGAAATTTGAAAAGTGGTACGAGGGCTGGAACGGGGTCCACTCAGCCTCGGGAGGTCAACTGAGTAGAGGTGGGTTCGATTCCCACCTCAGCCATCCTCGAAGTGGTTTTCCGTGGTTTCCCACTTCACCTCCAGGCGAATGCCGGGATGGTACCTAACTTAAGGCCACGGCCGCTTCCTTCCCTCATCCTTGCCTATCCCTTCCAATCTTCCCATCCCCCTACAAGGCCCCTGTTCACCATAGCAGGTGAGGCCGCCTGGGCGAAGTACTGGTCATACTCCCCAGTTGTATCCCCCGACCAAGAGTCTGAAGCTCCAGGACACTGCCCTTGAGGCGGTAGAGGTGGGATCCCTCGCTGAGTCCGAGGGAAAAGCCGAACCTGGAGGGTAAACAGATGATGATGATGATGATGATAATGATAATAATAATAATAATAATAATAATAATAATAATAATAATAATAATAATAATAATAATAATAATAATAATAATAATACCAATAATAATAATAATAATGATCAAAACATATGTGATAAGAGAAACGCCCTTCGATGGAAAAACATATTAGCAAAGGATATGAAGCCTATGAAAGGAAGTCTAGCAAAGTCAAAGCAATGGAGGCCGAAACAGAGCAAGTGTTAGCCAAAGGTCTGATAGTAAAGATAAAAGTGAGAAGCCTAGTACGTGAAGATGTGAAGTGCGAACCGGAAGATCGTAACCAGTCATTTAGAGAATCCAACATGCACTGCCCGCGATAGCTCCATGGCAAAACGGTTAGCATACGGGCCTTTGGTTCAAGGAGTCCCAGGATCGATTCCCGGCCCGGTCGGGGACTTTAACCTTACAGTAATTGGTTAATTCCAGTGGCTCGGCGACTGTGTGTGTGTGTGTGTGTGTGTGTGTCTTCTATAACATTAGAATTATGTTTGTTTTATTCAGGGTGACCCAAAAGGCAGAGAGGTAACAATTGACGTACTTGATTGACATGGTAGGGGTTTTTATTGACATCAAACTAAAGTACACAAAATGCCAAAAATATGATGTTGGAGAGCAACACATCAGGTATAAATGGCCACACATGCTTGACATGGCATGGGGTGTTATTGACACCTACAACGAGTGCACAAACAGGCTAACAGATGGCGCTGGACAGCAACACATCAGTGATGCCGCATGAGACCCGTGTACAGTATAAATGGAGCTGTCGTGAGAGAGAGCGTCAGATGCGCCTGCAATCGCGGCATGTTGACGTTACCAGAAAAGGCACTGTTACTGAAGCTTTATTTACTTTATTTTGGTTGTAATTAAACCCCATGTAATACCGATCATGCGTGTCAGTTATTACCCCTCTACGTGAAATAGTCCGTGAAGTATTGCCTCATCAAATATTAACAGACTTTTGGGTCATGCTGTATATAAGTTCATTTCATCATGCTGAATGACAATCAGTAGGAAAGTACATGCGTATAAGAAATACAAATAAAGGCTGGCTGAATGATAAAACAATCAAAACCGAGCTCGATAGCTGCAGTCGCTTAAGTGCGGCCAGTATCCAGTAATCGTGAGATATTAGGTGCGAACCCCACTGTCGGCAGTACTGTCGTGACCAGGCGGCTTCTTTCTCCTCTCCCTGTAGAGTTCCATATGCTTCCATACTAACAATTGTCGTCTCACAGTTAATATAGCATAATAGTGTTTTAACTTTTTCACGTTGTTTTATATAGTTCTCTATACTCTACACAAAATAATATTTACTTCGCAGGTCGGTCAACTCGTGTATTCACTACGCGTTCTTGAAGTAGACCGACCATCGGAAATCGAACCATCGAACCAATTCCTCGCCGTAACCTTGAATATTTTCGAAAACTGTTGTTATTTACGGACGTGTGATTTATTTTTTATTGTTTTCACAATTTTGCTTTAGACGTAGGCCTACGTCGCGCCGCCACAGATGAGTCCTATGGTGACGATGGGATAGGAAAGGGCTAGGATTGGAAACGAAGCGGCCGTGGCCTTAGTTAAGATAGAGCCCCAGCATTTGTCTGGTGTGAAAATGGGAAACCACGGAATTCCATCTTCAGGGCTGCTGACTGTGTGGTTCGAACCCACTATCTCCCAAATACAAGCTAATAGCGACATGACGCAAACCACACAGCCGCTTACTCGGTGCGTGAACTCTTGCCCTACGTATACAGTATGTGCACGCTACTTGATTATACTGTGCGCACTCTATATTTTATTACTTTATAAAATCATTCAAATTTTCGTCTCGTTCAACTTTTCGAACTGGCATTCAGCTTTATAAGACGTATTCACGTCGAAATGGGATGACTATGCTCCGAGGTTTTCATTCTTCAAACGGTCAGACTTCCTCTTCTGATTGCCTTCAGAGGGGTCCGACTCCTTATCAGGCCGCGCTTGTGGCCTTTAGTTCAAAGGGTCCCGGGTTCAATTTCCGACTGCCTTTCTAGAGGCCAAAGCACTGACCTGGCCGGGAATCGAAAGCAGGGCTAGGAATCGAACCCGGGGCTTTCGAGTACGAGGCAGGCATGTTACCGTACACCGCGGGACCGGAAATACTACTACTACTACTACTACTACTACTACTACTAATAATAATAATAATAATAATAATAATAATAATAATAATAAACGAACGAGTTGTTCACGCGGTAGGCCCTATTGGTTGTGCAAATCTAAAACTTGAATTTAGGAGATGGTGAGTTCGAATCTCACCTTTCCAATGTTAGTTCTTCCCATCCCAGCTTCCCTCGATACCTGTAAAGTATTAGCGTGACCAGCCTAACTTCGTCTCTCGAGTACAGAGGTGTAGAGCCACGGTAGAGTCGTAATTCAATTCCAGTACGCCAGGAGAAAAAGAGTCTGCTTGGCACTCCATGTCATATGATGTCGGCAGGTAAACGATCCCTGGTGCGGCATTTGGTGTTTACACGAGAAAATAAGGTACAGCAATAGGTCACCCAATGGAGTTCTCTAGCGTGTGCTAGGGTAAACGGGAACTCCTGACACAAATTAAATTGCCGACCACATAGTAATTGGGACCATCCAATAATAACAACAAGAAGAAGAAAGAAAAAGGAATACGGGTAGATTGTCTAGCATTCGCTGTCGATATTGTGATGTTGTCGGAATCATTAGAATAGGCAGTTAACCAAAACTGCAACCGCACAGGCAAGCGGCTAAAGCAGGCCTACAGATCTCTATCGAAAAGATACAGTGGGCCTGTATGACAAATACCAAGGCAGCTCCTAGATGGATTACAATAGGAGGGAAAATTCAGAAGGTGGAGAGATTTAAATAGCTCGGAGAATGGATAGAAATTGGGCTGGCAGAAACAGAAGCAATGTGAGCTTGAATAAACACAACGATTTTAGCATAAAAACTAACTATGAACGTCTAGAATAAAAATAATTATATTAATGCAAAACTGAGATATTACCAGACAGTGATCCACCTTGAAGCCCTACACACAACAGAAACTCTTAACCTAGTAAGGACAGGGACCGCGAAGAACAGAGGACGGTCAATTTAGAAGATGATCGAACCAAGGACTGTATACCAAGACAGAGACAATCTCGGACATCATACGGAAAAGAAGGAGCATGTTCTTCGAGCACAACCTGAGAATGGACCGGGGAAGGTTAACGCTGCAAATAATACAGTTTCTTGTGAGCAAGAGAACCAAAGCACGCTTAATCCAAGAGGTACAAAGGGATCTAGAAGAAATGGGAAAACAAGAACCAGAGATATACAACAGAGTGATTTTTAAATATAAAAAAATGTAGGCTTGCACAGGTTTTCAGGACAGAACTAGGCCCAGAACAAAAAGGTTGCAAAGTATGAAAATGAGAGAATAATGGACAAGGAGAAAGATCAGAATAAACGCTTATACGAATTGACGTGGTCCTCAGATGGCCAAAGGGAAAAGAGTAAGAAGAAGAATAGATGAATTTGTTAGTGGATGAACGTCGCGTCGAGGTCACTGTAGGCCAAAACCTACTCTACATCCGTCGACCTAATGAAATGAAGAGGTTAGCACAGAATAGGGTGGCGTAGACAGCTGCATCAAATCACTGTATAAACTAACGACCAACAAAATATTATTATTGGGAAAATCGTGGTCTGTGTCGTGAGATTAATGGCGCATTCTTGGGGGGCATATTTAACGAGAGAGAAAATCTGCTGTGAATATCCTCGGTAAATATTTAAGCGGTTTTACTCCATGCGGATACAAATTAAAAATACATACGTACATAGGCTGTACAATAATTAAAAGAAATGGTAGAGCTAGACGGACATTAATGACTAAATTCAGTGGTGATTTAATTTGCAGTTCCTTAGCGGGGTGCGTGAGTTGGAAAATGCTCTCAACACATTCATCACTGAATAGTGGACGCGAGCGATCAATGTTGCAGCTGTTGTTAGCAACGGTGAAGGCACGCACGTCGCGTGACGATTGACGAGGACAGATTGCGTGCAGGAACCTGCGCGACCGATGTACATAGCCCTGTCATAGCATCATGCTTTCTTAATGGACCATTTGAGTAAATCATGGTCACAAAGAAGGAAGGAATTCATTCATTAGCTCCGTGCAACAGGTTGAGCACTTCATTTAAATAATAAAACTGCCTCACTCTCAATGTACGCCAAGTTTATCAATATTCTGTACATATATTGCAGCTTTGACAACAAAGGGAAGGATGAAGGGGATAACAATAATAAATTAATAATAATACAAAAACAAAACCCATTACGCAACAGCCCCGAAATGCCATGGCCTACAAAGTGACCAAAGGCTTACAGATTACGAGGTGTCATGTGGTCAGCACGACAAATCCTCCCGGCCTTTATTCTTGTCTTTCTAGATCGGGGCGGTATCTCACTGTCAGATAGCTCCTTAATTGTAATCACGAATTGGAACTGGAAGCAGCCTTCAGACCCAGGTACAAATCCCTGACCTAGCCGGGAATCGAACCTGGGGCTTCCGAGTAAGAGGCAGGCACGCTACCCCTACACTACTACTACTACTACTACTACTACTACTACTACTACTACTACTACTACTACTACTACCGGGCTAGTTGGCCATGTGGTTAGAGGCCCGCAGCTGGGAGATTGCATCCGGGAGATAGTGGGTTCGAATCCCACTGTCGGCAACCCTGAAAATGATTTTCCGTAGTTTCCCATTTTAACACCACGCTGTACGTTAGGCCATGGCCGCTTGCTTCCAACTCCTAGCCCTTTCCTATCCCATCGCTGCCATAACACCTATCTGTGTCGGTGCGACGTAAAGCCGCTAGCAAACTACGATAATAATAATAATAATAATAATAAAAGTAAGTTCCTGACCTTGAATTCCACGAGGTAGTGCAGCTCTCTTTTAGGCCCACCCCAATCGGCGTGAGCAGCATGTACCTTTTGTAACCATATACCAACCCTCTTGACATTATTAAATCTGTGTCCATACTGGAAATCGAGCCCGGGCCTACAAGGATGGTATTTAATGGCACTAACCTTTACTCTGGTGGAGTAAATAATAATAATAATAATAATAATAATAATAATAATAATAATAATAATAATAATAATAATAATAAATAAGCGAGTTGTTTATGAGGTATTGGCTGTCCAAATCCAAGACTTGTACTTAAAAAATGGTGAGTTCGAAACTCGCCTTTCCACTGCTAGTTCATCCCACCATCCCAGCTTCCCCTGATACCTCTTAAAGTATTAGCGCAACTTTATTTAACTAACAAATTAATTTATTATTATTATTATTATTATTATTATTATTATTATTATTATTATTATTATTACTCCTGTAGGGTCTTCTGGGGACTACGTGAAAATGTCAATGTTTCATCGTTTGTTGTTCCTTCTTCTTCCTCCAATACTCCTTCATCTGCTCACATGACTCCTTCCACTCTCCTCGGACCATTTTGAGCCCGTTTTCTTTCCCTCCGGATCTTGGAATTCTTCCATTTTTAATACTTTCTTTCTTAAAATCTCTCTCCGTTGTTTCTTCTTCACTTACGTTGTTTCTTTCCAAATCGTTCTTGATTTCATGAATCCAGGTTGTTGTTGGCTTCTTGTTCCAAAGATATTTGAAGATCTGTTTGATTAACCGGTTGTCACCCATTCTGTAGGCCGGGCTGCGTGGCTCAGACGGTTGAGGCGCTGGCCTTCTGACCCCAACTTGACAGGTTCGATCCTGGCTCAGTCAGGTCGTATTTGAAGGTGCTCAAATACGTCAGCGTCGTGTTGGTAGATTTAATGGCACGTACAATAATTCCTGCGGGACTAAATTCCGACACCTCGGTATCTCCGAAAACCGTAAAAATAGTTACTGGGACGTTAAGCAAATAGCATTGTTATTATTCCATTCTACATTAATGTCAAAAAATATGAATCACCTCTTCAGCATTGTTTCTATTATTATTATTATTATTATTATTATTATTATTATTATTATTATTATCGGATGGTCTCAACTACTGTGTGGTCGGAAATTTAATTTGACGCGATTTAGACTGCTTGTGTGTCAGACGTTCTTGTTTACTCTAGCATACACCAGAGAACTCCATTGGGTGACCTATTTCTGTACCTTATTTTGTCGGGTAAACACCAAATGCCACTGCAGAGATCGTTTAACTGTCGACATCGCATGACATGGAGTGCCAAATGGACTCTTTTCCGACCTCGGTAAATCCGACTACCTCTACTAGATTTGAACCGGAGTTACTGAGATTCAGAGAACTACATTCCTTCTCTGATGAAAACAGTGTATATAAACTATGCCAATCAACAGGATATGGACCACACAAAGATTATTTCCGACGGTTAAATCATCGCATCATTAAAATGTAAGGTACTTATAAAATCAAATGAGCTAACTTGTTTCTAAAAATTATGTTGTAGGACTGGACAGTGTTTCATGATCTTTTCACACCTGTGAAGCTTTTTACCACCGATTTCTATAAATTTTACCTTCGTTCCTAAATCAATACCCGCCGTTTTAAATATTGATACTTTAACTCAGTGTCTCTTACAACGTGAATCAGTAGAAATGAGGTAATGACCTGGGAAAAGGAGAATTAAAACACTAAATGTACAAATTACGGGTTTAATTTTACAATACTCCTAACACGGATTTAACCCTGGGAAAAAAAAGCTTTAACGATTAAATTTTCATTTCTTGACATTTTTAAACTGCATTGAAATTGAAACTGTATTCCGGATCCAAATGGTCACCCTCATTGGAGGACGGATGATTTATTTCTTTAATAAATCTCTCTCTTTTCTCTCTACTATACAATAATAAGAACTAGACGACCCGCGGTGCTCTCCAGCATTCATTAATAATAGGTCAGGTAACGTGTCTTCATATGAAATTGCTCCATGCGCTGCTCGGATACATTTTGAACGTCTACTTTTAGGATTTGTATTACCTGTGTCAAGTTAATTTTTGTAGATTTCTTTATTGAAATGTTGATTGGTACTTGACACACTATTTTGTTGTGTGTTTAATTTAAAGTTTCAGATTATTTTGCTTGACGTTGAACTTCATCCTCGTTGCGATTCATATTGTCTGGGAATTTGTTGATCCTTTCGTAAAAATATTAAAAATAAGTGATAATGTATTTATGCGTCACGCTATAGATATGATGTACACCATTCCAGCTGTCATCAGGACTACCACCAATCAGCCTAGCGAACAGGAAAATGTGGATTCAACACTAGTCGAGGTCATTTTGGACATTTTAATTTTCATCCTTTCTGACCTCCATGCCGATGAAGGGTAAACTTTAATTTGAACGGCATCCAGAGTGGCACAATTCATCTCAGAGATCCCGAAAACTATGGATCTGTAGGGATGCTACGGTGTGTCTCAGCCAACAGATAGTAGGTTTGGTTGAAAGCTATGCTGGAACATACACGCATACATTCATACTCTTGGTCACTCTGGATATTTTCTTTTCCACCCCTTCTCACCCCCATGCCGATGGTGGCTGAATTTGGTCTTAAATGCCATCCCCAGCGTCACTATGCATCTCATTGACCCTGAAAATTATAGACTAAACTCTAGTAGAGGTCGTTTTCGAGTATTGCTATAAGTTCTTCATTCCCCACTCCACCCGTAGGGGTGACAGGGGTACCTTACCCCCACAGTATTTCTCACTACATAGTATTAAGTCATATATGTACCAAGTTTGGTTGAAATTACAGGTTTGCCTATAGACTCCTGATATTTTCAATCGTTTAGCTTCGCCGATATCATTGCGTAAAGATATTGCACCTTGACTGTATGAACCCGCTAAGTACAGAATGTATTGCGGGCTAGGGTAAGCCTTCGCCTGCAATTTATCAATTTGATGTTAGGTTTACTCAAAGTTGAGTAAACATAGAGACCTATCAATGTACAGTATAATGATTCACCGGCAGATAATTCCAGAGAGAATAAAAAAGAATGAAGCAGATCGGTCCAATAGAACGGCGGGACAGACTTGACTAAGCTGTTTTCAATAAACTTTTCTAATATACTAGCAGTTACCCGCAGCTTCTCTCACGTGGATTTCGTAATTTTACAAAAGTAATCGTTCCTCGGTACTGTACGAAGACATTATCTGAAAATCCCTAAAGTATCAAACCTAACTGAAATATTGAGAGAGAAAGAAAGAAAGAAAGAAAGAAAGAAAGAAAGAAAGAAACAAAAGAAGGAAAGAAAATTGCGGAACCCGAAGCAACCATCGCATTGGCATGAAACTGGGCACATAGATGTAGGATAATACCATCATGGAGAACTAGTTATAATATCAGAAATCAGCTGAAATGACATGAAATGAAATGGTATAATGGATTTTAGTGCCGGGAGTGTCCGAAGACATGTTAGGCTCCCCAGGTACAGGTCTTTTGATATGACTCTCGTAGGCGACCTGCGTGTCGTGATGAGGATGAAATTATGAAGATGACACATACACCCAGCCCTAGTGCCAGCGAAATGAACCATTGATGGTTAAAATTTCCGACCCTGACGGGAATCGAATCCAGGACCCCTATGACCAAAGGCCAGTCATGGAGCCGGACAGAAATTAGCTAATATGCATTGTGGGAAAACAAACATTAAGGATGCACCATCCCAGGCATGGAGAACCCTGAAGTTGCAGTCGAACAGGAGAGCATGACAACATTTAATATAATCTTGAGCCTTGTGCCACAACACTGCAAATGACGCTGGATATCCTCCCTGTTTCATACAAGCAAGTGTTGCCTTCCAATCTGGTCCCAATCATGCTCAATAGGTGACAGGACGCCAGAAGAATCCAGTCGAGAGGTAGCCGTGATATATGTGGGTGGACATTACCTTACTGGAATATAGAGATCTGGAGCTTCAGACTTCAGAATTTCCTGGACGTACCGTTGCACTAACAGTTTTTCGCGGGTTACTACCAGCGGGGACATTAAATCATATAGGACGGCACCCAACATCACGACAGTGTGATACCGGACAGTGTAACGTCGATCTCTATACTGTAGGAGTTTACTTACGTGCCGGTAAGTATACCGTCGTATTCGTATTGAGCAGGGATCGAATCCGTCAACTTGGACTCAGAAATCCTGTGCTCTGCCATATGAGCAACTCAGCGTGGCCAAGACAGACAAGATTATCCTGAACTGACGTGTCATGTCTGCGGAAAACGACTAGCGAAATCCTCGCATTGCTTTACTGATTGTCGAAGGGTGAGACGATCTCGTCTTGTAGTCCGTTGGTGTCCTTCAGAGCCTTTCTAGCGCATGTGTGTTCCCATTGCTTCTAACTTTGTTACACTGCACAAACAAACGGTTCCAATTCATGGAAATGACCAGCTTGTCTCCTTTAATCCGTCGATGAGACCTCTCTCAATTTCTCGTAGTTGTTGAGAATGTGCCTTTGAGGTTTCCCCCATGTTTACTCACATTCACTCTGATACTCTACTACCTTTGATCTCTCGCGGTCGTGTACGTGACTCATGCCGGAAGTATACTACTGCACCTGGTGATACTTCCGCGCAAGCAATCGTCACCGAAATGGAAACAGTGACTCAGTGGCGGCTGCTCGCCGTCAGACTGGAAGGGCTGCAAGTCTGGGTTTTGATACCAAAGAATAATGTTGGATACTCGCTTTCCTGCGAGTTTTTCTTCTGAGATACGAACTCCTAGACACGTATTATCAGAAAATTCTCAATATTGAATTGTCTAGGAAAGTCCAAATCTTGTTGGTTGAAATTTTCTAGCACCGCAGCGCATCCTTCTAAAAACATGTGTATTTCTTTTTATTATAAAAGGAGGAAGAACAGTTCTTTTACCCAGCACTCGTTTAACCAGAGGTCTCTTCTGTAGTTCCCTTCATCTCTCGGGCGCGTACAGAAGAACTGATTTGAATATAACTTATGGGAACTTAAATTCGTGATGCTTATGGGAAACGTGACACAGAATTCCCTGCGTTATATGATAACCCATTGACGACATTATTCTACATTCCTCAACTTAAGCAGAAATCTATCCGGATCCATGGCCGAGTCTTCAGTGTCCAGTCCTTTGGGGCCCCGGGTTCGACTCGCGACTGGGCTGTGGAATTTTAATCATAAATGATTGATTTCCTTCGCTCGGAGCTTATGTGTTTGTGCTTCCCCCAACATCCCTGCGCTCGCACATCACACGTAACACTGTTCTCCACCACACCAACGCATGTACGGCAGACGTCACTCACCCTCATCGGAGGTTCTGCATTACAATGGCTGCAACAAGTTGCCATATCCACATGAAATTATTATTATTATTATTATTATTATTATTATTATTATTATTATTATTGAAACCTTTTCGTTTCTCGTAAATGCACATCTACAAGAGCCATATCGCGGGTTTACAAGCAAAACACATTAAGCCAGTTTTTTGAAGTTTTGATATTTTCTCATTGACATATGTCCTTTTTTTCACTCTGTTGACCAATGATATTCATTAACTCGTATGAGGACATTTTTTTTTTTTTTTTTTGCTGAATGTTCTAACTTATATTTGCTTACTAGGTATCAAGACAGGAATTTCATTCAGGTAAAAAATGAAATGGCGTATGACATTTAGTGCCGAGAGGACTTGTTTGGCTTGCCAGGTGCAGGTCTTTTTATTTGACGCCCCTAGGCGACCTCCGATGATGATGATGAAGACGACACTTAGTTGTGTGTGAATCCGTATATGATG
This sequence comes from Anabrus simplex, assembly GCF_040414725.1. NCBI lineage: Eukaryota > Metazoa > Arthropoda > Insecta > Orthoptera > Tettigoniidae > Anabrus > Anabrus simplex. The sequence continues at coordinate 957,576,326 of NC_090265.1, read as the reverse complement.
ATGCTGGATTTAGAATGTTAAATTAGTGGTATTCTTGAATATTTCCTTTCCATGGAATTGCTTGTTGTACTCCTGTTCTTGTTTTTGTTGGGTAATTATGTTTACTTCATAATTACACTACTGTAAGTAACCATTGCCACCGGGATATTTCCCAATTGCGATGTACTGTATTTCTTAATAATAAATAATAAACATACACTCAGCCCCCGTTCCAACGGAATCAAACAATGATGATTGAAATTCCCGACTGTGCCGGGAGTCGAAGCCGGGACCCCTGTGACCAAAGGACAGCACGCTAACTATTTATCCATGGATCCGGATTCATTCAGGTGAATCATATTAATACAATTTCAGCTACACTGAGCTATTCTAAGTACTCCCGACAAACGCACTGCATAATTGTAGGAATAAATAGTCGCTGTTCGGGCAAAAGGTTATATCTCGCAATGTTCTTCCTATTCATTATTGCTTGTGTGTAAAGGAAAATGAACCTTAATAACATTATACTGTAGGTGTGCATAAATAAGTCACTCAAAGCTACATTCCTAGAGTGCGGTACGGTAAAGTTCACACAACGAATATTGTTCTGACCGACTAAATAACCATATTAGGCTGGGAGGCGTGACCAGTCTTAAAGAGAATAATGGATAGGAAGATCACTGGGAGATCCGATCTTTTGCCCGAACAGCGACAAAATATTCAGAGAGCGCGTATTAGCAATGAAAGACTTAATAACTTCAAACCTCGTTTTATCAGAAGTAAGATTTTAGACTTCATGTGTTTTGCTTGTAAACCCATGATTTTTTTAAGGCATTGAAATAAAATGCTCGGTTTAAAAGATATTATGGTTTACAATAAGAAAATGACAAATGCAAGTTAATGCCACTGTTAATAATAATAATAATAATAATAATAATAATAATAATAATAATAATAATAATAATAATAATAATAATAATAATGCTATTCGTTTAATGTTCATTCAATTGTTATACAGTATATTTTAAGGGGTGCCAGAGTGTTGGAAATTACACACCCTCAGGACTTCTTTATTGATCTGGGAACAAACGATACAAAGACTTTTTCACTAAAATTCCATCAATTGCAACCGATCTCAGCCACGATTGAACCGGCTATCTTGGGTACAGAACGCCAAGCATTAACTGACAGCGCCCACTGCGGTTACACTTTGACGTGACTGGGGCATCTACTCTATGTAGCCACCTGAGAATAGATTAAGAATCGATCGCAAGAAGTCAAGTTACGATCCTCGACAGCTAACGAAGAGGATGTGTGTAAGTGTCACATGTCAATGGGAAGCGTTGCTAGCAGGAAGTGACACGATAAAGTGAAAGGGTAGGTATAAAACCTCTTTTGTGTGTGTGTTTTGAAGGATAAAATGTACCCAAAGCTACCGCTTAACATTGTCTCTATACTTGCTGCAAACACTTCATTAAAAACTCTTTGTTGTTGAAAACAATGTTCTTAGTACACCTTGCAGATGACAGGTTGCTACCATCACTACAAGTGCAAATTTTCATAGGACCTTGATTTCGAACAATATGGGATAAAATCAGACCAGAACACCCATTTAAAATGTGATCGTTTGTCTCACTTTGCATGTATAATATAATATAATATAATATAATATAATATAATATAATATAATATAATATAATATAATATAATATAATATAATATAATATAATATAATATAATATAATATAATATCCACAGCTTGTTTCCAGTCATTCTACCGGGTCAGGAATGAAATGAATGAAGCCCCCATCTAGCGGCATGGATAGGAATTGTGCCGGTTGCCGAAGCCTGTCGCACTCCTCTGGGGCAATGATTAATGACTGACAGATGAAATGAAATGATAGTCGAGAGTGTTGCTGGAATGAAATATGACAGGGAAAACAGGAATACCCGGAGAAAAACCTGTCCTGCCTCCGCTTTGTCCAGCACAAATCTCACATGGAGTGACCGGGATTTGAACCACGGATCCCAGCGGTGAGAGGCCGGCGCGTTGCCGCCTGAGCCATGGAGGCTCTGTAATATAATATAATATAATATAATATAATATAATATAATATAATATAATATAATATAATATAATATATGCCACAATTCAGATAACAGAATATATAGAGTATTAGCATTTGTACCCGATCTTCGAACGGCATTTTGCAATACAATATATTATGTCTTTTCCATGAATTTCTGGGAAGTTCCGTGGCTCAATTAATAGGTTAATTACGGCATGTTTAATTGAAATGCTCCTTCGAAAGCATGCGACAGTAAATTGAAGTGCGATAAGTCTCAGAGACAGAATGAGGACGATTTTCGAATGTGTAGTAGGGTATAGTTTCTTGCTTGGCGCTGTGACTGAAGAATCATATCTCGCTTATTATCTGCTCTATTGAAAAAAGTATGTTTTGTTCTTCCTGTAAACCCACCTTAAAGTGGCCCTGAAGTGATACATCCACAGAGTGTCTCACGGTCGACTAAAAATTCAAAATCTCCGATATTATCCGTTGTACAAAAATTATGGGTAAAACAAAAACGATCGAAAACTGCAATTGTAATTCCTACAAGTTGCTCCAATAGACTCTTATAATGGCACTAAAAATAACCCATGCAGCATACAATACATTAACAACCAGATGGCCTGTGCCACGCGGTGGGTTTCTTGATCGGGTCCGCTGCCTCTCATATCAGACAACTCCTCAATTGACCCATTCCCCATTCCGGCCCTCGTTCCAGAATTAAAATTCTTAGATGAGCCAGGAATCGAAGCCGGGGTCTCTAGGTTTCTTGTAATAGTGGTGATTGCTTTAAGGGGCAAAACAATGTGATATTAGCTCCTGAATATTTTTGTTTTATTTTTTAATACATATTTGTTTGTTCAATAAACACTTTGTCTACAAGTTGCCCTGCTCTACTACTAATATATTACGAGCGTGGCAATCAACATTTGAGAAACTTTGTAACCAATGTTATCATTTAAACTGATTGTAAACTTATAGAAGTACACCCGTTTATTAGCAAAATCTTGACAAATCTCCGTGTATTAATTAGTCAAACATTGATCTAAAATGTGCTCCTGCCCTTCGGTCATGCTCGTACTCGGAGATTTAAAAATGTTACCCCGATCTGTTTATATGTCAGAAAGTGTATCTTTTGTAGTAAATTAGTACTTCGGATATTATAAGAACAGTAGCATGTGGTTTTTAGCATATCATCCGATAGATAATACTGGAATGTAAACTCAGTTCGTTCCGAGTTGTAGGTGATAAAGGAAGTGCCTAGTTGTGGATACTGCACATCTGGGGAAGAAATTCACCTAAGCATCACATTAATAAGGGTACGTGGAAAAAAAAAGTGAACTGAAGAGCAGTTCATGTATCTGAGTGCACATGTTTCATCGCAATGTATACAAACATGGAAGGTGTAAGGCCTGAAATACACTGGCTACATTTGCAGTTTAAATAAGCATCAAAATATGGTCATGTTGCAGATATTCTGACTTCATTTTGCCTGAAAACTGCTGACCATCTCGACTGCATTTACAGTTCTCCCTACCGAATCGTTTTGTCCATTTCTAATGCAGAAATTGAATTTATTAATTTGTCATTATGAAATGTGAGTTCGGGTAAATGGTTCAAAAAGTTATTTTTGAGGTACACACATGCACAGAAAGACACACAAACAAAATAGTGATCTCATATATCTACATTTTCAGTTATTCTAAAAGGGGAAAGTAGACTAAAAGGGATACTTAGCAATCAAAGTTTTTACAATTTGATTTTTCCCTTCTGCTTTTTTCATTCATATTTTCCGAAAACTTTTCACAGATCATCGCCCAGACTTTATCTCTTTCAATTCGATTACTGGATGACTCACATATATTATTCTATATACATGGATGTTTCTGAATTTCAGCACTAGATGGCTCAGTATTGAATATATTTTATTCTATGTCCATATTGCTCTAGAGTAGTGAAAGAAATGGAGTTCCTTGTCTGCTGTTGGTGTAGTTGTGTATGAGCTGCAATTTGAACCCGGCAGCTTGCGGGAATAGGCAGCAAACGGATTACAGCTATCGGTTTCGACCTCAAAAGCTGCTAGTGTAACGTGCTCAAATTATTTACATGATCTGCTAAGACATGACTGTAAACCAAACACACGTGCTGTCCATTTCTACTAGAAAATATCACCAGTGCATTTTAGGCCTAAATGGAAGGCGGAGAATTATCTTTCTGCAGTAGGCAAACATCATGATGCTTTTAATTTAATGAGACTTTATTCTCAGTTATATGGCCTGAAGGATGTCATTGAAGAGAAATGTCAAGAATTTACATACCCGTAAGAAGTTTCTTTCCATTACGATAATGTCAAAGTGGATGATTCAGAAGCAACACCTGAAAAACTGGAATATTTTGACAAGATTTTGTTATCGTAATCTATAATCTATAATATATAGATTTGATTCTAACATAAGGCAACATACATAGCAGGGCTGAACATATTTTAGCCGAATTTTATCCATACATCTGGCAACCTTTTCTTTTTTAAATTGGAAAGTGTTTTATCCCACATGAAGACTAATCTTTTACTCATGCAATTTTACAACCATATCTTTTAAACTCCAAGAACAGCAGCTGAGTGTACAAATGTAAATGGGACTTAAATACGAGAGTTGATGAACTGATTAACAAGCAAGATACGAATGTTCATGTACACGAAATGTTTTTTTTATATATTGTATTTTATCCTGTACATATATATATATATATGTTAGTTTAAGTGAAGATATGTTTTATACACTAATTTTAGGACCTCAACATAATATTTTAGACATACAGTTGTAATAATGTACATACTGACATATATGCCAATTCACGATAAGACATGCCCCATTTGTATGTGACTAAATGCACATCATCATATAACATTCCTTTGACAATGCAATTTAATCAAAGCTTCATTATATAAATATGTATTCATGGTTCAGCTGAAGATGACCTTGTATATGGGGTCGAAACCGGTCCTGTAGCTTAATATAAGCAATAAAAAACAAGTATTGATTGGTGGAAATTCTTTCCTATTTTTAATTGTTTAAGATTTTGTTACCCAATCCATCTTCTTCCTGTGTCTACACTCAGATCGTCATTTCGTTATACCTCTGACTTGTCTCCTGGTTTGACTGCATGATCAAAACTGAGTGGTTGAAGCAACAGAAACTTGGCGGACAAGGAACGTTATTCCTCTTTTTAGACATAGATGTTTATTTCAGTTCTAAAATGTTTTCACACATAAAATTGTCTCTTTTAGAAAACAGTATAAGTCACAATATACTGATAAGAGGGCTCAGCGACGTACACTCTGCTCCGAACAAAGAGCTAGATGATGACACAAAGGCAGGCGAAGAAGGGATGGCAATCTAGTGTGTCCTGAGTGAACGGCGGGTTGCGTTTCCGAATCCACAACAAAGTTCACATGCAACCCAACAGAGAACGATCCGTTAGAAAATTCGAAAAAAGTTATTGGCTTTATCTCCCACTAACTAAATGTTTATATTTTTAAGGGGGTATATCGAGGTTCCAGACCTTTTCCGGCAAGAGTTCTTTTACGAGCTAATAAATCACTGACACGAGGCTGACGTATTTGAACACCTTCAGTACCACCGGAATGAGCCAGGATCGAACCTGCAAAGTTCGGCTCAGAAGGTCAGCGCTTTACCGCCTGAGCTACTCATGTCAGCTTAAAACATTGTATTTGTGATGAATAGGACATAAAGAAATGATTATATCCATAGGCCATGGGTATTTCGCTAGAACGTTTGTGAAGTGCCTGGCAGATACTGACATAATGTACAAGACGGAAACTTCAAATGTAAACAATGCTTACTGTTCCGGTCAACTTCATGAATACACTACACGGTGTGGTTAAGTAGACCACTCACCATGACGTTGGGAATTTTACCCGCCGTCGGTCGACATGTGAGCGCAGCACTTACTCTCAGTTTTTTCCTCCTTAGTGAACTCAGTGTCCGGCTCCATGGATAAATGCTTAGCGTGCTGGCCTTCGGTCCACAGAGTCTCGGGTTCGATTCCCGGCGGGGTCGGAGATTTTAACCTTAAGTCGTTAATTCCCTTGGCTCGAGGACTGGGTGTTTGTGCTGTCCCCAACATCCCTGCAACTCGCACACCACACATAACACTACCCTCCACAACAATAACACGCAGTTACCTACACATGGCAGATGCTGCCCATCCTTACAAGGGCTGCACCCGGCTAGAAAATAGCCACACGAAATAAAATTAATGTGAACTAAGTGCGCACTTTGGGAACCCTTTTAGCTTCTTAATATTAGGAGTGGAATGCACACAACAATAATGTGCAGCATGCCTTTCAGTTGGAGCCGCGACACCATTGTTACTACAGCGGCACGAGAGTGAGCTCACATGACGACCAGCGGCGTGATTTAATTTTTTATTCACATTGGTATTTTACTTCACAATTTATTGTACGTGTTGATATCAAAAGTAGATTTGAACCATGGATAGAGTCGATATTGATGAGCGATATAATAGTGATCACGAAAGTAATAATGAAACTTCGGGAAACGACCTTCTTCCTACCGAATTCGATCTGTTATTTCTGATGCTTCCATTATTGGACGTACTGTCCGGCTCCATGGCTAAACGGTTAGCGTGCTGGCCTTTGGTTACAGGGGTCCCGGGTTCGATTCCCGGCAGGGTCGGGAATTTTAACCTTGATTGGTTAATTTCGCTGGCACTGGGGCTGGGTGTATGTGTCGTCATCATCATTTCATCCTCATCACGATGCGCAGGTCGCATACAGGCGTCAAATCAAAAGACCTGCACCTGGCGAGCCGAACTTGTCCTCGGACACTACCGGCACTAAAAGCCATAGGCCATTGGACGTACTTTATGGAACACGGTGGACGAGATGAAGTCGCTATAAACTGTTGCCAGAGCGTGCTACTGACAGCCCCTCCATATCTTTTTCACTATGCTCGACAATAGTGGCATTTATGGCCAGGTCGTTCTAGGTGCAACACCGCGGAACAAATGACCCGTAGGAAGTTCGTGACAATGGGGCTTATGGAGTCCTATATAAATTGCAAGAGCACCAGCACACGGCATTTATGCTGATTTACGGATCAGCATACAGAAATGTCTCGGACTTGAATAAGAACAAACAACACCGCAGAGAGTTCAAACTGGAGACAGGGTGTAGTGTGCCTTCTGCCCTAAAAGTCAAAACGGCAAAACTACGTCAAGGTGTGAAGAATGTCAGTTACCAATCTGCGAAGACTCCATAACGCTTTGTCATCCCTGTCAAGAAAAATACGGACAGCGACGCTCCATGTTGTTTCTGGTCCTATTTCATCCTTATTTAGTATCATGCCCAGTGTAGAGACAGGGTCGGAGAAATGTGTTATAGTGACAGCTCCGTCATATACGCATTTTCTTAGTACACTTAGAGATATTTGGTGTATTTCCTTGCATGTAAGAATAAATCATTGCATTCTATGATATTTTATAAAGCTGAAATTGAATATTTACCACCCTACATTATCCCAAACCAGTTAACCTATAAAGAAATAAAATTATTAAAACTGGGCCGATGACCTAGATGTTAAGACCCTTTAAACAGCAAGCATAATAATAATAATAATAATAATAATAATAATAATAATAATAATAATAATATAAAGTGAATCATACTCAAAAACATAAAAAAATCCGGGGTGAGCGCTGCGCTCACATGGTGACCGCCAGCTTGACTCCATTATACGCCGACCAACGGCGGGTTAATCACTATAACGAGCAATTCACCATACTGACTAGAAAAGAAAGATTTAATCTAAATTTACTGGAGTGGATCAAAGTTACGTTATTTGCTTAGGACTCAGCCTGTATGCGGGTAGAGAGCCTTATAACTGAGTCTCAACTGCAGTGAAAATTATCTCACGCAATGCCGTGTGTTGTTTCCTCTTCGTGAGCGAGTTAGACAGTGCTGTAGGCAGACACTGCTTTGCCATCTACGTCATACAGGTGCAGAAATAGCAGTTTACCACATCACAAGGGAACCATGAGGTGAGATGACCTGAGTGGGGAAGGCAGTGGGTAGTCGTGGAAAGGTTACCGCAGGTCGAACAGAATGGTGACCGACATACAAAGCCGTGCGTGGCTCTCAATGGAGCACTTGGAGATCAAAGTTGATTGATTAGATTCTGGGCTACAGCGGCATAACGTCCAACATCACTACTTTTCTGATCTTGAACAAACGAGAAACTGAGTGATCTACTTCCTCTCATATTTCTTCTTTGTATGTATTTGTACACTCCTCGCGTGTCTGAACAGGTCATTCAATGTGTATCAACTTAATACGTTAATAAATTGTTCATGCACATGCAAAGTGGTAAAGTGTCACGACTGCTAACTCTAAAATATAAGTCACTGATGTTGTAATTCTCTCCTTCCTGAAGGTTTAATGTCCAGGCTTGTTAACTGGGTAGTTCACAGCCATTTTTCAAATTATTTTGTGTACCTAATGTAAAATTTACAAAAAGCTCTGTTCATTTCACTCGCATATTGATCCAAGTAATATGATCAATTTCAGTTCAATAATTAGCATCTTCGTAAAAACAAGTCAAGAGAGTTGCTTTTTTCTTCACAGCCATAATGAAATAACTTCATATTATAGAAGTGGTACATCTTAGTCATTATATTCAATCAAATAGCTAACGAAATGGAGTAACGATTTTGTATCTTCTGGTGAATGATAATATGTTTCTTATTCATTACCTGAATCCTTACATGAACTTAACCCACGAATCATGATATTATCCTGGAGGGGCGTGCCATTCCAGCTGATGAGTCCAAATGGCACGTCTGGACGAAACTCTGCTAAATGCACACGGCCTAACCACCCAAAAGCTGGTTCTATTCCCGTGATTTTAAAATCATGATATTGCTTTAATTATTATACTAAGATTGATTAAATTGTAAAAAATAGTTTTCACCGTATATTGACAACTTTATATTTGCATTACGATTTTAGTGGAATTATGTATTTATGAAAACATCCAGGCATTATTTCTTCAAACTTTTACACATGGACTTTGTCCACTATCAATCAATCAAGTATAATGAAGTCAGATTGTCACAATGGTGGTGAACAATAGTTTAATAGTACTGAAATGTTACTGGTTTTCCCGGAATTTGTTTGGAACAGTTAATGCAGTATAAATCAGTGCAGTTAACAGTAGAATACACTTAAGTGAAGACAGTGTGGATATTAGTTACATACGGTGGAAGAATTACTTAAGGAATGCCAAACATTCCAACAAAATAATTGTTGATAATCTCAGACTATAATTAGCCGCTGAAACCGTCGCTGATGGGTTAAATCCTGTACACTTTCAGCAGTAATGTCATCTAGCTTCAATAATTAACAGTCGTCAGTACTACTAGTACTATTTATTACTGGCAAGTCAACGATGCTCGCCGCTAAAGGACATCGCACAAGAATCTAAATTTATGACTGTCTGAATTATTATACATCGCACAGTAAAAATTATTATAAAAGATTAATTAATTTTTAAATTAAAAATATGACAAAAATAATAGTTTTAGCCGTATATCGTCATATTTATATTTGCATTACCATTTCAGTGGAATGAATTATTTAGCCGTATAAGCGATTGGATATTGTATTTTCCCCTCATGTTTCGTATGTGTAGGTTTCAGGTAGAATTTAAAATATTTCCGGTGATATTTGAAAGTTTGTGTAAAAATTGCGAATACCTCCGTTATTAATCATCGTCACATGAAACATTGAATATCGTGAAAAAACAAACTTTGTACAACTTTTACTATGTACAGTTTTTCAATGCCGCTCATATTAACGGAGAAATTTGACCTTTCCTGTTTTGGGTTCTTAATATTGCTATTGCAGTATGTACTAATGGAATAATATATATCCGTGCACTGTTGGATAACCATGAACTTAAATGCAGAGTTTGAAGAAATTCAATCAAGCCGTTTACTTTTGCTGTTCACAATCTAAGCAGACAAAAATTGAACTGAACCCGCTTTCGAATTTGTATCTCTAATCCACGATAAAAATGTGAATGTTACAGACAAAATTGTAATTTTATTTCCACAAATGACTAGCAGAACTGGGCCGATTACCTAGATGTTAGGCCTCTTCAAGCAACAAGCAAGACTATCAGAACGTGCTGGTCGTTGACGGGATGGTAGTTGGCAATGTGACTCGTGTTTGTTTGTACCCCATCGTTGATTTGTAATTTTTAAGAAGCTACCTTCGTACACTGGTGTCCAGTCTGAATTAACAGGACCTACCAAGAACAGGACAAGTATCCTGCCAAACAACGCTCGGTCGGCGGGTGCTCTGGAACAACTGCTTTGACACATAAAAGCTGAATTTATTGGGGAACATCAGAATTACGAAGAAAATTCATATGGCATTTTTTGTAGATAACTGAATTTTAAATACACCCGCTTGGCTTTATTTGGTGATAGGACGAATCAAGTACCCTTTATTTTGCTTCATAGCGGATGAAACGTACGCAAGTTCAGTAAATACCTACATATTAATGGCTGCATTTTAGAAAAGTTTAAATATTGAAGAATTGGAATGATCTTTTGTTTGAATTTGATATCTGAGGAATATCCATACCAAATTTCAGTTCTACTTGTCCAGTAGTTTTAGGTATGATTGAGCGAGAAATAATAATGTTACTTGCTTTACGTCTGACTATCTACTTTTACGGTTTTCGGAAACGCCGAGGTGCCGGAATTTAGTCCCGCAGGAGTTCTTTTACGTGCCAGTAATTCTACCGACACGAGGCTGACGTATTTGAGCACCTTCAAATACCATCGGACTGAGCCAGGATCGAACCTGCCAATGAGCGAGGGAAATAAAGAGACGCTTTGTAACTATAAACTACAGAGTGATCAGGTATGCTTTACTCCGGCGCGCCCGGTGTTTTTCGTACGGGCGAATTCACCGCCCGGTTGCCGCGCGCGAGATGTTGGTGGCGCTGTATCCCATCATGTGTGTTCCTTGACCCAGGCGTTTGTTTTGTGTGCGTGCGAACCCCTTGTACAGGTGTCCGATATCGCAGTCGTGTTTCAGTTGTTTCGACGTAATTCAATTCGTAATTCTGCAAATAGTCATAAGGGTATTATGGCTCTGCGGTTTCAGGGCACAGCGTGTCTTTATGTAGGATTCACAGCAAACGAGAATGATTGCTTTGCTCACGTAATGTTGATACCTGGTCTGGGAAAAGGCCATTACGAGACATTTGTAACCAAAAATCGAAAATAATACATTTTTAGATCTATATTTTGAAACAAAACATAATTAATCATGTGACAGATTCTTTTGAGGATGTTAGCGCAAAATTTCATGAAAACCCGCCCGGCAGATTAGATGTGATTTCGTCTCGGAAGGCAGACAGAAAGATAGAAATACAGACGTCCTTTCATTATTTCGTCGTCACGCCTGAAAAATCCGCTATGTAAAATATTTCAGCTTAGAACTTCGGCCGGCAAGGTTCTCTTATCTAAGATTCAATACTTTGCAATGATATTCAACGAATTCTCGGACTTGACGATATATGTGCTGCGGGTCAATATTTCTGCCACACACCTGGGGAGTTGGCCGTGTGGTTAGGAGCGCACAACTGTGAGCTCACATCCGGGAGACAGTGGGTTCGAACCCTGAAGATGGTTTTCTGTGGTTTCTCATTTTACACCAAGCAAATGCTGGGGCTGTACCTTAATTGAGGCCACGGCCGCTTTCTTCCCATTCCTAGACCTTTCCTCTCCCATCGTCGCCGTAGGACCTATCTGTGTCTGTGCGATGTAAAGCAACTGGAAAAAAAATCTGCCACAAAATTATTACATAGCGGTTTTTCCAGGCGCAATGGCGATATATCCTGTATATACCGATGTACTAGTGTTTGATTAGGATTAACATTAGAATTACTCATTCATGATGTGACCGTTCACCGTCATGCCATGGAGATGTTAGGAGGTCTGGCTAATTATATATGCCGTTTTCCGCAACATCCTGTGACATATAACGCAGTAGTTAGCATTCTGTATGTCAAACCGGGGTATATCCGCGACGCGCCAGTCCGGAAGGAGCATTTTCCTACGCTGTAATGAGAAGAGGGCAACGCAGTATTGCTAACCTTGAAACTGCGCTCTCTTTCCGAGCGAGCGAGAAGAGAAGATAACGCTACGCACGGAGATGGAGGTTTTTGGAGACCGGGCCGAATTAAGGTGTGTTAACTTTTGAAAAATAAATGCCCACTATAACTTGAACACCGCATTCATTAGTACCATTTCACCATAATTTACGAAAAAGAGGAAGAAGAAGAATACTTCTATATGAGATAATTTTTCTAAATTTATGAAACGGGTCCCATTCGAACCAATGCATTTTATGCTGACTGTCAATGCATATAAATACAATACTTTATTAATGGATCAATAATGTCGCCTATCATACAGTAGTACGCAGATCAAAGGCGACTGCTGAAATCTGACAACATGTGGAAAAAAGTGGGAGATATTGCATGATGAAACATGACGCGTAATCTTCCAAAAGGACGCTTTTAAAATTATGAATAACCTACCGATCGCTTTGGTTTCATATATGTTCAGTAGAAAGTAGAGGTTAAAAGCTTTAATTCGATTGTTATCACGTCGTTCAAAGACTCCGAATACCGGACTGTCATTTCCAACAGGGACATAATTCACTCCCCCCTGACCATTTTGCCCGTAGGCTATAAATATATCCAAGACCCAGACACTGTATCTCATTCTCATCCGTGTACCGGCAGTGGTAACACGTTACCTCATTATCGTCTGTGTAGTGGCAACCCAACATATTAGAAGTGGAACTTGGATATCAGTGATTTGGATGTCAGTGTACAAAGTGTTGTGCCATTGAAGAAACACATCAATGTGATGTAAATATATTTACGAAATAAATCGTGTGGTACGAGTTAATGTACATAATTGCCGAATAGAAGCCTTAATTTGGCATTTTAACATCACAATCGTCGAAAATAGTTAATTATGACTTATGGTGCAATCACCAACGGAGGGCAAACGCTTCAGGTTATTTAGCATGGTGAGACAGTTAATTAATATATGCAGGGGCTAATTATCACCGCTCCTGAGCATTTAAGAACGAGTGACATTTAGCAAATTTAAATAACTGTTCTTGACAAAATTAATATTCGCATCCTCCAGGGACATTCGTTGTGATAGTCTGTGTGACGGTCAGGGAATGAACAGTGATTTTACAACTTATCACTACTTGCGTTAATCTGTTTGAACTTAAGAGTGGATCTTGTTACAAGTAGGCCCCCCTTTGAAAGTGCATAAAACAGTATTTGATAACTCATTCTCCATTTTTCTGTATGTTCGTGAGTGGTCGTCGAACCCAAGACTCGGAGCCTGCTAGAGTCGCGCCTAAGTGCCTACGATCAGCTTTACAAGGATCGTCCTGAAATTCAACTGAGAAAACAGCAGTTCGAGTCATGGATCGTCGTATGAAGAAGAACCAAGGACTACTAGGAACAAGAATATTCATCATGTTCGTGTAAAGATCTAAGATGTACCCTAGATGACAGCAAGCCTTACTCACCAAGTGTTAAGTACATACTTTTATATACCCTAAACACGAGAGATGCATGCCAGTAATAATAATATTTGTAAATATTATAATGTCATAATTAAATATTAAATATGTAGGGAACATTATGCGCGTATGACTGGGAAAGATTTATTACTATTAGTTAGGATCATCAAGTGATTTTTAAGATAATCATTGATATTTAACAAAAATTCATTTGCATGAATTATTATATAGACTTCAAAGTTCTTAGCTTATATGAACTATCTTTGGGAAGAACGGCAAGTTAGCTAGATTTATATTTCTTCGTCTGGTAAAGATCTTCAGAGTAGTTTGGATATAAATGATACGTTTGAGATTCGGGTATTTGTAATCCCGGATAATATTAGATAATCATTGGAGTTGATCCAAACCGAGGTGTAATTAATTTATAATTATATATGAAATTGTGAGAATAAAATAACCTGAAATAATGGGGTTTTCCCTGTGAATTAAATGAACGGATTGAGATACGATGCCAAGACATGAGAGGGCGAAGCTGTAACATGTTTTGTTGTTGGAGTGATAAGGAAGAATAAATAATTATAGCTGTTGTGAGATATTGAATTGGGCTGAATATATAGCCAGATAACGAGTAATAAGAAATAATGGCTTTCAAGTGAGTGCATACTTGACAATAAGCCGAGATGATATGTAAGGAAAATAGAAAGGAAGGGGTGACGGACGATTTATGGTATTCACAACCCAGGACTAGTCACAGCTGTTATTGTGATTGACAGGTATATGCCGGTCGACCGTAGGCCGAGCAAACTTTGAAGTCTCCAGCAAAACGATGTTAATGGGCCAAGCTCTTTTCATTCACCAAAGTAGTCTCAATCCTATTCTAATTATACGTTGCGAGTAACACGGATAATTTCCGGATTTTGTGAAGGATAGGTCCCTTCTCATGCTAAGAATTAATTTAGCCTCTGATTGGAGTCCAAAAATTTTTACCTTGGAAGCCGAAGCCTGTTGGTTCGAATGATGCTGGAGCGAAGATTTAACCAGATATTATGGCTTGGTTAAGCCATATCTTCAAGATGTGTTGTGTAAATATATTTGATATTTTATATATATATATGTTTCTGTGTGTTTTATTATTTCCCAAAGTGATATGGTGATGGGTTTGATTCCAGCTTTGACTGATATTCTTTAAATATATAATTTGTTAGGTAAACCCAGGATACGCACATATATGTTCAGCGTGTATGTTCATTGTAAGTGTTCAATGTAAATATACATTTGTCGTGGTCAAATGGATCACATGTTCGATACTCGGCAATGCAATCTCGTGTGTATAACAGATGTGCTTATATTGTGTTAATTTTTTTCTCTCTATCCAAATCATGACTAACAAATAAAGGATACCTGGTTCTTACCCAGGAGGCTCGAGTTCGATCCCCGGTACCGGAACCATACTTAATATCCATTTGTGACGAGAGTTTAATAAATAAAGGATACCATTCAATATCCATTTTTTTTATAAAAATAAATAAACTCATTTATCAGTGTATGTTGATCGAGTTAATTGATGTACGCCAAGAATTAATATGCCAAGAGAATTTCAAGAAAAGAAGGCATATACTGTATTTAATTGTATCAGTTTAATTGTTTCTTGCTCACATGTTGAGATAGAATATTATTTGCGTGGTTCACATCAGTATAAATAAAATGTTTAGAATATATACTTGAACACAGATTCTTCTCATTTAACAAATATTAGCATATTCCTCTCATATTATAGAATCCTACTTTCATTATTTTAGATAGTGCCTATTTTTTTCTTTAACATTCCATTACCCATATTGCTCTACGAATTCAGCCGGTGATCTTATGAAAGTAGGGAGGATGGGACTTCAAGCCTGGTAAGTGACTTCGGGCGGTTCTCATACAAATGTTCCATCTGTACATCTGTTTGTGAAACCAAGTTAAATAATATTGCCCTAATTATACCCAGAGTAAGCCTCATTTGTTGCCCAACTAACGGGGCCAGTTTCATTTTGTCGGCTGTTGTGTTCTGAGCTGGTTCATACTTAATTTGGTGCGACGATAAAAGCCCTAACGGTTGCATTACCAAGTAGATACTGTATATAACTAAATCATCACTTAAGAGTATCGGCATTTCGTCTCATACGAGCGGTACGACTATTAACCTTTCACTGACTTATGACTCTTCACTCATAAGAAGAGGTATTCCATCTTGCCGGGAAATCATGTGAGGTTTTAACCCTCGCAAAACTCAGGAAAGCAGCCCACTTTGTCACATCTACCGGAATAAAAATTCAGCCTGATATATCTGAAAATAGAAGGCAAGGTAGAAGCGAAACGTGGATGTAGCCGGAGAAGATGATTCTGGACGCGGAACATCCGACAATGGTCTACATCTGCGATACGGCAACCCCGATACGAGAGACACAAAATAGGAAAACTTACACTACAGTGTCCATCAACTTTCTATGGGGAGACGGAGCAAGAACAACTCATAAAAAACATTACAAATGAATACATCGTTGTAATTATCCTTCATATGTAGATAATTATCCATACGTTGATTAATTTAATGTCACAAATCGGAAATAACATTTTCTTATAATGACTGAGTAGTTAATGAAATACCTCCTATGTTTTAAATGATTAAGAAACTCGTTAAGGAGTTTCTGGTAATCGTAGTTCCGACAGCTTCAATTTTAAACGCTTGCCCCTTAATGGAACGTTGGAGAAAATCCATTTCTTGTCAATATTTGTGTTGGAAAGTGCTTTCAGTGTTATTAGTTAATAATAATAATAATAATAATAATACTAATAATAATAATAATAATAATGGTTTTAAGTTCCACTAAATATTTTATGGGTTTTAGAGACACCCAGGAGCCATCATTTTATCCAACAGGAATTCTTATGACAGAAAATCTGTATGACTTTTGTAATAATTCCTGTTGTCAACGGAACATGGTACAGTATACAAATATCGTGAAAGGAAGAAAGGTTGTAGTTTTCGGTGTCTTGATATTGTGACCGTAGCCGTGAGAGCTATACTTTTCCGTTTAACCTAAACCAGATTGAAGAGTCAATTAATGTCAAAAATAGGGCATAAAATATCTTAAAATAAATTGATTCAGTGTAAATGAGTGGGTAGTGTCTGACTCCTTGGCGGAATGGTCAGCGTTTAGGCCTTCGGTTCAGAGGATTCCCGGCCAGGTCGGTGCTTTTAATCGCTTTTAGCTTGGGTACTGGGTGTTTGTGTTAACACTCTCCTCATCATATTCAAGCAAAACACTACACTATCAACCACCACAGAAACATGCAATAGTGATTACATCCATCCACATAGGGTCGGCGTCAGGAATTGTATCCAGCCGTCAAACAGAGTCATATCCACATGTGTGATACAGTTCACGCTCGCGACCCCACAGGTGCGAGAAAAGCGGTAGAAGAAGAAAAGAAAGTGTGAATTCGTGAGCAGGATATACCATCCCACGTCACGACATATTTCGATAGCTCTACTGGTTATGCTTCCGCCTACATATTTTTCCGAATTAAAACAATTCTGGCATAGTGATTTACTGGAAGTATAGGGACATTCTTGTATGAATGCTCAGTGTAGTGGTCTCCCGCTCAGAGGGCACAAAGTTAGATTCCTGGGCGGGTCGGGGATTTCGGTTAATTCCTTTAGCTCGGGAAATGGGTATTCGCGCTTGCCTTAATACACAATTTAATTTTCGTCACACTAAAATCCATCACAATAGCATGCAATATTGAATAGATCCCTCCCATAGGGTTGGCGTCAGGAAAGGCATCGGGTCGTAAAACAGGGCTAAATTCACACAATGTACCGACCCCGAGTAACTGTGAAAAGTACAGGATGAAGAAGATAGCGTCACTTCGTGAGTCAAGGAATTTAGTTCATATGAGACACAGCGAATACAATGGGCGAACTCAATGAATGCATGTTTCGATAAAAAGAATTCGAGCAAACTCGACTAAAAACGAACTTACATATGTTAAGTAATTTTTAGATTAAAATATGTATTCAGAAAATATAGGCTATAACTGAATCATATTCTATATACTGGTACAACATGTGTTAATATTTCCAAGGATCGAATATGTCTAATAAACCAATAATTAGGAAGATTCAACGATGGTCTTCTGCAATCAAATATTCTTCCATTACAAAAAAATCAAATTCACTGTTGTTATTTGCAAATGGAAGGGTTGGGTGCACTTGGAAATGCACAAACGCTGCAAATGCAAACAAGGAGATCTTTTGAAGTCACCCTCCGTATTCGCAGCTACTTCGCTCCTTCAATGCTTATTATCAAAAGGAAGAATTTGTGAATTGAATATAGCTGGATATGGATTGTTCTCCGTGCCACATCATTTGAAAAATGAAAGAAAAATTCGGCACATGTTTAATAATCATTCCAAAGGCTGGTTGGAAATCCGCTGTCATAGGTGGCCTAGGCATCAATGAAGAGGCTTACTCGGAAATGAAGAGCGAGATATTTTCCCTTTGATCTTCTCACTGAGCCAGTAGTAGCCTACCTAGCCTAGTGAAATGCACGCACCAACTTTCCCTATGAATAGTATTTTCACACCATTCATAATAGGGACTGGCTGCATAAGGAATGACATATCTAACATAGCTCATGCCGTAGTCACTTTCATATCGTCAGTCAAGGATGAAAGGTCAATGGAAGTAAACATAAAAAATAGTTCTAACCCATACCAGAAAACATAGAGAACTGCAAACAATAGGTTTCACCAGCAGTCAATCATTTGTACTGCTAGTGACACAAGTAACAGGTATTCACGATATTCTACTACAAGCACGAGGTTAATTCACATTATCGAAGAAGATTTACAGAAGTGCGCAGGCGTGATGAACGTGATGTACCTCGTCCAGAAACGAGTGCTAGACAGACCATGCCGGTGAATCTTTCGTATATTTTAAAGCGAGTGTCGTTCCTTATAGGTCAGCTGGGCTCTCGGTAACAGGGGATTTGATGCTAGCCCGCGTTACGGGTGCTCTAATATGTATCGAAGTTTCACATAAGACAGACATGGCAAATTGATCCTTAGGTGGCATTGGCCGGACTGTAACACCATGGCTGGTTTACTTGAAAGCTCCCACGTAACCGCAGAACATGGTGAAAGGTGGGAAAAAAGCTATGTTATGATGGCTCTATTTATATCAATATAAAACAATTTACAGAGAACTGTCAAGTCAAAACAATCGAAGCAAAATGAGTAAAATCACAATACACGCTAGGAAAATGTTAGTTTCGTGTTTTCTCACTTTTATTTATTCAGTATGCTTTGTAAAAGGTATACTGATGAATCCATACTAATATATAGAGACTGTGAGTTTGTTTATATTTAATGGGTAATCTCAGAAACTTATTTAATCACTTGAAAGATAATATAATTCCGGATAACATAGGTTAAATATCATCCCCAAATTCGAAAGAGTTCGCACTAGAACCGTGATTTAAGTAAAAATGGCAGCATAATACATTTCAAAATTTGTATGTTGCTTGTCTGTGTTTTTCGCTTAGAAGCTTCTTCACTGATGCGGCTCAAATTTGGCAAGCTTATAGTTAATGTCTTTGGTTAACACATAGTATACTTACTATCATTCTATCTTTTAAGTGGGCTATGTAGCGAAAGAAAAAGTGCAGCAAGTCTGAGGGAAACATACGCTTGGGACCCTTAAAATTTAATACGCTGCCTAAACGGTCAAGCGTACCTAAAATTCGATTTCCTAGAGAAAGGTTTATGTGAATGTTCTTTTTATCTCTAAAAGGTTTCGAGTAAAAATGTTTTGCTGAGTTTTGGAGTATGCTTTATCCTTGGTCACTTTGTCTTTGTTTCTTTCACGTAAAAACTTCTTGGCGGACCTTGCTCAAAAGCGTACAACAAGAAATTACTCACACTATATCAAACCTCAGATGACAGACCTTACCGGCCAAAGTTGCAGGCTGAAATATTTTATAGCGGTTTTCACAGGTGCGACGACGATATGTTTATAATCACATTTTCTGAGCAATGTCCTCCCTTTTTGGGTTTACAACAAGGATCTGAAAATCAGTATAAATTAAATTAATTTTCTAACACATCGACTATAACAAACTAAATCATCTCAATAAGTGAAAAAAGGATGCTGATATATTTTAATCAGAAGTATATATCACATTAAAGTAAATGTGATAGTGAAGTATTTGAAGAGAATCCTTTAAAATTTGGATGAAGATGTTTTTCATTTCATAAAATGGTGTGCAGAGAGACTAGAGAACCTGGAGTCTAAAATAGAGTAAAGATCCAAAGAACAACTCTACCACTGTCGAGCTCTGAAGTGGGATGCTGTAACAAGAACTCAAGTATGGAAGACAATGGTGATAGGTTGCTTCCTTCCCTTCATCAGCCTGGCAGCTTGGTTAGGGTCTCCCTCAAATCGTTTTGTACGGCCGAGGGCAACAAACAACAGGAAGCGAAGTGAGAACTTTCATTTAGAAGTATTCCATGGTTAAAATGCAGAGACGTTTATGCGTACAGCACTAAGTACGTCATTAGCGGTTGTTTGTCTCGACTGCCATGCTTGTCGCAACCCTGCTTAGTGGCACCTTAGACATAGGAACTCAATCACAATATCCGATTTCTTTCTAGCACCTGGCAGAAATTAGTGTTCTTCGAGTTCTTACCACTGCGGTCCCATCAATTTAGTGTTCTGGACAATTACGACGAGAAGAGCACATGAGTTGAAAGAGTAATTACTGTACATACATCAGATGTAGGGCTATTTTCACTCTCTGTAGTATCTAAGTAATTTTATCTTGTTTCGAGATGGTAGTTAAATGAGCTTATATTAGAACGAACAAAAATCGGAAATAACGTAGCATTACCTGCAATTTAACGGAAGACATCTTCATTGAGGACAGGAAGTGACAGGAAAGGAATTACCGTTGAGAAATAGCTTCTCAGTAACTTCATTGGTGGCAATTCTCTTGTTCGTGAGGGAAGAAGGGAGAATGTTTGTATACTTAACTATGTTCTGTGACGATGTAATTGTTAAATGTCATTTTCCTTGTAGTTCATGGTGCTCAGAACAATACGTTGGATACTATAGAACACGATAGTGATTACTTGGATATTTCCAATAAATGCCTTCCCTTGTGGATCAGTGGTAAAATGTCCACCTCCGAATCGCAAGATCTTAGAGACTATAGATTAAATGAAATAGTCTGAGGCCCGGTTGCATCCACAAAGCATCAAACGTTTCTGTCAAGCAGTACTGTGTGCTACAACCGAGTATGACAGATCATTTCTATGTCGACCTTTCGGTTATCCGTAATAAATTATGGCTGCAAACGAAATGACATGCAGAAGAAAGCACATAAAATATAGTCTTAATTGGTTGCATTTTAAAACTGATATTATGCTTAATAAAATACATTTGTTTCAGTTATTATGCTCTTGTCATCATTAATATGACAAGAATATAAAAAGTAAGTTATTAAAATAATTTACAACACGAGTAAATTCCCCCGCTTAATCTTACAGTTACGAGATATGAGCCGCAAATTTCCATGCCAAAGTCAGCATGTAAAATATCTCTGTTGTCAAATTTTGTGTTTACCCGACAAAATTGATTAAAATCTCAGTCATAGATCGCCCAAGATAGATTCGTTTACTCTGCCATCTGGTATAATAAAACAGAACGTCAAAACTGACTCACAAGCAGATCAAAATGCCTGCACACGGTAGCTGAGGTCATACGATTATTCTTATTCTTATTCTTATTATTATTAAATTTACTATGATCACGCACAGATTTACCGTGACAGTCGTGGGCTATTTTTAACAACCTTTGACTATCCTTATTACTACAGGTAAACCATAATCCACCGAGCTCGATAGCTGCAGTCGCATAAGTGCGGCCAGTATCCAGTAATCGGGAGATAGTGGGTTCGAGCCCCACTGTCGGCAGCCCTGAAGATGGTTTTCCGTGGTTTCCCATTTTCACACCAGGCAAATGCCGGGGCTGAACGTTAATTAAGACCACGGCCGCTTCCTTCCACTTCCTAGGCCTTTCCTATCCCATCGTCGCCATAAGGCCTATCTGTGTCGGTGCGACGTAAAGCAAGTAGCCAAAAAAAAAAGCGTAACCCTATAAAATTTTCAATTACCACAACATATTTCCCAGTCAACAAACCCATCACTGTACTTGCCCACTGGCGGAAATTGGGATTTTCATTGTACAGAAAAATCAGAGGGATCACTATAAAGATAACCCGTCACTTTTTTTTTTTTTTTTGCATATATGGTATTATAGAGTATATAAAACTCTTACTGCTGTTTTTCAATTCAGTTCAATCAGTTTCTACATGGGGGCGGTCATAGTACACTATGTGATCAAACGTATCTGGACAACACCCCTGTACACTAGTAAGGAACAACAAATAACAGGAGACAGGGAGGTTTGTATTACTCAGAGGGATTACGGAACAGCAACGTGGGTAGGTCAGGTGAGCTTAGTGAATTTCAACGCATGGTAATCCTCGGTTGCCACGTAAGCAAGAAATCTGTAAGGGACATTTTTAACCTTGCGAATGCACACAAATCGATTGTCAGTGATGTGATTGTAAAGTGGAAACGTGGATCAGATCGGCCACATGTAGTGACACGGAGGGACAAACGAACATTAAAGAGGGTGGTGAGAGATAATCGTCGGTTGTTTTTTTAGAAAAATCACCAGAGAATTTCAAAGTGATACGCCAACTACAGCGAATCACATAACAGGGTTTCATGGTTGAGCAGCTGCCCAGAAAACAAATATGCCCCCTCTTAATATAAAGCACAAACACTCTCAGAGAGATCTGTCACATGACTAACTATATTTTAATTCGTAATAATGAACGGAAAGTATTTTACGAGAGCTGATTCATAAGTAACGCCAACTACCTTCTTTCCTCTCGATGAATCCCCAACACAGAAAATGTACTAAGTACACTCGAAAGTGTATGACACCACATGGGGTAAGGTATCAGGAATATCTGGTACAATAAAACGACAAACATGGCATTTTGAATTGATTGTTTTATTTGTTGTATTCTCGTACAACCTGTATGCAATCATTCGCAAATGTCGTACAAGCTATTTAACGTCCTTCAAAGTAGTCTCCTGAGTTCTCTATGGTTCACTACCATCGGTGAGGAAGAAGAAATGTTCACACAATGTCTTGTTTGTTGGCAATGTATTTCGCACCCAGTGCTTACTTCACGTTGGTAATAAGATGTAAGTCACGCGGACTAAGGTGTACGAACGCTGCCCGAATTTAGTTACTTCCATTACGCACCGCTGCCATCAGACAACTCACAAGGAGAACGTGATCATGGTAGGAATGATGCACCCATACCTCATATGCCGGCAACACTGCGAACTTTATGTAATGTACTTAAATATATACAGGGTTTCTCTTATAAACTCAGACCGTCCAGCGGCGTTTCTACTCTCGGGGACCTAAGCAGCTGTACAGGAGGCGCGCGCATAGTTCTTGACCTTGCAAGGAGCGTGCACGTGTTCGACCTGGCAAGCATCAGTCGCCAGTCTGAATCTCAGCTGTTGGCATGGTGAGACAGTTATCATTGCAACACCGTATTTTCATATGCACGTTATTTTAAGTACAAGTTGGGTCGACGGGTACGCGATGCATTTGTTCAGCAATTTCCTGGTGAAGTGTCATCTTCGTGTGCACATATTCACGTAATTATAAATAAATTTGAAACCACTGGCTCAGTGTTCAATAGAAAGCATGTGCGCACACGAACAATGCGGGCTAATTATGTTTTATTTCCTAATAATGAACTTTTTTTTTGCTATTTGTTTTACGTATCACCGACACAGATAGGTCTTATGGAGACGATGGGAGAGAAAAGGCCTAGGAATGGGAAGGAAGCGGCCGTGGTCTTAATTAAGGTACAGCCCCAGCATTTGCCTGGTGTGAAAATGGGAAACCACGGAAAACCATCTTCAGGGCTGCCGACAGTGGGGTTCGAACCCACTTTCTCCTGGATGCGAGCTCACCGCTGCGCGCTCCTAACCGCACGGCCAACTCGCCCGGTTATGAACTTTATAATAATGTATTTATTTAGATGACATTGGTGCCATCTTTGAACGGTCGCCGAATAAATCACTCACAAAATCAGCACAAGCAAGTAGGGGGTTTCGGTTTCTTCTGCACACAGAGCTACAAAGCTGTTACAAATCAATACGAGCCCATTGTTTAACCTGCTGATCCAGCCACAGGAGTGAGATATTGTGAGTGATATCTTGCTTCACTGAATGATGTCCTTCATTATGAAGGATGACACTTACAGCATCTTTTATAAGGTATGATTTCGTATAAGATTGTACACACGCTTAAAGCCGGGTGGCCGCGCGCGACGTAAGCTGGGCTGAGGCAGCTGTTGTAGCGCAGAGTACAAACACAGTGCGCTCGGTCTGGGTTTATAAGAGAGACCTCGTATATTAAATTTTGGCGTTGGCATATTTTTGGCAAATAAAATCAAACGTCGTATTTGCGAAATGTTTGCAAAATGTCACGTAATAGCCACCATGGTTACGCGAGCACAGCAATGATACATGTTTATTGATATGAAGGTGATGGCCGATATATTGGTAGTCTGTGGCTTGCCGAGTGTGGTGAGAATACGTGTACGTTGATCTGTGTAGAAGTTTCCTACACCAAAATTACTCCTCGCTAAATTATTTTTCCTAATTTGTCTCCGATTATAACAGGGCAGTCGCAAGGGATTGTGACTGTATAGAGTATTGATTTTATTTGTTTATTTAACGTGACGGGAGAAAAATATAAAACATTAGAAAATTAATACATATATTCGAGTGGCTTATTTTTATTCTTCACCTCTATGATTCAAATATTTCTCTAGATATAATGATTTATCGTTGGGAGTTTTACAGTGATTTTAAGTTACAATGGAGGCTTACATTTCCACAACTCATCATATTCAGCCTATGGCACCTTTCAGAAGACGAAAAATTATATTTAATTGGCACTGCATATCAATAATAATAATAATTTTATTTTCTCTACTTATACGGTTTTAAGAGACGCCGGGATTTAGTCCCGCAGGAATTCTTTTACGTGCCAGTAAATCTACCGAGACGAGGCTGACGTATTTGAGCACCTTCAAATACCGCCGGACTGACCCAGGATCGAACCTGCCAAATTGGGGTCAGAAAGCCACCGCCCCAACCGTCTGAGCCACTCAGCCCGGCACACTCCATATCCTTAATCTACGTACCGAAATTCGTGTTCACCAATTAGTAGCAATATGCTAGTTATTCGCCTACATTTGCCTTCTGTAGTTTCTTACCAGAAAAGGAGTATTTTTTCCATCAAGTCACATATGTATGATATGCGGATTCTTTGCTCTTCAAAATTAAGGAACTTGATATAAAGTTAACTAGCATTTTATGACGTTCCTTAATGGAGGGAAACAGCTTCTGATGGAGTCCTAATCAACTAATTTGTAAAAATTGACAACTCATTGTTTTACTTAGGAGATACCATGACTCTGTCAGCTGGTCGCTAACTTATCATAAAGGGAGTGAGCTACGAACTCCGTCCAGTGTAGGCTACAAGGGAAATTAGGAATTGAAATGTATGGCCCTGTGATGGGAATTTCATGTCGAAATGTAGGTATCATGATATGTGTTTACAAGTAGATCTGCATGGCTTTCATTCACTGTCCATTGAAACGTATCTAGTTAACAATATTTGCAGATTTTTCAAACTGTTCAACGTTCAATCATCTTCAGCCTGTTGGCGGTGGAGGTCGAATCCAACACCTTCCGAATCGAAGTTTACAGTTATACAATCCGTACTGGGTTACCATCTTATTAGGTAATATTTGCGGAATGGAGAGTATAAGAATTTCTTGCGCTGGGAAAAATTATTATACCCTACATCTTTACTTCTTTGGCTTTACGACCCACTAACTACTTTTACGGTTTTCGGAGACGCCGAAGTGCCGGAATTTAGTCTCACAAGAATTATTTTACATGCCAGTAAATCCACTGACACGAGGCTGGCGTATTTGAGTACCTTCAAATACCACAGGACTGAGCCACGGTCGATCCTGCCAAGTTGAGGTCAGAAGGCCAGCGCCTCAGTCGCCTGAGCCACTCAGCCCGGCTTGCTGCTTTACAGAACGTGTTTCTGGTCTATTGGTCCCACTGTGGGTGGGGCGGTGGTTTTACGTCGAACAGACTCAGGTTTCTTGGTGACAACGGGATAGGACTGGGCTAGGAATGGCAACGAAGTAACCGTGGCCTTAAATAAGGTACATCTGTCTGGTGTGAAAATAAGAAAGTACGGAAAACCATATTCAAGGCAACGGATAGAGGAGTTAGAAATAACGATGTCCCGATTGCTAGTTATCAGTTACACGGCCCGAACCGTTCAACCAACTCGATCGATGGTGGTAGAATACGTCTACGGTAGCCCCTGTCTGTGATAAAAGGTGACTATAACGCCGGGGTTCTCAAGTTGGAAGCGTGGGTTGCTGACCACAGGATACTTAGTTGAGTGTGACCTTCCTCCCACTTATTTCTTTCGACATCCTCACTATCACTTTCCCTATCCGTCTTCTCTTTGTTCACTCTTGTTCTTTTCGACCCCGACAGGTTTTCGAGGCCTAGTAAGTATTTCATTTTCACGCCTTTCACGCCCCTCGCCACTCCCCATTCCCCAATACCTTAATTCATCGTGTCCAACCTCTTGTATATTTACGCTAATGTTGAGAGGTTTGGTCCCCAGCTGAACTTCCCCTTAAAACAATAATCACCAGTACCATCTGCTTTAGTAACAGTTACTGTGTAACTAGTGTGCACTCTAATTTTTACAACACAGATTACACCATGTTATAAGTAATGTGACCGAGCTCGATAGCTGCAGTCTCTTAAGTGCGACCAGTAACCAGTAATCGGGAGATAGTGAGTTCGAGCCCCACTGTCGGCAGCCCTCAAGTTGGTTTTCCGTGGTTTCCCATTTTCACACCAGGCAAATGCCGGGGCTGTACCTTAATTAAGGCCATGGCCGCTTCCTTACAATTCTTAGGCCTTTCCTATCCCATCGTCGCCGTAAGACATATCTGTGTCGGTGCGACGTAAAGCTAATAGCAAAAGAAGTAAATTGATTTGTCTCTTCTGCGGGTCAATCTCTAGTCACATCAAGTTCTATTTTGGACGAACGATAATGACGATGATACAGCGCCAGTTTATCGCTTTAGTCAGATTTTATATCGTAACATACAGAAATCCCGCTGACCTTATTTTCCTCTGGAATGGAGGTCAAATCAAGGGCAATCAGTGCCGAGGGGAGTGTAATTCATGGGGAGCGCTATCCACGCGGGATGCTCTGGATTCAGAGGCCCATGATCCGTAAAGATACGGAGTACAACAAAGATGAACTGTACACAAAACATTTCAAACATAGCCCAAGGAGCGTGTTGGCTATAAATCAAAATATCTTGTTATTTGTTCTTCTTGTTGATCGACATTTTCTGAAGCACCAGTGGCGCAGCTAGGCGGTGAAAGGTGGCAACTCAACGGCTGGCAAGATTGATCGGAGTTACCATGGTAACGCGGCTGAGAGGAGCAAAGCCGGTGACGTCAGCAGCGCGACCTCCTGCTGGCAGCTCCCTCCAAACTAGCGAAATTCTACGAGCAATCAGTCTATTTCCAGCATCATCACAACACTTTAAACGAGATCACAGGTTTCCGTTTACAATGTCTTCTAATACGTAAGGGCGATGGATGCTACATTCTGTAGTGGTATTTACATTTGTTAATTCCCTTTCGAGTATCGTAAACGTTTTGGAAGAGTTGTTTGCAGACTTGTAAACTTGAATAGGATACCGTTGAATGAACTAAATATTCTCTCCCAATCACTGATGTCCAGCCACTGCGGGAAGAGTATCAATTTAGTGTAACCATCTTGCAGTTAATTTACAGTACAAAATACTAAAGATATTTCAAATAAAAGAGTGTTACAAAGCCAAAATCAATTTCCATACAGGCCGTGAAGGCTCTTGGAGGAGTAGTAGATAAAAGCTTCCACTGTTTGTAACCTCGGTACGAAGATAAAATGTAGTAGTTAGTTCTACGCCCGGCCACCTTTGCAGCAGGAATTAGCCTCGTTCTCATTTCTGGTGCAGGCTGAGTGAATCTCAGGGCCGTATGCACCTCTAGAAGTGGAGGATCTCGTTTCCTTAATCTTTCGACTTACTGACGAGGAATCGTATCCACGTCCTTCCGGTTGAACCCAGCATGCCTTTACCACATCGGCTAGGCAGCCCCTAAACAATCGTAACAAAATCATATCCTATAAATCCTTCTTGAAAGTACGTATAATAATTATTCAAACTTAGATATTTCGTAGACTTTAATCAACGTACGGAGTCTAGGATACCCCCTCAAGTTTACCCTTACTATCTGCTACAAGTATATTCTCTGTTTACATCTTCCTTAGAATTCTCTAGATGTCTTTTCCCACATTCTTTGATAATGTTCCATAGTTTTTCTGCTATCCGTCCGGCTCCTTGGCAGAATGGTCTGCGTTCAGGCCTTCTGTTCAAAGGGTCCCGGGTTCTATTCCCGGTCGGGTCGGGCATTTTATTCGACACTGATTAATTATTGTGGCTCGGGGACTGGGTATTTGTGTTTGTCTCAACACGCTCCCCACCACATTCAGAAAACACACCACATTACCAACCACTACAGAAACACGCAATAGCGAATACTTCATTCCACGTAGGGTCCGGCCGTGAAACGGGGCCAAATCCACATGTGCTACACAGTTCACACCCCACAGGCGGTAGAAGAAGTTCCGCTGCTATCCCTGATGTCTTCACTAACTTAACAAGAACGTAAAGTTAAGTTCATTTTCAATTTTACCTCTTTTCGATCATGTTATTCTCTTGTGTGTCTTGTTTCACTGGGGTATTTAGCACAGTTACATATTTTTATTGCAGAGAATACGTAATTTCAATTATTGTACTTTCTTTTATTCTGTATACTTCTATATACTTCTGTCAAAGTATCGCGTCGTGATGAGGATGAAATGATGGCCCCCGTGCCAGCGAAATTAACCAATGATGGTTAAAATTCCCAACCCTGCCGGGAATCGAACCCGAGACCCCTGTGACCAAAGGCCAGTACGCTAACCATTTAGCCATTTTTTTGAGAATATGTCTCAAAAATGTTCCACCGGGTTACAAGCGTTTCCTTTTCCCGAAAGAAATAGTGTTATATGATAAATGGGTGAAAGCAATTCCTGGAAAAGACTAGGCTCCTTCGAAATCGACTGTTAGCATTTTTGTTACAACCTGAACTTCAGTACAGGACTGTCACAGGTGAGAAAAATGTTTGTTTGTATGATAGACAGAAACAGGAACCTGGTTCTATGTCAGCCATTTTCGATTCTCTTCTATCTATAGAACAAACCACCAATAAAAGAGAAAATATCCAAATGACAGAGTGCTGGAAATTGAAGAAAGATTAAAAATCGCTGCGGTAGAGACGTTATACATGACAGTGTCAAATTTTGAACAATGTGTGCGGGGAATTCTTAAAAATTTGGTGGATATTCAAATTGAAAATAATGCGCATAATTTTAAATTGTTCGATGACAAAGCATGGTACTGTTATACGCAAAGAACAAAATTACTTACGAATCGTTCGAGAGCACATAGTCTCAGCCTCATTTCTTAGCGTACTGCTAGACGTGTGTGAGATCAAAACGTGTGGTCTCGTGACGTTTGACTCGATAATTCAATTTTATATAAATATAGACACGAATATCTCTACCCTATTAAGTGCCGAGGTTAGTGAATAGTGGAAGCCTTTACCTTCTACCTCTCCGAGGTGACTTTATTTTCATAGACTGAATATGAAAAGTTTCTGCGCATTTAGATGGAAATGGGGTTAGCTATCAAGGGGTAAGTGATACTCTGTGGCCACAGCTCTTGTTGTACTAGTAAAAATGCCTGCAAAGCTTAATAATTTAATAGTGATGGAAATTACAATCCTCCAGCTGTAAATAGATTACTGAAAACTGTGAAGGATAACGTTTACAACCTAAAATGACGCTCTTATAAACAAGGACAGTAAAATTACAGACGTCGTTGAACGATACGGACCTATCCTGTCACGGTTGAGGCACTGATATTCAAACCCCAAGTAGGCAGATTCGATCCTGGCTCAGTCCGGTGGTATTTGAAGGTGCTCAAATACGACAGCCTCGCGCCGGTAGATTTACTGGCACGTAAAAGAACTCGTGCGGGACTAAATTCCGGCACCACGGCGTCTCCAAAAATCGTAAAAAATGTAGTCAATGGGACGTAAAGCAAATAGCATTTATTCAGTCATATTTAGTTCGATTTTCCTTGTCTCTCACAGTCATTTGGTCAGTGAGCAACTTCTTACTTTCAGCCACATAATGATGAATTTAAAGGAATTAATTTACTTAATAAATCAATTAATGTTAATTCCCTCAAATATTACAATTGGAATAAATCTAGAATTCGCTCCACACACTTCTGAAACTTGACGCAACATCCATTCATTTTTCAAAATAATGTCCATTGAAGTTTCAGATAAACATTTCTTAGAACATTATTCGTGTATAGAAAAATAATAATAATAATAATAATAATAATAATAATAATAATAATAATAATAATAATAATAATAATAATAATGAAAATGAAAATAATAATTAATTATAATTATCGTAAGTCTCGCCTACTTTGTGCAAGCATTTTGATTTCAAGACATTTAGGCTGCCTGCTTATCCATTTAAACGTTCCTTTTTATTCTGTGAGGTACCAGAGAACCCAGAAGTGCATTGGGCGATGTATTACAAAGCGAGTTAATTTTGTTTGGTAAATACCAAATGTGTACCAGAGGTCTTGTACATGCGAATATCGCACGACATGGCGTACTGAATAGAGTTGTTTGCCTTCTTCTTCCTCTTCTTCTTCTTCTTCTTCTTAATCTGCTTACTCTCCAGGGTTGGCTTTTCCCTCGGACTCAGCGAGGGATCCCACCTCTACTGCCTCAAGGGCAGGGTCCTTGAGCATGAGACATTGGGTCTGGGCCCTGTTTCATAAAACTAACTAATAATATTAGCTATTAATATTAGAACTCATAAAAATAATTATTAGTTAACCAAATTCTGTTTCATAAAGATTTACACATGACTAATAAAATATCTTCACTAATAATATTAGTTGATTAGTCAGCTGATACAAATAGAGGTTAGAATCGGTCTGTTGCATATGTTCTTGGTTTGGGTTTGTTCCTAGCAGTAGGCTAATGTTTGACTACAACCGACTATTAATCCACATGTTCAAAAGGCTCACTTGATATTTTCGTTGTTGTGACTTCAATACATATGAAAATGGATAAAAGAAGTGAAAATAATGTGAGAGAAGAAAATTTCTTTGCGGAAAGTGATTGAGTTAAAGCGTCAACTATTCGCAGCCTTTTGCACACTATCTCTCTCCTTGGTCCTTTTACTTTTTTTATTTCATGTGCTCTTAAAAATCTCTGAGATGGACTAGCAAAATCTTTGTTTACTACCCCTGTTGGTGGGGGCGGTAGAATAACAGCCACGGTATCCCCTGCCTGTCGTAAGAGGCGACTAAAAGGGGTCCCAGGGCTCTCAACTTGGGAGCGTGTGTTGGCGAACATGGGGCACTGAGATGAGTCCTGCCATTGCTTCAACTCATTTTGTCAGGCTCATTTTCGTCTACCCTTCTGACCTCCCTTGTTCAACTCTTGTTCTTTTCCGACCCTGACAGTATTAGGTTGCGAGGCCGAGAGAGTCTTTCATTTTCACGCCCTTCGTAGCCCTTCTCTTTCGTTAGCCGATACCTTCATTTTTCAAAATGTTGGATCCTTTCCATTTTTCTATCTGACCAGTGTTATTATACATGATGGTTGCCTAGTTGTAGCCTACTTGCTCTTAAAACAATAATTATCACCAGCATCATCTCGGTTTACTGGTGATATAAGCCAAGATTTAAAAAGATACTTGGAGTGTCCGAGCAGAACTGCACTAGAGAAACACAATGATACTGTATATCAGTGCAATGAGAAGCTGCTATTTTAAGATTATGCTTCTTTCCTTGCAGTGGAACGTTCTATTACCTACCAATCCTAACAAGCAAATACTCAAAAGTTATGTAATCTAACCTAAATCTCCCATTGTACCGGTATTCATATGTTTGTTACATGTCAGTACAGGCTGTTTTTGATGTAACATTTATTGAACGGTGAATACCTATACTCGTTTCTTATCACTATTTGAATCAGAGACTACCATTTCAGTGATCATGATTTTATCCCAAAATATTAAAATACCGCTCACTTTGGTTTCACTAATAATATGAATTATGAGTCAAAATAAACTCATGGAGCGTAGAGGCGCGGGGCTGTGAGCTTGCATCCGGGAGATAGTAGGTTCGAATCCCACTATCGGCAGCCCTGAAGATGGTTTTCCGTAGTTTCCCATTTTCACAACAGGCAAATGCTGGAGCTGTACCTTAATTAAGTCCACGGCCGCTTCCTTCCAACTCCTAGGCCTTTCCTATCCCATCGTCGCCATAAGACCTATCTGTGTCGGTGCGACGTAAAGCCCCTAGCAAAAAAAAAATACACTCATGGAAATAACCCTAATAATATGAGTAACTTTTATTAGTCATGTTGTCCATGAAACAATTTACTAATATTATTAGGAACATCTACTAATAATTTGGACTCATGAACTAATAACTAATATTATTAACTAATAATTTTATGAAACATAATACTAATATTATTAGTTAATATTATTGGTTTCTTACTAATAATATTAGTGAAAGATGTTTTATGAAACAGGGCCCTGGGGATATAACTGGGGAGGATGACCAGTACCTCGCCCAGGCGGCCTCCCCTGCTATGATGAACAGGGGCATTGCGGGGGGATGGGAAGATTGGGATAGACAAGGAAGAGGGAAGGAAGCGGCCGTAGCCTTAAGTTAGGTACCATCCCGGCATTTGCCTGGAGGAGAAGTGGGAAACTACGGAAAACCACTTCCAGGATGGCTGAGGTGGGAATCGAACCCACCTCTACTCAGTTGACCTCCCGAGGCTGAGTGGACTCCGTTCCAGCCCTCGTACCACTTTTCAAAGAGCCGGGAATCGAACCCGAGCCTCCAGGGGTGGCAGCTAATCACACTAACCACTACACCACAGAGGCGAACGGAGTTGTTTGTAGCCTCCAAAAATCCGCCGAAATCTGCCGTTTTGGAAGCAGGTATCCTACCTGCAACTAGATCCGTGACCTCGTTTATTTTTTTACAATTGGCTTTACATCACACGGACACAAATATGTCTTATGGTGACGGTGGGACAGGAAAGGGCTAGGAGTGGGAAGGAAGCCACCGTGGCCTTGAGTAAGGTACAGCCTTGTGTGAAAATGACAAAATATGGAAACCCATCTTCAGGGCTGCCGACAGTGGGGTTCGAACCCACTATCTTCCGAGTACTGGATACTGGACGCACTTAAGCGAGCCTCGTTTAGTTCCACACCAATTATTTTCAGATAATTACGAACCGTTCTAACAATCGTCATCTCGGTCTCCTCTATTTCTCTTACAATCCATGGCCACTTCTAAAATTCGTCTCTACCTTTCCAGCTGTCTCACATAACCCCGCTACCGAAGCCAGTTTATACTGACAGTTTCGTCCATCGAGTTCATGCATAACAGCCTTCATCTTCTGATTACCCTCCTGGCATTATTTCATGCGTTACAGCCTCCATCTTCTGAGTGCCCTCCTGGCATTATTTCCCCCCCCCCCCCCCCCGTTTGTACGACTACCATAACCATTTTTGCTATCTTCATGTTTGTTACTTGTTTTATACGTATTTCACTCCTGTAAGCAAAGCTTGTCCGAAAAGACAGCGATGTAAACATCTCGTCAAACATTAACTCTACTCTATCCTCGCTGTCGACCCTGATTATGAAATCACTCTGTGCTTCACAAAACTCGTCTACTTCGTACTAATCTGTTCTTTTTTCACACGTGAATACACTAAGACGGTTCACATCCTATCCTGTAACTACTAAATGTATCTTCAACATTCGTTTGTTGTGATTTGGTAAGAAATTATGAAGGATTCTTAAATTTAGGTGTTGAATGCTTTAGCCATGCTCTGTTCACCTCTGAACCAACCTAACTTTTTAAGAAAAACTGGAGGTCATTCAGAAACGGAGTCACAGAACCAGCAGACATCTCGCTAAAGAGGAGCTGTTCTATAAAAATCACAATTGAGCTCCACATTGCTCACCACTATCACAATAACAGATGCATTTAGCGAGAAACAAAAATACAATATACAAGGAACTATTGGCTTCCGAAGCAAATGTTGCCGAAAAATAAATCATGTTTCAAAGGTACATGGACTAAATTGCAGGTGGTTTATGCAATCTAGTTTTTGCTGTTGAAACTCCCTTGTTCAATTTCTCTCTCGGAAACGTACTTATCAAGTTATAGCCGGTCTCGCGGTGTAAGGGCAGCGTGCCTGCCTTTTCGATTCTCGGCCAGATCAGGTACTTCTACCTGGACCAGAGGGCTGGTTCGAGGTCCACTCAGCCTACGTGATGGCCGTGCGGTTAGGAGCGCGCAGCTGTGAGCTCGCGTCCAGGAGATAGTGGGTTCGAACCCCACTGTCGGCAGCCTTGAAGATGGTTTTCCGTGATTTCCCATTTTCACGCAAGGCAAATGCTGGGGCTGTACCTTAATTAAGGCCTCGGCTGCTTCCTTCCCATTCCCAGGCCTTTCCTGTCCCATAAGACCTATCTGTGTCAGTGCGACGTAAAGCAAATAGCAGCCTACGTGATTACAATTGAGGAGCAGTCTAACGATGAGATGACGGCCCCGGTTAGGAAGTCAAGAATAACGACCGAGGATTAGTCCTGCTGACCACACGATACCTTATAATCTGCAGGCCTTTAGGCTGAGCAACGGTCGCTTGGTAGGCTCTGGCATTTCGGGGTAGTTGCGCCATGGGGTTTGGTTTGGTTTTACTTACCAAGTTCTATATATAGGCTAGATAATACCCGGCTTTGGTGTTGCAGTTGGTTAGCCATTGTCATGTTTATAATATAGCTGAATTTGTTTTAGCTGGTGGCATTAGAGGGTATTGGAATGCAGCAATCCAGTGTCGTTCGTTTCCGGATCATTAATTAATTCCACCGAGCTCGATAGCTGCAGTCGCTTAAGTGCGGCCAGTATCCAGTATTCGGGAGATAGTAGGTTCGAACCCCACTGTCGGCAGCCCTGAAAATGGTTTTCCGTGGTTTCCCATTTACACACCAGGCAAATTCTGGGGCTGTACCTTAATTAAGGCCACGGCCGCTTCCTTCCAACTCCCAGTCCTTTCCCGTCCCATCGTCGCCATAAGATCTATCTGTGTCGGTGCGACGTAAAGCAACTAGCAAAAAATTAATTAATTCCTGTCAGATGAATTCCGGTATTATGACATCGCTTAAAGTCTGCAGGAATATAAGGGCAATATAAGACATCATCATTATAATCACAAGCAAAGCACTCACAAATTTAAAAAGGGTGTTTCTTAGGAATTAATCACTTTACCCATTACTCAGCCGACAGCGGAAGTATTATTTGTTATGCTTCTTCATTTGTGTGGTAGTGTATTTGATTCCTTAGAACAGTACTGAAAACATCATCATTACTCGGGTCTCTAGCTATAGACAATGGAAGAGTAGGGCTTTAAAAATAATTTAACTAACTCGATGGTGGCCTAGTAACAACAACGTCCCGTTCAACCACCCCAGACTCACTTTCACTGTATGCGAAAGGATCGTAAAAAAAGTTTGGTGAAGCACTTCTCTTTCTTTAACTTGAAGCACAGATTTGTTGGAGGCATTCTTCTTCCAGCGCCAGGCCATTCAGCTTGCCGTGAATCCTCTCTCCAATTGCTTGCGTCACAGTGCGCCAACATCTCAATCGTACAAGTGCTCAGAAGATGTGAGAGACACTGAGGTTATCCGCTGAACATTTCTCTGTGACTGATCTCAGATCGAGACAGTTAGATGTTAACAAACCACGGCTATTTTATTCCCAAATTTCTGTTTAATCCTGGGCCCCGAGGGCATCCTCAGTTACATGGTGCTTATTCCAAGAAATAGAAAGTGATATAAAGTAAAACTGGAAGAGATTGATACTTTTCTACGGAATGAGTAGCTGGAGAACTCGTGTAACTCACCGCAGATTGCTGGGATAAGGACATGTATCTGTTTTCTGTCTCAAATTTTCCTCCGTTCTTTGTCGCAATCAATCAATCAATCAATCAATCAATCAATCAATCAATCAATCAATCAATCAATCAATCAATCAATCAATCAATCAATCTTTTATAAATGTCGACTATAGATCGTATTATTATTATTATTATTATTATTATTATTATTATTATTATTATTATTAGTCTATCAGTAGTATTAGTAGTATTAGTAGTAGTAGTAGTAGTAGTACCGATAGAGTTGGCTATGCGGTTAGGTCACTTAGCTCTGAGCTTGGATTAAGGTGATGGTGGGTTCGAACCCCATGTCGGCAGCCCTGAATATGTTTTTCCGTGGTTTCCCATTTTTACACCAGGCAAATACTGGGAGTTATACCTTACTTAAGACCACGGCCACGACCAATACCTCCCCATCCTCGCTTCCCGAAAACCTTCGATGTGTTTGTGCGACGTTAGTAGTAGTAGTAGTAGTATATAGTATAGTCGTTGTTGTCTAAAGCGATAGATAGAGAGAGAGAGAGAGACAGAGAGAGAGAGAGAGAGAGAGAGAGAGAGAGAGAGAGGGGGGTTGTCGTCTAAAGCGATAAAGAGAGAGAGGTGTGACGGTAGTTCAGTAGACAGGTAAAAGGGAAGTTTATTACCTCGTGGTGAACGATACAGGCAATAGAGAATCCATTGTGCTCGGATTTACGATAGGAATAACCCTTGGGCCTTATCTAGCCATCAGAATTTTGACGCTCCCGTAAGATACCCATTAACTAGGCCATTGTCCAGTATATAAAATAAATCTATGCAAAGTTACAAAGTGTTACGTAATGTAAAGTTTGCCAAACACGTTTGTTGTGGCAGAATACCGGCAATAAAGTCATACTGCCTTTCTGTCGACATTTATAAAATATGGTTCATTTAATTGATTTAATTGATATATTGATAAATATAAATATATTACATAGTAATACTTCCGACCGCCTCTGTGGTGTAGTGGTTAGTGTGATTAGCTGCCACCCACGGAGACCCGGGTTCGATTCCCAGCTCTGCCACGAAATTTGTAAAGTGGTACGAGGGCTGGAACGGGGACCACTCAGTCTCAGGAGGACAACTGAGTAGAGGTGGGTTCGATTCCCACCTCAGCCATCTTGGAAGTGGTTTTCCGCGGTTTCCCACTTCTCCAGGCAAATGCCGGGATGGTACCTAACTTAAGGCCACGGCTGCTTCCTTCCCTCTTCCTTGAGTATCCCTTCCAATCCTCCCATCCCCCAGCAAGGCCCCTGTTCAGCATAGCAGGTGAGGCCGCCTGGGCGAGGTACTGGTCATCATCCCCAGTTGTATCCGCCGACCCAGAGTCTGAAGCTCCAGGACACTGCCCTTGAGGCGGTAGAGGTGGGATCCCTCCCTGAGTCCGAGGGAAAAACCGACCCTGAAGGGTAAACAGAAGAAGAAGGAGAAGGAGAAGAAGAAGTAACACTTCCTCAATTTAAAGGTTGACTAAATTATAAAGTACAGTATATATAAGTAGTACCAACTAAAAATGTGCAAACCGAGCTCGATAGCTGCAGTCACTTAAGTGCAGCCAGTATCCAGTATTCGGGAGACAGTGGGTTCGAACCCCACTGTCGGCAGCCCTGAAGATGGTTTTCCGTGGTTTTCCATTTTCACACCAGGCAAATGCTGGGGCTGTATCTTAATTAAGTCCACGGCCGCTTCCTTCCCACTCCTAGCCCTTTCCTGTCCCATCGTCGCCATAAGACCATCTGCGTCGGCGTGACGTAAAACAACTTGTAAAAAAATAAAAAGGTGTGCAACGGAAACATAAATTAAATAACCTGTTGAATTTTAAAGAAAATCGCCGAAGATTGTTTCTTAAAATACTTATTGACGATTTCAGGGCAGAAAGTGCAATGTCAATAAGCGAAAATTTGGCAGGTGGAATGTCTTGCAGAACTCAATGAATTTTTGAGCCTATGATTTCGATCCTTATTAGGTTGTATGCTTCCTTGCAGAATGGAATGGAGGGTTCGTATATTCCTTTCTTCTCACAATCAGCATCGTCAGATTCGAAGCGGACAGCTGGATCGATTATATATCCTACATTGGTAAGGTAAGGTAAGGGTTATTCTGCCCGAAGGCAGATCCGAACCTCCGCAGAGGTGTTCCTGAGCCTGAGCTGGAGTTTACGTGCGGTAGGGTGGCCAGTTCCTTTCCGCTCCTCCATTCCCTTACCCCCCACCAACAGCACGTGGCAACCCATCCAACTCCTGACCACGCCCAATGTTGCTTTGCTTAACTTCGGAGATCTCACGGGATCCGGTGTTTCAACACGGCTCCTACATTGGTGTCCTTGCTAAATGACGTGTGTCAGTCTGCCTTCCGAAACGTCACGTCTAAATCGCTGGGCGTAATTTCATTAAATTTTGCACAGACATTTGCAGGGCGATTTATCACATGACTAATTATGTTTCATTTCAAAGTTTAAACACTTTGTTTGCGAAAGGTCGCGTAATAGCTTACCCCGAAACCAGCTACCATGGTTATCCGAGTACAGCAATCATATACGTTTATTGTTATGAAGTTTACATATTGATAGTTTGAGACTTCCTGAGTGGGTAAAAGTACGTTGGCATCTGTAGATCTTTCCTACACCATAATTATTCCTCAGTAAATTAAATTACATTCCCTATTTGGTCTCAGATTTCTAACAGGGCAAATTAAAGAGCACCAAAAGCTCCAAAATAATGTTTAGTTTATCATTTTAAAATGTAATAGTAATTTGACATTCGAACCGTAGTACATTAATCTGGGGAAAAATATTAACTAATGATATCAAGCACTTATCTCTAGGATTTTAAATAACTCCGACTTAAAGCATTACAGGAAACCTTACAGATTTTGGCTTAAGATTGTATTTGCCCATATAGCAGACAAACGGCTGTCAGACGAAACTACCTTTATATCGATTTGTTTTCAAATCAACTTTGCTGTATGGGAGTGGAACCTTGGTGTACTTAGGATATCATAAGTTAGAAGGAACAGATATGAAAGTAGTGAGAATGATTACTGGTATAAACAAGGCTGGAGGGTACGCTACATGAGCAGATAAAGGCTGAGTTAATAATTCGATTGATAAAGCTGAGCGTATCAACTGGCTTTGGTGATGGGATCATGTGGAGGAAATGGAGGAGGATTATAGACTGGGCCTTGGAGGATAAGACCAAGGCGACGATGGATAAACGCAACTATTTAATGATTTCATTAATAAGAGATGAACAATGTGTACCTTCTATATTTTGTTTCAAGGTATTGACCTGAAAACGTTTACAAAATTATTTTTGAAGTAACATAGGTATTTAAAATGAGATGATCTCTCTCTCTCCATTTCTCGCTCAAATGCGCTTATACCGCACTAATTGGGCTGAAATTTGGAGTAAACATATTTCACATATTCAGTTCAAATACAAACGTATTATAATTCTTCAGGGTCGGAGACCTAAATGTCAGACCCCTTTAAACAATAAGCACCATCAACATCTAATTTTTCACCAATAAACCCTTTATAAATGGCGACTATTAACAAGTAGGTATTTACTGAACCTGTGCATTTTTATGCGGTGCAAACTAAAGTAATGCACATATGGTTAGTCCTCTCACCAAATAAAATGTGTACTGAAATTTATTTTTTGTACCAAAAAATGCATATGTATTATATTTGTAAGTCTAATGGTTTTCCAGGAAATTCGGCCTTTGTGTTAAAGCATGCGCTCCATAGCACCCGCCAGCCGCGCGCCGTTCGACTGCGTATTTGGCCTCTTTCTGATAGGTCCTACTAATTCAGACTGGTCAACCAAGTGTACGAAGATTGCTGCTAAAGATTATTCGTCAACGAAATGTACAAATAGAAGTCCGTTACGACCGGTAGGTTCTGCGAATAATAATAATAATAATAATAATAATAATAATAATAATAATGTGCCAGGACCTGTTGATGATAATACATAGTACGTAGTCAGTCTCACAACGCGGAAGTTGTGGTAACTGATAACTGTATCTAGAACTCGGTGACTATTGGCCATAGCATATATTTTAGAAAGTATCTGAGTATTCAGCTGAAGATGGAGTAGGAAATAACGGGAAACCACTCAGGGTTGCCGTCAATTGTATTCTCAGTTAAATTACTTGAAACTGACCCTGAAATAAGTATGGAATCGAAATCCTAGAAAAAATAGTGAATATTAGGGGTGAAAGGAAGGGATCGAGACCTAAATAAAAGTAAAATCCTAGCATCCATTTAGGTAATTTACGGTGGGAAGTTCGTGAAATGGCCAACGAGTATCACATAGAATCCTTCAGAATTTGTAGTTCGAAAGGACGGATGCTGATCTGAGTCGTCAGATAGGAATAAAGTGCGCATGTCCAGAGAGGCCTGGTGCAGGTCTTTCTCTAGTAGACAGCCTATAGGCTATGTGCACGTCTGTGAGGTTGGGGCCCTACAAAATATGAAGACATCGCAAATACCCAGTCCCCGAGCCAGATAAATTAACCAATTAGGGTTCAGAATCCCCCAGCCAGTCGGGAGTCGAAACCGGGACACCGTGAACCAAAGGCCAGCATGTCATGGAGCTGGGCAGTCGTTAGGTGTTCCCTGATAGTAATGCGCATGAACATGAACATGTGGTGTCGAAGAACAGGAAGCGTTCTGCATGAACGTCATTTGACCAGTATAATACATGGGTTGGTGAGGTGGTTTCTGCTTATGGGGAGTCGAAGATTGATTGAACAACGAATTGCGAAGAAAGTACATAATATATGTAATGATCGAGTAAAACGACCTCTGATAGATTTCGACTAGAATTGAGGGCACGAGACAATTGTACCAGTAAGTTCGTAATATGTTGTGCGTGTCGCTTACTTCGTCCTTAAACGAGGCTGACGTATGTCAACACCTTAAAATACCACCGTAGTGAGCGGGTATAGAACCCGGTTCAGAGGGCGAGTCATTCAGCCCGGCATTATCCTCTAGACCTCGTACGTCTGGAACTTAATCTTGCCTGGTATAACAGCTTCTAGTCTCTACACGTTACATATACGGGATGTGCAGCAACCAAACATACTTGTGACATGTGCAGACTCGACTGCAGTTCACACTGTTTCACACATGCCGACGTGTATATGTTCACCTTTAAATTTACATTCTAGCATACTCATTCCACGCGCTGTCTGTGACAAAGTCTTTGTCATTCGAAATTAATATTACTTTCTATAACATGTATGATATATCACCCGTTTCACAGTTCTATGGCTAGGGAAATATTTCTTTACTTTGTCACATTCTTTAGTAGTCGAGTCAAGAGGAAAAGAATAAATATTTACGCTGGCCAAACATCTTTGATCTAAAATGTAACTGGACCGTGAGGTAATGACAAAGTTGGCAAGCAAGAAATCTTCGAGTGTCATTCAATAATAATAATAATAATAATAATAATAATAATAATAATAATAATAATAATAATAATTGTACCGGGCGGTACACCTCTACTCTGTTTATTTAAAAGTTGCGCCAGTTGAAACTCCTCTTCTGGAGGAAGGTTGAACTTTATCTATTCTATTAATTCTCTACTTTCTCAGGAGATGTCACCACGTGGAAAATTTTGAGTTTTTGAACTGTGTCACTTTTGATGTGTTTTTGTTTCGCTTGAAGTAAGAAGTGGGAACTTTCTCTTCTAGAGGACACTACTGAAGAATTACAATAGTGCAACCTAGTGCGAAATCAAAGAACTATTTTGTTGGAGAAATTTTTATTCCAAGAGTTTGTTCTTTGTTAAATTTCTTTCTGTCATGGTTTAAGTTGGCTGTATACCCCTCTTTTTCCCCTTATTTTGGATCTAGCCAATCCCGAATTTCTTTAATTAATTTTCCACCAATATGTGTTTCTTCTTCCTCTATGTAGGGGTTTCTTTTCCCGAACCAATAAAGATTTTGTGGGAGGGTGTTTTCTTTCCCCTAACGCCTAGAATCTTCCGCGAGAGGATATAAACTGCTGATTTTGGGGTCTCCGGGCCACTTCTGTTCCATCTTTCAGTGTATTAAGTACATAGCAGGAGGCGGGAAGCGCCTCTTTCCTCGGCAGCGATCTACTACCAGGTAATGGCCTATTAATATCTTCTTTTCTTGCTAAGTCGGCAGTTTAACTCTCGCGGCGGGTTCGAAGCGTTTTCCATCATGTAACCTTTTCCTAAAATGTAACTACTCTTTTCTTCTTTTTCTTGTAAAGTTACATATTGGGATAGAGAGTGCTAACCCTCTCGAGCTCCCACTCACATTTGTTTTGAGGTGAACTTATTTTCTCAAACTTTTCTTCGTTTATGTAATGTAAAGTGTTCTTCTCTAAGTCACCTCTGTAGTATGGGATTAGCCCTTGCGTTAGTGGCCCAGAGCCAGATTAGGTTTTAAAAGCAAAGTGTATTAGGAGTGCAAGTTCGCCTCCTCTCAAGTTGTATTTTAGAGGTCATGTATTAATCTTTTCTCACCTAATAGACCTCAGTAGGTTGGGTATTTTACCCCTGTGTATATGTCCTTTGAGGACAACTTGAAAGTTGAGTTTGGTGTGGCCTGGGAGAGGCTTAACTTTAAGAGCGAGTGGCTCTTTTCTAAAACTGAGAGTTGTATGCCTCGAGGAGGCTTTGCTGTGTAATTTGGAGCACAGGCTCCAGGGTTTGAGTGGGGTCTTCTGCCCCTTTTGTTAAAATTGGTATATCGTAAAGTTGAGCTAGTTGCTCAAGAATTGTGTTTTCAGGGCTCGAAGCCTAAATTCTTTAATCCCTGTAATTGTACATTTCAAGTTGTATTTCGGCTACTAAGTACCTGTTCTATTTGTTGTTACCTAATTTTGAAAAGAAAATATAACCTAGTTAAATTTTAAATTACTTTTACATTAACTTTAATTCCGTAGTTTGAAACCCATTCACGCCCGCACCTTCTTTCACCTCTACCTACCACGGATATCTCCGTAACAATAATAATAATAATAATAATAATAATAACCATACAGAGATAGTGGCTGCGTGGTTTGGTTAACGTAGCTATCAGCTTGCATTTGGGAGACAGTAGGTTCAAACCCCACTGTCGGCAGCTCTGAAGATGATTTTCGTCCTTT
Source organism: Anabrus simplex (assembly GCF_040414725.1). Taxonomy (NCBI): domain Eukaryota; kingdom Metazoa; phylum Arthropoda; class Insecta; order Orthoptera; family Tettigoniidae; genus Anabrus; species Anabrus simplex. Next base: position 957,533,028 of record NC_090265.1, on the reverse strand, counting down.
CTCATTTTCACACCAGAAAAATGCTGGGACTGTGCCTTAATTACGGCCACACCGAGCTCGATAGCTGCAGTCGCTTAAGTGCGGCCAGTATCCAGTATTCGGGAGATAGTAGGTTCGAACCCCACTGTCGGCAGCCCTGAAGATGGTTTTCCGTGGTTTCCCATTTTCACACCAGACAAATGCTGGGGCTGTACCTTAATTAAGGCCACGGCCGCTTCCTTCCCACTCCTAGACCTTTCCTGTCCCATCGTCGCCATAAGACCTATCTGTGTCGGTGCGACGTAAAGCAACTGTATGTTTAGTCTTCAGCCCTAAGGCTGGTTGGATCCTCAACAGCTCAGCCATCAGCTGTCATAGATGGCCTAGGCATTACTGAAGAGGCGTACTAGGGAAATGAGGAGTGAGGTAGTTTCCCGTTACTTTCCTCACCGAGCCAGAAGTTGCTATTACATATCAGTCTGCAGTCTGCCAAGCCCACTGAAATGCATGCACCAACCGGCCCTATGGGCGACATTTTCACACCATTCATAGCAGGGACTGGTTGCAGAAGGAATGGCATTAGTAGCATGGCTCATACCTCAGTCAATTTCATATGGTCAAAGCCAAGGGTAAGACAGAGACAGATCAATGAAAGAAACAAAATTACTCTAGCCCATACCAGAAGACATAGTGCACTGTAAACACTAGGTCCTGCCAGCAAAGGTATGTAAAGCAACTAGAAAAAAATAATAAAAAATAAAAAATATTACGGCCACGGTCGCTTCTTTCTCACTCCTAGCTCTTTCATATCCCATCCCCGCCAAAAGACCTATCTGTGTCGGTGTGACAGCAAAATTACAACAACAACAACAATAATAATAATAATAATAATAATAATAATAATAATCAGTGCAGTGGCTTTTGGTTAAGAGTATTCCGAGTCAGATTCCCGGCAGGGCTGGGGACTAGGTGTTTGCATTTGTTCTAATACACACCGCTTTATTTGCTCTCACTTCCTACCACCACATGTAATAGTTGAATATATCCCTTCACTGTACCTCCCTCTGTCGATCAATGGTTGAGTGTCGGCCTCCGTATCCGAAGACCGTGAGTTCAAACCTGACAGATGTAGTCGGATTTCTGAAGTGTGTAAAAACGCCCACTCGACACTCCATGTCGTACTATATCGGCACGTTTCTGTTGAAACATTTGGTGTTTACTTTACAAAATTCATTAAAACAGACATATATCGCCCAACAGAGATATGGTTTATTCTACCAACTGGTAGACTAAAGCAGCTCGTCGAAATTGACGCCGAAGTAACCTAGATGGCATCCGATAAAAATGCCTGCACATGGAAGCCGAGATCAAATTATTATTATTATTATTATTATTATTATTACTATTATTATTCTGTAAGTATTCCAAAGCAAAGTCACCTCCGTACAGGCCCTTGGAGGAGTAGAAGGTAAAGGCTTCCACCATTGTTAACCTCGGCTCGTGATGGGGTAAAGTGGTTATCTCTACGCTCGGCCGCCCTTTCCCCCAGGAATTAACCTGGTACTCATTTTTGGTGTATGCTGAGTGAACCTCAGGGCCATATGCACCTCCAGAAGTGGAAATCTCGTTCCTTAAATTTTACGACTTCCTGACGGGGATTCGAACGCATGTCCTTCCAGGCGAACCGAGCACGCCTTTACCGCCTCGGCTAGGCAGCCCCTCTATAAGTATTCCACCCTAATATAATAGAGAAGTTACAAAACTATAGATAGTATAGGCTTGGAAATATTTATAATTTAATTTAGTATCAAAATATATTCAATATTATAATAGGTTATCTTGTTGGACGAAAGTCTGTGAAACCAACAGGTTGGAGTAGAAAAAATCATATTATTAGTTTTACGTCCCACTAACTATACTTTGTGTTTTTTCGGAGACGTCATTGTGCCGGATTTTTCCTCCGTAGGAGTTATTTACGTGCCAGTAAATCTACCGACACGAAACTAACGTATTTGGGCATCTTCGAATACCACCCGACTGAGCCAGGATCGAGTAGTTAACTTGGGCTCAGAAGGCCAGTACTCGACGGCCTGAGCTACTCAGTCCGGCAAAGAAAGAAAGAAACAGAGATTAAGGCTAGGCATGCATGATGTAAACAGTTTACAAATTCAAAATACACGAGGAAGATATACAGTTTCCCTAAACATCGTTCACTGTATATGAGACGAGAGTGTTCCTTACTCCCACCGAGCGAGTTGACCGTGTGGTTAAGGTCGCGGAGCTGTGACCTTGCATTTGGGAGATGGTGGTTTCCAACCCCAGCGTCGGCAGCCCTAAAGATGGTTTTCCGTATTTTCTCATTTTCACACCACACAAATGCTGAGGCTACACCTTAAGACCACGGCCTCTTCCTTCCCACCCCAATCCCTTTCCTATCCGATCGTCGGTGGGACATAAAGCAAAATCGTAAAAACGATAAAACCCTCAACTAATACATTTTAAACATCGCTGTTCTCACCCGTTAGAAACAAGGTTGTTGAGGCATTTTTATGGCTTACTAGCTGCATTACACTGTCATTGACGGATTATTGAATATTTCCATGTTAGTGACGCTGTTGATAGTCTTTACAATAATAATCCAATTTATTTTATATCTCCGTCATCTGGTAAGTATCACCAGTTTTGTGTTCTACAACTTTTGTTACAGTATATACAGCTATAAGACAGAAGTACTACTTGTGGAGATAATTGGACCTTTATTATCCCCGTTGTATAATAAAACTCGCATGGACCGCAAAACAAGGGGAAAATATATTTTGCACAACTTCTAATAATTAACAGTTTTTCAACACGGCTAATATGAACGGAGAAATATGACATTTCACTCTATGTTAATTGAATAATATATAGCCCAGTGCACAACCTGGCTGCTCCTTAACTTAATACCGAGGTATCAGAAATTCTGTGAAGTCGTTTACTTGTGGTGTCGTAACAGCCACTCAGTCAAAAAAAAAAAAAAAAAAAAAAAACTGAACCTACTTCCAAATGTTGTATACCTAGTCCAAGATAAAAATAAATACAGTATGAGGCCGAAGTTTGAAGTGTACAGTTTATTCTGAAAAGTTCGAGTTAAATTGTAATCCAACATGGGCAGTATTTCAGTCGGGAATGGCATTTATATCAGAACTTCCTCAATGCATTGGTTGGAGCGTACATTAGTAAAAGAAAATAGACCTAACATCCGTGGTTAGGTCGTAGTTTTAAAATAACTTTCCATCTATTAACTGATTGTACTTTTATATAATTGCTCCCTTCTATCAAGAGTAATATTTTAAAGGTTAATAATGCGATTGGTTGTGTAATTCAATTAGCAGAAATTTGCCTAATGATTAATTGAAAGTCATGCCAGCGTCTTTATTTACTGAAGTAAAAGTTGTCCGTACAATATTCTAGCAATAGTAAGTACAACAGTGATTAGGGATGTAATGAATGAATCACATATAGGCTATTAGTACGATGGGGTCGCCACTCCCAAAGAGATTTATTAATGACTAGCGAATGTACCCGTGCTTCGCTACGGTATTCTACATTGTATTCGAATATCGAAGTAAATAGTGTACATGCAGTAAATAAGATAGTTTTAAAATTGCATGTCTCTTAGCGTTATCCTAGAAAGAGCATGGGGAGGTCCCCGTACGTTTCCAATGTAAAGTGTTTGTTACGGATTTGTGATATAACGGCAGGCTCACTTGCCTACTGGCATTCACAATCAGGTTGGGAAGTTTACATTATAATTGCAGGCCCCATTGCCTACTATGCGGACAGAATCGATTTGGGGAGTTTTCGTTAAAATGGCAGCCCCCCTTTCCTACCTCCAGACAGATTACAGTTTTTATTATAATGGCAGGCAATTACCCTACTATCACTCGAAATTGAGTTGTGCAGTTATCATTATAATGACAGGCCCCTTTTCCTACTGCCAGCCAGCGTACTGCCAGTCACACCAAGTTGGTGAGTTTCCATCAAAATAGCAGGCCACTATGCCTAATGCCAGTCACATTTTAGATGAGTACATTTCTTTATAATGGCGGGCACCCTTGCCTACTGCCAAACACAATCGGGTAGGGGAGTTTTAAACAAAACTGCATGCTCACTTACCTTCTGCAAGTCAAATCGAGAAGGGAACTATTCATTACAATTGTAGGCCTTCCTTACTAATGACAGTTACACAGGAGTTGGAGAAGGAACCCTTTCCTACTGCCAGTCAAAGTCGGTGTGGGGAGTACTGATTACAATAGCAGACCGACCCTTTCTCGATCGCTAAATCGACATCAGTGAATATATATAGATCGACATACGAAAGTATATGCGTGTTTACAATATTGAAGACCTTCATTTACAGATTAACTGCTACTAAACGTACGTCATATCGACAAAGGATTATACCATAAGACACGCCGGATTTAGTGGCCTAAATGGCTGGTCCAATGATATGTCATCTATTCTTGGGTCAGATTTAGAAACGTGGAACAGGGTAAAGGTTTTGTAAGATCATCTCACATTACATTACTTTTCGGATAATAATGTGACAGCTACATACGTAGCATTTGGCTCACATATGGCTACTGAGTGGGCCAATTTTCGTGAAGAGTTTGATGATTCTGTATTTCATATAAGTAATTGAAAGTATGAATAATGCATGTGAAAATTCCAAATTGACTTAACATCGATTAATAGAGAAAAATCAAACGTAAAAGGGATACAGATACGGCATAAAGTCATAAGACCAAGGTTGTAGATCATTCCAAATTGAACGGAGATTGTGCAATCCGTTACGTGATAGGAATTTCCGAAGGTCTGCACCATCATTAAAATTGCCTGCATATTTCGATATTCTTCGGGGATAAAAAATGAAAAATTTAATGATATAGGATTTTTCATTCGTTACAGCCTAAAACGTATAATTTTGTCAAATTTCAATTATCTTCTTATTCTTCTGGCAGATTATGCCACAATGTGGATTTTGGGCGAGGCGGGTAAAAATTAGGACTTTCAGGAAATCAAAAATTATGGAGATTGTTATTATTACCCCTTAAACGGAAAGCTGTACGAAAATTTCGCCAAAATAGTCAGTGTAGAGGTACACAGTCGTTACGATTTGATTTATATAGATAAGGAATCTGCTCCATGTAAAACACCTTTTGGGCTATGTCCGCTGGACTTAACCTGCAAAAGTGACCATTCATGTTATCTCCCTTATTAATCCTCCTGACGAAAAAATGCACATGAAAAAAAAGGTTTAGAGGTGGAATTCCATCAGGTTTGGTCGATTTCCAGTCAGGTTGGTCTTGTTCTGTATATATTGTGGAAGAGTAAAATCACCATTTCGGTTCCTTATAAACCGCCAGTCCATTCCGGAACATGAAATGTTATTTACGTTTAAAACCTACCTTTGGACAGGTGGATGCTAAATATAAATTTTGTTTCGAATGTCTTCAGTAGTTTTCAAGTTGTAAGGAATACGCTTTACACGCACCCGCTCGTGAGTTAAGTCCGATGGGACTTGTACAGAAAAACGGTCCTTTAATGATATCTCCCTTATTGATCCTCGTATCGAAATGATGCACATGAGAAAAAAAGGTTTAGACATTAATTTCTACCAAGGTAGGTAGACTTCCATAAACTTTTGTTGTGTATATTTTTTGGAAGTGCAAAATCACTGTTTCGGTTTCGTATAAACCCCCAGTTAGTTCAGGGATTTAGAAACAATATTTGCCCTGAAACCTATCAAGGACAGGTGTATTCTAAATACGAATCTTGGTGGAAATGCATCCAGTAGTTTCTAGCATTCACGTACATACGGCGTAATTAAGGAAGAAAATAATACAGTTAAGAATGTTGAAACTAATAGAAAATGGATTATAACTGAGGACAGCCGGATAACGACAAATAAATAAATGCCGTGAGTTATGGATATAATAAAGCGCTAACAGAGGAGAAATTTAGGTTCAGTGATTCTTAGGTAAACAAATATGAAGATGACTAATGGTGTTATTACTTAATCTATTCGAGGGCGGTTATAACCTCCAACGATATTCCGCCAATATCCCGCAGATGAGCCGATTGATGCCTCTCTTGCCATCTACCCAAGGAACAACCACGAATTTAAAAGCATGATGAGGAAAATGGCAATACGTTACTTCCCTACTGGCATGCAGTCAGAGACGTTGCCATGGTAACCTGTAGGTTCGTTCTCGGTCTGTCGGTCACTAAATGCAGAGCATGATACCAGCAGAAAATTGTAAATTTCTCCGTCATGTGAAGAGTAAGGTAAATTATGAACATAACGAAAGTTGTTTATAATGAAGAGACGTTTCACGTACGGTAAACGAAGTTTACAGAAAATCAATAGTATAAGAGAAAATAGAGGAAAACCACTGTGGTTTTCCTATAAACACCCCGTCTATTCAAAGATTTTAAAATTATATGCATATCGGAACCTTTCCTGGGATGAGTATACTCTAAATATGAAGTTTGGCTGAGATCTATCCAGCCGTTTCGACGTGATGGTGGGAAAACCACTCTGGTTTTCCTATAAACCCCCCGTCTATTCAAGGATTTTAAAATGATATGCATATCTAAACCTTCCCCGGGATTAGTATACTCTAAATACAATGTTTGGTTGAGATCCATCCAGCCGTTTCGACGTGATGGTGGAAAAACCATTCTGATTTTCCTATAAACCCCCCATATATTCAAATATTTTAAAATGATATGCATATGGAAAACTTCCCCGCGATGAGTATCCTCTAAATATGAAGTTTGGTTGAGATCTATCCAGCCGTTTCGACGTGATGGTGGAAAAACCATTCTGGTTTTCCTATAAACCCCCTGTCTATTCAAGGATTTTAAAATGATATGCATATCAAAACCTTCTCCGGGATGAGTATACCCTAAATATGAAGTTTGGTTGAGATCTATCCAGCCGTTTCGACGTGATGGTGGAACAGACAAACAGACAGACAAACAGAAACAATTTTATTTATATAGATTTTTACACTCGTTCTTCACCCCCTTTCCATCCCCGCCCAAAGGAGTCCTACGAGTGCCTTACACAACAGTATATTTTTTTCCCAGATATTAAGTCTTATTTGTACCTATTTTGGTTGACAGCTATGCCCAAACGTACATGCATAATCTCACTGCTCTAGAATCCTGGAGCTGACGTTGCCATGGTTACGGCAGTTCATTTCTTTATCCGATTCCTAGAGCAGGGGTAGTGTGGTGCCAATATCTCCGTAACGGTTGGTTTTAGGGCCTTAAAACATGGTTTTCGGGCCCGTAGGGCTTACCGAGTTTTGTTCTTTGCGTCAAGAGGATTAAATTGAGCTTTGTCTCGTCCTTATACGACAAATTCGATATTTTGCCTATAATAGTATAAGAGAAAATGGAGGAAAACCGTTTTTCCTATAAAACCCCCGTCTTTTCAAAGATTTTAAAATGATATGCATATCGAAACCTTCCCCGGGGTCAGTATACTCTAAATATGAAGTTTGGTTGAGATCTATCCAGCCGTTTCGACGTGATGGTGGAACAGACAAACAGACAAACAGAAACAATTTTATTTATATAGACTACTAGCAAATGTACCCGTGCTTCGCTACGGTATTCTACATTGTATACGGATATCGACGTAAATACTGTGCGTGCAGCAAATGAGATTGTTTTAAAATTGCATGTGTCTTAGCCTTATCCGAGAAATAGCATGGGGAGGTCCACATACGTTGTTTCCAATGTAAAGTGAGGGTTGCGGAGTTGTGATGATAACGCCAGGCTCACTTGCCTACTGCCATTCACAATCGAGTTGGCAAGTTTACATTATAACTGCAGGCCCCAATGCCTACTGCGCGGTCACAATCGATTTGGGGAGTTTTAGTTACAATGGCAGACCCATTTCCTACTTTCAGACAGGTTACAGTTGAGGAGTTTTTATTATAATACCAGGCAACTTCCCTACCACCAGTCAAAATTGAGTTGTGCAGTTATCATTATAATGACAGTCCCTTTTTACTGCTGCTAGCCAGCTTACTGCCAGTCACACAGAATTAGTGAGTTTCCATGAAAATAGCAGGCCACTATGCCTAATGCTAGTCAAATTTTAGATTGGAACATTTGTTTATAATGGCGGGCACCCTGGCCTAGAGCCAAACACAATAGAGTAGGGGACTTTCGAACAAAACTGCATGATCCCTTGCCTTCTGCAAGACAAATCGAAAAGTGAATTATTCATTAAAATGGTAGGCCCTCCTTACTAATGCCAGTTACACAGGACAGGAGTTGGAGAAGGACCCCATTCCTACTGCCAGCAGTCAAAGTCGGTGTAGGGAGTACTGATTACAATAGCAGACACATCCTTTCTCGATCGCTACAAATCGACATCAATGAATATATACAGATGGACATACGAAAGTATATGAATGTTTACAATATTGCAGACCTTCATTTACAGATTAACTGCTGCTAAACGGTACGTCATATCGACAAAGGATTGTACCGTAAGGCGCAGTATTTAGCGATCTAAATGGCTGGTCCTATGATATTTTCTCGCATCTAATCTATTCATGGGTCAGATTGAATCAGAAACGTTGAATAGGTTGAAATTTGTGTAAGAATATCTTACATTGCATTACTTTTCGGATAATTATGTAACATAGCATTTGGCTCACATATGGGTACTGGGTGGGCCAATGTTCGTGCAGGGTTTGATCATACTATCTTTCCTGTAAGTGATTGAAATGATGCACATGAGAAGAAAAGGTTTAGAAATTAATTTCCATTAAGGCAAGTAGACTTCCATTAAGTTTGGTTGTGTGTATTTTGAGGGAGTGCAAAATCACGGTTTCGGTTTCGTATAAAGCCCCAATTAGTTCATGGATTCAGAAACAATATTTGCCCTAAAACCTCCCCAAAGGACAGGTGGATTCTAAATATGAAGTTTGGTGGAAATATATCCAGTAGTTTTCAAGTTAGAGAAAGACAAACAGACCAACAAACAAACAAACAAACAAACAAACAAACTAACTAACTGACACCAAGGAAACCTACCCTTGGACAGATGGATGCTATATATAAAATGTGGTTCAAATACCTTGTTAGTTTTCAAGTTGTAAGAAGTACGCTTTACACGCACCCGCTCTTGCGTTAAGTCCGCTGAGATTTGTACCGAAAAACGGTCCGTTAATGATATCTCCCTTACTAAATCCTGTTATCGAAATGATGCACATGAGGAAAAAAAAGGTTTAGAAATTAATTTTCATTAGGGCAGGTTGATTTCCATTAAGTTCCGTTGTGTATACTTTGAGGGAGTGCAAAATCACGGTTTCGGTTTCGTAAAAATCCCCACTCAATTCAGGGATTTAGAAACGATATTTGCGATAAAACCTACCCAAGGAGAGGTGGATTCTAAATATGAAGTTTGGTGGAAATATATATTTAGTAGTTTTCAAGTTATAGAAGGACAGACAAACAGACAAACAAACAGACAAACAAACAAACAGACACCTAAGCTAAATATGATGCAGATGGTCATTATTACACCTGAAACGGATAACTGTACGGAAATTTCGCCAAAATAATCAATGTACAGACACACGGTCGTTACGATTTTATTTATATAGATGACGGATAAGCATGAGCATGTTGAAAAGTGCAGACTTCCACTTCGAGATTCATATCTCCTAAACGGTTTATGATATTAAGAAACGGTTTGCGCCATCAGACGCCCCATTTATCGATCTACATGTTTGTTTCTAAACCATATCCTCGTATCTCCCATATTAAGGGGGTAAATTGAGTTCAAATTTTGAATAGGGTGAAATTTGGGTGCATTTTTAACATTTTACATTACTTTTTGCCTACTTATGTATAAGCTAGAATTATGAAATTTGGTACGCATATGTCCCTTAATCGTGCCAATGTGCGCACACAACGTGATGATCCTATCATTCTTATAAGTGTGTCAAAGAATGAAATATACTTGTAAAAATCACCAAATTTACGAACAATCCAGATATACGGCCAAATTTAACGTATAAGGGAGAGAGATACGACAAAATGTCACAGGACCAAAGTTGTATATCACTCCGAATTGAAGGGACATTGTGCCATCCGTTTTGTGATACGACTTACCGTTTAGCCAAAAAATAGCTCAAAAGGAATGTCTGCACAGTCATTAAAATTGCCTCCATATTTCGATATCTTTGGGGGTAAAAAAGTGAAAAATTTGCACATCTTGGAATTTTTCCGTCGGTTAGGGACCAAAAGCTATAATTTCACCAAATTTCAATTGTCTACCTCGTCTGGCAGGTTGTGCCGCCATCTTGATTTGGGGGGATAGGGGATAAAAATGAGGAAATTCCCGAAAATTTTTAAGCCCACGAAACCTATAGGTTTTCGTTTTGGATATACTATACGACTGTGTTCTTATGCTGAGCCCAAAATTTGAGCCCCCCCCCCAGCGTGCCCCCTACAGGGAATTTTGAGATTTTCCGATTTTTCTAGGGATCCTGGGGTCATCTGTTTCCCTCGTACCAAGTTTCAAATTTCTGAGATTTCTGGAAGTGCCTCATTAATTCACGTCTTTTTTCATTTTTAAATATTTATATATACATCGCTCCAGCCCGACTTGCTTTTATATATATAGATGACGGATAAGCATGAGCACGTTGAAAAGTGCAGATTTCCACTTCGAGATTCATATCTCCTAAACGGTTTATGATATTAAGAAACGGTTTGCGCCATCAGACGCCTCATTTATCGCTCTACATGTTTGTTTCTTAACCATATCCTCGTATCTCCCATATTAAGGGGGTAAATTGAGATCAAATTTTGAATAGGGTGAAATTTGGGTGCATTTTTAACATTTTACATTACTTTTTGCCTACTTATGTATAAGCTAGAATCATGAAATTTGGTACACATATATCCCTTAATCGTGCCAATGTGCGCACACAACGTGATGATCCTATCATTCTTATAAGTGTGTCAAAGAATGAAATATACTTGTAAAAATCACCAAATTTACGAACAATCCAGATATACGGCCAAATTTAACGTATAAGGGAGAGAGATACGACAAAATGTCACAGGACCAAAGTTGTAGATCACTCCGAATTGAAGGGACATTGTGCCATCCGTTTTGTGATACGACTTACCGTTTAGCCAAAAAATAGCTCAAAAGAATGTCTGCACAGTCATTAAAATTGCCTCCATATTTCGATATCTTTGGGGGTAAAAAGTGAAAAATTTGAACATCTTTGAATTTTCCCGTCGGTTAGGGACCAAAAGCTATAATTTCACCAAATTTCAATTGTCTACCTCGTCTGGCAGGTTGTGCCGCCATCTTGATTTGGGGGGATAGGGGATAAAAATGAGGAAATTCCCGAAAATTTTTAAGCCAAGGAAACCTATAGGTTATCGTTTTGGATATACTATACGACTGTGTTCTTATGCTGAGCCCAAAATTTGAGCCCCCCCAGCGTGCCCCCTACAGGGAATTTTGAGAATTTCCGATTTTTCTAGGGATCCTGGGGTCATCAGTTTCCCTCGTACCAAGTTTCAAATTTCTGAGATTTCTGGAAGTGCCTCATTAATTCACGTCTTTTTTCATATTTAAATATTTATATATACATCGCTCCAGCCCGACTTGCTTTTATATATATAGATAGATGACGGATAAGCATGAGCACGTTGAAAAGTGCAGATTTCCACTTCGAGATTCATATCTCCTAAACGGTTTATGATATTAAGAAACGGTTTGCGCCATCAGACGCCTAATTTATCGCTCTACATGTTTGTTTCTAAACCATATCCTCGTATCTCCCATATTAAGGGGGTAAATTGAGATCAAATTTTGAATAGGGTGAAATTTGGGTGCATTTTTAACATTTTACATTACTTTTTGCCTACTTATGTATAAGCTAGAATCATGAAATTTGGTACACATATGTCCCTTAATCGTGCCAATGTGCGCACACAACGTGATGATCCTATCATTCTTATAAGTGTGTCAAAGAATGAAATATACTTGTAAAAATCACCATTTACGAACAATCCAGATATACGGCCAAATTTAACGTATAAGGGAGAGAGATACGACAAAATGTCACAGGACCAAAGTTGTAGATCACTCCGAATTGAAGGGACATTGTGCCATCCGTTTTGTGATACGACTTACCGTTTAGCCAAAAAATAGCTCAAAAGGAATGTCTGCACAGTCATTAAAATTGCCTCCATATTTCGATATCTTTGGGGGTAAAAAGTGAAAAATTTGAACATCTTGGAATTTTCCCGTCGGTTAGGGACCAAAAGCTATAATTTCACCAAATTTCAATTGTCTACCTCGTCTGGCAGGTTGTGCCGCCATCTTGATTTGGGGGGATAGGGGATAAAAATGAGGAAATTCCCGAAAATTTTTAAGCCAACGAAACCTATAGGTTATCGTTTTGGGTATACTATACGACTGTGTTCTTATGCTGAGCCCAAAATTTGAGCCCCCCCCAGCGTGCCCCCTACAGGGAATTTTGAGATTTTCCGATTTTTCTAGGGATCCTGGGGTCATCTGTTTCCCTCGTACCAAGTTTCAAATTTCTGAGATTTCTGGAAGTGCCTCATTAATTCACGTCTTTTTTCATTTTTAAATATTTATATATACATCGCTCCAGCCCGACTTGCTTTTATATATATAGATGACGGATAAGCATGAGCACGTTGAAAAGTGCAGATTTCCACTTCGAGATTCATATCTCCTAAACGGTTTATGATATTAAGAAACGGTTTGCGCCATTAGACGCCTCATTTATCGCTCTACATGTTTGTTTCTTAACCATATCCTCGTATCTCCCATATTAAGGGGGTAAATTGAGATCAAATTTTGAATAGGGTGAAATTTGGGTGCATTTTTAACATTTTACATTACTTTTTGCCTACTTATGTATAAGCTAGAATCATGAAATTTGGTACACATATGTCCCTTAATCGTGCCAATGTGCGCACACAACGTGATGATCCTATCATTCTTATAAGTGTGTCAAAGAATGAAATATACTTGTAAAAATCACCAAATTTACGAACAATCCAGATATACGGCCAAATTTAACGTATAAGGGAGAGAGATACGACAAAATGTCACAGGACCAAAGTTGTAGATCACTCCGAATTGAAGGGACATTGTGCCATCCGTTTTGTGATACGACTTGCCGTTTAGCCAAAAAATAGCTCAAAAAAATGTCTGCACAGTCATTAAAATTGCCTCCATATTTCGATATCTTTGGGGGTAAAAAGTGAAAAATTTGAACATCTTGGAATTTTCCCGTCGGTTAGGGACCAAAAGCTATAATTTCACCAAATTTCAATTGTCTACCTCGTCTGGCAGGTTGTGCCGCCATCTTGATTTGGGGGGATAGGGGATAAAAATGAGGAAATTCCCGAAAATTTTTAAGCCAACGAAACCTATAGGTTATCGTTTTGGGTATACTATACGACTGTGTTCTTATGCTGAGCCCAAAATTTGAGCCCCCCCCCCAGCGTGCCCCCTACAGGGAATTTTGAGATTTTCAGATTTTTCTAGGGATCCTGGGGTCATCAGTTTCCCTCGTACCAAGTTTCAAATTTCTGAGATTTCTGGAAGTGCCTCATTAATTCACGTCTTTTTTCATTTTAAATATTTATATATACATCGCTCCAGCCCGACTTGCTTTTATATATATAGATGAAATGAGAATGGAGAGTGTTGCTGGAATCAAAGATGACAGGGAAAACCGGAGTACCCGGAGAAAAACCTGTCCCACGCCCGCTTTGCCCAGCACAAATCTCACATGGAGTGACCGGGATTTGAACCACGGTATCCAGCGGTGAGAGGCCGACGCGTTGCCGTCTCAGCCACGAAGGCTTCCGTTTATCCTGTAATGGGAGATAATATTGTAACAATATGCTAGATAAAATTAAATGACGTATGGCTTTTAGTGAAGGGAGTGTCCGAGGACAAGTTCGGCTCTCCAGATGCAGGTCTTTTGATTTGACTCCCTTAGGCGACCTGCGTGTCTTGATGATGATTATGATGATGATGATGATGATGATGATGATGATGAAATAATAATGAAGACGACACATACACCCAGCCCCCGTGCCAATTATGGTTAAAATTCCCGACCCTGCGGGGAATCGAACCCGGGACCCCTGTGAGCAAGGGCCGTGGAGCCGGACAATATGGAAGATAAGAGCAATAAAGGCAATATTCATTATAGAAATACATGACTGTATGTTAAAAAGTGGTGTACACTTGGAGCTCGGTTTGGGTCCACAAATAAATCGTTATTTCGTGGAACATCCTTGGCAATAACCACTGTGTAACGTATGTGATACAGGCCCCGCCTCAAATAAAATGTAACACCCTATGAATAACTAATATCAATTTCATTACAACAGTAGAAGTAATGCAATATATTGTCAGGTTACATAAACAAAGGGATTATTCGTTATCGTAAGATTATTAACAAAAAAATGTTCTAAAGGTTTTATTGACTGCCTCCGCGATTTAAAGGCTAAGGTGCTCAGTTGCCAACCATGCACCACTTATATGTTCGTACATAACTTTAATTGGTTTCGTTTTTCAGTAAATGCAGAACTGTACTTTGCAATCGGTACCGAAGCCTTGCTTACAATAATTTATTCGATTACATAAAATATGTTCAAATAAAGTTTGAAAAATATTAAGCCGCACAACTGATAAGCCTGGTCTATTACTAACTTCGCGCAGAGACAGCACTTTCCAAATTCAGTTGACTGATTGCTGCTACACCAACTTCTTATTACCTCTTCTTCTCCTTCTACTATCGCTTTTCCCAAACCTGTAGGATCGCCGGTGCGAACTGTGTCGCACATGTGGATTTGGCCATGTTTTACGACCGGATACCCTTCCTGGAGCCAACCTTATATGGAAGGATGTAATCACTATCTGTGGTGGTTGGTAGTGTAGTGTGTTGTCTGAATATGAAGAGGGAAGTGTTGGAATAAACACAAACACCCAGTCCCCGAGCCAGAAGGATTAATCAAACACGATTAAAATCCCCTAACCGGGCCGGGAATCGAACCTGGGACCCTCTGAACCGAAGGCCTCAACGCTGACCATTCAGCCTATGAGTCGGACTACCAACTTATTACCATTCTACATTATTGTCTGTTTAGTCCTCAGCCCGAAGGCTGGTTGGATCCTCAACAGCTCAGCCATCAGCTGACATAGATGGCCTAGGCATCACTAAAGAGGCATACTAGGGAAATGAGGAGTGAGGTAGTTTCCCGTTTCTTTCCTCACCGAGCCAGAAGTTGCTATTACATATCAGTCTGCCAAGCCCACTGAAATGCATGCACCAACCGACCCTATGAGCGACATTTTCACACCAGTCATAGCAGGGACTGGCTGCACAAGGAATGGCATTACTAGCATCACTTATACCTCAGTCACTTTCATTTTGTCAAAGCCAAGGATGAGACTGAGACAGGTCAATGAAAGTAACAAATTTATTCCAGCCCATACCAGAAGACATAGTGCACTGTAAACACTACATCCTGCCAGCAAAGGCATACATTATTGTTTAATAAATGTAAATGAATTTTGTGCATAATACGATCTCAGATTCACAACACATCAATAAAGTATCAAATATTTTGGAATCTATTTTCATTGTTGTAAATGTTTCAGTAATTTGGTGCAGGTCTTTCGTAAGGAGCGCCTCGTGGTGCTGCGAGAGACGGCGAGGGTAAGCATTGTTTACACTCAACACAACAAACTGCTGCTAGGTGCAACCAAGTGGCAATTCCCCTACGTACAAATTGTAACCACCAAACAACTATTTGACTGATTCTACAAAACCGCTCTGATCATGTTCGTGCAGTGATATTAGGCTAGGTATATATTTTGCGAGGAGTCTGTGGGGCATTGTGGGCGCACTAGGCCTAACGTTACTCCCCTGCCAATGCCATGGATCACACCGTGGTTTGGTCATCAAGTGTACACCTCTGGATCCCAAGATTGTGCATTAAATTCCAGCAGAAGTTTTCGGAATTATGAACGACAGAGAAGTGTTCATTCCGCACACCGTGTCGTATAATCCAGTGCACGGAATCTTGAAGGGGTTTATGTTGGTGATGGAATGTTGTAATGCCTCTACCCCGCCCATAGGCAGCCCCTTATTTGCTTCTAGCAATTCCATTGTGTTGAGTGACAGCCTACCTTTACCTTCTGTTTGCAGAGTTCAATGTAGTCGAAACAGCTAAGCGTTTATGTTATAACAATTTCTTGCTCTGGAAACTTAACCAATATTTAGAATGAATCGCATAACTTCGTTTCATTATAGTCCATGCCTAGTGGTTTGCTAAAAAATGATTTGAAAGCAAATATTTGAATACCTTCCATGTAGCACAAAACATTGTCTCTCCTTTTCATTAGAACGAAACTGCTGAAATATTAGACTATAAAATTAAACATAATTTGAAATGCATTGTAGTATTCCTTTATGGTTGTAATCACAAGTAAATACATGATAATTAACTTATAACTTTCAGACACTCTTTGTTGTCTAAGAATTGCTAGTAAAATTTCTCCTTAACTTGACCGTTATGGACCATGCAATAACAGCTTCAGCGTATTGGGGATGCGTTTATTTGTTTTCCTCCATTGGCTTTGGTATTTCTAAGTTCTTTGAAATAGTTTAAGAAAAATCAAGGTAAACAACTGATAGGGAATTTGTAACCTGGGTGACAGTCCTAAATTCAATTGATTGATTGATTGATTGATTGATTGATTGATTGATTCATTGATTGATTGATTGATTGATTCATTCATTCATTCATTCATTCATTCATTCATTCATTCATTCATTCATTCATTCGGTGTTCTGTCAGTATTGGTTGCTTATTTTCTTTTTCTTCGTTCTCCTGAAAAGACAACATTTGGAGGTTTCCTTTCAACCTCCTCTCGAAAACCGCTGAAATATGACACCATTCTTCTGAATTTGCTTTGATTCGTAATCTTTTCTTGCTCGTCGGCCATTTTCTCCACATCGTTACAGATTACGGCGAGTCATCTCGAAACAACCTTTTGTCCCTCAAAGTGGGTCAGGATTTTTCGCGTGAACCTGTCTTCGTTCATCCAGGGGATATGTCCATACTTTCTTATTCCCTTCATTTCCTTTTATAACTCGTTGTTTTATCTCAGTCTCCGTTGATCATAAAAATAGTACATAGGTGCTAGAATCTTCCCCCCAAAATCTTTTCTTCTTTTCTACTTGTTTGAGAAATTTGTTTTCGTTGTAAGGTGCAAAGTTTCAGCAACGTGCAATGCTTCCGGCTTGATGACCAAGTTTTGTTCCCAAACAAATGTGACTATACGACTTACCACTTGTCAGTGTGTCGCTGAGCTGGGTGCCGTTCCATAGGTCTGGTGCAGGCACACTTTACAAGCAGTGCTCTTTAATTCGCAGGCTCACATTTTCCTTACTGTTCGCCTTGCACATCACCTCACCGAGAGCAGACCTTTGTTCACTGGTTAATGTTTTGTGTGTCGGAATTTACTTGGAATTAATAAGAGACTTGCAGTCCAAGGGGCCAACAAATGTTAAAGAGGTTCTGCCAACATTAGATAAGGCAAAATACTACCAGCATGTACAGTACAAGTTTTCTGGTAACACAGTCAGTATTTACAAGACAACATTAGTTAAAATTCAACGATAGTTCACCAAATGGATTTCCAGTTTCTCTATAATTTGCTATAGCAAAATGCAATATCTTAATTGATATTCTGACAGCTTAAATGGCATCAAATCAAAATATTTAATAATCTTATAACTTTGCGGATTTCGGAGATGCCGAGGCGCTAGAATTGTATCCAATAGGAGTTCTTTTTACGTAAATCTACCGATATGGACTAGCGTATTCGAGCACTTTCAAATACTACATGACTAAGTCGGGATATAAACCACCAACTTGTGCTCGGAAAACCAGCGCTCTACCGGCTGAAGCACTCTGTACTGTGAAAATTAAAATAAGTACGTAGTAGTAGTAGTAGTAGTAGTAGAAGTAGTAGTAGTAGTAGTAGTAGTAGTAGTAACTACCGCTATACAACACTGTACTGTATAGAAAAGAACAGATGTTATGTATGTGTCCATGTTATGGCACTCCAGTCTGTTCCGACACGTCGCCACAGTTAATTTGGTGTAGCCATGGGTGATCTATAGTTAGCCAGAAGTCGTGGAAAGCGTTCAATAGGCGAGAGATCTGATTAACGCGCAGACCATTGAAAAAGCGGGACTTAGTGGGCGTTGAAGATTTTTAGATGTTGCATACCACATGCGATTAATACACATTGTCCTATTGGTAAAACGTTAAGGTACACCCTGAAGATAAAGAACCTGAGCTCTAGATATGTAGCGGTCAATCCACAAATAACAGAGAAAACTAAATGTGAATGAAACTGGAATCCATGGCACTCAAAAACTAAAAGGCCAGATGACGGAATGGTTATGTGACACATGAAACAGGCTTCGTTCAGTGTGTCGCACTGGCGCCGCGTGATACTTGACACGTGTGATACCATCAAACTCTGCCGCCTACACAAGTCGTAAAAAGCTATATGAAGCTATTCGTCTCTCCTTTCCAAGTGCTCTGTGCTCCATTTCCTGTAGTGTGCAATCAAAGGCAGCCCAAAACAAACAGGTTCCCTGATTCCTCAGGTGACATCGAAACGTGCACAAGGAGACTGGTTGCTGAACAATACGATAATCCTCTTAAGGGAGTATACATGATGTAACTGTACGATACGTAATAGATATGTATGAGTTCTCCAGTCCGGTGATGAGACGGGGCCGTCAAGTTCCTTCGTCCCTCCTCGACATACGAATTTCATATTCACACGAATGTTCAAATCAGGCGCCAATATCTCGGAAGAATAAACCACAATCTCGATGTGCCGTCATTCCCCTGCAGTTATCGTAAACCTTCTACGGTATGGAGGACATACCTGAACACAGGATGGCAAGCAATGACACTTCCCCGTACCAAAGGCTCTCTCTTCTCCTTTTTGGGGGCGTGACGAGCTAGCATAAAGAGCATCTGTTCTCTGTCACTAATTAGATCATGGTACTCTCGTGATCTGCATATTCTACACATGTTGGGTAAACGGTATGCGTCCTTCGTAGAATTTTAATTTTAATGGCAAGTAGGCTAATTATTATCAATTATACAAAAGACAGCGAGAATTCTGAACATCAGAAGCTGCCCACCATGTCCTACAATTCCATCACCATAATAATAGTAGCCTAATGCTAGATAGGGAATGGGAATTCCGACATGAACAATTTTACAAAATTTTCTATGGTAATTCCTCTCCTATAAGAAGAGTAATGAACTTAAAATAGCGAGAATTCTGACGTGAAAATTTGTCCAATATACTCTTTCCAGAACTAAACCCCATGGCATAACACCTTTCTTTGGCGAACCAAGCGATATCTGCTCATCCCGGAGGCCTGTAGATTACAAGATGCCGCGTGGGCAGCGTACCGAATCCCATCAGCCGTCATTCTTGGCTTTCTAGACCAGGACAACTACCCCATCGTCTGATGGCTCTCAAATTGCAATCACGTAGGCTGAGCGGACCTCGAACCAGCCCTCAGACACAGGTAAAAACCCTGACCTGGGCGGAAATCGAAAACAGGACCTCCCGGTAAGAGGCAGACACGCTACCCCTGGACCGTGGGGCCGGCCAATAATTCTTCCCTGTAAGAAAGGTAATGATAAATAGGATAGTGAGAATTCTGAACGTGATAATTTTGTCAAACATATTCCTCACATAGCAGCAAGAAATATGCGCGCGATGACATCTTGTATACGTTCCGAATACTGGCGAGGACGAGCACGTAGGAATGTTCCATAGCCACTAGGTAGTACAATAGATGTTTTGTGCCCTTGATAATTCAGTTATCTATGACGCACAGCGCCTACCTTACTTCCTTTGTCAATCGAGCGTACATTGTTTCTGTCCACATCAACTGCGGCGTCGGTCCCTGATAATAAACTTTTTGTTATCATTTAACAATGGAAAACTTCGATATTTGGCTCCCTTGATTCAGGGGAATCTGATAAACTAGACATTAATTAGAAAAATACTTTTGATTTTATTGGAAATAACGATAATGATTGGAGAAGAAATTTCTATATCGAAGAAGGACATATTGACTATTGTTTGGTATATACAGTATTTGTCGTGTCAGAGTCAATGCAATCTGCAACATATAAACTACAAATTTTAAAATAACAGATGTTTTAGGTATGAGAGAATCAGCCGAAAAGGAAATGTTCTAGTCCGTTTCCCAGGGAACGCTCGGATGAATTTGATTAATATTCATAATACATCCTACGGACAGTCTTGTCTCGTGTTTGATCAAATATGAAGTGTATAAAAGATAATAAGATTCGTCTTTTATCGAACCTAGTCATACCTAATTCTACGAGCTATTTGTTCCGTCATTCTAGTCTAATTTATTATCCGTTTTACTCTTACATATAACTACTGTGGAGCTTGGCAGTCTATCTGGTTTGAGAATTATTACGGCAGAATTGTTGCAATGCAGTCGTGTTATGAAAATATTCGGTCAGAAAGGATTATAAATGACAAAGAGGCAAGGACAACAAAGACCTTCAAACATCTTGAATCAGGAAGGCAGGATAACGTAAACATCCTAAGGAATATTACCAATAGGATAATCAATTGCTGGGCGAAGTGGCGGGTGACTACAGGAGTTCTGTTTACCTGAAGGATAACATTTACAAAGCGATTCTCCATCCAGACATTCTATATGGCTCGGAATGTTGGATACAAAGAAAACTTACCGATAGAAATTCCATGCGACAGATGTTAAGTTGGGCCCTATGAGCTACCAAGCTCGATAAATTCGAAACCGAGGGCAACGCCAATCTTGGAGAAGTTCAGAGAGCACCGTTTCAGATGGTTTGGTCTCTTACTATGACAACCAAAGACATATATATAGCTCATAGAGTGGAGAGGCTTGTGATAGGAGGCCAACCAGCAGAGCGTGCGTTAGAAAGAACCTGCATAACACCAATGTCGTACATTTAAGAGAGTCTAACATGGAAACTACTGGAGGAGGGCGGCCAGAAAAGCGGAGCCAATTGATTTGGAGGAAAAAGAAAAAAAATTGATAAATTGTTTTTGATCCTCATCTGTTCATCTGACATGAGTTTGCGCTGTGTGATAGGTAGTGATATAGCACACATCACCGCATAGTAACCACTTGCTCCGGGCTTTCTTTCTTGCGGAGAAGAGAAATAGCTGGTCTGAGTGACTCAGACAGTAGAGAACTATCTTTCTCAGCCGAAGTTGGCGGGTTTGTTCCTGGCTCAGCCCAAATGGTATTTGAAGGTGCTCAAACACGCCAGGCATGTGTCGGTAGATTTACCGACATGTGCAAGAACCCGCATAGGACGAAATCAATCAATCAATCAATCAATCAATCAATCAATCAATCAATCAATCTGCATTTGGGGCAGTCGCGGAGTTGGCACATTCCCTATCAGTTGTTCATCTACTCGTATATGAATGATTTCAAAAAGGTTGGACATTTATCGAACATATCCCTTGGTAAATTATTCCAATCCCCAAATTCTCTTCCTAAAAACTAATACTTTCCCCAATTTGTCCTCTCGAATTGAACCCTTATCTTCGTCTTGTGATCTTTCCTACTTTTACACTGACTGACAGAGCAAATGCAACACCAAGAAGGAGTGGTTCGAAAGGGATGAAAGTTGGGGGAAAAACAGAGACGGCACGGACGAATAATTGGTGTTTATTTCAAACCGATATGCAGGTTACACAATGCGCACGGCATCGACTCAGTAGGATGTAGGACCACCGCGAGCGGCGATGCACGCAGAAACACGTCGAGGTACAGAGTCAATAAGAGTGCGGATGGTGTCCTGAGGGATGGTTCTCCATTCTCTGTCAACCATTTGCCACAGTTGGTCGTCCGTACGAGGCTGGGGCAGAGTTTGCAAACGGCGTCCAATGAGATCCCACACGTGTTCGATTGGTGAGAGATCCGGAGAGTACGCTGGCTACGGAAGCATCTGTACACCTCGTAGAGCCTGTTGGGAGATGCGAGCAGTGTGTGGGCGGGCATTATCCTGCTGAAACAGAGCATTGGGCAGCCCCTGAAGGTACGGGAGTGCCACCGGCCGCAGCACATGCTGCACGTAGCGGTGGGCATTTAACGTGCCTTGAATACGCACTAGAGGTGACGTGGAATCATACGCAATAGCGCCCCAAACCATGATGCCGCGTTGTCTAGCGGTAGGGCGCTCCACAGTTACTGCCGGATTTGACCTTTCTCCACGCCGACGCCACACTCGTCTGCGGTGACTATCACTGACAGAACAGAAGCGTGACTCATCGGAGAACACGACGTTCCGCCATTCCCTCATCCAAGTCGCTCTAGCCCGGCACCATGCCAGGCGTGCACGTCTATGCTGTGGAGTCAATGGTAGTCTTCTGAGCGGACGCCGGGAGTGCAGGCCTCCTTCAACCAATCGACGGGAAATTGATCTGGTCTTGCACATGCTGAAGAATGGCGGTTGACGTGGCGTGCGGGGCTGCCACCGCTTGGCGGCGGATGCGCCGATCCTCGCGTGCTGACGTCACTCGGGCTGCGCCTGGACCCCTCACACGTGCCACATGTCCCTGCGCCAACCATCTTCGCCATAGGCGCTGCACCGTGGACACATCCCTATGGGTATCGGCTGCGATTTGACGAAGCGACCAACCTGCCCTTCTCAGCCCGATCACCATACCCCTCGTAAAGTCGTCTGTCTGCTGGAAATGCCTCCGTTGACGGCGGCCTGGCATTCTTAGCTATACACGTGTCCTGTAGCACACGACAACACGTTCTACAATGACTGTCGGCTGAGAAATCACGGTACGAAGTGGGCCATTCGCCAACGCCGTGTCCCATTTATCGTTCGCTACGTGCGCAGCACAGCGGCGCATTTCACATCATGAGCATACCTCAGTGACGTCAGTCTACCCTGCAATTGGCATAAAGTTCTGACCACTCCTTCTTGGTGTTGCATTTGCTCTGTCAGTCAGTGTATAAACTTCATTGAAGCTTATTCAACTGCTAATGTCATTCCGCGCCGTCTCTCTGCTAACAGCTCGGAACATATCACCTAGTCGAGCAGCTCATCTCCTTACTCCGAAGTCTTCCGAGTCCAAAGTTTGCAAACTTTTCGTAACACCACTATTTTGTCAGAAATCATCTAGAACAAATTGTGTGTGTGTGTGTGTGTGTGTGTGTGTGTGTGTGTGTGTGTGTGTGTGTGTGTGTCTTTTTCCAGTTCTCGAATCAAGTAATCCTGGTGAGGGTCCATGGAGTTTTACTAGTGATTTATACGCCCTCTGTTTTACATCCTTACTAAAACCGCTAAATACCCTCATAACCATACGTAAAGATCTGTAACTATTCTTTACGATCACGTTAATGCTATTATCCCAATGAATATGTTTTCTTATATTAACACCTAGGTACTTGCAGCGACCCCCCCCCCCCCACTTATCACCCCGTTTACCCATTTATACCATTGTCTACTGTCCATCTCACATCATTGTCCACACGTCTTTTTGCATTCGCTCACAATCTTGTATCCACCACATCGACACCTTAGAAAACTAGAAATAGTCAATGGAACGTATAACCGATATAATAATAATAATAATAATAATAATAATAATAATAATAATAATAATAATAATAATAATAATAACCTTCTACGGTTCCCCCCCCCCCTTTTCCCACCAGAGGCTGCTGAGGCTGTACCTTAATTAAGGGCATGGTCAATACCTTCCCAGCCCTAGCAACTGTCCTTCCTGACGTCGTCAAAATCCAGTAAGCGTTGTGTGTTTCGCAGGTAGACGCATTCTTTCCGCTCTTCTCTTGACTAAGTTTTCGTGTGACGGAGAGTGTAACAGAAATCAGTAGTTCCAAAATTTTTGGTACTTGTTAAAATGGCAGTTGCCGAGTTGCACCGGCGCTAATTTCGGAGGGTATTCAATTTGCACCGGATGTCTGTTTTCATCTACATAATGTACAAATTGTAACGTCGTCACATTACGTTCAAAAGTAAACACTACTTTTGACATTATTTACAAAAGTGCAGGTGTGCTTCCGTAGAAAGTGTCACATTCCAAACCCCTTTTATTCTTAATATGAGTCATAAGTCGGTTGGTGACGAACAACACCTGCAGTCCTTTATTCAGTCAACCGTCATGCACCGAAGTGGTAAAATATGAGTGATGCGTGTTCTGATATGTTTGTGATATGGAACATGAACTATTAGTTTATAATAACTGCACATTTTACAAAAGTGACCTAACTAATCAAGGACAGAGAATTGGAGGTTTGAGAGGAGAAGGTGTATCGCTAAACTATACGTAGATTCAACAAACGGCGTGATGCTCGTTTGATACCACGGCCATAAGGTTTGTGAACATATACATAGACAGTCTATTTGAAATAGTGTGAAGAGAAAAGCGGAGATTGAAGTAACGGTAACGCCAGCGAAGATCATAAGAAAAGAAATAGTCAATACTCCCCAAGAATTTCAGGCTAGTTTAACTAAGAATGATGTGAGATGTAAAAAAACAAGAATTTGTATGAAAGAGAGGGACAACAGTATCCATCTTCATCTAAAAATAGAGATGATGTTCACGCGGAATTCGAGTGTGTTGAAATTTTAATGAAAATGACAACATGCTTTTGAACAATAACAAAAACATGAACTATGTGATTTTTCTACAAAAACAAATTTACATAATTGAATTAAATGTAGAACAGTTTTTGTGGACGGGAACATTACTTACTGTGGCATTTTTTGCGGTTTGTATTGCAGAAAATAGAAATTGGAATTGTTAAAATTTCCGAACCCGCCGGGAATCGAACCCGGGACCCCTTTGAGCAAAGTCCTGCACGCTAACCATTTAGCTATGAAGCCAGACTCGACCGCCATATATATACCGTAACAGGGCAGCCATCTTGTGATGACGTCATATATATTACGTCAGCTATCACGTCTTTTGCATCCTTCTTTCTACTTTACAATAGCAATATAACTATTCCCGTACATGTAATACCTTTTGATCTGTAGTCAATTTTAAATAAGTAATGAGCATTAAATTACAGCAGGTAGAACTAATGCAATATGTTGTCAAATTATACAAGTTATTGTAAATCTCAAGCGCCCAATGTCGTCACCCTACGGTCCACAGCCGTGGATCTTGAAGTTATGCCACTTTCATTTATTTCATTTTTCAGTAATTACAGAGCAATACTTAGTATCCGATACGGAAGTCTCAGTAATAAGAATTTATTCTATTACAAGAGAAAAAAGTATACGAACAAAATTAAATCAGAAACCGTACTACTATTATTAACTTCGTGCAGAGAGATCTCGTTTGTAAATGAGTTGTCTGATTAATACTACATCTACTTCTTATTGAAGTTATACATCATTGTCGAAAAACATGCGACAAAAATTCAATGTTCAAGAAAATGTGTGCATAATACGATCTTTGGTGCGCTACACATCAACAAAAGTATCACTTAAGAACTTAAATGTAGTATTTTGGTATAAATTGTAATTGTTATTGTACCGGTTGGTACACCTATACGCCGCACATTTGAATTTTCCGCCTTAAATTACTCCTCTACAGCTGAAACTCTGAACTTTAAAACTGAATTAATTCGACCGTTTACCTGAAGATGTCACTGTGTTAATTTCGAATTGTTTTTGTTTACTAATTATCAAGAAGTGTGGACATTCTCTCACATGTGTCTCTACCAAAAACTATGATCATGCACCCTGGTGCGAAGTGATGGAACTTTTCTTGAAGATATTTTATACTCATAAGTTTTCCTATAACTAAATTTCGTTCATTTGTAGGTTGGCAATATAAATCTTTCTTTCCGCCAGTTTTGAACTTAGCCAATCCCGAATTTCTTTAATTAATTTTGGACCAATAGTGTCCTTCTTCCTCAATTTTTGATCTGTAACTTTTGGGGAACCAATAAACGCCTGTGGGTGTGTCTTAATTATTCATGAAAGGTCTCGAATCTTCCATGAGGGTTTAAAAACTGCTGATTTTCATGGCTCGTCGCCACTTCAACAACATCTTGCTTAGTGTATGGAAGTATAGCAGGGGGCGGGTTGCGCCTCTTCCTTCGAGCAGCTGCTCTTCAGAAAAGGTAATGGTCTTTTAACATCTTTATTTCTTTCTTGATCAGCAGTTTAACCCCCGGGGAAGGTTCGAAACCTTTTCAAAGTATCCTACCTGTTCAAAAATGTAACATAGTGCCGGCTTATGTAAACATTTTCTTATTACTTTAACTGTAAATCGGGGATAGAGAGTGCCTTACCCTCTCGAGCTCCCATTCAATTTGGATTTGAGGTTACTACGTTTTCATAACCGATTTTCCTCTCTTCATTAATGTGTTAAATTATTTTTCTTATACGAGTCACCTCTAAATAGCACCTGTGTATCGGCTTAACGCCACTTAGATTTTAACAAGCTTCCATGTAGGAGTGCAAGTACACGCCTCCATTCATCTTGATTCCTTTTTGGGGCCATTTAATTAATCTGTTCCTTTTCCACGAAGGCCCAGTAGATTGGGTACTAGATACCCCTGTTTCTTGATAGGTGTGCCTTGGGGCCAGTTGATAGTACTGTTGGTTGTTGCCTTTGATAGGCTTGAAAGATTGAGAGCGGTCAGCTCTTTCTGGTATTTTGAAAGATGCCTCTAGGAGGCTTGATATTACTAGGCGGGAGCAAGTGCTCCATGTAATTAGGGGTTTTTTGCCCTTTGGTATTTTGTGCTTGTGAGCTGAGAGCTCAAGGATTGTCAAATTGGGGCTCGAAGCCCAGGATTTGTAAAGACACCTTAACTTGTGTTTTCGCTTGTAAAATTATTATTGTACCTGAATATTCATTGTTATCTCACTTAGTGAAAAATTGTTAAATCTTGTTATCTGTTGAAAATATAACCTTTATTTAAATTTTAAATTCATCTTTCGGAATACCTTTGCTGGCAGGACCTAGTGTTTGCATTGCACTATGTCTTCTGATATGGGCTAGAGCAATCTTGTTACTTTCATTGATCTGTCTCAGCTTTATCCTTGGCTTTGACAAAATGAAAGTGACTGAGGTATGAGTGATGCTAGTAATGCCATTCCTTCTGCGGCCAGTCCCTGCTATGAATGGTGTGAAAATATTGCTCATAGGGTCGGTTGGTGCATGCATTTCAGTGGGCTTGGCAGACTGATATGTAATAGCAACGTCTGGCTCAGTGAGGAAAGCAACGGGAAACTACCTCACTCCTCATTTCCCTAGTACGCCTCTTCAGTGATGCCTAGGCCATCTATGACAGCTGATGGCGGAGCTGTTGAGGATCCAACCAGCCTTCGGGCTGAGGACTAAACCTTTTTTCACCTCTGCTGATCCACCAAAACACGGTAACAGTTATCATTATTTTAAAATTGTGAGGAGCGTATTGTGCTGTGTTACACTGCTGTTAGATGCAACCAAATGGTAATTCCTCTACGTACACACTGCAACTGATTTTACAAAACCGTCTGGATCATTTCCGTAAAGAGTGACATTAGGCAAGATATGCTGTATGTTAGTTTGCGAGGACTCTGCGGGGCCCATCTGCACTGCAGCCCTTGTAGACCCTAACGTTATGCCCCGTCATAGGGCAAGAGCAGCCAGTATCCCAGTCAGTGTAGAGTACTCTAGGGCGAGGTATGCCAAGTGAGACCTAGGAAAATAGCGAATTCCAACAGAACCCTGAAAAATAGGTGAACGAATGAAACAAGGAACTTCTTTCAATGAAGAGTGGCAACCATAACAGGGTAATTATTTTTATATTAAGCTTCCCGTTTCAGGTTTTCCGTATCGTGGATGTCCAGTCACTGTGGAGGTTCTTTGAGCTGGATATTTTATCCATCCACATCCGCGTTTATCTATATATGCCATTGGAGAATGGCCAGATGTGTCAGGCCAGATTGGACCGAATGCCAGCTTTCGTGTGTATTTCGACGTTTAGAATTCTGCATGATTCTCAGCACGGCTGAGTATCACCTCATTGGTGACGCGGTACACCCATGCAATCCTTAATATTCTGCGATAGTTCCAAACATGGAAAGTTTGCAGTCCACTCGTTGATGATGCCTTTAGTGTCCATAAATTAATAGATGTGGACAATTAAGCATTAAGCATCATGAGAGAGAGAGAGAGAGAGAGAGAGAGAGAGAGTGAGAGAGAGAGAGAGAGAGAGAGAGAGAGACTATCGGCAGCTTTGATAGTGTCCACCTCCGTAGCGTAATTAGCTGCCGTTCTCTGAGGCTCGGCTTCGATTCCAGATACTGCCAGAGATTTTAAAATGAGAGGACTAATAGTATGTGGTTAAAATGGTACTAAAATGCAGATCAAATTCATTGAAGGTGTGAGTGAAGAGATGTGCACTCCCTTAAGACGAAGACAAGAATTTAATTCCTTGATAGTTCTAAGATTTGCAGTTGTAATCGCCATAAATTAATCACTTTTCTGACAATGTTCTCATAAAATTTCCAATCAAAATTATATATACATATAATGGGATTTCGCAATTTCAAACATACTAAATTAGTCAAATATTTTGCATATTTCCGTTAACACTGCACAAGTCCAAGTAAATTCACAAACAACAGCTTCCGCGGTATGGGCACTTCTGTCCTTCAAAGGTGCTTCCTGCATGTTGCAGGAAACTAAGTTAACCCAGGGAGGAGACAGGAATACTCCGCCAATCATGTGAAAGGCCACGCCGCACCTTGTTCGTTACACGGGCAGGTAGTCAAAGTGGCGGAAACTCGAGATGTCCCTACACTTGTAAAATTAAAAGGGAGCGCATTCTGTGTGAGTTTCCAGCACACTGACACGGAGAAGGCCGAACTAATTGACAGTGGTGCTGATTTGTTTGGCTGTGTACAAGATCGTAGGAGTTACACACTACCCTGGTCATAGGGTTGTGCTGCGTTTGTTCAAAGGACAGCCATCCAAGAATAACATGAATCATTTTATTAACGGATCTATTCTCACCACGTACGAACGTGTTTTGTGATCAAACTAGAGCTGCATATAAATGGCATCGTCTCTCTGAAGGATAACGGTTCAATTGAACTTCTCTTTCGCCGCAAACCTCGTAAAATTCTTGGAATTTATAGGACAACTACACCCAGAACCCCCCCTTTTCTAATAATGTTTGGATCCTCTGGCCACATAAATTGAAAAGGTCCCCGGTAGGCGTCTGTGTGTGCACGAGCTAATCTTCAGAACCATCGAACGGATTTTGATGCGGTTTTCGCCGTTCTACATAACACTTACTGAGAGGAAAGGAGTCGAACAGTGGCAATTTTAATGAAACATTCCAAGAAGGAACAGCCATCCGAGCGCTGTATTTCCTAGATTATGCTGCCTAAACCATAAACGATGCACCCCAAGTATGTGTGGAACAATTGTTGAACATAATTGTACCGGGAGGTACACCTCTACTCCGCTCATTCAAAATAACTGCCCTAATAAATTCCTCTTCGGTCAAAAGGTGAAATTGTTACCACATGAAGATGGAACTTTAATCAGAAGATGTCTACTTATATATTGAGGAATTGTGTTACTGTGAAGTTTTCTAAACTGATTGAATTTCTCCTTGTTTTGTTTAGTATATATATATATATTTTGCTAGGAGCTTTACGTCGCACCAACACAGATAGGTCTTATGGCGACGATGGGATAGGAAAGGCCTAGGAGTTGGAAGGAAGCGTCCGTGGCCTTAATTAAGGTACAGCCCCAGCATTTGCCTAGTGTGAAAATGGGAAACCACGGAAAACCATCTTCAGGGCTGCCGATAGTGGGATTCGAACCTACTATCTCCCGGATGCAAACTCACAGCCGCGCGCCTCTACGCGCACGGCCAACTCGCCCGGTTTTAGTATATATCAAGAAGTTTAGACATTTTTCCACAGATGTCACTACAAAAACTACTCTGATCATGCACTCTGGTGCAAGGTGGTAGATATAACTTAAAGAAGTTACATATTCCTAGGTTTTCCATAACTGAATCTATGTTCATTTAATTTTGAGTTGGCAACACTTCCTTTTCTTCCACCAGTTTTGAATCTAGCCAATCAAAAAATTTCTGTAATTAATTTTCAACCTATCACAGGCTTCTTGTTCGATTCTGAGTGTAACTTGAGATTAACCAATAAAATTGAAAGGGTGTGTGTGGATTAGCCCAGAATCCCCTCGAACCTTCCCCGAGGGTATATAAACTGCGGCTTTGCATGTTTCCTGGTCAATTGATCATCGCGTGTGTGTGTGTGTGTGTGTGTGTGTGTGTGTGTGTGTGTGTGTGTGTGTGTGTGTGTGTGTGTGTGTGTGTGTGTGTGTGTGTGTTAAGGCAGGAGGCAGGGCCGCCTCTTTCTTCAGTCATCAGAACATCTATAAGGTAATGGCCACGTAAAATCTATCTTTCTTGCTACCTCCGCAGCTTTATTCAAGGGGAAGGTCCGAATCTTTAATTATGTAACAATTATTTTCTAAAATGTAACATTTCTTTCGACTAATGTAAAGATTTCATTAAGTTTTAATTGTAAATCGGGGATAGAGAGTGAGTTACCCTCTCGAGCTCCCCTTCATCTTGGTTTGAGGTGGCTACGTTTTCGCAATCTTTCCTTTCTCTAATGTATTAAAGTTATTTCCATCCGAGCCACCTCAGTAGTGTGCGAATAGCCCCAGTTTCATCGGCCAAGAGCCCTGCAGGATTTTAATTTTTTCAATATCTCGTAGCGCAGTGTACGCCTCCATTCTGTTTGTGTTCGGGCCGTTTATTTAACCTGTTCTTTTTCGCAAAGGGCCTGTAGGTTGGGTACTAGATACCCCTGTATAAAATTATTTTCAATTTGTAAGTTGCGCCTTGAGAGGCTAGAGATTGTAAGTTTTTATGTTGCCTTGAGTAAGCTAGAAGAAACAGAGCCTGTTGGGTCTTTTTCCAAAATTTTGTAAGAGCAATGAGTGCCTCTGGAAGGCTAGATATTGTATTTTGGGAGGACGTGCTCTTGAATTAGGGGATTTCTGCCCTTGAGTAAATGATTCCTTGTTTGAATTAAAGTTGTAAACTGGACGCGGTATGTCTGGAATTGTAACACTAGGGACTTGAAGCCCAGAATCTGTAAAAAAAACTAATCTTGGATTTTCCTAGTCTTGTTTCAAGATTGCTAATGGTACCTGTTATGTTGTTATTTGTTGATTTTGGAAATTCTAAAAGAAATATAACATTTGTTAAAGTTTTAAATTAATTTTGATATTGTAGATAGATCCATTCACCCCGGCATCTTCTTTAATCTCTTGCTGCTCCAGTGGTATCTCCGTAACAATAATAATCTCTACAAATAAGTTAGTCGTGGAAAACACCCGTCTGTAAACGGTAGCCCTCAATACGCGGCATTATGTAATAAATAATCTGCAGTGAAAAGTCAACCTTAAAATTAGAAACCATATTTTGAAATTAATCAAACTGTCCTAAAATTTTTGCACCACCAACGTATTCTTGTCCACGAAGGTTCGGAATGTCTAGTTCCAAGTCTCGTAGTTTTTTCAGTACTGGGTTATATAACCCTTCAACACTTAAATCGTGCGTCACAACAAATCTTAAAAGTTCCTCTCCCACAGTCCATTTCTAGGTCAATAAAGCGCAGGTACAATGATAATTGCTCATTTGATCCTATGCACGTATTTTTATTAAGTACAATAAAAAGCATATTTCCCTCTCTTAACATCACTTATAATTTTGTTTTCAATTATGCCACCCCAGCAATTTATATCAAATCAATGTGTGTTGTATTACTTGCTAGAGTAGAATTCTTCGACGCACTGGCAAGATGACTACGCAGAATATCATCACATAAACCAACGCGAAATTAAAGTGGTTTTTTTTTAAATTCCTCTCATTTTCACCTTCGAATTCACCGTACAAATCAATGTCACAGTCATCCCTGTGAGCTCGAAGTGGAAAGTTCTGACGGCCGCACAAAATTTAAAAAAATGGTCTTCACAATCTGGACCAGTTTCGCACGATTTCTGTTAATTGATATTCGTCATTTAATTGTTCAGTTGTTGAACTTCAGTATTCTGTTGTGTTTTTATTTCATCCCTTGTCACTTTGTCAATTTGTCACCATTAAGGAGGGCTGTTTTAAAAAATAAATTGATTCAGCTAAATAACCACATTAAAATAAGAAATGTCCTTCACATTATATAACTTGCATGAAAAGTTCAGAAATGATCATTGTGAATGCAAGCGTTGCAATGGTTTCATTATCGGAAAGGTCTCCAAGAAACACTGCACTGTGCTACGTACATCACGAGGAAAGCAAATAATGTAGTCTAGAAGGAAATGATACTGGGGTGAGAGGAGGGGGCGGGAAGTTGGCCGCTAGTAAAAGTATAATCTTGAATAATCACTGAACCAAGATTGGTCTTCGCAAAGCGCATTTGTAAGCCCATCAGGACTTTATTTTATATCTGAAGAGAGTTCAGTTAGACTAGTAGATATGTTCTCTTCACACCTTCAAGGAAAATAAATGTCTACTATTTGGATTAAAGCTTTTTTATTCATTTTAAATATTTAATTATATTTGCGTTTATAAAACATTAATTGAATTAACGTCGAACAATCTAATTACATTTATGTTAAACATATATATATGTACCAGAAGTACTTTATCATATTTAAATTTAAATTAGTTAATTTCCATGTCCAATAAATCTAAAATTATAAAATAAAGATTTGTTTGGAATAATGAACTGAATTCTATAGATATTTATGCAAGAACCCCTTAAATGTCCCGTCCTAATTTATTAGTGTCTTTCAGAAATGGAAATAGAAATTAACAATTCATTTGAGTCATCTTCTCTGTTACTTTACGGTTTTTACTCATTTGAGAGTTATAGTACTGTACACCTCTGTGCAACATATTTTTACACCCAAACAGACAATATCTGTAATTCATGTCTCGGGATTAGGGTGTTATCGCAGAGAACTCGTTAATTATAAAACCTAGTATAGTGACTAAAACGTAACGCTGTAAACCGTAGCGTGATGGGACCAACAATGGAAGTGCTGTCTTGAGACAAACGGCCTTCAACTAGCTCGTTTGTTACGTACTTTAATGTGCTCGGCACTTTCTTCTGAGAAACGGGCGGACAGAGAGCGAAGAATGAGAGTAACAACTCCTGGCTATAACAGATTAGCTTAGGAGTTGTGCTTCGTTCCAGGTTGTAGGGTCGAATTTCAGGGCAGTCGGTTGTAACTTAAAATTTCTTAAATGCAAGAGATCATTAGTTGTAGGGTTACTGACAGGTTGAATAATATTTTTCTCAGAGCAATGATCCATCACTTTGACATATCTTAAAATCAACATATACCGAGCTCGATAGCTGCAGTCGCTTAAGTGCGGCCAGTATCCAGTATTCGGGAGATAGTGGGTTCGAACCCCACTGTCGGCAGCCCTGAAGATGGTTTTCCGTGGTTTCCCATTTTCACACGAGGCAAATGCTGGGGCTGTACCTTAATTAAGGCCACGGCCGCTTCCTTCCTATTCCTAGTCCTTTCCTGTCCCATCGTCGCCATAAGACCTATCTGTGTCGGTGCGACGTAAAGCAACTAGCAAAAAAAAAATCAACAAATAGAAAGAATTATTATTATTATATTATTATTATTATTATTATTATTATTATTATTATTATTATTATTATTTTCACAACGTTGTGCCCAACTAAGGAGCGCGATAGAACTTATTTAACAGCTGAATTTCCTTTCTTCTCTTCCCAGAACCTCTTCATCCTCTTGCTGTGTTTTTTCTTCCGTCCGTGCAGTGTTGGTTCTCACCTTGGGTTTTTCAACAAAATGATGTTCGTTCACGAACGTTCTAAAGCTAGGTCTGCCTCATATTATTTCACCTGTTATGCTGATTTCTTGAAGATCTTCAATTTCTATTATCCAATTATTCTTGACTTTTAGTGTGCAGGCATAATTGAATATCTTTCTAATAAGTCTTTCATCGCCCATTCTTTGAATATGACCGTCACATGTCAGTCGTCTTTTTCTAATAGTATCAGATATTTTATGAGAATGCTGGTATAATTCAGGAAACCTCCCTTCGAATCCACACTCCTATGCATACTGGACCAAAGACTTTCCTGATGAATTTCCTTTCTACCGAGCTCTATAGTTGCAGTCGCTTAAGTGCGGCCATTATCCAGTACTCGGGACATAGTGGGATAGAACCCCACTGTCTGCAGCCCTGAAGATAGTTTTCCGTGGTTTCCCATTTTCACATCAGGAAAATGCTGGGGCTGTACCTTAATTAAGGCCACGGCCGCTTTCTTCCCACTCCCAGCCCTTTCCTGTCCCATCGTTGCCATAAGACCTATCTGTGTCGGTGTGACGTAAAGACACTTGTAAAAAAGATGATGATGATGCTTGTTGTTTAAAGGGGCCTAACATCGAAGGTCATCGGGCTGTAAAAAAGAAAGAATTTTATTTCTTGGTTTTCTAAACTTGTAGCTAGTAATCTGCCTCAAGGTTTCTGAAGCGTATAATGCTTCAGGCTTAGTTACAGCATTATAGTGTTCCGAGATATTGATTTTTTGTTGTATCTGTTCCACGTGATTCTGTGATTTAGAAATTCTCTCTCTATTTGCTTCACGATTGAATCCGGATGGTTGGATAATTTCCCCTAAATAGGCCTATTTGAAATGATTTACCTGAGGGATTTTGTAAAACTGAATTACCAGAGGCTGTTTGTGTATGTATCGAGGATATCCTTCCTTTTACTTCAGCCCAAAGGTTGGTTGGTTCCTCAGTAATTCTACCATAAGTTGTAACACGTACCTTAGGCGTCACTGAAAGGACATATTGACCGTGTCAATGTAATACCTCGTATATGATAATTCTTTTCCTATCTATTATTTTCCGTAAGACTGGTCACGCCTCCCAGGCGCATATGGATACGCAGACCATCAGAACAATTTTCGTTGGATTCATTTTCCTATGGTTACCCGTACCGCGTTGCAGGAATGAACGATTGCGTGACGTAATTTCCGCACTCCTACACTATAATGTATTTCAGGTTAATTTTCCTTTATACATTAGAATAGGGAAATGAAACCAACGAAAATTGTTCTGATGGTCTGCATATCCATATGTGGCTGGGAGGTACTGCATTGACACCGTCCGTATGGGAAAATGAGGAGTGAGGATATTTCTCGTTGCTTTTCGCACCGACCAAAAAGTTTCTATAACATATCAGATTGCTATGCCCATTGAAATCTACGTACATACCAATCGACCCCATAAGTCATTATTTCATACCATTCAACACAGCGACTGACTGCATAAGAAATGGCATTACTAGGATCGCTCATATCTCGGTCACTACCACTACTACTACTACTACTACTACTACTACTGTTGCTGCTACCGTGGTTTAGCTTCAGCAGCTGAAATTCAAATCTTTGGATTTACCACTACCTGAGCGACTAGTGTGATAATTTCTACATTCCGTATTCACCGACAGATTGCATGATTGTCCTTAATTACTAAGCCCGAATGACAACTAATGAGTTCCCTTACATTCCAAATGAACCAGCGGATTTTCACCCTTTTGTTTAATAGGACAGAAATCACAGAGTGGGTGTGTTTGACATGAAGCTGTTGAAACATCACGGGTTTCTTTCCCTCGTTTGAATGAATAACACCACTTGATAATTCATCCTCTTACTCAGTATCTTCCGTGTCACTCGACTGATTTAGAAATGATTTTTACTATCGATATCTAGAAATTTATATTTTTATTGGGAATACTAAAGGATTTCGTACTGAGCAAGCAGCTGTGTGGTTAGGGTCGTGCAGCTGTGAGCTTGCATTCGGGAGACAGTGGGTTCGAACGCTACTGTTGTCAGCCCTGAAGATGGTTTCCCGTGGTTTCTCATTTTCACACCAGGCGAGTGCTGGGGATGTACCTTAATAAAGGCTACGACCACTTCGTTCACACTCCTAGATCTTTCCTTTGCCACCGTCGTCATAAGACCCATCGGCGTCGGCGTGACGTAAAGCAAATTGTAAAAAAAAAATTTTAAAAATCGTTTAATTACGCAATCTAGTCCTCCAGTCTATTTATTTCATTTTTCTTCTTTCACTTGTTCCACACTCTGATGGTGTTGCAAGTCCCACATATGAGGATGTAGCCCTGTTTCACGGCCGGGTGCTCTTCCTGGCACCAACCCTATGCCGTGGGATGTATTCACTATCGCAAGTTCCTGTTCTGGTTAGTAGAGTCTGTAAATGAAGAGAGACATTAAAACGAGCAGAACTACTCTGTCCCCGAGCCAGGGAAATTAATCATACTTAGATAAAATCCCCGACCCTGTCGGAAGTCGAACCCACGACCCTCTAAATTGTACGCATGACGTTGACCATTCAGCCCCAGAGCCGAAAAATCAGCACATTTCAAAGACAAGTATAATACAGAGTACTGACCGCTCGGGAGAGAGGGACGATATGTTTAACTGTGTTCCGCTGGAGATTACTACGGGGAACACAGAAAGAGCAGCTAACCAGTTTTGTATATAGTGTTCTGTAACACTTAAAAAATACTCAAGCATTAGTTTAGGATACCTACATCTTTACGTCTAATCTTAGAGGATCGAATTAAGGAGGACAAGCCCACGTACATGGCGTTCTTAGATCTAGGAAAACCGGGCGAGTTGGCCGTGCGCGTAGAGGCGCGCGGCTGTGAGCTTGCATCCGGGAGATAGTAGGTTCGAATCCCACTATCGGCAGCCCTGAAGAAGCTTTTCCGTGGTTTCCCATTTTCACACCAGGCAAATGCTGGGGCTGTACCTTAATTAAGGCCACGGCCGCTTCCTTCCAACTCCTAGGCCTTTCCTATCCCATCGTCGCCATAAGACCTATCTGTGTCGGTGCGACGTAAAGCCCCTAGCAAAAAAAAAAAAAAAGATCTAGGAAAGGCTTGACTGGACCAAGCTATCTGAGATTCTGAAAGTAATCGGGATCACGTACCGAGAAAGAAGAATTATCTTCAATCTGTACAAAAATCAGTCTGCAGTGATAAGAATAGAGGGCTTTGAAAAAGAAGCAGCAGTCCAAAAGGAGTGAGGCAAGGCTGCAGTCCCCCCTCCTTCCTTCTTGAATATTATATAGAACAGGCACTAAAGGGAATTAAAGAGGATTTTGGAAAAAAGAATCACAATCCAAGCAGAGGGGACCTTCAGATTTGCCGATAATATTGTTATTTTATCCAAGTCTGCAGAAGGTCTGGAGAAATTGCTGAATGGTATGGACAATCTTGGGGAAAGAGTACAAGCATGCACAGAAATGGTGTCCCGATATAAACAAAGCATGAAGTACCCTCACCTTCTCACTTAACGCATTGCTGCAGGTAGACATCCCGCTACAAGACAGTTGTGATTGAAATGGGCACAGTGATGGATGCATAGCAATACACACACTGTGCCTTCAGCACTTCCTCTTCACTCCCTCCCTCCTTTGCAGTACTGGAGTGGCCTTCAACACTATCCCTTCACTCCCTCCCTCCTTTACAGTACTGGAGTGGGGCAGTGTTGATTGTTTATGTCGGGACACCATTTGTGTGCATGCGTGTACAAGATGAAAATAAATAAGTCCAAAACAATAGTAATGGAATGTAGTCAGGAGATGCAGGAAATGTTAGATTAGGAAATGAAGTCCAAAAGAAAGTAAATGAATTTTGTGTTTTGAGTAGTAAAATAACTAACGATGGCAGAAATATGGAGTATGTTAAAATGGAAGCCATACTTTCCACTGTCGACTATTTTAGTTCCATGTTTGATAGTGCGTTTCTTTACAGATATGTTATAGTGTAATATTTATATAGAACGTGTGTGCTCGACAGGCTGAAAATATTTTAAGATACAGAAGTATAGAGGACATAACATGCAGACTAGCACAAGCAAGGAATGCCTTTCTTAAAAATATTGCTCACTTTGAATATTATTTATATAGGAATTAGAAAGATATTTTTGAAGACTTTCCTCTGGAGAATGGCACTGTATAGAAGTGAAATATGGACGATAACTAGCTCAGAAAAAAAAAATAGAAGCATTTGAAATGTTGTGTTACAGAAGAATGCCGAAGGTGAGATGGGTAGATTGAATCACGAATGAAGAGGAACGGAATCGAATTGGTGAGGAGACATTGATTTGGCTACATTTGATGAGAAGAAGAGATAGAATGACAGAACGCATTTTAAGACACTATTACTTTTGTGTCTGAGAAGCCCGTCTCGTGGCCATGATCGTTATGGCATGGTCTGGCACCGTGTTTAACGGGTTCGAATCCCGTTGTGGAAAGGAATGTCAATACAATTTATGATCACTAGATTGCGTGCTAAAAGCCTGGATTCAGTTCCAAACCTCTCCGAAGTTTTCATATGGAGTGAGGACATGGCGATTCAACAGTCAAGTGGAGACGTTAGCCTATGCCTTAAGCAAGCTCCTTGCTGTTATTCGACACGAGTAGGCTATGTGTCAACTCCGGGTTTCACCCTCTCCCTGCCTCATCATCATCATCATCATCCGACATTCATACTCCCAGGTTGCCCATGGGAGTCAAATAGAAACACCTGTACGAGGCGTGCCAAACAAATCCTTGGACACTACCAGCGCTGGGAGCATACGATAAATAATTAAATACCGAGCAATTTGGCCGTCCGGTTAGGGTCACGCAGCTATGAGCTTACATTTGGGAGATAGTGGGTTCGAACCCCACTATCGGCAGTCATGAAAATGGTTTTCCGTAGTTTCCCATTTTCACACCAGGAAAATGCTGGGCCTGTACATTAATTAAGGTCATGGCCGCTTCCTCCCAGTCCTAGGTCTTTTCAATCCCATCATCTACATAAGACCTATCTGTGTCAGGATGGCGCCAAGCAAATTGTAAAATATAAAACAACGAATGTGCGTGAGAACTGATGAACTTTGATCTACAGTACTTTTAAACATGTCCAATATATGACTAATGAACGGGTAAATGTTTACAGCAACGTATAGCAGGAAATCCCATTCAATAAAGAATCCGAATAAGATCAAAAGTACTGTATATCTGCAGAACGAATGAGACCTTACGGGAGAGTCGCAAACTGGAGGCTGCTTCGCGCAAAATGATGACTAAACGACGGATGATGACATCTCATGAAACAACTAAGGTAAAGCCAATGAAAATTGATTTAATTTGGCCAATGCGAAAAATACTCCGAATAAAAAATTAAATGTATAAACTAGACGATGTTAAAATCAAATTGTTTATTGTTTCTACTTACAATTCTCGGGAGACGATTTTTTTTGTTTCTCGTAAGTTCCCCAGACTTTCACTCGCTCAATTTACGACTGTCTGTGAGTTAAAGGCTAAATGGCCTAATCGGCAATACGCACTTGGTCCTAATAAAAATCTCACCTGAAGTCACTTCAGTTCGAAGCAGGGAAACTAGACTTGGCAGTCGAAGGGTAGCCCACATCGGAAAATATTATCTTCTTGGAAAATGAACCTAAATGTAATAATTTTACGTAAATATTTAACAAACCAGAAGCTACGTAGTGTTTTGATGGAGCTGGTAAAGATAATTCTCCACTAATCACAGACCATGATGAAAGGGCTCAGGACAATTAAAATAAGGTTAGTCGCAATTTTCATCCAGCTCTTGACAGATTTTGGCGTTTCAGGATCGCTAGACACCGATCAAGTGGGTTTCGCAACATAATTTTGAATCAAGACGTCGTGGTGAGGTGCGGGTGGGGAGCGCTCTCTTTGAAGCATTTCGAATCAATATTTGGGGAGCAGTCTCCGACATACGCTACTTGCCCGAGTAAAATATGGATGGAAATTGCGAGTTTTAGAGTTGATTCCTGTCCTCATTTAAACATTTCTGATGCTTTTTATGAAGACCTGTCAATACTGGATGACGTTTTTCGTACGTCCCTTGAACCGGAAATTGCCTAAACCTTGAGTGAAAACGTAGACTTCATTCCTCTTCTTGCAGTGCTTTCTCCTTTACTGGAGGTCTGCAAGATGTTCCGCTGTCCTCATCAGTCTACTTGAATCTAGTCTTGTTCAGTCACGTAAGTTAGACTTTATTAATGTCAAGAAATAGTAAACATTTAAACTGGGCTGTGTTTGGGTCACGACCCCAACTTTCGATGTAGAATACTGTACATACCGCGTGATAGGTATTGTCGAAGTATCTAGTTAGTATGTTTCGAATGTTATTGTTGACGTTCTATTAGATAATTCTAAATAATATACACATCATTAAGGTCATGAAGTCCCAGTCCACCGGGGCAGTAAATGTGCTTCGCCGGCTCTCAGCGCCAAACTCGCCTCACACCGCCTGGCTGCCCTAACATTTGAGGCACTTCTGATAAGCCTTTCGACGCTCAGCATTGGTGATTTTGGATGTTTTAGAATTCTGAGAACCCGCTCTCTTCTTTCGAATGCATTTTCGATCATTTTGAATCCATGTATTGGGGAAAGTGTCCGTGCTTTTGTCGGGCTGAATGGCTCAGACGGTTAAGTTGGCAGATTCGATCCTGGCTCAATCCACTGGTATTTGAAGGTGCTCAAATACGTCAGCCCGTGTAAGTACATTTTTGAGACGTAAAGAAACTCCTGCGGGACAAACTTCCGGCACCATAACGTCTCTTAAAACCGTAAAAGTAGTTAGTGGACATAAAGCCAATATGTTTATTATTGTTCGCACCTTTTCGCAACACAGTTTGTTCAAATGTTCACTACTTTAAATTGTGTGGAAGCTACCGAGACGAATCAACCGGCATCGGCGCCATGCTAGCATACCGGAGTCCAGAGCTACTCTAAGTGATAGCCGGGAGATAGTGGGTTCGAATCCCACAGTCGGCAGCCCTGCAGATGGTTTTCCGTGGTTTCCCATTTTCACACCAGACAAATGCTGGGGCTGTACATTAATTAAGGCCACGGCCGCTTCCTTCCCACTCCTGACCCTTTCTTATCCCATCGTCGCCATAAGTCCTATCTGTGTCGGTGCGACGTAAAGCAACTAGCAAAAAAAAAAAAAAAAAAAAGTACCCACGCGGCTCTGATCCTTCCTTTATAAAGTGAGACGTTGAACACTATCACTACACATGTCGTCTGGAAATTATTTCGATCTCAAAACTTTCATGTTTTTCTAACAATCGCCGGCCGAAGTACAGTTCCGAAAAAGGAACTGAATTTACTAGTTAGAATTTGCCACTCAGGCTAATGAACCCCTTTACCTACAGTACAATATTGAAAACAATACACAAAACAATTAATAAGGGTAAAAGTGAGAAAATTAAGTTGAAGTCTGAAGAACATAAAACATTACAAATATAAAGGATGTAGAAATAAAACACAGTTGTTAACTTTAACTGTAACAAAGCGAATTGGCCGTGTGGTTAGAATCGCGCAGCTGTGAGCTTTCATTCGGGAGATAGTGGGTTCCAAGGCCACGGCTGCTTCCTTCCCACTTCCAGCCCTTTCCTATCCCATCGTCGGCATAAGACCTGTGTCGGTGCGACGTAAAAAAACTTGTAAGAAAAGAAGAAAACTTAAGTGTTACAAACATTAGAATTGGTTAACTTGATTCCAATAAGGATCTATACTGATTATTAACAAGAAATTGGTCTAATTATCTGAAATGCTACGAAAAGAAAGGAATCAATTTACAGGATAATTAAATTAGTAAAACAAAATAAAATAATAATAAGAACAGTGGTTTATGGAATATGAGATGATTGAGAGCAGTACATGCTCCGCTCTGGGTGCGGTGACTGGGTAGCGAGGGAAAACGGGGCAGCCAATAGCGGCGGTTCTTACGATACCTGCACGGAAATAATGCTGCCGTATGAATTCGTTACTTCACATTATGGCGAGGAAATTATTCATTGATAAAGAAAAGCATTTTATAATACATCCTGAATACATTTTTTACACTCACAGACCAAGGTTTTGATACACTTGTCATATTTACTTCTTTAAAAAAATATGTCAGTTTGTCTACTTATTCTTCTCAAAAAACAACATACATTTATTTATGTTTTGCTATGGTGAACTATCTTCCACGTAGAATGAAAGCTTGCGAACCGACTGGGCTTCATCGTAGTGTAGTATGGGAAAAACGTTGATCACCGCTGAGCTTCGATACTCATGACGTCACGAACTTCCCCTCCCTTTCTCACAGAACAGCTCCCGCCCCTCCAAAGCACCGAACAGGCTGGCTCCGAAGGCATTTCACGCCGAATCGACGATATCTCATTTAGAGAATATACGAAGACAAATTAATTCGTCATTAATTAATGCCTTTTGTTGTATTCCTACAGGCAGTAGATCGTTAAGTAGTTTTTGAGAGACGTCATGTTGACAGAATTCATAACTGGTAAGGATTAAAAGTATTATAAAGGTGTTATGCTGTGAAAGGAAAGACCTGCTGTATTTTACAGTACGATGTATGGGGATCTGAAGTGCACCTTTTGTGGTATCGGTTATTTCTGTTATGGATGGCGTTCATTAACCGGAAAAGATTATGGAGATAACACGGGATCTTAGTATACAATATATTGTGCGTAAATAGCGCAATGGAGAGCTGCCTACGTTCTCAAAGTAGGGCCTACTGTACTAAAGTTGTACGTAATAAAGTATAAGGTGTTCATCACGTCTAACATACAAAAAGGTAACTAACACAGACGTCTGAACTCACTGCAATTTTATATTCAATGTATCAGACACATCATTGTACCAGTGGCATATACTGAGGGCTACCGAGGCTATCCGTGTAGCCCAAACCTCAATAATGAGAACGACGGAAATGTAAAGCCCGTTATAATGTAAGCATCTGACACATCGTTCCATTTACAAACCTTGAAAGCAATGAACAACAACGTCGCACGTATTTCTGAGAGCAAGGCATCGGAGACTGATATCGCTGTGCAAGGGCTGCGTCCCTCTTCCTCGCCGCATCTCGCGCAGCATGCTGCTGAATGTCAGGTAGGTGCGGGAACCTGGGGGGATAGGTGTGCTAGGCTTCGCTCCATCAGACCGCCACTGGTAACGAACAAGCATGCGTTGCTCATCGTATATACCTCCTCACATCATACTCATAGATAACAGAGAGCTAGTATTTCGCTCTCGTTTACTTCTACATCCTCGTCGGAAGACACTGCAGGGCTACTGTTATACGAGTAATATAGTTCTGTTTTCAAAGGTAGATCCGCTGAAATTAAATACAATATTTCAGTTTTAGTGTTCTCTTTTGTTGGTTGGAATAGAAACCGTGATCATGGGTCGGACACCACCACTGATCTCCCGAGGAAGAACGATAGGAGCAACCGCTGGTAATGTCGTAAAATTAAAAATTTTAATTGAATAATAATAATTAAAAAATAATAATAATAGTGCATGACATCTGTATAGGCTTGGTGGCGACCTAATGAGGATGAAATGAAGACGTCATAAATACCCAGTCCCCAAGCCAGGGGAATTAATAGTACGAGCGTTTGATTCTGAGAATTGAACCGGGGCCATCGGACTACAGTAAAGGCAAGCATTCTATCCATTTCGCCACAAAGCCGGACTTTAATTTACTAAACCTTAGGCTACCTTCTCCGCTGATCAGGTGTTGATTATAGACAGTAGCAGAGGCCAGGGCAGTAGCTTGTGACAACCTTGACGAGGCAGCAGACTACTCCGTTGGCTATTTACCGTAGCTCAAAACTTGACGTTCGCTAAACCAGCTATGGAAAAGGGATAACCTAAGTCTAGTGCCAGCCCACGTCTTGATCCCAGCATAGGCCACTGCATTGTACACAGCTGAGAATGAGACAGGGAGAGCGCAAAAGTTGCTCATTACCACTTTTAAGTTAATGCTTTCAGAGAGCTCATCACTGTGAGGACTGCCCTAATGTGCTCTTCAGTTTGTCCTCTTGACCTTCACCCATATCACTGTTTACTCTACACAACTACAGAGTAAAACATTATCTTAGTGTTTTAGCCCACCGCTCGCAGTTGTAGGCTACTGCGCCCACGTCTGTCAGTTTAGTTTGACCCAGATCTTCTTTGTAAGTTCAAATATGGGTGGGAAATAGTTATTCTCTGCGTATGACGGCATTTTTCAGTGCAAAACGGAATGAAACTCTACACCTACGTATAGCAAATATCTGTGAAGTGTACTTTAAAAAACTGTAGGCGTATGTGTGGACTTTCAGTCATCCTTTAGCATGAGCCGAGCTGACTAACTCAGTCGGATATTAAATACAGCTGTCAGTGCATGATTGAGAGAGAACTCCTCAAGTTG
Organism: Anabrus simplex; assembly: GCF_040414725.1. NCBI lineage: Eukaryota > Metazoa > Arthropoda > Insecta > Orthoptera > Tettigoniidae > Anabrus > Anabrus simplex. The sequence continues at coordinate 957,488,443 of NC_090265.1, read as the reverse complement.
GAGCGTTTGTTTCCGGCTCAGTCCGGTGGTATTTGAAGGTGCTCAAATACGTCAGCACTTACCGGCACGTAAAATAAATTCTGTGGGCCGATGACCTCGATGTTAGGCCCGTTAAACAACAAGCAACAACAACAAGCTAAATCCTGTGGGACAAAACTAGCGGCATCTCTGCGTTTCCCAAATCCACAAAAGATGTCGGATGTAGAACCATAATAATAATAACTCCATTATTTTTACGAGCTCATGCGACTACCAGCTCTCTGGGAGTCCCCTAAGTATTTCCTGGAAGGAAGGAGTGAGTGAGTCAGACCGGACACCTCTCAGCCGGTCTGAGGGCATGTGACAGCCTCTGCTTGCATTGTGCCTTCCCTCTGGTGTCTCCGTGAATTTTCTGGAAAACGAAACTAGAATGTTCCTACTCCGGACGCACCCCGAAGATTCTAGTGCTTCATCACCAGGCGTATAAGAACAGGCTCACCGCGAGCACATAATCAGTGTAGTGTTGTTGTTGGAACAGACCAGTGAGTGGTGAGAGTGTGTCACCGTGGGGAAGTATTGTAGCTATTGTTGGTTTTGTTGTTGTTGAATGTATCGTAGTATTCTTGGAGAGTAGTGTAGAGCAAGAGAGGAGGAGTGTTTGAGAGTAGCTGAACTGATGCTGTGTTATTGTCGAGTGATATCTGCTGAGCAGTTCAGTGTGTGTGTGTGTGTGTGTGTGTGTGCGTGTGTGTGGATCAGTCACATGAATTGATTGTGAGAGTAAACGGCCCTGTCTGGAGTCGAGCCAAATACACAGTCGTGCGGCACAATAATCAACAGACGAACCTATATGCATGCAGCTGCTATGTAAAGTGACGGTGGTGCATGCCAAGTGAAACGTGAGAGCCGACAATCAAGATTACGGAAGGGTCTCTCACTGCAGGTAAATACTAGCAAGCTTGAGACCTGCTGTGAGGACTAGCGACTTTGTAAACAGCCACTAATTAGTGAAATGTTGTAATTTATTTTCAAGTGTAATTGTGAATGTCCTAATTGGGTCATCCTAAATTAAATTAGTCCAATAAAACAGGGATCTATTCAAATTATTATTATTATTATTATTATTATTATTATTATTATTATTATTATTATTATTATTTCAGTGGTGGCACTGTATCTTACACGTCACTCACTGGTAGAGGTCGCTCGTTGTAAGTAACATGCGCGGAAGCTTTCCCTCAGTGACTAATGATGGTACGACCGGTCGTACGTATTCGGAATATTAAGTCTTCGGTTTAACATTGGAATTCTCCACGTCTAACGTGTGCCGCTGATGGTAGCTATTTCACATCTGTCTCTCGGCATTTTCATTGACAGCAAGTGCTGCCATTCTTTGGTTTAATAATGCCACTTTTAAAATTTCATTTTAACGTAGAACACATTCTTTCCGGAGGACCTACGCGATCAAGAGCGACACAGGAACAGCGTTATCAACAGCCATGCACTCTACTCTCGCCATAGTCACCATAAACCATTGCTAAGTACGGTATAACTTCAGTAATGAAATGGCGTATGGCTTTTAGTGCCGGGAGTGTCCAAGGACAAGTTCGGCTCGCCAGATGCAGGTCTTTTGATTTGACTCCCGTAGGCGACCTGCGCGTCATGATGAGGATGAAATGATGAAGACAACACATACACCCAGCCCCCGGGCCAGCGAAATTAGCCAATTAAGGTTAAAATTCCCGACCCTGCCGGGAATCGAACCCGGGACCCCTGTGGCCAAAGGCCAGCACGCTGACCATTTAGCCATGGAGCGGCTTCAGTATATGCAAATTAAGCCTCTTCACATTTTTTGTTAGTCTATTTGTGTATTTTAAACCCTGTTAGGCAAACGATAATTGTGTATTAATATAAAATTGCCATAGTAGTAATAATTATAATTATATGTAATTATATGTAATTATATGTAATATTAATAGAACAATAACGTTCGATCTTAACTCCGTAGCATAACGGTTAACACTATTATATTTCCTCCTCGGTGGGCCAGGTTCGATTTCCGGTACTCCCAGAGATTTAAGACTGGCTGGTATGTGGTTAAAATGGTACTTGCAGCTCACCTGCATTAGAAGTGCACCCGGACCTATGGAGACGGGCGGTCTTCCTGTCACGACACTTTAGCAACAGACCACCTTACCAAACAACAATCCAGCCGCCACCGAGCTCGATAGCTGCAGTTGCTTAAGTGCGGCCTGTATCCAGTAATCGGGAGATAGTGGGTTCGAGCCCCACTGTCAGCAGCCCTGAAGATGGTTTTCCGTGGTTTCCCATTTTCACATCAGGTAAATGCTGGGGCTGTACCTTAATTAAGGCCACGGCCGCTTCCTTCCCATTCCTAGACCTTTCTTATCCCATCGTCGCCATAAGACATATCTGTGTCGGTGCGACGTAACGCAAAAAAAATTCCAGCCGCTAGTATAATACACTCAAAAATTAGCACTCAAGGCAGACGGGCTAAAATTCTCACCGTTCAGGCCCAACCTGAACCAAGGAGAAGGTGCTGTGTGTGTGTGTGTGTGTGTGTGTGTGTGTGTGTGTGTGTGTGTGTGTGTGTGTGTACTCGTACTTATTTACTGATACTTACGCAGGTCTTGTTCTAGTGTACTGGTCCAGTCCATATACTTGGTATTCAGTGTCTCATTGCAGCATGGCGTTCTAACCAGAAATTCTGGCTCGTCTTGTGCTGATGCATTTTGTCGAATATCTTGGTGTCAGACATTAAGTACTTTATTTCAGACTGTCAGTAATCTTGTGTCAAGGCATGGATGAACAGCATGTGTTTGCTCAAGCGAAAGTATACAGTGTACAAAGAGGTACAGTGTCAAAGTGTTATACATGTGTTGATGGTGCAAGTCTTCAGTTTGTGTTGATATACAAAGACAGTGAAGGGCAATATATCTGTATTGTAACTATTGGTCATCGAGCTCACTCAAATGGCTGTTCAGTCCTCGCTGTTGTTTCCCACTGCTTTTATTATAGTATTATTTTATGTACATAAGGAGAGTCTTCAAGCAGTTGATAAATTCCTCATGCACTGATGCAAGTCGGAATATAGTTAATTTTAGAATCAGCGGAGAAGTTATTGGAGAACGTTGAGGAAGTTCTTATATGTTGAATCTTCTAAAGACCGTTATATAGGGCTTGTAACGGATGTACTAATACAAAACGCATGTACATGACATGAAAAAAAGAAGTGAAAATTATCATGGTCTCTTTAAATTCGGGGGATTCATTTGGTGAACTCTTCCTTTTCTTAATCTGTTTACCCTCCAGGGTCGGTTTTCCCCTCGGACACAGCGAGGGATCCCACCTCTACCGCCTCAAGGGCAGTGTGCTGGAGCATCAGACTCGGGGTCGGGGGATACAACCCGGGCCTCCGGGGGTAGCAGCTAATCACACTAACCACTACACCAGAGAGGCGGAAGTTTATGAAATCATAACTGATCAGTTCCCTTTGAGTGTGTGGCTAAATGAAGTGTGACATTTCGTTCTGTGGCTCCTCGTCTTGACCAGAAAAATATATTCCCAAGATCACGAACTGCTGCTTTGTAGGTGTGATATTGCCCAAGAGAAGTTAAATCTTAAATGCTGCCGTCGTCGCACGCTATTCTCAGGAAAATGTGTGGAAAGAGTTCGGACATGAGAGTGAAATGAAAATGAAAATCCACAGCCTCATTTCCAGTCATTCGACCGGGTCAGGAATGGAATGAATAAAGTCCCCAATCTAGCGGCGACTATAGGAATTGTGCCGGCTGCCGAAGCCTGTCGCACTTCTCTGGGGCAACGATTGGAGTGTGTTGCTGGAATGAAATATGACAGGGATAAGCGGAGTATCCGGAGATAAACCTGTCCCGCCTCCGCTTTGTCCAGCACAAATCTCACATGGAGTGACCGGGATTTGAACCATGGAACTCAGAGGTGAGAGGCCGGCGCGCTGCCGCCTGAGCCCCGGAGGCTTTCTGACATAAGAGTACAAGAGGATATCGTGATGTTGGTACATATAGGTCAAACGAGCGGAAATGGTTTATTATACGCAAGTCCACTGCGTGATGAATAGCCTACAGAAGAAATTCTTTTCCGAGCTCCTACGCCGAGGTCGAATTGGATTAATTGTGCCCTATGTTTCACTGTAAACTGTGCCCGACATTCTCGAGGAGTCCGCTCTTTCCAAAGGTCGGTAGTAGGTGTCCGCTTTTTCTGAAGGCCAGTAGGAGGTGTCTGCTCTTTCCAAAATTAGTTAGTAAGGATCTGCTCCTTCCAAAGGTCGGTAGTAGGTGTTCGGTCTTTCTAAAAGTCAAGTAGTGTACTACTGCCATCGAGACAACGGCCGAGAAATGTGTCAAGGAGGTGGTTTTAACTTATTAAGAGCTGATTTCGGAACTATCACACCGTTGTCGAATCCAGAAGAAAGAAAGGTGCGATAAGCAGAGAGCGTTCGTTCTCTTATCCAAGTTGAGGGCCCGACGATCAATGGGAAAGTAGCCCCCAGTCCCTCCGGTCCATCGTGGAGGTGATAACTGCTGCAAGGTCACGGCATGCTTCGGAAACTATCTGCTTTCTTCGCACACATGTTAACCCTTAATAATGGGCATAGAGTACTTGTAACACTAACATGGATATCTCCGTGTTATTCTGGAGGGTAAAATATGAACATAAAGGCTCAAAGCCAATTTTTATTTCAAAACCTCTCTTCAGATTATTAAAAAAAAAAATCAATACCGTTTTACATTCGACATTTAATAGACGTGTTCATATTGCAAGCTTTGAAATAAATAGCTGTCGTTTATAACTTGAATATTCATTCATCTCTTGCTGCATTTGGTTATAATGAAAAACATTATAGCGAGTTCGCAATCAACACATCGAGATTGACTGATATACAGGGTGAATCATAACTATACCGACAAAAATAAAGAAAGAGATTCTCTACATGTTAAAAGGGATGTTGCAATCAGATTGGCGGAGAATTGTCTTCTTTTCGAGAAAATGATGTTAGTTTGTTACTTCGGGGAGCGCAATTAGAATTGACAAAGTCGTCATGTTGGCTATGCCAGAGCAAAAGCCGCTGCCGTGCTTCAGGGAAGAGAAAGAGAGGGAGGGGAAGTGGAGTGTATGATGGAGACAGAGATAATGCTCCGCGCGTATGGACAAGTTTACTCGTTCGACTCACACAGGATTGTTCGTGTCTCTTACAGGCAATACCCACAGTTTGGTTGTTAAACAGACGTAGCTGCACACACAGTAATTAAGACACACTTGTCAGTCAAGGAATGCACCAGATCGTTGCTCCTCTAGTCTCGGTATCGTTCTCTATTATTTAACACGCTCGAAGATACAATGCTGCTGCCCCACGATTGTGTATTCCTCCACTCACGACATTGTAAATGAATGGAATGCTGAACGAAGGAAACAATACGCCCAATGGTTTGATTACAGTAGACCAGGGCCTCTTAAACGTCCAAAATCTCACGCGTGCAAAATGAGGCGCAGAGTTCCTTTGCAAGTGCATTGGTCCCACTCGGCTCGGACCAACGCTTCATCTCTGGGCTACTCGGCTAAGCTCGGCTCAACTCGGCTTGGATTGGAGCGCTACGGAGGAAGCGAGGAAGAGGGAGACCGGCGGAGCGAGAGAGACAGGCGTGGGGAAAGAGAGAGACAGCGCTATTGCTCCAAATGAGGAGTGCGGGTCTGCACTCTGGTCAACCAAGCGGAGTCGTCTTTTGCACCGTGCACAGTGCATGCACCATGCACTCTGAGAGGCCCTGTAGTAGATGGCCATTATTCTCCTCCTACTTCGATGCACGGTTCATAACAGTGTAGTAGTGACTTTTAGACTGTTCAGGATGCGTGGTGTTTCGCGAACGACCTGGAAAGCTGCCTGTATTCTTTGTACACGTTCATTTTCTCTTTCTACGGGGTTTGCATGAAGTTAGTTTATGCAGAACAAACTGTACACTGCCTACTGCGACTGGGAAGCGACTATACGAAACGAAAGATAAAATTATGCATTCGCACCGAGCATTACCTCTGTCTTCCCCTTCTCTATCTATAAATGTTTTCATTCCCCACCCTGAAGGGGTGGGGCGGGCCACCTAGAGGGTAACACGCTCTCTCTGGCTAAGAGATGCGGTTGGGTTGGGGAGATGTGATGGAAGAAGGAGGTGGGTAAAGGATATGAAGAGTTAGAATATGGGAGAGGAAGTGTGCCTATGCCTAAGTATTGTACAATTGCTTTATTTGTTTCATATTTTCTTTTTTTCATTACTTTTTTAAAATTTACATTCTGCTATAATTTGTTGGTTGTGCTGTACATTTTTTCCTTGAGAGTTTTATTAGTAATTAGTATACAGTGATACAAGTGCAGATAACAATGACTGAGATTCGAACTAGGGTGTGAGGGGAAATGCAGAGTGCCAAGATGTGAAATAAGGAGGATATATTCATAAGCGAAGTGAGTAGGAGACGGAGGAGATCAGAGTTAGGCGGTGTAGATAAAAGGTAACCAGATGGGGGGTGGATAAAAACGAGGAGGTGGACTAGGTGGTTGAGGAGGATGGGCGGGCCGGGGACGACATCGGGATGTGGTATGGCGGGTCAAGGTTGGAGTAGGAGAACGGGAGGGTTCCATGCGGTGGTAGCGGCCATGAAGATGCAATCCGTTGTCGACTAGGTGTTGGGCGCCTTCGGAGGTTGGAAGATGCAGGCGCACAAAGAAGGTGGGGCCGTCTGCGTTGCGAATCCGGAACGCTCGTCGCACTGGGATTCCTGTCTGGCGGAGGTCATGGGCTATGTCTTCAGGCTGAACGCTGTTCCCCTTCTCAGTTCCCCTACCTTCCCTTCTCGCCTTTGACGCTTGTCAACAAGGAGCGACCGGCTCTCTGGCATAGCAAATGCGGCAGGTTCGTCAATCTGAATCGCGCGCCCCGAAGTAACAAGGTAACGTCATTTTCTCGAAAAGAAAAATGTTCTCTCCCTAACTCGACTGCACCATTGTTAACATAATAGGAAGAGCATCCCTAGTTTTTTTGTCGGTGTATTTCTGATATACCCTGTAGGTTCTACAGAATCGATTATTCTCCACTGTACTATGTTTCCGCCAGCCCCGTGGTGTAGGGGTATCGTGCCTGCCTTTCGCCCGGAGGCCCCGTTTTCGATTCCCGGCCAGGTCAGGGATTTTTCTCTCGACCTGAGGGCTGGTTCGAAGTCCACTCAGCCTACGTGATTAGAATTGAGGAACTATCTGACGGTGAGATAGCGGCCCCGGTCTCGAAAGCCCAGAATAACGACCGAGAGGATACGTCATACTGGCCACACGGCCTCTCGTAATCTGCAGGCCTTCGGGCTGAGCAGCGGTTGCTGGGCAGGCCAAAGCCCTTTCAAGGGCGTTAAGTGCCGTGGGGTTTGGTTTGGTATACTATGTTTCCAGCTTCAAGCCATGGACATGCAGTCACTAGGATCGCAATGAAACCCAACTACTTACTACCACGGCCATATTGATACTAACGACAGCAAGATAAACCTGGATGACAGACATGATTAAATCAGGAAGTTATTATGAAGGAAGGAAAATCAGTAGTTTATTTTCCTACCATGGTCACACGACCCGTGGTTAAGGGTGGATAGGCTACACCACTGCCTGTTAAACTCCAACCTGGAGGTTGGTTGGATCCATAACCAGCAAGTTATCTAGTTATAACGAAACCGTAAAATCTGAAGGCGGTGCCATAATGACGCATATAGGCAGAATAAGCAGTTTGCCATTGCTTTCCTCACTGGACCAGAAAGTGCTACTGGAACACTATGGGCCCTATGAGTATATCTTTCTTGAAAGCTAGTCATGGTCTGAACGTCATATCTCAGCAGCTTGCATACTGCCAGTCATAAATGAGACAGACTTCTATGGCAGCTACATATTGCTCTGGCCTGTGCCAAAAGACAGATACAAAAATACTTCATCCATCAAGGAACAGTAACAGGGTGGGTAATATACCATGAGGGACTGGGATAGATGTTTTAAATGAGGCTATCTTAAAGAGGAAACATATATAGCTCAACGTCACTGTGATAGTGCGATCATAGCTATGGTGTTTTCACTTTCACAGAAATCCGAACTATAGGGACGTGACTCATGCTACCACAATGATATTATTTTTAAAGGTTATTTTGGAAATTATCTGTCCGGTTCCATGGCTGAATAGTCAGCATAGTGCCTTTCGGTCCAGGGGACCCTGGGTTCGATTTCCAGCTGTTCTTGAGATTTTAGTAATTCGTGGACCCTGAGACTTGTTTTAATGGGCACATTTGAAAATGGAGGCTATTCGTAATTTTCAGAATCATGAGACAAGATTGACCTTCTTAACAATGAATACGCCAATTTAATCAGAAGATCTGATATTAGTTTGTGGGATGGAAATGTAAATACGAACGAAGTTCAATGTATTATGCAACACAATTTTTCTAAAAGCAGGTTGGTTTTATTTAGGATTCAAACAGACCATACTTTTCCCCAATCCTTTTGCTACAATACCGTACTTTTAAACATAATCTTCGTTCAATGCTATGGCCTTACGCCACCGTAATGTGAGGGCCTGTATGCCTGTACGGTACCACTCGACTGGTCGATGAGGAGCCAACATCGTACTGCATCGATAATTTCCCCATCATCCGCGTAGTGCTTCCCGCGAAGTGCATGCTTCAATGGGCCAAACAGATGGAGGTCAGAAGGCACGAGATCCGGGCTGGATGAGGAAGAACAGTCCACTGCAGTTTTATCAGCTCCTGTCGGTGATGTGATGATGAAACACGCCTCGCCCAACGACTCACCATGCTTTTGTCCACTGCGAGGTTTCCGTAGGCATTCTGCAAGCGCCCGTGATGCCCTGGTTCTCCGCCTTTCCTATCCCATCGTCGCCATAAGACCTATCTGTATCGGTGCGACGTAAAGCCCTTAGCAAAAAAAAATAACGATGCAGTTACGACTTGTATACATAATTCCGGTATATCAAGAATTTTAAGCGACTTGCCTTGGCAAGTTGATGACCAATTCTTCTCTGAAAGTCACTCTGCGTTAAAATGATATTCTCTTTTGCTTTCAGGTTGTTCTAATAATAATAATAATAATAATAATAATAATAATAATAATAATAATAATAATGTTATTTGATTTACGTCCCACTAACTACTTTTACGGTCTTCGGAGACGCCGAGGTGCCGGAATTTAGTCCCGCAGGAGTTCTTTTACGTGTCAGTAAATCTACCGACACGAGGCTGTCGTATTTGAGCACCTTCAAATACCACCGGACTGAGCCAGGATCGAACCTGCCAAGTTGGGGTTAGAAGGCCAGCGCCTTAACCGTCTGAGCCACTCAGCCCGGCAGGTTGTTCTAAGGAACTCTGTTTTTATTGCTCTTCCGACGCTGGTATCTTAGCAAATCTTGGATATTCTAAAGAAAGGTTGTAGTTCATACTAAACAGAGCAACAATTTTGAAGAGATTTATCTGGTTCACATAATACCATCGACTTTGTATTACTGAGTACTGACCTTATACTCTGGCAATCCAGGTGGGTTTATCTACTTTCTCTTAACGAGTTTCATGTTTTGCTGAAATCTCGTACATTGCTAAGTCATATGTTGGGCACAGTCTGATGCTAGCTAAGGTCAGGTCACTGCAGGCTGGCAGCTGTTGCTCCGCCCGGGAACGGCGTGCTGCTGGAGCCGGGCCTCGGTCGATACTGCCCGGACAACCTTCCTTCCTTCCTTCCTTCCTTCCTTCCTAATTTCCTATCCATAATTTATTCCTTCCTAACTTCCCGTCCCTAATTTCATCCTTTTCCCTTTCTGAGCTTTAATTTCGTCCTTTCTTCCTTGCCCTTGTTTCATCCATTCTACCGTCGTGCTTGCCTTCCTTCCTTCCTTTCTTCCTCTAATTTTATCCTTCCAACGCTCGTGCTTGAATTGATTCCTTCCTACCTATCTAGTCCTAATTTCATCCCTGATACCTTCTTACACCCTCTCCCCTACTTTTTCTTTCCTACTATACCTGCTCTAATTAATTCCTTCCTTCCTTCCTTCCTTCCTTCCTTCCTTCCTTCCTTCCTTCCTTCAACAAAACTTCTTCTATCTTTCATTAAAATCGACTGACTTCATCATTTCCTGGTTCGTGTGAGATGATGTCGATCTTGGGGAACAAGAGCAACTCATATGGATAGTTTCGACTGCAGATGATAATATAGCATACCACATACCACTTAGGACTTTCGGACGATGAAATAAGTAACCCATTGTCTTTTCCTACATGGGAACACGTTTGTATGGGTGAGCGACCTCGACGTAGGAGCATGGAAGTACTTTGCAAAAATAATTTTATGACTACACAGTTCTCGCGCTCTAAGAGAGATAGAGGCTCCTGTCATGCATATTAACTTTGGAGTTGAGACTTCTGCCTTCAAGATCTTAAGGTTATATGATGTTATAGAATCTAAATGACTCCTTAAACCATATTTTACGTGACTGGCATTTCTTAAAACATCAGATATTCACGTCAGTTTTCTGGACCGTACTCTTAAGAGCGTTTCACTTACTTCCCCTTCATATATTGTGCCGTTTCCATGTGGAACATGCGCCACAGCGCGAGTGAAAACAGCGAGCACGAGGTCCGGAAACATGGCGCCGGAACAGTCTAAACATATTTCGGTTTGGGCACCTCCGAGGGGGTACCTAGTGCGGTGCCAGTACCGGTGCGCAATGTTGCGCCCCTCACCTGGCCTGTTGTAGAAAATAAAGTATAAGAATAATAAGTATATAGATGCTGATAATAATAATAATAAGAAGAAGAAGAAGAAGCAAATAGTGAAATTATTTACTGTATTGTGATTACGGTTAAGTGTGAATATGGTAAAGAACGTAACTTATTCGTTGAGTGCCATGGCTGTGTTAGAAACATATCTAAAATTTTACAGACCAGCGGCAGGGGCCGAGCCTGGGTGGTGACCCATCCAAACCCTGACCATGCCCGATGTTGCTTAACTATATCGGGCCCTGTCGCTGGATTGTTTACTAGAATATATTTATATTCTCGCGTATCGGATGTTGATAATACGTTAAATTTAGAAATAACAGCATTTGTTGTTGCAGCTTAGTGATATGCCCGCCTCGGCGTCCGAGATGTTTCCAGTGCTTCTTTTAAAGTTGTGCGTACTTCGTTTTCTGAGGTGGTGGCTGTATTAGCATGTGGGTATTTAACTGATTGAGGAGAAGTAGCTGCATTGGCTGTTGTGTGAAGAAGTGAGGTATTTTCATGATTTTTGCGCTTGACTTGGCGGGGTTGGTTGCTTGGTAGGCGAGAACTCAAGTCATATGTTTAATACGCGAAGAAGTGATCGTGAAGAGAGAGACTTTGCTTTCATCTTTAAGCGGAAAGACGTGTAAATACATGTCAATAATGTCAAAATTAAGTTAAATGTAAAATGTAAAAGATATAAATTAAGACGAAACCAAAGATCGTACATACAAGGGTAATGTTATGCAATGTAAAACATCGATAGTTGTTAATAAGGAAGGTGGCGACACCTAGGTATTTATAGATGTAAGTAGATACTTAAGATAAACTTCCACATCTAGTGTGTAATTCTGTTATTCCATGTCTTGTTTTAAAATGAAAAGGCACAATACAAAGCCTGGTCATTGTTCATTGTTGGTGTCGATGTAATGGTAGTGTGAAATTGATACACGGAAGCTTAAGAAAAGTTTTTGCTAAATGAGCATACGGTACTATTAGTGAATGTAAATTGAATGTGAAAAGAAGTTATTAGGTGATATGTACGCAGTAAATGAATGCAAATAATGTGAAATAACAACGACGGATTGAAAACCTCAATGCAGAGATTCAGAAACTGGGTCGCCCGATAGGATTCCAAATCCGATTTTTCACCACAGATGCGACACGTATTCATCTGAACACCTTAGCTAGCTGCGGCACACACAAAGACCTGCGACTCTCTGAAATAGCCCCACAACAAGAAGAACCTGTTAAGACCCTGAGTGTAGAGTGCTCCCAGTGCTAATCGACGGGGGCAAGACGGAATGTCACAATATGGTCTATCAAGCCTGTTCCGATCACGGAATTCAAACCATATTTCAAAGGGATGGCCAATGTATATTGCTGCAAAAGTCTGCTTTTCAAGGGCAAGCTTTGGTATTATATTATCCTTCATCCTTAGAACGTGGTCTCTCCAATTTGTCCTTTTTCGTAAAATTATTTTTTATTTATAGAAAATCACATTCCCAGTCGAATTCTACATCGATGTAACCCAACGTAACTTCGCTAACATGTTACTAGATTACGAGATAGACTTGGGAAATTCAGACAGCGATTTCCGTGATAGGAATTGCTAGAACAGAGCAATGATAATCACATAGCCCATGATAATAATCTGCACTTTACTGTGTTAGCAAATTGAATACGGTCTGAAAAAACAAACCTGAAGATATACAAATTGCAATGGCAGATTATGTTCTCATTAATTTTCAATAACTTATAACAATAGTAAACAAGTTGCACTTTTGCAGACCCTTGTTTATTTCCTAATAACGTACAAATAATAATCATGTGTCCTGTAATTATTATTGCCTTATTATAACATTTCCAATCACAGACATTGTCGTTTCAAGTTCCCACATGGGTTTGTCTATCTCGTAAACGACAGTATTACAGTTTCTACTAAGGTATGTTGGTTTAAATCCATGTTGTTTTCAACAAGGTATAAATCCTTAAAATGATGTACATTAAGTTACGAACACACTGCATAGCCCCGTTAAAGATTTAAGATCGATAAAGTAATAATAATAATAATAATAATAATAATAATAATAATAATAATAATAATAATAATAATAATAATAACGTTTGTGCGACCCACTAACTACTTAGGATTTTCGGTCAAGGCGTCCCACAGGAATTGTTTTTCATGCCAATAAATCTATCAAAATGAGGCTGGCATAGACTCTTTGAGTACCTCCAAATGACACTGGAATAATTCGGCATCGACCCCCCCCCCCTCTTAGGTACATAAAATTAGCGCTCTACCATCTGAACCACTCGGCCTGACGGAATTATAAAATATGCCTTTATCCCGTTCAAAAAATGAAAATGGATATTTGGGAGACGTGGATGAGTAAGAAGGATAAGCATTGTTCCAAAACTTGCAAAGTGCTTTTCAGTAGAAGCTCTAAATTTTGACACTGAGAAGTTTATTTTTTCCATAATCATTGTTAATCATCAATGAGTTAAGAAACGTATTGATTTAAAGGATGGTGAACTCTGCCATTGTGCTGACCAATGATGAAACGACAAAATTAACCGACGATTTTAAAAATAAATAAATAAGTAAATAAATAAATAAATAAATAAATAAATAAATAAATAAATAAATAAATAAATAAATAAATAAATAAATAAAATATCTCTCGTGCTGGTCAACGGTGAAACGAGAAATTCACTGAATATTTATAAATAAATAAATAAATAAATTAATTAATTAATTAATCTTTTAAAAGTACGGTATTTATATGTTTCAAAACTCGGTAAATAAATGAATTCGCATACACAAACAATTTAACATCAACGAGTTTAAGATCATACACTTGTATGTCTTAGTGGGTGACTTAGCTTCGAGTCCCGAGTGCGGTGACATTTCCAGGTCTTTCGTCTCTGCTCTAGCTTGATACTATCATTAGTGCAAAAGAGGATAATCAACGTCAGTGTACATTAATAGACTTAAGTACCGCTGATTGTGACTCTATTTTAATAGATGTATTAAAATTAAACATTTTGTTACATCCTCTCCGATCCTGCATACAAATACAAGTGGTTTTCAATTACATGTCTGGGCTGCCTGTCGTGAATGAACAATACTCTATATCCTCCCCCTCATTCTTGTAGCCCTGTTTGTCGTAAAAGAACAATACCCTACATCCTCCGCACCATTCTTCTAGCACCCAGCCTTGGTTTACGTCTCCCACGCCTTATTGACCTCGTGTCCTCCTTCCGCTATTAGCCGTCTTATATCTAGCTCCCAAGGGCAGGTTCTTCTACCTCTCTATTTTATTTATTTTCTATGACATCCTCGTTAATCTACTCCTTTACTGCCAGTATTCTTATGGACTCCCTCCAAATTTTCAATTATAATTTGTACAGTACGATCAATTAGAAATGAAATGTTTCCATTCGGGTATAGATGCCTCTTTAGGATAATAAAAAGATGAATAAAAATATAACATACTGTACATTTTAAATTGTAAATTATATTTAAATACCACCCGAAAAACGAATTATGAGGCTGCAACCTTTATACAAGGGCCACCCGTGGCTGGGGGTGGGGGTGTTTGAATACACCCATGGTATCTCCTGCCTGTAATAAGAGGGGACTAAAAGTGGTGGTAGCAGGGGCCTGAACTTTGGAACGTGGGTTGTCCACCGCGGTTCCCCTAGCTGGGTCTAGTATTGCTTCTACTTACTTGTGCCAGACACCTCATTTTCATCTTTTACATCCGACCTCCCTCGGTCAGCTCTTGTTTTCTTTCAACCGCAATGGTGTTGTAAAATCTGTATAAACTGAGCCCTGAAAAGCCGGAAACCTGTCTTAAGCGGAATATTTATGTGGTCCCATGAATCTGTATGCAACCTCAAACATAACCTATGCAACACGGAAATGGACCGATATTTCCAGTCCCGCGAGGGAAAAGTCTCTAAAACGGAACTTCTGTCAATGTAATGTTATACGTAATACGTGCAATAGAAACAACAAGGAAGGAATTCTACAATGCAACCGATTTCTACAGTTTTCACTGTTGTTCTTATATTGTAACTAGCAGTTGCCCGCGGTTTCGCTCGCGTGGACTTCGTAATTTGATAAAAGTAATCGTTCCTCGGTACTGTACTTAGACATTATCCGAAAATCCCTCCAGTATAAAAACTCACCGAACATTGAGTTCATATACCCCAGAAACTCTTTGTAAACCATGATTGTGATATTGCATTTTGTGGAAAAGATGACCATGCGACATAGAACTGTACATGTGACAGTCTTCTCTCAGGTCGAAAAAATAAATGTTAAACATGCTTCTTTATTTTTCAAGGAGATTCCAAATACCTATTTCCACGTCTGTAACATCTTCAGTTTTGGGGATAAAAGTATCTTCCTAAAAAATAATTCAACTCATTTTCACTTTCTTTCACTCCCGTTAAGTGCCTTTTTCCATAAAAAATCATGTTCCTGTATTTTTTACAAGACTTTCCAAATACCAAGTTTCTTGTTTGCAACATCTTTAGTTTGTTTTCTTTTTGCTATTTGTTTTACGTCGCACCGCCACAAATAGGTCTTACGGCGACGATGGTATAGGAAAGACCTAAGAGTGGGAAGGAAGCGACCGTGGCCTTAATTAAGGTACAGCCCCAGCATTTGTCTGGTGTGAAAATAGGAAACCGCGGAAACGATCTTCAGGGCTGCCGGCAGTAGGGTACGAACCCACTATCTTCCGGATGCAACATCCCCCCCCCCCCAATGCGTGTTTCTTTATATATAAAGGAGCTTCAAAATACCAATTATCATGACTGTAACATGTTTTTGAGATATAAGTATCCTCATGAAAATAATTCAACTCATTTTTCACTCCGTTTTTTTCACATTTTTTGAGATATAAGTATCCTCATGAAAATAATTCAACTCATTTTTCACTTCGTTTTACCCACCTCCTTAAGTGAATATTCCGAAAACAAAACAATATGTGTTTCTTTGTTTTTAAAGGAGTTTCAAAATAGCGATTTTCACGTCTTTTTGAGATATAAGTCTCCTCATAAAAATAATTCATAAATAATTTTTCCACTTTCTTTCACCCTTCCTCCCTTAAGTGGATTTTCCGAAAACAAAAAAAAAAATAGGTTGAAAGTCGGTTTCGATTACAATGCGGTCGTGAAAATTGAATATTTGTTTTTTTAGAACTGTTTAAATTGTGTAGATTTTCCACAAATTCTTAGAATGTTTAATGTTGTTCAGGTTTAATTTCACATTCTTTTGTAGAGTTATATTCCAAGTGTTATTTGTTTAAACCAATTTTATCATCATGTATTCTTTGTCTTCGGACAGCCCCTAATCGAAGGAAGATATTAAATAAAACATATACAGTAGTACAGTACTCGCATTCAGTGTAATATTTGTTCGTTTCAAAAAAATTGTCCAAATTCTGTTTTTCGATACATGCATTGAAACAGGAATACAGTAGGTGTCAAATATTGGTTAATCTTGCATAAAAAGAAAACCTCCCTAAAAGGGAATATTTCCGTGTCCTTGGCAATTCCGGTTTAGACAGGTTTCACTGTGTGAGGTTTGCGAGGCCCAGGGAGTCTTTCATTTTCACGCCCCTCGTAGATCTTACCTTTCTTTTGCCGATAACTTCAATCTTCGAAGTGTTTGACCTCTTCCGTTTTCCCCCAGTTCGTGTTTAGAAAGGACGGAGCTCTTGCCGCTGCGCCACGAGCTCGTTGTCTTTTCCACAAACACAGCTTGCACATAAGTGCAATGAAATTTTTCATTAATTAACTGCTCGGAAACGACTGAGAATTGCGCCTTACTACTTGCACCGGTTATCCTCCTGGCTACGCCCAACACGTGTACCAAAGATGGATATAACCCATTACCCATGCGCCATAACCTCCCCTTGTCAGATTGATTTAAAACATCCATTGTATTAAAATATTTCCATTTCAAAACACCTCTATTATTTTCATGAGTAGTTCTAAACGTTGTAAGAGACGTGCAGGCCTGGATCTGAGGCCGGTTTAAGTGAGAACAACTGAGGAGTTGTGAGATAGAGGCTCCGGTCTACAATTCGTCGCGATGTCAACGTGTCCCTCGTAATCTACAAACTTTCGGGTTGAGCAGCAGCCGCTTGGTAAACCTATCAGGGCTGTTGCACTATAAAATTTGTTCTATAGAAGTTATAGTCAATCCGAACACTACTCAGCACGGTTGCAGGTTCAGAAAATGGAGGCCTTCGTCAAAGCCAAGACTTCGTCTCGTGTAGCTCCTAGTTCTCAGATCCTTGGTCAAAACAGATAGCAAAAATGCCAAGAGGGTACTCGCAGTAAAGAAATAATGGCCAAGTTAGGAATGAACTCGATGGATAAACTTGTCTCTATGATCCGGCTTCCGTGGTGGAGTCATGTGAGACGAATGGAGGAGGATAGGATTCCTCGGAGATTAACAGCTTTAGTCATGGAGGTTTAGTCAGAGCTAGACCCAGGAGATAATGATTAGACTCTTTTATACGCGTTCTGATAATTAGTGGTACGTGACATACTGGTTCATCATAGTGTTCGAGATATTCGATCATTGCTATGAGGCGTTGGTATGTATGTATACATGTGTGTACACACTAGTGTCACCACTATCTATGGCCTGGTTATTTCAGTTCTGGAACTTTTCCGTGAAAAAATGAGAGAAACTACGCCAGTTTTCGTTTCATCGACCATTTCATAAATGATAGGATTCTTTTTTTTTTCTTTTTTTGCTTACGTCGCACCGACACAGATAGGTCTTACGGCGACGATGGGACAGGAAAGGACTAGGAGTG
Organism: Anabrus simplex; assembly: GCF_040414725.1. Classification (NCBI taxonomy): domain Eukaryota; kingdom Metazoa; phylum Arthropoda; class Insecta; order Orthoptera; family Tettigoniidae; genus Anabrus; species Anabrus simplex. The sequence continues at coordinate 957,470,774 of NC_090265.1, read as the reverse complement.
GGAAGGAAGCGGCCGTAGCCTTAACTAAGGTACAGCCCCAGCATTTGCCTGGTATGAAAATGGGGAAACCACGGAAAAGCCATTTTCAAGGCTGCCGACAGTGGGGTTCGAACCTACTATCTCCCGAATACCGGCCGCAGTTAAGCGACGGCAGCTATCGATCTCGGTGGATTGCTTTTAACCGTGACGTTCCAGTAGATTAATATTGTATTCTGAGAAGAAAACTAACTTCATTACAATGACTATGTCGAGTTCAGTATAATACTTTTCTATATCTGTTACAGTATCATGGGAAAATGGAGGGGTGAACTTTAATGAAACTTCGTATTTCAGTTTATAATAGGATCGAGTAGGATCTTAGCTGTAAGTTGTTCAAAACATTCGAGAGGAACGGATGCTTCAGATAGTGCTTAAAGCATAACACTCGATGTATCCCTCTTACGGTTGGTTTTACACGAAAATAGTGGTTTCCCACTTCTCCTCCAGGCAAATTCCAGGATGGTACCTAACTTAACGCCACGGCCGGTTCCTTGTCCATCCCTTCCAACATTTATTTAGAATATTTTTCTATACCTTTTACCGATACGGTGAAAAATAAGGAAAATCTCAATGGCAGTCGTCTGTCTGTCTTTAGCTGTTTACCCTCCAGAGTTGGTTTTCCCCTCGGATCCCACCTCTACCGCCTCAAGGGCAGTGTCTTGGAGCGTGAGACATTGGGTCGGTGGATACAACTGTGGAGAATGACCAGTACCTCTCCCAGGCGGCCTCACCTGCTATGCTGAACAGGAGCCTTGGTGGAGGATGGGAAGATTGGAAGGGATAGACAAGGAAGAGGGAAGGAAGCGGCTGTGGCCTTAAGTTAGGTACCATCCCGGCATTTGCCTGGAGGAGAAGTGGGAAACTACGGAAAACCACTTCGAGGATGGCTGAAGTGGGAATCGAACCCACCTCTACTCAGTTGACCTTCTGGGGCTGAGTGGACCCCGTTCCAGCCCTCGTACCACTTTTCAAATTTCGTGGCAGATCCGGGAATCGAACCCGGGCGTCCGGGGGTGGCAGCTAATCACACTAACCACTACACCACAGAGGCGGACAGTGGCAGTCGTGTGGAAGTTTAAGTTCAAGAGCCGGTAATTAACTCAGACTGTAAAGAGAGTTGTTACGGAGATCGCTCCGGCAACATTTAGGCTTTTTATATCTGTCAGTGTTCTGTGAGTCCGCCTCTGTGCCGACGCACCTGATTGCTGCATATCAACGGCACCCTCAAGAAGAATTTTAACAACAAGCTTTACTATATCGTCTGATGTGTATGATTTTAAGTTTTTTCGTCAACAGGTTTTGAATGTTTGTACTTGGAACAATCTGGAACATCCTCGCTATTTTGATTGACGTGTTCGACAACCGATTTATTTTATTGTGTTGTTCTGTCCTTGTCCTTTTTTAAGCTTTTTCTTGAATATCTTACGGCTGATGATGTCTACAAGTTAGACGAAACATGTCCCGTATTATTTAATAATGTTGTTTAAATAAATAGACAATAAACTTATGGTATTGTAAAGGTGGAATATTGACTTAACCTTAAAGTATACGTACGACAATACGGACTTTACGATGAAATTTATTTTATGTAGTGTACGATGTGTCACACTGTTTCACTGTTGCGCCAGATCTCACATGCTAATAATGCACCCTCTTTCAAACTCACTCATTTGACGGTACGGTTCTCGCATACGTCTGCGAGGCACCTTGCACATCTGCTCAAATCATACTGATCCATTACCTTCGTTTTATAGCGACAACGAGAGCTGCAGGCACATTTTACCAGTTGGTGGTGGTGCGCCGAGATATCGATGTGGACCTTGAACGTAAGGGCTGACATGGTTCAAATGCTAATCATTTCTTCAGAACATACTAATGCACATGTGCTATGAATATGAACTTCCTATCTCTAGAGTTTCAAGGTGTTCTGGTTTTTTATGAACATAAGTGTACAAACCACCTCTGTCAAGTCATGTCTTCAACGTTCAGAATGATGAAGCCATATTTGAAAACGAGCATTGTTGGATACAACTCGCCGCCAGTGCCACACGTCTGAATGTGGTAGCCTTGGAGTAGCGTTACGAAAATGTTCCAAAGTTTGGGCTGGAGAGATTTGGGAGAAAGGAGAAGAGCTGTTCGAATAAGTGGTATTTTCCGAGCAGTCAGTGTAGGGATGGCCTGGAATGACTTTAACAGACGAATAAATTTGAGTTGTGTTTCTAAAAGTAGGAATGATCAAAATGTGAATTAAAGTTGGAATTCAAGAGGAAAATTTAACTCAAATATTTGTTTATAGGAAGAGTAGTTAGGGATCGGAATAATGTACCAAGGGAGATAAATTTCTAAATTCTTTGCTATTATTTAAGAAAAGACTAGGTAAACAACACATAGGGTGTCTGCCACTTGGGCGACTGCCCTAAATGCAGATCAGTCGTGATTGATTGATTGATTGATTGATTGATTGATTGATTGATTGATTGATTGATTGATTGATTGATTGATTGATTGATTGATTGATTGATTGATTGATTGATTGATTGATTGATTGATTGATTGATTGATTGATTGATTGATTGATTGATTGAAACTATGTATGCGACAAAAAATATTAGTGAGTTCCATTTAAAAAATTCAATTTGATATTGCTGTCTCGATACATGCTGAAGCACCGTGTTTCATGTACCCCTTGTTGTTATTCGCATTCATAGCTCAAACAATCAATCAGTCAATCACTAATCACTATCTCAATGTCATAAGACTTAGTAGGGCCACCCTCTGTACTCATGTAAGGTGACTGCTATCACAAGTTGCAGGGCTTACAGTAGGTAATGCTCAATGTCGTCATGGCCAGCTACAACTCAGCACCTCAGGAGATATCGATTACTACATATTCAAATATGTTAACAGTGCCCTCTGATATTCCTCTTTCAGTCCCCAGTATTCCACTCTCGATTTCATCTCCACGTTGGATACATTAAGTTGAAGGTAGAAATCAATATCACAATTTGTAAGATGCTGTTCCCCACTAATCCTTTCCATTTGCCCTACTTATCTCTTGGACCAATCGCAACATCGCTAACACTGTTATATTCAGCCAGGAGTCCAATTGCTCGGTCGTTCTGAGCTTCTGATGCAACATTAGTCTTCAGAAGCTTGTAACATCTAACAGCCACATGTGTTTGCGGATGTCGTACGTAGAATCCGAACCACGTGTGCTCATATTGTCATTTTAAAATCCCACATGCATTAGCTGAACCGCGGCCACCTTCAAGAGAAATCAGTGACAGTGTCGCCATAAGACCTATCTGTATCGGTGAGACGTAAAGCAAATTGTTAAAAAAAACTGATTCTTGACATCATTACAAGAGCGACGAAGGGATAGGAAAGGGTTAGAAGTGGGGAGGAAGCCGTAGCCTTAATTAAGGTACAGCCTCTGCATTTGACTGGTGTGAAAATGGGAAACCAAGAAAAACCATCTTCAAGGCTGCCGACAGTGGGGTTCGAACCCACTATCTCCCGAATGCACGCTGATTGATTCATAACCCAAGCCGCGCAGTCACTTGCTCGGTAAATGAAGAGATGTGTATTAAGACAAACACACAGTCTTCGATAAATAGGAATTAAACAGACGCAGTCTGCTCGGGAATCGAACCCTGGACCCTTTGAACGAAAGCCACTACGATAAGCTACAAATGAAGCTACAAATCATATGACTAGCATGCTTGGGCAAAAGAGTTAAAGTAAAACATTGCAAAAATGAGATCAGCCCAAATTCTGTGAGGTAGTGTGGTGTTTCTAAAAGTAGGAAAGATCACAATATGAAGATAAAGTTCGAATTCAGGAGGAAAACTTGGGGCAAATATTCGTTTATAATAATAATTTACCAAGGGAGATGTTCGATTATTTTCCAAATTCTTTGCAATTATCTAAACAAAGACTAGGTAAACAACAGGTAGGGAATCTGCCACCTGTGTGACTGCCCTAAATGCTGGTCTGTGGCGATCGACTGATTGATGCCCGAATTTTGCAGTAGCCTTGTATCTATCTATACAATCAAGTCCCCGATACATGTATGTCTTTATTCGTACGCGCTAATGTTGTGAACTACAGAGTGGAGTTTGATGCGGTTTTCACCACTGCATAGAACAATTATCAAGTAAGGTTAATTGTACGAATCATTGACCTACGACTAAAGCGAGACGATCTGTGGTGATCTTAGGTCCGAGCGCTTTCTTGGCTTTTGCTGCTTAAACCCTCAGTGATACATGTCAAAATACGTGGAAGAATTGTTAGCATACAAAGCTCTACACAGAAGTCTTGGACGCATACAATTATAAATATGTTTGGATAATTCACATACAGTAATCCTTTACTCAGCTCAATGATCTTCTTAAGATAAGAATACATTTTACAGCATATAATTTGCAGAAATATTTTAGTTTTAGTCAAAACAAAGAGAGGTATTGTCGTATGGAGAGAAAGGAATAGAATGGCACTGACATACGTAGGAAAACAACTATCGTCGTGTACAAGGAAATCTTATAAGACTTAACAGCACAAATTCAAAATTTATCCCATGTAAGGGGTTGTTAGTAATAAATTGCCATGTCCGTGAAACCCTGAAGAGATCTCAGAGCAATGAACACTCATTTCCGTATCCTTAAGGAAATTAAGACGTAATATATATGCTCTTTGGTTCTTCTTCTAATATTGGACGTTCCTTCACCGCGCGGTTCGGGCCGTGTAGATGTTAACTACCATTCGACAGATAGTGGATTCGAACCCCATTGCCGGTAGTCCTATAGATAGCTTTCCGTGGTTTCTTAAATTACCCCACGCAAATGCTGGGGTTGTACATTAATATTAAGATCATTCTCGCTTCTTTTCCAGTCCTAGCCCTGCCCTATCCCATTGTCGCAGTAAGATTTTCTGAATCTGTGCGACGTCAAATCACAAGCGAAGTTGAAATAAATGACTCACGAGGGGAATAAATATAAGGATTATTCACAAAGAAACGATCCGGAGGCTATAAAGTGAAAACCGGTAACGTTATTTCAAAAGTAGCCCAGCACTGTTGAGGCACTTGTCCCTCTGCGACACAAGGTGGTGAATAGCAGTCTCGTAAAATTCCTGGAGCTGCGTTTTGAACCAGTTCCGAACGTACTGTTTTGTCATAGTCGTTTGAGGTAAATTGCTTGCCTCTCAGAGCCTTCTTTAGCTCACACTGGATTTTTTGGATCGCGGCGACCGTGCATGCTTCCACTGGAGACTTTGTAGTTTTGGCTCGGGTTCGAAGTGATAACTCCATGTCATGTCACCAGCGACCACTCGTGACAAGAACTCATTCCCTTCCTTGGCACAGCACAGCAGATGTTCAAGAGAGAGGTCCATTCGACATGCTTCCTGTGCTGGTTGAATACTGTGAGGCACCCACTGGGCGCACTTTTAGCAGGATTTCAATCTGTCCTTAATGATGGCGTGAACACTTCCGACGTTCACTCCGACCTCTGCGGCAAATGCTGCTACCGTAACACGCCGGTCTTGCATAATGAGGGCATCCACCTGCTGGAAAATGGCATCGGTAATGCGGTGTGGCGTTCCAGACCGTGCATCATCGGCCAACGACATGCGTCCTTCCCTGAATCGCTTGTGCAATATCTTGACCCTTGCAACGGACATGCAGTCCCCTCACTCCTCCCGCTCTACACCCCTTTGCTCTTTTTTTGAAGCATCTATTTCACTGTTTTCAGCACGACTGGGTGCAGCGGACGATCAACGCGTAAGAGTGCTCGCTCTGTCGTCACGTGGTGTGCACCCATGTCCCTCCTGCGGCGATTTTAGGACCTCAGCGCTCTTATAGGGACCAAACATTCTTCCGCAGACAATTGCATTACAATCTCTTCAGAGGTTTTCGTTTTATAGCCTCCGGCTCATTTCTTTTTGAATGGCCCTCATAGATGATAGAGCTAGTAGTTCCACCGAGTGAGATACGAGAAGTGGACATTTACCAATGAGGGCGCAAACCGGCGGTGCGTAGTCCTTATCTCTGACAAGAGCGGACAAAGAAGGGGTCTTAATAATGGACGGGATATCTATTCAAATAATTGGATGTTATTATTCACATGGTCCCTTTCCCGTCTGACAATAGCCGATTCTAATCGTAGATCACTGAATGTGGAGATAATATTCTAATTCTGTAACAAAATCTATTCTGTAATACCACCCATCGCACGAGGATTGAGATTAGGTCATCTGTCAAGTGAAGATATTTATTAGACATATCGGAGAAATCATTACTTCTCTCCGCGAGAGAAAGTCATGTTAACTAAGCCATGGCTATCCGTTCACATACAGAATTGCTCTCTCCTGTTCGTGCGATGCCACTCGTGAGATAAAAGTAGGCAATCAGACCTAGCGTACCGAAGAGCATGTTAATGTGGAAACTCGAAATGCCTTCTCGCTAGGTTGTGATTATACCGAAAGAAAAAATCTTGACTTATTATTTTAACTACAATGAGTATAAGAAGCGAGCAAAGCGATCTTCATCCAGGCCTTGAAGGCCCTTGGAGGAATGAGAGGTAAATGCTTCCACTATCCGGCACTAAGAATGTTTTCTTCCATGATCCGCGACCTTTGCCCCCAGAAATTAGTAGTGTACTCATGGCTGAGTGAACCTAAGGACCATGAGCTTCTACAGAAGTGAAATTCTCCTTCATAATTTTTTCGAGTTCATGATGGGGTATCAAACCGACATTCTTCCGGATGAACCGAACATACATTTACCGCTTCGGCTAGACAAACCTCGATGAGTATGAAGCTACCAAGATATATTCTGCATTTCGATCATCGAAATTATGTATTATCATTGCTATTATTATTAGGCGTGCTCGGTTCGTCCGGACTACCCGTCAGGAATTTGATAGATTTAAGAAAACAAGATTTCCACTTCCAGAGGTGCACATGGCCTGAGGTTAACTCAACCTATACCAAAAATGAGTCATTTCCAGGAGGGGGGTAATTTCCGGGGACAAATGTGGCCGGGCATAGCGCTAACTACTATACCCACTTAAGTACCGAGATTACGGAATAATGGAAGCCTTTATTCTACCTTCCACCCCTCCAAGGGCATTAATGGCCTGTACGGAGATGCCTTTTATTATTATTATATGATGTGGATATTAATGGCCTGGTGCAGCCATTATAAGGCGTAACTTCCGACGAGGTGGGCGGCATATGCTCTGTATAAGATACTGAGTTAAGTGTGGTGGGTGTAAGTTTCAGGAATATTAAGGACAGTCCAAACATTCATTTCCCAAACCTAGGAAATTACTACTTCGTGATTACATGTCACACTGCATAGCCGGGGATCGAGTCTAGCACCCCAGTGCGTTGGAAGAGTCAGCTATAGAGCAAGTATTATTGTTCCGTAAAACTTCGATATTTCCATATATAGGTACACGGAGTGAAGGTTTCCTGTCGTCCATTAAGGACATGTGTCGAGGACCGTCAATAAATCTGAAACTTCCTGCTTCATTCCTGTGCACTTCCATTATATGGAGTCCCGGAAGATGTGAACGGCAGAAAGAAGCCGACTGAGTGCCCGTGTCATTGTGTTACCGAGAGCTTTCTGTTTGAAAACAGTCCATTACAGGGCCATAACTTCATTCAGCCTCTCGTGTCCTGCTTCGCCTCCTGTGAAAGGGCACGCACCGACTAGTTTATAAATAATATCCTCAACAGTGCACTTAACTACTAACGTTGGAAGATTTATAATTGGTCTCACAAGGGAACTGTTTGGTTTAGACCAGACTGATTGCAATGAAACTAGTTAAGAGGTTCAATTAAGACATCAGAAGTTCGCTGCCTGCCTGCCGCTGTTGCGATCCACATTATGACAAAATGAATGATTCTGAATAGAAATCTGGGTATGTCCTCGTTTGTGCTAATAAAAGATTACACAGAGTGTTCCGAAACATGTGGGAAGTAATAGGGTTGATAGTACAGCCCAAAACAACACTCATAAAAATCAGTGGTGCAGTGGTGCCGACTCTGTGGGGTCAAGGCGTTTTATCTCCCCCACCCCCACCCGCCCAAAAAAAACTCCTAGTTGTTAAGTCTCTTTAAAACATGGAGTTTGATAGTCTTCTGAGGCTGCTAAGGCGTTAAATCTGGAAATGAAATGAGATGGCGTATGGCTTTTAGTGCCGGGAGTGTCCGAGGACAAGTTCGGCTCGCCAGGTGCAGGTCTTTTGATTTGACCTGCGCGTTGTGATGAGGATGAAATGATGATGAAGACAACACATACATCCAGTCCCCGCGCCAGCGAAATTAACCAATGATGGTTAAAATTCCCGACCCTGCAGGAAATCGAACCCGGGACCCCTGTGACTAAAGGCCAGCACGCTAACCATTTATCCATGGAGCCGGACGTTAAATCTGGAGAAGGTGGTAGGTGGTTTTTTATCAAGAAATGAGATTATAAAGCGGGCATTCCTTCAGAGAACTACAATTCTCAATGTAGAGACTGTTCAGGCGGTGCATCTGGTGGTAGAGTTTTTCACATTTCGTATCATTAAATGCATAATATACAGTAACAAGACGACATTTATTAAGAAAACTAGCAATTTTACCCGTGCTTCGCTACGGTATTCTACATTGTATACGGATTTCTCCGTAAATTACTGTAAAGGCAGTAAGTGAGACTGTATTAAATTGCATTTCACTTAGCGCTATCAGAGATACAAAACAGGGAGGACAACATACGTTGATTTCGATGTAAGGTAGGCTATCGGAGAAGTTTTGTTGATAATGGCAGGGTACATTTCCTACAGCCAATCACAATCGAGTTCCGAAGTTTCTACTATAACGGCAGCTCACTTGGCAACTGTCATTCGCAGTAGAGTTGGAGAGTTTTCATTATAAAGAAAGGCCCATTTTCCTAATGCCAGTCACAATCCAGTTGAAGAGATTTGATTATAATCGAGAAATGCAGTGCTATCTAACGAGTCAACAATCGAGACCATACGACCAAAGTAGTAGATCTCTCCAAATTGAACGGCGATTGTACTATCTGTTTTGTAACATGACTTACCGTTTAGATACTAACTACACCGAAACGAAGGTCTGCGCCCTCATTAAAATACATCCATATGTCGATATTTTCAGGGGCAAAACGTTATACATTTGAACAGCTTGGCATTTGTTCACAAAGAAAAGAGTATCCAGATTTCGGGATTAGCACTCTGATACATACGGAGTAATTAAGGAAGAAAGTAATTCAGTTAAGGAAGTTGAAATTAACAGAAAATAGGATTAAAACTGAGGACAGCCGGATAGGGGAAATACGCAAATACCAAGTGGATGTATTGGAAAATAAAATGTCCCTCAATAAATTGTGATGGTATGAGTTACGGATATAAGAAGGCGGTAACAGAAGAAACATTTAGGCGCAGGGATTCTTAGATAAACAGATAAGCAGATGACTTATGGTGTTATTACCTAAGCCTGAATAGGCAAGGCAGAGGCAAGAAATTAAAGCATCGGGCGAGTTGGCCGTGCGGTTAAGAGCGCGCAGCTGTGAGCTTGCATCCGGGAGATAGTGGGTTCGAACCGCACTGTCGGCAGCCCTGAAGATGGTTTTACGTGGTTTCCCATTTTCACACCAGGCTGTACCTTAATTAAGGCCAAGGCCGCTTCCTTCCCACTCCTAGCCCCCTCCTATCCCATCGTCGCCATAAGACCTATCTGTGTCGGTGCGACGTAAAGCAACTAGCAAGAAAAGAAATTCAAGCGGAAAACAGAAGTAGAATAGAAATACAGTAAAAATTAAAGCAAATCCCAGAAAACACCTTACGGTGCGAAATAATGGGCTCCACTCGTCGGTACTGTTCTTACATTAACAATGCACCTTAGTGCTATTAGAGGACGATTGTAACCGCCAACGGTATTGGGCCAATATCATGCAGAATGGTCGATTGACGTCTCTCTTGCTTTCTACCCAAGTAACAACCACGAATGTACAGGAATGATGACGAAAATGGCAATACGTTACTTCCCTGCTGACAAGCAGAGACGTTGCCATGGTAACCTGTAGGTTCGTTGTCGGTCTGTCGGTCACTCAATGAAGAGCATGACGCCCAAAGAAAAATAGTCATTTTCTCCGTCATTTGAAGAGTAAGCGAAATTATGTACATAACAAAAGTTGTTTAAAATGAAGGGACGTTTCACATACGGTCCACAGATTTTACAGAAAATCAATAGTATAAGAGAAAATGGAATAGAACTGTCGTTGTTTTCCAATAAACCCCGTCTATACAGAGATTTTTAAATCATATGCACAGCTATGAGCTCGCATCCTGGAGATAGTGGGTTCTAACCCCACTGTCGGCAGCCCTGAAGACGGTTTTCCGTGGTTTCCCATTTTCACACCAGGCAAATGCTGGAGCTGTACCTTAATTAAGGCCACGGCCGCTTCCTTCCCATTCCTAGGCATTTCCTGTCCCATCGTCGCCCTAGGACCTATATGTATCGGTGCGACGTAAAGCAAATAACAAAAAAAAAAAAATCATATGCATGTCAAAACTTTCCCCTGCATGACTATATTCTAAATATGAAATTTGGTCGATATCTGTCCAGCTGTTTTGTCATGATGGTGGAAAAAACAGACAGACACTAAAAATAAAAACCACAGATACGGTCTTGAGTTGACCTAAAACGGATACATGTCTGGAAAATTGGCAAAACAAACGAAATTACAGACAGCGGACCCCCTACAACTTCATTTATATTGATGTATTTATGAATCAAGTTCTATTTTTTTTTTACCTGTGATTACTTTATACAGGTTCGTACATAAAACATTCCTTTATAATATTTATTTATGAATCAAGTTCTATTTTTCTGCTTACTTGTGAAATTTATTGAAAATTCCATACGTAAAACTCGTTCAAAAATGTATTTGAGAAACAAGCTCTATAATTATTCTGTTTTTTTTTCTGTTTGTTTGTGAATATTGTTATTATATAGGAATGTTTGCATTAGTAGTTGTTCCTCATTTCACATACCTCTTCATGGTAATCATGTCCCCCCAATAATTACCCGAAGTAAAATGTCCCTATGAACATATGTCCTACTGCCGATCGTTTACGAGCTGCAGGCCCCACCTCAGTTAACATTTCACTGCATGTTAAAATAATTTAACAATAATAATTTAACAATAATAATAAAAATAATTTAACAATCTGTCAAACTCACAGTTAACGTAATTGCCCAGGTTCAAGCAGTTAAATTCCCTGTTAGCTCAAAATATGGCAGGTGCATTAGATGTAGAACTTCTGTATTTGAATATCTGAAATATTGTAGGCCTTTTCCAGAAAGGGTTAGAAACAGATGATTTTCATGCAGTTGTTTCAGTTGCTTGATCGTACGTTGGTTAACATTAGTATGCATACTGAATTCACTACAAATTTTCCGCCAAGCGTCACTTTTAGCTTTGAGCACGGATCAGTTAGTTTGCTCACGTTCTATAATGGGTATGGCTAAATGGTTAGCGTGCTGGCCTTTGGTCGCAGGGAATCCGGATTCGATTCCCGGCAGGGTCGGGAATTTTAACCATAAATGGTTGATTTCGCTGGCACGGGGGCTGGGTTTATGTGTCGTCTTCATCATCATTTCATCCGCATCACGACGCGCAGGTCGCCTACGGGAGTCAAATCAAAAGGCCTCCATCTGGCGAGCCGAACTTGTCCTCGGGCACTCCCGGCACTATAAGCCATACGCCATTTATTTCAATTGGAAATCATGTCCAAAAAAAGATAAATTTGAGCCACGCATTTCCTTCTCGGATTTTTTCATATTGGTCTATAGAGCAACAGAAAATTCACGGTCAAGACAAAAAATATTCTAATAAATGTTGCCTTCACGCGCCTTGGTTTACAGCTGTACTCAAACAAAAGCGCATCGGAGCGCGTTCAGAAACTGCATGATTCTGCCACTGCCTTCTAGATTCTCACTGATCGTTACTCTTTTGAGAATTAACATCGTGTTAAATAACAGTTCCCAGAAAATGTTTTGATGAACGCAAGAATCTTAACATGCAGTTTTTAACACTAGTCTATATTAACAAATAGTACGTTAGTGTTCTTTTAACTGAGATTGAATAAACCGGGCCACAGACTTTCCAACGTACTACGGGAAGTATTGAGTCTTACCTGGCACAGCCCATGTCGAGTACTGTCACCATCTTGGTGTACCAGCAAGGATACTGCATTATAACACAAGAAGTGCTCAAGATGTCCCTCACGCGTCTGAATGCACGCCTGAACACTCCACCGCCTCATCGATTATCGGACACTTCGAACACTCCAGGCATTGCACGTATTCGTTGACAGCTTGGCTCCACACGCTGCAGAAGCACTGCGATGTCCGTAACGGCATGCCAGACCCGAAAATTAATCCTAAATAGGAACTCTTACCGAATTCTAGTTAAGTATTAAAACAGGCTAAGCAGTCTTCTTGGCAGACCAACAGCCGTATATATTATATATATTCAGGGACAAACATTTATTTAAAAAATATTTAATGGCGCACATGAAATGAACGAATTCTACCTGCGAACTGCTGCCCATAACAGAAAGAAGCCTCATTCAATTGTGCTGAAGTTGTTTTAGTTTTGTTTTTTAATAATTTGATAGGATTGGAGTTAGTGTCATTTGGTGTTATCCAGACTATGTTCAGTAAGAGAGGTAAACAAAGTATCGTCAACAAACACTTTCAATATACGTCTTACACTTATTTCTCTAAAAGTATTCAGCCATAATGAACTGCGATCTCGGTAAGTCTAATTAACCAAGAGCATGCAACGTCCTAGTAAATTATAGTTATTTACGCCACAAAGGTCGAGACTGAGGTTTACGTATAAGTTGAGAGGTTTAATTTGGAAGCGAATACGTGAAACACTCACTCGCATAACGAACAATATCTTATTGTATACTGCGTTGAATTTGAACAGCCCACCCTGAAGAGATGACCATTAAGGAGTCAAGTCTATATGGTCCGACAACGGGGTTAGCCAGCTAGAGGTGCGTTGGTCGGAAAACATGTTGGCCAGCACTAGATTGCGTGCCAAAAGTCTAGATTAAATACCAAACCTCTCCGCAATGTTCAGATGGAATGAGGGTATATAACGCTGTTGAAAGTGATTCGTCTGTCGGATGGAGACGTTCAGCCTTGAGCAGACTCCTTGCTGTTATTCGACAAGAGTAGGCTATATGCCGGCACCGGGTTTCACCCTCTCCCTCCCTACTATCATGTATCACGTCATTCATTTTATCTCAACTACTCTGATGAGGTTGACGTCAGGGAAAGCTCCGGTCGTAAAAGCTAGAGACAAGAATTCATCTCTCTTCATACCCCACCCCGCAGCAAAAAAGATGTACAAGGTTTGGACACTCACTATTTTGAATTTATTTTAAACAATATTAAGATCAATACATGGTGCTCAGTTCAGGACCCAGCATTCAAATAGTCGACGTCATCCATGAAGGAATCGATATCATTAAACCAGTCGACAGATGTATTGACTCGCCCACATGACGCAGTGTAGCCATCTTGTAAGTATGCACACGCATGGAGAAAAGTTTCTGAAGTTATGGTTTCATATTTGTGGAAGTTGAGTGCAGTAAGGAACTACAGTATCACAAAGTTCCACTTTCCACATAATTTTGAAGAATGTAAACCTACCAAATTCTTGTCGCAATTTGCTTTACGTCGCTTCGACAAACATAGGCGTTACAGCAACGATGAGATTGGAAAGGGCTAGGAGTGGGAAGGAAGCGACCATGGCCTAATTAAGGTACAGCCCTAGTATTTGCCTAGTGTGAAAATGGGAAACCACGGAAAACCATCTTCAGAGCTGCCGACAGTGGGCTTCAAACCCACTATCTCCTGAATGCAAACTGATATGTACGTGCTCCAAACCAACCCGCCACTTGCTCGGTCATACCAAATTCGACATAGTATGAAATAAAATATGAATTTATTATCCACTTCTGACGTTTTTCCTTTCTAACACCTACGTACGTGTGGGTACGCAGCCTAATGGGAAACGTAAAGTTATGAAATTATTTTTATTGCAAAATATACGGGGCTAAATATCAATATTTTTCTGAAAAAATAAAAGAATTCGAATGGACTGTGTCGGAGTCACTCCCGGACGTTTTGACGCAGAATACGTACCATACGATAGCTATTGTCGAACTAAAGTATGTAATACAGGGCTGTCCAAACTTTTCGTATACTGGAGTGCACCTAACTCTTGGATAAGGACGAGCGGGCGCCGTTTGATGATGATGATGATGATGATGATGATGATGATAATGATATAGAGATATATAGGCTAATATTGAATGAATATTTTTAACGTACCGTACTTACGTATTGAGTGTGAAATCATGCATCGCATGTTCGCTGTAAGGAACAGTATTGCTCCTCAAATTCACTATTGAAACTGTACGTCATAAACATTTAGACATGATTAGAATCACTGTATAAAATAATAATAATAATAATAATAATAATAATAATAATAATAATAATAATAATAATAATAATAATAATAATAATAATAATAATAATAATAATAATAATAATAATAATAATAATAATAATAATGGGAATTAATAACTGATGCATAATTTTCACAGTCAGTATAAATGAAATTGAGGTCGTGAAAAATGCAGTTCTTTACTGAATATGAATAAAGTTTGAATCTATGTTGGAGAAGAGCAAATAAAATGCACTTACAGATAAATACTGTAGCTCACTGCTTCTGTTCACGATACGATCCAAATTCTACTAAGGATTCCGTGAAACTGTTCCATGGTCGTGAACAGCAGATGCTGTGTACGAATGTAGGAATGATGAAAGGAAAATATTTATGAAACATTCACAATGCTATCGTTTCTTGAAAAGCTTTCTAACTAGGAAATACCAAGCCTCAACATATTCACTTCATCCCCCGCCCCTTCTCTATATCGTCTAGCAATCAACAGAAAGCAGGTATAATGTACAGAGTTGCCACAGCTCACGGTATCCTTCGAAAGCACACAACGTATCAGAGGGTGTAGTCTGCAAAATGAGTACTGCTAAAACTATGAAAAGAAAGAGGTGAATCAGAATTGTAGGAATGCCCAGAAAAAACAACCATTACTAGTAGGTTCAAAAATATTCCGAAACTTTCAGATACAGTTAGGCCTAATGTTCTTCTTTCTTCCTTCCTTAATCTGTTTACCCTCCAGGGTTGGTTTTTCCCTCAGACTCAGCGATGGATCCCACTTCTACCGCCTCAACGTCAGTGTCCTTGAGCGTGAGACTTTATGTCGGGGATACAACTGGGAAGGAGGACAAGAGGACAAGAGAAATAAAGAGACTAAGAAGGAGGTGCAGACTGGAAATAAATAGAGTTAGAAATGGCTGTGGAAGTAAGGAGAAATTGAAGGAACTGACTAGAAAATTGAATCTAGCAAAGAAGGCAGCTAAGGATAACATGATGGCAAGCATAATTGGCAGTCATACAAATTTTAGTGAAAAATGGAAGGGTATGTATAGGTATTTTAAGGCAGAAACAGGTTCCAAGAAGGACATTCCAGGAATAATTAATGAACAAGGGGAGTGTGTATGTGAGGATCTTCAAAAGGCAGAAGTATTCAGTCAGCAGTACGTAAAGATTGTTGGTTACAAGGATAATGTCGAGATAGAGGAGGAGACTAAGGCCAAAGATGTAATAAAATTTACATATGATAACAATGACATTTACAATAAGATACAAAAGTTGAAAACTAGAAAAGCGGCTGGAATTGATCAGATTTCTGGGGATATACTAAAGACAATGGGTTGGGATATAGTGCCATATCTGAAGTACTTATTTGATTATTGTTTGGTCGAAGGAGCTATACCAGATGAATGGAGAGTTGCTATAGTAGCCCCTGTGTATAAAGGAAAGGGTGATAGACATAAAGCTGAAAATTACAGGCCAGTAAGATTGACATGCATTGTATGTAAGCTTTGGGAAGGCATTCTTTCTGATTATATTAGACATGTTTGTGAAATTAATAACTGGTTTGATAGAAGGCAATTCGGTTTTAGGAAAGGTTATTCCACTGAAGCTCAACTTGTAGGATTCCAGCAAGATATAGCAGATATCTTGGATTCTGGAGGTCAAATGGACTATATCGCGATTGACCTGTCTAAAGCATTTGATAGGGTAGATCATGGGAAACTACTGGCAAAAATGAGTGCAATTGGACTAGACAAAAGAGTGACTGAATGGGTTGCTATATTTCTAGAAAATATATCTCAGAGAGTTAGAGTAGGTGAAGCTTTGTCTGACCCTGTAATAGTTGAGAGGGGAGTTCCTCAGGGCAGTGTTATCGGACCTTTATGTTTTCTTATATATATAAATGATATGAGTAAAGGAGTGGAATCGGAGGTAAGGCTTTTTGCGGATGATGTTATTCTCTATAGAGTGATAAATAAGTTACAAGATTGTGAGCAACTGCAACGTGACCTCGATAATGTTGTGAGATGGACAGCAGGCAATGGTATGTTGATAAACGGGCCTAAAAGTCAGGTTGTGAGTTTCACAAATAGGAAAAGTCCTCTCAGTTTTAATTACTGCGTTGATGGGGTGAATGTTCCTTTTGGGGATCATTGTAAGTATCTAGGTCAGGGGTTCCCAACCTGGGGGGCGCGCCCCCCTAGGGGGGCGTGGGGCTTTATCAGGGGGGGGGGGCGTGAAGTGATTTCCGAATTAATTTTTTAACTCGAATATTACAATTGTGTTAATAAACATTTTTCGAATCTCTCCAAGTGATTGTCGCGCCAAGTCAATCGTTCAAAAGCACTAGTAATTGCCAACTGTCGGCACAAACCTCAGCGGAGCAGCAAGTTTGGAGGTGAAATTAGAAATTTGCTGTGTTCTGAGGAACAAAATGAAGCCTGAGAGCAAGTGCGGTACCAAGACCACTCAACTCACGTTTAATTGCACACTTTGCGGACCTACTTGCGTGAAAGTAAACTATGACCATACGCGACATGTTTCAACTCATCAACGATGTCGTAGTTGCTTTCATTTTCCAGTATTATTGTTACATACTGTACAAGGTTTTTCTCATAAACAAAATATATTACATGAAGGAGTTACTCGTATAAATGTCGGTATTATATCAAACTGATCTAGTAGCGAGAACAGGAGATAAGGCAATAATAGTAGGCTAAATTATAATAATTTATTTAATATAACATGTTAGGATTTCACGACTAGCGTGAAATTCTATGTAGGCCTATTGGTATTTTGGGCTACAACTAATTAATGTTTAACCACAGCAATTAATGAAACAGTGACACTTTCTCACCAAAGATCTTAACTGGCAGTAAGTTACTACAGTCAGGAGTCGACATTAACTCTGAAAAACAAAGAATATCGGATTTTCAGAAGCAACAAATGAAGTGGAAGTTCCTCCTTCCCTCTCACTCTGCGGCATATAGACTTGTTTTATGGGTAGCTCGTCCTAGAATGCTCTGTTCCCACCCACACACATTCTTATTCTTCTCTTGCAGTCAAATTGGCGAGAGCTACATAGTACAACTGTCCCATCAGAGATGCGCAGTAATGGCCGTGACAACACATCGCCGATAGACCATCAGTGGCCATGCCTTGCGACTGTTGATTCTGTGCCTCGTATACTTTTGCAGTGGACTTGTCTGTCAAGTTGTTTATTGTGAGTGTTGTGTATGCTTCGCTGTAACAGTGCGACTGTGTGAATTGTGTTATTAAATATTGTGACTTTTTAAAAATTGATAACGATATCCAAGAAGAGACTGTACTATGATGACTACATTAAATATGGTTTCACAGTTGTTGAACGGAACGGAATACAACAGCCTCAATGCGTAATCTGCCACTGTGTTCTAAGTAACGATACGATGAGGCCTGTGCATTTGGAGATATATTTAAACATAAATCATTCAGGCTTAAAAGGCAAACCCACAAAAAAATGTACAACTAAAGTCATCTCACTAAAACGTATGAAATTAGATTAATCGGGTACCTTTAACCAAGAAAATGAGAACGCAGTGGAAGCATCATATGAACTAGCTTTTCTGATTACCAAAGACAAAAAAGCCCACACAATTGGGGAAACATTAGTAAAGCCATGTATGTTATTAGCCGCAAATATAGTTTTGGGTGAAGGGAGTAGGTAGAAATTGTCTAAAATTCCTCTTTCTGATAACACAGTGAAGTGCAGACTTCGAGAACTGTCAGAAGACATTAAAATGCAAACTTTGGAGAAGGTGAAAGCATCTCCAGTGTTTTCAATTCAGTGTGATGAAACAACCGATGTGTCCCATTGTAGTCAACTTATTGTATATTGTCGATTTGTCGATAGTGGAATTTTAAGAGAAGAAATGTTGTTCTCCCAATGTTTGAAAACAACTTCGAAAGCTTGCGATGTGTTTTCTGCCATCGATGGTTTTTTTCCAAGAACATGGACTTTGCTGGGAAAATGTAGTGGGTCTATGTACGGATGGTGCACCTGCTATGATTGGGTCACGTTCTGGGTTTCTCAAATTCGCTAAAGATAAAAATCCAAACAACATGGGAACCCACTGTATAATTCACAGACAGGCTTTTGCGGCCAAAACCTTGCGCCAAGACTTTAATAACACTCTAAAAGTCGCTATAAGAATTGTGAACTCTGTGAAGACAAGTTCTTTATAGACAAGATTGTTTGAAGCCCTATGTGTTGACCTTCAAGCCGATCACAAAAAGCTCTCTTTTCCACACAGAGGTTCACTGGCTATCAAAAGGGAACATGCTGACTCGGCTGTTTGAATTAAAGTCAGAAGTTGAAATTTTTCTTCTGTATTTAGTGTTTACTGATGCCAATCTTATCGTCTCATTGGCATATCTTTGCGATATTTTTGAAGATTTTAATAGTCTGAACTTTAGGTTCCAAGGCAAAAACTGCAATATTATGCTTACTTATGATGCCATCAGAGCTATCCTGGAAAAAATACAGTTATGGAAACGTGGGCTTCACTTGAATAACTTCTCATCCTTTCACCGCCTTAATGAAATTTTGCCGGAAAATGAACGTGATCGTAATAAACATAACGCGCAAATTTATTCACATTTGGATTCCCTGGAATAAGAATTCAATTTCTACTTTCCTGATATCTCGTCAGATGAATGGTCCTGGATGTTAAGAAGAAATCCGTTTTCCATTTACATTGAAGCACTGCCAGCACAACAAGAAGAAGCCATAGGTTTAAAGTGTGATTCAAAGCTAAACGATGATTACAAAATATTAGGACTGGGCGACTTTTGGGTAAACTGTCTTGCAGTGTATCTTGAAATAGCCAAAGTAGCATTGCGTGTCATTGTCCCATTTTCGACGACATATTTATGCGAGTCAGGATTTTCAACCTGAGTGTCATAAAAACAAAGCAGCGATGTCGGCTTGATGTTGCAAGTGATCACCCGCTGTGCTCTGTCAAATATCAAACCAAACATACCGAAAATTACCAAGAGAAAACAGTGTCACTGACATTTGTTGACTAATTTAAGGATTTATTGTAAAAGTTTGTTCTTGGTATTGTGCTAAAATTAAGTTAGTACTGCACCCATTATGCAAGTGAAAAGGGCACAGTATGTCATAGATATAAAGCGCGTACTTCATTAAAAAATTTCATAAATAATTGAATAATGGAATAATTCATTATGTGGTGTCATTAGGTTAGGTCTATACCCTCCACGTCAGTTTATCGGAGAGGTTATAGAAGCGACGGATGGGGGGGGGGGGGCGATGACCACCCGTTTCCGAAAAGGGGGGCGTCAGCTGGAAAAGGTTGGGAACCACTGATCTAGGTGTTAATATAAGGAAAGATCTTCACTGGGGTAATCACATAAAAGGGATTGTAAATACAGGGTACCGATCTCTGCACATGGTTATGAGGGTGTTTAGGGGCTGTAGTAAGGATGTAAAGGAGAGTGCATATAAGTCTCTGGTAAGACCCCAACTACAGTATGGTTCCAGTGTATGGGACCCTCACCAGGATTACCTGATTCAAGAACTGGAAAAAATCCAAGAAAAGCAGCTCGATTTGTTCTGAGTGATTTCCGACAAAAGAGTAGCTTTACAAAAATGCTGCAATGTTTGGGTTGGGAAGAATTGAGAGAAAGAAGAAGAGCTGCTCGACTAAGTGGTATGTTCCGAGCTGTCAGCGGAGAGATGGCGTGGAATGGCATTAGTAGACGAATAAGTTTGAATGGCGTTTATTAAAGTAGGAAAGATCACAATATGAAGATAAAGTTGGAATTCAAGAGGACAAACTGGGGCAAATATTCATTTATAGGAAGAGGAGTTAGGGATTGGAATAACTTACCAAGGGAGATGTTCAATAAATTTCCAATTTCTTTGAAATCGTTTCGGAAAAGGCTAGGAAAGCAACAGATAGGGAATCTGCCACCTGGGCGACTGCCCTAAATGCAGATCAGTATTGATTGATTGATATTGATTGATATAGGCGACCTCATCTGCTAAGCTGAACAGGGACCTTGTGGGGGGAATAGGGGGATAGACAAGGAAGCGGCCATGGCCTTAAGTTAGGTACCATCCCGGCATTTGCCTGAAGGAGAAGTGGGAAACCACGCAAAGCCACTTGAGCATGGCTGAGGAGGAATCGAAACCCCTATACTCATTTGACCTCCCGAGGCTGTGTGGAGCGCTTTCCAGCCCTCGGCTGTGTGGAGCGCTTTCCAGCCCTCGTACCACTTTTCAAATTTCGTGATAGAGCCGGGAATCGAATCCGGGCCTCGTGGGTTGGCAGTTGATCACACTAACGGTTAATGCTGGTAAATTAAATCTGCGTTTGGAAGGCGCTAAACAAAGTATGCCAGGGCCACAGCGTTGGACAGGTCTGATCTAATTGGTATAGGTTTATAATTTTGGTCCTCTGGGGCAGTAGATGTTTTCGGCTGGGGCTCCAGTTGCACGATTTCGGCTCACGACGCTCAGTTGCCTTAACTTTCGACGGTCGGCATCGGTGATTTTAAACTTTTTGGAATTCTCTCGAATGCGTTTCCGGTAATTGCCAAGTGATTTGCGGTCCAGTATGTAGTGAAAATTTACGAAAGAAAGAGATCTTTCGTATTCCTTCATATCACAAACTTCCCAAATATTCCTAGTTTGATTTTCTTTTCACCATATGCTTGTAGAACTCACTAAGACGAATCAAATTTCATCTTACACGACGTTCTAGCACGTCGGAGTCTAAAGCTACACTAATTTGTTAGCACCGGGCGAGTTGACCGTGCGGCTAGAGGCGCGCGGCTGTGAGCTTGCATCCGGGAGATAGTGGATTCGAATTCCACTGTCGGCAGCTCTGAAGATGGTTTTCCGTCGTTTCCCATTTTCACACCAGGCAAATGCTGGGGTTGTATCTTAATTAAGGCCACGGTCGCTTCTTTCAAACTCCTAGGCCTTTCCTCTCTCACGTCGCCATAAGAACTGTCTGTGTCGGTGCGACGTAAAGCCACTAGCAAAAAAAAAAAATCGTTAGCCCGCAGCAATACAATGTTAGTACGGCATCATTGGTTCCTGCCATCGCGCGATTATCTATGATTTTGTTAAATTGAAGTATCTCATGTTTTCGTAACGCTCACCGGCCCTAGTTCGGTTCCGAGAATATAGACGTATTGTACGTCCAAATAACTTTAGTAAGTTTACAGCTGCCAGTTTTTTTTTTCAGGCTCAGCGCACGACAGTCCCATCTTAAGTTTATAGCAGAGCTGGAAATTGAAGCTGCTAGCCACTGAACAATGTCACTGAACACGCGTATGTATGTGGCCATGGTGTAAAGAGCATTTAGGAGGGGGAAAATGTTTCCATCAGCGGACAGAAAGAGTGACAGCAGGGAGGATCTTAGTTTATTTTTGCTGGCTTTTAATCAAGAATCTCCTCTGTAAGAGCATAGTGCTCATTTTCAACTTCTTTTGCAGTGAAATGTTTACCCTCCTTGATTAAAGGAACAGGCCGTTGGCGAAACGTCGTTCAATTATTAACGCCAGCTGTCTGAAAGTGGGCTGCTTAATGGCTCTAAATCGTGATGTGTTTATAATAATAGGCGCGCGTCAGAAAATTTGCCACAGCTCTGTTTTACAGTAAAATGTAACGTGTTAGGACTATAAATCGTATCAAATTGATTACGAAAACATTTACTCTCATTTTAAAAATAACACTGCAGGCTTCCTCTCCAACTGTTAGAGGTGGAAGTATGATAGCCGAGTGACATCGGCAATGATTTCTCTCCCAAATGGCTGTAGTTGAAATCTTGGTCAACGCACATGGACCGGTACCGGGCGAGTTGGCCGTGCGCGTAGAGGCGTGCGGCTGTGAGCTTGCATCCAGGAGATAGTAGGTTCGAATCCCACTATCGGCAGCCCTGAAGATGGTTTTCCGTGGTTTCCCATTTTCACATCAGGCAAATGCTGGGGCTGTACCTTACTTAAGGCCACGGCCGCTTCCTTCCAACTCCTAGGCCTTTCCTATCCCATCGTCGCCATAAGACCTATCTGTGTCGGTGCGACGTAAAGCCGCTAGCAAAAAAAAACGCACATGGAATTAAAAAGAAATGAAAAGTCGCCTCCACATAAGCCCAAGTCATATAACTAATCAAATCATTGTTAGTTCCATTGTGTAGAGACTTTGGAAGTAGAAAGCATAATGTCCAGGAATATAGTGCGTTGGATGTGGCAGGTTAATGCAGCGAATACCGTACGACTTAGTGCAGGTGACTAATCAAAGGCACGCCATACTTTGGATAAACAAAATAAGCTTTCTGTTCACTGGTGGCTCTTAGCAAGGTGTGGAGTTGTAGACTTGTCTGTTTTGTTACTCTTAGTTATTACTACCGGTCTAGAAAACCAAGTATAACGGCTGAGAGGATTCGTCGTGCTGATCACACAATACCTCGTAATCTGCAGGCCGTCGGGCTGAGCAGCGGTCGCGCCATGGGGTTTGGTTTCTTTTAGTAGAGACGGACAAAATATGACATTGCATGTAGTAAACCACGGCTGCCGGCGCTATGAGAACAGGGATTTCAGATCTCAGCTGAGGTAGCCGATTTGTAAAGGCGGCAAATTGTTGGCGTTCTATGTCATAATTGTTGATGGCGCACTCTGTATTCTCCCGAAAAAATTAACTTACGAGGGGAAGAAACAGCTACAGTGCCACCGGTTTCGTTCAAACTACGGGAGGTTGATCTAAGTCAAAAATACTGTAATCCGGTAAGTGTCCGAGGGTTTATGTCACCAACCTTGATTTTACGCGAAAATCGACCTTAACAGCCTTGCGTGCCTGCTCGTACTTGTGTGTATCTGTAACAATGCTGCCCTAATTTATTGACAGAATCGTTAAATTATAGAAGCATAGTTTAAAAAGGGAATAAAATTAAGTAAGTTAATGGATATATATTTACCAGATATTGTAATTGGAATTGAAACATGGCTGAGAAAAAAATATTATGGATGCGGAAGTTCTCATGGAACTAGAGTGTTTATCGTAGGGAAAGTTTAGCAACGACAGTAGTCGGAGTGAAAGAAGAATTTGTATGGATGAGAAACATGAAATTCTAGGCATAAGACTTGTTTCTTAAGATAATAATGTTTTTGTGGTGCACAGACCTGGCGAGACTGGCGCTGACGCTGGGTTGGAATTATTTCAAAAGGCAATCAGCTATGTGGGAAACGACACAGAAAAGAACGTTATTGTAGCGGGTGACCTCAATTTACCAGATGTTAACTGGGAAGGGAATGTGAACGGCAGAAAGCATGATCAACAAATAGTGAATAAGTTAATATGTGAAAGACAACTGAATCAGAAAGTGATGGAATCAAAAGGGAAAATATTCTAGACAAGGTGAACGGTTTTCTGTGTAACTGAAGAAGCCATGGCTATACAGCACGAGCATCTGACCCACATAATTGTAAAAGAAAATTCATGCTAAAGAGTAATATAGCCTTATCCTTCGCATCGTATTCCGATATAACTTGCAAATATAGACAGAGTGACAGTATGTACAGATAAACGATTATCATTATTAAGTCAGCATGACATATGCTGTGGCCGAAACGGTGTATCTAACCACTTGAAAAGTTCCCTCCGTTAAAAATGTAACACTGAAAAGTGTGGCTTCGAATTACAATCATAAAAATTGTTTTGTTTCGTTTCGTTTCGTATTGTTTTGTTTTGTTTTGTTTTGTTTTGTTAAGCAAAGATACAAAGTTATCAGTCATCACTTTAGCGTATGAAAGTTCATGACATTAGACAATTTCCAGAGCGATTTTCTTGTTGTGGATATTGGACTGATCAGCGATTAACGATATAATAGCGTAATCAATGCATGGAGTGTAGATGGTAAGGAAATACTAAGCCTTACCCGCATTCACGAACTCAGAGCACTTGAGAACCTGTTCTATAGAATGGGATCGTAGTAGCGGACGGGTATCGGTTGATTTCTTCCCATTTCTCGGCCGAGTTAAATACTATACTCACCAGTACACACTTCATGGAATAATGTATTGGACAAAATCTTCACAGGCACCAGTGTTATGAAAGCGTATCCTGAACACTTTACACGAAGCAACAATGCTTTTAAAAACAGTTTCATTACATTGCTGGTGCACAATAACATCAGATTTCATCACCGTTGAGAGTGAGTTATAAAACAATCCAGTTTCAACGCAATGTGAAACGAATGGACAGCATGATTCATTACAATACTTAAGAAAGAGTAGAAAATCCCGGTGGTTGTTTTAAGGGGTGTAAATAGAGTCCATTGAAGGTTTAAATCCTATGTATTTGTAGCGCCAACAGAAGTACCGGTATATGTATTTGCAATTATTATTTTGTCTAGGTTTATAGTAACTCCATATTTAACTCTAGAAAGCTGCAGGTTTAATGGCAAGTGCTGCAGGCTTTTTCCTTATTGATAACAAGAAACACTGTTTATACATACGTACATCTTAATCATAACAAGCCCATATTATACACCAACAGAAAGCTGAAAGATTCTTACATATAATTATGGAAAAAATACCAATGTTTGGATGCCCGTTGCCGTGAGGACAACGAATTTGGAGCCTGACAATTCTCACACATTTATTCCTGTATTGTGACCAAGATCTTGATAACTATCAGCAGAGATTGCATTTTGATTCAATTCCACATAACAATCACAAATCTACAGGAATTGTATGAATAGACTTGTGAAAATGGGAAATCATGCATAACTATATTCAAGGCTCTACAAATCAAGCGCACGATTTCAGAGTCGTAAGTTAATTAATTAATGGCGTATGGCCCCCGGAGAGGCCTGGTGCAGGTCTTTTTCTAGTAGACGGCCTATTAGGCGACCTGCATGTCTGTGAAGATCAAGATGAGGGCCTTACCTAGGATGATTTCTAATGTTGAATACGCCACACACACCCAGTCTCCGAGCCATTGGAATTAACCAATTAAGGTTAAAATCCCCGATCCGGGCGGGAATCGAACCCGGGACCCTCTGAACCGATGGCCAGTACGCTGACCAATCAGCCAACGAGTCGGACAGTCGTAAGTTAGCAGAACAGACATGTTGCTTCTCAGCCTCCAGAAGCGACGAAATAATTCTCTATCCATACAACCCGTGTGGGTGGGGGCGGTAGAATAACACCCGTGATATCTCCTACCCGTCGTAGGAGGCGACTAAAAGGGGCCCCAGGGGCTCTCAACTTGGGAGCGTGGGTTGGCGACCACGAACCTTCAGCTGAGTTCTGGCATTACTTCCACTTACTTGTGCCAGGCTCCTCATTTTCATCTATCCTGTCTGGCCTCCCTTGATCAACTCTTGTTCTTTTCCTACCCCGACGCTATTCGGTTTGTGCGGAATAGGGAGTCTTTGATTTTCACGCCCTTCGTGGCCCTTGTCTTTCTTTGACCGATATCTTCATTTTCCGCAGTGTCGGATCCCTTCCATTCTTTCTCTCTTATTAGTGTTATAGCCCTATAGATGATGGTTGCCTAGTTGTACTTCCTGTTAAAACACTAATCCCCCCCCCCCCTATCCGTACACCTACCTGCAGGTTCTCATCTGTTTCTCAAATACCTTCAAATCAGAAGAAAAAACACTCCGTAATCACAACAATTTGCAGTCGGGGCCAATTAATTTGTTACCTTCATTGATCTGTCACAGTCTCATTCTCGGCTTTGACAATATGAAGGTGACCGAGGTATGAGCGATGCTAGTAATGCCATTCCTTATGCAGCTAGTCCCTGTTAGGAATGGTGTGAAAGTATCGCTCATAGGATCGGTTGGTGTATGCATTTCAGTGGGCTTGGCAGACTGATATGTAATGGCAATTTCTGGCTCGGTGAGGAAAGCAACGGGAAACTACCTCACTCCTCATTTCCCTAGTTTGCCTCGTCAGTGATGCCTAGGCTATCATTATAGCTGTTGGCAGAGCTATGAGGATCAAACCAGCCTGCGGGCTGAATACCCAACATACATACGCACGGTCTTACAGGATTATGGTAAAATACTGATCTGAATGTGAGCGAGCGGAAGGTCAAGGATAAGGTCTCAATCTGAATAGCATACAACATCCATGAGAACGGGGATCGAGCCATTGAGCTTTACGTCTCTTGTGTAGATCTCAGATCATGTGGATATGGCAACATTTTGCTGATACTATGAATGAAGGTTAATTCAACGGTCTGGAACTGAACAACGAGGGCCAAACGACACAAATGCAGGAGCGTATCCCAGCCAACGTCCGCAAGTTGTACATCACCGTGAAATGAACTACTGGGAGCTATATTTAACGTGTGACAGTGCCAGAAATGTTAAACAAGCAATGGGATTGTCTGTTCTCAGAAGAATACAGGGCACAAGGGGTAGATTAGTTCGGGCTGACAAAGAGTTCCGTACAGACTGCTGTGTTTACTTGGAACCATGCAAACAGATCTCTCAAATCTTGGACAAAGGCAGCCGGTAACCGTAAAGAAAAAAATGGATGATTGTGAAATACCTAGGAAACGTGGAACTTTATTTATATTATGCTTAGGTATCAAAACTTCAGTTTTATATGGAATTCTAAGAATAAAAAATACACAAGGCGAAACAGTCCAGAAGAACCTTGGAATGCAGATTACGAGATATCATGTGGTCAGCACGACGAATCCTCTCGGTCGTTATTCTTGGCTTTTTAGATCGGGGCCGCTATCTCACCGTCAGACAGCTCCTCAATTGTAATCACGTAGGCTGAGCGGACCTCGAACCAGCACTGAGGTCCAGGTAAAAATCCCTGACCTGGCCAGGAATCGAACCTGGGGTCTCCGGGTAAGAGGCGGGCACGCTACCGCGACACCGCGGGGCCGGCTAATTCTAAGTAATAGGTATAATCTTAATTTTGGTTTTTGTAAATGATGTAACGTCACAAGATCTAAGATAGGTTTTCGGTGACGATACGATACAAGAGGGCTAGTTCTGAGAAGGAAGCTTTTTCTTTTCTTTTTTTTTTTTTTTTTTTTTTTGCTATTGGCTTTACGTCGCAATGGCACAGATATGTCTTATGGCGACGATGGGACAGGAAAGGGCTAGGACTGGGAAGGAAGCGGCCGTGGCCTTAATTAAGGTACAGCCCCAGCGTTTGCCTGGTGTGAAAATGGGAAACCACGGAAAACCATCTTCAGGGCTGCCGACAGTGGGCTTCGAAACTACTATCTCCCGAATACTGGATACTGGCCGCACTTAAGCGACTGCAGCTATCGAGCTCACAGGGGTCCTGGGTTCGATTCTCGGTAGGGTCGGGAATTTTAACCAAAATTGGTTAATTCCCTTGGCACGAGGACTGGGTGTATGTATCGTCTTCATCATCATTTCATCCTCATCACGACGCGCAGGTCGCCTACGGGAGTCAAATCAAAAGACCTGCACCTGGCGAGCCGAAGTCCTCGGACACATCCCGGCACTGAAAGCCATACGCCATTTCATCGCGTCTGGTTACCCAATTTCTCTCATTCGAGGACTGTGTGCTGTGCTTATCACACCAAACTCCTCTTCATATTCATACAACACGTCACACTACCAGGTCCCACAGAAACACGCAATAGTGAATACATCCCTCCACATAGGGTGGGCGTCAAGAAGGGCATCCGGCAGTAAGATAGAGCCAAGTCCACATGTGTCGACTGGTAGAAGAAGAGGAATCCTGTTTCTAGATCATCCCAGTGCTATTTTTTGTTTGGTGTGGTAGCGGTACGGAGTTTGCAATCACCAAAGTAAGGTTATTCTAATATAACTGGCCAGGGGCCTGTTTCATAAAACTAACTAATAATATTAGCTAATAATATTAGAACTCATAAAACAAATTATTAGTTGTCAAAATTCTGTTTCATAAAGATGTATGCATGACTAATAAAATGGCTTCACTAATAATATTAGTTCATTAGTCAGCTGATGCAGTTTGAGGTTAGAATCGATTTGTTGCATGTTCTTACAGTAGTTTGTTTTCGTTCCTTGCAGTAGGCTAGCGCTTGACCCACTCATACTCTGTGCTTTTTGTGTTTGACTACAACCGGAACCGGCTATTCAGTGCAGTTTCAGATTCTTGTCAGTTTATATAGGCTACAATGGGTAAAAGAAACGACAATAATGTCAGGAAAGAAAGTTTTCTTAGAAAAGTGCTGGAGTTGAAGGGGCAGTTGTTCGGAGCCTTTTCACTAACCGTGACAAAGGACTCGAAAAGGCAAGCGTGGATGGAACTGCGGGATTTTGCTGTGGCTATTGGGCTTCATTCCTTGCAGTGGGAGATTCTAAGATATTACCAATCCTATCAAGCACATATTCAAATGTTCTGTAATCTAACCTAAATCTCTCATTGTATTCATATGATTGTTCCATACCCGTATAGGCTGTTCTTGGCCTAAAAGTTCTTGGACGGCGAATATAAACTCTCTCCTCATCACTATTTGAATCAGAGTCAACCATTTCACTGATCTTCACAATTTTATGCCAAAATATCAATATACCACACACTTTGGTTTCACTAATAATATGAAATATGAGTCAAAATACACTAATAGAAATAATCCCAATAATATGAGTAAATTTTATTAGTTATGTTGTCTATGAAACACTTTACTAATATTATTGGGAACATCTACTAATAATTTAGACTCATAAACTAATAACTAATATTATTAACTAATAATTTTATGAAACACAATACTAATATTATTAGTTAATATTATTGGTTTTTACTAATAATATTAGTGAAATATGTTTTATGAAACAGGGCCCAGGATGCATTCAGACAGGTAGTCGTACGCCAGAACTGTCTGTGGTCTGAAGATTGCAAAAAGGATTAGAAAACACCCTCGGCAAAGATGGTTGAAAGAATTCAAGAGAATGGTTGGTGTACAGAGCACTACGGCAGCAAGAGGGAGAAAAACGCTCGTAGCTTTCATTTGAACAAGGATAGAGGTGTATGTCAACATTCGAGAGTATGTGTAAAATAAATAGGGAGGAGATAAGCGCAACCTGTTGGTAGGAGTCCCTTACACTTAAAGGGATTCTGCGGGCGTGTCTGCTGTCTGCAGCGTGTAGGAAAAATGCCATCCAATAATTACTGCAGTGGTTAAGACGATCAGAATAATTAAAATGTAAGATAGAAGCCAACTTTAACTCGCAACGTTCATTCAGAGTCAACTGGGGGAAGTAACGTGAAGTAGTTTTTCAATCAGAATTTATCAGATGGGAGTATCCGTGGTCGCTTTGCTTGGCCTCACTTCGAAAGGTGAAGTGAGTAAAAGGCGCGTTGTATTCGTCCAAACATTCGACATTCGGTTTGTTGGAGGATCTTGACCTTTCATGATCACTAGACACCGAAATAGTGGCTTTCACAAAGTATCTGTGATGTAAGGCGTCGTGAGGAATCCTTTCGAGGCATCTGGGCCCCGGATCTCGTCAACGACATTACGTCGTTTTCCCATTTGAATTTAAATGAAAAATGCGAGTTAGAAAGTTACATCTTAATTTTACTGTAATTGTCCTGATTTCTTTTATCTCGGTCTGTTGTTATTGGACGCAACTTTCGTTCAGCCTGTATATGTAGAATATAATATACAGTACGCCGACTGTTTCAACGAAGATCTAGTTTTCCTTAACAACGAGCATCACATACGCATCCCGAATTATAAAAACAGGAATGAAAATGAAAGCCTACAACCTGTTTTCCAGTCATTGACCAGGTCAGGGATGTAATAAATAAACCAGATATAGGCTGTTATTACGATGGGGTCGCCACTCCCGAAGTGATATATATTAATGACTGATAGATGCTATGAAATGAGAATGGAGAGTGTTGCTGGAATGAAAGATGACAGGGAAAACTGGAGTACCCAGAGAAAAACCTGTCCCGCCTCCGCTTTCTCCAGCACAAATCTCACATGGAGTGACCGGGATTTGAACCACGGTATCCAACGGTGAGAAGCCGACGCGCTGCCGTCTGAGCCACGGAGGCTGTATAAAACCTGGAAAATATTAAAAAATAAAAATATCCCGTAAACGGCTCTCATCGACACTGATAAATTCTCGTGTCAGTAATTAACTAGTATCCAAATAAATCCTATTTGGGACAATTCTCACAACCTGGTATATGAATGAGATTACACTTCCACTTTTCAGAGGAATGCGCTCCGAACAACGCTCTCTGCAGCTATGCCAAGTGCACTTAACTCACATCAGGCAACAAATATAGGAAATTACCTCATTCCGAGATGCAAGGTTTTAATCCCAGTGCTGACTACACGTATTTTCTCGGAACCGATTTTTATAGCTTACAGAAAACATATAAACGTGTTTATTTTTAAACTATCGACAGGGAAATTCTATTATTAAAATTCCCCTTCTATCCTTCTTAGTAGACCATCTCACCAGCGAGACACACTGTTTTTCCAGGAACACATGCGAAGTCTGAACCTTCTCAAATCGCACGAAAGCAGTCAATTTCGGTCACATGTACTAAAACTAAACAAAACAGCCTGATACAACTAATCGTTCAAGAGAAAGTCTCCAACAGTGGTTCCATATGCACGGTACAGCAACTCATTCGCAAAGCATATGGTACATGATAGGGATACGTACTCCATGACTGTAGTAGTAGTAGTAGTACCACCGAGCTCGATAGCTGCAGTCGCTTAAGTGCGGCCAGTATCCAATAATTGGGAGATAGTGGGTTCGAACCCCACGGTCGGCAGCCCTGAAGATGGTTTTCCGTGGTTTCCCATTTTCACACCAGGCAAATGACCTTAATGAAGGCCAGGGCCGCTTCCTTCCCATTCCTAGACCTTTCCCACCCCATCGTCGCCATAAGACATATCTGTGTCGGTGCGACGTAAAGCAAATAGCAAACAAAGTTGTAGTAATAGAGGAAGAAGAAATTTTCTGTGAAATCAAAATTAAATAGGGCTTATTTCAACACAAAAATAAACCATTTTAGGGTTAAACCCTCAGCTGGTATCATACGTCTGTGATACGGCATACAAAGCTTCTCACGGCTATTTCCTACCGTTCCAGAGTCCTATAGAATTTATAGTTACAGTATTTACATGAAGAATTAGTAGAATATGTATATGATATGTGATAAGGAAAATTGTCTATTTTAACCAACTTGGATTTTCGATATCAAAACGTAAATTTTATGTTTAAATTTTTCCCGTAATGGAGTTCCTTTTATGAATGCTGAGACTGATGTAGCAGAGAAATGATTATGAAAATTTTCTTTTCACACATTGAGAGAAGTACGAAGGTCCGTTTGTTCGGAGCTTCTTTCATTTTCTCTTTTTCAATCTGTGTTACGTCGCAGTGGGGTTCGAACCCAATATCTCCTGAATGCAAGCTCACAGCTGCGCGCCCCTAACCCCACGGCCAACTCGCTCTCTCTCGGAGTTTCATTTTAGAATGTTTGTATTTTCTTCTGGGTTTGTACTGTAATTTATCCTTTTCTTTTTGACATGTTTGTAAGCATATTCTTAAAGGTATTAATTTCAACAAACAAAGTTAAGAAAACATTGTTTAATTTAACAGTTAGTATCTGGGGTGTGACCGACACCATGATACTGATTACGTCACAAAATTATATGATACCAGTTGAAGGTTAACAGGTGCTGGATTCTCAGGATTATTTTACTGAGAATAGGGGTCAGCGTAACATATGACTGAAGAGCTCTTAAATGCTATCCCACTATACCATGATTCATTGAAGGGTTATAATTTATATATATATATATATATATATATATTTTTTTTTTTTTTTTGCCATTTGCTTTACGTCGCACCGACACAGATAGGTCTTATGGCGACGATGGGATAGGAAAGGCCTAGGAAGTGGAAATAAGCGGCCGTGGCCTTAATTAAGGTACAGCCCCGCATTTGCCTGGTGTGAAAATGGGAAACCACGGAAAACCATCTTCATGGCTGCCGACAGTGGGGCTCGAACCCACTATATCCCGATTACTGGATACTGGCCGCACTTAAGCGACTGCAGCTATCGAGCTCGGTATACATTGAAGTAGAGGAAGCAAGTGACCCTTAACCCCGATACAAAGATTGTAAAAATAATCGCATCTCGGACATTAGGACATTATACAGATAGTCATTCTAAATACATCGAAGGTGGAAACTACCCATGTTAGCCTCATAATGGCCGTGTATGGGTGGGTTGTCTACAGCAATGGAGGGAGTCCCTCCTTTCTTACCTACCGCGTGACGTTACCCAGCTAAGATTCTTTCGCCTTTCATCTGTGGGTCTCTATCAATCAATAGTTGTGTCGTATTGCATAACTCGTTATATCAATCGTTCAGTATGAGCATCTAGTGAAATCACCAGCCATTCATTCTCCTTTTGTGAATGCACTCGGCTGAACACATCAGTGGTATTGGTGTTCAACGAGGCTCTACTGTGTGTGTGTGCGCGTAGAACTAATCTCGGAAAACACTCCTAACATCGCGAACGTATTCTGTCATTAGCCACGAGATGGTATAATGGCTACAATATGAATTCAAAAGATCGACTACGAAGCGCGACTGAGGTGCTCGCGTCCTATGAGGATGGTTGCCAAGTTGTACCTCTCTTCGACACGAGGCAGTTAGTTGGTATTTGAGAGACCCGACACGAGGCAGTTAGTTGGTATTTGAGAGACCTGCTCCGGTAGATTTACAGGAACGTTAAGAAACACTTCCTTTTATTTATTTATACGTTTTGCTTTACGTAGCACCGACACAGGTAGGTCTTATGGCGACGATGAGATAGGAAAGGAAATAGAGAGAAAAGGAAGCGGGCGTAGCCTTTGGCCTGGTGTCAAAATGTGAAACCAAGAAAAACCATCTTCAGGGCTGCGGACAGTGAAGTTCGAACCCATTACCTTCCGAAAGCAAACTCACAGCTGCGCGACCCTTACCGCACGGTCAGCTTTCTCGGTAAGAAACACATTATTAAATCATAGAGGATGATGACTCTTAAAAAACATTGGCATCTTCTGACTTTCACGTAGACTACAAGAAATGGCACTGCGAGGGGTGAGAGTTCGTTCGATGGACATTTTACCGTACCATAAAATAATTAGTGTTCGCCTCTGTGGTGCAGTGTTTAGTGTGATTAGCTACCATCCCCGCAGGCCCGGCTTCGATTCCCGACTCTGCCACGAAATTTGAAAGTGGTACGAGGGCTGGAACGGGGTCCACTCAGCCTCGGAAGGTCAACTGAGTAAAGGGGAGTTCGATTCCCACCTCAGCCATTCTCCAAGTGGTTCCCCATGATTTCCCACTTCTCCTCCAGGTAAATGCCGGGATGGTACTTAACTTATGGCCACGGCCGCTTCCTTCCTTCATTTTGCCTTGTCTATCCCTTCCAGTATTCCCATCCTCCAACAAGGCCCCTGTTGAGCATAGCAGGTGAGATACTGGTCCTCCTCTCCAGTTTTAACCCCCAGCCCCCGCAACCCAAAGCCTCACGCTCCAGGACAATGCCCTTGAGACGGTAGAGGTGGGATCCCTCGCTGAGTCCGAGGGACAAACCAACCCTGGAGGGTAAGCAGATTAAGAAAGAAAGAAAGAAAGAAAGAAAGAAAGAAAGAAAGAAAGAAAGAAAATAATGAATTAATTTCATATGTAAAGAAATGAAATTAAAAGTAATCTTGTAATTTGTTATTTGTTTGCTGTAGTATAAAGTACATATGCACCGTAATCGGTATGTGCGTAAAAATCAGCAGCGTTTGTGCATTCATCTGCCGGTTCATTCTGAACTACGCGGTGGTTACTGACTTCGCAGGTTGCTTATCAAGTAGTTCGGAGTTTGCCAAACACGTGCTTTAAAACAGTAATAATAATAATAATAATAATAATAATAATAATAATAATAATAATAATAATAATAATAATAATAATAATAATAATAATCATTGAGAAACAAGAGAGGAAAATTCTCAGAAAAATCCTAGGACCAAAGTTCGAAAATGGAATTTGGATGAAAAAGAAACCACACGAAATTTTTCAATTCACAGAAAAAATCACAGATACCATCAGAAAGAGACGACTAAAATTCTACGGATACCTACACAGAATGGATAACAACAGGCTGACAAAGACAATTCTAAATCTAGCTCTAACCCTGAAAATCCGCAACAATTGGTTAGCAGAAATTCATGAAGATCTACAAGAAATGGGTATTGAGGACGAAACCATTCAAGATAGAATGAAATTTAGAAGCTTAGTAAACAAACATAAATTTGCAGAGAAACCAACAAGAAAAAATACAGGCTGGACAGAAACACGCAGAAAGGAACACAGTGAAAAAATGAAGAGATATTGGGAAGAAAAGAAGAAGAAACATTGTGCAAAATAAGTTCAAACGCGCTCCACAGTTGGGCACAACGAATCAATAATAATAATAATAATAATAATAATAATAATAATAATAATAATAATAATAATAATAATAATAATCGTCATCATCTTAGAGCAAAATTCCAGTTCTCCGGTGATGTTCAAAAGTTACTGCAATTCCTCTTCACCTTCCTGGCCTTTTCTTCAGTTACTTGCAGTGGCCACTGTGTGTGGATTAAACACAGTTTTACGGTCGGATGCTTTTTCTAACGCCACCCTGGAGGGGAGGGTTGTATTCAGTATCGCGAGTTTCTTTGGCGGTTGGCAATGGTTTTATATAGAAATGAAGAGGTGTATTAAAACGAACACAAACGCCCAATCTTCGAGCGTAGAGTAGTTAACCAGATGCGGCTAAAATCGCCGCCTTCTCCGAAGATCTAACCCGGTTATCTCCGAACGATGGCCACTGCGCTGAACATTCTGCCAAGGAGTTGGATGAAGACTATCAAATCAACCAAACGGACGTTAGACACATCATCATCATCATCATTTCGAAGACTAGGCTGATACCAAGAGCGAATACACCTAGGATTGAATGCCGGGTAGGGAATACGAAATTGGAACAGGTGTATTGTCCCAGGATGCCAGTAGGCCTATACTAGTAAAATTAAATCAAGGTGCAGCATGGCTGATGAGGTGAGCTCGCAGTTGCCATCAACAGTATTGTGTAAGAAAGAAGTAAGTTCTTCGATGAAACTACCTTTACACCGGTTTGTTCCAATACCTATTTGTTGTATGGATTGAAGCTGGGTGAATTCACGATATCTTATAGGTTAAAACACGTGTTTTTTTTTTTTTTTACAATTTTGCTTAACGTCGCACCGTCGCGACGATGAGATAGGAAAGGGCTAGGAGTGGGAAGGAAGCGGCTGTGGCCTTAATTAAAATACAGCCCCCAGTCCTAGTAACCGTGGCCCCCAGTATTTGCGTCGCGTGAAAATGGGAAACCACAGAAAATCATCTTCAGGACTGCGGACAGAAGTTCGAACCCACTATCTCTCGAATGCAAGCTCACAACTACGCGACCCTAAACGCTCGGCCGACTCGCTCGGCGCTTTTTAGACATAGCGGACATGAAAGAGGTGAGAATGACTGCTTGTAAAGACAGCTGGGCACAATGGCAGGAGGATATCCGGAGTGAGGAGATAAAGGCTATTGGGAATGAACTCGATGGATGAAGCTATGAGTATAAACGGCCTTCGGCGGTAGTGTCATGTGAGGTCAGTGGATGAAGATAGGTTACCTTGAAAAATAATGGACTCCCCCAAGGAGGGTAAGAGATGTAGAAGGAAATCAAGGTGACGATATTTAGACTCCATTTATGATTATTTAATGGTGTATGGTGTGGATATAAGCCAGGTGACAGAGCTAGTTGCTAGTTGTGGAGGTGGTTAGTTAATTCACAAAGGCTTGCAGACTGCATGTTGGAAGTAATAACAATGTGAAATGAATATGCTTGTTATTATCGCCAACACATGCCCTTGCTTGCGCGCATGGTCTTATAAGATCTTGTGTGTAGTAGCGACTTGGGTGGGTAGGTCACATGTTATTGGCGAGGAGATTAACTGAGAGCCTTACTGGAAGTCTCCCTTTGGTTTTTCGTCCCAGTGAATTCTTTCACGGCTTGCGGAGTCACCCAGGCGTCAGAATATTTTCGTGCAGGAGATTTTCTTACAAACTGGTAGAATACTGACACCAGGCTAGCGTATTTCACAAACACCACGGGGCTGAGAAAGGATCGAACTCACAAACTTTGACTCAGAAAGACAGCGTACTACCGCGTTTGAGTCACTCATCCCGGCATACCTCAAGTTCATTCTGACTGAGGGCACCAAGTCAGCAGCCCCGCGGCCTTGCTAGGGTGCCAACGTCCAGGTTTGGAAAAGGCATCATCAAAATATCAGACGATACTTTCTTAAGAGGGGCGTATTTTTTTATTATCCATGCTGCGTGCTGAAGTGAGGCATTCAATATAAGCTACGAACAGAAGCAGAGATTGGGTCCAGAACTATGTTTCCAAGCTGTCAAACAAGCAAGCCCGTGGTTTTAAGCGACTGTTGATATTGTTATCATAGCCACAGAACCTGGTGGTGGTGGTGGTGATTATTGTTTTAAGAGGAAGTACAACTAGGCAACCATCCTCTATATAACACTAATCAGAGAGAAAAATGGAAGGGGTCCGACACTTCGAAAAATGAAGATATCGGCCAAAGGAAGGCAAGGGCCACGAAGGGCGTGAAAATGAAAGACTCCCTAGCCCTCGCAAACCTAATAGCATCGGGGTCGGAAAAGAACAAGAGTTGACCAAGTGAGGTCGGATAGGATAGATGAAAGTGGGGATCCTGTCACAAGTAAGTGGAAGCAATGCCAAGACTCAGCTGAGAGCCCCGTGGAGCCCCTGAGGCCCCTTTTAGTCGCCTCTTACGACAGGCAGGGGATACCGTGGGTGTTATTCTACTGCCCCCACCCACAGGGGGTCCACAGAACCTCCTGTTGTATGTGTATCCCGAACCACAGACATGTACTCATGTTAATTCATCAGAGATTCAGAAGAAGGAAATTTCATTACGGCTTCTTCCCTCAGCACCTCCACAAAATTGAAGAACTTCAATCACCGTTCTGTTCAAGTTCAGCTGATACAATTGCAGATCTCATTCACACATTGTTTGGATTTCTACACCACTTTGGTCGCACTACTTGTCTACTACAATAATTATTGTCAGCCAGCTCCCGCCTATTCTTACGCCATTTTCCCACAAAAGTGGAATTATATGCGTTTCTCTTTGATACTGTATTGCTGATTTTAAAACTTTAACTAGCATCGATCTTACCCTACCACAACTATTCCAATCCCGCCTCCTATCGGCCATAGCCTACTCGCATGTGTTCCACCTATGACGAGAAGATGAATCCATCTGTCCTGTATCCTAACAACATATACAATAAATCCCTTACATAATTGCCTGAGTGGGTTTGGTCTCTGCTGCCAAAAAGCACACAGGGATGTCACTATACTTCAGGTTTCAAACAAGTTTAGGATTAAGGGTCATGTAGGAATAATACATCACGAGAGAAGGCCGACCTGCCAGTCGAACATGGAAATTTCCAAGGCATTCTGCTACCACACACGGATTCATCTTTATCTTAAAACAACGATGCCATCAACCATGGCCACATGAATGGACTAGCAATGGATGTCAAAAGGGTAAATCTTATGCATCAACTGAGCCTAACATACCACTACCGGTAGTTATAAAGTCAGTAGAAGGATGTAACCACAATGAGTAGCAACAGCCTTTATTCTACAGATGGCTTCGGAATTTCTCTAGTGAATATAATCAACATATTGAGAGAACAAAACAGGGGAATGTATTCCGTCCTCATTCACTACACATGTGAAACAATTATTAAGATATAAAGTTTCAGTGTTGTTACTACAAGTTCTTTATAATACAATACGGGGATTTTAACAGCAGTAATATTTTAAGCCTGCAGTTCCTTAAGTGTCACTCCAATGCCATGATTGTCATTAATTTTTTTCGGATGTATTGTTGGTGTGTATAAGCTAAGAATAATTCGTATTTTAATACTGCCATTATAACCTGCTATAGATTTATTTTTATATCACCACATTGTAATGACAAAATATAACTCTACACGATGACCAGTTGTTGATGAAAAAAAACTAATAGTTTGTGGTTACCTTGATAATGTCACGCAATTCTCTATTCTTAGTTGTCAGGGTACAGAACTTATTTTAGGATCGTTACGTAGCTTACAATAATTCAGCAATTTAAACTTTTACGGAATAAATTTCGAAGTTAGACGATGAGTGTCAGTAAGACAAGTTCAATGGGCCGCACATGCTGTATGTTATCGACCTGCCTGGCATGTTAACAACTCGCACACTATGGCACAAATGGGGCACTTCAAACCGTTACTGTTGTTCAAGAACATCATTTAGGGCAGCATCGAACACCAGGAGTGTATCGTGATAACGTGAATCCTAGAACAAAGAGATTGAGACTTGTACTTACAAAATAACCTGGTAGCTGTCCACACTAGACTGTGACTCGTCAGGAGACAAGTGCCAAGTGTGACCAGAAATAAAACACCAGTGGCTCCCTCACCACATGTTTATACTGTTGGCAGCTTACAAGCCAACATTGTTCCACCAGAGGGCTGTTCGTTTTCATTCGCAAGCAGCGCTCCGACTAGGTCAGGGTATTCACATCCAGTATCCTGTTGTATGAAGGAATAGCGATGGGCTGATGTTGTTTCGCTGCCATCAGAACTCTAACCTGGTTTATAGAAGACTATTTTAAAGGTATTGCTGCATGGCCGGGAGTCTGATTTTAACCAACCCCTTTTCTCAGGTGTTGTCTGTAACTGACATCAACCCGTCAAAGTCCCTCATACTTGTCTTAAATTTGTAGAATAGAGAACGATAGAATGTCAATCCTAGGACAGTCGTAGGTTTAAGGAATTTTACCGCTGTGCTAAAATAGGCGGTTACAGTGAAAATTGAATGGTCTGACAAATCACCAATAATAAATACGTCTTTAGACATCGAGCGTATCGTCGGCGTGTTACAGATCCTGGAGGTGGATGGTGGTTCGAACCACACCGGCAGCAGCCCTAAATATGGTGGCTTCTCCTTTGTTTGTTCGTAATCTGTTTACCGTCCAGGTTCGGTTTTTCCATCGGACTCAGCGAGGGATCCCACCTCTACCGCCTCAAGGGCAGTGTCCTGGAGCTTCAGACTCTGGGTCGGGGACACAACTGTGGAGGATTACCAGTACCTCGTCCAGGCGGCCTCACCTGCTATGCGGTACAGGGGCCTTGTGGGGGGGATGGGAAGTTTGGAAGGGATAGACAAGGAAGTGGGAAGGAAGCGGCCGTGGCCTTAAGTTAGGTACCATCCCGGCATTTGCCTGGAGGAGAAGTGGGA
Source organism: Anabrus simplex (assembly GCF_040414725.1). Lineage (NCBI taxonomy): Eukaryota > Metazoa > Arthropoda > Insecta > Orthoptera > Tettigoniidae > Anabrus > Anabrus simplex. Next base: position 957,430,741 of record NC_090265.1, on the reverse strand, counting down.
AACCACGGGAAACCACTTCCAGGATGACTGAGGTGGGAATCGAACCCACCTCTACCCAGTTGACCTCCCTAGGCTGAGTGAACCCCGTTCCAGCCCTCGTACCACTTTTCAAATTTCGTGGCAGAGCCGGGAATCGAACCCGGGCCTCCGGAGGTGGCAGCTAATCACACTAACCACTACACCACAGAGGCGGACGGCTTCTCCTTTGTACCGCAGTCAAATGCTGAGACTATCTTAATTACAGTAGGTGAGGCCACTGCCGCTACCTTAGCAGTCCTACTCCTTTTTCATCTTGGCATCGTCGCAGGAAACCTTTAATTCTTCCATGATCAGAGAAGTGTTTACTTTCTGGCTTGACAGATAGTAATCAGACATGGCTGAATGCAGTGACATTTTCTTTAAATGCTGTTTGTTCGTGGCGTCGACCTCTAAAGATCTTTTGCCACTACATGCACCATGTGTTATGAACCTGCGTGTAATTGTAATTGCGGAAGTATAAAGTGTTGAATGTGAGGAAAGGAACGTTAAGGACGACACAAACACCCAGTCCCCAGACCAGGGATATTCATCATTTACAATTAAAAACCCCTGACCCGGCCTGGAATCGAACCCGGGGCAGCCGGGTGACAGGCGGACACGTTGCCCCCTACACCGCGGGACCAAACATGGAGTGGCAGTACTAAGAATGAAAATCACATGTAGGCCCTATCAGAATATTAATGAAAGTGTTAGTCGCTTAGCAACGTGCTAAGTACAGAATGTATTGCAGGTTAGGGTAAGCCTTCGCCTACAATTTGTTGCAGTGATCATTTAATGATTGATTTTATGATGGTTGAAAGTTGGCTGATTTTAGAGACATATCAATGTTTCGTGATTCACTTGCAGGTAATTCCGGAGATAATACAGCAAAAATGAAGCAAGTCGGTCCAGTAGAACTGACGGACGGATTTGCCAAAGCTGTTTTTAGTAAATTCTTTTAATATAGAGATTATTATAGATTTCTATCTTTGTTGATTATCTGTGGTAGCATAGTGCACACCGTCTCTTTAGCCCTGAGCTTAGGACGCTCGGACAATTTTCTGCTGTTATTGTTGCAATATCATCTGCATATGACACGACCATCGATCTGTTGTCCGACTCGTTGGCTGAATGGTCAGCGTACTGGCCTTCGGTTCAGAAAGTCCCGGGTTCGATTCCCTTCATTGGTTAATTCAAGTGGCCTGGGGGCTGAGTGTCTGTGCTGTCCCCAACATCCCTGCAACTCACACACCACATACAAGACTATCCTCCACCACAATAACACGCAGTTACCTACACATGGCAGATGCCGCCCACCCTCATCGGAGGATCTGCCTTACAGGGGCTGCACTCGGCTAGAAATAGCCACACGAAATTATTATTATCGATCTGTTTACTGAGAGAGCATAATTTTTTTTTGTATTGTTACATACAATTGCAGTAATTCTTCTTCGTCTTCCACCGCTTTTCCAAAATCCTGATGGTGCCACGGGCGCTAACTATGTCAGACAGACCCTGTTTTACCACCGAATGCCCTTTCTGATGCCAACTCTATGTCGAAGGATTTATTCACTATTGCACGTTTGTGTGGTGGTTGGTAGTGTGGTGTGTTATGTTCTGTTGTGTTTATATGAACAAGAGTGTGTTGGGACGAACACAAACATCCAATTCCCGAGTAAGAAGAGTTAACCAGACACAGTTGAAATCTCCGACCCAACCACGAATCAAATCCAGGACCCTCTGTATCGAACGCCTCGACGCTGACAGTTCAGCCATGGAGTCGGACATCGTGGGAATATTATTATTATTATTATTATTATTATTATTATTATTATTATTATTATTATTTACGCCCCTAACTACTTTCACGGTTTTTGGAGACGCCGAGGTGCCGGAATTTAGTCCCGCAGGAGTTCTTTTACGTGCCAGTAAATCTATCGACACGAGGCTAACCTATTTGAGCACCTTCAAATGCCACCGGACTGAACCTGGTTCGAACCTGCTAAGTTGGGGTCAGGAGGCCAGCGTCTCAACCGTCTGAACCACTCAGCCCGGCTTATTATTACTGTGTCATACATTTTTTGCTTGCTTGCTGTTTAAGGGGGCCTAACATCTACTGTAGGTCATCGGACCCATACTTTTTCTTCGGATTATTGTGACATGATTCCGTTTTATTTACCTCGTTGGAGGGAGGTCTGCGTGAAAAAAGTTCTTACTTTATTTCCCAGGGGTACAGAACTCTCGCCCTAGAGAGAATGGTGCACGGTTTAGGAGAATTATCGAGTTTCCACGAGTCAGATCACAGGTGTATAACACGTAGTTGGTGACACCCTGTCGCATACCGCGTACAAGCGGTGCGAAGAAGTGATGATCCCGAAATGTGAGGTGATTCCTTCTTCCAGTAAATTAGAAACTGGGACATCAATCTCCGCGGTCCAAATTTATTATTATAATGATCATCTCTGTCGAGTTTTGTGATCGTGTATCATTATTTTAAAAGTGTGTGTTTAGTCGGTCTCAAATGGGAAGTTGTTTGCACAGCGGTCGTTTTTATGTAGTAATGGTACTTTCAGTCTCAATCGAGTAAGCAGTGAGGACGGATGTGTTGAGTGTGTGCTGAAGTATGGGGATAGCGCTAGAGCTCTATCAAGTGAGGATTAGGAGTTGGCAATGCAGGAGGAAGATGAAAACGGCCTCGAGTATGAGGATGAAGGGTGAGGAAGTATTTTTTTTTGCTAGGGGCTTTACGTCGCACCGACACAGATAGGTCTTATGGCGACGATGGGATAGGAAAGGCCTAGGAGTTGGAAGGAAGCGGCCGTGGCCTTAATTAAGTTACAGCCCCGGCATTTGCCTGGTGTGAAAATGGGAAACCACGGAAAACCATTTTCAGGGCTGCCGATAGTGGGATTCGAACCTACTATCTCCCGGTGAGGAAGTAGGGGTGATGGCAGGGCTGCCGGTGGGGTGGTGCTATCAGCGCTGCTCATAATAGATGGAGTGGAGTTAAACCCAGGGCCAGGCCCAATTGGTGCCACAGGGTGAGAAGAAATAGAGGCGCTAAAAGAAGTGGTGAAGGAGGCGTGTCAGATAGACCAACTGAAGGAGATGATATGTGACCATTCCAAGGAGCTAAAGAACTTGAGACAGTGCGTTAAAAGTGAGGTGGACGAGTTGAAGGAGAAAGTGGGGAGAAATGAGGTGGAGACAGAGAAAATGCGATTGAAAGTCCAGGTGCTGGAGGGGGAGGTGGCGAAACTAAAGAGAGAAATGGTCGATGGTATCCAGGAACGAATGAGGAAAAATATTTTTATATACGGAGTTGAAGAAGCAGTGAAAGAAGATAAGGTGGCATTAGTTTATAAGGTAGTGAACTTGATACGGGACAGAATGAAGATCAATTTTAGTGAAGAATATATCGATGAGGCACAGAGAGTGGGAAGAGTGAAAGGCGGAGGTGGGAGACCAATTAAGCTCACGCTTATGTCTACCTTGATAGCGGACATTATCTTAAGGAACGCAGGGAATTTAAAGGAAGAGAAGATATGGTTGAAACAGGATATAGGTAGTGAAGCGAGCAGAGAGTTGAAAGTGCTAAGAAGACACATGCGGCGTGCGAGGAAACAAGGACTGAGAGCGTTCATTAAGGGGAACAAGTTGGTGGTGGGAAATGGCCGCTTGGTAAGAGAATGGTCAATGGAAAGGTTGCAACATATGGATCAAAATTATTTACAGACGATTACGGAAAAGGGAGCGTCAGGCGTGACAAGAGAAGAAGAGAGTTCGGTGGTGGAAGATGGAGAAATGGCGGTTGGCGAGAGGAGGAGCAAGGACCAGAGTGAAGAAAGAAGAGGAGGCAAGAGTGAAGATGGCCGGGAAGAAGAAGAGGACTACCAGGGAGTGGAGCGAGACGTAGTAAACAGCCGTGCGCCACCGGAAAGTGCTGGAGTGGAAGAGGCGGCAAGTACCCGGAGAGAGGTAACGGCCAGGACTAGAAGTGTAAGTCTGAAACATCTGTGGGGGAAGAGAAATAAAGGGAAGGAGGAGAGGGGGAACAAGGAGTCTGTGAGGGCGGCTAAGAAGGGAGAGACCAGAGAGGAAACAGAAGGACTTCCGTAGAACTAGAAGTAAGATAAATAACGCTGCTGAGGTAAATATAAATAAACGCGATAAGGAGGGGGTAGGGGAGGGTAGTAGGTAGCTAGGGTGTAAGATAGGCGTTATAAAAATTGAAAAGGTGGGAAGTAAGTTGGGGAGCGAAGAGGTTTGCAAGATGGTGGAGAGTTTTGATATAGTGGCCCTCCTAGAGACATGGCTGAAAGAAGGGACAAATCTAACCTGGAAGGGGTTCGTGATAAGGAATAAAATTAAGAAAAAGCAGGGAAAGGAGGTGAGAAATTCTGGCGGCATTTCATTATTAGTTAAAGAAGAACTAAGTGATCAAGTTATAGACATAGAAAATGAGCTAGAAGAGGTTTTATGGGTTAGGTTTAAAATGTGAGGGGGGGGGGGGGGAGAAAGAATGTGTGTTTGAGTTTCATATACAACCCACCAATGGGATCAATATATGAGAATGATTACTTCTTTGACGGCCTGATTGAGGAAATTATTATTATTAGTGGAAAGTACGAAGAGGGCGGATTGATTTTGTTAGGGGACTTAAATGCAAGAATAGGATGGTCTAGGCCAGAGTATGGCAAAGAGGAAAGGAAAGTAAAGATGGGAGATAGGAAAAGCGAAGATAAAGGGAGAAATGTTTACGAACAGAAGATGCTAGAAGTATGTGGGGAGTGCGACTTGTATATTCTAAATGGGTGGTGGAAGGGCGATAGGGAAGGAAAAATGACATATATTATAAATGAAGGAGGTAGTGTTATAGATCTGATTATGAGTTCGGAGGATATGTTTGACAGAATTCAGGATGGAAGTGGTTGATTGGGTATAATCCCACCACTCCCCGGTATATATAATCTTAAATAGGGATGGGGGTGCAGAAGAGAAGGGTTCAGGAAGAGGGGGGAGTGTGAGAGGTCACAGAGTTCCTAAGTATATATGGTCAGAAGAGGGAAGAGCGAAGTTAAGCAAATACCTGGAAGAGGAAGAAGTCCAGATCATCAGGTTGGGGATTGAGGTAGCAGTAGAAGGTAATAATATTGACAGGGCAGTAGAGCTACTCGAGTATCCGAGGAGGAAAATAGCGGACGAGAAATAAGAATAGGAGGTGGGAAAGGGTCGGTTCGATAAGGAATGTAAGGCAAAAAGGAAGGCAGTGTTGAGAGCGTTGGCTGAGTTCAGGAAACATGGTGGGAGGGGGTTAAGGGAGAAATTCTTCAGCATGAGGAAAGAATTCAAGACAATGATAGGAGAGAAAAAAAAAGATTTGGCAGGAGGCGCAAACGGAAGCTTTAAATAGGGAGTGCAAGAACAGGGAAGGGGATAAGGTGTGGGCAAGGGTTAAAGGGTTAAAAAAATTAATAGGGGGACCGAGTAGAGAGATGAAACCGAAAATCGAATATGGAACATGGAACATGGGTAGAGTATTTCCAGGAACTATTAGGCGAACAGGAAGGGTAGGTAAAGGTCGACGGGGGTGATAAAGTGTATAGGGGGCTAGAGAGGGGCTGACAAGGACTGGAAAAGAGAATAACAGGTGAGGAGGGGATGAGAGTGATACAGAAATTGAAGATCAGGACTGCGGGTGGGGAAAGTGGGATAACTAATGTGTATTGGAAGGAAGTAGTTAAAAATAATCAGATGATAGAGAGTTTGGTAACATTCCTAAATAAGATATTTAAAGGGGCGAAATTCCCTAAAGAATGGCAGACGGCGATTATATGTCCTATTTATAAAAATAAAGGAGAGAGGACTAATCCCAATAATTATAGAGGTATAACTCTGCTGGACTCCCTGAGCAAGGTGTACACGGGTATTCTAGCAAATAGATTGAGAAAGTGGGCAGAGGATTACTCTATTCTATCGTGTTTTCAAAATGGATTTAGGAAGGGAGGAAGTCTATTTTTTCTAATAATTGGTTTAAATAATCCGCTTTTGTCATTCTTTTCTCACAGCCTTCTAAGAATGGATCTTTCGGTGACTACCGGTTGAAAGGATCATCATTTCGGTTCGTACCGATGTTAGTTGCTTTCACATTGACCTTTTAATGGTTTGAACGCCATTTTTGTTCCTAGTGATGCAAATATAGAACGGTGAAATGGCACACATAGGAGGTTTTGTCCCGGCAACGACGATATGTAATAGATGCTAGATCAGGAGATCGGGTGACCAGGAAAACCTGGGGTTGCGGTGCTTTGCCGTACTTTGTCTTTTTAGTTTTACATTTAAACTCGGCCGAGAGGCCAGTGGACTAACTTTTCCCTTGTTTTTTGTGTTTTGTATCATTGTATCTTTAAAGGTATTGTCTTTGTAATCTAGGTTTGATTGTGTTTTGTCTTTGCTTGTAACTGTCTTAGTTTTGCATAGTTGTTTTTTCCAATTGAGAATTGCTATTTTTTCTCCGTTAAGATCGATTACGTTGTGTAACTGTAAGATCGGGAGAAAAATAAAGGTTTACTTACTTACTTACTTACTTACTTACTAGTAATGCTACTTTGGCCTAGCGCAAATGATATTTAACGCAGTGATTTTTTCCGCGTAGGGCAGTACATTGAGTGGGTGGGATAATGTGACAAAACTGCATTCATTTGGTTGGACACTTCTGTGTAGCTTTTAAACGCCAAAACACTTCACATTTGACACAGACTAGTCTCTAGTGCTGAGGTTTTAAAGACCAAGAACGTGGATTTTTATTTAGGTGAGTTTGAACCTCACTGCAAACCATTGTTAAAATGATGTACTGTATCACCACTCTCCTATTTCAGCTGCGGCAAGTGCGTTTAACAGAAACTGACACAGGCGTTTCGAATCCAGGCCAATATTAATGATTACAAATTGACACATTAGTGCAGACTGCACTGTCGCACGATTTATCAGATAGTGTACTGTATGTACTTTCAGCTGGGTGTTGACCTGCCGGGCCGAGTGGCTCAGTCGATTGAACGATGGCCTTCTGAGCCCAAGTTGGCGGGTTCTTCCATGGCCCAGTCCAGTGGTAGTTGAAGGTTCTCAAGTACGCCAGTCTCGTGTTGGTAGATTTGTTGGTGCGTAAAAGAACTCTCCCGCAAAAAATGAAACTACTTCGGCTTCTCTGAAAACCGTAATAGTAATAAGTGGGATGTAAAACTATTATTATCATTATTATTATTATTATTATTATTATTATTATTATTATTATTATTATTATTATTATTCTTATTATTATTATTCTTTCCCCACTTAAACCTATTCTATTATTTTAATTCATTTTCGGGATGGTTACAAGGTCAGGAAAAAATACATTGAAAGTTATTTCTGCCATATTTGTTCTAAAAAGGTACCAGTAAAATCGTGTTATAATTAGATCTTTGCTGAGCAAGTCTTTCTATTATTTGACACAAAAGAAAAGAAAATTAAAATATTTTACGTGGCGTTGAAGTGATTCTTTGGGAGTGGGAGTACCAAACAATGACAACAAATAATACTGCCGACAAATTTTAACATGATTGGAGCAATTTATATGAAAATTATTCAGTAAGACGTTCCATTTGATCTGTTTCCTTTTTACGATTTTTGTCTTACGTCACACCAACACAGATAGGTTTTATGGCGACAATGGGATAGGAATGGGCTAGAAGTGGGAAGGAAGCGGTCGTGGCGTTAATTATGGTACAGCCCCAGCATTTTGCCTGATGTGAAAATGGGAAACCATGAAAAACTATCTTCAGGGCTGCCGACAGTAGGGTTCGAACCCACTATCTCCCGGATGCAAGCTCACAGCTGCGCGCCCCTAACCGTACGACCAACTCGCCCGGTATTTGATCTGTTTCTATATTTTAAAATAGTTTTTCCTTGGAGAGGCTCATGTAGACATCACACTTTACACAGCGGGTTGTGCATCTTCCTTTTCATCGACAAATTGAAGATTTCATGTTTTCATCTCCCCCTGCAAGGGAGGTGAGCCTCTTAGACGATGACGCCGTCCCTCAGGCGGGGAGACTTTTTTACGGTGAAGAAGATGCTCGGAGAAGGTGAGGGGGTTGGCGGCCGTGACGTATACTAGGAGCTGTCCCGGCATTCGCCTTAGTGCAAGAGAATGGAAAACCACGGAAAGCCATTCCCAGGACAGCCGACGGTTGAGGCCAGCCGTTAGGTCCAGCCCGGTCCCGTCTCCCGCTGCAGAGGTGCAGAGCCATGGTAGAGCCGTAGCCACCCCTCCTCTGCTCGGTTGGCCGCTCAGAGTGCAGAGCTGTTGGACCACGGACCAGCCGAGCTGCTAACCAAACACAGCAACAGAAGCAGACGCAGTAGAAACACACTCTGCGAGAGCAGTTCGGATTGATGCGGCAAAAGCTACTCTTCAGCGCGGCCGCACGATCGTGCGAAAGGGCTGTACATATCGGGAATTTAGGACTGTCTTAAAATGCACCACGTCGAAGTTTTTATTTGCTAGTGGTTTAACATCGCACCAACACATCGAATATTTTTCGCGACTCAAAGATGAGATAATGATAAAGAGGCCGTAGCTTTAATTTAGGTACAACCCCCCATCATTCACCTGATGTGAAGTCCGGCTCCTTGGCTGAATAGTCAGCGCAGTGCTCTTCGGTTCAGACGGCCCAGGTTTCGACTCCCGGCCGAGTTAGAGATTTTCATCTTAAATGGTTAATTCCCTTGGCACGGGGACTGGGTTTTGTGCTGTCCTTGACACCCCTGCAACTCACACACCACACATAATACTATCCTCCACCACAATAACATGCATTTACATAAACATGGTAGATGCCACCCATACTTATCGGAGGGTCTGCCTTACAAGGGCTGCACCCGGCTAGAAATAGCCACACGAAATTATTATTACCTGGTGTGAAAATGAAAAATACAGAATTTTTTTAGAGCTGCCAACGGTAAGAATCAAACCCATCATTTCCCAAATGCAAGATCACAGATGAATGACTCGAATCACGTAGCCAACTCACTCGGTACGTAAAGGTTTCGAATTTAATTCTAGCCTTTGTAGTGCTATTTCATGGTTACGAATAATGCAATACCACTCCTACTGCTTAGCTTTAAGATTTTCGAATCACAGGACTAAGGTTAAGTCTCTAAACAGTGGACTGTGAATTAGAGGAGTTCCAATACCCCGTGAGCTAGAGTTGGTGTTGTGGCTAATCAGAAAATCCATTACACTAAAATGAGATTGATGAAAATATCGCTGCGTTGTAACACGCCAGCAGCAAGCTAACAGAGTTCCCTGCGGGGTAAACAGCTCCACGTGATTAAATTACATTTAGAGATGGAGAATTTGATTACTTTAAATCTCCTTCGCATAATTTTTGATAGAGTGGCACAGATATTATGACACCAAGAGAGGTTTGTTGCTAAACTTGATTTCCGCGAGGACAAGTTGCTTCTTAATCAGTCTCGTGTACAGTCTCCTTTCTCAAAGAGCTTGAGACTCAGCATATACACAGCCTAACCACGTGCGTGTAATACTACTGTCTTATGTGAAAACATTTACCACCTTCCTACCGCAGACCTTTGGAATGTTGCTGTATCTGAAAAAAATTTGATCCCGTAGAATGAGTCCGTCACTAATAAGGATGTAATTCGTCGTGCAGGTATATCATGGAAATAAATAAACCCTATGGCACTACACCCTTGACGAGCCTTGGACTACCAGGCAACCGCTGCTCACCTCGATTGCCTGCATATTTCGAGGTGATGCGAAGTCAGCGAGACGAACCCCTCGGCCGTTTTCCTTGGCTTTATAGACCAGGGTCGCTTTTTTCTTTTCTAGTGGGATGAAGTATATGGGAGCCTCAGGGCGAAAAAATATGCCCTCTTACTCATCTGTTTCCGTGGTTACCTGATGAGTCAGAAAAAGTCGCGAGCTACTTACACTGGCGAGGGAAAAATCACTCGTTCCTACCGGAGAGGGTAGGGCAGAATTGAAACCCCCTCATCGTTCGGCCATAACATGATTTCAACTAGGAAGTGGGTCAGTCTTATAGAAACAGAATTTTGTACCTTTTAGTGATTATCTAAAATGTTATCAAATTTGGAAAAGGCCGAAACTACAGTTTAGAATACAGGAGTCAAGGGCCGCGGATTCGGTAACGTGTTGTTGGCTTCTTGGTCCTGACGACCCGTTTAAGCAAGGAAATACCCTCATCATTCGACTGAGGGTCGCTTTATCAGCGTCTGATAGCCCCTCAACGTTCTTACAGACTTAGTGGAGCTCGAACCAACCCACAGATCCGAGTAAAAATCCCTGACCAGGCTCCTGAATAAGAGGCAGGCCTGCTACTAATAGACCGCAGAGCCATGCCATGTTAAGTGTTAGTCCTAGCTAAACGCACGAAAGCAGCCTATTTCTGTCACACCTACAAAACAGTCTGACACAAATGAGCAGAAGGATAAAGCGGAAGTGGGCAGAGAGGGTAACATGGGCGCGGAACTCTGATACAGAGAACGCTCTGAAATGAAACAGCGCCAGAAGTAGAGGAAGAAGAATCACTACCTTACGAAGTTATACTTTTGTCAGAAAAGAAACATAAATATACAAAAATATGTTATTCTTCATGACCATTTTTTAAATAAGGCGGCCATATATATAGATTTTGTCCACGTTTACGCCCGCATGGCCTTCCTAACACCGACCGTATGTGGAGGGATGTATTCAGTATTACGTACTTCTGTGGTGGTTTATTGTGTTGTGTGTAGATGAGACGTGTATCGAGACGAACACGAACGCCGAGCCTCCGAGCCAGAAGATTTAACCACACACAGTTAAAATTCCCGATCCGGCCAAGAATCGAACCTGGGGCCTTTTGAATGCAAGGGAAGTACGCGGAACATTCAATCGAGGAGCCAGACAGATAGATACAAAATCCCCTGCTTCAAGGAGTAGGACTAAATACATTCTAAAATAGACTACGCACAAATTAATAAACCTCACGGAGGAACGCTGTGTTTCATTAGGGATACATTCATTATAATATAATAACTGTAATTAATAGACAAACAATGTCAATAATCAATAGAACAACGAAAAATGGAAACTAAATTCATTTAGCTCACCGATAATGCACTGTCAGTCACAATATGCAGGATGAGTCTCTCCTATATTTCAAAACACAGGAGGGTGACTGGGTGAATAAGGAGGACTAAACCATAAAGTGCAGTGTGGTCCAAATTATTTATCCGAGTTGTAGAAGAATGCGCATCGTGAAACGTTCCCTCTAGCGTGTTGAAGGAAGTTGTTTTGAGCAAATGCTGTGACATTGTCCCTCACCCGGCCCAGCGTAGAGTCTGTTACACGAGGCGCACTCGTCAATAGTCGGTCTGTAGACTGCAGTACGAAAATGTCTTGTACACACCCACTGTTTGCTGTGTGTGTTATAAGTGTTGCAAAGGACTGACAGTTGCTCTAGTGCTACCAGGTGCAGATGCGCAACTGCTGCCTTAGGAGCAAATAATTATTGTACACAAACTGTAGTGAACTGAACTATGTATCTTGGCTTTGTTATCTTCCTGATCATCTCGTTTCTTTTACCATGGATAATAATAATAATAATAATAATAATAATAATAATAATAATAATAATAATAATAATAATAATACTGTCTTTACGTCCCACTAACGACTTTTACGATTTTAGGAGACGCCGAGTTGCCGAAATTTTGTCCCGCAGGAGTTCTTTTACGTGCCAGTAAATCTACCGACACGAGCCTGACGTATTTGAGCACATTCAAATACCACCGGAATTGACAAGGATCAAACCTGCAAAGTTGAGGTCAGAAGGCCGGCGCCTCAACCGTCTCAGCCAGTCAGCCCGGCTTTTGCCATAGAGAGGAGACTCGCCCTATATAAAAACTATTGTAGCGGATTATCAGGGCCCTTCAAACTTTCGCTACGCAAGGAGGTAGCGTCTTGGAACTCTAGTTAACCAGCATTATGATTCAAAATGTGAAATCTTATCCAGGATTGGACAAGCAAAAAATATGTTCAATACCATGAGGACCTTATTCACCAGCCAAGAACTCAACCTCCAGCTCAGAGTTCGAATGGGTGTTATGTCTTTCCTGTCCTTCTGTATGGTTTCGAAGGGTGGACGCTTAGCCCTTTATTGGAGAAGCGTATTGAATCTTTTGAAATGTACTTGTACAGAAGTAATACTCCGAATATCTTGGGTAGAAAAGAAGACAAATGAAGAAGTCCTCAACATCTTGAACAAGAAGAAAGAGCTTCTAATAACCATCAAGGAGCGTAAGCTCAGCTACCTCGGGCACATCATGAGAGGTGAACGATACGAACTTTTCCGACTGATCATTCAAGGGAAGATTGATGGGAAAAGATCTGTGGGAAGACGGAGAAATTCCTGGCTGAAAGACTTGCGGCGGTGGTATGGACATACGTCGATAGAAATCTTCCGTGCTGCCGTTTCGCGTGTAATCATAATCAGTTGGATCGCCAACCTTCGAAGGGAGACGGCGTCATAAGAAGAAGAATTTATAGTTAATCACAAGTTCAGTCGCGTTTGAGTTTCCACTCGACAGAGTTTTTACTCACGATCGTAATATACAACCCTGTGGTGCGTCAACTCCTGTTCTCTAACACAGCCTTCACAGTGTAGTGTCAACTAACAAGGCTCGTTGAACTTCATATTACCGTCTGATGGACTTACTCCCTATTGACACTTCACGGACTCTCGAACGTTACTCACCATTGAAGCACACATAACTGATTGTCTCGCTAGTTTCTCTCTTTAAAAATGCCAGCATAAGACGCTCGTAGTTTCCACTTCCAGATCATTCTGCGCGTATTCTTCATTGTGAATCAGCTCTCAGCGTCCTTATCGCGAGCCTCGACAATTCGCTTGAGCTTTTTTTTTCCTCGTTCCTGGCCCACTCACACTGTCGCTGCTCCACCAGTATTGTCGTCATCCAACTCGTTCTCGGCCTTCATTGTCACAATACTAAAGTCTTTAAATTTTCTAACCTAATATTTTATGAACCACACAGCACTAAATTTGACTTTAAAAGAATACATTTTGAAAGTTAATCTAGCAAAAATATGCCTTTAACACTAGATGTTATTATCCATTAGCTCACTCACTTACCCTTCACGATATCACAAGAACAATCAAACCGTTCAGAGTGACATATGACAGAGAAATTCCTCGTAGGTTTATTTAGGTAGCGGAACTATGGGCTCTAAAATGTGTCATTCTAGATGCCTAAAATAGAAACTTATGCAGCTCTATAAAATGTTAAATAAGCACTAATAATTTGCTAAAGAATGACGCACATATAAGAAGGTCTCACATACAGTGAACATTAAAAGGAAACTACCAAATGCTTCACACTTTGAACATGTCCATTCACAAATGGAATACTTTGCTTTCTTTGCGGTGTTTTGTTGTTTTATTTCACACCGACACAGATAGGTCTTATGGGGACGATGGGATAGGAAAGGGCTGGAACAGTGAAGAAAGCAAGCGTGGCGTTAACTAAGGTACATCCCCAGCATTTTGGTGGTGTGAAAATAGGAAACACGGAAAACCCATCTTTAGGGCTGCCGACAGTGGGGTTTGAACTCACTATCTTCTGAATGCAAGCTGACAGCTACGTCACTCGAACCGCCTAGCCAACTGGCTAAGCACATTTTCTAAGTTTTCAATGGAAAAGTTATAGCGTTTATCACTCATAATTAGTTTATACGGCAAAGGAAAACAGCGTTGTACGTCAGTTGAAGAAAGAGAACAATATATGAATTTGTACTGAGACGAACTGGTAATTCAATCACACTTTAGTTGTTCTTTCCCATTTAAACGTTAGTGGCAGTGATTAAGGCCTTCAATCCAGTGCGTTTCTGCAGTACCATGTCAACCCTACTTTTCAGTATTTTCCAGAAATGTTTGACAATGTTATTTTAGACATAACGCAGTTTAAGTTACGAACACAACCCATTGTGAATATTTGCAAGTCAAAGGGCGAACTGGTTTCTGCTAGAGAACGAGATATGCCGTTCTTATTTTGGCGAAAGGTGGAATTTCAGGATCGAATGAGAAGAGATGGTCTCTAGGTACTTCACTATAATGTTGATCATTGTTGGACTTCCCGGCGGCGGGAAAAGGAACGGATTACCCGTCTTAGAATGTAAGCAGTATAGGCTGTTAAGAATTGTAGACAGATGCGAAAAATTAAAAAATAATACAAACCTAAAAACAGTCCATCAAAATAGGCAAATTAGACACTATATAACATCCTTGAGAAACTTAAAATACTTAATCTCAAGTGCAATTTATGTGTGTTAGAGAAAAATACGTTTTAGTGCTTTTGGTTTAATGTCGTTGTCTACTTATTTCTAACCGCTAAGAAACCCTTCCAAAAAAAAATCATTGTGCAATGTTTCGGAGCGATAGATCGTAAGCCGCTACAATAGTTAACTTTTCCGCTTCGTAATGTTGATATGTTTGACTTTTTCTGTGAATTGCCAAGCATACCATGTTTTCAGATGAAGCAGTTGGCACCTCTGCTTCATGTTCTTTTTCTGTTGGTTGAAAGTAAAGGCTATTTTCATGTTTGATGTTGCGAAGGATGCGATAATCCATTATCTAAAAATTAAATGTCTATTGCATGTATCCATATTGACGGAGGAGCAATTTTTCACTAGCGGTATGTGGTAGATATCAGAGGAGACGGTCGTTGTCTTTTTCTGATCTCTTATTTATTATATACAATGAGTGGCCAAAAGTCACGGGAAGGGGTGTCCCATTAGAAAATGTGCCGTATATGACCGCTGAGCGTCGTGAAGATGGCAACTCGTCGCGAGTTAACTAATTTTGAATGCGGGATGATCATCGGCGCAAGGGTCATAGCATTGCTTAGATTACACGCGAATTCGTGTTTTCGAGGTCGACAGTGTGGAGGGTGGATCTTCAATATCGCAGAGAGCATGTTACCACCCTCGTAAACCGCCGCAACACAGGTGTTCAACGAACAGACATCACGTCGCATCCGCAGAACCATACTGAGTCACGTCACCAACCAGTTGAATTTTGGGAGTCAGAAACCTATTTCTACCAGGACTGTAAGGAGGCAACTGCACCGCATAGGCTTCACCAGTCGACGACCAACGCGTGTCCCTTTGCTGACACCTCGACGCGGAGCTCAACGACGTTCATGGGCCCGCAAACATCCGCAACAGACCATAACACAGTGGCGGCGTGTGGTACGGTCAGATGAATCCCAGTTCCAGTTGTATCGAGCTGATGGGCGCCTGAGAGTGTGGCATACGCCCCATGAAGCTATGGATCCTGCGTGTCAACAAGGTTGTTTCCAGGCGGGAGGTGGCTCAGTTATGGTCTAGGTGGCGTTCTCATGGTCGCAATTAGGCCCGATTGTCCGGCTGCAGGGAGCGCATGTTATGTGGACATTCATTCAGACTATCCGTATCCCTTTCAGGCCCTCCAGTACCCTGATGGAGATGCCATGTCACCGCTCTGTAGTGGCACGCAGGTGGTCGGTGAAACACTCTAGTGTTGTTTCGACAATGGATTGTCTCTCCAGATCCCCCGATCGTAATCCAATCGAAAACTTACGGGATGCTGTCGAGGCTGGTGTACGCTCCATGAACCTCGCACGAAATACACAAGACCAACTGTGGGTAGCAGTGAAAAATGCGTGGGTCCAGTTCCCTCCAGAACGATTACAACACCTTGTAGAGTCGATGCTTCGCCGTATTGCTACCGTTTTGAGGGCTCGTGCAGGAGCAACTCCTGATTAACATCCCATTCAGTGTCTTCCCGTTGCTTTTGACTACTCAGTGTATACTTACTGTAGCCAGGAGTGAAGCAATCTTCCAAGAGCAAAGCCAAGTGAAGTCTGCATCACCATGTTAGGTACAATTTGTACCTTTTTTTAGATTTACTTCTTAAAAGTATTATTCTAAAGTGGAATTTAGTGTTCTATAGTCAGAACAGGTAAAGGTATTTATTTAAATGGGATAATGAAGGTCAAGAATCAGTGGGGCTGGCAGATGACTATATTACTGACGGAGCAGCGACAATGTTGGTGGACCAGAAGCGAGGAATACGACAGCGTGGGTGAACTGTTGAGGCTTGTGATGCTGAAAGCTTTAGAAGAAATTGGAACCTGATTAACGATGAACAATACGCTCAGAATGATCTGGAAGTGGAAACTTCGAGTATATTATTCAGGTCTGTATAAAGAGTGAAGCCGACGATATGGTGTGCGGTGAGCTCTTTCGTTACAAGTTTCATTAGCGGAAGAATGGGCGGTGGCTGTGCCGGAACCATGACCGCAGGTGTTTTTGGAGTAAAATGCGTCGCGTGGGTGTTAGGTGGGGTTTAGAAAAATTCTAATGACAAGAATTTAGCTTTAGACCTTGTTATGTTCCTCCTAGGTTCTCTTTTTGTGAATGTCACCAGATCGCACTATTTCCAATCTTCATCGATTCAATTACATCTTGAGTGGCTCCGGGAGTATCTTCTTCCATAGACCGAGCTCGATAGCTGCAGTCGCTTAAATGCGGCCAGTATCCAGTATTCGGGAGATAGTAGGTTCGAACCCCACTGTCGGCAGCCCTGAAAATGGTTTTCCGTGGTTTCCCATTTTCACACCAGGCAAATGCTGGGGCTGTACCTTAATTAAGGCCACGGCCGCTTCCTTCCCACTCCTAGCCCTTTCCTGTCCCATCGTCGCCATAAGACCTATCTGTGTCGGTGCGACGTAAAGCAACTAGCAAAAAAAAAACCTTCTTCCATAGGCTGGACAGGAGCAGTAGATGTATTCAGTTGCGGCTTGTGGTGATTGTATGCACTTTTCTTATGCTTAGTTTCGGATATTTTGGGTTTGTTCAATTGTTTAGCTCATTGTTTCTTGTTGTTTCCATTTGCGGTCGGCTTGAATCTTATTTAAATTAGGATATTGTGACATTTTAATGTCCACAAATATTTCCCAATTGTTCACGTACCTAATAACGTTTTCTTACAAACCTCTCGTAGACAAAACGAACGATACCTCGTAGTACGAGCTATCATGTCGCGGGCCCAAGTTATACTCCTTTTTTCCACACGCTCCGTTCTCCGGCCTTACCATAAAATTGTCTGGCTGCATGGCTAAATGGCTAGCGCGCTGGCCTTTGGTCACAGGATTCCCGGGTTCGATTCCTGGCAGTGTCTGTAATTTTAACCATAATTGGTTAATTTCGGTGGCACGGGGCTGGGTATATGTGTCGTCTTCATCATCATTTCATCCTCATCACGACGCGCAGGTCGCCTACGGGAGTCAAATCGAAAGACCTGCATTTGGTGAGCCGAACTTGTCCTCGGACACTTCCGCCATAAAAGCCAGTCGCCATTTTATTTACCATAAAATTGTGAATGCGCGCTCCGCTCAGTATTGCGCCGTCCGCCCTTGAAAACTATTTGTGCCTTTGGAATATTATTGAAGGTTGTTTGGTATATACTCCTTTGAAACACATGGATTTTTTCCGAAGGGCCTATTTCTGGAACGAGATGGTAGACGTATTCTACATTACGTCAAAAAGATCCATGCGAAGAACGGTTAGTGTTATATAACCGAGATATCAACATCAGTTGAACATAATCGGAAAGGAATGCCACTCATAGTTCCAGGTTCAAGCTCTCTGTCATCTATCACAGAGACACTCACCGAGTGTTATCTCATTGGGCTATATATTCATTGTGACAGAGAGATGGATGCTCTTATGGGAGCAAATCAATCTGTACCAAGATTATTTTGATATCGACTAGCTGCAGTTATAATGTTCCTCGTATCTGTGGGCGATAGTAATAGTACATACCGCTGCTAACTACTTTGCTTTCCATTGCCTGCTATAGGACCGTGCTTTTGAAGGTGCTACCATGGACTGACTCCGCAGAGCCCAGCTCTAGATTTTCTTCGGTAGTTGCCACACTTCCATGATCCAAGAGTTTCATTTGCGTGATTGAGTAGCTCAGATGTTAGAGCGCTAGCCTTCTGAGCTCAAGTTGGCTGGTTTGATACCACCTCAGTCCGGTAGTATTTGAAGGAGATTTGGTGACACGTAGAACACGATTCAAATAAACTGTGCCTTAGGATGCGCGGGAGGGGAAGTTTGCACTCACCCCTACTATCGTTTCTACAAACATTCCCACCGCTCCGCTCAGAAAACAAATTGAACGACTTTATCTTCGATATTCTTGGTTTAAGACTGTCCATAAAACAGATGAGGTGTTAGTTAGAATGTTGCCGTCGCAGATCTTAATAATGTTATTTGCTTTACGTCCCACTAACTACTTTTTACGGTTTTCGGAGACGCCGAGGTGCCGGAATTTAGTCCCGCAGGAGTTCTTTTACGTGCCAGTAAATCTACCGACACGAGGCTGACGTATTTGAGCACCTTCAAATACCACCGGACTGAGCCAGGATCGAACCTGGCAAGTTGCAGATCTTAGCAGCGCTTACATAATTTACGAGTTACCTGTTATGATCGGTAGCAGAAAATTGGCGATGGTGCTTCACGCTACTGTATTTCGTTCGTCACTTGTTTCCTCCCTATTCAACAAACCCTGGAGTGGTCTCAACCCTACCCGTTACTTCGGATATGGGAATTAAATATTGCATCTAAAAGTGGAGATGTCTGTGAAGTTTGCCTGTTGGTGGAAGTACTAGTTTGTGGTTACTCTTCGCGACATTGTTATTTGTATAAAGTTATAAAAATAACTCCTGCGGGACAAAATTCCGGCACTCATGCGCCTTAAAACCACAACAGTTGTACAGTATATAATAGTGTTATATTATAATCATATGACCTCAAATACCAAGTACAATCATTTTAATTTGACGCTGACTGAGCGTCAATTACGACGTTCCATTTCACTCTACCAGATGGCAGTGTAAATTGGATATTCTTTTCACGTCGCATCAACACAGATAAGTCCTACGGTGACGATGGGATAAGAAGCTGGGAATTGGAAGAAAATGGCCGTGGCCTTAATTAAGGTACAGGACTGCCGACGTTGGGATTCGAACCCACTATCTCCTGAATGCAAGCTGACAGCTACGTGACCCAAATCCCGCAGCCACTTGCTCGCTAATTGGATCTCTGTTGGGCGATCTATGGATGAGTTTTAATTAATTTTATCGGGTAAACAGCGAATGTGTCACCAGAAATATTTTCCACTCGGTTTCCTACGACATGAAGTGTTGAACGGACTTTCTTCCGCCTACCTCTCCCGTGTATGAACCCTCGATCTTCAGATCCAGAAGTTGACACTCGACCACTGATCCACAGAGAGAGTTATACTAGGCAATGGAGAAGAGAGGGTCGTCTGGAAGTCACAGCGTTTGTTCTTGTTGCCTGACTCATATTAAATAATTCTAGAGGTCTTGTACCCATTTCGCCTCCATTCCAACTCAGTCTCTGAGCCAGAAGAATTAACCAGAAATGGCTAAAATCCACGTCCCGGCAAGGAATCAAATCAAGGAACCTGTTTCTCGAAGTCCGTACCAAAATCGATCTGTTTAGGTTGAAACGATCTTAAAGCCGGTCAGCTGTGTAACCTAGTACTTCTAAGTTAAAGTTTGAGGAACCGAATCTTGAACTGGCCAAGGTTCAATTTCAGGCTCTATTACCCATTGAATATGAAAAGGCTGATTTCAGACAATACCCCGAGAACTGGCGTGACTTTCCACCCTCAGAAGTGGTTTTGCTTAGTTCGCCAACCTGAAATCTAGACGACAGCTTAAAACTAAAAAAGAAAGAAAAAATAGTTTTCCTTCTTCTTCTTCTTCGTATTCTTCTTCTTCTTTCTGAAATATTTTCCTATTGTTTCAGATTGGTGATACATTTGAATCTTGGTTAGTTTCATGTCTGGATGCCCCTTCTGTCTATGTGGTGGTTGGTAGTGTTGTGTGTTGTGGGTATATGAGGGGGCGTATATTAAAAATTAAAACGAACACAAACACTCAGTCTCTGAGCCAGAAGAATTAATCAGAAACGGCTAAAATCCACAGCCAGGCAAGGAATAAAACCAAGGACCCTCTTACTCCAATGTCGTACTGTGATTATTCAGCCAAGGAGGATAAATAAATTAATCAATAATAATGTGTATAATTGACAGCCCCGCGTCGGTAGATTTACTGGCACGTAAAAGAACTCCTGCGGGACTAAATTCCGGCACCTCGGCGTCTCCGAAGACCTTAAAAAGTAGTTAGTGGGACGTAAAACAAATAACATTATTATTAATGTGTATTTGTTTATATAGCGCATGATGGGGAACTATTTACAGTATACATATTAACATATTCGTATCGTATTCCTACACATAATATACAGTACACAAAGAAACATGCTTCTTCTTGAGTTGAAAATATGCTCAGATAACCAGACCTACGCCTACGCACGAAGCTGATTTATTGGATACATTGCGTTGCGAATGTCTTCCAGTGCGCCGCTGAATGCACGGATGGCGTATTCAAAGACTGTAGGGTCCATAACTACTTAGTAGTAGTAGTAGTAGTAGTAGTAGTAGTAGTAGTTTTTTTGCTAGTTGCTTTACGTCGCACCGACACAGATAGGTCTTATGGCGACAATGGGGTAGGAAAGGCCTAGGAGTTGCAAGGAAGCGGCCGTGGCCTTAATTAAGGTACAGCCCCAGCATTTGCCTGGTGTAAAAATGGGAAACCGCGGAAAACTATCTTCAGGGCTGCCGACAGTAGGGTTCGAACCCACGATCTCCCGGATGCAAGCTCACTGCCGCGCGCCTCTAGTAGTAGTAGTAGTAGTAGTAGTAGTAGTAGTAGTAGTAAGAAAGTCCGCCAGAGGTGAGAACTATTTGGTTCTTAGTCGGCCTAAACAAACTTCCTCCCCTCCGCCCAAAAAAAGAGTTTGGGACACAGAAAGTAAGAGCGCAAAGAGAGACCTGGGAGATGATTTTATACTCTCTTTTAAATTATTTTAGGGTAAGAAGTGCAGAATTAGGTGAGGCCAAAGAGCTAGTCAGAGACTTGCAAAGGATTATGGACTGAACAACGGAAGGTGTAACAGTTATAACAGCCTATGATGATAAATAAACAAACGAACGAATAAATAAATAAATAAATAAATAAATAAATAAATAAATAAATAAATAAATAAATAAATAAATAAATAAATAAATAACAAAGCACAAATGAACCTACAAACACCGAGTTTATCAGACATTCCGCATGTATGTAATGAACACACGTTAGAGAATTTGCCAGGTCATTCATCATTTTAATTTTAAAATTATTAAGTCATTCAACATTAATTTTAAAATTATTTCTATTACCTGCTGTTGCTTTTAACGTATGTATTTCTTTCATACGTCCTTTCATTGATAATTTACTTCTTTCTAATGAGTAATCGTAAGATCATTATTATTTTATGAGTAGCACATACAACAATCCTTCTCCTAATAGTATTGATACATTATATTAGGCCTATCAGAAATAACACACAGTTAAGAAAGGTAGGAACTGTGAAAGAATACATTTTAAATACACCGCCTCAACCAAAAAACAAACAAAAACTTGAAGCGCCCAGAAGAAATGCTATCGGCGGGTATGTAAATGATTAGAGTTGCAATTCTCTGTGGCAGGTAGAATGGCCACTAGAGTGCATTAGTGTTGTTTACGTTTAGTGTTGTTATCAGGCATGGTAGGTTTTACACTGACTGACAGAGCAAATGCAACACCAAGAAGGAGTGGTTCGAAAGGGATGAAAGTTGGGGAAAAAACAGAGACGGCACGGACGAATAATTGATGTTTATTTCAAACCGATATGCAGGTTACACAATGCGCACGACATCGACTCAGTAGGATATAGGACCACAGCGAGCGGCGATGCACGCAGAAACACGTCGAGGTACAGAGTCAATAAGAGTGCGGATGGTGTCCTGAGGGATGGTTCTCCATTCTCTGTCAACCATTTGCCACAGTTGGTCGTCCGTACGAGGCTGGGGCAGAGTTTGCAAACGGCGTCCAATGAGATCCCACACGTGTTCGATTGGTGAGAGATCCGGAGAGTACGCTGGCCACGGAAGCATCTGTACACCTCGTAGAGCCTGTTGGGAGATGCGAGCAGTGTGTGGGCGGGCATTATCCTGCTGAAACAGAGCATTGGGCAGCCCCTGAAGGTACGGGAGTGCCACCGGCCGCAGCACATGCTGCACGTAGCGGTGGGCATTTAACGTGCCTTGAATACGCACTAGAGGTGACGTGGAATCATACGCAATAGCGCCCCAAACCATGATGCCGCGTTGTCTAGCGGTAGGGCGCTTCACAGTTACTGCCGTATTTGACCTTTCTCCACGCCGACGCCACACTCGTCTGCGGTGACTATCACTGACAGAACAGAAGCGTGACTCATCGGAGAACACGACGTTCCGCCATTCCCTCATCCAAGTCGCTCTAGCCCGGCACCATGCCAGGCGTGCACGTCTATGCTGTGGAGTCAATGGTAGTCTTCTGAGCGGACGTCGGGAGTGCAGGCCTCCTTCAACCAATCGACGGGAAATTGTTCTGGTCGATA
Source organism: Anabrus simplex (assembly GCF_040414725.1). Taxonomy (NCBI): domain Eukaryota; kingdom Metazoa; phylum Arthropoda; class Insecta; order Orthoptera; family Tettigoniidae; genus Anabrus; species Anabrus simplex. The sequence continues at coordinate 957,408,042 of NC_090265.1, read as the reverse complement.
TTGGAACAGCCAGGGTGTCTTGCACATGCTGAAGAATGGCGGTTGACGTCGCTCTAGCCCGGCACCATGCCAGGCGTGCACGTCTATGCTGTGGAGTCAATGGTAGTCTTCTGAGCGGACGTCGGGAGTGCAGGCCTCCTTCAACCAATCGACGGGAAATTGTTCTGGTCGATATTGGAACAGCCAGGGTGTCTTGCACATGCTGAAGAATGGCGGTTGACGTGGCGTGCGGGGCTTCCACCGCTTGGCGGTGGATGCGCCGATCCTCGCGTGCTGACGTCACTCGGGCTGCGCCTGGACCCCTCGCACGTGCCACATGTCCCTGCGCCAACCATCTTCGCCACAGGCGCTGCACCGTGGACACATCCCTATGGGTATCGGCTGCGATTTGACGAAGCGACCAACCTGCCCTTCTCAGCCCGATCACCATACCCCTCGTAAAGTCGTCTGTCTGCTGGAAATGCCTCCGTTCACGACGGCCTGGCATTCTTAGCTATACACGTGTCCTGTGACACACGACAACACGTTCTACAATGACTGTCGGCTAAGAAATCACGGTACGAAGTGGGCCATTCGCCAACGCCGTGTCCCATTTATCGTTCGCTACGTGCGCAGCACAGCGGCGCATTTCACATCATGAGCATACCTCAGTGACGTCAGTCTACCCTGCAATTGGCATAAAGTTCTGACCACTCCTTCTTGGTGTTGCATTTGCTCTGTCAGTCAGTGTATAACGGGCATGAACAGCATCAGAACCCAAGGCCTCATCATCAGGCATCACGATCAGGAGCGGATGCGCGACGCGGAGAACGAGTTCTCTAGTCTGTTTCAGGTCGTCCGACTACCAGGGAGGGACGACGTGCCAGGGACGAACGCCGGCGCCCTCAGGAGGAGGCCCCAGACGGAGACGGAGACCAGCTCAACTGTCACCCAGACGGCCAGGAAGGACCGATGGACGAGGAATAAGGCAGTTAATACCGACTTAGTCCTCCCGTCCACGCCAGAGACCAGCGACGCCACCACGGAGGTGGAGCATGCCGCCTCCTGGCACCGCGACTGTGCGACCCAGGCCGAGCGGCTCGGCACTGCGAAGTGAACGCAGACCGCTGCTCCAAGGACCGCCTCTGTGAGGTGGACGCAGACCAATGCCTATGACGAAGGGCCTACCACCAGGGCGCAATCCAGGAAAGCGCTCCAGATGGCGGATGGCAGCACGGCAGTAGAGGACGACGCCCCATGGCGTTCGGAGGCAGCTACACAGGCCCGGCCTGCCAGCGAGTCTGTCATGTTACAGACATCGATGTGTGCCCCACAGGACAGGGAACACAATCAGGTGTCGGTAACAACCGACGCCGCCGCCACCAGCCAGGAGGAGAGAGAAGCCGACGCCGCAGCGGGGCGCTACCCCCAGGGTCACCAGACGGGGGATAGGGCCACCAGGACGAGACCTCTTCCCCAGCCGTGAAGAGACAGCCCCAGCCGGGAAGCAGGCAACGCCTCCGCGTCAGGAAGAAAAAGACGCCGCCGGCCCACCAGGAGAGGGCTACACAACCGCAGCCCAGGACTGCTTTCAGGACAGCAGTGGACCGAGGAGCCAACCAGGAAAGGACCTCAGCGGGAAGCGGCAATCAGGTGAGATCGAAACGTCCCCCTCAGCAGCTCTTGCAGTGTTTCCACTGTTTGAGGTGGGGCCACCGTCAGGATAGGTGTGGGCTCTTAGTGAGGTGCAACCGTTGTGGGGGTGATCACCACTACACGGTCTGCGCGGCACTTAAAGAGGCGCCGGTGTGGTCCAACTGCGCAGGGGGCCACCCGGCCTCTCATCTCAATTGCCCTGTTTACCGAGCCATGGCTCCATCTAGGAGGCCCCCGCCCAGGTGGGCTTGCCTCATTCTCTGGGATCGGAGACTGGGTACGAGGGACTCCAAGAAGGTGGCGCTGTGCAACGGGCCCTAGAGGTACTTGACGCATGGCTCCGCAACCGGCAAGGCCCGTGCTAGTCACGGCAATGCCCAGACGGACTGATCTCCTGATAACCATAATGGCGAGATTATGGCTCATGGCTGGTGCATGATACCTTTTCTTAACGAACAAAACACCTGAACCTATCTAGAAACCACATCCTTTTGCATGTGCTATCAAAATTTGTCAGGTTTTACATGTAAACTCTTTCTTTTTCTGCCTATATTGTTTTCCCTGACCTTTGATACCACGCCTTAACACCTTCCTACCAACACAAACCTTGCCTGGCAACGCGTCTGACGTGCAAACAGGCAGGTACTCCTGTAGTACCTTTTCCATTCTTCCCTGCTATCTCTTTTCTTCTTAGAAATTAATAGCATATCGGAGGCAATGTAGATTGAGTCGATTGTCACGCGGGGGTGCGGGCTTCACCCCACCCCGAAAAAAGTCAGAACCCACATCAACAAAATTACAGCCATGGGATAAACCATTAAGATACTGCGCTCAAGACCAGTATCGGTCGATGGGCAAAATATTTTTAGCATTGAGTCTGTCTGTCTGTCTGTCTGTCTGTCTGTCTGTCTGTCTGTCTGTCTGTCTGTCTGTCTGTCTGTCTGTCTGTCTGTCTGTCTGTCTGTCAGATGTTGAGTGATCACTGTGAAGAACACGGAGATGCCGTGTACTCGTGTGAGATAGCGTTACCAGCAACTGACAGAGTTCGAAAGGGGCCTCATTGTGGATGTCCATTTGGACGGCTGGTCGAATCGTGCAACATACAGATTTGTGGGGCATTCGGATGTGACAGTGACCCGATGTTGGACTGCATGGGAACGTGAGGGCAAGCATACTCGTCGTCAACGTTCCGGTCGACCACAAGGGAGGATCGCCATATTGTGTATAGCTGAGTTACTCCTGGCGTCATGGCGTGGGGAGCCATCGGGCGGTCACGGCTGGTAGTGATTGAGGGAACTCTGACGGCACAACGGTACGTCACGGACATCCTGAGCCTTCATGTGTTACCTCTCATGCGACAGTACCGTGGTGTCATTTTTCAACAGGACCATGCTTGTCCACACATGGCACGTGTCTCTATGAGCTGTCTGCGTGATGTTGAGGTACTCCTGTGCCCAGCAAAATTCCCAGATCTGTTCCCAGTAGAACATGTGTGGGACCAGCTCGGACGTCTAGTCCATCCCGGTGCCAGGATCCAGGATATCAAGGACCATTTACAACAGTTGTGGGCCAGCTGTCTCAGAAGAGGATACAATGACTTTATGACACCCTTCCCAACCGAATCAGTGCATGTATCCAGGCCAGAGGGGGTGCAACTTCATACTCATAAGTGGGCTCATACTGCCAAGATCTTTGTACCGAGTTCGATAGCTGCAGTCGCCTAAGTGCGGCCATTATCCAGTATTCGGGAGATGGTGGGTTCGAACTCCACTGTCGGCAGCCCTGAGGATGGTTTTCCGTCGTTTCCCATTGTCACACCAGGAAAATTCTGGGGCTGTACCTTAATTAAGGCCACTGTCACTTCCTTCCCATTCATAGCCCTTTCCTGTCCGATCGTCGCCATAAGACCTATCTGTGTCGGAGCAACGTAAATCAACTTGTAAAAAAAAAAAAACTTTGTCGATTTGACTCGACTTTGTAATCACTGAAACAACATAACATACCCTCTCAACAAGTGAAGATTCATTTCGTTTCCACCTCTCCTTCTAGGTGCTTCAATTCTTTTGTCAGGTAGTGTATATACAGAGATGTGAAGGGAAAGAAAGAGAAAACGGAAAATTCTATGGTGGCTCTATCCCGTGCACCTTATATTGCGGAATCAGCGCCTAGACCACTATGCTACGAAAACACTTCTCTGCATGCTGGTGATTATTATTATTATTATTATTATTATTATTATTATTATTACTATTATTATTATTGTTATTGTTATTATTGTTGTTTAAAGGGTCTTAACATCTAGGCCATCGGCTCCTAAAGGTAAAATCTGAATGCTGGTTAATAATTGGTGTTTGTTTTCAAACACAAACATCTCGAACATTTAAAGCCCGTACAAGAATAGTTCCAAATATAGGCTATATTGATTTTGTATCTATATAGATTAACGTCACGATAACTCAACAAAGTCGGTGTCCGCCACACTAAATAACCCCTCTTAAGTTTATGGGACTGTTGACCACGTTGTCAGAAGCAACATAACAACAACAATAATATTTGCTCATTTCCTCTCATGTGAAATCAGCACTAACGTGGTCCTGCGTTAACATCTTAGCTCTATACCTAATATCTGCATGTCGTAACGACTGTGGTGGTGAAAACTCAATATTCCATTAATCACTGCAGACAAGATGTTTTGAGCCATTAGCCTCGTGTGTGTCTGATAGCCCATGTTATTGTGAAGTCCGTTCTCCCTCAGACAGAGCTCGCCAACCGCAGACAATTGCAGAGTTTTTTTTTCTCTCTTTAAAAGTTAAACGTGTTATGATGCTCATTTCTACTGTGCTGTGGCCAGCCATTAAGCTCAAGTCTCATTTCAGTTGTACGTTTGCTGTAATCTCCTCTATGGTACCACCAGAATGTAAATAAATGGGCCATCTTTTTAACGAAACTAGCAACAGTATTTAGGGAACCTAAATGAATTGAAATTAACTTATTTCTTTCGACTGTTTGCATTTATATTTGATATTAGCCAAGCTGTTGTACCTGTCATTGGCGTGTAACCTGTACCTTATTCATTAGGATTCTTCCTTGGTCTTCTGGAACTTGTTTTACTGAGCCATAACACACGTCTGAATCTACGAACTACTTATTCATTTAGTTAGAATAATATTCCTTGAGTAGCCTCCGTGGCTCAGGTGGCAGCATGGATTCCGTGGTTCAAATTCCGGTCACTCCATGTGAGATTTGTGCTGGACAAAGCGGAGGCGGGACATGTTTTTCTCCGGATACTCCGGTTTTCCCTGTCATATTTCATTCCGGCAACACTCTCCACTATCATTTCATTACATCTTTCAGTCATTAATCATTTCCCCAGAGGAGTGCGACAGGCTTCGGCAGCCGGCACAATTCCTATCCTCGCCACAAGATAGGGGTTCGTTCATTCCATCCCTGACCCGGTCACTGACTGGAAACAGGTTGTAAGTTTCCAATACTCCTTGAAAACTACACACTGAAAACAGACATTATCCTCGGGATATCTACAGATGGCAGTTCGCTGTCACACTTCTGTTCGAGAACACCTCATTTACTGGGAAGTAAGGCATTATAATAATACCTATCCGATATAGAATCTGGATGATTGGGCGGCTAGGGGTGCGCAGCTGTGAGCTTGCATCCCACTGTCGGCACAGCCCTGAAGATGGCGGTGGTGGTGGTGGTAATTATTATTGGAAGAAGAAGTACAAGTAGGATTATATAACCCCTATATAGCACTATTCAGAAAGAAATAATGGAAGGCATCCGACACTTCGAAAAATGAAGATATCAGCCAGACAAAGACAAGGGCCAGGAAGGGCGTGAAAATTAAATACACCCTAGGCCTCGAGTACTCTAATACCGTCGGGTTCGGAAAAGAATAAGAGTTGAGCAAGGGAGATCAGATAGGGCAGATTAAAGTCAGGAGCTGTACGTTAATTACCACTTCCTTCTCATTCCTAGGCCTTTCCTATCCCATCGTCGCCATAAGACTTACCTGTGTTGGTGCGACGTAAAGCAAAGAATTGTAAATTATAGAACCTGGAAGAAAGGAAAATTGTATTCAGGGCTACCATGAGTGCTGAAATGAAATATCGTACGGGACAGCGTTCTGAGTGGAGCATTCATTATTACTTCTTTCATGGCGTTACTTCATCCACCTAGAAATACGCAATAAAGATAGAAAAGAGATGGACCGTCCTGTAGCACTAGTGGGAGAGGCATTATTCTTAAGGCCAAGTGCAGGCGACCCATGTACTGGCGTAGCTTAATTTCTTATACAGGGGTTTCCAAATGGCGGCCCGCGAGAGCACTGTAAGAAATAATGTGAAGAAAAGTCACAAACATATATATTACCTCGTTCAAAAACCAATTAATTTTTATACACCTTATAGACCCGAGTCAGAACTAATTATTCTTTAATACTAGTTCATCTTTTCAAGTATTCACTTGTTCTCAACAGATTATATTTGATTAAAAACATTTAAAATCCAAATTCCAAGTAATAATGTTATTATTTTTGCGTCCCACTGACTACTTTTGATGGTTTTCGGAGACTTGAAGGTGTCGATACTTTTTCCCACAGGTGTTCTTTTACGTGCCAGTAAAGCTACAGACACGAGGCTGACGTATTTGAGCCAGAATCAGACCTGTAGCAATGTCCATGGCATATACATTGCTGCTATATCCACGGTATCATTTAACTCAATTGTGTCCACTGGATACCACAATTAATTTTACATAGAGGGTCAGAACACTGGTGTGAGCCTTTGACGTAACTGCCTGATGGGCATTCTTACTAGAAACCATTGTCTCAATTATTAATTAAAGAAAGGAAAGTCTGGAAATCCTTAAATTCGGCTTCCATGTGAGACTACATGTACCATCATAATGATTCTTTATGGTCCAGCCCTCGTAACACGAACTCTGGACTCTGGGTATAATTAAGGCAGTCCAATCGGTGTGTGCCACACAGTGGTTATACGGCATGTACCCTTAATTGAATCGATGTGACCTGCGACTAATGTCATGGACCGACATCTAAACTTCTAAGTTACTTTAAAGTCATTGTGGATGATGACCGCAAGGAAAATGATGCTACAGTGGCATATGGCCCTAATCTAAGTCACTGCGGTTGATGACCCCCTGACCATCCAAGTTTCTAAGCTGAAGGCTAAACACAATTAAGTTACATCGTTTGATAACCAAAGTTTCCACTTTACTATCCCCAGCACATTCACTGCTCAATCAATCAAAGTTAAATAATACAACAATAGCAATGCTCACAATACATTGTGGCAGTAAAATCCATTACCTTCGGATGTGTCACCTTAACCGTTACGTTAACATTTACACATTCCTCAGAAAACAAACTAAGATTTCCAGAATGCATCTCCAAGTTATTCGCTTGATTTAAAGTAATTTCAAAATGCGGTTTCATTGAATTTAATAATTAAATAAATTTAAATGATTTAATGAAATCTTAAAGAACAACAATTTTTTTCTCCGCGGACTAATGGTTTCTTTACAAATTCCTACGCAGTTGTGATGTAAAAATTTTAATCCTGTGATGTTTATCTGTTGATTCCGATAGCTGGAAAAGAACTATTACATCATTCATGTCCAGTTTATATCTTGTTTCATGACTTCACACTTTAAGTTTAATCTAATCCTAGCCATTATTAACACTTGAATAACCCTAATAATCTACCTACAAACCAAATGCAACTCGCGATGTCATCTCTCGTCATAACATTTTATTAAGTTTGCGCACCCCTCACAGACAAACAATCATCACTACCATCTCTCTATATTTTGGACAACGCTGAATTTGGCTAATCTTGTTCATTATACTCTAAGTCCATGGCATCAAATGCACATTACGTTCCCAATTAAACAAAATTACAGTGTCTAACAACACACGTTATTACCGGATGAAAATTTCAACTAAATCCAACATTTAACATTATCCCCTGCCGAGAAATGCAGTCTCAATTCCACGCGTAACACATTGTGCATGTCCCGTTATCCCAGCGGTCAACCCCTATCAGCTGACGGCATTTCGCCCCCAAGTCCGCTTGGCAGTTACATGAGACATCTGGTCCGTTCTACCTGACTGGCTTCTCAGAATGCTCCCTTTAAACTCCGCCGACATAATTAAACAAATACGATATTTCTGACCAACAAAATGCACATAGATAATACTTCAAAATGCCCACAATAATTATACACGTCGCAAATTAATACCGGCGTGGATCCTTGTATACTGCTTTCCGTTCCCAACATTATAAAATCTTCCTCGGGCTTCCACAAGTCCCGGCTTCATTGACAGGTCTCCAACCTGATTCACAAATCTCATCTCGACTCACACGACAAAACTAACCTCTGTTTCCCAACTCACGACCATCACTGACAAAAGAACTGGAATAAAATCCTTACTAGAATCCACGACGTCTAATAACGCACAGTGCTTTAGTAATGAATAACTTCGCATAAAATGATATCGTATTTTAATAACTGGATTTTCACGAAAATGGCTGAAAAATTCTACCAAATCTTTTTTATTGTCAGTCAGGCATAGTTTAAATGGGCCTAGAAAAACGTTTCACTCCGTGACCAAATTCATCACTCTATACTCTCACCCGACAGCGCGCTTCTACTCGATTGAAAATGGGTAACTATGGATTTCTTATATTATTTACGTCAAAATTTCAGACAGAAAAATTTTACGTCGAATGAACATCTTAATTTGACATCACAGAATGTAGGCAATAAACACACGGAAATGACGATCTACATTGGACGTGATATCACTTCGAAGCCCTATTTAATAACTTTTTACAACATGATACGGCACTCGCAAGACTTCAAAATTTTATCCAAGTGGAAAATAAAACAAATGACCTTTTTTCGTCGTATTCTGACATTTACAAAAACCACATAGGGGCGACCAACTGCGTCGTATATACCCCTTTCAAATAAACATATTATAGACATCATGAAACAAGATATAATAGGTGGTAAGATGGTAAGTCACATACCTTATGTTACGCCATCGGTCATCATTGGGCTCACCAGCGACCCTGGCATTTATATTTAGCCATTTTTACATTTTTGGCTGTACAGATCATTTTTAATTCTTCCGGTTTCCTGGAAATAAAGCATAAAAAAGAAGATACACTTCACTTGTTTTTGTTGAGCGCACACGGTAGACTGTAATTATTTCCGCACACGACTTACTTTCTTCCCCCACTACAAATTTTATTCGGCCCCTTGACCGTCCTATTTGGTACAATTATTTCCACTCAAGAAACTATCTCCACATGGAGTCAAGACCCCAGCCACATCGGCTGAAATATGTTGGTTGGACTTAGTCTACTTTTGTCGTTCGATATCACAGAGCAGCTCAACCTCTGTTGTCAGCCTCGTAATACAAAATGCAGGGGCTTCGTCATGGCGTCAATTCTTATTAATAGCAGCTACCCCCTCTCTCCGGGCATCTCCCCTTGCCGCCAAGAAAATTTCTGTAATTTTTCTGACTTAATTAAACTGTAATTACAAGAGTTCTGAAGGTGACTACATACTCGCTACATTTCCAGCGGTAGTGTTCATGGACATTTAAAATTTATACATGTTTAATTTGTGGGATAAATGACCTCATTTGATAGGCACTATATTTTCGACATGGCTTGGGCACGCCATATACACGTGCTCTTCTGAAATAGTTCACAAAAATGACTTAAGATTCTTCCGCCGTTGACACGTGCGACTGACGTCACGTATCCCAGAGCGTGGGACCGAAGGTAATCACCCCCTCGCCACGTGTCAATTCCGTGCTATCAAGAATCGAACTTCTTATCCAATTGACAATTTAATACACAATATTCTTAGGGCACAAAGGTCATGGGTTCAGTATGGTGTATACTCATAGAAAAGAATATGTTTACTATATCAAAATCTCGTGGTACATACTAAAACAAGATATTTTTTAGTCCCAGGGTAACTTCAGTATTATCACTTCTATTGCCAAAAGCTTCCTGAGTGTTTACCATTCATGGAAACAATGGGCTGAATGGTATATGAATGTGAAATTCCAGACGATGATTGCACTTCGACGTGTCTCTTTCACCGATGCTAGATAGTGTTTGGTCTCTGTGAATTTCGTCATTAAATCCAGTTTGGTCGGTATTCAGAATTTCAGCTGTTGAATAATTAAGAACGATTTTGTCAGTAAATTCAGTACCAACTACAATCGCAGAATTCCCAATCCCTTCTTATGATTGTAACACGGATGATCGGATTTCCACACTTACAAGAACAAGAACAAGGACTGTGCAAAAGCAGGTCATGAATGTCCTTGGGGGAGTGGAAGGTAAAGGCTTCCACTGTTCGAACAAAGTGGGATAGAGTAGTTAGCTCAGCACGGCCACCTTTGTCCCCAGGAATTAACCTTACTCTTTTTTGGTTGAGACTCATTTAACCTCAGAACTACGAGCCTTTCCAGAAGTGGAAATCTCGTTTCTTGCTATTTCGACTTCCTGACAGGCAATCGGATGCACATCCTTCTGGGAGAACCTTTCTTTTTCAAATTTTTACAATTTTGCTTTTCCTCCCACCGACACAAATAGGTCTAACGACGACGATGGGATAGGGAAGAGCTAGGAGTGGGAAGGAAGCGACCGTGGCCTTAATTAAAATACAGCCCTACCATTTCGCTGGTGAGAAAATGGGAAACCACGGAAAACCATCTTCAGGACTGCCGACAGTGGGGTTCGAACCCACTATCTACAGAATGAAAGCTTCTGGGAGAACCGAGCACTCTTTTACTCCCTCTGACCTGCAGTCCCCTTCAAAAATCTCTGTGTCTGGAAACATTAGTAGATAATGGTTCCTTTACGTTTTTGTTTGCGAATAAAGAAGCACCTCACGACTTTGGTTATCTTCACTACCGACGTTAAATATGAGAGTTTGCAAGCTTTCAGTGGTCTTCGATGCTAGTGTATAGCACGAAGTGTGTACGCTGGTAGCAATTAAGAGTGAGCAAGGCTGGACTATATCTGCGAACATGTAATCAAGTTACGACGAGTTATAGCGTTATTGATTCAGTCTCTAAAAGGTCAGGATACAATTATAACTTCTTTTGTAAACAAATACAACACCAGAGACAGGATGTGCCTAAAATAGAATGCTTAAATAATTATCAAGTACGCTCTAATAATTCTGTTATAAACTCTTTCTCGCGATGAGAACGACACTTCCATCCCCTTGTCTGGAAGAAATTAAGCTTGTAACATTAAATTACATCACAGGCTCTGAAACATTATTTCATACCAAGAAAATCAGGTTATGAAACTGTTGTATATTGGCGAGTGAAACTCCATATTTACCATAGCATGAGTGTGAAAAACTGAGTGAAGACATTAAGCTTATGTGTTTGGACAGAAGAATCATTGTGTGAATTATGTTCATGCAAAAAAAAAAAACATTATTTTAATAATGAAGTATTGTAAAAATGTATTATATAAATTACCATAATACTATGCACAAAAGTAGTATACCAAATTATTAGGTATTACAGAGGAGTCTCTAAGACATTTGATCCTCTGAAGAACGGTTCTAAATACTGTAAGTAAACTATACAGTAAAGTAAGATCTTACTTCTTAAATCCGAATTGAAAAATATAATATATTCCATAGAAAACTTCAAGAATCTTGTAAATTAGATACAGGTAGAAAACATTAAATGAAAATCATCTATATATATAAAATAAGAGTTTTGTCTGTACATGGCTCAGAATTTGAAAAGCATGGTATTTCTGTATCGGTCATGTCCACAGTAACAAGAGAATGCATTTTTTACTTTTCCGTAATTTCTGTCTGTCTGTCTGTCTGTCTGTCTGTCTGTCTGTCTGTCTGTCTGTCTGTCTGTCTGTCTGTCTGTCTGTCTGTCTGTCTGTCTGTCTGTCTGTCTGTCTGTCTGTCTGTCTGTCTGTCTGTCTGTACTCGCATCAGGAGAAAACGGCTGAAGAGAATTTTATGAAAATCGGAATGTAAAGTCGGGTGATGAACCGCTACAATCTAGGCTATAAATTATTTTAATCACGCTGAGTGAAATGGTAGTTTAGGGGAAGGCCTGAAATTTAATTCTCAAATATTAATGTTATTAGTGGTCGTGTCTTAATGAAAATCGCTAGACAAAGATGGGAAATAAGTCGCTACAATATAGGCTATACACGCTGAGAAAAATGGTAGTTTAGGGGAAGGCCTGAAATGTAATCTATCTATATATATAAAATAAGAGTTTTGTCTGTACATTGCTCAGAATTTGAAAAGAATGGTATTTCTGTATCGGTCATGTCCACAGTAACAAGAGAATGCATTTTTTACTTTTCCGTAATTTCTGTCTGTCTGTCTGTCTGTCTGTCTGTCTGTCTGTCTGTCTGTCTGTCTGTCTGTCTGTCTGTCTGTCTGTCTGTCTGTCTGTCTGTCTGTACACGCATCACGAGAAAACGACTGAAGAGAATTTTATGAAAATCGGAATGTAAAGTCGGGTGATGAACCGCTACAATCTAGGCTATAAATTATTTTAATCACGCTGAGTGAAATGGTAGTTTAGGGGAAGGCCTGAAATTTAATTCTCAAATATTAATGTTATTAGTGGTCGTGTCTTAATGAAAATCGCTAGACAAAGATGGGAAATAAGTCGCTACAATATAGGCTATACACGCTGAGAAAATGGTAGTTTAGGGGAAGGCCTAAAATTTAATTGTCAAATATTTATTTTATTAGTGGCCGTATCTTCACGAAAATTGGTACGAAAGTCGGAGAATAGGTCGCTATAATCTAGGCTATCAATAATGTTATTCACACTGAATGAAATGGTAGTTCAGGGGAAGGCCTGAAATGTAATCTGTATATATAAAATAAGAGTTTTGTCTGTACATTGCTCAGAATTTGAAAAGAATGGTATTTCTGTATCGCTCATGTCCACAGTAACAAGAAAATGCATTTTTACTTTTCCGTAATGTCTGTCTGTCTGTCTGTCTGTCTGTCTGTCTGTCTGTCTGTCTGTCTGTCTGTCTGTCTGTCTGTCTGTCTGTCTGTCTGTCTGTCTGTCTGTCTGTCTGTCTGTCTGTCTGTCTGTCTGTCTGTCTGTCTGTCTGTCTGTCTGTCTGTCTGTCTGTCTGTCTGTCTGTACACGCATCAATAGAAAACGGCTGAAGAGAATTTAATGAAAATCGGTATGTAATGTCGGGTGATGAACCACTGCAATCTAGGCTACAAATTATTTTATTCACGTTGAGTGAAATGGTAGTCTAGGGGAAGGCCTGAAATGTAATTCTCAAATAAGTTATTTATGTTATTAGTGGTCGTATCGATAAATACTACATAACTAACATAACTTTAGTTATGTCGTAAGTTAGTTGTAGTTATGTAAGAAATTATGAAATTTCCGATCACTTATGTCTTATACATTATAACCGTACCGCATATAATCACAGAAATATCCGTGAATTTGGATTTTGTTACTAAGTCTATATCAGCGCCGAGTCACGAGAAAATGGGTAAACAGAATTTAGTGAAAATCGGTATGTAAAGTCTGAGAATAAGGAACTACAGTCTACGATATAAATAATTTTGTAGGACATCCTAATATCACAGAGTCGAAAGAAAACTAATGTGAAGGCCTGCAATATAGAAAGCTCATAAACTTTATCAACAATAACATTACATTGACCGTTGTTTGTTGTGATGTGCTTTTTGTCTTCTGTTTCCTGTCATCCCCGATAGATAGGATTACTGCAGCGTACCAAGGTTTTTATAATTTGCTTGACGTCGCACCGACACAGGTAGGTCTTATGGCGACGATGGGATAGGAAATGGATAGTGGTGTGAAGGAAGCGGCCTTGGCTTTAAGGTACCGCCTGGTGTGACTGGTGTGAAAATGGGAAACCACGGAATACCATCTTCAGGGTTGCCGGCAGTGGGGTTCGAATCCACTATCTCCCGGATGCAAGCTCACAGCTGCGCGCCCCTAACCACACGGGCAACTCGCCTGGTCGTACCGACTGTAACAGCCTGCCTGTATATTGGCGGGAAGTAGCTGGGGAGTAAGATAACTTTCTTCTTTAGCATGCCATTCCTCTGGTTCATACATTTTCTGATATATCTGGTACGTAACACACTGGTTCATCATAGTATTCGAGCTACTCAATCCCTACTCTGAGGCACTGATTGGAATGAGTAGTGTGCATATTTAACGGAATAATGACAGAGGAGTGTTCACGGCAGTCTGCGACCTGGTTATTCCAGCTCTGGAACTTTGGACTCTTAGATCGGCACCGTAGTACTGTTCGTTGAAAGTGAGAAAGTGTGCGGTTTTTATTTGATCGAGTATTTTATATGATAACATTGCTTTCAATCGCTACATTCCTACCGACGTTTTTATAATGACCTATGTTGAATTCAGTTAGGAAAACCACCAAGTCAGTCTTTCTGAGAATCCCGTAGCGAAGCACGGGTACATCAGCTAGTGTAGGAATATAATAATGGAAGTAATTTCTGAAAGTGATCATTACTGATATTTCTATAAAATTTTGGTCAACTATGTTTGGTAATTATCTCCATGATTAAACTTATCCAATAAATATTATATTGTTGGCAAGTAACTTACATATAAATTTTTTACTGTAATTCCAAAATGAGCACAGTGTGGAACTTAATGGAGAAAGAAAGAAAGAAAGAAAGAAAGAAAGAAAGAAAGAAAGAAAGCCGGTCAGGGTATGTCTGAACGAACCGCCTTCAATCCGACCACACCACGAACTTTCATACAATTATGTGTAGGCATTACATCTACCGAAACTTGATAGGCGCCTTTACGTAACTGCCCTTTCCCATACTGTATTTGTTGTGCTTAGAAACATACACATAATGACCAGTCTTCATTCTGCTGGGCTGAATGGCCCAAGCGGTACAGCACTGGTCTTCTGAGCCCCACGTTCACGGTTTTTTACATTACGGCAGGGTTCTCCAAAATACAGTCTGCATTTAGGGCAGTCGCCCAGGTGGCAGATTCCCTATCTGTTGTTTCCAGGCCTTTTCTTAAATGATTACAAAGAAATTGGAAATTTATTGAACATCTCCTTTGGTTACTTATTCCAATCCCTAACTCCCCTTTCTATAAAGGAATATTTGCCCCACTTTGTCCTCTTGAATTCCAACTTATTCTTCATATTGTCATCTTTCCTACTTTTGAAGGCGTGCCTGCCTCTTACCTGGAGGCCCGGGTTCGATTTCCGGCCAGGTCAGGGATTCTTACTTGGATCTGAGGGCTGGTTCGAGGTCTACTCAGCCTACGTGATTACAATTGAGGAGCCATCCGATGCGACGGTGAGATGGCGCCCCCGGTCTAGAAAGCCAGGAATAACGGCTGAGAGGATTCGTCATGCTGACAACACGACACCTCATAATTTGCAGGCCTCCGGGCTGAGCAGCGGTCGCTTGGTAGGCCTTGGCCCTTCGGGGCTGTTGCGCCATGGATTTTTTCATACCTTTAAATACACCATTCAAGCTTATTCGTCTCCTAATGTCATTCAACGCCATCTTTCCACTGACAGCTCGGAATGTGCCACTTAGTCGAACAGCTCGTCTCCTTTCTCCCAAGTCCTCCCAGCCCAAATTTTGCGACATTTTTGTAACTCTACTCTTTTGTCGGAAATCACCCACAACAAGTCGAGCTGCTTTTCTTTGTTTTTGTTTTTCAGTTCTTGAATCAAGTAATTCTGGTGAGGGTCCTATACACTGGAACCATACTGTATTTGTGGTCTTACCAGAGACGTATATGCCCTCTTCTTTACATCCTTACTATAACCCCTAAATACTCTCATAACCATGTGCAGAGATCTGTATCCTTTATTTAAAATAATATTTATGTGATTACCTTTGGTTGTTATGTAAACAAACAAACAAAAAACAAGGCATCACTGGGATGTGTGTTTGATTGACTGTATAGTTGAAGGTGAACCGTAAAACTACCTCTGTTCACAAACTGTGGTATTCACTTACATAGGTGAAAAGCTTCATGGCAACACTTGCAGTAAAGAAGAAGTTCTGTCAATAAAGTGTAACTTCAGTGTAACAAACTACATTGCACTATTCTTAGAGGCGATGGTCTGTGTTATGTCTGCTGAACTCTACACATATGGAATTGGTACTATCTATTTACTGTAAATACTGAAAACCAGGTACATTCTGTGACGTCATAAACATGCAGTACCTTCTGAAAAAACTCAAGCGGGGCTATGTCGGGATAACGGGAAATAAGTGTGGTATTGAAATATTATTGTTGACGCGTTATTTCTCAATTTTATTTCCTTTTTTTCCTTTTTAAATACACTTTAAAGCCCATGAGTCCCAAATCATTTTCCAACTTTGAGGCAGAAGTCATGCTCGACTGGGGCTCCAGCAGCGCGGAACTTGCCTCATGGCGCTCGGTCGCCTTAACTTTGAGACGTTTCCGACAAGCATTTTTGAGGTGATTCAGGATTATTTCGAATTCCGAAACGCCGCTCTATTCTCTTGAACGCGTTATCGATAATTTAGTATTCATTTATTATCCATTATTTAATTGTGAGCAGCCTCCGTGGCTCTGGCGGCAGCGCGCCAGCTTCTCACCGCTGGGTTCCGTGGTTCAAATCCCGGTCACTCCATGTGAAATTTGTGCTGGACAAAACCGAGGTGGGACAGGTTTTTCTCCGGGTACTCTGGTTTTTCCTGTCGTCTTTCATTCCAGCAACACACTCCAATATCATTTCATTCCATCTGTCATTCATTAATCATTGCCCCAAAGGAGTGCGACAGGGTTCGGCAGCCGGCATAATTCCTATCCTCGCCGCTAGATGGGGGCTTCATTCATTCCATTCCTGATCCGGTCGAGCGACTGGAAACAGGCTGTGGATTTTCATTTTCATATTTAATTGTGACATCTTACGAAAGAAAGTCATTTTGACACAAATATGTTTTATGGCAGGGAGTTTATCTGAAAATTTGCGTTACGGAAGTGCAACCCAAACACCCCTGCAGGCTGTCATGTATGGACAGATGGATGGCCAGACAGTGTTACCTAGCAACCGCACAAGCTGTGTCTTATAACTGGTGGTCATTAGAAATTACCAGCTGTTGATGGATGATCATGACTGGGAGACAAATTTATGATTATTTGATTCTCAAAGAGAAAAGTGGTTTCTTTTTCACACTACAATTCTGTTTGATTTTTGATTTTGACATTTACGTATAGAATCCACTGAGAGTAAACAACTGATACATCACATGACGTGCATAGAGCTATACTACTGATAGCCGCGCGGCACGACGCTTATAGTACCTCAAGATGACAGCACAGTTATATTACCCGATGACTCATAGCGAGATCAGACTGTTGTTACTAGATACATTGGTCGTTTCTAGAAATTATTTCGATGTTTTTGTAATGCTCACTCGTTCATGTACGGTTCTGAAACTGTAGACTTACTGTACGTCGAAAATGTTCATGTACTGGAGATAAAAATAATGTTTAACAGTGTCAACAGTTAAAAAGCATATAAGTTTTGCTTCTTACGTTCATTGCAACGACTATGGAAAACCTACACCTGTTCTCGCACCGCCATCCTTCTATTTTTAACATCTGCTAAGAATACTTATCACCGAGCTCGATAGCTGCAGTCGCTTAAGTGCGGCCAGTATCCAGTATTCGGGAGATAGTAGGTTCGAACCCCACTGTCGGCAGCCCTGAAGATGGTTTTCCGTGGTTTCCCATTTTCACACTAGGCAAATGCTGGGGCTGTACCTTAATTAAGGCCACGGCCGCTTCCTTCCCACTCCTAGCCATTTCCTATCCCATCGTCGCCATAAGACCTATCTGTGTCGGTGCGACGTAAAGCAACTAGCAAGAAAAAGAATATTTATCATCTCCTTCCTCGTTATCCCCCTTACCCGAATATCATTAACTCCTAACAAATCCCATACTAGCACAGAAACCTAGTAAACGCTTTCCATTCCTATTAGATTTCATATCTACCCCACACTTGCTAATTCAGCCAGTTCTACAGTACTTCTTTGTTCCATAAACCCCATTAATACTGATAGCTCTTCATCGAATTCCATTTCGTTCGCCGAATTGTTTCCAAGGAGTTCCTTACCTGTCAATAGGGAGTGGGATACTCCTTTACTCCCATAGGATTGAGCCTTCCTTGAAATACTCTGAGCTCGGTAAATTCTGTGAAATAAGATGCTGTCCTACTTACAAATATCCCCTGTGAATATCTCTCATCTATCAAATTAGGGACCATGGGTGCATTGTATAGATTTTGCTACCATGACTCAGAATATGTTCGAGATGCCCAAACCTGTCCAGTAGTACTTTCAATGTCACCGGAATCAATCAAGATCGAACCTGTGAACTTCGATTCAGAAGGCATGTATGTATGTATGTATGTATGTATGTATGTATGTATGTATGTATGTATTGAACCCATGACCTTTGTGCCCTAAGATATTTATTAAATTGTCGATTGGAATAAGAAGTTCGATTCTTGAGAGCACGGAGTTGACACGTGGCGAGGGGGTGGTTACCTTCTGTCCCACGCTCTGGGATACGTGACGTCATTCGCACGTGTCGACGGCGGAAGAATCTTAAGTCATTTTGGGAGCTATTTCAGAAGAGCGCGTGTGTATGGCGTACCCAAGCCAAGTCGACAAAATATAGTGCCTATCAAATGAGGTCATTTATCCAGCTAATTGAATATGTATAAATTGTAAATGTCCATGAACACTACCACCGGAAATGTAGCAAGTATGTAGTCACCTTCAGAACTCTTGTAATTACAGTTTAGTTAAGCCAGAAAAGTTACAGAAATTTTCTTGGCGGCAAAGGGAGATGCCCGGGGAGAGGGAAAGTTTCTATAAATAAGAAGTGACGCCATGATGAAGCCCCCTGCATTTTGTATCACGAGGCTGAAGACAGAGGGTTGAGCTGCTCTGCAAAATCGAACGACAAAAGTAGACTAAGTCCAACCAACAGATTTTAGCCGTTGTGGCTGGGGTCTTGACTCCATGTGGAAATAGTTTCCTTGAGTGGAAATAATTGTACCAAATAGGACGGTCGAGGTACCGAACAAATTTGTTTGTGATAAAGAAAGTAATTCATGTGCAGAAATAATTACAGTCCATTGTGTGCGCTCAACAAGAACAA
Source organism: Anabrus simplex (assembly GCF_040414725.1). Taxonomy (NCBI): domain Eukaryota; kingdom Metazoa; phylum Arthropoda; class Insecta; order Orthoptera; family Tettigoniidae; genus Anabrus; species Anabrus simplex. The sequence continues at coordinate 957,389,126 of NC_090265.1, read as the reverse complement.
GTGAAGGGCATTTTCTTTTTTTATGCTTTATTTCAGGAAACCGGAAGAATAAATGCCAGAAATGTAAAAATGGCTAAATAAAAATGCCAGGGTCACAGGTGAGCCCTATGATGAACGCTGACGTGACTTAAGGTAAGTGACTTACCATCTTACCACCTATTATATCTTGTTTCATGATGTCTAATATATGTGTAATTGAAGGGAGTATATACGACGCAGTTGGTCGTCCCTATGTGCTTTCTGTAAATGTTAGAATACGACGAAAAAGGGTCACTTGTTTTATTTTCCACTTGGATAAATTTTTGAAGTCTTGCGAGTGCCGTATGATGTTGTAAAAGGTTATTAAATAGGGTTTCGAAGTGATATCACGTCCAATGTAGATCGTCATTTCCGTGTGTTTAGTGCCTATATTTTGTGATGTCAAATTAAGATGTTCATTCGACGTAAAATTTTTCTGTCTGAAATTTTGACGTAAATAATATAAGAAATCCATGGTTACTCATTTTCAATCGGGTGGAAGCGCGCTGTCGGGCGAGAGTATAGAGTGATGAATTTGGTCACGGAGTGAAACGTTTTTCTAGGCCCATTTAAACAGTGTCTGACTGACAATAAAAAAAAGATTTAGTAGAATTTTACAGTCATTTTCGTGAAAATCCAGTTATAAAAATACGATATCATTATATGCGCGAAGTTATTCATTATTAAAGCACCGTACGTTATTAGACGTCGTGGATTCTAGTAAGGATTTTATTCCAGTTCCTTTGTCAGTGATAATCGGGAGTTTGGGAAACAGAGGTTAGTTTTGTCGTGTGACTCGAGATGAGATTTTTGAATCAGGTGTTGGAGACCTGTCAATGAAGTCGGGACTTGTGGAAGCCCGAGGAAGATTTTATAATGTTGGGAATGGAAAGCAGTATACAAGAATCCGCGCCGGTATTAATTTGCGATTTGTACAATTATTGTGGGCATTTTGAAGTATAATCTATGTGCATTTTGTTGGTTAGAAATATCGTATTTGTTTAATTATGTCGGCAGAGTTTAAAGGTTGCATTCTGAGAGGCCAGTCAGGTAGAACGACCAGATGTCTCATGTAACTGCCAAGCGGACTTGGGGGCGAAATGCCGTCAGCTGATAGGGGTTCACCGCTGGGATAACGGGACATGCACAGTGTGTTACGCGTGGAATTGAGACTGCATTTCTCGGCAGGGGATAACGTTAAATGTTGGATTTAGTTGAAATTTTCATCCGGTAATAACGTGTGTTGTTGGACACTGTAATTTTGTTTAATTGGGAACGTAATGTGCATTTGATGCCATGGACTTAGAGTATAATGAACAAGATTAGCCAAATTCAGGGTTGTCCAAAATATAGAGCGATGGTAGTGATGATTGATTGTCTGTGAGGGGTGCGCAAACTTTATAAAATGGTATGACGAGATATGACATCGTAATTGGCTTACATTATACGGTGAATTGCTTTGGTTTGTAGGTAGATTATTAGGGTTATCCAAGTGTTAATAATGGCTAGGATTAGATTACACTTAAAGTGTGAGGTCATGAAACAAGATATAAACTGGACATGAATGATGTAATATTTCCTTTCCAGCTATCGGAATCAACAGATAAACATCACAGGATTAAAAATTTTACGTCACAATTGCGTAGGAATTTGTGAAGAAACCATCCGTCCGCGGAGATAGAATTTGTAGTTCATTAAGATTTCATAAAATCATTTAAATTTATTTAATTATTAAATTCAGTGAAGAAACCGTATTTTGAAATCTTTAAATCAAGCGAATAACTTGGAGATGCATTCTGGAAATCTTAGTTTGTTTTCTGGGAAATGTGCAAATGTTAACGTAACGATTAAGGGGACATATCCGAAGGTAATGGATTTTACTACCGCTAAGTATTGTGAGCATTGCTATTGTTGTATTATTTAACTTTGATTGATTGAGCAGTGAATGTGCTGGGGATAGTAAAGTGGAAACTTTGGTCATCAACCGATATAACTTAAGTGTTTAGCCTTCAGCATAGAAACTTGGATGGTCAGGGGGTCATCAACCTCAGTGGCTTAGATTAGGGCCATATGCCATTGTAGCATCATTTTCCTTGCGGTCATCATCCACAATGACTTTAAAGTAACTTAGAAGTTTAGATGTCGGTCCATGACATAGTCGCAGGTCACATCGATTCAATTAAGGGTCCATACTGTATAACCACTGTGTGGCACACACCGATTGGACTGCCTTAATTATACCCAGAGTCCAAAGTTCGTGTTACGAGGGCTGAACCATAAAGAATCACTATGATGGTACATGTAGTCTTACATGGAAGCCGAATTTAAGGATTTCTAGACTTTCCTTTCTTTAATTAATAATTGAGACAATGGTTTCTAGTAAGAATGCCCGTCAGGCAGTTACGTCAAAGGCTCACACCAGTGTTCTGACCCTCTATGTAAAAATAATTGTGGTGTCCAGTGGACACGATTGATTTAAATGATACCGTTGATAAAATAAATGCTTCATGAAATACTTGAATAAATACGAACATTTTTAAACAAACCTTTCATTTGAGTAGATAGATTAGAATTACTGAACCCTACCTTTACCTCAGCAAGTGACGAAGAACCCGATACGACCCAAGAGACAGATTTCATGAACTTTGCTGATAGGTAAGAAAGGTAGGTATCCTTCGGTATGGACCAAAGTGTACAGTAAGTATGTGTGTATTTTACACTTTAATTTAGAGAATGCTCCATTATTGGAGTAATAGGCCTGTTACCTGCATCGAACAATCCTTTTACACATTTGCCTTTTTCCATTTAAACAATGAATTAAAACAATTATGGCTATTAATATTTTATCATTTGTTATGTCCTAGTATGTCAGAACCGGAACAACATCTAGACTCTTCTCTAAAAGCCTATACTTTACGAGCCGAGGACATACATTGTGACGTGCCCATCCTGTAAGTTTCCATGGCTAGCGCTGATTGACGAGTGTGGTATAATTGAAGCATTTGTTGAAGACGAACCTAACATAATGTGTTATGCGCTATTTCTTCAGAGAGCAATTTGTACGGAAACATGATAGACTTAAAACAAATTTAAAACCAAATGAGTATGAAAAATCTAAATGAATATCACATGAGCAATTATTTATCTGTCGTTCCACAATATCCAGTAACGTTTAATAAGTAATTAACCCAAAACTCACTCTCAGGACTTTGAAATTTGGTCTGTAAACTGACCGACTCAATAACTTTGTAATATGACCGCTTTACACACTAGTACCAATTTGGTGTCCGACTCGTCGGCTGAATGGTCAGCGTACTGGCCTTCGGTTCAGAGGGTCCCGGGTTCGATTTCCGGCCGGGTCGGGGATTTTAACCTTCATTGGTTAATTCCAATGGCCCGGGGGCTGGGTGTTTGTGCTGTCCCCAACATCCCTGCTACTCACACACCACACGTAACACTATCCTCCACCACAACAACACGCAGTTACCTACACATGGCAGATGCCGCCCACCCTCATCGGAGGGTCTGCCTTACAAGGGCTGCACTCGGCTAGAAATAGCCACACGGAAAAAAAAAACAATTTGGTTTCAAGTATACCTAATGCACTGTATTACGTAACGTGAAAGATACTGTGAAACTGCATCTGGTTGATCAGCTGATCGCTCCTTTTGTTAACTTTGATATCAATGTTGACTTGTTTCACATCCGATTTTGTTTATTATGAGTACATGCATTCTTATAGGAGTAGCCAGCTCGTTACAGAATTAGAAACCGTGTCTGAATATGCATATGATACCTTGGGATAGGAAAGGGCTATGAGTTGGAAGGAAGCGACCGTGGCCTTAATTAAGGTGCAGTCCCAGAATCTGCCTGGTGTGAAAATGGGTATTCACGGAAAACCATTTTCAGTGCTGCCGAGAGTGGGGTTCGAACCCACAATCTCCAAAATGCAAGCTGATGGATAAGTGACCGTTCTATCACATTTAATCTAGGGTTATCGTACGCGGTCATTCCGGACTTAAATGCAAAATATTCTTCAATTGTTTTGTAATCACAACGAAACATGTAAAAATGAAATTTACAGAAAATGAACAACAACCGTAGGCGTATAGTAGATTGGTACACATGGATATTTACAAAGATATATTTAGAGTAGTATAGATAAGATTTCCTACTAAATTCTATCTAGAAAATACTTTCGATAATGTTCATTGGGCCAAGCTATTGGTGAGATTCTGAAGATGATCGGGATCAGATGCCGAGAAAGGAAAATTATCTGCAATCTGTACAAACATCAGTCTGCAGTGATAAGAACCGAGAGCTTTGAAAAAGAGGCACCGAGCTCGATAGCTGCAGTCGCTTAAGTGCGGCCAGTATCCAGTATTCGGGAGATAGTAGGTTCGAACCCCACTGTCGGCAGCCCTGAAAATGGTTTTCCGTGGTTTCCCATTTTCACACCAGGAAAATGCTGGGGCTGTACCTTAATTAATACCACGGTCGCTTCCTTCCCACTCCTGGTCCTTCCCTGTCCCATCGTCGCCATAAGACCTATCTGTGTCGATGCGACGTAAAGCAAGTAGCATCTCTCTCTGAAAAAGAGGCAGCAATCGAAAGTAAGTGAGACAAGGCTGCAGTTTGTCCCCTCTCCTTTTCAATGTTTATTTAGAACAAGCGATAAAGGAAATCAAAGAAGAATTTGAAAAGGGAATCAAAAGCCATGAAGGGGAAATCAAATCCCTGAAATTTGCCGGTGATATTGTTATTTTATCTGACTGTGAAAAAGATCTGTAGAAATTGCTGAACGGTATGGGCAGAGTCTCGGGGAATGAGTACAAGGTGAAAATAAATAAGTCCAAAACAAAAGTAATGGAGTGCCGTCGAACGAAGTCGGATGATGCAGGATATATTAGATTAGGAAATGAAGTCTTAGAGGAAGTAGATGAGTATTGTTACTTGGGTAGTAAAATAACTAATGATGGTAGAATTAAGGACGACATAAAATACAAACTAGTACAAGCAAGGTAGGCCTTTCTTAAGAAAAGAAATTTGCTCACTTCAAACATTGATATAGGAATTAGAAAGATGATTTTGAAGACTTTCATCTGGAGCGTAAGATTGTATGGAAGTGAAACATGGACGATGACTAGCCCAGAAAAAAATATAATAACAGCTTTTGAAATGTGGTGTTACAAAAGAATGCTGAAGGTGAGGTGGGTAGATAGAATCACGAATGATGATATACTGAATCGGATAGGTTAAGGAGGTCGATTTGGTTAAATTTGGAGAGAAGAAGAGATAAAATGGAGGACACATCTTAAGACATCCAGGACTTGTACAGCTGGTTTTTGAAGGAAGTGTAGGTGGTAAGAACGGTAGGGGTAGACCAAGGTATGAATTTGACAAAAATATTTTTATCCAAAACGACGTACTTCCACACTTCATTACTGTAAAGAATAGTCTTATATTGGGCCTTCTGGCGAAGATTGTTCGTATTTTAGGGAAGTTCCTCTGTAGTCATGTAGACGAAAACAAGTCAGTTTCTTGGAGAAACACAGCAGTAATTTCTGTCTCCGATCTGGAAGCTGTTACTGAGAATACTTTAGAATATGGAGTTTCACCTCCGACAGCATCCGCAAGCTTAAAAGTAGAAAAATATGTACGATTGATTACAATTAGATGTTTTAATCATCAAAGCTACATTTCGTCTAACGATAAGTTACGAGAAATGGGATCGAAATTTCAATTCAGCAGTTTGTTTGTCTGTCTACTCATTAGTCCCGTTTCTTTATATGGGATCGGAGATGAGGTGAGATTAATTGATATGGCATAATTTACGGCTGGGTACCCTTCCCGACGCCAAGCTCAGTTGAGGAACTAATGAAAATGAAATGAATGATAGTGAATGAAATTGGGTAAGAAGGTGGAAGGAACTGAAACTATGAACTGGAACTGTTCCAGCATTTTCCTGGAAGTGGAAACGGGAAACTGCAGAAAACCATTCTCAGAACAGTCGACGATGGGGTTCGAGCTCACACGGTTCCCGAATGCAAAGCGTGGCTTCCATAGCCGTTCAGTAAATTTCAGTTCAACACTAAGAGCTTAAATTCTTGCCTTGTTACCCTACCCCTTCTTATGAATAAAGAAAACGCCACATAATAAGGTGGGCTAAGAGCCTTCGAGTGGAGGGTGCGATCAATTAGTGAAGAGTGTTGTTGTGGACTTATCTGGCGGCAATCTCGCCTCATTAGACCGATCGTCAAAACAAAGCAGAGAGAGCAATCAATCAAGGGGGACGGTTACGACATTACCAGATCGATTTCCTTGTCGGCAATGGATTGATATATACTTTGAATGCTGTTTTTCATTTCCGCGTTAGACATGAAAGGAAAATGCTACGTTATTTAAAGCGTGACGTAACATTCACCCCCTCTATATGAATGAGTTTATTTACTCAATTTAGTGAACTGTTTCTTTTGAGGGAACTGTCAAAAGAATTGTGCTATCAGATCGACTACGAATTGATATGAAAATTATATACAGAGTGGTCAGGTTGAGAGATCAGAAATGTTCAGTAGCCTTTATCGGCATTGTTCGGATTTTTACTTTTGAATATTTCTCCCAGTTGCTTAAAACTGAACAGTCAAAATGTAAATTATTATTATTATTATTATTATTATTATTATTATTATTATTATTATTATTATCTAGTGTTTCTCCACCAAAAAGTTTAGCGACCGTTGCGGAGGTTCTTCTTTTGTTTACGTATCACCGGGCGAGTTGGCCTTGCGGTTAGGGGCGCGCAGCTATGAGCTTGCATCCGGGAGATAGTGGGTTCGAATCCCACTGTCGGCAGCCCTGAAGATGGTTTTCCGTGGTTTCCCATTTTCGCACCAGGCAAATGCTGGGGCTGTACCTTAATTAAGGCCATTCCTAGGCCTTTCTTATCCCATCGTCGCCATAAGATCTATCTGTGTCGGTGCGACGTAAAACAAATAGCAAAAAGAAAGTTTACGTATCAGAGTTGTGGCGTGGATGTCTAATCATTGTCGGATGTTCCGCGACCAGGATGATCTTCTCTGCCCACATCCACGTTTCCCCTGCTATCTTGACTTCTATGATCAGTTGCATCAAGCTTATTTGTCATTTCTGCGCGTATTCCAGCAATGTATAATACCTTAGCTCTCAAAGATAACGATGATGATGCTTGTTTTTTAAATGGGCCTAACATCTAGGTCAATGGCCTCTAATGGTACAAAACTAGACGAAATGAAATGACAATTTAAAAGTAAATATCATCCACTGACCAGAATTCAAAACATGATGACGACGAAATGAAAAAATTAAATGTCGTATGGCTTTTAGTGCCGGGATGTTACAGGACTCCCGTAGGTGACCTGCGTTTCGTGATGAGGATGAAATGATGATGAAGACAACACATACACCCAGCCCCCGTGCAATTGGAATTAATCAATTAAGGTTAAAATTCCCGACCCGGCCGGGAATCGAACCCGAAGCCCTCTAAACCGAAGGCCAGTACGCTGACCGTTCAGCCAACGAGTCGGACGATGAATGGATGGATATGAATTTTAAACAATCAGTGGATCCGACCCGCAATGCCCCACATTCCCAGAAACTATCGTAAAGCTATAGTATTACTGACCAAGGGACTGCTTCTAAAGCACAATTCTGAATCGATAAGGCTTGTAGTCTAAATTGGTCCAAAATCTAGGTCATCGGCCCCTCATAATGGTACTTATCGCTAGAAAAGTAGAGCCATGGTATTTGTCATGTTGCGGTACTAATCAAAAGTAGCGTAGACTCGCGGTATTCCACACATTATGGTAATACTCACAGGTAATGTAATTCGCATATGTAACACAGACCTATGGTGTTTCTATGGAACTACGCGCAAGTAAAAGCGACCCATGGTGTTCCCCGCGTGGTGGTACTAATTACAAGTAGTCTCATGGTTTTAATTTGATCATCCCTTGGTCGCCCCCTTTTAGTCGCCTCTTACGACAGGCAAGGGATACCGTAGGTGTATTCTTCGCCTGCGTCCCCACCCACAGGGGATCTCTCAAAAGAAATCTAGATATCTTCGTATCATATCCTTCCTTCTGTCACGATATTTTTCACATAACTTAGTTTCATTTGTTTCTTCCGGTTCTTTCCTGATCATCCATTCTCTGTCTCTTCTTTTATACTGAAGTGAATTTTCCTTTGTTTATGTCGCTGTTTAGCGGTTTTATTTGCATTTGACTTTACATTTTATTTTGTGTCATTTGTAAATGTTTGCATATTTCTCATTTTTAGATTAATAACTAATTTTCGTATTACGGATCTTTTTAATTCGGCGCTGATCCTAAAAAAAAAGTTCTAAATACGTGACCAAAATAGGCGCCTTTCCTGGATTTTACAACGGTAACGATTTCCCGCCACGATGGAGTACGTCCTCGTTGGTCACGTGGGTGCGATATATCGACATTTCAAAGACATGTAGTCAGTTCGACAGCATAAAGCAGAGCCGGTAACCCGTAACACTTCACGACATAACGCCATTCGTTCAATAGAACTGGCACAATGTTCTTCATATATATACGGGTGGATAGTGTCACTGCCCTACTCGGTATATTTCTGGAAAGCACTCACTACCCCAGGAAACGTCCATATTTACGGCAGAAATGCTCGCATTTCATCTCTCGTGTGCACAAATACATGTATAAATATTATTATGCAGAAAATGTAACTCTTTCCTAACGCCTACTTACATAGGCTGTCTGGATTGCTGCATACTATGAGTTTAAGAGCAGTTCATCCCCACACTCCAATAAACTACAGTATAACGCTTCACGTAAATAATTGTAAATTATATTATAGCAATTTATAAGTCCGCCTCTGTGGTGTAGTGGTTAGTGTGATTAGCTGCCACCCCCGGAGGCCGGCGTTCGATTCCCGGCTCTGCCACGAAATTTGAAAAGTGGTACGTAGGTTGGAACGGGGTCCACTTAGCCTCGGGAGGTCAACTGAGTATAGGTGGGTTCGATTCCCACCTCAGCCATCCTGGAAGTGGTTTTCAGTGGTTTCCCACTTCTCCTTCAGACAAATGCTGAGATGGTACCTAACTTAAGGCCACGGCCGCTTCCTTCCCTCTTCCTTGTCTATCACTTCCAATCATCCCATCCCCCACAAGGCCCCTGTTCAGCATAGCAGCTGAGGTCACCTGGGCGAGGTACTGGTCATCCTCCCCAGTTGTACCCCCGACCCAGAGTCTAAAGCTCCAGGACACTGCCTTGAGGCGGTAGAGGTACGATCCCTCGCTGAGTCCGAGGGAAAAACCAACCCTCGAGGGTAAGTAGATTAAGAAGAACAAGATAACAATTCATATACTTTAAAGTACGTTTCCATACAACTTGCGCGTGTGTTGTAGAGGTAGAATAAGTAATTCGCAAGGTCGCGATCAAACTACAACTACGACAGTACTAACACTTAACAAGTTAAGTGGTAGTCGAAACGATAGTATGCTGAGAATTTTAATATCTGAGTACGATTTTAGACTAACTTCGCTGCATTTCTCCATTATTTACTGAAAATATGACCTGTTAGAAGGGGATATCGAAAAATAACTGTTTATGCTCGAAAATAGATGTCCCACATCTGTTGGGCGTTTCCTCCAATTTCTATGGCTTTGAATCGGTACTACAATTGTTAGGTTTTCCTCATGCTAGAGATTTGTTTTCGTGCTTCTGACACTTTTGTTAACCGAGGGAATCAGGTAACTGTTTTACAAACTCAACTATTCTAAGAAAAATTCAAAATTATGAACTTTCTTGCTCTAATATATAACTTAAAGTGGCTATTTCTTTCCTGGTGTTTCCCCCCTGTGGGTGGGGGCTCTTAGCTTGGGAGCGTTAGTTGGTGACCATGGGGCCCTTATCTGAGTCCTGGCATTGCTTCCACTTACTTCTGCCAGGTTCCTTATTTTCATCTATCCTATCCGACCTCCGTTAGTCATGTTCTTTACTGACCCCGACGGTATTAGGTATCGAGGCGTACAGAGCCTCTCATTTTCACGCCTTTAGTGACCCTTGTCTTTCTTTGACTGATACCTTTATTTTTTGAATTGTCTGACACATTCCATTTTTTCTCTTTGCTTGGTGTTAATATAGGATGTTTGCCCATTCGTATTTCCTCTTAAAACAATAATCGCCACCCTCATCTAGCCTGGTGCAGCCCTTGTTAGGCAGACCCTCCGGCGAGGGTGGGTGTCATCTGCCGTGCATAGGAAAACTGCGTGTTTGTAGTGGAAGATAGTCTTGTATGTGGTGTGTGAGTTGCAGGGTTGTTGGGGACAGCACAAATACCCATTTTCCGGATCAATGGAATGAACCATTTTAGGTTAAAATCTCCGACCCGGCCGGGAATTGAACCCCGAACTCAGAGAGTTCTAAACCGAAGAGCACTACGCTGATCATTCAGCCAAGGATCCGGTCAACTTTTTTAGTGACCAACATGAACTATTTTTAAATCATTAATCATGAATGGACGACACATTGGGGACGAAGTCTTGTAAGACTGAAAATTTGAGACTAAGGACTGAATATTGTGCTAAAGAAACGAATCGTTTATTTGAATTCTTTGCTATAAATTATAGGAAATTATCTTAAGTATGTTTATTTCAGGCTCTTTACTACATCTGAAAGTACAGCTCCCAAGATGAATGGTCAGCGTACTGGCGTAGGGCCTGGGGTTCGTTTCAATATACATACATCTTCACCTACACCCAAGACGTAACATTACTAACCACCACAGAAGCACGCAATAGATAGTGCATCTTCCCACATAGGGCTGGCGTCAGGAAGGGCATCCAGCATTCGTTAAACTGGGATTAATCTACATTAGGGTTGATCCCAGATAGCCTAACTGGGATAAAGCCCAGAAAAACAGAAGCAGCTCTTAAGTATATCTGAAACGTGATCCACATGGAATGATTATAAATGTGTCAAAAACTGAAGACAAAATGTATCATAAGGTTCCAGGCTAATAACCATTCGCATATGTACGCATTTCAACACTTATGATATTACAGGCCGAGAAGACCCTTCAAGGGGCTTCCACTATTCGTAACATCGGTACTTGATGGGGTAGAAAGGTTAGCTCTACCTCAGACCGCCATTGCCCCCAGGAATTAGCCTAGTACTCATTTTTGGTGTATACTAAGTGAACCTCAGAGTCATGTGCACTCCGGAAGTGGAAATCTCGTTTCTTACATTTTTCGACTTCCTGACGGGGAATCGAACCCACGCCCTACCGGGTGAACCGAGCGCGTCTTTACCGTCTCGGCCAGGCAGCCCCTCATTAATACAACATACTAATGTCTGTACTTGTACGACACTAATAAACGGCCCAAGAAAAACATTTAGACAAGGATAATTTGGTCAGGATATAGGCCCTAAACAATTAAATTAGGCCCCGGCCGCTTCCTTCCCACTCCTAGGCCTTCTCTATCCCATCGTCGCCATAAGACCTATCTGTGTCGGTGCGACATAAAGCAAATAGCAAAAAAAAAAAAAAAAAAAAAACAATTGAATGATAGTGGTAAACCTATTTTAAAAAATTAAAAACAAACGAATCTCACCAAAATTATAATTTTCAGTAATTTTTTTTCAGTTAATTTATTAATTATATTCATAGAGAAACATTTAAAGACTGCACAGTGTTACAGGTTAAGTCAAATTGTTCTATTTTCTAAATTCTTAATTTCACAGTAGTGTTTGATTTAGTCCGACTCCTTGGCTGAATGGTAAGCCTTCGTTTCAGAGGATCCCAGGTTCAATTCCCGGCTGGGACGAGGGTTTTAATCACGTCTCATTAATTCTTCTGGCTCTGGGACGGGGTATTTGTGTTTGTCCCAACACTTTCCTCTTCATATTCAGACATTAAACCACACTGTCAACCACCACAGAAACACGCAATAGTGATTACATCCCTCAACATAGGATTGGCATCAGGAAGGACATCCGATCACAAAACAAGACCAAATCCTCATGTACAACACAGTTCGTACCCACGACGCGACAGAAGTGGGGAAAGAGTGCTAGAAGAAGAAGACAGTAGTGTTGATTTAATGGGCTGAATTTTTGAAAAACCGTATTTCTGTTACATTTGTCAAGTTCATTTGGAGGGGGGGGGGGCGGGGTTTGAACTCCCCTAACTGTGTAGCTCATGAGAAGTTGGCCCTGTTTTATGGCCGCATGCTGAACATTAAAGGCTCTGAGACTGACCGCATTCCAGCACCGGTATGGAGTAGTGTAGTAGCCATAGGGAGATGGTACGGTCTTCAAAGCATTATGACACGACTGGCGCGTGTCTGCTCCGCCTAGAGCTGCAGTTGGGACTCAGGAGATTATTACTTCGGCAACCGATACCCAAACTACCAACGAGTTCGGTTTTTCGCTCTGCGCTAAAGAGAACAGATTGCGACAGCCCGGAGGTAGAAGCAACAGGAAGACAGTGATATACAGGACTGCTTAAAGCTGGCGTTTCACTTGCGGCTGAAGGAGGATTGCAAGAGTAACTGCGGCGGCGACGACACCCTGGGGCGCGGCTTGATTGCATCGTGAGCCGTGAAACATTCAGACTCTGCGAGCAGCGAACAGGGGTGTACAGATATGTGTACAGATAATCAGAGCTACTTGAAGGTGAGCCGTGAAACATTCAGACTCTGCGAGCAGCGAACAGGGGTGTTCAGATAATCAGCGCTACTTGTTCGTGAAACGTGAAACATTCAGTCTCTGCGAGCAGCGAACAGGGGTGTGCAGATAATCAGCGCTACTTGTACGTGAGCTGTTAAACATTCCAACACAGCGAGCAGCGAACAGGGGTGTACAGGTAATCAGCGATACTTGTACGTGAAACGTGAAACATTCAGTCTCTGCGAGCAGCGAACTGGGGTATACAGGTAATCAGCGCTACTTGTACGTGAGCCGTTAAACATTCCGACTCTACGAGCAGCGAACAGGGGTGTACAGATATTCAGCGCCACTTGTACGAGAGCCGTTAAACATTCAAACTCTGCGAGCAGCGAACAGGGGTGTACAGATATTCAGCGCCACTTGTACGAGAGCCGTTAAACATTCAAACTCTGCGAGCAGCGAACAGGGGTGTACAGATATTCAGCACTACTTGTACGTGAGCCGTTAAACATTCAGACTCTGCGAGCAGTGAACAGGGGTGTACAGGTAATCAGCGCTACTTGCACTGAGCCGTGGAACATTCAGACTCTGTGAGCAGCGAACAGGGGTATACAGGTAATCAGCGCTACTTGTACGTGAGCCGTTAAACATTCCGACTCTACGAGCAGCGAACAGGGGTGTACAGATATTCAGCGCCACTTGTACGAGAGCCGTTAAACATTCAAACTCTGCGAGCAGCGAACAGGGGTGTACAGATATTCAGCACTACTTGTACGTGAGCCGTTAAACATTCAGACTCTGCGAGCAGTGAACAGGGGTGTACAGGTAATCAGCGCTACTTGTACGTGAGCCGTTAAACATTCCGACACTGCGAGCAGCGAACAGGGGTGTACAGGTAATCAGCGCTACTTGTATGTGAGCCGTTAAACATTCAGACTCTGCGAGCAGTGAACAGGGGTGTACAGATATTCAGCGCTACTTGTACGTGAGCCGTTAAACATTCCCACACTGCGAGCAGCGAACAGGGGTGTACAGGTAATCAGCACTACTTGTACGTGAACCGTTAAACATTCCCACACTGCGAGCAGCGAACAGGGGTGTACAAATAGCCAGAGCTACTTGTACATGAGCCGTGAAACATCCAGACTCTGCGAGCAGCGAACAGGGGTATACAGATAATCAGCCCTACTTGTACGTGAGCCGTGAAACATTCAAACTCTGCGAGCAACGAACAGGGGTGTACAAATAGCCAGCGCTACTTGTACATGAGCCGTGAAACATTCAAACTCTGCGAGCAAGGAACAGAGGCTTACAGATAATCAGCGCTCCTTGTACGTAAGCCGTGAAACATTCCGACACCCAGCGAACAGGGGTGTACAAATAGCCAGCGCTACTTGTACATGAGCCGTGAAACATTCAAACTCTGCGAGCAACGAACAGGGGTGTACAAATAGCCAGCGCTACGTGTACGTGAGCTGTGAAACATTCCGACACCCAGTGAACAGGGGTGTACAAATAGCCAGCGTTACTTGTACACGAGCCGTGAAACATCCAGACTCTGCGAGCAGCGAACAGGAGTGTACCAGATAATTAGTTCTACTTGTACGTGAGCCGAGAACCATTCAGAGACAGCGAGCAGTGACCAGCAGTGTGCAGACAGTTACCACTAATTTTACGTGGGCGGTGATATATTCCGAAACTTCGAGTAGTAAACAGGGGTATACAAATAGCGCTACTTGTACGCGACCCGTAAAGCATTCATAGACTGGAAACTTCAAGCACGAACAGTTAGCTCTACTTTTATACGAGCCGTGAAAAATCAGAGAGCTGAACATAGTGATGTACAAATAATTGGCAGTATTTTGCGCGTGAGCCATGAAACATAACATTTTTGCGATACCTTCAGGGACAGAAAAATGTCTGCGCTTCTTGTGTATGAGCTGTAAAACATTCAGGATCTGTGAACAGGAAGCAGAGGTATACAAACAGTCAGCACAAGTTCTATATGGGCCGTGAAATTTTATTCTTTGGGAGCAGGAAACAGGGATATACAAGCAATCATTAATCATTTATATTTCCAGTGTTTAATGTCCTTTCAATTGCTGTCGGTTTTAAGAGTCAACGGAGTGTAAAATTCTCTTGTAAAAGGTTGTTCTCAAATATGACACTAAATCTACTAACAGACGCTCAAGCAATTAAGTATTCCTAAATGCAAACCATCCTACCTTGAATCGGAACCACCATTTTACAAAACAAAAGGCTACCCGATGTAGGAAATGTAAAATCAGTCAGCATTGCAACTAAAAGAGCTGAGAAACGTTTAAAAAGTTCAAAGTGATTGAATCTTCACTGATAATGGAGTTTCCACTAGGACTGCAGTAATCTGAAAGTTAAATCAGTAGTTGACTGGTGTAATACAGTTGTGACTATTCAGGTTATGTTAAGTTCCCTGTTGCCTGTACGGTACATCAGTGTGTAGTGATGTTCAGTGAGATTGAGTATGGAATACCCCAGTATTGGACATGTAGCTTTCTTCAACCACACACACCTTTGAGAAGGACGTGATCGTGGTCAATTTGTTAGGTAAAAATGAGTGACTTATTCTCAGTCAGTAATTAAGGAACCAAGGCAGCCTCAGTCGCGGCTTATTTACAGAAGGGTAGCTAATTCCTTTCTAATAATAATAATAATATTAATAATAATAAAATTATTGATGCTTTCACTGTCTATACTAACAGACATGATAATCTTTCGAGTTTGCGTTGCGTGAAAGGAGTAATGTGTGGGAATCATTGACGTTTCAGAACTGCTCTAGTCATGATCCGGCTCCCTTGCCGAATGATCAGCGTATTGGCCTTCGGTTCAGAGGTGGGTTCGATGCCCACTCGGGCCGGGGATTTTAGCCATGTTTAGTTAATTTCTCCAGCTCGGGGGCTGGGTTTTTGTGATCATCTTAAAATGGACTTTCATTTAAATACAACACCCAACTCTACAAACCACTGCCGAGATACGAAATAGTGAATAGTGGCGTCAGGAAGGACAACTGGCCGTAAAACTAGGCTTAATCAACATTAGTAGGCTTATATACCCCAGATAACTGCGATGACGACGAAAATATGAAGAAGAGAAGAACAGTCGTAGTTGTAGTCGGACGTGGATCATTCACGAATGTAAATGATACCCATGATTCACACGACGAAAACTCGAAAGATTATCATGTCTAAAGGTGATGTTATTGCATTCATATCCCACTACTACCTTTACTGTTTAGAGAAACGCCGAGGTATCAAACTTTTATCCCACAGGAGCACTTGTACCTGCCAATAAATCTACCGGTATGAGGCTGTCGTGTTTGAACACCTTCAAATACCAGTGGACAGAGTCGGCATCGAACCCTGCAAGCTGGGATCATAAAGACAGCGTTCTACTATCTGAGCTAAGCAATCAATCAATCAATCAATCAATCTGTCAGTCAGTCAGGCAGGCAGTCCAATCGGTCACCACTGATCTGCTTTTAGGTCTGTCGCCTAGGTGGCATATTCTTTATCAGTTGTTTACCTAGTTTTGTCTTAAATTAATTTCATAAATTAATTAATTCAAAGATGTTCAAAATCTACCTAACATATCCCTTGTTAAATAATGCCAATCCCTATTTCCTCTTCATATAGTCTAAATGAATATTTGGCCCATTTTGTCCTCTCGAATTCCAAAGTTATCTTCATATTATTACCATTCCTACTTTTAAAAACTCTATTCAACGCTTATTCGTCTACTAACGCCATTCCACTCCGTCACACCGGCAAATTTCCTCTCTATTCCGCCTTTAGCCAACAACGCACTGTCTACCCATCCGAAGGCTGACTACACTCAGCGTTGCTTAACTGCAGAGATCTAGTGACATTCGGTATTTTAACATTCTAACATCGTTACATTGTTGGTAAATACGATACGTACCTTCCAGAAATTAATGGAACTGGAGAAATCATTTGTAGGATGATAGGAAGTGTAACAATAATCAACTTCTCGTGTCACTTGTGTTCCCAAGGTAGACTATACTCTGTTCTACACTTACCGAGAATCGAGCCCAGGCCAATCGGGATGGAAACTATTATACTTACTTACCACCCACAATTAATAGAAATAGAAATAAACACTATAGAACAAACAAGCTTCAGCAGTACCAAGGATTTTTCCCCTTTCTCAGTCGCGCTCCGACGATGACAAACATTAAGGAAGAAGCTGCGTCGCTGTGCGTGGGAAGTCGTCTCCACCTCCCACGGGTGAGATATCTGATCCTCGTTTATGACTCGCCCACATTCGCCACCACTCGGCTCCAGGCGATCAAGATGATCAACACGTGTGCTAATGCTAGTCCTAAGTCAATAAATCAGAACCTGCATGAGAATGGAACGACACAAACCTAACGCTAAGTTCTACGTAAATAGTTGTTTTTCTTTGTAATTTCAGAATTGCTGTCTCAACTTCATATTTATTTGAGACTAGCTGACCCAGCCCGCCTTCGCACGGGTGGCTTTACATATTGAATATCTCCGCAAATACTACGTTTCGTGCCTCTCCATCTGAGCCCAACACAAACAAATTTTCTTTGGAAGTAACACACGACGGGCCACGGAGAGTTGACCATGAGGAAAACATTCAACGCTCAGGTCTAGACATGTAACGTTTAGACTTTAGCCCAGTGCTTTATTAATAGTCATACTAAAACATACTTTTACTGGAAATTGGAGCCTTTTAAGCTCAAATGGTAGGCGAGTATCATTGGTATTCGAGGGATCAAAACAGTTTCACAGGCTCCACAGCCAGTTAGGATCGCACACTCAAGTAGAATTACCCTAATCTTTTTACGATTTTATTAGCAAGCTTGTACCATTGCACAATTTTAGTGTGTGTAGGTTGTGTAGTAATATTATAGGGGAAGATCTTCAGGACTTTTCAATCGTGAAATTATCAATGTTTCGCCGCAGTGTGGCAGCGTGCAAATAGGACTGATAGACTACACTTCTTTACATCGCACCGGGACAGATAGGTATTATGACAACGATGGGATAGGAATGGGGAGTAAGCGGTCGTGGCCTTAATTAAGGCACAGGTACATTTACCCGTTGTGAAAGTAGGAAACCATTTTCAGTGCTGCCGACAGTGAGGTTCGAACCCACTGTCTCCCGGATGCAAGCTCACAGCTGTGCGCTCGGTGATTGATACACCTTCCCAAGACGCTTGTAGCTAGTTCGTCGTTAAGAAAATGAACCTGAACTACCCAATTGAAAGTGATCACTCGCCACACTGAGGGGGTGGGGTGGTCCACCTAAAGGGGAGCACCGTCTCTCTAACCCTACTGTATAGGGCAATACACTTATAGTGAACTAGGGGAGATTCAATATGTGCATAAAAATTCAGTTTCCAGGGGGGAACCATAAATTAATTTCACCGATTGCTTCTAGCACACTGGATCGAAACATCGGAAGAAGGCCTGAAGAGTTTGAATATGTTAATACTCGCAGTCGGTAGTTAACTTAATGTTTTGCGTGTAAAATTTATTCCTGGGTACTAGAGTGAAAACAGAACGAACTAAACCTATTGTTATTGTTTTACTCACGGTGAAGTGAAGACTTCTGCGGATTCTGTTTACAGAGCACCAAGGTAAAGCATGAACCTATATTATATTCTTCGAAGCGATCCAGTGTACCGCACTTCATATCAGAACGAGAAGCACAAGTTACAAATCGCTGAGAGTTAATCATCTTCCGGTCTCAATTGTTCCCTGACGTACAAACTCTCGCTGTTTCCGCGAATGTGCTTGCTTCATTAATGAGGGTTCTGGAACAGTTGAATGCTACTAATACTTGATAAAACATCACTTCCTTTCAGTGCAACTTCCTAACTAAATCATACCGAAAGAAAAAAACTATATATTGGCTGCCATGAGACTCTGCAATTACCTTTTCCCAAGTTAATTCATTTTCAATTTGCACTACCCCTGAATATCAGTTTCGTGTATTTCTACGTCCTAATAATAATAATAATAATAATAATAATAATAATAATAATAATAATAATAATAATAATTAAACATCAACAGTAGAGACATTGAGAAAATAGAACGCGGATACTGAGGAAAATATTCGGACCCAAGTTTGAAGATGGGATTCTGATGCGAAAAAGCTCGGAGGAACTCTATTCATTGACTGAGCGATTCACTTCACTTGCACGCAAAAGACGTATGAAATTCTACGGGCATTTAGCACGAATGGATGACTCACGACTGACCAAGAAAATATTTTTCGTTATCAATGGAACACGACAAACCAAAGTGCGCTGGCTAGTAGACACCCAGAAGGATCTCGCAGAAGTCGACATTGACCCACTGGAAACCACAAGGACTTCATATAGACAAAAGATCAACACCCACAAGTTTGCGCCCATGAAACCGACGGCAAGAAATTTGAAATTCAAAAACGCGTGGACATAAGAAAGACGACAGGCCCATAGTGAAAGGATGAGAAAGTTTTGAGAAGATAAGAAGAATAAGATCAATAATACCAATGCTAAATAATGGTTCTACGTGCTCCTTAGAGGGCCAAACGCATGTATATAATAATAATAATAATAATAATAATAATAATAATAATAATAATAATAATAATAATAATATACATATTTGAATAGTACATGCATCTTCATTATAAACTGTTATACCTTTCACCGTTCAACTGCAAACCTCTGCAAATTAACTATGCGTCTCTGCAGTTTTTATTTGCAACTAGCCCCGTGGCCTCGTTTAGCTGTACTCCTCTTATGTTTAAATAATTAAAAACCGAGTCTAACCATCGTCGCCTTAGTATCACTGTGATTCTTTTATCCTCCATGGTCCATTATTCTCCAAGTTAAAATATCTTTCTCCATCTGCCTCACATCACCATCGCATTCGGGAGATAGAGGGTTCGATCTCCAAAGTCGGCAGCCCTGTAGATGGTTTTCTGTGGATTCCCATTTTCACACTGGGCTGTGTCTTAATTAAAGTCACTCCTAGCCCTTTCCTATCCCATCGTCGCCATAAGACTTGTCTGTGTCGATGCGACGTAAACCAAATTGTATTGGAAATCAAATCTCCTCAATCCGATTACCCTCTTGTCAGTATTTCCACCTGTTTCGACCAGCCGCCATTCTCGCTACCACTTTCATATCCGTTATTGAACTCAGCGATCTTTCGCTGTTGTAAAACAAAGTGATCTGAAAATAAACCTATGTGAAGATAATTTCGACTCAGAACTCACTTCTTTCTATCAGAGTACCACTGATCACAACTACGAGCTCACTGCATCAGCCTTGATTCCAGTGTTGATTAATGATGGTAATATTAACGTTTATTCCTATTAGGATTTTCGGAGAGGCCGAAGTGCCGGAATTTTGTTATTTTACGGAGTTATTTTACTTGCCGGTAAATCTACCACAACGAGGCTGGCGTATTTGAACACCTTAATCCAGGATAGAACCTCCTCAGAAGGCGAGCGCGTCTATCATCTGAGCGAGTCGATCTGGCAATAATTCATTAAGGTTCCGTTCTAACTGCTCACGACCTTTCCTGACACCAGGATGTCAACGTTTCATCCCATAGGAGTTCTATAAAATGCAAAGAGCTAAGGTTAAGAAATTGTCACTTTTAAACATTCTCAAATACCATTGACCTCAGCCAGGATCGAACCCACTATCTTCGGAGGAGAAAGCCAAAGATTAACTGACTGTGCAACTGAGGTCAGCAAAATTAGGAAAATTACAGTCAATATTGGAGAGGAAGGTTGGACCGAAAGGAATCAAACCCAACGGGCTGTGTCGGGGCATGATTGCAAGGTTTATGGTGTACAATTCATCTGTCTTAAAGAAATGGAGCCTATGGAATTATATATGACCTAGATATCAGAAGACGCGGTAGAAATATTGAGCTGTACGTCCCACTGCCCGCATGCCTCCAGTTTATTGCGCTTCTGGTACTCTGTGGTACGTTCTGCTGCAGACGTCTTGGACTTACTTGATTCCTCAGATTTGTCTCTATCTTTCTGAATGTAGTTTCTGACTTTTGTAGATCGAATATATTAGAAACTTAATTTTACTAATTTAGCAAGATTTTGAACTTTTTCAACTGACCTGGTCACGAATTTATGGAAGTCATGGAGACCAAGGGTAGAGAGTGTGATAAAGTTCTACGAGACAAATTTAACGATACAACTTGGCAACATTCTAACACCATAGTGCTGCGAGCTATACTAATTTCATTGCATCGCGATAACCTCGATTTCAATATGGAATGGCGGACGTCCCCACCATTCGCCAAGATGTCACAAATTACTGAAACTTATTTCATAGCATATTTCTATACTTCACCTTTCTAACCGTGTATTCATTCTTTCGATATCATTTACAGTTGCAAAGATATAAAGCCAAACTTCATATTATATACCCGTGTGACACTCGAAATTCTACGACTACGAAATTCTACGAAGCAAAACGAAAGACCTACTCTGTGTCAAAACCTAGGCTGACTGCGTACGAGTTTTCTTATGTGCCCATTTTTATCTATGGTAATGAGACTTCCGCACTGATAAAACAAGTTGAAAGTTAAATTCAAAAGGCTGAAATGAGATATCTCAGGATCGTTATGGGATAAGAGAAGAACACCACGATAAGGTCATCATTAAACGTTCTCCGTTGCGATAGTTTTGACTTGTACAAAAGATAGCCGCAGCGAGATGTCCTAGACAAGCAATGGAGATAAGGATAGAAGGAATATGGACTCGAGTATCATGATGATGATAATAATAATAATAATAGCTTTACGTCCCACTAGCTACTTTTAATGTTTTCGAAGGCTCAGAAGTGCCGCACTTTCGTGGCGGTAAATCAACCGACATGAGGCTGACGTATTTGAGCACCTTCAAATACCACCGGACTAAAACGGGATCGAACAAGTCAGGAAGCCAGCAGAAGAAGAGGAAGAAGAATGACGATCTGGCGTGGTAATGTAGAGGTCTCCTCAACAGAAAGAGAGATGTTGTTCACAAATGCAGGCAGTGAAACAAGGTAACGAGTGGATAGCGTGAAAATCTCTTTTCAACTCTTCTACACTACAAGGTGGAAGAGAAACGGACTAACAAGGAACATTCAAGGAGTACCTGACTGATAATGCTATTAAATCAAATACGATTGAATGTTCAGCTTTAATTAATGGTTATTGTGCTAAATTTAGCTGCCCATAGCGGTAATTATGCATGTTAATGAGCCGTGGCAAATACTGGTATAGGCTAATAATGAATACGGCAAGAAACTCAGCTATAAACTAATTTCTTCTTAAAAATGGCTTTCACGGCCGCAGATCTGACGATCGTGGTTAGGCCGTGTGCATTTGCAGAGTTTCGCGCAGACGTGCCATTCGGGCTGGTTCTATTCCTAATTTCTTCTTCTTTCACCGCTTTTCCCACACCTGATGGGTCGCGGGTGCAAACTGTGTTGCACATGGGGGATTTGGCCCTGTTTTACGGCCGGTTGCCCTTCCTGATGCCAACCCTATATGGAGAGATGTAATCACTATTGCGTGGTTTCGTGGTGGTTGGTAATGTGGTGTGTTGTGTTGTCTGAATATTAAGAGGGAAGTGTTGGGACAACCAGAATAATTAATCAACCGCGATTAAAATCCACGACCCGGCCGGGAATCGAACCCGTGACCCTCTGAACCGAAGGCCTCAACACTGACCATTCAGCCAAGCAGTAGTACTATAAATGATTATTTTAATAATTTTAGCTCTCCTTACATATACTTAAACATGTTTGGGAGTATTGATGTAGAAATCTGTTAAACACAAATGTAAATAGAAAGGATAAAAGTGATGCATTTGTACCGTTGGGAGTTGACTAACTCGAATTTTCAGTGTCCCAGATAATTTGTTAAGAGCATCACGGGTATCACGTTCAACTAAAAATGTAACTCTTTTCTAGACATGATTAATCATGTTATTGCATATAAGGTCCCTGAACTGATTATAGATATGCTCATGAAGGTTGATGAGAGAGTTACGTCCCTGGAGGTCAACATCAATGTTTAGGGGCCGATGACCTTCGCTGTTAGGCCCCTTAAAACAACAAGCATCATCATCATCAACATCAATGTTGTCGCCTTCAATTCGCTCACGAAAACATTTGGCGAACTTTTTCTTGAGGAAAAAAAGTATAGCATACATCCAAAGACTGAACAAAGTAAGTTGCACCAAGTGGAATGGTTATTACCTGTGTTTATCCGAAATTATGCTCCATGGATAAATGGTTAGCTATCACTGGTTAATTTCGCTGACGCGGGGGCTGGGTGTATGTGTCGTCTTCATCATCATTCCATCCCCATCACGTCGCGCAGGTCGCCTACGGTTGTCAGATCAAAAGACCTGCACCCGGCGAGCCGAACTTGTCCTCGGACACTCCCGGCACTAAACGCCATACGCCATTTCATTTCATCCGGAATTATGAACTTGCGTTTCTGACGTCTAATAGATCATTTATGCGCATTTAGAAAAGATTATATAAATACCCGCCAAGCACTTCGTGAATGTTCCTCGTAAGTAACAACCTGTGTTATGGTAATATCTGCAGTAGTATGTGTGTTACAGGAATTATTTTCTCGTAAGATTGCTATAGATACCCTGGGTTAAAACATGAATAATAATAATAATAATAATAATAATAATAATAATAATAATAATAATAATAATAATAATAATAATAATAATAATTGCTGAATAGAGTAGAAACATCACTTGACATGCAACTGGGTGAGTATCAAGCTGGATTTTGGAAAGGTAAATCTTGTTCAGAACAAATATTTAACTTAAAATCCATGACTCGCCATAGGATATTGAATTCAAAAGACATTGTTGTGACTTTTGTAGATTTTAAAAAGGTTTAGAGTGAAAACTAAATTGGCAAACCTAATACGTGAAACCCTTACTGACACAATTTCAAAGGTGAAATTTATGGGTGAGATATCCAAACCTGTTAAGATAAATACAGAGGTACGGGAAGGTGACGGCCTTTCACCCCTTCTATTCAACTGTGTTCTAGAGAAAATTGTAAGAATTTGGAACGTAAAGCTTAAAGAGCATAACATTTTGCCGGTAACTTTGGGAAGAAAAAACAAAGGCATTGAAATAAATTGCCTAGCATTTGCAGACAATTTCGCTATATTGTCAGAAAACCTAACAAGTTCAACAACGCAAATCAATCTCTTTGAAGAAATAGCCAACAAGACCTGGTTTGAGAATCTCCGTAGGAAAAGCAAAATTTATTACAAACATCAAGAATGCTCCAAAATTTTTGGCAACAGATATTGGTCCAGTGGAAAGAGTAACAAAATTCAAATATCTGGGACAAATAATTCAAGAAAATGGTTTAGACAAATCTGCAGAAGAAGAAAGGGTACACAAGATGGAAATAGCATATGGTATCACAAAGAATTTTTATAACAAAAAGTGTCTATCTAAAAATCTCAAAATAAGTCTCTACACTACAATGGTGAAACCGGAATGCTTATATGCAAGTAAATACCTGGTACTAAACTATAGGTTAGATAAACTTGAGGTACTAGAAAGGAGAATCATAAGAAAAATCGTATCTTCAGAGCTGCCAACAGTGGGGGTCGAACCTACTATCTCCCGATTACGGGATACTGGCTGCACTTAAGCGACTGCAGCTATCTAGCTCGGTATAATTACATTCAGAACGCACTTGATAATCATTATAATCCATGAAAAGTAAGCAAATTTTCAGTTTTACGTGATTGTTGATAACCGTGAACATATGCCATCCAGTTTTACGTGGAATCCGAACCACAGGAATGTGATACTTTATTTCAAAAATTTCACATACATTGGTTGATATTGGGACCGCGGCTACATTCCGAAAGGCCACTGATGAAGCTACTCAGCTATCACGCCGCGTTTTGTAATCCTCCCACTCAATCATGCCTTCCCAGTACCTTTAGGGAGCTCAGCTGTGCGAGTGCCTGGGGCGCAAATACGAATGGATTTCAGACAGAGACAGACAATCCTCGCAGTCCCGTGCAAGTATACTGCGCACATTTTAATATATACGCAAAATATGGAAATCGTTAAAGTGTGAAACAAAAGAGTAACCTTGCATCTTGTGTATCGAAGATCTAAAACAAAAAAACAAAAAAAAAAATGAAACGACTTTTCCCTTTGCGAAAATCGAATGATCTACCTGTCGTATGGCTTTTAGTTTATGGAGTGTCCGAGGACATGTTCGGCACGCCTGGCGCAGGTCTTCGTATTTGCGCGTCTGGATGTGGGATGATAATGAGGTAGAGAGGTTGAAACCCGGTGTCGGTACGCAGCCATCTCTTGTAGAATAACACCAAGAGGTCTGCTTAAAGCTTTACGTCCTCATCCGACGGACGAACCACTATGAACAGCGTCATTTGCCCTCACTCTATATGAACACCGTGCAGAGGTTTAAAATCGAATCCAGGCTTTTGGCACGCAATCTAGTGATTAGAAATTGCCTACACCACCACCTCTCCTACTCTGCCGGCCAACAATCTGATGGTGGAAATGTTTTCAACCAATGGGACTCGAACCGGCTAAGCACTTCGTCTATCCAGTTTTCGGATAATAATAATAATAATAATAATAATAATAATAATAATAATATATTAGATAATAATAACGTAAGGTGCTTATACCACCTTAAATTTCAATAGAATTTATGCTGCCTCTCGTTAGTGTTTTTGTCCTTTCAAGGGATTATTTAACAGGATATAGAAACTAATGATAGGGTTCTAATCTATTCAAGCAGTGTTACATACAAACTCACGAAGCGCAATTCGATGTGGAGCCCTTGAATACAGGCCGAATGAACCACACTATGCAGCTGGTCTGAAAAAGCACAGACAGATACGTAGAATGTCTGTACTGATGTTATAAATAGATAGTTGAGTTTGTACATGGGAGTATTTTTTTCTTAATTTCATAAATTATTTCGCCATTAGAATGCTTATTTGTCCGCCTCTGTGGTGTAGTGGTTATTGTGACTAGCTGCCACCCCCGGAGGCCCGGGTTCGATTCCCGACTCTGCCACGAAATTTGAAAAGTGGTACGAGGGCTGGAACGGGGTCCACTCAGCCTCGAGAGGTCAAATGAGTAGAGGTGGGTTCGATTCCCACCTCAGCCATCCTGGAAGTGGTTTACCGTGGTTTCCCGCTTCTCCTCCAGGCAAATGCCGGGATGGTACCTAAATTAAGGCCATGGCCGCTTCCTTCCCTCTTCCCTGTCTATCCCTTCCAATCTTCCCATCCCCCCACAAGGCCCCTGCTCAGCATAGCAGGTGAGGCCACCTGGGCGAGGTACTGGTCATTCTCCCCAGTTGTATCCTCCAACTCAATGTCTGACGCTCCAGGACACTACCCTTGAGGTGGTAGAGGCGGGATCCCTCGCTGAGTCCGAGGGAAAAACGAACCATGGAGGGTAAAACAGATTAAGAAAGAAAAAAGAAAGAAAGAAAGAAAGAAAGAAAGAAAGAAAGCTTATTTGCTTTTTTCTTCCGTATCATCTAATTATTCTACCTTATCCGGTGAGCAGAAAGTTTTTAAAACGTGGAGTGAGTATGAAAAAGAGCATACGTCAAGTACCCTTAAAAGTGAATAACTGCTTGAAAACTCCGTTAGTCATATTGAAAATGGAGTGCGCCAAGAGTACTTAGAATTCATCTTTCTTCAAAACAGTTCGTGTGCAATTTATTCCAAACTAACACTTTTCCTAGAAAAAAAATATTTTCTGCGTTTTGTCGCGTGCTTTATCCGACATACAACAAAATAACGGTCCTATCAAACAAGGAGCATACATACCCGATTGATTAAATTTCCTATAAAATATGCATGTGCATTTTCTGCATAATTCTAATGGTTTGCCGGAAATTGCACTTGTATGTGTTAGGAAGCGTCGCAGAGTGTTCGCATGTCGAACGCGATATAGCTGGGTGGTTTATGGTAGTAGTCGTTATTTGTGTCCATTGGAGGTGCAGGTCCAGCAATCGCTATGCCTTTCCACTTTATGGCAGAAGACTTTTTAAGGGCTGAGGCGGAGCCAATGAAATAAAGTGTGGACCAAAGGAGACGAGATGCTCGACTATGTGGTATGTTTCGAGCTATCAGTGGAGAGATTGCATGGAATGACATTAGTAGACGAATAATCGGACGAGTTGGCCGTGCGGTTAGAGTCACGCTGCTGTGAGTTTGCATCCGGGAGAAAATGGGTTCGAATCCCGCTGTCGGTAGCCCTGAAAATGGTTTTCCGTGGTTTCTCATTTTCACACCAGGCAAATGCTGGGGCTGTACCTTAATTAAGGCCAAGGCTGCTTCCTTCCTACTCCTAGATCTTCCCCATCCCATCGTCGCCATAAGACCTATCCGTGTCGGTGCGACGTAAAGCACATAGAAAAAAAGTAGACGATTAAGCTTGAGTGGAGCTTTTTAAAGTAGGAAAGATTATAATATGAAGTTAAAGTTGGAATTTAAGAGAAACTGGAGCAAATATTCATTTACTGGACGAGGAATGAGGGATTTGAATAAATTATGAAGGAAAATGTTCTATAAATTTCCAAGTGTATTGAAAACGTTTAAAACAACGCTAGGTAAACAACTGATAGCGAATCTGGCACGTGGACGACAGCCTTAAATGCAGATGATTGATTGATTGATTGATTGATTGATTGATTGATTGATTGATTGATTGATTGATTGATTGATTGATTGATTGATTGATTGATTGATTGATTGATTGATTGATTGATTGATTGATTGATTGATTGATTGATTGATTGATTGATTGATTGATTGATTGATTGATTGATTGATTGATTGATTTGTTTGTTAGAAGTCCGCATTATGGAACAAATTATGTTTCCTGGCTAAGTGCTTGGACATATCGCACTAGCTGATGTAGAGGACAAGCAGAGAGACGAAACGTGATAAAAAGGTTGGTCAACTGTAATTATTGGACTGCTCTCTATTGTTACCAAACCAAACCAAACCTCACCCCATGGTATTGCAGCCCTTGAAGGGCCTTGGTCTTCCAAGCGACTGCTGCTCAGCCCGAAGGCCTGCAGATTACGAGGTATCGTGTGGTCAGCACGACGAATCTTCTCAGCCGTTATTCTTGGCTTTCTAGACCGGAGCCACCATCTCACCGTCAGATGGCTCCTCAATTCTAATCACGTAGGCTGAGTGGACCTAGAACCGGCCCTCAGGTTCAGGTAAAAATCCCTGACCTGGCCGGGAATCGAACCCGGGGCCTCCGGGTAAGAGGCAAGCACGTTGCCTCTACACCACGGGGCCAGAATCTATTGTTACCAGCAGAGTTCAAATCTAATTCAGAGTTCAATATGGGTGGAACCATAGGTAAAAAGAGGATGTGTAGATACACAATCTGTTGATATCAGATTGTTCCAATTAAGGACTAATATCGAAGTAGTTTTTTATCTTTTAAAAGTATAATGTTATAGATTTATTTCCTAGTTCGGAGAGAGAGAGAGAGAGAGAGAGAGAGAGAGAGAGAGAGAGAGCCAGAGAGCCCCATGCACTTCACACGGTCTCCGGTTTTGACTGGGATATGTTCAGGGACAAATAATTTGGGCCAAAAAAAAAAAAAGGATAACCAGAAACGTAATAATAATTTGTATAAAGAGAAGAGCTAATACATTCAAAATAATTTGTGGCAGTGAAATCGTGAGCTTCAGAAACAGTTTACGCACTGGTTTTTGCTGGTTGGCTCTGCTCGAACGCGTTGCACAAAGCACTGCTGTAGTCTGACTAATCAACTAATTATTCTAAATGAGAAATATTTCAAACTCGGTACAGGGTGACCGCCGTAGCTCAGGTGGAAAGACGTCGGCCTTCCAACTTAGCTCGTGTTTGGCTGCTGACCTCGGACATGTTGTTAGTAGTGTAGTTCTCCATCATAAAACAAAATAAAACACAATGTTACTCAAATAAATATTCAATTACTTGCATAAGTGCAGGGCCTCCGTGGCTCAGGCGGCAGTACGTCGGCCTCTCACGCTGAGTTCCGTGGTTCAAATCCCGGTTACTCCATGCGAGATTTGTGCTGGACAAAGCTGCGGCAGGACAAGTTTTTCTCCGGGCACTCCAGTTTTCTCTGTTATCTTTCATTCCAACAACACTCTCCAATATCATTTCATCTGTCAGTCATTAATCATTGCCCCAGAGGAGTGCGACAGACTGGCACAATTCCTATCCTCGCCGCTAGATGGTGGCTTCATTCATTCCATTCCTGACCCGGTCGAATGAGTGGAAACAGGCTGTGGATTTTGATTATTTTTTTAATTGTGTAAGTAAAAAAAGGAGCTCATCATAGGATAAACAACTGTATGAATTAGTTTCCACTCAACTTTAAAAATTTAGTAAAAGAACATAACCAAAACCGGGTACGTAATGTTCTTAGAGTCCTTCTTGCAGTATATCTTTGTTTGAAATCGCTAGGACAGATGAAAAGGAGTAACGTGATCAGAATTTACACTCTATGCGCACACATTTTCGTTTATCAATAGAACACGGGCTATTACCATGCCCTACATAGCCTAACGGAAATTTGATGTTCAACTGAATAGTTTCTCTTAATGAAGTCGGTGAATTGCAAATTGAGACCGTCGTCATAAATCCAGAGCATGTTCACTTAAGTGCTGATTTCCTAACTTATGTAAAATCATTCCTTACCTGCTTCAAACTGCAGTGTGGAGCAGCGTCCTACAGGGCATTCCTCAGCGCTCCTGAAACAAACGAGTCACATAGCATCATATGGTTTATTTTAGGATAAAATTCGTGTGTACTCTATAACAGGTTATGATGAGGGAAAGAATCGAACAGAGGAGCTCGTAAACATAACCCTTAAGATATTAATATTTAAACATTAAAATACTGACAGATGCAAACAATGGCAGGAGTGTACTCGGAATTAGGAGACTAAAGCTTAGGAGTGAACTCTATGGATGAAAGTGTACGCATAAATCAGCTTCGGTGCTGGGGCTATGTGAAGTGAATGGAGGAGGGTAGGCGTTGGAGAATAATGGACTGTTTCGGAGGGTAGGTAGCGAAAGACCAAGACGACGATGGTCAGACTCAGTTTAAGAGGTACAGAACTAAACGAGGTCACAGAACTAGTTACAAATAGAGGATTGTGGCGGTGGTTAGTAAACCCACAGTCTTGCAGACTGAACGCTAAATGACATAACAGTTTATAATGAAGTATGTATGTAATATTGTATATGGAGTGTACGGAACGTTTATATAAATGGTACAATAAAATAAAGATACAAGTCAGTTATTAATAAATCAAGTTGTAGGCATATACGTGAAATTGGGAATGTACACACGATTGTCAAAGAAAGCTTGTAGTTCTTGTAGATTTTGATATTTTGATCATAGACACGAGTTTTTTAGTTTTACAGGGAATCCGAACCAGAGGGATGTGACTTTTCATTTCAAAATCCCACATCATTCGTCCGTGGTTGGTAAGAATCACTTCGCTAACACGATTGTCAATCAAACCCTTAACAGGGAAATTAAATTCCAAAACTATGTAGACGAGACGGGAAAAGGTGTACTCAGTTCGTCCAGATTTACTTGGGTTCGAATTCTACAAAATCCTCGGCCCAGCGCTGACACATGCCAATCTCAAAGTAGATTTTCCCAGTTTATGTACAATCCGAGTAAATGCTGGTACCTATATTTCCTTTTCTAGAAAGATAATCGTTCTCCCAATCTTAGCCCTAACACTGTCTAACTCGCGAAACGTACAATAGTGGAAGTTTTTTGTTTACAATTGGCTTTACGTCGCACCGACACAGATAGGTCTTTTGGCGACAATGGAATGTGAGAGGGCTGGTAGTGGAAAGGAATCGGCCGTGGTCTTAATTAAGGTACATCCCCAGCATTTGCCTAGGAAACCAGGGCCGCTGACAGCGGGGTTCGAACCCACTATCTCCGTAATGCAAGCTCAAAGCTGTGCGCCCCTAACCGCACGACCAACTCGCTCGGTAGAACGGAAGTTCATCGTCATAAGCAGTACCATAAGATAGGCTGCCATACAGATTTCAGTCAGAAAAAAATACGTGGAATTCATTGCAATAATGTACTTAGTTTTTAAATAAACTTGATCATAAGCGTACACGTGAAACTAAAGGTGATTATAGAAATAAACCTTCCTAAATGGCCGGTCATGCAATTGAATATGCTGGCCTCGTTTCCATTTATTTAAGGGTAGAAGTACACCTTTATGAGTCTAAAAATTTTATATTTTATATTTCAATTTTCTTTACAGAATATACTTTCCTCTTTGATAAACAAAAAATATTTCCACTAGTCAAAGAGATATGTTTATAAATGCCCATATACAGTGTTCCACATGCTATGTCCCGTTTTGTCATAAATTTGTTGTTCATTTTATGTCAGTTTCATTTTTATGCCTGAATTTCATCATAATTTAAGTCCGACCCGTTGGCTGAACGGTCAACGTACTGGCCTTCGGTTCAGAGGGTCCCGGGTTCGATTCCCGGCCGGGTCTGGGATTTTAACCTTAATTGGTTAATTCCAATGCTACGGGGGCTGGGTGTAAGTATTGTCTTCATCATTTCATCCTCATAACGACGCGCAGGTCACCTATGGGAGTCAAGTAGAAAGACCTGCACCTGGCGAGCCGAATCCGTCCTGCGATATCCCGGCACTAAAAGCCATACGACATTATTATCATAATTTAAAAGCCATTGATATATGCATGAAATTGCTGTGTGTGATTTATGAGTTGGAGGAATGTAGAGAGTAGCATAGATTCCAAGTCACCGAGCTCAAGGAATATTAACCATTTAAGATTAAAATCCCCTACCCGGTTGGAAAGCGAACTCGGGGCAGTCTGAACCAAAGCCCACTACGCTGATCATTCAGCTACAGAGTTGCACTATTTCAAGAATGAAAAAAGGTATGTTTAAGTAGCTGAGCTGCAGAAGTGTCAATTTTTACCAAATTTTAGCAAACGAAGGGTGTGCCTCCCTTTCTCGGACAACACAATGTTAGTGCTGACCATAGCAGTCACTCTCAACCACCTAAAATGAAACAGCTTCATTACAAATTAGCCTAGTTCACATAACTATGGATATCAGCGCAAGTATATCTGTAAGCAGTACAGGAAGTCTTGCTGTCTTCTCACACTAAAACAAAGCCACCCAACTCACTGTAGCTTGTGTACCCGGCGGCAAGTTGTGGCTTTGCCCGCCAGCGCACAGCCACTCAGCCCCGAGCAACAAACCTACCACTGCCAAAATAATGTTAAGGTTCTTAATCAGCCATCAAGGGTGGATGTGCATACAGTCACTGAAATTCAGTACGCAGAAATCAGAACCAGTAGACATTCCCCTACAATTATAACTACGTAGTCATACAACAGGGGGAAATATTATTTAAATAGCTGAGTGGCTGAGACAGGAAAAACGCTGGTCTTCTGTGCCCAGCTGGCGGGTTCGATCTGGCGCAGTCGGGTGGTATTTGAAGGGGAGCCTCACGTCGGTAGATTTACCGGCACGTAAAAGAACTCCTGCGGTACAAAATCCCGGAACTTCAAAGCCTCAGTAAACCGTATAAGTAGTTAGTGAGACATAAAAGCAACATTATTATTATTTTCCGGTTCGTTTTGGCCTACTGGGGACCACGGGGTTCATGTTAACTCTAGAATTTTCCTGACCCAGTACACTTTCATTTTATGGCTGTCTGCCTGCTTCCTCCCATTCGTCCACTGAAATGGAGTATGGCTTTTTTTAAATTGGTAGTAGTAGTAGTTTAAATATTAACTATCCATTGTATGGTAATGAATTTACTGGAATCCCAATATTGTACCCGTCCAAATGGTACCTTATGGAAATAAATGGAGATTTGGTTTAATTTGCGGAAATTTCATGCATACGCACGGACCAGTTATCAGCTGATAACCAGCCCGCCCCGTTGAGAGCAATGTGAGCCGGAACTGGGTCGAGCGGTCAAGGACACATGAGCTACGTCACAGCGGTGTACTCGTCATGCAAGAGAAGTTTAGAGAAGGGGCGACAGATTTCTGGAATGATCCATACTCTCGCAAAAGGGGACAATACAGACGTGTACTCATCCATGCTTTAATGAACTGAATTGTCCAACTTCATTTCTTCTCAGTTTCCTTTTCAAGGTCACCCTGTCATGGCTCATCCAGTTTCAATTTAAATCTCAAGTGGGGTGCAAGAACGGAAGCCCTTCCTACCACCCTATGGAGGTCCTAGGGAAAATTCCGCCCGAGATTCAAACCCGAGACACTTATGTTGGGATTCGAGTGGCCGAACTACTCCACCAAATCACCTGCATTCTCATTTCATCTCTCACTGAAGTAGATGAACAAGAACAACAAGAATAAAACTGCCTAGCAAAGGTGCTAAATGTGTGCTCAGGCTTCCCAAAAGGGGGTTCCGATTCCCCGTCACAAAGTCGAAATAATTAGAAACAATGTCTTTTTCCCCTTGCTAGTGGTTTAATATCGAACTAACTAACGCATCGATTTTTTCGGCTCCACAAGGATGGGAAAGAACTAGGAATGAATAAACCGTGGCCTTAAATGAGGTACAGCCCTAGCATTTGCGTGGTGTGAAAATGGCACACGACGGGAAACAATCTTCAGGCTGCCGACGATAGGATTCGCACTCACCAACTCTGAATGCAAGCTTACAGCTACGCGACCCTAACCGCGTGGCATACGAGTGCGTACGTCAAGGCAAAATTCCGGACCCCTGGAGGAAATCAATGATCAAAATGCTGTACCTACAAGAGAAAAGTGAACTGTAATGTTCCGAACTCTTACAGATGAATCTAATCAAAAAGCACGCAATTCAAGATTTTCACCAGGATGCTGACCGAAAAACTGACAGCTCTATTAGACAATTAATTACCAGAGGAACAATTTGGTTTCCTCAGGGGAAGATCAACGCTGCATGCCATACAGTGTCTACGAGACATTATTCAAGATGCGCTGCGAATCTCCAAAGGGAAGATATTCATAGTTTTCATAGATTAAATAAAAGCGTTTGACAAACTAAATAGACGCCTACTAACAGAAAAGCTGGTTTCACTAATTGGACAAATCACTGCATGGTTAGATTAATCAAAGATATACTACATAGAAATCAAACTGAATAGATGACAACATATGTAAATCCAGAGCAATAGAGCAGATAATCGGAGTCCCCAAGGGGACCCATTAAGTCCCTTACTTTTCAACGTAGCGACAGCCGATGTAATAAACGCCACAGTCTCAAAGTGATAATGGTAATCTACGTATATGACATGGCTGTAGCATGGAAGATCTGGAAGAATGCCTAGAAAATATACTAATTCGGGTTAACAAAAACGGCCTTCAATTAAATCTTAGAAAGACAGTGACGATGATCTTTAGGAAGGGAGGAATATTGACAAATGTTGATCAACTCTATCTACACGAGAATCTCCTCTGCAATGTTAATCACTTTAAATATCTTGGACTTACCTTCAAAGCACAAGGCAATATATTCGCCCGTCATATAAAGGATAAGGCAGTGCTATTAAAGCAATACAAGACATAAACAAATTACGCAATTTATCTATCAGGTCAGCGATGAAACTGTTTAAAATAAATATCACCCATATTTTGACCTAATCTGGACAGATCTGAATAAAAGTAATTTAAAAGATTTAAAACGAGTAAAATCAATCTTTCTTAAAAAATATTTTATGCATGTCAAAATATAAGTCAGTCTCGCCTAGCTTACGAACTAGCAGGTGAATACTTATTCATAGAGGACCTAAGAATAGAACACCAACTTCAGTCTACTAGGTCATGAACACCACTACTCCTAGAGCTACATGGAGAGAAGAAAGACATTCCACTGGATTTCTACATCACAACAGCCATAACCAACGCAGATTGGAAAGTACCTTGGTATGAGATACTGTACCCGGATGAGAGGGGCCCTAGTTATCATGATTTCTTGATTATAATATAAATGCAGATATATGGGAATATTAAATTATGTGCAGTGTCAGTTTGGTGTGGATATGAGAATTTCGACATAGCCAGACGTGGTCACGACAATCCGTCGCCACAGTTAAGCCTGTCATTATGGGGAGAATATTTCTCAGTCAGAAAGTTAAGAGGATTAAATCTAGAGCCCACAACAACAGAAGTAATGACTATAAGGAAGTGAAAGAGCATTTATTTCTGAACAAGGGCGAGGCCAGGTGAATCACCGATACGGAGAAAATGACGAACTAGGCTTTCCAACGCCTCGAGGCATTTGTGTTGTCAAGTTGCAAGGAAGATATTTTAAACTAATCGTTGCGGTGTTGACCAATGGCAAAATTTATCAGAGGCACGCAGATGAACCAACGTAAGAGAAACTCAGAGTGAACTCCAGTTAGCTTCTCCGATAACAATAATTAAATTATTCCAACCACAGAATTGATTATAGGGGATTTTTGTGATATCATTCCCATGTTGATTAATTGTAATTGTAATAAATGAAAGTAAAGAATTCTTGGAAATGACCCACGCTATCTCGCCATTGGTCAAGATGATCACGCCATCAGGGACGCCGACTTAGCGCGAAAAGTGGAGGACAGGAATCAAGTGATATCTCCGTGATCACCGAACGATATGAATTCAGAATACGACACGTGGATGTGTGTCGCCAATTTATTAAGTGGGATAAATTAAGAGATCCAAATCCACCTGCATATGCCGATTTAGGATAATCAACCCCCCTCCCTATGAGATGACCACGGATGACCCCGGCGGGAAACCATATCGTCCATAAATAACCAGCAATGGGACCTCACATCACCAGTTGTTACCAGTCACCCGTTGTTATCGGTCAGCAGTCGTGTCAGTCGTACGAAGTAGTTGAGACTCTGACACGTTGACTCGGTAAGTCAGTACCTCGGGACGCATTCGAAGTCAGTTAGAGCTGAAAGTACGTGAGTTGTTATGATAATGAAGTGTAAATAATCAGTAAAACTGTATGTTGAATTTAATACATGTCGTGTGATTAAATATAAATAACTAACGGAACGCCGATAGTACTTTTGGAAGGCAGTGTGCGGAGCCTGAAGTAAATAGCTCAAGATAGACGGTGAATAACTATCCGAGCAGGGAACTGTAGGAGCTAGGCGATTATCAAGACGGCTTAGAAATAAACCAGGAAGTACCGGTTGAAGACGCGATACGCGCCGGTTCCAATGAAACGACACTTCGTGCGAGTGTCATGGGTCTAGACGCACCTATAAGTGTTTTTTATTATTATTCTTGTATAAATCACTGTAAATTATTTAATAAGCTGTTAATCATGGGTAATCACCCAGAAGTGTTTTGCTGTGTTAATTTTATATTGTGCGACATGATGTCCGAATAAATCACCATGGGGCCATGAGGCTTCTCATCCGCTACGAGACAATGGAATTCTACATAGGAATGAGTACACAAATTTAATATTTGGGGATATTATCGCGACTAAACGGTGTAAAGTGTAAAGTGTAGATTAATCATGGTTACTTAACATGGTTCGCCTCACGAATCCATGATTTTTAAGATAGACGGACGAACTAATTTATCTTAACGTAATTAGGGGTTATATTAATTAATTGAGTATTTGTTTGTTGTATATAATGTAAATATGGGATATATTTCTTTCAATTAATGCATGCTGTTTGTGTATACTTTGATTTAAGTTCAATTCAAGTGTTAGATTTCTTTTTGTGCTAACCCATTTATTTGATTTTCAATCACTGCGGTGATTATTTGTATGTTAGTATGAATATTTGTTACCAGACAGCCAGATTATGAATGTGCCAGAGAGTAAATTTTGTGTTGCATACGGAAGGTCATAATAATAATACTGCTTTATATGCTTGGTGTGTTCGCAAGTTCTATAATAATAATAATACTGCGGGGTGTGTTTGCGAGTGAGAGATAATAATAATGTTTGTGAAGTGGCAAAGGAAAGTAAATTAAGAAGAAGAAGAAGAAGAAGAAGAAGAAGAAGAAGAAGAAGAAGAAGAAGAATAAGAAGATTTTGTGCGTATGCAAGTTAAAGTATAATAATAATGACAGTGCTTCGTGAGTTGGCTAGTGCATATAATAATCAATGTGGAGATCACATGTAGCGGTAAAGAATTAAATTCGGGCAGTAAGTTTGATTTCACGTAAATTGTTGACTTCACGTTTTTGGACTTTATCTTAACCATTCAAATTTGTTTAAAAGCGATAGAGGCACGTGAATTAGAATGGTCACGACATGTTGAAAGCCCAGAGTGGTTTGAGCCCATATTTAGAGTTGGAAGTCATGACGGACGAAATTCCGGCTTGAAATAAAATTGAGCCGTACTGTTTGTAATGATGAAATAGATGAATCTCAAGGCCTAAGATGATATAAAATGCCGATTCCGGTGTTATGAGTGGTAGAATCCACGCACCGAGGATTAATTTACGAATTAAATGTTTGAAGAGTTCCAATTAAGAAAAGATGGACTTCAAATGAATTGGATAGTTTAGCAATCGCCAGCATTGGAGGTATTTGCCCAGCCGCGATGTGCCATAGGTTGTGAGATGTGTCTTGGGAGGACGTGTGTCCCCATATAAATTAACGGCAGTACGAAACTGAAGGTACGGTCCCGAATACCGTGTTGTCCCGACCGATATAAAGCAGATCTTGGTGGTTCATAACGGGATTTAACATATGTGACTGAATTCTAAAGAGTGGAAATTAAAATATCAAACTTCCCATTTTAATAATAATAATAATAATAATAATAATAATAATAATAATAATAATAATAATAATAATAATCCAAGTGAATCTTGTCTTAAATCAATTGCTTAGTGCCAAAGTAGACCGAATTGTAAAAGCGTATGCATTTAACCATAAATATCACTAACGGTAGTGTTACACGTGAAATTAAGTCACCGTAATAATAATAATAATAATAATAATAATAATAATAATATGAAGAGGAATAATCATAGGAAGAATTTATTCGATTAATTTTAGAATAATTATGGTGAGATCAATGTAAAATATTAAACCCATGATGAATAAGTGATGCGATAATGATAATCTCCACTGATGGAAATAATAATAATAATAATGAAAAGTTGAAGAAGCAGACGATGAAGAACTTGCAGTAGTATTTTGAGAATAATAATAATTGATTAAAGGAAATTAAGATATTTTTGGACGATGATTCATTGTAATAATAACAATAATAATAATATTAATAATAATAATAATAATAATAATAATAATAATAATATTTTATTAGGAAAATGACCATTAAATTGTGCGGATAAATTACGAGTAAGAACGACTCGTGTTTGAAACGTCGGTAAGGGTTAGCATATAATCATCCCGGATGACAATTGATAATAATCAAATATAGGATTATAATTGAAATTAATGATAATAATAAAATAATTGATGGTAATCACAGAATATGATAATGATCAGATAAAGAATGATAATGATATTATTTAATAATCATAGGAGGATATGATAGGAACAGTCGTCATGTGTCGAACTGGTCAGAACCAGATGTTGGGTTTCCACGTGGGAGATTGTCAGCGGTAGATGCGAAATAATCCACGGGTGGCACATGTCTTCGTTGTCAGAGCGTAGCAATGAACCTTTCCGTACGTCTTGTCGTATTGACAAGTGTAAATATTGAAATAGGCTTTGAGTTAATGAGCTCTACCTGGCATGTTTGTGAGTCTGGAAATAATAGGCTAGAGTTTGTCCGTACTATAAATTCCCGTTTTCGATACGATAACATTTCCACGGTGGGTGTCCGGCTCACCAGAATGTACATACCGGAAGTGTCTCATGTCCAAACGGAACGAGGAGATGACAGTAAATAGTTACTGTCATGCCTTCGTCTCCGAAAGAAGATCTCCAGCGGTAAAACGTCCACTCATACGGATGTGAATTCGACCCCCAGTAACCAATTGGGGCGAATTCACCAAATGTTTTACACTACCAGAGTAGTGCGGTAAATCCAAGTAGTATGTCATTTATTTTTCAGGTTGGAAGTGTCCCAATGTAATAACTGTCATCATGTGTAGTTTGCAAAATAAGTGAATAAATTGCTCCTCATTGCAATTTCAATAGGAAACAGTTTCCATATCTTTTTATTGTAGTTAGTCCAGTATGCCCATGAAATTTAAGTTGTCATTTCCCAGTCCTATTGTGGAGTCAAAAATTTGTATCCATGAATGAGTCGTCCCCCGTTACCTTAATTTGCATGTCCCGTTTATCCCTGTGTTCATTTGGTGCTCCGATATATAATTAGATTTTCTTTATTAAATTTATTTTTTTATCTTTTTCGGACTGATCACCCCTGAGATTAATGCTAGTCTGGGACTCAGGAGGAGAGCGGGTGCAATACATCATATCGTTACCCCCTTTGCCGCTTCCAGCACAAGATCTGCACGATCAAAAACTTATCACTTACCCTTTATAGAGTGTATCTGTAAATTATGCAAGTCACATTGCAACAAATATCACGCCCTCGTCTACTAGAAAAGGACTGTGTCTCTTACAGAATTCTGCAGTGAATGATAAAGACATACTAACGACTTAAATGACGTAGAAACATTTTAATTCCCATTATGTACATTGTACGCAATTCTCATTATTATTAAAAATAAAGAATTACGTACTTTTGTTGTCTTCTAGATTTTATTACAAGTTACCCTCTTGACAAGACACGTACATTCAATGAGCACCAACAAAATTTCAATACATTCCGAATTTTTCGTTCTTGCGTCATAAATACCTATTCATAAAGCCGTGTGTGTACGTTTGCTATTATTACGATCATAAACATACGAGTCCTAGTAATTATGAAGACACTTAGAGTGGGTGCAATACGACCTTTAATGTTCTCACCTCTATCGCAGCCTCGCTTTGCCTGCCTTATAGCCATTATCTG
Organism: Anabrus simplex; assembly: GCF_040414725.1. Taxonomy (NCBI): domain Eukaryota; kingdom Metazoa; phylum Arthropoda; class Insecta; order Orthoptera; family Tettigoniidae; genus Anabrus; species Anabrus simplex. The sequence continues at coordinate 957,349,304 of NC_090265.1, read as the reverse complement.
GCATGCAAATAAGCAGAGCTCTCTACCAGGCATGCATTTCGGTCATTAAAAGTTTGGAGTGCGTGTGTTGTTATAGCGATTATGAAAACAAAGAAAAGAACAAGAATGTTTGTTATCATATGCGCCTTCCGCTTCTGTTAACCGTGTCAGGAGGCATTCATGCCAATCAGCATGATCACACTTCCATAAGTCTAATCTAAGGCGATCATTTGACAGAGAAATTACGAAAGTCATTTACCTTTATCTGCAGATCTACTTAGAATATTTTCAACCCAGCAAGTAGCATTCGTGTTTGAAGTCTGTCTTTATCTCATGAAAAATTATTGACCAAGGCTGTAAACATCAGGTTTATTGTCAACCACACGAATGTAGGTAGACTAATATATAAATCTGAATGTTTATCTGTTAGTGTGTTTGTATTTCTGTCTGTCTTTCTTTCACGTATAAACAAATAGACCGCTCGAGCTCAAATTTCGCAAGCTTACATCTGGTACCCTCAGTTAACACATGGGACTACTGCCTCTTGAGGGGGCTATGCGGGGAAAGAAAATGTGAAGTAAGTCAGAGAAAAATGTACGCCTGGGACCTTTAAAAGTGAGTACGATGTCTAAATGGCTCTCCGTATTATGCATGGAGTGCCGAGTGAGCTCACCGTGCGGTAATGAAATGAAATGAAATGGCGTATGGCTTTTAGTGCCGGGAGTGTCCGAGGACAAGTTTGGCTCGCCAGATGCAGGTCTTTTGATAGACGCCCTTAGGTGAACTGCGCGTTGTGATGATGATGAAAGGATGTTGAAGACTACAAATACACCCAGCCCCGGTGTCAGCGAAATTAACCAATTATGGTTAAAATTCCCGACCCTGCCGGGAATCGAACCCAGGACCCCTGTGACCAAAGGCCAGCACGCTAACCATTTAGACATGGAACCGGACACCATGCGGTTGGGATCATGTAGCTTTGAGGTTGCATTCGGTAGCTGGTGGGTTCGATTTCCATCGCCGGAATTCCGTGGTTTTCCATTTCCACGCCAGGAAAATGCTGGGAATGTATCTCAATTAAGGTCACAGCCGCTACTTGCATCGCCGAAAAACCTCCGTTATGTGTGTGCGTGTGTTTTTTTTTTTTTTTTTTTTTTTTTACAAGTTGCTGGAAGTACAAGTTGACAACCATCCTATTTTAAACACAAATCAGAAGGAAAATCGGAAGAAGTATAGCATTTCCAAAAATGAAGGTATCGGAAAACAAAGGCGAGGGCTACGAAGGATACGAAAATGAAAGACTCCGTAGGCCTCGCAAAACTAATACCGTCGGGGTCCGAAAAGAACAAGTGATGAATAAGGGAGGCTGAAGAGAAAGGGTGCGTGCAAGGAGCTTAAGACAGGAAGTGGAAACAATTGCAGACTCAGCTAGAGGAACCAAGGTTGCCAACTCACGCTCCAAAGTTTCTGAACTTTCAGTTGCCTCTTACGACAAGCATGGGTTACCGTGGATGTATTCTAGCACCCCCACCCACGGGAGATCCTGGCAGACGTGTAAGGTGAAAACGTCCACTATGCCTATGCCCGGCCACTTTAGCCCCAGAATTTGACCTTAAAATAATTTGTAATGTAGAATGAGTGAGCACCAGAGATATGTGCCTTGAAGAAGCAGAAATTTCGTTTCTAAATATGTTGGGAATCGAAACCACGTTCTCCTGGGTCAACCGAGTACACCTTTACTAAATCACCTGGGCAGACCCATTAAGTATTTCATAACAGTCGTGAAAATACATTCCTACCCGTTTAACCCCCACACAAATACAGGTAGGTTTGCAAGGATTGTGTGGAACACGTCTATAACGTCCGAGGTCATAATTAAGATACATCGGCGGCGTAGATCATCTTCATGGATGACGGTGGTAGAGTTCATATCTACCATCTCTGTATAAAAGACCTGTAGCGCGAAGTTAACTCGTTCAGTCATTTAAATAACCTAAATAAGCGGGCAATGAGAGAGCCCCGCTCCTTGAGCTAGCGGCATGAGCGCAGGAAGAGCCGAGAGCAGCTGACTTCTAATAGTTTGTGGTATAAAGGCTAGACGGAGTCAAGGCGCAAGCAAAGCCGCAGCTATGTACCTGGCTGAATATTGTTATGTTTACGCAATACAATCATACAGTTCGTTTTTCGTTGTTTGTTCATGCTGGTCTACAGTATTTCTTTCTTTTTTTCCTATTTGCTTTACGTCGCACCGACACAGATATGTCTTATGGCGACGACGGGATAGGAAAGGCCTAGGAATGGGAAGGAAGGGGCCGTGGTCTTAATTAAGGTACAGCCCCGGCATTTGCCTGGTGTGAAAATAGGAAACCACGGAAAACCATCTTCAGGGCTGCCGACCGTGGGGCTCGAACCCACTATCTCCCGATTACTGGATACTGGCCGCACTTAAGCGACTGCAGCTATCGAGCTCGGTAGAGTATTTCTATGAGTACAGGTAGTAGTCAAAGGAGTACTCACTTATCACATGTCAAAATAATTAATTCTGTTTCCTACACATAACTTAATGAAATTAACATAAATAAACTCATTTACTTTTTGTTTCTTTTCTTTTTTAAATTTTATTACTTTTTAATGACTCATGTTTTCTTATTTTTCACATTATTTTCCTGGTTTCCCTTTTATTTTTTTTTATTTTTTTTTGCTAGGGGCTTTACGTCGCGCCGACACAGATAGGTCTTATGGCGACGATGGGATAGGAAAGGTCTAAGAGTTGGAAGGAAGCGGCCGTGGCCTTAATTAAGGTACAGCCCCGGCATTTGCCTGGTGTGAAAATAGGAAACCACGGAAAACCATCTTCAGGGCTGCCGACCGTGGGGCTCGAACCCACTATCTCCCGATTACTGGATACTGGCCGCACTTAAGCGACTGCAGCTATCGAGCTCGGTAGAGTATTTCTATGAGTACAGGTAGTAGTCAAAGGAGTACTCACTTATCACATGTCAAAATAATTAATTCTGTTTCCTACACATAACTTAATGAAATTAACATAAATAAACTCATTTACTTTTTGTTTCTTTTCTTTTTTAAATTTTACTACTTTTTAATGACTGATGTTTTCTTATTTTTCACATTATTTTCCTGGTTTCCCTTTTTTATTTTATTTTTAAGGATGACACACACACTCAGTCCCCGAGCCAGTGGAAATAACCAACTTAAGGTTAAAATCCCCGATTCGGCCGGGAATCGAACCCGGGACCCCTTGAACCAAAGACCAGCACGCTGACCAATTAGCCATAGAGCTGGACAAACTTAGCACATGACGTTTGTATACACAAAATATGTTTCATCGCCATACTCTAATGCACTGAACAGAACATAAAACTGTCGAAAATGTTTTTTTGTACCTTGCTTCAGAGCACATACTCTGCTGCTTGCCTGAGCCGGAGCGCTGTTCATTGAGCCGAATTGTGCCTACCTTTTTTTATAAATGGTCTGTGTACACATTTACCTTCGATAACAACTATTAGTTCTCTTCAACATTTTCTTGGTATGGAACCGAATTCGCGTTATGATTGAAACCGATAGGGTTCACAGAATTACGTGGAATTCGGGATAAGGGAACGTAATTATTAGTTTTTAAAATACACACATACAATGCTTTGTAAACGACGGGGACTGCAAACAGCATCGTAAAGTTGCTAGGGTACCGAATCTTGTATACATGTAGAGGAGAGTCGTATAATATGGAATACCATTTACTTTTGGCAGTATAACTTCTTTCCGAAATCAGTTATGAAATATAAATAAACATGGTTTGAAAATTCAAATAATTACCCAAGATTCTCTATATTTTTAAATTGTAAATTGTTAATGTCTTCACGTCAAAATTATTTCTTTCAAAAAGTTGCACTTGGTGGGTAATACGGAATAGTCGGCTAATATGGAATAGTAGGGTAAATAACACGTAAATTAAAATACAACTTCAATACATTCTTTCAGTTATATTTAAGGAACGTTCTTACAGGTGGACGTACAGAAATTTTAAAAAATCCAAAGAATAAAATTGGTAATTAACTTAAATGATAATCTGTATACACTAATTATTCAGAGTTTTCTTTTTACAGTCACTTTTTCATTCAGTGACAAAAGTCACAGAGGCAGAAACTGAGATCTATAGGTAATCAAGTGTTATAATATACCAGGATTAATGCAATTAATTTTTAAACGTCATTTTACTTTGAAACTAAAACAGTATTCCATATATCCCGACACACCATGTTTGAATTAAAGGATTCGTCATGCCCTAAACTTTGCACAACAAGGAAGTTACACTGGTGTAGCAATATAAGCAACTCTTGTACAATATGTAACATTGGATTTCCCAGGACTAAACTCAGTTTTGGTAATTAATACAAGCTTTTCAAATATGAAAAACAAATATTCTTGCTCCACGCACTAACCTCACTCACGAGCATGTCGAAACTGAATACAAAGCATCATGAGAACATTTACCGTAATTCGGCGAGTTTCCACGTGAGAGCAGTACCTTACAGGCAAGATATTGTGGTATTCCATATTACCCCATTCCCCTCTATACAAAAACGCGAGGCAACATTTCAGGAATAGGTTCGCCGTGTAGGAACGAACAATAAGTTATATCAATGTGGACTCGGAAATCTTTAATTTTCGCGTTAGCAGAATGCCCAATGTGAACTTACAGTCCGCTATACATTCTCGGCTGGAATTGAAACCGGGACACTGAATGTGTGAAATCTTGGCTGAATTGAATAACGAAACATTGGCCCTTCGGGAGTGACCTATGAAGCCTATCAGACAATACGAACTCCGTGAGTGACGACAAACCTGAGGTCTGTGTACAGACATAGGGTAGACATTTTGAATACTGGATTTGGTGGTGGTTTAACATCGAAGATAGCAATTACTGAGGATGGTTGCCCAGTTGTACTTCCTCTTTAAAAAAATAATCACCACCACCACCATTAACATCGAAGATTTCCGGCGACGTAAGGGTGGGAAATGACTATGATTGGGAAGGTAACGGCCATGGTCTTAATTAAGGTTCAGCCCTAATATTTGCTTGTGAAAATGGGAAACCCCTGAAAATCACCTTCAGGGTGCCGACGGGGAAATTAGAACCCACCATCTATTGGATGCTACGTGACCCTAACCGCTCGGCCAACTTATTCGGTAATACTGGATTTAAAAGATGGCAGCAAAGCGTATCATAATGCCAGAAAATAACTCTTCAATGCACTAAGATCATACATGAAAGTCAGACAATAGGCACTTCCGGACCAAAGTTGATAGGCTGTAACACATTTCCATTCTCTACATAACAGAATCCATTCCTGAAGTGTGTCTCTGTATTTTAATACTTTGTGCTATTGACTGCAGTTCCGGAGGTATAATATCAATACACATGTTATTCGGTATATCTTGGCTAACTGCTAGAGGTACTTCGAGAGACGTTCGCTTGACGTATGTAGTGCAGCGGGCTTTCAGCTGGAAATGAAGAACCGGAAAGAGCGGAAAATCACCCCTAGGATGACAGAGTGAAATACTAAACCACTTCTCTTCACCACCACATTCAGTTTTCAGTACATCAAATCTCTCTTAAATTCATGCTAAAATCTAGCAATTGAACCCGGAACTACAGAGTGGGAAACTACTTCGCTGACTTAGAGACCTTTGGACAACAATGGTAGACAAAAGTAAGGCATCCTTCTAAGGAACTAAGAAGACACCGTAATATATATTTAAGAATTATAGCAAATCACTAAAACATACAGTGCCATGAGTCATAGTTCGAATCCGTTTGAGATGTAATTCTTAAGCTGTATGTTATTACCACCTCAGAGCACTTATCCCAATCCGTGGATTGATGTAGAATGTCCATTAAAAATTGTAATCACACTCTTGCAGTAAGTACGTGAAGGTTGTTATTTCCTTGTCCGTATCTCTTAACACGATAGAGATCATCGACTAAACGTCAAGTGAAATAAATGAAATAGCGCATGGCTTTTAGTGCCGGGAGTGTCCGAGGACATGTTCGGCTCGCCAGGTGCAGGTATTTTGATTTGACAACCGTAGGCGACCTGCGCGTCGTGATGAGGATGAAATGATGATGAAGACGACACATACACACCCAGACCCCGTGCCAGGAAAATTAACTCATGGTAGTTAAAATTCCCGGCCCTGCCGGGAATCGAACCCAGGACCCTTCTCACCAAAGGCAAGCACGCTAACCATTTAGCCATGGAGCCGGATGACGTCAAGTGTTTAGTGTGCGACTGATGAATGCATATTCGTAGAAATCAAAATATCCTAAGGACTTTCTTTTTAATTTACGAAGAGTTGTACATGTTGGGGCATGAGTCTGAAGACTAGTTTGACCTCAACATGTAACACTGTAGGTGAGGTAGGCTAGTTTTATCGGAGTGAGGAAGCGTGCCAGTTTGTTTACGTATATTTTAAGGACATACATAGCATTCGACCATAAGCATTAGCCAGGACCTCACAAAGAGAAAATTGTAAATATTTCGTACATCTCTTTGTCATTTCAAACTTGAGTGAAGAAGTGAGTGAAAAAATTATTTCAAGAAAGAATAAATTCAGTTGAATGACTCCATAAAAAAATGAAAAATAAACACGCAAATTTCTGACGAATACTCTCTCGGATTTCTACAGACAAGACCTCATTCTGTGCAACAGTACTGAGTGGTCCATCTCAACGCGAATTTTATTGTCAGTTTGAGCCTCTATGTTTCTTTCTGATCACTCACACATGCTTACTGTTTTTCGCTGACGGAGCGAGTTGGTTGCGTGGTTCGCGTCACGAAACTGTGAGCTTGAATTTGAGAGATGTTGAGTTCGAACCCCGTTTTCGGCAATCCTGAAAATGGTTTCGTATGATTTCCCATTCCCACAATTAAGTCCAGTCCTAGCCCTGTACTATCCCATCGTCATCATAAGATCTGTCTGAGTCGGTACTGCGTAAAAAGAACAGCAAACAGTGTTTCGTTATACAGATGTGTGTGATAATAGTTTAATGACAAGGAATATTTTACCGGGCGAGTTGGCCGTGCGGTTAGGGACGCGCAGCTGTGAGCTTGCATCCGGGAGATAGAGGGTTCGAACATCACTGTCGGCAGCCCTGAAGATCGTTTTCCGTGGTTTCCTATTTTCACACCAGGCGAATGCTAGGGATGTACCTTAATTAAACCCACGGCCGCTTCCATCCCACTTCTCGCCCTTTCCTATCCCATCGTCACCATAAGACACATCTGTGTCGGTGCGACGTAAAACAAATTGTAAGAAAAACAGAATATTTTATATTCTTGAGACTTGTGTAGTTATCTTTCATTCACTGATGGATTCCGTTTCCAAATCTCGGGAAATGTATATTATGGCATTTCTGTTAAAAGAAAAACAGGAGGAGAACATTCTCTGAGATCTCCGGTGTTCTCTATCAGTTTCATTATAGTTGAAATGAGTGCACTTATATCTACGCCTTTTTCTTGACACGGGGATGGGGTTGAAGCGAGATGAATTTATATATGTTTCACGCCCGTCTCAGTCGAAGAGCTAATGAAGATGAAATGAATAGTGGTGAATGACATTGGGTAAGGAGGTTGAAGGAATCAGTTGTGGTCTATGAATATGAACTGTCCCAGAAGTGAAAATGGGACGTCACGAAAACAATTCTCAGGACAGCCAACGGTGGGGTTCGAACCTTCGCGTTTCCTAAATATGGGACTTGGTTCCATAGCCGTAGCAGCCATCTAGTGGAAATAAAAGGCTAATTTTCCGCCCCTTCAGAGGTTTCTCTTCACCTGCTTGCTCATCGATTCCAGCTGAAAAACCTCCCCCTACTCTGGCGTGACACTTGCCTGGAATTCAGGTTAAGCACCAGATCAATAATTTTATTCAGGAGGAATCTGTCGAGAGATATCATCGTAGCATCTGCCTTGAACCGAACTGGAGAAGTTATTAAAGAAGGCCACTGGGAGGGTACTCCTCGAATCATCTGAATATATGAACACTGGGCAGCTAGTAAGACTGTACAGTCTCTTACGTTGAAGTAGGATCGGAGTTCATAGAAGAACAGTATGCAGATGAGGCGTTTTAAATTTAATAATGTGCAAGTGCTCTCCAATATCAACTCTTTGGAACCGTTCGTATAGTACAGGTGACAGGACGATTTATCTAGTGCTAAAGATCGAGGAATCTATTCTAAGCAGAGTCAGTGTCGCCACCTATGACTTCTAACTGAGAGAGCATTAAAGCATAACAAGCAAGCTTTTTAGCTTTAGCTGACTGTTGATGCGGAGATTACAGCCACAAGACTTCCAGCTGTTCGTGGAATCCCAACTACTGGAAAGTGGCATTTCATTTCAAAACTCCCGCACCCATTGGCCGATATTCGAACCGTGACCGTCTTGGTGAGAGGCCAGTAATAATGCTTTTTTTTTGCTAGTTGTTTTACGTCGCACCGACATAGATATGTCTTACGGCGACGGTAGGACAGAAAAGGACTCGGAGTGGGAAGGAAGCGGCCGTGGCCTTAATTAAGGTACAGCCCCAGCATTTGCCTGGTGTGAAAATGGGAAACCACGGAAAACCATTTTCAAGGCTGCCGACAGTGGGGTTCGAACCTACTATCTCCCGAATACTGGATACTGGCCACACTTAAGCGACTGCAGCTATCGAGCTCGGTTAGTAATAATGCAATTCTATTATTATTATTATTATTATTATTATTATTATTATTATTATTATTATTATTATTATTATTATTATTATTATTATTATTATATTCAGTTCACCTAGAGCCACCGGCGAGTGCAGACGTACGGAGTGGAGGGTCCCTGGAGTGGGAGAAGGTAGTGTAAGTGCGGAGTGTTGGAAGTCAGCGAGGTGCTTACAGGCAATGATTGGTACAGAGCAGTACAGGGCGAGCATAGGTGGTTGGGAGGGAAGGAAGAAGAAAGAAGAAGTGAAGACAAGAAGATGCAGAATAGAACTGGATAAAATAGGATACTTTATACTTTCTGCAGCGGTGATTTTGATATTGCTTTGGATTGGGGGAGTAGAACTGAACCCAGGTCCGACTTCCAGAGGAAATATGAGCTGGGAGGACATGGAAACAATCAGAAAAATCGTAAAAGAGGTGGTAGCAGAGACATGTCCCTTCGAACAAATCAAGAACATGATCAAGGAACAAACGAGGGAGTTTGAAAAAATGAAGGAGTGGTTTCAGGAAAAGATAGAAGACACAGCTTCACAGGTGAGAAGAAATGGTGAAGAAGCTTCAGCATTAAGAGAGGAGATAGGGAGATTGGAAGAGGAGATATCGAAACTGAAAGCCGACGTAGTTGTTAACACCCGAAGTCGCAGAAATAAATGCTTATTTATATATGGAGTGCAAGAGGGTAAGAAGGAAGATAAGACGAGTATAGTTTATAAAGTAGTGGACATAATTCAGGGTAAAATGAAAATAAATTTCAGTGAAGTGGACATTGATGATGTGACAAGAGTGGGAAGATTTAGAGGTAATAGGCCTATCAAAGTGCAATTATTTTCTACACTGATGGCTGATACAGTGGTGCGTAATGCAGGTAACGTGCAAGGAGAAAAAATATGGATAAGGAGGGACATAGGAGCTGAAGAGTGGAGGAATGAAAAAACTCTTAAAAAACACATGATACGAGCTAGGCAGCAAGGGTTGAATGCAGTCATCAGAGGACAGGAATTAGTGGTGACAGGCAACAGATGGAGGAGAGTATGGTCGGTGAATAGACTGATGGACCTAGAACGGAGGTTGAAACAAGATGAGGAGGCTAAGAGAAGTGTAGTGAATAACGGGGATGACAAACGAGTGGAAGATAATAGGCAAGTGAAAGATAACGAGGGTAGAAGTGTAATTATAGGAAGTAGTACTGAAAAGTGTCAAGAGAGACAGAGCGAGGTGCTAAGTGGAAGTATGAACAACGGTAAGGAAAGAGCAGTAGACGGGCAATGCAGGAGAGAGGCTGAAGATCAAAGGGGTGATGGGGGAAAGGAGAGTGAGCAACAAGAAGCTGAGAGAGCTGAGTGTAGTGGTGTAGTTAGACAAGATCAGGGTATAAAAGCAAGACCAGTGTTAACCCGTGAGTACCTCGCACAGAATATGAGTTTGAGCGCAGGGAGAGATAGAAGATATACGGACATGATGAGAGCAATGAAAAGTAGTGAGGGTTTTGTTACAAGAAGTAAAAAACAATAATATAGCGAGTAAGTAAGTAATTAAGGGCGTGGAGGCTGAAATGTTGTGAAGGAGAAGTGGTATATAAGTTATGATATGTTATAGGGTTGAAATGTGGTGTTGGAGAAGTGGTGGTATAAGATGGTGGATGGCAGTTTGTTGATATTTGGAGATGGAGGAGTGATGGTAAATGTGGTGTTGGATAAGTGTTGTAATTTGGCTATTTGTAAATTTTGGTTTGGGGGAAGTTGGAGCTTTTGGTAGGTAATTATGATGGGTATTAGGATGAGTATGAGTGTATGGCAAATTGAGCAAATTATGATATGTAATAGGGTTGAAATGTGGTGTTGGAGAAGTGGTGGTATCAGATGGTGGATGGCAGAAGGTGAGTGTATTTGTAGAAGAAGTAGAGGTGGTGGTACTGAGATTGTATTGGTGTCTGGTATAAATGCTGAGTGATGGCAGATGAGTGTGTGTTAGGGCTGAATTGTGGTGTTGGAAGTAGAGGTGGTATATGTTGAAATGTGGTGTTGGAAAGGTATGGAGATGTAGTTATGATATGTTATAGGGTTGAAATGTGGTGTTGGAGAAGTGGTGGTATAAGATGGTGGATGGCAGAAGGTAAGTGTATTTGTGGAAGGAGTAGAGCTGGTATGCTGAAATGCTGAGTGATGGCAGACGAGTGCGTGTTAGGGCTGAAATGTGGTGTTGGAAGTAGAGGTGGTATATGTTGAAATGTGGTGTTGGAAAGGTATGGAGATGTAGCAATGTAACTCGGCTATTTGTAAATTTTGGTTTGGTAGAAGATGGAGTCTTCAGTAGGTAATTATGACGGGTAGGATGAGTATGAGTGTATGGTAAATGCAAGTTATGATATGTTATAGGGTGGAAATGTGGTGTGGGAGAAGTGGTGGTATAAGATGGTGGATGGCAGAAGGTGGGTGTATTTGTGGAAGGAGTAGAGCTGGTATGCTGAAGTGTGGTGTTGGAAGTATTAAATTATGATATGTTATAGGGTTGAAATGTGGTGTTGGAGAAGTGGTGGTATAAGATGGTGGATGGCAGAAGGTGAGTGTATTTGTAGAAGAAGTAGAGGTGGTATATGAGGTAGGGTTGGTGTGGTATTGCTGAAATGTGGTGTTGGAGTATTGCTGGTCAAAATTTTTGGAGGCGTGATTGGTATTTGTTATTCATTGCCGAAATTTCTGGAGATGAGAGGTAATTTTATTATGGAGTGTTATGACGGAATGAAATGAAATGAAGCAATGTTAACGTAGATTGGTAAAAGTTGCGGTATGGTTGATTGGAACGTAATGACGGAATAAGATGGCCGGTTTGGTATGCAATCATGTAATGGCTGGTTTGGAATGCAACCTGGTAATGCTGCTGTTGCAGCTTATGCTGGAGTAGGTCAGGGAACAATAGAGGTGATGAAAATGCTGAAGTAAGAAGGTTGCGTACGTGAGAGTGATAACAAGCATGGAGTTGTAACACCAGCAGTAGAATGTAAACATTGACCAGGCTGTTGTGAATTGATGTAGATGGAGTTGGTTCTGGTATAAAACCGGGACGGTATTGTTTATTTCATTTTATGTTATTTAGTATATAGTGGAGAGGGGTGGCTCAGGTTGGACTATTCTTATTAATCTTATTTGTTATTTATTATTATTATTGTGAACAATGTATTCGGGGCTGAACGCCTGTTTTGTTCACTAATAAATACAAATACAAAATATTATTATATTATTATTATTACATGACCGAGTGAGCGGTTGTGTGGTTTTGTTCACGTACGTAGCTGTGAGTTAGTGGGTTCGAACCCCACTGTCGGCAGCCGTGACCGTGGTTTTCCGTGATTTCCCATTTCGACACCAGGAAAATTCTGGGACTGTTCCTTAATTAGGGCCATGGTTGTGTCCTTCCCATTCCTAGCCATTTCCTATCCCTTCGTCTCCATAGGACCTATCTGTGTCAGTGCGACGTAAAGCAAATTGTATATATTATTATTATTATTATTATTATTATTATTATTATTATTATTATTATTATTATTTGTCCAACCCTTGTCCTGTTTCTCTACGGGGTCGGGTATGAGGTGAGGTGAATATGTCGGGGCGGGTTTTTATGACCGGATGCCCTTCCTGACGTCAACCTCATCAAAGGATGAAGTGAATGACGCGATATATGACAGTAGGAAGGGAGAGGGTTAAACCCGGTGCCGGTACATAGCCTATTCCTTTTGAATAGCACCAAGGGATCTGCTCAAAGCTTAACGTCTCCATCCGACTGACGAATCACTACAGTATCAACGGCGTCATATGTCTTCACTCCATATGAGCACTGCGGAGAGGTTTAGAATTTAATCCAGACTTTTGGCACGAAATCTAGTGATTATAAATTGTATAACACCACCTCCCCTACCCTGCCGGCCAACATTCTGATGGTGAAAATGTTTTCGATCAAAGGGACTCGAACCGGCTAACCACGGTGTCAGGCCGTTTAGACTTCAACGCCTTAACGAGCATGGCCACCAGGCGGGCTATTATTATTATTATTATTATTATTATTATTATTATTATTATTATTATTATTATTATTATTATTATTATTATAAGTCACCAACCTTCAATATCTTACAAAATAGGGTATACTCATGCACTTCAGCAATTAGGAACAACTTGAACCGCACGTTTGCATGTGTCGTGCGATTCATCACGATAAGAAGAAATAAAAAGACAAGAATGCTATAAAAATTATGTTCCACTTATGCAAAGTCGTCAAGGAACTGCACCTGATAAGACGATATCTCGAAGCAGCCGGTGTCTATGTGGAACACTGTACATTTTTACATGACATGCGATCCATCAGAGAGAAACTTTTTTGTGTCAGTCAAAGAGGTTGTCGTCCCCTCTGGAACAGGGCCTTTACCTGCACTGGCTAACTTCACTTCCTATTTATGTAGCCTGTTCCACTATTGACTTCTCCTATTTTGCCATTTGTCCAGAGATTTCTGTGACATTCAACGTCGATTTCTCGTTTGTTTGTTTGTTTGTTTGTTTGCTTGTTTGCTTGTTTGCTTGTTTGTTTGTTTGTTTGTTTGTTTGTTTGTTTGTTTGTTTGTTTGTTTGTTTGTTTGTTTGTTTCCTGGAAGATGCTGGTCCAATTTCCGGCCAGTCCATGGTTCTGAATCTGGAGCTGAGGGCTGCACGAGGTTCACTCAGCCTCGTGAGGCCAACTAAGCAGCTGTTATAAGAGGCAGTGGGCTAGGCATGAAAATCAAGCAATGTAGGTGACAATGTCATCAAGCTATGTGATGCTCCAATATCTGCAGGCCACCACTCTGGGCGGCAGCCACCTTGGTGCATTGAGAAGTAACTTGAGGTAGGCCGATGACAGCGTTCTCATTGCCGGTAAGCCTGAAGAGCTACGATTGCTCATACGTCATGTGTACGACTTAAATCTTGACACGATCAAAGCTACAGTAAGATCACTGCCGTCAGTAAACAACCAACTGAATTACTGAGGATAACAGCATATGGAACTCCACTGGAAAAAACTGATCAAATAACTCTAATAACCAGGATAACTGGAAGATGATGTTGGAAATATAAACAAAGATAGAGAATCACAATATTTAGGATGACAAGCGATTTTTGCAGTCTTGTTCTGCTTAACGGAGTAGATAGCTAGTCCTTGACAGACACGAATTTAAAGAGATTCAAAGTTTTTGAAATAACGGTCGTTAGACTTATATTGCGTATACGCTGGATTGACAAAGGTAGAAATGTAACGGTACGCGGTTTATGAAAAGAACGCGTACAATGCGTTACAAGCGCGGTAGAAACGCTCGGCTGTATGTTCTACTGCGCGGCCGCCTCCAATTTCTTGTCCTGGCGGCACTTGCTGACACGTTCTGCTACAGACTGCCGGGCTGAGTGGCTCAGACGGTTGAGGAGCTGGCCTTCTGGCCCCAACGTGGCAGGTTCGATCCTGGCTCAGTCCGGTGGTATTTGAAGGTGCTCAAATACGTCAGCCTCGTGTCGGTAGATTTACTGGCACGTAAAAGAACTCCCGCGGGACTAAATTCCGGCACCTCGGCGTCTCCGAAAACCCAAAAAGTAGTTAGTGGGACGTAAAGCAATTAACATTAATATTATTATTATTATTATTGCTACAGACTTCTTGGGCTTACGCGCTTCTCCGGCTTTCCCTCTATCGTTCTAAAAGCGTTTACGATACTTCTGAGTCACTTAGATTGAAGGTCAGTGGACATTTTGTGCATTTTGCAAAATTTTCAACATTTCAACTGACATTGTCACAAAGTTATGGAAGCTATCGTGTCTAATGGTAACTAGTGCGATATAACGATAACTTACCACTTGCAACATTCTAGAACCACGGAGTCGATGACGATGACGTCATCAATGTTATTGAAACGAATTTCAAAGAATATTTTCATCCTTCAACTTTTTAAGCCACATGTATTGATTATTTATAAATATATTTTTAGTTGCAAAATTATGAAGCCGAACTTACAATGCATTCCCGTGTGACGTTCGAAATTCTACGTGAGGCACAGTGCACGAACGAAATGAAAGACATACACTGATGTCAACATTGGTAGGAAAGGTAACAGTTAAGAAAATGTTTTCTAGAGGACGTTGTTAATAATAGACCCGAAATCATCTAAACAAAAGAGTAATGCATACCCTATTTAGCTGCAAATTTGATAGCATTGCTGAGGTATTTTCTAAGCGTTTTACTAATGTTATTTCATACAAGTAACATGCGAAATGTTGTCCAGTTAGCATTTGTAGTTGCTTAGCTCTAAATATTAGGAGATGTTTTAAGGAATAGTAGGCCTACAAGATTCGACACATGATGGCCGGTGCCCTCAAAGGACGAGGCTATGTGTTCTACGAGGAAGTGTCTGGATAGATATCATAGCCTTTAAACCGGAAAGCAAGAACGGAATTATCATTGACCCAAGTGTGCGATTTGAATCGCATTCTGGTCAACCGGAAGAAGTTGATATAGAGAAGAAGAGTATTTATTACTCTGCAGTCTCGTATTATAAAGAAAAATATGGACTGCAAAATATAACAATCACAGGGTTAATGGTGGAAGCCCGGGGAATAATTCTTAAATTCTTACCGCAGTTTTAGGCTTCATTGGGTTTAGAAAAATATCTGTTGACAAACATAGCGGTAGCTACCATCCGTGGCTCAATATTAATTTTGAGAAACCATTTATACAGTCAAGAGCATCGTGTGCGTACTTTTTGCTTCTTAATTCCCTTTTGTACTGGATGTGAAAGACATTTCATTTTCCATACTCATATGATTCATTACATAATATTGTTTATAACCTGTTAAACAGTGATGGTAAGTCGTGTATTCAAAAATGAAGTATACTTTGTCTTAATGGCAACCCTATAATTAGGGAAATTATAAAAAACATACATACATCAATATAGACATACCTTTCAGCGTTCAGTCTGCAAGCATCTGTGAATTTAATATCCACTGACTCTATCTGTAACTAGTTCTGTGGCCTAATTTAGTTCTATACCTTATCTTTAAATCGTTAGAAACTGAGTGTAACCATCGTCGTCTCGGTCTCCCTCTACTTCTCTTTCCCTCAATAACAGAGTCCATTATGCTCCAAGATAACCTACCCTCCTCCATTCGTCTCACATGACCCCACCATCGAAGCCGGTTTATGCGTACCGCTTCATCCATCAAGCTCATTCGTAACATATCCTCATTTCGAGTACCCTCCTGCCATTGTTCCCACCTGTTTAAGAGCAATCATTCTCACTGCTTTCATGTCTGTTACTTCTAACGTATGAATAAGTCATCCTGAGTCCACCCAGTTTTCACTCTCGTAAAGCAAAGTTGGTCTGAAAACAGTCCGATATAAAGATAGTTTCGTCCGGGAGCTGACTTCCTTCTTACAGAATACTGTTGATAAAATAAATAAAATAAAATAAAATAAAATAAAATAAAATAAAATAAAATAAAATAAAAGGTGTACTCACCCACCCTCGCTTCCTGGAGGCTGTTTGGACCTTCATACAGCTAATAAAGTTTATATGGTTTTAAAGAAATTACAAAAACCTATGTGGCACCATAACGATACTACAGAGCATGATGAGGAAATGAGATAGTTTGTGATTGTTTTTTTTTTTCTTAAATATGCCAAAATTATCTATTGCAACATGACTGGCCCTGTAAACAGCACCTTTCATAATATCCAGACGCACAAACACGTTCCGAATGTCATTGCGCAGCACCATCCATACCTCAGTAGCTTCCATAATGTCACAACCATAAAGGAGATTGAGCCATTGGTGAAAGATACATTTTACTCAGGCCTGTGCCAAGCAAGAGAAAGATGTAAACATACTACATCCGCCAAGAAAGAACAACACGCGGAACTCTTCCCCCATTAAGAGAAATACTTTGTTAACTGCGGATACATGTAAAGACGTGTAAAGGTTAGGTAGATCCGCGCCGCTTTCGGGACAATAAAGCGATCGTTATTATGAACATTGACCTGAGCGTGACCAACCTTAACGTGAGATTTCTCAAGAAAGTCATGAACTGTAATCTATTGCCGATCTTGAAATATATTGTATGTTGCACACACTACTTTTAATGACGGGAACACATGCTAGGTAAAACTTAGTGAAGTCCAGTTATTTGACTCACGATTACGCAGGTAGCTTTGGACGATAATGGTGTTTATCATAGGGACTAGACCATATTTACAATAAAGAGCAGCTGTCTTTCTCCAATAGATATTGTTTAGTCTGTTATTTGAGCCTTGAGGTCGACTCCGCCCAAGGAAACTTCCTTAATAGACTATGTATGTATTGAACGTATTTGGTTTATTCTATGCAGAACAGTTAAGGCACTATTTGTATATGGTCACGTAAACTGCTCTATATTCCAGAGAACTTGAGGCATGCTGAAGAGGGACAGGGGTTAGATTGACGCTGAAATACATACCTTCACACCATCCAAATGCTGTGGCTGTACCTTAATGAAGGCCACGGCTACTTCCTTTCAACTCCTAGCCCTTTCCTGTCCCATCGTCTTCATAAGACCTATCTGTGCCACTCTGATGTAAAGCACATTGTAAAAACTGCATACCACCTCAAGTCAGAAAATGTACAAGTTAATTTCATTTGAATGCGAATGGCATAATGTGCACGGAAATAGTCATTCACATTACAAGGGCGGAAAATGAGGTTTCACGTATTAGTAAAGATGTTTTGAAAGGAATACCTCAAACACTTCCGCGCGCGTAACAGAGTGTACAATATTTTATAGAGTAAAATCCCGCTTACGAGGATTTTAACTTCGTACAGTTAATTACCCTAGCTCAGACACTTGGTGCTTGTGTTCATCTAATACATATCTTCATCTACACACACCACTACCAGCCACCAAAGATACACGCATTAGTGGATCCCTCCACACAGGGTTGGAGACGGGAAGGGCATCGGACCGTAAAACCAAGCCAAATCCACCCGCAAAAGTGCCAACCCCAAGTCATTAGAAAACCGGTCAGGAAGAAGAAAAAGAAAATAAGGAGAAGAAGAAGAAGAAGAAGAAGTAAAATCTCGCTTAACCAAATTCAGGCTTTATCGAACCTTCACTAATATAATAATAATAAGAAGAAGAAGAATCTGGATGAATCACCATATGCCACGTACAAGCGACAGAGCTGCCATTTTGTTTTCAGTTCACAGCAAGACTTCTCACCCACCACACAAATGTGAATGACCTTTCGCAAAAATCTGCTTTCGACACTCATTTTCCTTGTTATGACTTGTGACCAGCAAGTGTGTGTTGCATGAAAGTTATTTTTGTTTCTACTTGACTTCCTTGTCCGCCTGCCCTGAACAGTATTTTGTCAAGAATTCTGGGAGGAGGTCTACGGGAGATTCCGCATTTGCCTGTGTAGTCACTTCGGTGGTGCTGTGTACAGCGCTGCATTAATTTTATGAAGTTTTATTACGAGATTTTGTGAATGCAGTACAATGTCAACGAAACGAAGAGGCGAACTTATAAACAAAAGAAAACCTCGAAGTAGTGACGCGAGTAGAAAATCGCGCGATTATACGAAGCGTTGTAGCAGATTATGGAGTAGGCATATCAACAGTTTCTACTTGGATAAAATCGAAGTAAACATTCGTTGAGCATTCCTGAAAAAATATCAAACATCTTAACTATGAAGTACAGTTAATGGCTTACTCAACAACTCGAGAAAGGGATACCATTTCGATCTATAATGGAGGAGAAGACAAAGCTATTTGCTAAGATGATAGGGGGAAAATGGAAAAATTCCAAAATAGGTATGGCAAACGTCAGCTACATCTAAGCGGAGAGAAGTTTTTGGCAGATGATGGGATTGTTAATGTTTTCAAAACCGAATTTCTGGATTTTACTGAAGTATGATAGCCTAGATGTAAATGAAACAGGACTGAATTACAAAATTTTGCGAAGAAAATCGCTGGCATCCTTAAAGGAAGCATCTCCATCAGGACACAGGAATAGTAAGGAAGGGATGTTTTAACGTGTATCAATGCTTCCGCTACGCATAGACTTCCTTTAATGTGTATAAGAAAGTCAAAATACCCCCAGGGCCCTTAACTATCCTATACTTCAATAAGTTGCTATTTTACAAAACAAAATCTCTTAACTTCCTTTATTATTCTTGAGATGTATTCTATTTTGTTTGAATTGTTCACAGTGATCGCTCCTTCCACCTTTTCTATTGCTTTGTTCGTGCTACTAATGCTTTTCCACGTATTTCATTCCAATGTTTCTTGTTTTAAAAAAAAAATTCACTGAGCCAAATATTTAACACGCTGACTTGTTGATTTATTTAGATAAACCTTGCCACTGACTATGTTGAATTTGATCTCTGCCTGAACTTTTCTATTGTTTCTTGTGCAATTATTATTATTATTATTATTATTATTATTATTATTATTATTATTATTATTATTATTATTATTATTATTTATATTATTAAATAGAGCGTTTGCTTAAACGTATCAAATCCTAGGTTTTGTCCTTTATTCCGTTAACTCACAACTGCATTTAATTAATTAAAATATTTGAAGAAGAGCTTCGCGCTTTGTCTCTACTCTCTGCACCTGCTTTTATTGCGACGTCTGCACTAACTTTCACGCTTGCACTATACGCGTTCTGGTGTCATTTGAGCCTGCCATAACTGCAATGGACCTGTGCTCTCTAGCTTCGGTGATCTATGGGAGCTGAATATCCTATTAAATAGCACGCCATCGAACACAGAGCCTCACCTGACCTCATAAGGTCGCTAATTGGATTGAGAAGGATTTGAATCACACACTCAATGAGTCAAGATACAACATTTTTTTCGAATTGATGGCAGGGATAATGTTGACCTCAAATCATGAGACCATGAATCTCATTGTCAACGAGGCGCTATGATAGCTTTCAGAGTTTTTGTACTGTGGTATGGTATGTTCACATGGCGTACGTTGGGTAGACTGGACGTCGAACCACGGCATTTAAAACCACCTTTCCTCGGTGACCATTCATAGCAATCAAAGGACTCCTTGCTTCCTGGCAAAGATGGGTATGCCAAAAGCAATATGTATTGTCTAATTGGTTTGAGGTTGTTCAGAAATGGTACTGGAGAGTTCCAACACATGGTGTGGCCACCACATTTACCTGTTATTAACCCAATCCATGATTCATGGCAAGTCCATTCGCACCCATGCCTCTTCATCTGAAAATAACGGAGGACTATGGAAATGCGTTCAGATATGACTTCAGGGGTTTCTGTTCTCTTGTGGAAACCTCATCATTTCGAAATGCTGCCCATTCTGAGCTAGAGGGGCCCTACTCCTCCTTAGACACTATGACTTCCAGTGTATCCGTGGAAGTAATTCTGTGAACAATTACGGTATCGTCAAGGTTATTGAACAGTGAACACGCAATGTACTCTCTTAACACCGGGCTGTAATATTGGTACTTTCCTAACTCCAATAAGAGGCGTACGTGGCCCTGAGGTTCACCCACCCTACACCAGAAACGAGTACGAGGTTAATTCCTGGGAACAAAGGCCGTCGGGCGTAGAGCTAACCACTCTACACCACTGTGCCGATGTTACGGGTAGTGGAAGCCTCTACCTTCCATCCCTCCAAGGACCTTCATGACCAGTATGGAAATGACTTTGACTTTATTTTGCAAACACCAAAGGTAGTTACGAAAATATCAATTTTAAAGCACAATCATAACAGTGAAATAGAACTAGATTTTATACTTCAAGGCTTGATATCTCTATAAAAGCTCAACAAAGTTTTCAAGTCAACTTGCAAGGCCTCTTTCATTATTGATTGATATTTGTTTTACATCGCACCGACACAGATAGGTCTTATGACGACAATGAGATAGGAAAGGCCTGGGAGTGAGCCGGAAGTGGCCGTGGCCTTAATTGAGGTAGAGCCCCAGCATTTGCCTGATGTGAAAATGGGGAAACCACGGAAAACCGTCTTCAGGGCTGCCGAGAGTAGGGATCGAACCCACTATCTCCCGGATGCAAGCTCACAGCTGCGTGCCCCTAACCGCACGGCCAACTCACCCGGTGCAAGGCCTCTCACGTACTATTCTTCTCTCTTGTCTGAATGTCTGAAGTGAAAATTCCTAATACATTTTAAATCCCTAAGCATGGTTGTCTCTGTGGTAAATGCATTATAAATTGAGTTGTCTATAATAATAATAATAATAATAATAATAATAATAATAATAATAATAATAATAATAATAATAATAATAATAATAATAATAATAGCAGGTTCTAAGTCCCAATTCACTTTATGTTTTTTGGAGATGCCGAGGTGCGGATATTTTCTTCCACGGTAGTTCTTTCTTAAGTCGTGGTTAATCTACCGACTCGAGACTATGGACTATGAGCACCTTCAAATACCACAAGTCTGAGCCGAAATCGAACCAGCCAACTTAGGTTCAGAAAACCTCCAATTTACCATCTGAACCGCTAAGCCCGGCGGAAGATTTGCATTGAGTAAATGGTGTTGAACCCATCTTAGGTCTCGAACTCAAACCATAATGAGTGGTAGATAAATCTAAAAGCAACCTTATAACATGAACAGTAGATAAATCCAAACAGAACCACATAAGATGAACATCGCTAGATCAATTGTGCAAGAAATTGTCATTTCCGAAACATTTTTAACATAAATGGGGAAAATATATGGAAAGATTAAAAGCTAGTTATGGATACCAGATTGGTTCGGGCGGACAATTTCAAACACAGAACAAGTCGCTTAGCATAGTACTGCAAGGTCCTGGCAATAAGATGATCAAGGTTGTAATATCGATTGGAAGTTAAGGTGCATAAACAGGGTTAGTACATTTACTGACTCGTTAAAGGACCCCCTTTCCACGGCAAATTTCCAGAACTCCAATGTCTCTTAAAACTCGATTGCATTTGAAAGAACGTTGAACATTATTATTATTCCAGTATTCAACCATCTTTGCTGTTCAAAGCAGTTTTAAAATCATGTTATTGTTTTACGAGCCACTAGACAGAGTTTACTGTAATACGAATTTCGCGGTCACCAACCCATACTGGTTTCCCCATGCTGAGATTTTCTTTTGTTGTCGTTCTTTTTCTTCCTTTTCTCAATTACATACTACTTATAAATTCACCCTCAATTTTTTTACCTTTCCTGACACTAAACCTATGTGAAAGAATGTATTCAATATAATAATAATAATAATAATAATAATAATAATAATAATAATAATAATAATAATAATAATAATAGGTTCTAAGTCCCACTGCACTTTATGGCATTATAAATTGAATTGTTTATAATAATAATAATAATAATAATAGCATGTTCTGAGTCCCACTTCACTTTATGTCCCCGTGGTCGTTGGTAGTGCGATGTGCTGTATCTAAATGAAGAAATGTATTTAGACGATCACAAGCACCCAGCCCCTGAAGTAGGGGAATTAACCAATTAATTAATCGGCTAAAATTCCTTGCTCGGCCGAGAATCAAACCCGGGTCCTGTGAACCCAAGGCTCCTGCGCTGACTATTCAGTCAAGATGTCAGACCTATGCTCAGATTGTGCATTCAGCAAACTCTTTAGTTAGCTGCGTGTACCAACAACACAAACAGCACGCTCAGCATCATGACATCACTAAGCTAGACTCCCAACTCACCGCACTGAACGAGCCAGGTGATGCAGTATTCCCCCTCGACCTTAGATCCCTGTGGTAAAGCTGATTGGTTCCAAAGAAGCTCGACTCCGACACTAATAGAATCTGCAACGAATATTTACATAAAATTGAATAACTTGGGTGCGCTTCTTCTAGTCTCGTCTTGTCCCGTCTCGTAGCGCCGGTCGATATTCTAGGTAATGCGATTGCTAATGGAGCATTCTCAGGCACAAGACCGTCCAGTGGCGGCTTGTAAACGCAGTCCAGAAATACGCTTCGAGTAACGTGCGTTCAGAAAAAACTGGAACACACCCAGTACGTAACTTGTTCAATTACTTATCACTAGGGTTCGGAAGTTTATGACCTAAAGAAGTACAAAATATGCAAGCAAATATGCCCTAAAAACTAGCTAAATACGACTTCAGCTATTTAGAGACAGGTTGCAAGTATTAGAGTATTACTAACATTAAATGTGTAAAAAGAGATGTACGATTATATAGCAACACATTTAATCATGCAGACTGGCAGAACAACAGTCAGTATCCTAGCTAGAGAACTGATTTTTTCGCATAAAAGATAAACGCGACTAAAAACATTAAAGTGATTTTTAGATTTATTAACGTATCATAGCCGGCCCCCGTGGTATAGCGGTAGCGTGCCTGCCTCTTACCCGGAGGCCCCGGGTTCGATTCCCGGCCAGGTCAGGGATTTTTACCTGAACCTGAGGGCTGGTTCGAGGTCCACTCAACCTGCGTGATTAGAATTGAGGAGCTATCTGACGGTGAGATAGCGGCCCCGGTCTAGAAAGCCAAGAATAACTGCCGAGAGGATTCGTCGTGTTGACCACACGACACCTCGTAATCTGCAGGCCTTCGGGCTGTACAGCGGTCGCTTGGTAGGCCAAGGCCCTTCAAGGGCTGTAGTGCCATAGGGTTTGGTTTGGTTTGGTTTGGTTTGGTTTTAACGTATCATACGATTCTGTTTAAGAAAATTACAGATAATTAAAGCGAAAAGGCCAGTTAAAAGCGAAATTTACTTAATTCGCGATAAGTGCAGTGATTTTTTTTTTAAATCACGAGCTTGAAAACGTATTCCGATATTACGTTATGAAAGGAAACAGAAGAGAGAAAGTATTTCGCAATTCGACAGAAGTATCTGTTCGTTTTCATATTCTATGAAATCCCTTAATGGTATGGCGATGTAGAGTTTTTCTCTGAATTGCTTCTTTCGCTACATAGCCCACTTAAAAGACAGCGTGGCAGCCAACCAAAGGTATCAGCTATGGTCATGTAGGACGAAAGGACAATGTTCCCCAGTAAAGTCCTAATCAGGATTACACCAGTAATCAATATTTCTTCTCTTTATAAATCTATCTTTCATATAAATAACTCACAAATCACACAAATGACCGAGTTCGATAGCTGCAGTCGCTAAAGTGCAGCCAGTATCCAGGGTTCGAACCCCACGATCGGCAGCCCTGAAGATAGTTTTCCGTGGTTTCCCATTTTCACACCAGGCAAATGCTCGGGATGTACCTTTCCACCCCTAGCCCTTTCCTATCCCATCGTCGCCATAATACCTATCTGTATCAGTGCGACGTAAAACAACTTGTAAACATAATTTAAAAAGGTATTCCAGCAAAATTCAAGCGATGCTTTGTGGTATCTGTCGGCGTACGTTCGTACAGCATCTCTTTCTCGCAATCATGTCTTCTAAACCTGCTACCTATTTGTTTCGGGAAAAGAAAGAAAATCCCGTGTTAAAAAATCGACGAAGATAACATGTAAATCCAAAACCAAACACCATGGCACTACAGCCCTTGAAGGGCCTTGGCCTACCAAGTGACCGCTGCTCAGCTCGAAGGCCTGCAGATTACGAGGTGCCGTGTGGTCAGCACGACAAATACTCTCGGCCGTTATTCTTGGCTTTGTAGAAGGGGGCCGCTATCTCACCTTCAGATAGGTCCTAAATTCTAATCACGTAGGCTGAGTGGACCTCGAACCAGCCCTCAGATCCAGGTAAAAATTCCTGACCTGGCCGGGAATCGAACCCGGAGCCTCCGGGTAAGAGGCAGGCACGCTACCCCCACACCACGGGCCGACACGAAAATAACATGTACCTTATTAAAAACGACGCCTCAGTTGAAAAATAACAATCTAAATATAACAAAATAAAACCTTATATCACTAAAATGAGAAAAATACGATCAAAGCAATAATATGGCCGAAATATGCATTTATATGCAACATAACATTGCTTTAAACGGGTTCAGGGACCCATCATTCACAGTTATTTGTCAGATTCCGGATAAAATAACCACAGGAATGAAATATAACTTTTCTTTGACATCCGAACTTTACTTATCATTATATATGGTACTAGCTAATGTACCCGTGCTTCGCTACGGAATTCTACATTGTATACAGAATTCTAGGTTAGATAGTGTACACCTTGTGAGCAAGAATGTATTATATTGCATAGCAACGTTACCTTAGAAACGCGACGGGGAAGTCACCAAACGTATTTTCTCATATGAAGACTGGGTTAGGCAATTTTCATTGTAATGGTAGGCCCGCTTGCCTACCATCAGTCACAATCAGGTTGGGGAGTTTCCATTATAATGGCAGACACTCACTCTCCATCTGCTTTTTACATCCCCAGAAAGACTGTCTTAATGGTTTTCCCAAGTGAAATGAACATAGGTCATGACAATGACGTCAGTAGGGATGGTGCGATTAAAAGCAATATGAAATACTCCATCAAATGAAAAACTACGCATTTTCTCACTTTTAACGAACAGTACTACGTTGTCGATCTAACAGTCCAAAGTTCCAGAGCTGGAATGCCCAAGCCGCACACAGCCGTGATCCGTGAACACTCTTCGTCATTTTTCGGCTGGGGGGGGAGGGGTCGAATAGTGGAGAGTCCCCGGGCAAATATATGTCCTTTTTCTAATCCGTTTCTTAGGAGTACCCGATGAGTCGGAAAATCTCATTTCACTACACTGGCGGCGGAAAAATCTATCTGATTTGGAGGCAAATTTTTTCCTCCGAGCCAGAGGAGAAAACCCCTCTTCACTGCTAATTTGGATTAAAATGAATGTAGAATTTAATAAAAGTTAAGAGGAAGCCGCTTTTCTTAAGAAACGTCTCTTTTCAGAGTTGAAATTTGAATTATTTAGTGAATTCTGGTGCTACAATTTGGAATAGGCCTAAATTGTAATTCTAGACCAGGTCATACTACTATTACTAATTCAACCTCTGCCAAATGTATACACTGCTTATTCAAAACAGTGCGTCAGAGTAGGGATCGAATAGCTGGAATACTATGATGAACCAGTGTGTTACGTACCAACAGTATCAGAAAATGTATGAAGAGAATGTATGCTAAAGAAAAATGTTTTCTTACTCCCCAGCTATTTCCCACAAATATTCAGTCAGGCTGTTATACTCGGTACGCAACAGTAATCCTATCTACCGGAGTTGAGGGCACCGTTAGAGGCAAAGACCATCACAACAAACAATGGTCAATGTAATGTTATTGTTGATCAATGTTATGCGCTATCGATATTGTATGCCTTCACATTTAGTTTTCTTCCGACTCTGAAATACTACTCTTACCATAGTCGGTACGGTAAACTGAATAAAACATAAATGATCGGAAATTGTATTCTCTATAAATTTTGTTATGTAGTACTTTTCTATAGGACCAATAACATAAGGATTTAAAAATTAAATTTTAGGTGCCTACCTCTAAACTACAATTTCATACCGGGTGAATAAAATTGTTTACAGCTTAGACTGTAGTTTCTTCTTCCCCGACTCTATATACCGATTTTCATTAAATTCTGTTCACCTATCTTCTTGTGGCTCGGCGTTGATGTGGACTTAGTAAAAGAATCGAAATTCATGAATATCTGTGTTATCATAGCCATTACGGTAAAAATGTATAATACATAAATGATCGGAAATTTAATTCTATGTAACTTCAGTTATGTAGTATTTATCGACAGGACCACTAATAATATAAATATTTGAGAATTGAATTTTAGGCCTTCCCCTAAACTACCATTTCACTCAGCTTGAATAAAATTATTTATAGCTTA